>NC_046228.1:26326612-27526612 GCF_009819885.2 Catharus ustulatus | reverse complement strand
ACTGTTTTAAAATAAAGGATTTGCAAATGCACAAAGCCACCAAGAGGTCCTGTCTCCTGCAAGCCAACTCCTCCTTCTACCATCCCAAGTTTCACCTTTATTTAGGAGCAGAGAGGTTAAGAAGACAAAGAGTTGTGGAAATACTCTAGATCATTACACAGTTTCTCTATTGAAAGTATTATCAAGCAGCAAATAATTGGTGTTTCCTAAATATCATGTAATGGTATAAAGTAGGGTAATTTACCCACTGACAAAGGCAACTCTCATTAACTTTACAAACATTCAGTTCTATGGAAAATCCTTTCATTCAATTTCTAAATAAGAACAAACCAGATTGTCAATGAGATTTTGAGGACATTGAAAGCATTCCATCAGCAATGTTACTAGTGAAAATCTCTAAGACTCAGATAAGTAAATTAAAAAGCAGAGGATTAAATTACTAGACTGAGGAATAGGATACTTAATGAGTTCCTGGCCCCACTGGGAGTTTTTGGTTTGAGATTCATGTGTTTATATGAGAGAAATTAATTTCTTATATATGATTCTGTTGACTGTATGGGGGAGAAATTGTTTTCTTACTGTCCTTTTACTCTCTCGATGAAAGGTTGCTAAGGGAATAGTTCTCAGTAAGGTCAAGCAGCAGAAACCCTGCTGTGTGTTTTAATGCAGCCAAACAACACTTGAAATTAATGCCTCTTGGTTCTTTCTACCTTTAAGGACTAGCTGTTAGTGCTTTCCAGTATTCTTACTGCATAACTGAATATGTAACAGGCAGAAGGGAGAAAATGGACAGGCACAACATGGTCAGAATGAAGGAACTTCACAAAAGCTGTGCTAGAGCAGACAGCCTCTTCCTGATAACACAAAACCCTCTAAGGTTACAAAACGTACTCCAAACCCACACTGAACCCTTTTTCAAACACAGCAATCAAGTCTCCAAATTATAATTAAATGCAAGCTATTAGGAAAAACATAAAAGACAGCCTTTCAACATAGGTCTCATTTCAGATATTTATTGCCTTAAAGTTATGTAAACGAAAGAAAATCTGGCATATTAGCATATCATTATTATCTGCCTTTGAAATTATTACAGATTTACATATGATATAAAATGAGTAACTCAAAATGTCGTATACTACTTAACAATCTCACTTCCATTTTCTTGACAAGATTCCTAATATGAAAAGAGCTTCACTAAGTATCAGCATCAGCTGCTCCCTTTCTTCAATGAAGAGTGAAATGGAAAGGATTCTCAGGATGACACCAAGGATTTTGACCTCAGAGCCAACACAGTTCTGTGTAAGGAAGTCTGCAGGACTCGCATGTGCCCTGTGCACAAAACGTGTCATTCCTCAGTCTCAAACCTGACCACTTGCAACAGGTTTCTAACTGGAAGGGACCCAGAGCACTTCTGTGTGTAAGAAAAATCACTGCGAGTACTGTTACATCAAAATAAAAGAAGTGCAAAAATGTGAAATTGAACAAGTAAACCACTTTTCAAAACCATCAACTCCAATAAATGAAAATTATAGAAAAATCTCTTGCCAAGGAAAAAAAAAAAGAGCTCTGTGGATCAATTTCATTCTAGCAGGGAACTTTCAGAAAAACACAGACATTTGCAGGTTTAAAAAAAAGAAGTTACATTTCCTACAATTACAAGACTCACACAGCAGCATGATTCCAATAACCTAAGTAATTATTTTTTTTCTGAGGGGTGAGTTGAAAAAACACCTCCAAGCACAAGATGACAGAGACAAATGAAGACACAGCAGGAATTCCCCTCAGAGGAAATTTATTATGAATAAAAGTATGAGAAACATTTTGATTGTTGCCTAAAAAAAGACTTTGACTGCTCTGAAACAACAAAAAGTTAAATCTGAAGTAACTGTTCCAGCTACAGTCTTAGTGTGCTGTAGTCTTACAGCCAGGCACTATTACAGCTGTATAACTTGGCTTTGAGGCTTTGTTTTGTTTTCCTTCCAGTAAGCAACTGTGGCAAGCCACAAACCATTTCAATAAACATGATGACATCCCCTCTGTTCAAAGAACGTGCAGCTTAACTACTTTCACTGTATGGATCAACCTCAGCATGATAAATCACATCAAAATATTAAATTCATCTCATTCAGCAAGTATAAAGATGTAATTTAAAATGTAATACTTAGATAGTCAATCCCCTAATCATCTGTAGCTGGAAGATTCTGAACACAGAAAGGCTCAAGGCATATTCCCTCCTGGACATATTACAGTAAGTCTAGCTATTAAATTATTTGTACAGGATACATGGGTATGCATGTATATGCATATATCCAGATTGTATTTCACAGTTCAGGATCCTGTTCTTGAGCCATTCTTTTAGCTAGATCAGGCTGAGGAGGTTTTGTGTACTCATTTCACTTTTACAGATCCTCCCCCACATTAATGACTGAGAACAGCTGCCACAGACAAACAAAGCGCTTAGAAAATAATTTTCTCTAAAAAATAATAAATAAGAGAAACACAAAGAAAATCTTTAAAGCTGAAACACGTTCCCTGACATTTCTATGAACGCTGATTATTTCTGATTTTTTGGGATAATTTCTAGCATACCAGTTAATGATGTAGCATATTTTCCATAACAAAATCCCAGAATAAGAAAACAAACTGCAGTTCCTTGGTAAATGAGCAGGATCAGCAGCAGGATCAGTGGGAAAGACCATTACATGCTGAAAAAGAACTGTAGCCTAACCTGCAGCTAATTTTCTGTATGAGACCCTTAAAATAGATGGGTCACCCACACCTAAGATGAAAATAAAAGTAGTAGCAAGTCTGCAATCAGAAGAAAGAAGAAATGTACTTAACCTGCTATGCAGATGGAAGAAGCGAAAAAAAAAACAATAAACCTTTTGAACTAAGTAAGACTTTTAACTGCAAAGCATGGAAATAAGGCATACACTGCCATCCTACAGCAAGCAGGGACTGAGATGCCTCTCTTGGCCTCCTCTCCACCCCCAGACTCCACCAAGCTGGGGCAGGACCATGTGCTCCGATGGAGTGCCATCCACACTGCTGACATTTCCACAGAAAGCCTCTTGCTCCCTTGGGATGCTAAGCTGTGCCACATCCTTGTTCCCCTGAGTGCCTGCAGCACCCGGTGTGTGACACTGTGTCACACCAAGCTTTGGGCAGCCCAGGCCCAGCCTGAACTGATGGGAGCCTATGCAAAGGCAGAGCACGTGGCTGGGGTGGAACTGACCCCAGTACAGCCTGTAAAAACACCTCTACGAGGCATGAGCTGGAGTGGGACTGCCTCCCAGAAGTACCAAATGTTCTGCACCTGCAGCTAAACCATGACCAGAACAGCAGTTGGCTACCAAGTGACAAACAGCAAAGAGAGATGAACCAACAAAACAGAAGGGGATATAGATATTGGCCCATAATCTGTAGCCTGCCTTCATTCTCAGAACTAAAGGGACTCCCTCATCGACTCCTTTCCATCCTACAGCACGTCCCTGCTTTGAACACAACAAGAACACAAGAATATGAGGAGATGGGCATTCTAATTTGCTGTTTGCTTTAGCTCTGCAAACACTCTTTTTTATAATACACCAAGACACACAACTGTAGAGCATAAAAGCCTAAGCAATGAGATGACAGTGTCACAGACGTCTTCACTGTGGCAGTCCTTAACAAGTTGTGGTCTGATCTCAGAGGGCCCAAGGAGGTAAAACTGTTAAACTCATTCACCCTACTGAGCAACAGCTATTAAATGCAGAGAACCAGTAAAAAAAAAAGTGTAGTTGCACAGCAAGGCCTCTCTGACCACAGGTAGGAACTCCTACCTACACTTGCTGGTTGGCTTTTAAAAACTGTTGAAAGTTGATATGAAACTTAGGAAAAAAAGTATTTAACAGTATGTGCTTTCCAGAGAGTTAAGAGTCCACCTGTCTAAACTTCCAAACAAGACCTTGCACCCCAATGAAAACAGTGTGAAATCTGTGTTCAAGAATGGAAGAAGAGCACGTAAAGGTAGAGTTACCAGACAGTGAAAGACTCAAGAGAAAACACTGGAGAAAAACTGACAGTAGATCGATATAAACCAATCCTTTGCAATTCTGGCAGATAAGAAATTTTTTTTTATGTTTTACTTTAAAAATCTAGGTATAGCCTATAGGTTCTACCTATGCACCCAGTTCCCCAAGCCAGTGCAGTCAAATTAATAGTCTTGTTTCTTGGGGTATTTTTTAACAAAGAAACAAACAAACAACAAACCCCAAAATACAAAACCCTAGTAATTTGTACAAGCAATATTTAATGAATAAATGCAAATAGCAAGGGACCTGCTGAGTCTGGTTCCCCAGGTCTGTATTTCACCTTGTTTGATCAGCTTACACCTTCTCAATAAATAAAACTGCAGAAAGCAACTGTGATTATCACATTAAATACATGCGCTGAGACAAGACAGAACAAGAGCCATGTGCTGATCTATTCTCCCTGAGATCCAGTGACATGATGTGTGGGAATGGTTCAAAGCTGTGCCACAGGAGGTTTACACTGGACAAGAGGAAGCATTTCCTTACTGCAAGGGTGGTCAGACACCGGAAGAGCCTTTCTAGAGAGGTGCTTGATGCCACAAGATTGTCAGTGGTTGAGGCATTTGGACATTGATCTTAACAACATGCTTGAACTTTTGGTCAGCCCTGAATTATTCAGGCAGCTGGACTAGATATTGTTGTAGGTCACTTCCAACTGAAATAGTCTATTCTGTCTATTCTATTTTATGTCAAGTATATATCATTACCAAGTGCTACAGACTATGATAACAGATCACATTCACTCAATGGTATATAGCACAGATACCCAAAGACTCAGCAGCTCTGAGCTGCTCTGCAACCACAGCAGTGTGTATGGGACTGACAACAAACCCATTTATGGAACACCATTCTTGCTCTCAAATCACATTCCGATTTTCCAAATTTGTTCTGGTTTCCAGAACTGACAGCATTTTAACATCAACAAGCACACATACAAGGCCTCCTAAATTAGAAACAATTCATTTGAAATTGCTATGCAGAGAGAACAGCAAGTTTCAGCTCCAGGAAAGCTCCACAGACATGTAAACACCATCCACTAAGAAAAGGGGGTTTAAAGTTTTGCAGTTTCTGAGTAACAAGCTCCTTTGGATCCCTTCTCCTAAGGGGTTTACAAACAGTAAGTGCTTTCTCGTGTCCCAGTTTTGACCTACAGCTAACTATGCCCCCTTTGAAAGCAACATTTTAAAAACTTACAGGTCAGTTTTGTTTGGGTTTTTTTAGTTTAAACATGCCATCACACTTTCAAGCCCATCCACAAACCTGTTTGCCACCCATACATTGTGCACACAGTCACTTCTGAACATCAATGACAGGCTCAGAAATCTCAATTTTAACTGAAAGCTTAAAAGTTTCTCATAGGTTTGAGCTTATTTGAATCCTTGAATCACAAAAAGGTTACTACAGTACTAGTTCAAACACACACCATACACAAACAAGCTCACATTGTAATCACTTAACTGAAACTGAGCACACAGCTGTTTTGGAAGCGAGAACCTAGTTCAACTTCACATTTGTGGTTTGAGCTTATTTCTCTAAATCATATGAAAAGAACAATGATTCCCCATGTATATTTCCTCCCATAACAGTCAGTGAGAAAACAATTTTTCCCTCAAGTAATTGCCACATACATAAAAGCAATATTCCACAAAATGCATGGACTGCTTGCAAGGGCAGACAAAACAAGCCTATTCTATGCATACACCAGGGTCTGTTCATTCTTTACTGTTTCATCCCTTGCCACTGGAGTTCCCTTGCACCCAATTTGCCACACTTTGATATAGAATGAGTTTGATGGGACCAAAACAATCTTGTTACTTGTCAGCACAACAGATCTTTTTTATGCAATATACATTGAAATGAAAGACAAAGAAGGAAACAGTGAGTGTCCACCAAGTCTTTGAAGAAAAAGTATCTCTGAATTTTATTTATCCATTTCAGTTATCAGACACTATCACTATAGTTCCCTTATCTTACTATAGAAAAGTTCCTAGAGTTTATTTTATTTTCCCTCAAAATCTAGCAATACTTCTTAGCACATCCCAGCACTGAAAACTACTGTGTATGAAAAGCAAGGTATCTTCTGTTTCGCCTTTAGTTCTGTGAATGCATTGCTCCTCCAAGAAAACCCTGCTGATACTACTCCTCTGTGCCTCTTACCCATGCAGATGTTGTCTAACTGCACAGTAAATGCCAGGACAAACACATGCTAGAATTATCTCGATCAGTAATTAAAGTTTCATTGTTGTGTAACAGACATTGTTATGTGGAACAACAACTTTCTGTAATTCTACCGGCACAGTATCATTGAAATAAAGGTCCCTCTGAAGTTCTCTTTCAAAGGGACTTAAGGATCATTTACAATGTCATCTTACAAGACTGTGCAGAAGACACTTCAAATAAAAACAGTATTTATGATTGGTTTGCCTGCTTGAACTGTTCTGGTGGTGATACCACAATGGTCTATTTTTATCCCAAATTGGTTTTAACTTGTAAAAGAAGTTCCATTCCTGTGAAGCTAAGGCTTGCAACATTGATTTCCATGGCACTGCTTGGAAAGATGCTGAGAAGAATAATGTGGATGTCAGGGCATTTTATGTAGCAGCAGCAAGATTCTGTGAACAGTCTGGGCAGCGGATTTGCTCCAGGTTGTTCTGACTACTACATGCAGTATTTTACCAAAATGACCAGGACATCCATACAGTGAGATATGACAAAACCAAGTAACACTGGGCAATGAGACACTGCTCAGTTAAGAACAGACCAGCAGCTTTTACATCCCACGGATTATTCTGCTGCATGGATGACAGTTTCAAAGGCAGGATATTAAATCTTCAATTAAAAAAACAACCTGACCTGAAGCAACAAAGCAAGCCAGGAAACTGAGCAAAGTCAGGTACTCTTTTCTTAGCCTCCCATTGTGGCAAGCTTTTACTTGCAGAAAGAATCATCCTGCAGTCACCTGCACATTAATGTGCATTAATGAAGCACTGATAGAGAACGAGTATTTTTTGGAATTATGAAGAATCATCAACCACTTCCTTAATTCTCCAGTACCGTATCAGTTCATCAAAGAGCAATTTGAACTGCAATGGGTGGTGAAAGAGCATCTTGGAAGGGACAGTAGAAAACATCTTTATATACATATATTCAGATAGCACAAAGCTCCTGTAGCATAGTGGTTGAAAATCTGACCAGGATCTTCTCTGTGGATGCAGCATAGAATTTCAACAGAGAGAATTTACTTTCACAGTAGTCTTTATAAATGCAACCCCAATCTTCGAGGTTAGCAAATAACTCAATTTTAAAAAAGTATTACTAGACCAAGAAGAATCCTCCACTAGGTCATACTTTCCTGCTTTTAACAAAACTGAGAAGGGACCCCATCCACCAGACTGCCAGCTCAGATCGCTGGGCATTCAAAACAGTTTCATACAGTTTTACTTCTGAGAAGAGACATTGTTGAAAGCCATTGTTCAGCCAGCCAACTACTGTCACTTCCATGAATATGAATAAGCTCCAATATAGGACAGTGAGTTTTTGTAAATGGAAGAAGATCCAATTGTTCAGTCATTCTTTGCCAATAAATCAACCCACCATTATTTAGAGATTTTTGTTTTCCTCTGGTGTATGAATATGTGGGTGGTATTTTGTTTTCAAGTCCCCTTCTTCCCATTTTCATAAAGTTTTTTTTTCATATCACCTTGCTAAGTTTTCAGAGCAGCTGAAGGAATCTTACTGTCAATGGGATGAGGCCCTTGAAAAGATATATATTGCTGTTTCTCCTGATAATATTAACTAGTACATACTCTGAGGAAAAGAGAGCACAAGAAATTGTTCAGAGTTCATGAAAATTAACATTTGGTATAATTTTGTAGCCATAATTTGCATGTACACAACTTAGACATAAATACATATGGATTAATGCAAATTTTCATACCAGGAAAGATTTGCTGTGCTCTGTAAAACTAAGGGTAAGGCTGGTGATGAATCATTTTTTTTAAATATTCTAGTCTGGATATATAAATAGCTCTCTGTTTCTAGAATAATTACTACTGAAAAACACAGCTTCTTAAATAACCTAGGCCATAATTAACCTTCACTTCATTAAATCACAAATAGTATCTTTTTAAAGTCTTATTTGTAAAGGCAAGCTGATTAATTTAAACGTTTCCCTTTTGCAAAAAGGAATCTAATTGGAATGATTTACCAACGTAGCTACTTTTCAGATCTTGCAAACTCTGGGAAGACTTTCAGCCGGCTCCCTCAGCCCCTGCCCGGCCCCCCGAGGGAGCTGCACCCTCACGCTGCCGCCCCGGCCCTGCCTCCCTGGATGCTCGGGGAGAGGGGCCGGCTTGTGCCCGCAGCCTGGGGGCCGCTCCCGCCGGAGCCGAACCCCCTGCCCAGCCCCTGGGTGCCGCATCCCCTCCCTCCCTGCGGGCGGGACCCTTGCCATGCCCTGTCCCGCCGCGTCCACGCGTGGCCCTGCGGCTGGCACGGGGGCAGCGGTGCGACCGCGGCCCGGCCTGCCCTCCGCAGCGGCGGAGCCAGGAACGCTGCGGAGCCCCCCATGCCCTGTGCTGCCCTGCCCTGCCCTGTCCGGCCGTCCCTCCGCAGCGCGGCCCGGGCTGCCCTTGAGTGCACGGCCGGGCACAGCTGGGCTAGGCTGGGCTGAGCTGGGCTGGGCACGGCGCCGCTGCCGCCGCCGCACCGCGCCGTCCCTCCCCTTTCCTGGTAAGACAGCGCCAACCCCCGACCGAAGCTAAGTTTCCAGCCGAGCGCCAGGACAGGTCCGGGCTGTCACC
The DNA here is from genome assembly GCF_009819885.2 of Catharus ustulatus. Classification (NCBI taxonomy): domain Eukaryota; kingdom Metazoa; phylum Chordata; class Aves; order Passeriformes; family Turdidae; genus Catharus; species Catharus ustulatus. Next base: position 27,517,737 of record NC_046228.1, on the reverse strand, counting down.
CGATGGGACGATGCCATCAGCCCCGTCCCGTCCACGTACCCACCATCCCCGCGCCGCGGGGGCCGCCCGAGGCGCTCACCTTCCTGCACCGCATGGAAGGGGTTGTTGGCCTCTATGAGCTTGATGGAGTATGTGATTTTCTCGCTCTGGAGAATGTCGTCATTGAGGTTCAGATCCGACACCGCCTGCTTGAACACCTCGTCGTCCTTGGCAGCATTGCCTTCGAAAATGGCACCTGAGGGGAGGAAGGCGGCAGAGGGTGAGGAGGGCTCAGCCCGGACCCCTACTCTGCTCTGGGCCGTGCCGGGCTCAAGCCGGCTCGCACGACACCGGGTGGGGAACGCCGGGGGCACCAGGCGCCCGTGGGACCGGGACACACACGTGGGCAGCCTGGTCCCAAGCACGGGGAAGCGCAGCATTCCTCCCGGCCACTTCTGCTCCTCCGGCACAGAGCCCTGACCCAGAGCCACGGCGTGACGGACTTGCCTTCGCCAGTGACGGCAAAGGGAGCAGGCTTAGAAACTCCACTAACTTTTTGCTCGCTGCTCGCCTCTCCCTGGGATGCTGCCTTTCGGGACGCAGTTTTACTGAGGCTTACAAGCACACACGAACGTGAAGCCGGGATTTGTGTCCAGTAACCTGGAAGCTTTAATTTCAGTGTCCTGTTTATGCAGTTAACGTGAAAACATCTGGCGATGTGTGTTACATAAAATCTCTCTCCACGGAGCGTGTGTGCCCACGCCAGGCTTACTGCCCTGCTCTGCGCGGCGCTGGGAGATCTTTAGAGCTGGCAACAAAACAAGCAAAAAAAAACATTTCCCGGTCTGGAGACGTCCTGCTGATTCACACCGTTCATGCCTGTGGCTTGAGCCTCTGTGCACTGCCCGTGTGCATCACAGCTCTGCATACAGCAGCAGCAGACCGCTCTTTCTGCCAGCACTTAGTTAGCGAACAGCACTCGGGCTGAAGTTCGTGCGGGGAGAAGCCGAGGTGACATGGTCCAAGCAAAAGAGAAGCGGGGCCAAGAGCGAGACCCGCGGAGGCTCCTTCACCCACTCTTCTACCCCGGTCGTCCCCAAGGCGGCCCCGCCGCCTCCCTTTCCCCCCGCGGGGCTGACCCCGGTGCCGCGGGGGTCTGCCCTGCCCTGGGGACTGCCCCTGGACCGGAGTCCCCCGCTGCGGTCAGGGCTGACCCCATCTCCTTAATGGCTCCGCAATGCTGTCTGCCTTGGCTGCGCCCCCAGGCTCCGGAGGCGAGCGGCGACGACCGGAGCCGCCTTCCCCACCGGCCCCGGAGCCGTCCGTGCCGGGAAACTTGTTACAGGGCTAATCCCCTTCTCCCCTTCCCTTCATCGGGCCGACACGGGACTTGCTTCCCGTCTCCGTGGAGCGTCCACTCGCCAGGATGGCTCCTATCCGGGCCCCCTCCTTTTTCTGATCTCCCATCCTCCCCGAAAGCCTGGTGGAAATTACGGCTTTTCATTTCCCGGACATAGTCCCGTTTCCTCCTCTATCCTCCTCCACAAGTGATTCTCTCCCTTCTCTCCGCCCCTAAACATCTTCAATTTCGTTCCTGCTGGTACCTTTCAACACCAGCCAAAAGGTGAATGCAGAGCCTCGCTTTTGCTTGCCAGGCTTCCCGCGGACATCACCGTGCCTTGCTCCCAGAAGCCATAAAAGTTCACATCAGCCTTTCCTTTGCCTCTTATTCATCCCTCTCTTTCTATCACTGATCCAGCCCTTCTTGCTGCCCAGGGGTTTTAATGAGATCTTATTCAGTTGCGCGCATAGACTGACACACACACACACTCACACAGCCGCTGCAAAGATCGCCTTTCTAACCCTTTCCCAGCCAAGTTCGCCCCTCCGCCCCCCGCAATCCGCCTTGGCTGACACCAAGGGGATGGAAACCAGGGATTATCTCCCCAAAAGTTTTCCCTGTGAGCACGTTCAGATTATGCCTCTCTCCTGCTCGGGTGATGGGGGCGGTTGTTTGTTTTCAGTGGCGAGGAGGCGGGAGGTGGGGGGGAAGAAAGCCTTTCCACGCAAACAGGTCCAAGCACAGACTCCCCGGCCACATGGGAGACCGCAGCGACGGCCCCGGCGGGTCCCCTGCCCGTTCTCGGCCCGGCGCACAGCGGCATTTCGCCCCTAACTTTACAGTCGCGGGCGGAATACAGCTGCCTTCCTCCCATCCGTCCTCCCATCCCTCCGTCTCTCCGCGGAGTTGGGTTCCACCGCTGCCCGTGACACTATCGCAGCTAAACGAGACGCTTCCTTTATATATTTATTTATCTACCACGTCCCTCTCCAACCGCCCCCCCCCATCCATCTCTTACCGATGTGGATGATGGAGTCCGCCCGCACCGAAACGCACTGAAATATCCAGGGAAAAAGCCAGAGCATCAACACTTCCATTTCCAGCCTCTCGCACAGCACATCAGCCCGGGTTTGGTGGAGAGACAGGGGGAAAGAAGAAAAAAGGCGCAAGGGCAGGTGGAGCAAGGCAGTGGGTGCGGGGGGGAGATGCCCAGACACCCCCTCTCAGAAAAAAAAATCCCAAAATTCCCCACCGCCCCAAGAATTTTCCAAGACTGAGGAAAACGGGCGGGGAGGAAAAAAAAAAAAAAAAAAAAAAAAAAAAGGGGGAAAAAAAAAAAAAAAAAGGGTTAGAAAATCACGGAGGTAGATCCCGGGTTGGCAGGCGGCGCGGCGGAGCCTCCAGCGCTCGGTGTGTGCCGGGGCGCCGGCAGACCGCGAACTGCGGAGCGGCCCCCCCGCCGCCGCCGCCCGCCCCCCGCGCCACGTGACTGCGGAGCCTCGGCGCTCGGTGCCGCCGGGGCACGGCGCGGCGGGCGGGCAGCGGGGCGCTCGGGCCGCGCCGGGGCGAGCGCGCAGCGCTGCGGGGAGCGCCCAGCCGGGCCCACAGCAGGGCAGCTGGCCGCCGCCGAACACGCTTAGATACAGCCAGAACTGTACACATATATATAGATAAATAGATAGATATACAATGTATGTGTCCCCGAGGAAAGGGATAGGGGACGGACGCTCCAAGCGCAGGGATGCGAGGCAGGTGGGCAGGTCCCGGTTCCGGGCTCAGGCTGTTCCGCGGGGGCACCGCGGGACGCCCCCGCAGGTAAGGGCGCGGGGCTGCGCCCGCTGCCGCTCCTCCAACTTCAGCGACGGAGGGCGGCGCGGGGGCTCCGAGCCGAAGAGGGAGGTGGAGGGAATGCCCCTTCCTCCTTCCACACGCTCGAGCCCGGGACATGATCCGTGTTTGAGGAGCGAAATGGAAATGCGAGGCTTTTATCCCCCCACTGGAGACGAGGTGGTGAGGAAGAAAAGTGGTACAGCAGAACCTTCTCTTGTTTTGTTTTGTTCTAGCTTTCAATGAAATCTAATTCATAAATTGGACATGCTCAGGCTCAGAAGACTAATTCATCCCCTAAAACAAACGCATCAGTGATTGCAGGCACCCAAACGTGACAAGCGTCTCAATATACCGAGGATCCAGAGAAAACAAATTCATTCAGGAGCCCGAAACGCAATTAAAACTACTGCCAAGAAAATGAGTTGAGAGCAGGATGTTACCAAGATTATTAAGTTGCTGCGGGGCTGAGACACGGACCGCTATAGTGATACATACAGATAATGTCAGTCTTTGGATAACGGGAGGAAGAGCGATTCCTGGAGGTCGCCGTCTTGCAAGCGCAAGCCTGGTACCAGCGCGCCGTGGCCGCATCCTGCTCCCGAGATGGCAGCGGCGAGCCCGGGGGCTCGGCGGGGAAGCAGCGGGGCCCCGCCGCCTGCTGAGCCCCGGCAGAGGGGCCGCGAAGGGGCCGGCAGCGCCCGGACCCCTGGCACTGGTTACAGCATCCCTGCCATGTGTATTCAGCACACTTCTTATAACCATCACCTGTACGTGCGCTAGAAAATGCTCCTGGATGCTGAGCAGTGCTCCCTTGCAGGAGCGATCGCTGCAATGTATTTATTCAATGTAGAAAGCATTTCTTTTTCATGCAGAGCACAGTATGGCAAGAACTGCTCAACGCTAAGGAGTAGGAAATATAGATAAGGGGGCTGGGGAGGCAGAAGAGAGAGGGAACACACAGTAGAGATGAAGCAGAGTGAAAGGGAAGGAAGCTAAAATGGAAATGATATGAACAAGAATCCCTGTTGATCCACATGCATCAACAACCTCCTATTCAGCAGTAGTTACAAGCGCAGCATTCGAACAGGGGAGAGCAGGGGGTAAATAAAAGAAGATATGCTTTTAAAAAATAAATCACCTGTTAACTACTCTTACTTACAGTCCTTGTCTTAAATATGCAATTTCACACTGATCAATGGAGAATGATATATACTATACTCTGCATTTCACGTAATAAAAACACTTAATCCAGATAATTGGCTTCTGGGACAGAGATCAATAGAAATGTTCCTTATTTGACTACGTTAGCAAGTCAAAATTAATTCTAATTTACATTTGCTTCAAATCAATATGCACTTAGTGACTTACACAGGCTCTTTAAAAAGTTAAGCACCTATATTGACCAGAGTCATATATATGTCAGTAACAAGTACATGTGTGGGAATTAGAGAGGGGGAAAGTGTTACTGCAGAACCAAGTCTCTGACTTTCATAGAGGAAAGGAGGCTAAATTTATTTGTGTTTGAGAAGTGCTTTGGCGTCCTAGCCTAAAACCTGTAGAAATATGCAGCTATTAATCCCACGATTTATGCAGGCACCCAAACACCAGTCAGCTGCACTCCAAGTACTTGGGAGCAGGCTTGCCTCCTACTTCAGTTGGTACAGCAAGGTCTTGACCTCAGCTGGGGTGCCTCTGGATGCTATTCTAGTAATAGAAAAATAGTAATATAAAATATCAAAACCCTAAACCTGGTGAATTGAACAAGTCACAAAATTTCCTGTGAAATCTAAGAGCAGATGCTCTGAATGCAGAAAAGGATCCAGTCCCAGCCAAGGGAGGGAGAGGGGAAAAGACAAGAGAGCAGAATATAGTAAAACAGACCAAGTGAAATAGGCCCCAAAAAAAGACAGAAGGCTACAGTCAGAAGACAAAAACAAACCAGAATAATGCACAGAAGAAATCTCAAAAACTATAAAATCTGACATGTAACATGCAAAGTACAACGAGACCTAAATGGATCCATCACAGCAAAGAGGATTGCAGCTTCAGTAGCATCTCTGCAAAATAAAAATTTGCCACATCAAAACTTCATTGTGTCTGGTTTTAATTCAGGTTGCATTGCCTTTTCTTTCACATTATTTGCGTTTTTTTCCTTTCTCCTCTCCTTCCACTTTTTTTTTTTCTCCTAAACAAAATAATCCCAACATCTTTGGCTTGGATTATTTGGCTTTGGCTTGTTTTTCATGACAATTATTTCTTCTCCTGTGATTTCCCCTCCTTCCAAACAAGCTATCAAAGCAACATTTCTAAGCCCAGTACAAATGAGAGCACTCCTTTCAACCCTGCCATTCCTTGTTTGCAAATGGGGGAGAGCTGACACTTTGCAGTGGGTGTACATTATTTAGGTGCAGCAATCAGCATTAAAAGGCCAATCCATTTGCCAACATTTTGCATATTAAGAATATTCCAAGCTGCTGTGATATTCCATCATTATCATGTAGGGGACAACTCATGTAACATTATTCCACAAGGCACCACTGGATTTACAGTGCCCATGGAAGAAGGACATCTCAACAGAAATATGTGAGGTACAAACCCAAATCAAGCAACAGTTCTACTCTGTGGCAACAGATGCAATTCTGTGCACGTCTCAGACAGCTCATACCACCTTTGAAAACCACTGTGGTGATTTTGAGCTGACCTATCACAAGTTATTGCTGTGCTCATTTCTGTTGTCTGAATGAGCATAGTATCAAACCTGTACCACAAGAGAACGGCTAGAGTAACATTCTAAAAACTGCATTGCAATTAGAAACATAGAACATCCTAGAAAGGTGAACTGAAAGGCTTGTGCAGTGCCACACTCAGAGCCTTGTGCCCAGGGCTCTGTCCCTCTGCACTGCCATAACAAGAATGAAACACATTTTGAAAGACATCATCAGAACCATGGCTGCAGGATATGCCTGGATCTGGAAAGCACCTCACATTTACAAAACTGCTTCATAAGCAGGAGCTCTGCAAGACCATAACATTGAGACTTTTATCATAGCCTATGTTCAGAATACATGGAAGGCTGTAAGATTCAGCATTTCTTGAGTCTCCTCCCAAGTTTCACCCATTTACAATGGCTAAACTGAGGCTTCATCACATAAAATCATGAATATATCTATTTGTGCACTTGTAGCAATGATTTATTCCTTTTAAAAGCAAATGCCACTCCTCCTATCAGTCAAACAGGTGTAAAGATGCAACTAATAACTCCAGTTTTTAGCTGCTCAGTCAATGGAGTTGGAAGAATGAAAACAAAAATCCCCAAAATATCCTAATACACATGGTAACAATCTCCCTTCCTTCTCCAATAGCTGAGATCTCTACTGTTAACACACCCACAAAAAAGTAAAATTTCTTATTCTAAAATGCCATGAAAGTCAATAACTGTGTTTCTCTTCAGAAACAGTAATGCAAAACCTGAAGCCTAACATAATTCCAAAGTTTGTGGATGCTTATATTTAAAAATTCATTTTGTCATTCTCCTGTGGTGACAGCCCGAGGTTTCAGTTGCTTTATTGAAGCTTCCTTTAGCTTATTGAAACCACTTTTTCCTCTTTTCATGGTTGATAGCATAGTATGATAATCTTGTGGAGTAAATGGACTAGAGTCTGCAAGAAGCGGCTGCTGAATTACAGAGTTCTTTGCAGGACAGTTGACATTCTTGATTAATTTGTTGTGTGCGTACTAATAAGCTCAAACTTTGCTACAGTCAACGCTTTATTTGGATTGACATGCCTTTTAAGATGCCATAAAGAAGGCAAAGCACTGTAATTTCCTTATTTTTTACCTGATTTAATTCAGCAGATTTTTTACCTGATTTAATCCACAGCTTGGATGTGATTTAATTTGTACTTAGGTTTGGTTAATTTCATCACTTCAATATCTGTTGCATCTTGATGAGATTCATATATAATTCCCTACTCTCTTTCAACTGTGACTTTTCATAACCTATTTTTCTTTAATGGGCATTTTCTTTACAACAGACAAGGGTCTCGATAGGCCTTTCCAGCCTCACACATTTTTATAGTTGCATAAATGCACTCAGTGTAGCACAAGACAAATTGTATCAGTGTTGTTAAATGGAATCTCTATACTGGCATTTGTATTTAATTAACACTTTTATTCAGAAGAAGAGGAATCTCTTTATTCACAACATTTTAATATCATCAACATGTGTTTTATTGAGAACTCCAACACACAGGTGACTAAAGAATACTTTGTAATTACTGTAAGGGATGGGAGTGTAACTCACAAGAAAACACCTTTCTCCTTCATTTCTAAGCAAGCCCGTTGTCACTATACCCACTGCACACTAACTGAAAAGGCTAAACTCTGTAAGTTTGCTTTTGCTGGGTGGGGAAGGAAGCAAAGGAGGTATGGTTGTTGTGTTTGTTACAGTACATTTGCATAAGAATGCAGACTCTCTAAGTAAAAGAGTTTTTCAATTGTTCTTTATTTAATAGTAGCCATATCAAGATAATCTCTGAACTAACTTCATTAATCTGAGGGGAAAAAAACCCATTTACAAGATTCCCCAATATAAAGCCATCTCCAGGGGAGCTACATTCAAAAACATCTTGCATGCCTCACTGATCCATCCACATAGTACACACAGTCCAGTCTCATGGGCTGTTCAATGAGCTGCCTATTACAGATAATGAGACACTGCTAAGACAGCTGTCCTCTGCCACCACAGCAACCCAAAGAGACAGACACATCCCAAAAGGAAAATCACAACAGGAAAAGCCCTTATTCCATAAATACATAGTGACCAATCTCACAGGTAGCCATAGGCCAAGAATGACACCTGTGTTTTACAGATACTTCACTGTAAATACATATCCCAGTATTTCCACTACTATAAAACTTCCCAACACCTGACCATTAGAGCAAATTGAAGCTGCAGGGTGGTTATGCCTGACAAAGGAAAAAGAAAGCTACTAGAATTTAACCTGCAGTTCACCTCAGCTGGTGAAGACTGGCAAAGTCACATTCCTGCTAATTCTCACTTTACTCATCTAGACAGTAACAAAACCAGTAAGATAGATGCTGCTGCATGGTGAAGGAGAGAACCAGAAAAGTCTGAAAATGTACATTTAAGAAGTTTTGCCCTCCAGCCAAGACCCAGTAACTGATTGTGGTTGTTCCTGCTTCACTGCAAACTCCACCAAGAAGTGATGTAAGCAGAAATATTTTGCTACAAGCCAGAAACTTGAATGCTGCCCTTTCTGCATCTCAGGCAAAGAATAGAGACCTTTTCAACTGCACTAATTCAATGCTTTGCCGTCACTAAATACTGATGCAGTTTGTGCATCCAGAGTCCTCTGAAAGCCTCGCAATGGAAAGTACTCTAAGGGAAAAGTAATTTTACTTCAAAAAAATCCCTGATCTTTCTCAGCAGTCCATTCTAAACCATATTATGTTTAGTGACTGTCTCACAATGGGTCATTTCTACCAGCAGGTAAGGCCTCTCTTTTGCCTGGCAATGCTGTGTCATGGAGTTGGTAGCTTGGGTTTTTGTGTTTGGGGTGGGGTTTGTTTGTTTCCCAGTGTGTTTCTGTACCATTAGTACAAAAGGAGGTACAGAATTGGCCTTCTCTGTGACCCCATTAGCATTAATGGCAGTCACACACAGAATATATTCTCCCAGGGATCTGTGTGCTCTTTGGGAAAAGATTCTCTGTAATGGAGTTCATAATTCATACTCATGGTTCCAGAAAGAGTTGAAATGAACAATTTCTTTTAGCAGAAACACCAGCTTCTCATTGTATGCCTGCCTTTAAAAAATATTCTACCAAAACCTTTGCTTGTTGTAGTTTTTTGTGCCTTAGAGGAAAGAAAAAAAATCAAGCCAAACAGTATGGCAAAGAGTCATGGCATATCTTGAATTTCCTACTCAAAGAAGGGGATACTTTTTCAAAGGCAGTGCAGTCCAACCATTGGAGCAGAGGGCCATGATTGCTGGGTTTCATTCCCACCACAGTCACCGATTCATTTCATGACTAATTGAGCGGACTGTTGCATGAACATTGTATTCAGTTCTTAATTTAAGGGGGAACAAGAACATCAAGTTCCTTTCCTCAGTTCCTGCACTCAGTCAGCTGCCCTACTTCTCTAGGAAGTATAGGGGAAACACAGTAGGTTTATTTTTGGCAGGTCAAACAAATAATTTTAAGTAATTTCAAATTTGTAGATCCTACAAAGATTAGGGGAAAATTGTCTTATTTTAAATAATTTCAAACAGAAAATGCTCTTCATGGTCATGAGACCAAGCCATTCAATTTACCTGAGCCTGGATGCAAGCTTTCAGTACCCAAGCTCCATTCACTGACCTGAGTGACAGGACTTCAGATTCCAAATTATTTCTTTTCCTTTCAATTTTTTAACCGTGGTGGGGAAGGTTATGCGAAATAGGGGACAATACCTTATATTGAGGTGGATAAGAAAACTCTAGAGACAAACCCACCCAGAGCTACAAGCTGGTTATACTCCCCTCTAAATTACATTCAAGTAATCTCTTCTATTCTGCTAGAGTAAGCACCTGAACTAGGTCTCCCACATGAGAAAGGGGTGTCCTGATGACTAGGTGTTGGAAAAGGAGCAGGGGAAGAATATACACCTCTTTTGAGAAAGAAAAAAAAGTAAAAACCATGTGAAATATTTCCATATGGCCTAGTGAGAAAGAGAGAAGAAAAAAAGAAAAGCACACTGTTTCCTTTCTACTTTTGGCTGTAGAAGGTGTTTGTGTGCAAGAACAGCTTTCTAACCCAGGTTTCCCTGTGTCAAGAAGTTTGTTTATGTCAGGTTGATTTTCTGTTGACATTTTATGCTGCTCCCTGAAAAGAAACTATTTCTATGAACACACCCAGGCATTCACAACCCTTCCAATGGTTTGAGTCACATAAGCCACATCTTAGTGGTACCTCATCCCTTCAACACTTCTCCCTTGCCATTCACACAGCCTAGGCTGAAAACATAAGTGTATCATAGATCCGTTTGCAATTGTCTATAGTGTGGCCAGTGGAAATAGGAAACCCAGGACCACTTGACTCTGCAGAATTCCACATAGCATCATTGGGACGTTATTGCCACAGTGTAGAAGTTTAAGCTACAGAAAAAGTACTAATTAGTTTAAAAGCTCCAAAGTACTTTGGTTCCTGGTACAGCTGACAACGCTGGAAACAATAACCTCTTTACCAATAAGAGTGAACCTAAAGTTATTACTCCATATATTTGACTCAACAGTTCTGGGAAAGACCAAACATTTTTTCCAGTCTTCTGAAAACTTGGAGATATTGCAGTAAAGGGTTTATGAAAAGGGCAGAGAGGATAAAAAACAGGCATCACTTTAAGCATCCAGCACTCTGGATGTGATTCAGAGTCATAGTCCCTGTCACTGCACCCTCATGAAGCTTCACTGACCAACAGTTTCTGAAGTTCCCACGTTCTCCAGTGTCTTCCTAATCACACTAAATACACTTTTACCTTGCTCCCAGTCCAAACTGTACTGCACTATACAGGAATCTATTTTAGTACAGCTACATGCTATCCAGCTGAATGCAAGTCTGCAGTGGAAATAGCTTTGTTTGCTGCAGTGCTGTATTATCACACATGACTAGACCAGGCAACATTGATTCTTAAGCAATGGCATTGATTACAACTCTTATTTTTAAAATGCTGGCAGGATACAGCCCTTAGATAAGCACTTTAAGATCAAATTTGAATTGCATTTCCCAGCAGTTCTCCTTTTTTTACAGAGACTATATAATAGAATTATGAATAATGCTACTGACTTCAACATGTGCTGAGGATTTACACTAGCATGGTTTCAGTAGTAGAAGTTTTTAGTACTTCACACTTACACAACAATAATATGCTTTAGATTATTGTTTTCAAAACGCAAAATCTATTTTTTTTCCTTCTTTTTTTTCCTTCTTTCCTTCCTTCACTAGCTAAAAAAAGATGCTTGTTTTCCAGAGAGATAAACTTATTAAGTTGGATTTGACCTTTCAGAGCATAGTAAGGTAACATAGGATGATTCTTCATGTACTGCTCTGAGTCATGCAAGAGTCCACAAGCACTCTTGGAAGAATGCTTTACATTAAATAAATTATGCAGAGTGAGGGGGCAAGAGAAAAAAAATTTCAGACCTAAAATATGTCCTTATATCCATTTTAAATTACATACTTGAGGGTATGCAATCATTACAGAATTTTCATGCTCTCAAGCAGCGCCCCAGATTTAGCAACCCCATTATCATTGCTGGACCAGTTTCCATGAGGTAGTTCCTGCCCTATTCCAAACATAACCTCTCCAAGATTTCTTTGCCGACTGTGCTTTTGTCTTCCCAAGTTGGTAAAAATCTCCTAGCTACCTTACTGGTTTGCCAGCTTAATCCTGGTTCACGAAGTGGGTTGTTTGCACAAGAATCATACTTTTTCCACTTCTGGCTTTCTCCTGCAGAAATACAGGGAAGCACATCGATGCCATCACCTGTGCTGGTCTCCTTGCAGACCCACAAAACCTGTTGCCCAAGTAGCTAAATAACCTTTTCCTCACACAGTATATGGTGAAAACACAAGAGTATCCCGTTTTTCCCCTTCATACCACAAGCTCCTTGTTTCACTCAGGACTTAGAAGCACCAAAATACAAAAATCACAGGTACAGAGTAATCTTTGTGTCATGTGTTACAATAAAGTAAGATTCTGTTTCTGAACGTTTTTTGGAACACTCTCTCTAAATTCTTAGTCATTTAAGCTTTTGATTGACTTACCATTATGGATAAATTAAATTTTACCCTTCTCCCTGTTTTGATCAGAGATTTGTGATCTCACCACCTCCTTGGGCTTATTAAGACATAGGTTTCCCTCTCGAACAGCAGATTTACCATCAGGATCTAAAGAAATCCAGTAGAAACACTGAGTGAAGACGTATCCATTATTCAACCATTTCACATAGTTCTCATCATTTACCAAGTAAAATGCCTTTAGGAGAGACAAGTGGCATAGCAAGACTTGTCATCCTATTGTTTACTCCAAGCCTCTCTTTCCAGCCTGCGTTCATGGACATCCCTTAATTAAGTGCAAACCAATTGATACAAATGAATAAAAGCCACAAGTGCTCTACCACCTTTTTCTGTGTCAACCGAATAACTGGGCTTACAGAAAGGGGCTCAGAAGAATGAGCAGCAAATGCAATAGTCCTCATGAACCCCAAAATCCCTTTTGCATTTGATTTAGGACATTCTACACAACAGAATTACTTCTGCCCCCTCCTCCCGCTATTGCCAGCATTGGGCAAAATCAAAACTTCCATGCAACAACAGAGGAAAACCAGAGTGGCCTGGCATCACCCAAGCGAAATTGTCACTTCTGCACAGGAGAAGTTTTCACTGTTTCACTGCCAGGGGTCCTTACCCCACCCAGTAGAACTCAGCTGCTCTCAGCACTGCTACACCATGGAGAGTAGCTGGACAGTTTTGCTTCAGTGACTCCTTTACTTCTACCACCCTTGGGACCTACTTGGATTTCTTTTGAAAGCTCAGACTAGCTGAAAACTAGCTACTGATCACCTTTGCCTTACACACATAAAAGAACCCTCTTAATAAATACATTACAGAAACCTCTTAGTGAACTTTGCCTCCCTCTAATACCACGCTGAAGAGCTATAAAAGAAAGGAACAGTTATATCAAGACACATCCCTGCTTCTTTGTGCACTTTATCCATTCTCAGTTACCCATCCTCTCCTCTGTTTAGGAGCACGAAATGCATAACTTTGTTTTCCTAACCTGACAAGTATATGTAATTGCTAGGTGCAATACTTGACTCAAGAGATAGTTTTTCCTACTCACGTTTTTCTTTTCAGGCCAGCATGCCCAAGACAAACAATTCAACAAAACTTTGGAAATGTTAATAATGTAGAATTTTCCTTTTATCTGTTCAAAGTGAAAGTGGATATGGATGCATGGATTTTGTGTCATAATCTGAGATTAATTTTGTATTATAATCTTAACTCAGGGTTGTTTTCAGAAGAAGCATTTCTGCCCCGAAAGCCAAAGCCCTCCATCAGCAACATCATTTCTTTTCTTTTTGCCCACGCATCCACATCATTGCCTGGCTACAAAACCACAGAAGCAGTGATAAAAAATCTGTCAGGTCCTTCAGAGTCCCAGATAATCTGCCAATCATGCACTCATATTTGTCTAGATTGTTACTAACAAAAACCACAAATTCAGAAGTTCTGTTGTGTGGCTCCAGACCCTGGCTCTGCAGGCCAACCACAGGACCACTGCCACTAGGTGGAGAACAATCCCTGGATTTGTCTAATGGTGTTAAGTAGACAGAAATTGCAGCCCACTCTACTTCCTACTGATCTTAACAGAGTGGTTCCTGCATGCCACCTGCTACCCAGATACAGGCACAGATTGGCAGCACCTATGTCTCTTGGTGGCAGCAGCCTGTTCAATTCCATCAGTCTTGGGCTCCATATTTGATTGTGCCTTAACTGATACAGCCTCAGAGGATGCATTTTAAAAGCAGAGTGAATGATTTCTTCTATTTAGACTTTTAAATGCTGGAGCGGAAGTTCTCACTCTCTGCAGTTAGGAGTGAATCGTGAATTTGTGTGCACAGGATGAAAACACCCTTCTGTTGATGAAGGTGGCAACACAGCAGCTCAAACGATTTTCCATTAGCACACAATCAGACTTTATATTGCTTATAGAGGAGAAACAAATTCAGAATACTGACAGAGTCTAAAAGGGACTCTTGAACACTGGTGGCAAAACAAAAACAAGAGGCAAGCAAATTTCTCATCTGTTGGTTTCTGTAACCTTGAGCTCATCTTACTGCAATGTAGTGGAATAAATCTGAAATGTGCAATTATGGATTTGATGTCAAGGCTGAACAAGAAAAAAGATGTAAATAACTAGTTGTTCTAAGCTGATTCACTTATGGTTTTACTAAACTAAAGATGGAATAATGCAATGAAAAAAATTGAGTGAATAGTTACAATTAAAGTAATAGGTTCAAAGAATCAGATCACTAAATTAATACAGCTACTGATAACCAAATCAGCTCACAAGAAGAATAAGCTTTCTAGCTCAGAGGAAAAAGAATTAATTGCTTTGGTTTAATGCTAGAGAGAGAGGGTTTAAAGGGAGAGTGAACTCCCTTTCAGCACAAGGCCACAGCCAGCACAAGCTTCTCTGTAGCTCACAAACCATCCTGGCAAGCAGCGCAGGCAGCAGCTCAGGATGCTGTTTCAGATTTCAAGAGACAATAAAGCACAGGTGAGGAAACAAAGCCAAATGGCCAAGAATGGGTGTGACCTCAATATAAGTAGCTCAGATTTTCACCTTTCCAGCTTTCATTTTTCCCCACTAGTGAAAAATTTATCAAGAATATCCTTGGAAAAAGTATGGCAGCCTCTACTACTTTGATGAGATATATAAATTAGAATCAAATTCAGCTTTCTATATTTCCTTGCTCTAAAACAACAACAGGAATATAAAAATCAATCCTTAGTTTATGATTTAATGATCACACTCAGAGATAAGGCAGCAAACTGGCTGACTGTACAAGAACTGAGTGTGTGAGCTCATCCCAGGGATAGCCCAGGCTTTGGACTCCTCTTCCAACCCACGGCCCTGGTTGGATCAGCACAATCCTGATGGCCACAGCACAGCCTCTGGCTCGAAGGAGGGACCTGGAGGAGCCAATTCAGCTCTCCAGGCGGTGGAGTGTCTGCACCAAAATAACAGCAGTGTAAACTCAAGTTCCACCCATAAAAAGCCATTCACGGCCACAGGTCCAAATCACAGCTCTGTGATCACTGTTCATGCATTTTGACTAACAGACAAATAGTCATTAATGGAACCATTATTAGGCTATTGGTTTCACTCCTCATTATGACAAAGAGGCAGTTTTATTCCTTCCATTATCTGCTGACAAAAACCGCATAACAGTAAATTTTTTTAAAAAGCTTCCCTTTGCATGTTTGCAAGAAATTTTCTAGAATAAAATAAAGAAATATTCACAATAAGTATGACTATGTATACATATCAGCCCCAGAATGTCACAAACCAAAATAAATGCTGGTAAGAATCATGTCCCTTCTTAAGAGCTGAGGAAGTCTCAGATGACCTGTAATCTGAGAAGAGATTAACCTTTGCCAATCACCAGGAACTGCTGATGCAAAACCAAAACCTCTCCATGGATGTACCACCAACAAGGCCTTAAATAACCTGACAGGGCTCTGAATGTGCAAGGAATGGAGATGCATGAAATAATGAGGGTTCTTTTCTGTGTAATACCTTCTCTGCTCCAAAGCACACTTTTGATTTGCTGATCAATTTTCTTTTAACAAGATGGTTTAGTGCATTATTTCTTACATGACTAAAAGCAGCACATTGCTTTCCTTCTACAGAAGACAGTAAATAACATTAAGAGTTATAGGAGAGAAGGTAGAGCAACTTTACAACAGAAAGAACCTCATAATAACAGGATACAGGATAATAGTCTTAAGGCACCATCATGATAAAAGGCACAGTTTTTATGTAACACCCTTTTAGATTGATTTTTCTACATTCCAAATGCTCCCATAACTATCTTTTGACATTTCTCCAGCACAGCTGGTTACACCATCCATAAGCAATCTCTGTTTACCTGGTATTATTATTATTTTTAAAGCAACTTCTTTCACTTCCTTTCAACTACGACTTATGCTATACCTAATTGCTGGTTATCACCCTCCCTTCTAGCAAAAGAAAATCTGGTTTCTAATAATTTGAAATCCATCCTTAATGAAAATCACAGTATAATCATAATACCAGTATATGCACATTACAGGAATATGAATAACAGAAGACAAAAAAAAGGTGTGCGCTACTTGTGTTCTCCCTGTCCCACTATAAATGTTAACTCACAGATTAGCACAGCCTTATGATCATAACACCAGATATATTACACACAGAACTACCAGCAAGAGCCAAAAAAAGGTATTAGTTGCTTGCTTATGATTAATAAAGTAGTTAAAAGAGAAGGAATATTATTCTTGCTGGGTGCTCATTATGCATTTGATAATCTCTATTTATAGGACAATGAAGCATGAGGCTTATAAAATGCCATCTGTTGGTTTCTTTTTAATGTATAGGATTTCTGACTTCAGGAGCTGCAGTTCAGCAATGTTGACAGTGCTACAACATGTAATACTAATGCCTTTGGTTATGAGAATTTGAGCCATTAAACATCAAGAAGCAGGTTGGGTACACATCCTGAATAGTGTAACTCCCATCTTCTTATTCTAATCTATTTTAAATGCAATTTATACTTTCATGCAATTGATTTTGATCAGTCATTTAAATAGCACAACACACAAAATTATATATTGCAATGATCCACAAATGTGACAGAAGTGATTTTGTTCTTTGATCTCCATGAGAGAAGGCGTCTCATGAGAGAAGCTGAGAGATCTGTAACAACTTCAGGAAAAATAGCAACTACTTTTATATCTAAAAAATTAAACAAAACCACAGGCAAAAAGGAAAAAAAAGGTCTTTCTTAGAACAGAGAGAATCAGATATATCTGCATTATATTTATCAGTACCTAAAGGATGAATTTTTCTTACATATTAACCATGAAAATAAAGCATTCATAATAAAGGTCAATATTAGAGTGCATCAGCTCTAGTAAGTTTGACTGTCATTGACTTCTATTCCTAATTAAGTCATCAAATGCCCTAAAATCCAGATCCTAGGTTCCCTTAGAGCATAATCTTCTGGTTTTAATGCAATTAATGATTGATTTTTTTGAAGTGGGTCACTGCATTCATATCAGCATAAAGTTAGAGGGGTTTATATCACTGGTTTAATTAGGACTTCTGCCTCCAACAGAACCCATAAACACTCAGCTGCTCACAGGGCAAGCAAACACAGGAAGAAATAGCTAAGCACTCTCAGGGACAATTTATGCTTTGACAGTTTCTTAGGGAGATCAACCTACAATTCCTGTTTCCACTTTCAACTGCTTTCACCTCTGCAGTCTCTGCTGTTGCCTCAGCCCTCACCCCTGCCTTGCCACAGCTCCTCATTGTGTTTCTCTGTCAGAGTTTGTCAGATAACTGGAAGCAACAGCTACCCAGGACAGGAACTGTCATCTTTGTATTTCTCTACAGCACTTCGACAAAGCAGTTTGATGTCTGAACCAACAGGATTATAGTGCCTTCCATCCCAGAACACAGGATTTGCTTCTCCCTTAGAGGCCAGAGAAATGGTAGAAATCCCTTCCCTGGTACCAAAAATGAGGTCACCGTGTTAAGCTTAAGATGGGTTGATGTAAATATTTGAGGAAAATGGAAAAATTGTGAGAAAATCTTTGCATGTGATTTTTTTCATACACCAAGAGCAGTATGGGCTGTTTCTAGCCCAGAGTCATCCAGGCTAAGAAAGGCCATCAAGAACAGCAACAAAACAAACTAACAAAAATAAGAAACAACAACAACAACAACAAAAAAAAAAGCTGTTTCATGAAAGGGTACCCAAACAACTTTCAATAGCTGCCTTTTCAGTGATGCACCCAAAAAGCAAACTGGTGTATTCCTTTCTCTCAGAGACATAGCATACAGTAAGCTCTTGAATTTGGCCACAAGATCAAGTCTAAATGCAAATGGACTGTGGGTTTTGGGCTAGGTATGGAGAAGTTCCTATTTGTGTCATGTAAAGGAAACACAGTTTTTCTAGTCAATCTGCTGTCAGTGAAGAATTCTTATAAAAGTCCAAGAGTTTTAAACTAATGGCAGACAAGTTTAGCAGGAGATCATGGCAATTCAGTAAACCATATGTCATCACAAATCACAGCAACCTCACTTAGTTAACAAAATGTAATTCAGTAACAAGACAAGGAATAATGAATAATATCAAGAACAGCTGAGATGAGGAACTAAAATGGCACAAATAGTTCTAAAATGAAAATTTAAAAATATTCCCTGCAATTAACTTAAAGGGCACTACTCAAATAAATTAATGGTGGTTATCTCAAGTTGCAGCAAATAAATAACCATTGTACCTATATGCTGAAATCTCTTTCAAGTAGAACACAAATAGATATTGTTTTCACCACTTTGGAGAATATATAGTCATGATTCATCTTATGCTTGCTAATAATATCCCTTTTCCCCCCCTCCTCTCATTTGTTAGGTTAAAGGTTGCTTGTACATCATTTACCACAGAATATTTTAGTAGTAGCTACTGGTAAGGTTGTTAGAGCGATGTTACAGGTTATGCAACATTTTTTCATCCCTACATTTTACTTTATTCTTTTGCAGTAGCCTAGAATCTCTATTTGCTTTGTCTTTAAAAAGTCACAGGAATCACCCTACAAGGAATCCTAGAGGATTATAAGATCCACTGTGAGCCTGGAGAGACAGGTCTCCAGAAGAATTTTACATCACTTTAATTAGATTGTTCTCAAAGTCACCAAGGTGCACACAGATATCAATTAGCCAGTACTGAGTGTTTCCCATGGAACTGGAAGTTCTAATCAACTTTCAGAAGCTCTGAAATTAAACAGTTAAGAAAGTTGGATTTTTTTTATTTTTTTTTCAATTAATCTGAAGGGAAAGATAAATAGGAGCTTGTACATTTCTAGAAAGAAAGAGGATCCACATTAGCACCATACAGTGTCCAATTCAAGAGCAGCATGCTCCAAAGATGAAAAGTAAAGCACCAGGGAGTTTATTTACAGGGTGTACCTTGAGCCTTGTCAAGTTGAACCAGCAAGGCGAAGAGCACTCACAGAGCTCCCTTTGGCTGAAAACCCTGCTCAGGCAGAAACTTGCTGCCTTGATCTCCCCCTCACTCTCTTCAAGGGCTCCCAAAAACAGCAAAGTGGAGCCATCTGGTTAACACACTTCCTTCCCACACATCGTTTTCCCTCAGCCCCTGCACATTACACTTTCGAACCTGCCATCCCTTAGACCTCTCGTCTCAAAAAACGTGACTTTGCTGTCAATTCTGCCTTTGATCAGTTGCTCTAAAGAGAATGGATGCAGGGATCCAACAGCTCAAACAGTGCTGACAGCCACTATTGTTTGGCATCTTTAATCATTCCCAAAGACAGTTTCATTATGGGCGTCTACAACTCCATGACCTTTAATACACAACTCAAGTCCCTCATTTCAGGTAAGCAGTATTAATTGCTGGTCAAACACTCTCAGGTGCATGAAAGGATAATTAAAGCACTTATTTCCAATCCTAATAAGTGAAAAATGCAGATTTTATTTTCAAATTATGAGTGATCATGGTAAAGCAGCTTAAAGAAAGCCCTTATTTACTTGAAAGTTGTAAGAGTTTTATGAAAAAAGCCATCCTGAAAACCAGTCCTAATGTGGCCATCACTCACACTTTGTTTTCACAAGTTTAAATCACAGTTGCATTGGGAGACACTTGTTTCTGCTGATACCTTCAGACAGCATGGCACTGAATGGGAGAGGCAAACAGGATCACTCAACCAGTTCCTTGAAACAGATCTTTTCTTTTCAATACACAGCTTAACAACCAAAATACATCATGCTGTTAGTTACTTTAGGCATCAACACAAATTGTTTAACAGGTTATGAAGCACAATTTCCATAAAAGTGGTCACACAGATCCTACAAAATAGAGAGAACCTTTTATATGGCTCAACACCCTAAGTAGGCTTAAGTGCCACACCAGGCTTCACTGAGAAACAGTTCATAAAGCACATCAGAGAATTTCTAAATTAATTTCCTGATTTCACAATTATACAGCTAGTGCAAAAAAACCTTCCAGAAGAAAATGCAAAAAACTCTCATAATTTAAAAAAAAGGGCAACTGAGTTTCCCAGTAGTACAATAAAAGTATATCATATTCTCAAATAATCATTGCTAGTCATAAAGCATATCCAAAAATGGCTCAGTTCCTCATGCACTTAGTTCCAGCAGATTTTCATTTGCCTTTTTTAAACTCTTTAGCAAGTTCAGTTTAAACTCTGTTACTCAATGAACATAATTTTTAAAAAAATTCTTCAGGCTCCTGGCATGTGTGGCAAACACATGCTTTAAGAAAAAGGCATGACTCTACCCACGTGTGCCATGTGCTGGACTAACTTCTAGGCAGAAAGCTAGAATGGACTTGCTCAGGGAAGCCCAGCAGCAAAGCCTTGCATTCCCCAGGGAAACATTGATTCTGTACTAGGAAATCTGTGGAGTCCTAGACTAACTATAAAAATGTTTCATAGTCACAGACCCAGAGTTCAGAAACTCAGTGTCTTCCAAGAAATTATTCCTTATTTTGTTTTCCTGCATATAAATACTGTGTAATTTAATGGCATTTACCTCCAGAGGAAGAAAAAATATTAATATTTCAGGCTTGTAGTTTAAATGCAACATTTAGAGGCAACACTAACACAAGGATGTTTGGAAGGAAAACTCTGAGTATTTACCCATAAATCCACAACCTAATCTTGCTAATGTGAGTACTCCCTCTATAAAGGAATAAATAAGGTGGAGTTAATTTTTCAACAGTGACTTTATGAGGTTTATGTCCAAAATCCCTATCCAAATGCAGCTTTGACAGAATTTACAACTAGAAGTCCAAACTAGGATTTTTTGAAATGGAATATTCTATATAGTCAGATATGTCTGCATGTAGAGACACACATACTAAGGTACAACAGTTCAGAACTAACTTTAGATGTTAAACGTCTGGAATCCAGCAGCATTTGCTCCAGAGTTCTTATTCATCTTTAGTGGTGGTAGATATACACTCAGGACACTTCATAGCTGCCTTTCAAAACCTTATCAGAACCCCACAGTTCAATAGTTTTATAACAAATAGTGCATCATGAACTAAGTATTGAAATAAGCATTTCACCACTACACATCATCAGCCTCGTTTCAGTGCAGGGTAGGTCATCCACATTTTTGACTCAGCTGAATTTCAGCAGCACTTAATGCCTATGTGCCACACATCCTAAATTAGTTTCACATGGAGCTTCCTGATCATGAATGACAGGCAGAACTTCACTGAAGACACTTGGGGCTCAGACAGGATGTTCCAGAGAGATGTCAGTGCTGTCAGGAGAAAGAAAAATGTGAGATGCAGGAGGAACACCATGGCTGTGCCCCTTGGCCTGTTCCTAGCACAGAACACTTGGAGTTTTGAGTGACAATCCATAGGATGCTTCCTAACACATATGGTGAGCTTGAAGCCCTAGGTTGAGTTAATAGGTTTTTTTAAATGATAAAGTTTAGCTCCTCTTTAACTCCTAAGTAATATTGTGTCCTAATATTTTTAGGAGGTCTGGCCTTACAGTAGTGCAGTAGTGAGTAAACTTGAAGCCTTTCAGCATCTGCGCATTCTTTCCCCCTTTCTGAAATGGAAATGATGATACTTCTAGTTCTAATCCCGTTAATACCTATAAATAGCCTGGCATTAGAAATACAGATAATTATTTTTCCTCTAAATTTTTCTACTTTACTCCTATATTACTTCATTGTTATCAGGTCTACAATATCATTTTAATGATTTTTCCAGGCTAGCTTTATCTGTTTCAAGTTAAATCATCTTCATTGGTGACCATCCATTTACTTCAAGTGAAATAACTGCCAATAGTGCTTCTGTCTTTAAAGTCTGTTTTCTTCATTCCCCATTCTCAGGAAGAAGTAACAGAAGAAATCACCCACATGCATATTGCATGATCAGGTGAAGTTTAAAGGCATAAAATCCACTTTGTTCCAAAATATTTTTTGTGGAACATTCCTCAAAGCTGGGACTCTTCTAGTGCATTCCTGTTCATGCTATTACCAGACTGATGAATACACATGATGAACATGACCATGGTGGCACTGCATGGCCAGCAGGTAGATGAGAAATCTGACACAGCACCCTGGCTGCACTGCTGGCCCCGAGACTGTTCCAGGTACTTACTGACTCACTAAAATTCAGAGAATCATAGGGGCAAAAAACCAGAAGTTTAGCACCTTTTCCTTTGAATCTATGTAGAATCTTTCTAAAGGAGTCCTGAGAACAACTATCGAACTCCTGGCCAAATAGAAGTACAAGTACAGCAAAATAACCAACCAACATTTCATCTCCTCTCTCGAAGTAGATGGTGAAACTGCTCTTACCATATATATGCCTTCCCTGCACCTGACCCTTGTATTCTAGGTATGGATTTAGAATAATCCAAGGGACATCTTAGCTAATTATCTCTTTCTAGTGATGGATGAGAATCAGATGTCTTGTAATAATGCTGCTATTATTAGCTTGATTGGCTGCCTTTGATACTCTCACAAAAGCATACAGGTTATCTCTAATCTGATTTATCTTGTCCAGAAAATAAATTGACTTCCTCAGAGTAGGAAGGCCTCAGAGTTGAGTCACCTACACACCTCATCAGGCAGTAATAGGGCCTGTCCTTCAAGTCAGAAATCAAGTTCCAGTAAAGCATCTCACTGTCTCAGTTCTTCCACAGCTGGCAGGAAGGTTGAGAAGAGGTGGGTACAAGCTGAATAAGTTTTTTGTTGTCCAAAACTAAGCACAGTAAACATATTATATTTACTTTTGAAAACAAATGTCATGTTGAAACTTTTGTTTTAATGCCATGCCAGTGAAATGGTCTGACCAGATTTATCTGTATCTTTTCCCTCTTCCTTCCCAAAAATACTCCATGATGTCTCATCACACAGATTCAGTTAAGTCAGTCGTACATTTTCAGGGTGAGAATTAAAAAAAAAAATCAAAAAGAGTGAAAGATAAAGATTTTGATGCAGTTTAACTTTTCAGAGGTTTCATATTTTCACTTCAGATGGTGTTCCTGCCAACTGTCATGGACTTGGCCCTTTTTTTGCTCCCACTAGAGATTTCACACTGCCAGTTTGAAGTGGTTGGTCAGTGACAGAGGCCTGGGGAAGAAACAGATGCCAGTGTTTCTTGTATACTGACACATATCAGCTTTACACTATACCTCATCCAAATTGCATTGTTTACCTTCAGACTACAGCCCAGGTCTTCTTGCTGGAACAAAGATGCAGGTGAACAGGAGCCAGGCACCTTTCAGGTAAAACTAAGGCAGTCACAGAGCACCACTAGAAGAGAGAGGTGGCTGTGCTCCTCTAAAATAAGTTGTTGAGTTAATTTCAGCAACAGCCTGCTCAGCTTTTCCTACCATCTGTATTTTGAACGCAGACTTTGCCGTTGTTACCTACACTTTCATCACCTCGAGCCTGAGGTTGTTACCAACACATCCCAGATGGGACTCCATCTGAGCATCGTGGCATGACTGAAGCAGGGTTACACACCTCACCGCCATGTGCTGATGGCAGTGCTCAAGTGACAGCTCCCACTGAACTCATCTAGCAGCTGAAGGTGCTGATCAAGATCTGCACTGCCTTACATGACAAAAGCCCATCCCTCCAAAGAAATTATTTTAGCCCATTCCTACAACTGTGGTGAGCCAAGACAAGCAAGCTGAATGCTGCTTCCACAACCACCACAGGTGTCTGCCCATGGAGACCAGGCATCCTTCAGAACTGGCCTCTTGCCCTAAAGAATTTCTGGGTGAATTGGAGGAAACAATAATGCATTAAGGCTTCTGACAAACCAAGCTTGCACTTTCAAGAATAAAAGAAAGGTAGAAAGGAATTTAAGTGATTGCTGGTCATTTAAAATCTAAAATAAATAAGAATGCCTTAAGCTGTGTCCACTGCTGACATCCAATTTTGATACACGTTAACACATTCTTCTGGGGGTTTTATCAACACAAACTTCTCAGAAACCCCAATCAGTTATTTTATACAGAAATGTTTCAAGAAAATCTTGCAGAAATGCATCTGGTTTATCTGCTCCCTTCCTGGTAAATACCAAGCCCTTTTTATAAATAGAGACATTTTGGATAGAAGGCTGAGAAGCTACAGTGCAACAGTGCCATCCCCTGTCTGCAAAAGTCATTGTCTCACTCTCTCGGAAAAGCCGAGGACAGAAAGGCTCTAGCTGAGCCTGCGGGATTGACGTGGAAGGGAACAGGAGTGCAGCAACACAAGTGCCAACGCTGCTGGGGAATTCCTCCCTACAAGCTCGCTTCTGAAAGAAGCTTCTTACTAGCTAGTGCCGTCGACTTTGTGTCAAAATAAATTGCAAAGCATTCCACAAATTATATGTTGAAACTCCGTTTTCATAGTATCCAGCATGCAATCTGGGGGACGGAAAGCATTTTACATCTTTTTGTAGTAAGCAGAAAGGAGGAAATTCCTACATACTTCTAGACATCCCTCAAGAAAATCTGTTCACCTATTCCACTGCTTTGCATGTCCACTTCTGTTTCTACTGGAAGCAAGAAGCATGTCTTAGTAAATGTCTACCCAAGCACTGCACCAGCTATAACAGCCCACAGCTCAAAATCCAGAGTTTAAAACTCAAATTAAAATGAAATATTGCAACACAAAGAAGGGGTCCAAAGAAGTTTGGGAGGAAGTGGGCAGAGGTATGCCCAAAGGTATTTCCCCACAGAATTTTGGAAGCTGTTTTGTATCCAATTCGCATTTTTCTTTTACAGGACTGCTGTAGGGGCTTGAATGGACTAAGAGCATGTGCAGGACACATTTAATCTGAATCCTTCTTTTCTTGTCTCTTCTAGATGCTAACTTTCATCCTGTCTATGGTATCAGAAGAAGAAACTAAAATTAGGCAACTATCTATGTCAACAGTTACTGTTACCAATTCCCTGCATTTAGCAGGAAAAATTCAAGCTAATCATTCTTTTCCAGCATTAGGAACAACTTAAGTGCTGTCTACAAGTGTCATCTTCTCTGAAGGCTTAAAACAATAATTTCCCCACAAACATAAAATCCCTGAAAATTCCCACACCACACAACCAATGTATTGCCCCATAAGTGCCAATATCTTAAAACCTCTCAGTTAAGTGCAAGTAAAGCCAGAGGTATTTGTACAATCTCCTCCAATCTTCTCTCCTTCTTACAGAACAGACCTAAATCAGTCCTGCAGACCAAGAGCAGGCCTCCCTTCTAACCAGGGGGAAGTCTTTATCTCTCACCTGCTATCGATCCCTTCTAC
Organism: Catharus ustulatus; assembly: GCF_009819885.2. Classification (NCBI taxonomy): domain Eukaryota; kingdom Metazoa; phylum Chordata; class Aves; order Passeriformes; family Turdidae; genus Catharus; species Catharus ustulatus. Next base: position 27,492,442 of record NC_046228.1, on the reverse strand, counting down.
AGGCTACAAGATGATTACCTTAAAGAAAAGCTAAATCACAATGTCAGAGGTTCCCCCTGATTACCCTGTTTCAATCACAGCTCAAACCCATCTTTAAAGCAGCTGCTGATTTGTTGTGGTTTCTCATATCAACTTTATTGTGGTGACTTTGACTGAATAGGTCTAGGGAATTAGAGCCTTTTAAATCAAGAAAGTCCGAAGTACTGCCTCTTAGAATTGGTCTCTTGGGCAACTGCTAGTGCACTGAACTGCAGATTTTGCAGTCCTTATGCACCTGCCCTGTGAACCCCTTGCTTCATTAGGAATAAATAAATTGTCAGTGACCTTCTACCGGTTTTTTTCTACACCCACATTGTGCCTCCTTCTGGGGACCAGTGATGGGACTTCACTGGGACCTGGTCATCCCTGCCAAGCCAGGTCACACATGGCCTTTTCAGGGCAACAGAAGAAAAGTCTAAAAATAAGCCTTACTCTTCATTCACTGCTGCCCCTAGAATGCTTTCCAGAACCCTCAGCTTTCTTCTTGATGGTTATGGGTCCTTGTATTAAAATGATCTTCTAGATAATCACCCTGCATGACAGGTTCTGCTTACTATTAATGTTCCAGTTCCAATCTGCAGCTGCTATTAGTTCAAAGCTCATAAAGTGATATGATAAAAATGACAGACACATTGCCTGAAATATTCTATTTCTTATTTTTGTAAGTCTGAAATATTTCATTAGAATCCTATCTATATTAGAAGCAGAGTCTGACAGCTACCTAATATCTGAGCTTCCACAAAGCAAGTGAGCTTCCACAAAGCAAGTCAGCTTCCACTTTGTTGTGAAGAGCTTGTTATAATCAAAACTAACTTGCTAGAGCCTTTTCACAAAATAAATCAGGGGGCACAGGACATAACACAGAAAACCAAATAAAATCTAACCTCTGAAGTTAATAGATTGTACATAGTAGTTATCATCTTGGACATGTCTGGACATCTGTATGTTTACTGAAGACTGATATAATATCTCTCCTCAAATATTTTGCAATTACCTTGATTTTACTATGTGTGGCTAACAACTGGTTTAAACTGTTTTAAAAACTCACAGCAGCAAGTGGCTTAGCGGAAAGTCACAGACAGCAAGATAAGATCAACTACCCAAATAAAGAAAAATCAATGACCAGTACCACATAAGCAAAAAAACTCAGCTACAGACAAACTGATATGACTGAGAATTAGCTGTGTAACCTATCCCAAAGAGACAAGTTTATCAGTTACAATTTAATGAGAAAATATCGCTATGGGAGTCACCAGGTGGTGCTGTTAAAAATGCACATTTTACTAGAGAAATTATATCTATTCTTTGAAGATACACCGTGCTATTGAGCTCTCTCTGTGTTTAGGTGTAATCTTGGAGCAGATTTACGCTAGGAAAAAATAGTCAGTATTTGACTATTTGACCAAATTTCTCAAGAAGCACTTCCTCATGCCATGCTCCTATGATCCCTTGCTCCTACACTGAATTTATAGAAAGCCTTGCTTAATTTATACTAAGAAAATGCACAGATTTTGCCACTAACATAGGGAGAATAGACTTATGCAGTCCCAGCTCCAGGATAAAACTGAAAAACAAAATTAAACCCAAAATATATCCTGTATCTAAGAGACAGAAAAATATTTCCACCAGGTGAACAGAATTACCTGGTTGGTTCTGAGACTTTCCTCTTTGTGTGGTGTTCCCTTACAGGATATGCCTACCTGGCAGTTACTAAACAAAAGTGACATTTGGAACCAAGATCATGGAAAGTCTTTTGTGTCTTCTGTGGTAAAATTAATATACATGACACCACTAAAAAATATTCTAAAGAAGAATATCCTAAAGAAGGAGAAATGTTTCAGAAGAGAAAGTAAAATGCAGAACACCTTCTTGCAGAGAAGATAAAATGCAGAACACCTTCCAGCAGATTCCTTGCTATATATTTATTGCTGCTATTTGAAAAGTGAAGAAAAGTATTTCCCAAGGAATCATTCATACGAATTTTATATGGGCAATTCATTTTCACACTCTCTTGATTCTGGGTAGGATACTGTTATTTTTGAGTTGGGTAGAACAAGGTCTACTTCAAGTCACTTCTCAAAGAGTGGGTTTTCCTTCAAAGCTAAAGCAATCTTGTAGGCAGAGAGCTTCACCTTCAAAAGATGGCAAGATAAAGCCAGCATGATGGAAGAGAAAAATATCCTGTGAGTATTGCATGTGCCTCTCTATGTTTCATCTTTAAAATACTTGTATCATGCTAGCAGCCACAGATTTTTCTTTAAGAAATAGGGAGCTCTTCAGAATCTACTAGAAGCACTAAAAAAATGACCTTTTTTCAATTTAAAAGAAAATCCTACCAGGAATTTCACAGAATATTTAAAACTGCATCCCAGAGTAAGTCAATTTAGATTCAATTACCAAACACCAACCCCCTCATAGCAGTCATATTATTCCCATGTAAAGTGCCACAGGATCTTTCAAGGCTTTATATGAAACGCCAAGGATTTAATTGCACCTTTTCTGGACATAAAAGTGCAGTATAAAAAAGGTAGGAAAAATATATACAATCCTCCCCAAGTGGCATCCAAAGCCTTTTTTTAATCTTTAATGTCACAAGGTTTCAAGTTCAGTATCTGTCAGCACCAATTGAAAACATTTATAGATCCTGAAAATCATCAATTCTGCAAGAAGCTTCTTTTTGTATCATTAAAGATACTAGCACAGAGTTACAGCTGTGCTTACACTGTCTTAGCCAGGACTCCAAGCATGTCCCCTCTGCCATGGCCAGTGGCACTGACATTCCCCTCTCATGCCAATAACAGGAGTCTGGGACCACTTCAGATTGAGGAAACTCTAGATGAGCATAAAAGCTCTCCAGGTTGGAAGAGATATTTTAATATTGTTTTAATTTTTTTAATTTTAAATTTTATTACAAGGCAAAGGAACAAAGATTTAAAAGAATATTAAAAAAAAAAGAAAGAAGTAATTTATTTTCTAAAATGTTGTTTAGATTTTCTTTAAAATGCCATACAACTCCTTGTCTTTTTAAACACAGGCTCCCCACATCCTCACTACTAGCACTTAATTAATGTACTTCACAGTTTGCTGATTGAACTTCTCAGCAAGTCAGAGTTTTACTTTCAACCCCTCTGTAGACCACCTTTCATGCCAACAACAGTTCCCTTCTTTCCAGTTAACCTCATTTAGGCCAATTTCAACTTAGCTCCATGCTCAGACATTAGGTCAGCCTGCTAAGCAGATCCTAACAGCAGGAGCCATTAAAACCACACCTGGACTAATGACTCCAGCAACAACTGCATCAGAAAAGAGTAGGTCATCTTCATCTTTGCATTATGCCAAAGCAAACTTTCTATCCTCTGCTTAAGTGATTTTTAAAAGAGCAAAACATCTATAGCCAACATACACAACACTGGGTCATAAAAATTAATTTGCAAGTGTCCAGTGAGAAGTTAGAGCAACAGCTGTAATATAGGAAAGAGCTTGCCTAGCACATGCCCTTAAGGAATCTTCTCAAGTAAGTCAATTTTAAGAAAAAAAAGCCTAGCAAGAACGTTCTGCAAGAACTGTTGTCCTACCTCATACCTGACAATAACTAACTTCTGATGGTAGTAAAAGAGCCTAAGGGTCCAATACTGAAGATCCCAGATACTCAAAGAAAAAGAAATATTTAAAAGGCGTAAAGGACATTGCTCTCTTCTCCCTTCTTGGTTGGAAACATCCAAGCCACAAACAGAGCACAATAACTTAGCCCTCAACCAGGAGCTGGCTATAACTGGGGAGCTGTAATTCTTTTTCAGTGGTTACATTCTTCAAGGAAACAAGAACAGCCCTTTATGACAAAATACTGAAGCAGCACATTGTTCTCCTTTTACTGTTTACAATCCCAGTACACTGCCAAATCACTTTTTCAGGAGTGCCAACAGCCTGGCTTCTAACTGCACTGGAATACCTGGGTAATTAAATATTTGAAATCATCCCATACTTTCAGACCACTCCATGGTTCACAGAATAAAGTCAAAGTCACTAGTTCTAAAAGAGATGTGATGGGGGAAGTATTGATCAAATGGCAACTTTCTAGTGCATATCCAGACTTTAAAAGTTACAAATGTAAGAAATCCTATGTTCGTAGCATGTTACCAAGATGCAAACATGATGTTTCTTAAGTCCAGATACATTTACTTGCTAATGAAAATCCCCACAGATGAGGGAAAAAAAAGAATCCAAGCACCAGCCAAACCACAAAGGCTGCGATCCCTCTATGTCCTAAAGGAAAACATATCCCATAAGCTCCATAACCTAGAATGCTGATTTTAATACTACTCTTGAGGATAACAAATAGCATAAAGCTCTTAAATACTTTTTGCAGCCTTTCTTTGTACCACTTAGCATAAAGTGTAGTACACAATGTTGTATCAATACAGTTTTCCTTCTATTTTAAACAAAATCAATCCCCAAGTTTCACTTAAAAGGCTTTCAGTGCGCTTATCAATCACGCTTACATGTACATCAGTTTCAAAGCTGTCATTCCATGTGCCAATTTCAAGTATTGATCTAACACTCCACGCAGCCTACTCTGGCATTTACCTCAATTTTCAGTCCTTGCAATAACTCCTCGACACTGAGCGAAAAATAACTCTGCTATGGTTTTAGAGCACATAGTCTAAGATCCAGTATTTAAATTCACATGGCAATAAGATCAAAAGCTGTGGTAAGCTTTCTTCATTTTGGTAGAGCCACGTTCAGATGGTGGTGTTCTTGAGCACAACTGAAGGTGGCAACTGCAGCTGTTATTTTTCTCTCACCACACTATGAACAAAGAAAGTCATTCCATGCTCCCTGTCTTCTCTGTAGTTCTCCAAAACACATTAGTATGCAGTTGAAGTATTGATCCTGCAAGGTTTGTGAAATTCATGTTACTTCAGGCACACAAAGGAGAGAGGGGAAAGCAACATAGAAAACAGGGCAGTGACCACTATTTCCTTCTCACTCCCTTCAAACCAAACCACCAGAATTAAGAATCACCAAGAAACCCAACTCATTAAGTGTTCTGTTCATACCAAAAATTGCCACAAAATCTTCCTGCCAAACTGTGAATAACTGTACATAATACACTTCTCAAAGAAGCCTGTAGTCAGGTGATGGCAATCTGTACTCTCAAAAGTGGTTTCCTACTCCACAAGAAAAAAAAAGAAGTTGAAATGGCACATTAATACTAGCACATATAATACATTAATTTCCATGAAACTTATTTTATATCTCAACAGCACTACAACCGCATTGGAAAAGTTTCACCCCTGCTGAAAACACTGTTAAGCACTCCTTGTACATCTGCAGTATTTATCCTGCCAGTAAAGAAAATGTCTTTGCTAAAGAGTTTTAGATCTATGTACAAGTCATGATAATCAAGTTACTGGAATTGCAAACTCTTTTCTAGCAGTAAATGTGAAAAGACAATTGAGTTTCCAAGCAACGATTCTGCTACTGAGACTCACAGATGCTGAGCAGGAAGGCTGGGAAATTGCAACAATCAACATATGGTAACAGAAAGCCCTACTTAAGCAACCATAAACTGTATTTGCTTCTGCAAAGATAAAGCAGATCTGGGGCTTTATTTTATACACCATCCAATAATTTCTTTTTTTGGAGTTGGTTTGGTGTTATCTTTCAGAGGTGTGCTTAAGTGTACTGCAGCGCCAGACTGGCATGCTCCCAAATCAATGTACTTTCCTGTTTGTGGGACAACCTTCCTCTGGACACAAGTAACACCTAACTGCCTGACATGGCCTACCTTGCCAAAGGATCACAGTTAAAAGGAATGGGGGACTCCAGCATCCAAACCTTTTCTAGTGTACTTATGGAATGCATGATGTCTCTGAAATGCAGCTCTCTGAGGTCTTTCAGACTCTTCTTTTCCACTTGACCAGACAACAATGCGTGACCTGACTCCCCAGCTCAGTCCCATCACCTCAGCTGCTCTATCCAGCTGCTTCTGTGAGGCTGCAGGCTGTCTCCTGCAGAAGCAGCTGCTCTCCACAGGCTCCAAGTTATCCACAGCTCCTGTGTGAAACATCCCACCTGTTGCAATCCTCCTGTATGGTCAGTGTTCCACCCAAGCACTGTGCACAACTGCTCCTCCTTAGGCAGCTTGTGAGTCTCTCATAACATACACACTACATACACAGACTAGGAACTACAAAAATAGGGGGACAAAAACCCCAAACAAATCAGTCATAAATACTTCATTCACTTATTTCAAATGAGAGATATAAGAGATACACCTTTATGTCTTAAAAAAAGCCAAAACCAAACACCAAAAAAACCCCCAAAAACAAACAACCAAAACTCAAAGCCCAAAACAGCTCCTTCTCCCCTCTCATTTTACACTTTCTTTACACTTTTTAAATGAATCTAGAAGCGGAAGTTGTAACAGAACAGAAAGGCAATGCAAAAGAAAGACGTTCAGCCAGGTCTCCCTGCAAGAACTGTGCGGACACACATATACAGTCCTTACCTCTGAGAATTACATTTCCACACCTCAGTTTTGTCCCACACAAACTCTTCCTCAAAAATCAATACAAGAACACAATGCAGAGACTAAGATAATGAGCCTACAAAACGTTTACTGTAAGTAAGGTGGGACTAGAGTTAATTTTTGCTTAGTTTTTTTCCCCATACTCCCACCTTTCCTATTTTAGAGAGGAAAAACACCTTGACAGGATAAAATATCTGCAACCACCTTCAAGGTTCAGGTTTTATCTCTGTTTTGGAATAAAAGAAGCAATTTAGTCTAAGACCATATTAAAAGGCAGAGGGAAAGAAAATAAATAACATAACTTTGCTCACAACACAGCAAACAGAATTTGAATTCTCCGCCTTTGAAACCACGAAGTAACTATAAATCCCACTAGGAGAAGGCCATTTGCTGGTAGAGATTGTAGACAACAGGTGTTAAATTACTTACTGTCCACTGCCATGAATACAAATGTATTGAGAATTACATTGCAAAAAATAAACCAATAAAAAACAGTTCAAACTGACTCCCTGGGAAATGATGTGAAGTAGCCAAGATAACACTTCACAGACCAGAGCTGTTTCCAGTCTGCCTAGGGGATGCTTTCCCAGCATGTCTTTCACATTACATTAACCTACAGCTAATATGAGACTCATTTTTATAAACACTGTATTTAGATAAGTGGAAAAAAAAAAGAAAGAAAACCCAAACTACAAACACACAGAGGATCCCCTGCAAATAGGCAGGTAATAACTGTTAAATATTCATGGTGTGCAATTACAGAGGAAATGAAATCCCAAATCTGTTCTTAGGCATATACACAAAAATCCTAAAAGCCAATCCTCTTCTATACACAGAGGGTATAGATACCATATCAAAAATGTCCACAATTTGCTTGTCACCATGTGAGAACTATGTTTTTCCCAAATGGTTACCACTGTGATAATCCACCTTCAGCTTCCCACTCATTTCAATAACACAGTCCACAGCACCACCCTAATCAAAACAACACATTCAAGTGCCTAACCCGATAATTGTATGGATAAGCTTCCATTGCCTCTTGTGGACAGGAGTGCTGCAGCTGGGTGGGTATCAATTGTAATGCACAGGTGTAACCCCTCACAGAGCAAGCTACAGGTGAAGAATAACAGTAACAGAGCATCCATCAAGGGCGGGGTTGTTTTATTTTTGAAAGGAGTAGGAGGAAATGGGAAGGCACTCAGGGAAAGCATTTGATTTTATAAAGACAAGCAGGTTACTCCTGCAATGTCCTTTAGTAACAGATCACCAACAAGAACCTCTTTTCTGTGAAGGTGGCAGTGCCTGATGTCTCCCTGGTTACACTGCCTCTCACTACTGTTTCAGCACATCTTTTAATGTGCTGAAACATAACTTTCTGCCCCTACAGAGATATAGAAATCTTTACAGAAACTGGTCACATATTTCTGCAATATCATTTTTTAATCTTGCACCTAATAAACATTTGTTTTTGTTAGTGCCGCTAGCCGAGTGGCATTTGATAAACAATGAATACTGCAGCAGAGTTTTCTCATCAATCAAGCTATATAAAAGGCAAATCCAGCAATTTAATCTCCTGTTGCTGCAAGCTGTCTAAACACAGTGCTTTTTAACAAGACAGTTTTGTTCCAAGAGTACACACTCCATCCAAGTCTTGTCATTAATTTGAAAAATTACATGCATGATTCCCAACCCCTGGGAAACACAAAGCTATCTTACAACTATCCTTTAGAACTGAACTTCTAAACAGAGTTTAAATTATCCCTACCCAACAGTTGTCAAAGCAGAAAAATACAATTTTATAATAAAATAATATATTTTTAGAATAAAATTATTTCTTAAAAGGCTCTTGATTTCTTAAAGGTTTGCTTTGTTGGGCGGTTTTGTTCTGAGAAATGTCTAGACCCTAATTTCAAATTTAAACAGAGGTCAAACAACTCAAAACAAATTCCTAAATCACATCTATTACAAAGGCTTGATATTTTCAAAACAAAAAACTTTTTTTCCTCTGCTTTTCTAAAGCAGAAGGGAACTCCAAGTACTGGAGCCACTTAGAGATTATTTTTTATCACAGAGGGTCAAGAGTCTGTTCAATGTCTTTCAGTGATCAGAGCATTTGCTACTGACACTAGACTGCTCTATTCACACAGTGCAAGCCGTTGTGATGTATCCCAAGTCTGCCCTGCAGGACAGAGATGCTCCTGGGACTCAAGCAAGTCAAGCCAGAGCAGATGGGAAAGAAGGCCATTAGAGAAATCTGGGGCAGCCTCCAAGGAGGAAAAGGGACAAAGACCCAGCCTAACTCAACTTAAAATAGTCTCAGTTTATTGGAAGGACCGTATTCCACAGCTGCTGAAATTCAGCAGCCCCTTCAGTCCAAAAAGATATTTCTCTCCCCAGATTATATCACAAACTCATTAGGCCTTCAGATGAAGAATTTTCATAAACTGACCAGTTTTTTCAATTTGTCTCAAGCTGATGTTTACTGCAGTGTTTTCATCCTCTTGGTAAAGAGAGCTGGTGATGACCAAAAGAGCACCAAGCAGCTGATCAGTACAGACAGGTTCTGCTGGATTCAAACTGATGATATACAGTGGAAGCAAAGTCTGTCTACTATTTCATTAATCTTTCAAGCATCCCTGTGTGCCTGTTCCTTTATCTCCTGCTCCCTGCAGTAAAGAGAAGTTAGGAAAGGACAACCAAAACTTTCCTCCAGGAAAGTTTCCTTTGAAGTTATACATCATTCATGAATTATGTAGAAATCCCTTTTATTTTGATTTGTAAAAGTTAAAATCTCTCCTGACCTGAAAATGGGAACCCAAGACTTTCTGAATTTTTCATCATGGAAATACACTGTAACAAATTAACTTTTTAATCCATTTCCCTTTTCAAACAAATTTTAAAATGTCAAGTATTTCACACTAAATGTACAGAACATTTCTATCCAAGAATGACAGAGTGTCTTTCAGAATGGTTCTAAACAAACAATCCATTAGTGAGAATGGCATCATTTCCTAAGGTGTTAACTAACTGGAGAGTGAGTGCAAAGGCTTAATTTCCATGTAGCAAAACAGAAAAGATTAATTTCAAACTTCAAATTTATTTGCCCCTTTCTGAAGTGGCAGAAAGAAATTTAGGTGGAACAGAAGTCCCATACATATGCAGGATTTTTTTTCAAGCACTTCTGTTCATAACAGCAGAAGATCAAGTGGCTATTTTGACTTAATTTTCACTGCTATTCAGGGTATGGGATACAGAAGTAGTTTAAGAATGTAGTGAGAGGGGAAGGAAAAGAAGGACATAAACTGAGAAAAGCCCTACTGACCCTCATCCCCATCTCATTTGCAAATCAAAAAGAAGCAGCCAGGTGAAGCTCTGTGCTGCCTAGGACAACATTGCTTGTCTATCATCTGGGAATATTCCCCACAATGACAGGCCAGTCACAGGTAATCCCATTTAGGGTCCACATAAATACTTAATTCTACCAGCTGCCTTTTATTTTTTGCACTGAAACATGCCAGAAGAGACTTCCTAGGTGAAAGAAGAAAAAGGAATTACTGTCCTAGGAGATAAGACATCAAAATCTGGTGCCATCCCAGGACCCGTGTGCATATACTCAATGGGACAGAACTCACCATCATTAGTCAGTGCTGCAGTAATCACTTCTCTAAGAAAGCCTCAACACAGGAATGAACACCAACCTCAGAATTTTGAATTCTGCTTGTAATCCAGGTCTCTTTTCCTTACTGTACTCAGGTAACATTTCAAACAGCTCACAATGAGACAATGCGTCTTGAAAGTTATTTTGATGTGGTCAGGCTATCACTATCTGAAATAGTGATTATTTTGTATCCTTAAATTTGCTGGAACAGTCATACACGCTGCTGAGAGCTACACAGGGTTTGATTGTGTAACTAGAGAGAATGCAGCATCTGACTACCTCAAAGCAGTATTTTCAAGGTGTGTCTTCCCATCCCCCTTGATTCAAAATAAAGGTTACAATCATAAGCCTCTATGAACCTTATTTCATAGTGAATGCAAAAAAATAGGTTAAGGCATTATTAAGCTTGTACAGATAGGCTCACAAATACCCCATGAAAAAGAGAGCTGAACATGAAAAAAGTCCATTTTTTTCATTGTCTGATCTAATGATCCACTCTACATAAAAGCACAATTCTTTTAAATAAGCATACAAAAAGTTATATTAAATAACATAATTATGAACCTGAGGACTATCCTAAAGGACATTCAAAAGGGCAGAATCGAACAATGCATTTGCCCTTTAGCACCTTGTAATCCATGCAGCACTGAGCTCATTTCACATTAGTATAACATAGTACTTTTTTAATAGAGGAGACATAAAGAACAGAATTAGAGAGGCCCCAATATTCCCGACATGGATTGGCCAGTTACTACCTCAAAAATACCTTTGCCAATGTAAACAAGCTTTTTAAAATTTTAATTATTCAGCTTCTACATGTACTGGGTCCCATTCAAGAATGAAATTTTCCCCAAAACGTTAAAGAAATTCTCAACCCTGGATAACAATGCCAACTGTCCCGTCCTTACAGACTGAGTACTATAAACAAAAGTTTGCAATTTAAACCGCCCTGAAGTTAATGCTAGACTTTCTTTACAACACAAAATGTTTCTCTAAGTAAGATCCAGGTCCCCCTGTGCCAGAGGCTGGCATAGCTTTAAGGCAAACACTCAATAACTCTCCAACTCCAGGCCTAGAAAACTATTTCTCTTCTCAGGGAATGGGTCAGAAGTCCCTTTCCCTTCTGACAGCAGCAACAAACCAAAAGTAGATTACCTACCAATTCCTGCACCAGTCCTCTTCACACTGCTCTATTTGCCAGCCAAGGAGGTTTAAACCACGTTAATTAGCAGCAGCAGAAGCCCTCACAGTAAAAACAACACTGAGTTTCAAAGGAACACTGAAGTCTTCAGGTGTATCCAGTGATGGGCTCAATTACAGCAATTCTGGTCTAAAGAGCTCCACATGTTGCTTACCCTGGCATCAGAAGACTCAAGCAATAGCAAAGCAAGTCTAGTTGTGCTAATGGCACAACTGTTCTTGACAGAAAGCTAGTGTTTTATTACAATGGAGGATACAGCTTTAATGCTCCACTCTCCCTTAGCTTTTCTCATTCAAACAGCAGGCTAGAAAAGAAATCCTGCTTCAGAGACGTGCTGTAGTCATGCAACAAGTGGAATCAGAATGCAATATGGGGATGCAGCTTATTATCTTACCTATCGGCATCTCACCAACAACTCACATTCCTGAAGTGATAGCTGTAAATGCAATTAACACTCTTTCCCTTCCCTCATGAGAAATATCTCTGCTTTTTTCAATTTCACAGAGAAACTTTTAAACTCTGGATATGCATCATATAATTTATCCACCTGATACTTCCTTGGCCAAGAAATAATGCTCATGATAATTAGCTCCATAATGTAAACTCTAGCAGACATGGTGCAATTCTAAAGCCTCCTTTACTGGAGTTACTCACTGCAGGTCCCCAAAGGAGTGGCAGCCATACCAGGAGACAGCTGTGTTCTCTATTCCCTGCCACTGGGCAGGATGTTTACTGGCAGTAAATATTTGAGAGGACTTTGCCAGCTAAATAGATTTTGAACTCCCAGTGCACTCGAGAGGGATTCACACCTACTCTTATCTTTTTTCCTCAGAGCAAATGGCACCAAAACACAAACAGGAACAGGATTAAGTAGCAGCTGAGCACAGATTTTGTACTTGAGGGAAATGAGGAGTGCTATTAGGCAAATGTGAAACTACAAACTGAGTTGCACAGGAGTGAATTTGCACTTAAGATAATTAACTCTGTGGAGAGCACAACCACAAGTATCTGGACAGGTTACACCATGGCACACTGGTAAACTGAAAAAACACCTAATATCATAGCTAGAACTGCCAGTGTGCCTCAGATCTGACCATCAATATTAAATATTCTCTAGGATTGGAGAAATTATGAACAAAAACTGAGGGACAAAGGATAGGCCAACATTATTAGAAAGCAAAGTAACTTGCACTCAAATACTTGAGTTTTAACACCTGTGACCTGCTGAGCGAAGGAAACAGCTGGAAGAGTGAAATACAAGCCCTTAATACAGTATAATTTAGAATTCTTGCCTACCCTTGTCAAATTCTCTGCAGTTATATCCCCTAGGTAAAAATATCCAAGCTAATCTAAGCTAAAAATTAAAAACAGTGCTAGTTCTTGTGTTGCTTGAGCAGTTAGGAAATATAAATAATTGTGACAATTTGTTTGGGAGATTACTAGCTCAAAGTTCTGTATAAGTCAAAACTATTAAGTAGTTTAATTATTTGCACAGAGAGTTTTGTTTCCCCCTTTGTTGCAATCTCTCATCTTGAATTGTCACTACCCAGCACTCATGTCCCCATCACAATCTGCAGCAGCCAAGTGATAAGGTTCCTTGTTTACCCTCAAGAATGCCAATTGCTCATCTATCAGTGCTCAGGTTTTATCACTGGTTCAGTGGCAGTGAAATTGAGTTCTGGGAGGAGGGAGTCTACATTATGTGAGAACAGTTAGATGCAAGGACAGCAGTATTTTTGTGATTGAGAAGTCAGCTGTGAAGCCAGTACTTACTACCCATTGGAGTCAGCTGTGAGCATAGAGGAGACCCTGACGACATGATGATGGACAGTCTGGTTACATATTTCCTGTGCACAGAGAGCTGTGAGTATGTTCAGTGATTCTCAGATTCTGCCTGTATCCCACATGTGCTCTGTAGAATAGAAACAGTAAAATACACCTTAGCATTCAAGCCATATTGATCTCTGCAGGAAAGGAAGCAGTTGAAGACTTCTCATAGGCTCTCAATAGGTAGGTTGGTTTGCTTGTTTATATATATCTGAAACCATAAATTTTCATCTGCAGCTTATCTGATGTTTTTGTAGGGAGTTAATTTAGTGGTGAAACCATTTGGAGGGGTAAATGCAGTCAGGTAGACAAAGGTGTGACTATAAAGCAATGTTATGAAATTAAAGCTGCTCTTGGTATAGAATAGAAAGGTAACACAAATAAATTTAAAAGTCCAGGGAAAGAAAAGGCACCAATACACAAAGGAGAATGATTCTCAGATGGATAATTTAATCACATTTTTTGTGGATGACCTGTGTAAAGCAGGGAAAAAACAGAAAACAGGAAAACGTATTTCCTGAAATGCAAAGTGAAAATATCAAATACCTAAAAAAAACCTTCCTAGTTTTTCAAATACTTGAATAAAATTGGAAAGCAAGAATAAACGAAAATAAAACAATTTATTTGTTTCAAATGCAGTAGTCCCATAAGCTTTAAAGGAGCTCAACCCTGAGACCATTCTATTCTCCTTATTAAGGAATAAAATAAAGTTATGATACAACTTTTCTTGCCCCCAATACTCAAGACATTTCATCTGTTCTAGAAAGATAATAATTCTTATCTTAACTGCAAGCTTATGAGATTCCTGTTGCTATAGTTAAACATAGAACACCATCCTGTGTCAGTGGAATGGTAGGGATGAAAGCACCAGAACTGAAGAGTTTGTGTTACAGGTGGGATCATTAAATCAATGGCATTCACCATCACATGCTCCTGCATCAAAAAAACCTGCTGAGTCCTCACAGTGTACTTAGGGGGGCTGTGAAATCAGGATCACTGCTCCTGTCTGCTGAAGCATTTATTACCCTTGCACTTCACACATCTTACAGGTGAGTTCATTCTACCCTCATCCTGCAGAGGGAAAACTAAGACACCAAGCAGAATCAATCAGTCCCTGAAGGGGACAGAGGTGCCTGGGGGCTTGAGCTGGGACCCAGGTTAATTCCTTGACCTGCAAACAAAGGCTTCCAGCTGTTCTAATTATGTCTGTGTACCCAAACCCACAGTAAGGAGCCCACTCAAGATCCCTGATGGAGCACAATGTTCATTCAAGGTGCACATGCAGCAATTCAATTTAAGCAACACAAATATATCAATGTCTATTACATTAATTGGTGTTGTGGTTGGAGATAGAGGCATGACTCTCTAAGATTCATATGACAACAAAGCTTCTTTATTCTCCTCAACCCTTTCTAAATAGAGGGTTTAATTTCCTGTCCCATGACAGCTGATTGGTTGGGAGTTTGGACTGCCCAGCTCTCTGAGCAGTCAGGTGTCTGCAGAAATGGAACATCATTGGGGGAAATCCCTGCTTAGACTTGAATGTAACCTATCATTGTCCACCCAGGGGCTGGCCCATGGACTGGGCCAGGTGTCTTATTTAATAACCAAATTAATAATCTAGTACGAACCAGCTTGTACTGCCACTAATGTCAGTGATACAATGGGAACAGTGGGACAAGACCTGCAACACTTGGTCCTCATTTAAAGAGCAGTTGTATCAGAATGCAAGCAAATCCTTCTTAGCATTTCCATATATTATACCCTGATAACTGGAAATTAATACTCTGCAAGATGGAGTCAGTAGGCTGTAATTAGTTACAGAACTATTGTGACAGTAATTCTTAGAATCAGTGAGATGGGCTATTTGCTAATTGGGCAGAGAAGGTGCTGAACTAAATGGGGCCTCAGAGCAGTGCTTTCATGGCTCTTCTTGAAATCATTATGGACAGGGGTGAGTCCTGCCAGGAAAACATGTTCTGTTCAAAGAAACTGTGATGTGTGCAAAGACAGCACAAGACTTCCTCTGAAACTCAGCAGAGCCTCTGCAGAAAGTTTTGCCAGCATCTTAAACCCAAAATTGAAGCCCACATTTGATTCCCTTGTAATTAAAGCTTTCACATCTGCTATCATTTGGCCTTCCCTCTTTTCTGCATGACATCAAGGTAAACAACTAAGTAATTATTACAGCTGTTCCCACAGACATCTAAAGCACTTACCTCGGGTAACAGATTTTGTTAAAATTATTGGACTGGAGTTGTCATCTGTTACTATATTGTGAAAAATCTATGTCTCTCTTACATGCAACATATAATAAAAGCTCAGTAAAAGCCTAAAACAAATCTTTCTTTTCTACAAGTTCATGATCTGGTTGTCAAATAAACAGAGTCCAAGACAGCACCTGACATGCTATGCAAAACTTGAGCTATTGTCAGTTTAGAAACAATTTTGTCTCTTTGCTGAGACTCAGAGGTTTGGGTTTTCATCGTATTATTATGGTAACTAATAGGAAACTTATACAATTACTTGACATTTCTTCTCTTGCTGCTGCTTAGTCTCCTCACCTGAAACAGCTTCTTGTGCCATACCCACCTCAGTAGTTCTGAAGCAAGAGAAGCCTCAGAATTCTGTAATACTGAATATCATCCCCATGCAAATCTATTTGACAACTGAAAAAACAAAGTGAGGGGAGGAAAAAATAAAATAACAGTGTCTGGAGAATTGCAGCTCAACAATATACTTTTCAAAGTTTACCAGCAGGAGTCAGTCACTCTGTCAGGAAGTTCCTGTCTGTGTTCATGTTTGAGATATTGAATGGGATTGCCTCACAGGTACTGTGGGAGAAGCTTTAGATGAAGGTACATCAAACAAGCCATAACTAAAATTCAGACTGGATAAATTCATTAGCATAGGTTTAACTAAGGGACATAATGCAAGTTTTTCAATTTAAACAGTATTTTTCTCAAATAGAACATAATAATCTCCCTCTTCTGCTTAACAGCAAGAAGAGCCTATATAAATGCAGGCTTCATTTGATATTGCAATAGCAAAGTGTGAACTGTTCCAAGAGCTGCAGAGTGTATCCATACTGGTGCCTTTTCTTGAGTATAAATAACATTCTTTTTTTAGCAGATATGGGAGAATAAAGTATATCATCACAATTTCCACCAGAGTAAAACTTCTCAGCCAGACTAGAGAGAGGGATTAACTGACAGAAGAACTACCGATAAACATCTCCTGAACTTCACATAGTGCCAAGAAAGTACAAGAGGAATATTATACTCTGAGACAGGAAAGAAAAAACTCCACTAAAGCCATCATAGCTATTGCAATGATTCAAAAATATTTGGTGTGCGCAGTTCAATTATCCTACTGCCACAGTGTGACTAATTTCACTCTCACAACATCTAAGTAATCAAACTTGTAAAATTGAGATAACTTTAAAATTAATCAAAAAATCCGAATGATTTGGTGTGAATCTTCACCTGATGAAACAATAAAGCTGCTTTTGTTTGCCACAGTGACACCATTTGGACTTGATCATTGCCTTTCACACCAGTTTACCAAGTTTTGGCAAATGGTCCACCCTCAGTGGCAATAAAGGCTCTCTTCCACCACTCCTCCTCCCTCATTAGTTAAAATTCAGAGCTGAGGAATAAATGGGATGTGGGAACCTTCAGAACTGAGCGCAGTTCAGTGGCTCCCAAGACAAAGTCCCTGAGCCACAGTGTCTTTACCAGCAGCCAGCTGCAAGGGCTGAAGTCCCTGGAGCTGTCATGGGGCTGCAGAAGGGTGGCCACCTGAAGCTCTGTCATGGCAGAGGGTGCACACGGGAAGACACCAGCCTGCATCTGCAACTTGGAAGTGACTTGTAGGTGGTGCTGTAAGCCTGAGAACAGCACTGGGAAAATAAACAGGTTTTTTTGTTATTTATGTAATTACATAACTTCCAAGGAAGGGTTTCAGAAGCAAGGATGCACTTTCTTTAATGTGCTTCTTCCACTGCACAAATTCTGGAAGACCAGATTGTAAAATTTTGGAGTGTAACACAAACACAAAGGTAATTGTATAAACCTTTCTCAAGGCAAAGGATGATAAATGACCCAACTAAGCATTTCATTGTTGCAAAATACTACACACTCTCCAACACAAAAAAACCTATGGAGATTAAAATTCTGAAAGAATTTTGGAGCTCAGAAAAAGAAAGCTTAATGAACTACCTCACTACAGGCAGTCTTTATACCTGTAATTAATTTGATGTTTCCTCTCGTATTTATTTTAGGAAGAGGAAAAATGACTGTAACTAATTTTTTAAAAGGTGAACATCAAACCTTTTAAGTGATGCTATCTCAGAGTCAAAATTTCTAACACTGTGTATATGTACATGAGTGAACAACTAGCAACAGGCTTTATAGTAAGACTGATATTTAAAAAAATAGTTAGCAATTAAGTGTCTTGATTTTTGAATAGCCAATTCAACATCCTCACCAGGAGCTGTTTTCTGAGGGTTCAGGCCTTCTTCCCTGGTTTATAGATCCTGGCAGCAAGTCAAACTGAAACTCAGAATGAAGTACAACTTTCAGAAACCTCAACAAAAATACAGGGAAAACCAATAGTCCCGATTTCAGGTCTCCTCTTCTGTATTGTCATATGCCACACTGGGCTTGTAAAGTAACAGATAGTAAACAAAATTACATTCTCAGCTGCATTTCATTTGCCTTTGCAAAGACATCATCTCCTGCAATAGAAAAAAGGTGAAGCAGGCCCAAAGATCTGGCAGGCAAGTGAAGGACGAATTACTTTTATTGTGATGAACTGAGTCTCTTGTGATAACAGAAACTTCAGCTCAGTTAAAAATGTGGCCTGTAGTGCAAGCTCACTCTGGTGATGCTAGTTATACATTGATGCAGTTGTGCTGTCTGGGTTTCAGATCCTAGGCCCTCAACATGCACTGCATTACACAAACACAGCAGCTTAAGCCCGCAGTTTGTGGAGCCTGGTGCTCCTACCATTGTGTCTTCAGTATGGATGGGAGTCACTGCAGCTGCAAAAGCCTGGAGTAGGGAGAGCAGGAAGGGAATTCTGGCCCAGACACAGCCAGAGACATCTGTAGGACATGGCTGTGTTTCCGACTCTGCTGTAAGTTGCTATATCCCACAGAGCAGAAAGGAGGACAGAGAACTAGACAGAAGTCTTCACTGAAACATGATCTGTAATAAATACAAAGCTACCTGGTTCTCTAAGTCTCTTCCCTGCATTCAGTCTGGTTTGCTGGAATTCTTCTTTTGGTCTATTATTTAATTAGCTGATAGAGATTCCAACAGCACCAGAATTTTTTTAATCTTCTTCTCTTATTCTCCTTCAGACTTCCTATGTCATCTAATAGAACTTTCCTCTCCAGATTGAATTTCACTAGAATGGAATCTGAAATTCAACATTTTGCTGTGAAAATTTAAGTTTGTCTGAAGTGAATATATCTGAAAAGCACTTAATGCCTACAGCTAGCCTGAAGATTCACAGTTCCTTTCAAATGGCCTTTCTCAGCAGCAAGGAGAGTTCCCTTTTACCAGTGTACAGCATCAGTGCACAACCACCCACAGCCCACCTCTAAAGAGAAGCAGCATTATTCCCCCAGAGCTCCAGGGATGATGTTATTAGAGGTCTGACTCCCACAGCCAGTACACTGCAACCTTAATAAAGCATGTATTTGCATCAAGGGATTATGTCCATGAGTGCAGGGGAGTGGACTCCTTTAATAGTCTTTCTCTACCACTGACTGCTCTGATCCCTACAGCAATTCTGCTCTGAAAAAAAAAACAAAACAGCTACAGAATGACAAATTGATGCTTTCCTTCCTTCTAAAACAAGTCACTTCTGATTTTATGGCTACACCAGATGCATTTTCCTCACTTAGATTTAAGGAGGACAAACTGGTTATATTTCTCTCTATTTTTGCCAGAAGCTTTGTATTTTGTGCTGGATGCCTCAGGACAGGGCTGATCTAATTCTACAAACTGTGGCTGATCTCTTTTGCTTTTGCTGAGCAATAGCTCACAAAAATAATCTCTATGATCCTGACTGCAGCAATTGAGCAGGATTAGACAGTCAAAGGTCTGACATACACAGGCATGTACCTTTGTCTAATTCTGTGTGCCTCCATTATCAGATGGAATGCAGATAATTCTCCATTTGAATTTTAGATAAATAACTCCTTGCCCCTCTTTTTTTAATTTGTATAACTAATGTAGTTTTACCTCCTTTGCATGAATGAAAATACATTGAGAGCTACTACTGTGAAATAAAACAGACACCTTATGAAGGATGCCTGATCTGAAGAGCCTCTCTGGACTATCAGCTGGCATTAGCTGACAACATTCTGCCAGCCTTAGACGCTGCCAGTAGCAGAGGGACCTGGAAACTCTCAGCTCTCCTGCCTCCAGAGAGGCTCTCACTTCCTACAGTCATGCAAGGGCACACTGGTGTGTGCAGGCAGGGTACTCTGTACCGGTAACACCTCTGCTGTCTCTACCACACAGATAAACAGCTCCTTTCAGGGTACAGAGCCACCAAATTAATTGTCCAGAACACATTTTTAAGCCTCTTCCTTTCACAAAGTTCTCCATCTCTTCAGTGAAAGTTGTATTCTAAATTTGTCCTACAATGCAGTGAGGCAGCAACATGTAGAATTTTGCTCTGTAACCATATCTGTACCCAGCAATGTAAAAAACAGTGATTTCCCTTGGTATCTTTGCTTATGGTAAGTGTCTCAGTACAGGAAAGTGGGACCTTACAGGCTTATACCTGTGCAAGTCCTAAAGAAAATTTTTACTTGCATAGTGAATACTCAGACAAAATGAAGATTGTGGAGCACATATAGAGGCGCTTCTGTGACATTCACCTGGCTCAGTCTTGTGGTTTAATCACTAATCAGTTCTCATTTTTCCCAAACTGCCAATTCCATCTATTCTGACTTAGCACAGAAACTATATTCTTTCCTCTAGTCACAAGGGAGCCTTCAAAACAGATGCTATCATTTCCCAATTGACTATTTCTGTTCCTGTTTTCCCTCACTTTCTAAAAGTTCATTGCTAATCTCTCAAACACCATGACCTCCCTCCTTTACTCTCTCACTCAGAGTGAAATTAGCCCTTGAGCTAGAGACTGAAACATCCTTCTGCAGTCCTAGCATGTCTCTCATTCAAACCATTCTGTTCTCAGCTTTAGCCCTCAGATAGGCAATGTGACACATTTTCATCTTTGCTTTTTTTCTTCATTCTTCTTGTTGCCTGCAATTCCTACAGACCTTCTATAAACTCCTGGCCTCAGAACATCACAGCTCCAGGCTGATGTAACTTCAACTTGCCTTAAAGAACTTCACTGCCTTATTATAATTCCCCTGTTGTTTTAAGAGTTACAAGTGCCTTTCCCTTTTCCTTTCATAGTTTCTTTCCTCAAAGGTTTCCTTTCTTTTAATTATTACTGGATCCTGACAGCAGTTATCCTATTTTATTTCACACTTTACAGCCAGGTATCCTGTCTTAAAATTCAAAAGGGGTGGTGAATAGCTTCCTCAGCAGTAGAGGCTTAGGAAGGTACCAAGGCAACCCTGTTCTCGGGTTTTCCTCTCTTACATCCTTATCCATTAGAAACTTTGACCTTCATTTAAAATTAAATTAAAGCCCTTGTATTTGAGACAAAATTTAAACATACCAAGCAATTTCATTGCACATGTTCAGAAAGCACAGAAAGAGAAGCTAATATACATACGTAAATCTTGGGTTTTCTTCAGAGCTTTCCTGGAATACAAACAATGAAAACGGATGTTTTCTTTTAAAAATTATCCAAGAATACACACCTATAGTTCCCTCGGTTTAGCCATCTGAGCTGTGGAAGAACTCCCAGCACTGTGGTAACAACATAAAAGGAGGGATGACCATCAGCATCTGAACAGAGTGATGAGCACACCAGTTCTCCATCAGTGAGCACAGTGACAGAAACAGAACCTCGACAGAAAGGACTTCTGAAGCAGAGCTGGGGCAACTCATCTGACTAAAGGGCTCCATCTTCCACTCTTGGATTTAAGGTACAGATGTATCAGACTGCAAATGATCTGAGTGAGGCTCTCTTGACAGATTGCAGGCACGAGCCAGCCTCTGCAAGCATCACCTTCCCAAGTATGGGACTGATGTGGCTGTGCTGTGTTTAAAAGTGTTACAGCCTGCAAATGAAAGGCAGCAGTGACTAAGGCCACATCCGCTGTGGTATAATGGAGAATTACATACTCCAGCCAGCTCCAAATCTATTTCCCTAGAACTTCAGGAGCAAAATTTGAACCCGTGAAGTCACAGCAGTTACATTTAGGTTCCAAATTTAGGCATTAGTTAGGATAAGTATGCTTTAAAAAATCCAAACAGCAAAAATAGAAATCGTAAAATACCTTTTAAAATTAATTTTGGAGTACTTTTTCTTAAATAATCAGTAGTTTTTTCAGATTGTTTTGACTGTTGTCATCTGAAATCTATGTATTTCCTGGACTTATTTTTATTCTTTGGGAGCAAATACACTGATTTTCTCTATATTTATTCATTTATGAGAAGTTTTTCCAAAATGGCCAAAGGATTTAACCATACCAATTTTTTTGACTCTCAATAGGATTTGCTTTCCAAAATTCTCTAGAAGCTTTTGAAAACTCTAAACCCCTAAACCTACAGTAAGCCTGCTTTGTGTACTACTGTGTTTTTATTTCACAGTTGTTTTACTGAGCTGGCTCACAGACATGGATATCTGCTGATCAGCACATTTTAAGGAATCCTGGAACATAGACATAAAATTCTCTGTCTCCTGCTGTAAGGTAACCATAAGCACCAACACCAGAATGTTTATGTGTCTTATGCTGCTCAGTTCAGATGTAAGTAAGGACAGAAGAATTCAGGAAACTGACTCTGAAAGATCAGCAGAAGCCAAGAGCTAGTGAGAGAAATGTTTCATTGGATAGTTTTAAATCTCCACACATAAATCAGAGGGAACTGTGAACTGTCTGGAATAGAATATTGGCCACTTTCAATGTATTCCCTATCACACAGCAGGGCAGCATTTTGGATCAAATTCACCCTGCTGAACATACTGAATTCCTCAGCTCTACTAAACATTTCAGATAAATAATACAGAGGAGGCAAGTGAGGTGAATCATAAGGGATCAGAGGAGGCCAAGCCATTGCTCCTTTCAGGTTCCCCACATGACAGAGCTCACCAAGAACAGCTGTGGTGTCAATGCACAGGGTGAAATGGTGGCCAGGTTGGGGGGGTGCTGGAAAGCCTGGAAGATCTCACATGAGATCACCCACACAGCATGCCCAGTGTAGAACGTGAAGACGCCTTTCGTTCCTTGATGTCTCAATTTTAAAAATTGATTGGCAGAGCTCAGACTCACTGAACTCAGTCTGCCATATCCTGGTTCATGACTAGGTCTATAAAGATTAAAATTTTTTCCCCTGCTGAGACATAGCTGTGCTTTTCTCCAAAAGTAACACCCTGTAGCACAGTCTGTACATGTGTGAATATTTGGAAGTTCCTTATTAGAAAAACATAGAATGAACTGTGGAAATCACGAATTTAACTCAACAGGGTTAAAATCTTAAAAAATGCATTACAAAAACAGATCTGCTGAAGGAACAGACATTTGAGCCTAGAAAATCATGACTGAGAAATCTGCACAGCAATTGCAAACGACTCCCATTGACCCTCACCCATAATGTTTTAGGCAAAAGAACAACATGCAAACCTAAAGTAAGCTGGTTTTCAAGAGAAAGATTTTTAAAAGGTTTTATTCAAGAATTATGCCCTATGTCAGTTAAAATTGTGTACAGAGTAGGTGAAAGAAGCAAAGGTGAGAAAAGGCTGTAGGAAAAAAAAAATTATTGCAGTGGAAGGAAATTATAATTACAAAGTGAATCACCACAAATACACACTGAATATTTCCATCATTACCTGCCTTCTGGAGTGAATGACTGGGTGATCAAATTAGTAACTTTTTCTTAAAATCCAGATTTTCTGTAGGCTAAATAGAACTCAGCAGCTCTGAATAGTCTGGGGAAAAAAATCGTCTGGCAGCATCAAAAATAATACTAAGTCTGAAATGGCAACTTGTGCTGGTAAGCTTTTTTTTTTTTTTAAAAAGGCACTTCTTACTTTAGGGTCATAGTTTCTATCTTACATCCTACATCTTATATGAGATCAACATGGATTTTCTTTTTTTCCATCTCTTTTCCTAATAACTGGTAAAAAATCTGGCATTAAACTCTGCTTCTGATCTCCCAACTTAAAATATTGAATGGAAATCAGTAACGATGGATCTAGGGGAATTACTACAAAACAAAACCAACAAGTAGGTGCCTGCAGTGAACTGCCCCCCTGGCCCTGGCCAGCTAGTCATGATCTAACAGAGAATACATCGATTGTAAGGTCACTGAAAGACAAGGCAAACACAACTGATACTGATGTAAGGGGAAACAAGCTTAGAGAAGTCTAATTGTTGGTTCAGTCAGTTCAATGAAGAGCTATTCAAGTGGGACAGGGCCCACTGCATGCCCTCAGTCTCCTGTAAGACACAGAGGTCCCCCATTATCAGGGGCCATGCCTGATTAATCACCTACTCAGCCATTCATCTGCAAATGACCTGAGCTCTGTAATTGACCCCAATGGGACCACCAGGGCTCCCCCAGTTGTGAGCAATTATTCAATGGTCTACTGTGGCATTCAGCTGTCACACACACACCAAAGCAATCCATTTTACGCTACAAAATGCTTTGTGATACTTCCTTTAAAATGTATTCATGTGAAGACACGTTTTGTGAAGCAATATCCTTAAAAATAACCACAATAGAGAAGCAATTGGAGTGAATTAATTCTACCTGATTCAACTGGCAGCCATTATAATTACAAAACCAGCTCAGCTTGCCACAGAATTCTCTGTTGATAACTTTTATCTTGAAAAGGGGTAAAGAAAGAAGAGCATTTAAAGGCACCTTATTATCTTCTTGATGGTAGATGAGGGCAGGAGCTGAGTCTGGCTCTCACTATATGCTATCTTCAGTAAGTAGTTTATGAATAAAAGGAGAAAAATGTACCAGAACTTGCAGAGCCCCTTATTCCATGGTTTAGAAGCTAGTTTCATTATAGGCAAAAAAATGTATATTAAAAAAAACAGCAAAATGCTCAAACTGGGGTAGATCAGGAATTCAACCTACAGGTTAATTTATCTACATCTCTCTCAAAGTTGTAGGAGTTTGACATCACAGCTGACATCTAGGCTTTGAACTTGAGCATTACAGCCTACTTTGATATAAATGTTATTTCTAATACCACTTTCAAGAGAGTTATCTCATGGAAATGAAGGTTTGTGTCACATTTACTTATTACAGTACAATAAAAATATACACAATGATCCTGTCTTCCAAAGTACAATTGCAAATTTAATTGCTCTTCTGAAATTATCCTGAATTAAATACTTGCAAGTTCTAATCTTGTGTGTTCTAAAGACTTCAAGGTAGCAAAATAAGCTGTTTATCACAGTTTCATGAAGAGTGCAATGGAAAAATAAATCCTATGATAAATATGGCAGTAAAAGGATAATGAAGCCAATATAGAGCAGCCTAAGGATTGAAACTGGCCAGAGAATAAAGAGCAACACACTGACTCATATTTTCCCTGCCTCTTGTGACATTAAATCTTTCTTGAGAGAGAAATTGTACCTACTCATTTTCCTAAAAGAAGGATAGATTACTGGAAGTGATGGGTCAAAAGGAATTTATCTACATAACTGTCTAAGAGCATCACATCTTTTCAGCCTATTCTCTTAATGATGCAACATGATAGATACAGTTATTTTGAAGGCTATTATTTCTTTCTGCCCATATGCCAAGAGCAGCTTTTGCCAAAAACACAAGTAATACAAAGTTGCTATGAGAGATTTAAAAACAAGTTAATTACTCAGCTATGTGAGAAAAGAAACATCTGCCTTAAGAAAACCACCAGCCCACCAGTTCTCATTTTGAAAATGGTCAGATATTATACAAGCCCAAAACATAAGCAAACATACAGGTAAGCATCAGATCCAACGTGGATTTTCAAAACTTTTCTGATTTTACAGCAGGACCTAGCAATAAAAAGTGCTGTGCCCACAGACTGCATTTCATCATACTGCTTAGAGCTTCCCATTTGTTTATTTTTTGATAACTGAAAATTCATTTGAATTTGGCTACAGAGTAAAAAAGTTTTCCCTGATATGAAGCATCATTTTTATTATATAATAAGTCTCTGTTCCAAAATAAGAGAATACTACCCAAACAATTAAAAAGGAAAAAAAAATCAGTATAAAAAATTTCAGACCAAATGTTTTATTTGAGCTATAAACTACTAAAGTGATGTTCTTGCAATAGAAATTGGTGTAAGTAATGCTGAGTAATAACAGCCCTACCCATCCTGGGGAAAAAGCATCCTGTGAGGATGCTGAGGCAGAGCTGAGTCATGCCTTGTCCCTGTCACTGCCCGGCAGAGACTCAGCAGGACACAAACAGGAATGAGCAAGTAGTTGCCTGAAACCTTTTGGCCAAGGAAAGATCAAACCATGGTCGGCCTCAAGACCCAGGGCAGTCAAAAGAAAAAGTCTCCTGTTGATTTTAAGGACCTTGTGTTCAGCTCTGCAATGTTTGTTTTCATGCAGCCCAAGCTATTCTGCAAGTTTCCAGCCTGGCCAAACTTCCAAGCATCAATTACAATGCAAACTGGAAAGCATTCAAATGTTATTGACTCTTCAGAAGTGGAGCCAAATTCACACTAAAAAGCACTGTTTAACAGATAGGAATATGTTGATTTTCCAAAAACTGTGTAGTATCAAATGGCAATGTTAAAAAAAAACCTAACAGAATTCTGTTTTCAGGCCAGGAAAAAGAGTGGCATAGCAATCTGAGCATGTTCCAACCTCACGAAATGCAGACTATTGCTGGGCTTGCAACACATCCACAAATAACAGAAAGTAGAAGGGATCACTGTGCTGTTTTGTTGTTATTTAAAGGCTCTTTTAATCAGTAAGTTACTTAGATGTGCAATTTTCCAGCTTAGCCATAGAAAAGTAGCAGTGTATTGTTCAGCAGAGTATTACTTATTAATACACTTCAGTTTTCTTCCTTAGAGTGTGCATACTGCTGTTACATAATGTTTAATAAACACATTTCAGTATTTTAAGCTGGTGTTTTACTGCCGAGACCCTGTAGAGGGCATTAGGAAACGCAAACACTGCCTCTTCCCAAGGCCTACATTTCTGGGACTGTAATGGGAGCAGAGCTAATGAGGATGGAGTGAAATCCAGCAGATACACCCACTTCTTAACACTTCTGTGCATACATAAAGTAAAAGAACACCATCTTTCTGCTGCCAGTAAACCTGCCAGATATAGCAGGATCTGGGATCCTTTTCCTTGACCTGAAATAATTTCTTTTTACTTGCTTGCAGATATGGAGTTTGTGTATGAGTTTGCTGCAATTAAGTTCTGCAAGCTGAAATTAGGTTCTGCAATTACATTCTGATATTCAGTGCAGTAATACTGAAGCAACATTTCGCCTCCCAATCTCATTATTGTTCTCTTACTCTTTAGCATTTTCTCCTGGTACCCTAACTTAGGAGTGTGTTTCAAAGGTGCTTGTTTCCCTCGTTATTCTCCTTCCCAATCCACTGAGTGGCACCAAAGTTTTTTTCTTAACCCTTGGCTTTTCTGTTTTATTGCAGAGAAGTAAGACTGCAAGACTAGTGTTCATCCTGAAGGGTGGTAATTACACATCTGTACCTGAGAAGAGATCCCCATTAATATCCACCTGCCTTAAAATGAGTCTGAGGCAGAGGACAGGCCTGGACCAAGTGTTGCTGGGGTGTTTCAGCTATGGAAAAGGGTCTTTCCCTCACCACAGGAGTGGATGGTTTGTTCTTATGAAAACCTGAAACCCAACAGGGATCATCAAGTACAGTGACAACTCCTTTTTCATCCCTCATAAATCTTCTATTCCTGGATGGTCTGTTAATTGAATAAGCAAAACAGACCAAGCTGTCACATCCTCTCCCTGTCTTCCTAAATTTTTGGAATAGTTGAAACATGTAACAGTCTCAAGCTCATTTTCATTCAAGAGCGTGTGGAAATACAAGGCATGATGGGAGGGGCTATCTTTACAATAGATTCACACTGAATTAATCCAAGTGGAAAGCTGCATGACTCCTAGGGATTTTTTTTAGAGAGTGCCTAATAGGATTAATTTCAAAGCTGAGGATGTGAGTTACCGTGTTTTCTGCCAAGCAAGGCAGAAAGGGTCGTAGTGCTGGACAATATGGGGCTCCCTGCCAGTCAGTTCTGCTTCATGCTTCTTTGCCAATTAATCTTGCAATGTCTGCCCCAAACAAACAGGTTACCAACGATAAATGAACATCTAAATGCTCATTTAGCATATCTGTATCCCCTTTTCACTTGTTTTTATGCTCTGGAGATGGCAATTCACACACAAGAGGTGAAAGGTAGGAGAGAGACAGACACACAAAAATCTGCACCACCTCCATTCTTATTCCAAAAGATCTCCTTAGGGGGCATCTGCCTGAATTCCCCAGGAGCAGGTGTGTACAAGGAAGGGGAGAAGCAAAATGAGCCAAGGGAAGCTGTCCAAAGGCAGCTGCCACTGGTCTGTACCTGTAGGCCACACAGTATTGAATGCTGAAGGAAATGTGTGTTTGCAGCTACTTTTCAGTAACTTCACTCTGAAGGATATTGTAATTTATATTAACAATAAAAGCTGGATATTGCCTTTTGGGTTGAGAGGTGTGCAGAGAGAAGGAACTGAGGAATGAGTTGTTCATTTCAACAGAACAACTGCATTGAGAGGTGCAGTCAATGGTCATGTACCATGTTCTCCAACCAAGCTTTGAGAAAGATCTCAGACTAGAATTTATAAAAATTGTGTGCTGGAGATTCAGAAGGGTTTAGCAAAGGAGAAAAGAATCTGTTGTTGAACCTAGTAACCATAGAGGTTTGCAATTTAAAGAATCACTTAACAAGGTATAGCTTTTGGAGATTTTGAGCTAAGCAGAAATGAATCAGTCTGTGCTCCCTACTCCAGCATTCCCTGCAGCAAAACATCAGTCTCAGTCACTTAAGTTAAAATTCTTTGAGTTACATTTTTTGCCAACCAACACCTATGCATGGTAACATTTCAATTATGAAGACACAGGTCTGAAAGGCTTAAAAGCTCTCCACAGCAGCCTGATATTTCCATCTTTTATTGGCTGAATTTCCATGCCTGCTGTCTCTCATTTCAGAGTCTATGGTTATCACAAAAAAATGTCTGGTTCCTCTTTCTGCTCTGTACCACATGTGACAAAAGACACGGTAAGCCTGTCTGGGCAAATATTTACCTTTTTCCATCCCTACCACTCCCAATGAATCTCTCTGAGGACTGCTATAAGCCTGATAAGGTATTTGCCTCATATATTGATATGTAGCACATCAAATTTTCAGGAAGTAGTGTAATACAGATCTCAGAACCTCATCATTAATATAATCTGTCTTAGAAGCCTTTTTAGTTTTCTGCAGGACCTCTGTAGCCAAGTAAGAAAGAAACTAAAAAACTGTAGTGCCTCTGTCACAGGATCAAACATAGGTTCAACTCAGCTGGGAGGAGGTGATCCTTGAATATTAACCATTTTTCTTGGAACCCTCTTCCAGGACCTTATCCCATAGCTCTGTACCAAGCAGATCCCTGAAGAGGCCAAAGCCTGCTCCCCTCAAGCCTGGGGCGGTGACTTTGCTGAGCATCCTTTTCATTGTCTCAACATTTCAACATTCCACCACGTCATGGTGACTCCAGCCAAGGCTGCCCTGGAGCTTCACATTCCCCGCCAGCCCCTCCTTTTTTGTGAGAACGAGGTCCAGCATGGCACCTCTCCTCACTGGCTCCTCTGTCACTTGGAGAATGAAGTTACCATCAGTGCATTCCAGGAACTTCCTGGATTACCTATGCTCTGCTGTGGGGTCCCTCCAACAGATATTGGGGTGGTTGATAGAATACATGTAGACCAGGGCTGCCTCTTCCACTCAGTCCTCCTGGTTAGCACTATAATGCCACTATCTCTGCCCTCCTTTCATCCTGACCCATAAGCTCTCAGCCAGCTCCTCATGCATCCCCAGGTAGAGCTCAATGCACTCCAGCTGGACATTAATATAGATGGTAACAGCTCTTCCTTGTCTCCCTTTCTTGTCCTTCCTGAAGTACCTGAATCATTTCATTCCAGTACTCTGGTCATAGGATCCATCCCACACGTCCATGATTCCACAGCCCTGCAGATCTGTATACTTTTCTGACTCCTCTTAATTATTCCCAATGCTACATGCATTTGCATTGAGGCATTTAAATCTAGCCCCCAGTGAAGCTTTGGCTGGCTGGATTTCCTTTGTGCTGCTCCCCGGGGGCTCTCCTGCTGACATGTGACCCCTCTTCAGGCTCTGGGCACCTCCTGCTGGTCCTGGCATTCAGCTGGTAGGAGTGGGATGGGCTGAAGGTCTCTTCCCAGGGAAAACTTCAAAGCCCTGCCTGCCAGCTTGGCAAGCCTGTGACTGATGATGCTATTCCCCTTCTCTGACAGATGGAGCCCATCTGCCCCAGCAGACCAGGTTTCCAAGCAGAATCCCATGTTCTAGCTAGCTGAACTAGGCCTGGTCCTTGCTAGTGCAAGCTTTTACTCTCCTGCATCACTGGCCTCTCTTCCTCTCTCTTTTCCTCTTTCCCATGTGTGCCAGCAGGAAAGTTTGGGTCTGTCTGACTGTGGGTTCACTGTGGACTGTGCTCAGAGCCAGCTCTCCAATTCCTACCCTGACACGACTTGCCCATCTCACCACCTCCTGCAGCTCAGCCAACTGTTGCAAATATGCAAATTGTAATTAGAAGGAAGTGTTAGACCAGCCACATTAGCACTGATGTTGCAAACACACTGCAGCTTGATTTACACAACAACATTTTGACAGCACAATTATGTCAGTTAAAAACAGGGGGACTAGCAGAGCTACAGCATCTTCACTATGACAGAGCTGACAAAATCACTCCTTGCTGGGTTCACACTGAATCTAACATATTTTCTTCTGAAGCAGAGCTAGAGCTGTACAGGGACTGCTCAGCTGGAAAACAGGCTGTGAAGGCGAGAAAGTACAGCCAGGGAGCAATGACGAGCAATTGGAAGCAGTACAATTAGTACACACAGATCCACAAGAGGATGACCTCCTTTTTTAAACCTTTGTAATTTCCACTAGAAGAGAAGCTCCTACTGAATTCAGTAGGCTATTGAGAGGCTATCTAAAGTTCACACAGCAGCTGGGATGAGTCCATGACTGTAACAATTAAATTGTTACTATTAGTAACCTGGCACAGCTGCAACTGAGTATCCCAAAGGCAGCCTACTCACAATCCTTCCTATGCTTTTAAGTGCATATAAAAAGTTAGTAACAAAGTGCTTTATTATCTAAAAACATACAGGATAAAAAAGAAATGATTCAGCAGAAATTAAACCTCTGATTTAAATTATTGCTATCGTGCTAACATTTGCCTCACAGTCCTTTGAGACATCAGGTTTAGCATGAATATTTTGTATTGTGAAATCAATGAAGACACCAAGTTCTTTTTCCAAGATGAAGAGAACGAATCCCTGTTTTAAATAGAGAAAAAAAGCATTGACATTTCAAGAACAGTACAGTTTGTACTTCAAAGATGAGATGTGAGCAGTATGAATTATGACTCTGATATTAAGTAGTTCTGGTCCATCTACTACTCTCCCCTCAAGAGCAACTCCAATTTCCATCTCCACTGAAGTTAAAAAGAAGACTGAATTAGAGGCATGTTTCTTCTCCAATTCAGTTCTCTTTAAAACAGAACAGGGGACTTAAAAATGTCTTGGACAGAGGGCAAGGAAGTATGTATAACTATAGCAAAGTCAGCAGTATTGTAGCACAAAAAACAAACACTTGAGAATTAAAATAGAAACTGCATGCCTGGATTTTAGCAGAGAGCCCTTTTCTTTCCTTGTGTAATGGACAGAGACAGGAATAAAAACCCCACAAAACAAGGTGTGTATTCCATTTAAGTTGTTGTTAATCACAGAAATTAGAAAGAGCTTTCAGCAGCAAAACTCCTTAAGAGTCAAAACCTCCTAAGCTTCCAAAACTGAGTAAAGAGAAAAGTTAAAAGAGAGATCCCTTGCTATAAATTTGCATATTTCCACTGGAGTCTTACATCTGCAATGCAAATGCATTTTGACAAAGGGCTGCCCAGAAAGAGTGTCCAAGCCCCATTTTCCTGCGGATGCACCACAGCAGTCACTTCTATGTTACACAGCCTGTTTTCTTCTCAGGTAGTATCTTCTGTCTCCTGCTTCTTAATTATTAATTGCTTAAGCTCCAGCCATCACCCCCTCCTCAGCTCCTGCTGTGTTAAATTAGGCCATTTGCTGTTTTACACAAAGATCTTAAACGACAGAAGCATGCTGATCACTATTCAAGGCAACTAACTGGGGTTTTTATGGTACCCCATCATTTCATTTGCACATGAGCAATGAAGAACTTTTTAGAGGCCCAAACAGTAACATTTCCAACCTTCTTCTTTTGTGCTTCCTTTTCATCAAGGTGAGGAGTGTTGCCTTCCTCAGCCCTGGTGCATCCCTGGGGCCCAGGGTCTACATCATGTTTAGTTTGCAGTTTGATGTTCATGTCCTTTCACATGAAATTCACACTTACTGGAACAAGAGTGTTTGATATTGAAGTAGCTGCAGCTGAATGGACCATGTAATTAGGCACTGATTCACTTGCTGGCACGCTCCCAAGGATCGTGTGATACCAAGTAACTTCCCTAGCTGTCGGCTATGGGTATCCAACAATGCCCAAAATAATCTCTAATCTCTGCAGAAATACAGAGGGCCACAGTCCTGCTCTGGGGCAGAGGCAACACACCACCTTCAGAGCATGAACGTTAACATGCAGAAATGTGTTTTACTCATTCTGTCTGGTATCCTAGGGAAAAAGGAGAATGCAAATTTCCAAACAGAACAGTGAAATAAACATATTTCTGTAAATATTAGTGAAACTGGATACTTCAACTATACACAAAGAACGATTTTTTTTCTTCACATCGGGAAGCCAGAATTCACAACTATTTTTCCACAGTTTCAGCTCTAACACATCACTGTTTTTGTCATTGAGGGAAATTTTCCACAGGAAATTCACAACTAGGTGTGCCAAATATGCCCCAAACACAGCCCAAGAGAGCAGCAAACTCACAAAAGAAAATGTCTTCTTTACCTGCGGCGTTTCATCGTGAGGTCTGACTTGTAAAGAACACGGTGCCTCATTCCTGCAATTCGGAAATTGGAATTTCAGCACGTCAGCCCCTGGTGGTTACCGAAACTGAGTATAAGCCCAGAATACCGGGCCGGGGTTCAGCCTTTCGGGATCCACAGGGCGAGCTCAGCACGGCCCACCCAGGGGTGCCCGGCGCCTCTGCCTGTGCACGGGCCTGGGCTCACACCTGGCCCCAAGAACCAGGGGAAAAACACTGGCCAGGACCCACAGGCACCACAGGGTGCCGAGAGCCCAGCGTGCTCACCTGCCTGAGGAGCCTTCTGGAAGACCCCAGCCCTCACTCACCTGTCTGAGGAACCTTCTGGAAGCCCCCAGCCCTCACTCACCTGTCTGAGGAACCTTCTGGAAGCCCCAGCCCCTGCTCACCTGCCTGTGGAAGCTGCTGGAAGCCCTCAGCCCTCACTCAAACAAATGCCCCCAGCCCCTGCTCACCTGCCTGAGGAACCTTCTGGAAGCCCCCAGCCCTCACTCACCTGCCTCAGGAACCTTTTGGGAGCCCCCAGCCCTCACTCACCTGCCTGAGGAAGCCGCTCCAAGCCCCAGCCGCCCCTGAGGGCTGTGGGCAGCGCCTGGCGCTGGGCCGGCCCCCCCGGCCTGGGCACAGCCCCTCACTCAGCGCCGGCCCAGGGCCTTCGCACTCCCCTCACGGCCACACCTGAGGCGCTCTGCAGCCCCTCGTCCATGCTCACGGCCTGCAATCCCGGAGAAACTTCGAGGGGAGCCGTCCACGATGGATTTTGTGAGCAGGGGTGGCATCACCAGGTGAGGCCTCCCAAGGCTGGCGGCAGCTCAGGCTGTGGGGTAACACTCTCCCAACTCCCAGAGTCGTACTCAGGGGAGAGGCAGCCACAAACCAACCTAAATTGTAAAATTTGACACATTTCCTTCTATCTCTCCCTCGGGTTACTGGGCTCCATCCCTCTCCGAGGAAGAAGGGAGGGGAAGGGAGGGGCTGGGGTGAGGGTTCCTCCTGCCCACCCATCTGTGCCAGAGCCAGAGGTGCAAGGGTGCCCAGGGGGCCGGGGCGCGCTGCCCTGGGACAATCCCGGCTGGGAATAAAGCACATGGGCCAAACCCAGCTGGGAATAAAGCACCAGACAGGCGCTCACTCACTGAGCCCCTCACTCCCCCTCACCCCAGCAGCATGGGGAGGAGAATCACAGCAAAACTCTGGGTTGTGATAAGAACAGAGTCAAGGTAATAGTCGAGAACGAAGTAAAATACAGAAATGACAAGAAATTATAGTAATTATGATAACAAAATGGAAACAAACAAGTGATGCGTGACTCAATTGCTCACCACCCACACACCCTTCCTTCCCAAACCCAGATTGGCCCCACTTCTGGATAATTACACCAGGCATGATGTTATGATGTTCTCTGGTGTGGAATACCCCTTTGGCCAGTTCAGGTCATCCATCCCCCCCTGATATGCTCCCTCCCAGTTTCTTTTGTGCACCCTCTCACTGGTAGAGCAGGACAGAAAAAAAAAAAAAAAAAAAAAGAGAGAAAAAAAAAATAGGTAAACATTCACTGACTTAAGGCTTAGCAAAACCCAAAACATCGGTGTGTTATCAACACCATTCTCATTCCAAATCCAAACCACAGCTGGAAAAGAAGAAATTAACTCCATCCTGGCTGAAAGCAGGGCACAGGCGCACCGTGAGCTCTCACACAGGAGTCTGGCCCTTGCCACAGGGAAGCATGTGTGTCCTCATTTTCCAGCCTGGCCTAGAAGCAGGATTGCAGAGAGGTTTAAGCTCAGAGCTCAAACACAGTGAGCCTTTGGGGATTGGGGTCAGAGAGAGCTGGTAAACGCTTGACTCAATCCCATTTGTGAATTAAACTAAAGCATGGGCTTAGCAGCCGTGCTGCAGGTTTAATGAAGCTTCAGCTTGTGCAGCCTGCCTTTCATTAACTTGGACAGACCTTCTGGAGTGCCCCAGGGTGGGGAATGTGAAAGGACACTTGGTCCAAATCACTCGAGAGGCCTCTGGCCAAGCACAAAGCACCATGTTCTGCCTGCCAAGCTGTGTCTCGGCCCCTCCTGGCTGGAGGCACACCAGGACTGCTGCTTCCCACCCCTGGGTACAGAGAAAGAGTACAGCTGTAGCTGCAGAGAGATTCCCAGCCTCCCAGTGCTTCCACTGAAAACCAGGCATAGCTCCTGAAAAGAGAAAAAGTGTTATTTTTTGAAAAAAGTCTGTCTGAAACTTGGGCTATTTCAACAACCTTTTTATAAAAACAAAGCATGTTCTCTACGTTGTATTAATTTTTAAAAGCTTGGCACTTGGTACTTGTGAGAGTGGCATTTTCACTGCCAAGAATATTTTACTCTCACAGGACAGAGATAACCAAATCTAAAAAAGCACACAGAGCGAAGACTTTGAGAAGATTTACCCAGTTATTTGACAGGCAGAGGAATTGCTTCATTTTGCCTTCTATTTTAATAATGAGCACTCTTCTCACTTGCCTGGATTGAACAGGCTGATCTCACCAGCAAGCTATTTTTCCACTCAAGCATCTGCCCAGACAGCTTGGAGCAAGACCGAAGCACCAGCCTGGGTTCTTTTATTGTAGCAGCAGTAATTAAGATCCCAGATGTTGCTGCTCAACACCCGTACCTTCTTTTTGTCAGACGCTGCTGCAACTGGAGCTGGAATGTGACACAGCAGAATTACAGCAGCACTTGGTGCATCCTGCTGATGAGACAGTGGCCTGCTGGTGGCCTGTAGCCCTGTGTCAGGTTCTGCCACTGCTGGGGACAGCCCAAGTGCTTTGCTCTGAGGCCTCAGCACTGAGTCATGCTCTGCCTGCTTTGGCAGCTCATTTGCTGACCTACCTGCAAGTGTTCTTTTAACTTGGTTTAGCTGTAACAGCAGTTTTTCTTCTGAACACAGGGTGGTGGATGATTTGGTTTTACTTTTGCTTATCCTTGTATGGCACCACTGTAGTTGTCCTGTCCACAGGCAGGACTGACAGGTCATTGTTGTGTGCAGAAGAAAATACAACCAATATAAATGATGTCACGTGGAGAAAACACAGACATGGGGTGGTAGCAGAGGCGTTGAGAGGAGGAGGCACAGGATACAGTGGGGAGTACAGGAATTAGATAAGAAAAGATGAGGCACAGGCTTGCCACTGGAAACCCCATAGCTACAAAAAACCAACCATTGTTTTCCATTAAAAACACATACCTAGAGTTAGACAGAACCACCTTTTCATGCATAACAGAACAAAGAACAAGTTTCTACCATATGCAAGATACATCAGCAAATCTGGATACCATGCAGGTTGCAAACCAGTGATGAAGCAGCAAAGTGTGAAGGTTTGCTGGCAAACATAAAAAAGACCCCAAGTGGATCCTGGAGTGAGAAAGATGCAGCCATCATCACATCCCTCCCAGCCAAAAGACCTCGTGTGCTGGTGACCAACCTTAGCACCCCTACCACTACACTGAAGGCAGCAACATGAGGACCCTGAGAAGTGGCAGGGTGAGTAAAACTCCAGGAAAGGAGCAAGGAGCTGGAACTGTGAGTATAAGAGATTAAGTTGTATTGTTGTTTTTGTCGTTGTTGTTATTATTATTATTGCAATTCTTTCTGTATAGAAGCATTTTTTTTCTGTAATAATTAGTTCTGGACTAATAATGATTCTTGAACTTAGGATTTCTGCCATACTAACAATAAATTCATGGCTTTGTATATATATATATGCACATACATATATATAATATGTTTTCTCCTTCTTGATTAACAAGATTTTGAGGGTAACAAGCTTTTAAACTACTCTGTGTTGTCACAGTAGTACTCAAAGTGCACTCAGAGGTACAGATGCAGGATTTAAGGTCTTTGTGTGTGGAGATCTCATACTACTGGTCACTTTAGAAAGTACGGCAAGAAAAAAGCTTGAAGTAGTAAGAACAGAATTTAGCAAGATTTAAAAGTTGTCATGGCAATGTACTCTTTCATGTAAATCAGTGTTGAACTTAGGCCAATTACTAAGAGTTGCCACTGCTTAAGGATTTTTCTCTTTCGTAGGAAAGATTGCAAGCATTGCAATTATTTTTTTATTTGTTTTTAAAAGTTTGTATTTCTTACTGGCAGAACAGCAGATTATTTGTTGACTTTAACTTTAGACATTTATACATTTCTTTGAAAGAATCTCCATCTTGTTGAAAACCAACTCCTCCTGCCTCTCACCTTCTAAGGATTTATATATTTATATTTCTATTATTTCTATTATTTCTATTTCTATTTATATCCTGGCTGAACTTGCCCTTCTGTGATGTCAGAAAGCATGCCTAGAACTCACGCTGTTGTTTAGCCTTCCCAGTGGGGAGGGGGCAGGAAGGCCTGAGGTTTTTAGAAACATTTTTACTAATTGCATAGAATGAAGGTTAAAATTAATGAAATATCTGACATTGTGATGTACTTCCACGGGAACAAGTTTTCAGACACACGGAATCTATTGCAAATGCTTACTACGAGCACCACTCCTTCATACCTATCCCAGAGCTGGCCGTGGAGCAGAGCAGAATACATTTCTGTCACTAGCTCCTTGAAGTTGGGTCACTGCAAGCAATTAAGAAGCCTGACTTTCTGAACCGTGCCAGAGCCCTCCCACATCCTCGGACGGACTCGGAACAAGCGGCGTGTGGCAGTGCAGGGGCTGAGCTCAGAGGTGCCGCTTTTTGGGGATGTGAACTGCTCTTGCCAGCATTCGGAGCGCCCCGAGCCCGGCTCTGGCAGCTGCTTTGGTTGCCCCTCGCTGAGCCCCGGGGCTGCACATCATCTCACATCCCTCCCTGGCACCGAGGCAGGGAAAGCAGCACTGAGGAAGGAGCTGAGCTCCCCCAAGGCACGTATGGAGCACCAAGCGGGGAGCAGCAGAGGGGCTGGCTAAGGAGGGTCCTCACCAGCCTGGATTTGCCACACCTGCACTGCTCACGGAGATACGCCTAACCACTGCACTGAGCCCATCTCCAGTCAGAGTCAAAGTGGGAGCAAGATTTGCTGCCCAGGCACGTCTGTCTGTCTGTGGCATTTGTTTAGTATTTTTGGAAATGCAATCTGATTATTCAGATTATTCACTGGGGTCTTGGATTATTTTTGAAAAGAATACAGATTATTTATACAAGGGATGATAGGCATGTGGAGGCTGGGAGAAGGTAGAGAGGTGAAGAGAAATCAGAGCTAGAAAAGAAGTAGGAAGGGGGATAAACAGGCATATATGGTGAGCTCTAGAAAATTCATGCCAAAAGTATGGAAGAAATGGGAAAAGACCCATGCTACCACTCAAGCCTCTCCCTGCCCCATGGAGGGAGCCAGGGCCTGGCCAATCTGCCTCTCCAGGATTGTCAGCCAGGGACATGACTCTTTAAGCCCAGCTAATCCTGAAGCAGTGTCTGGGACACTGCTGGGTAACTGAAGAATTAGGCTGCAATAAAGCTGCTTGTGCTGCATGTGCACACTGCAGAACACTCATGGTGCTGCCACCAAGGAACGGCACAGCCAGGGGGCCCTGGGGCAAAATTTGAAAGGAGACATGAGCTCTTGCAGAAAGCAGAGAGCTGATGCTGCTCCCTCATGCATTGCTGTGCACTGCCTGGCATGCAAAGGCTACTGTTCAGCAGCAAATCATTCCGAGCGAACTGCTCCCAGGATTGTGGGGCAGCAACTTCCACAGTTTAATTCTGTGCTGTGTTAACGTGTCCTTCCTTATGCTTATTTCAAATTCTGTTACCTGGTAATTGCACTGGGCTCCCTGTTACAAGAACAAGGCAGAGCACTGGGAGAAGCAGTCATTTTCTATTCAAGTTTTCCACATTTAGTTGATTTTTTTTGTTACTATTGCCAGTCACGTATCTCCAGTCATTATTTCTTCTTCAATCTGAAGAATTCTGCGCTATTTAACCTCTTCTGACTATTCCACATTGCTGATGAATCAAGGTATAAAGCAGGAAAAAAGAAGATAAAATATCTGCCACTAGCTATTTCCTAAAATCCATGCTGAGTTTTGAACAAGGCAACATCAGGGATGCATCCTGTGATACAAAGACGGTTCTTGTTTTCTTTTTCTATTTGTTTCCTAATTACACCTAAAGTTACAATTGTCGTTCTGCCCTCTGTTGGAGTTGAATAGACTCACCCCCGCAGGCAACAGTTAATTTGCAGTTTAACCTGCTGTAGTACAAAGCTATTTTTCCTCCCGTGCATTACCAGTGACAAGTTCATCATTGCCTAGAGCCTGTGTAGCTCAGATTTGTATCAGACCACAGACACCCCAAACCACAAAGTGCCGAGCACCCTCCCAGCCAGCCCCTCCTCTTGTCAGGGCAGTCATGAACCCAACCAACAGCGCAGCACTTGGCCCACAGCCCGTGGTAACTCAGCAGTCCTTTCCTGCAGGGATGAAACTGCTGTTTCTGCTCAGCTCTTCTCTTTTAAACCCTTGGAGTGAAGGTTATCAGTCCAATAGAAGACTTCTCTCTCTCCACAGCTTAGAGCCTCGAGGAAGCTTTAGTGAAAACTATGGTTCTTTGGTTTGGTTTTTTGTTTGGGGTTTTCTGTTTTGTTTTGATTTTCTTTTTTAAACTTGAGAAGTACGTCTTTCCCCCCCCCCCCCGCCCCACCTCTAGGAGAGAAGCATAGCCCTGGTGTGGATTACCAAGAGAGGCCGTGAAATCTCCATCATTATATGTTCTCAAGACTTGGTGGAGCAACTAGCTTTGAGCACAAGTGTGGACTAGATGCTCTCCTGAGCTTCTCCCAACAAACATTTGCATGGTTTTATATTACCTATGTTGCACCCACATGCTTACTTATATAAGCTCCGCTGGAGTTTTCAGAGCAATCCACAGCTTCTCTTGTTCCTCCCCAATATTTAGCCAAGTACCTCACCAACTCCCTATGTTTTATTAGTGTGTAACTTCTAGCAATTTCTTTTGGAAGGAGGTTAAGCTTGCTACTAGGTTAGTAGGTCTATTGCTGAAGCTCTTTCGACAGTCACAGTCTTTCCTCTAGTTCCAACTGCAAGCAGCATGTTATAAAGCACAGTCATCGCTGAGTTGCTTCAGGGCTCTTGGTCACACCAGTTGGCCCTGATAGTGATGGACAGCT
Source organism: Catharus ustulatus (assembly GCF_009819885.2). Classification (NCBI taxonomy): domain Eukaryota; kingdom Metazoa; phylum Chordata; class Aves; order Passeriformes; family Turdidae; genus Catharus; species Catharus ustulatus. The sequence goes on along the minus strand of NC_046228.1, from coordinate 27,452,633 downwards.
CTTTTCATACCTACACAGTTCTTGCTTTGACAGGACACCTCCTTGACACTTCTCCCTCCACCAAGTTTCCAAGAAGTCCGTTTTTAATCGGTTTTGCTTTGTCTTGAGATCCTCTGCAAATAGTGACAAACAGTAAGAGCAGAGCACTGTGTGTCTGGCAGACACTGGTGGTGATGTCTCCTTCATAAATCCTGCATTTAAGCAGAAGTGCTGAAAGGAAGCACTACATATATCCCACATTCATGCACCATCTCTTTCATAGTCACCTGTTTACTCCAGCAGGTGTGGTGGCTTGTCTCATGTCTGATAATCCATTTAACCCTGTGCGGGACACAATTTAACACCTTATCACTTACCTTTCATAGAGCCTCGCATTCCCATCCCAAATCCCACATTAATACCACCAATCCGTATGTTCAGATCTCCTTTGAACACTCCTGCAGTCTTACCAGAGTAGTACCTATTATGCAGTAACATGAGCAATTTCCAGCCAGTGCAATCAGCGCAGCATAAACCAGCATCACAGCTTCAGAGTAGCAGGGAACTCCGCCTGTACTGCATCCCCCTTGAAAGGCTCCAGGTGCATTTACAGACTTCCTTGCATAAACAAAGCACTCTGGAGCCCAGCACAGAGACACACTCACCTCCTTTGCCCACACATGCACAGCAGGCAGAGCTCAGCTCTCCCCCACTGCCATGGGCAGAGCATCAGAGACAGACTCTGGGATAACCCTTCAAGTGTTTTGAGCCACAGAAACTCCACAAGGTAATTCCTGGAAGCAACTGCCAGCTGCAGGGGTGACCAGAGGAGGCAGGGGCACAACATGCCTCCAACAGCTACTGTGTTTCTACAAAGATGAAGGAATCAGCATGAAACCTGCTAATGGAATACTTGTTGCTATTGAGCTCAGGATCTTGATCTTGTTTTGGCAAGACAGATTTGAAGTTGTGCTGTTACCACTTGCATGCCTCCTGGTTCTCTCCTAATGAAAAGTAAAAAGAGCAAAATACCTGTAATCTTCCTTTTGTTCCTTGCAGTCTGATGCTTATGATGGTTGTTCTGAAACACTGACATCAAAAGATTATGAATTTCACACCTTCCACAGCATCTCAATCAGACTTCTACTCTAGTATCTGTTCTTACAACTGGACATCATGGCTGGCAAGTTCATGTCTGAGTGAATCTCCTATTTTCTATTATGACTGCAAGCGCAATAGTCAGTGCTGGTTCTTACTGTGGTGTGAAAATTCAGGATTCCAAACTTCATGTGTGCTCAGTGTTTCTGTGAACTGGCACTGGAAACCAAGTGCGACAATGCAGCCTGGACCTTAGACTGATGGAAGCAGACCTCAGCATTCTGGAACAGTAGTAATTTAAGTCTTTTTAGAACAGGACGGTTCACAACTCCTTCTCTCCACTCACCAGCTGCCAGAGTAGAAGAGATGTTCTAGAATAAGTTTCTTCCTAGTGCTAAAGAACAACTCATAAAATTTCAGCAGTGATATTGAAATGAGAGAGGGAAAGATGAATAGAGAATGACGTAAAGAAATTTCATAGGCATGTACCACAATTTTCAATTGCATTCAATAAAGCAAGCAAAGCAGCTTCTTCCAGACACCTGGCAGCTGAGTGCCAGTGTTGTTCTGGACTTTACGAGAGATAAAGTTTTCTGATGTTACACCGTGCACTGCCAAACCTTGAGCAGAACACTGACCTCAGCATATCCAGCCAAGTTCTTAATGTTGCAAGAAGTTGCTTTTGGTTTAGCATTGCATGGAATCTCCAAGGCAGCTGCTTGTAGGTGATATGCTCTGCCACCTGATCCTAGACTAGCATGCAGTACTCCTGCAATATCGTCTGGGAAGCAAGATGCTCATGGGCTAACTGCTCACCCATCTGGAGCCTTCAGCAGCACCTAGTCTTCCAAGAAATACTTGATGCTTCAGAACAAGGAGTGCTGTGCAACCACACACCAGGCCCTGTTGTTGATCCAACTTCTGTAACATAACTTTCATAATGGTTCTACATCCCATCAGATCTCTGTGTCTCTGACTTCATCTCCAGGGAAGAGGGTTAACCAAGGGTACTTACTTTCCTTCTCCTCTGTTGGTCACAGGTGTACGACCACTTTTTAGCATGCTATTGCTGAAACATATTTTTTTTTACAAGTCTGAATCTTTACAATTCCTAATTTATCTCCAGGACATCAAAAATTCCATATGTTCCTGAAATAATAAGACATTTACTTACCACAGGTGTGGAAACTTCATCAAACAGTGACTACAATGTACTGAAGAGTTCCATTCTTTCAGGTATCTTTGTCTTGCATGTGCCTAAAATTCTGTTTGAAAGGACCTCTACATCTTTAAGAGGTTTGGGAAGTCAAACCACACACTGACAAAAGTCTAAGCAGAATCTCACATATGACAGTAGTTAGTGAAATCTGGGCTCATAGAAACTCCTTCTGGCCTTTGGCTGTATCATTTCTGGAATATTAATGCATGTGTTTTCTTGCTTAGACCCAGGAGAGAAGTGCATTGCAAAGGTGCCATGTGCTGCTCTCACTGAAATGAGGCTCACACGGCTCAGCACCCAGGTGGGTTTTGAAATCAGCCTGGGAAACATGAGGCAGTTCTGGTACCAGCAAGACCTGGTGCAGAAACAGCCTGAGGAGGTGCCCTCCCCCCGTTCCACTTCAGACTCCTCCTCTGTGAACAGCCTGAGCTGTTTGTGAAGAGCCAGAGCCCGAGACGGCCGCTCCCAGTGACCTGAACAAAGCCCTGGTGCCCATGGCAGCTCCTGCCATGGGTTTGGCACCGTGCTCCTGCTCCCGAGTCTCGCTGACGCAAGAGCACTTGGGGTCTTGCTGAGAACTCAGCATCTGCTGAGGGTTTTTCACAGGAAAAGCTACAGACTGAGCTCAGCTTTAAAGACCATCACCACAATGCAGGACTGACTGAGCTTAGCAGGCTTTGAATTGAGCACTTTGAAAACGGTGACCAGGTAAAATCCACAGAGAAGGGTGGGAGCTGTGGTTCAAGAGCTGCTTCACTTGGTCCCAGGTAGCAAAGGTCAGAAATCAAAGCACATCCATCCTACAGGATTTTCAGATGTAAAAAAAGCTGAAGCTGCATCATGTATGGTAATCAAAAAGCACAAACCAGATCTAAGAATTTGTGAAGGCTAATCACAAGTATTACATAAAATTAACATACAGTTAATCTTTATATAAATATCTTAATGTTGTAAAACAACACCTGGATAGATGCATATTTGTCTCTTCTTGTGAGGAGCATCAAAATTTGAATTTTTTTTAGATTTGGCGGGTTTGTTTTTACAGTCCTAGATTGGATGTACAGTCCCGGTCTGCCCCAGTAATTTCAATGTATATTCTACAGGGATACATAAATGACTTGAAGTCCTATATGTTTGCTTTTGTCTCACATTTGGTTATCCTTGAATAACCATTATAACCTACATTTAGTAAGGGGGAACTTGTATGACTATCTGGGCTAAAATAGCTACAAATTTATCCTCACAAAAGCCTCAGTAAGGCTCTCACTGTAATCCAAGGTATCACAAAAAACCATTGTTTTGCAATATGAAGCTCCATTCTGGAACTGGATGTTTGAGATGCATGAATATACTCGGCACACAAATTCCAATCAGATTTTTCCACTAAAAAGGTGAATTTTTTTCTTGTTAAAAATTTATAGCCAGGTTTTCAAAAAACTTAAGGCAAAAGAGACTATATTTAATTTACAATGTTCGATTTCTGCTGCTAAAGTATAATTTCATTATAGCACTTCAACCTAGATATTTTTGATTTGGATAAGATAGTTTTGCTTTAAAATTGTCAAAATAAGACAAAAATTTAAAATATGAGCCAGCAAAATGACACCAGATGTTACACAGCAGTTTTATATAACACAATAAGGAACTGCTTTTTAAGGCTCAGTAACCTGAATATCAAGCTTTTGAACCCAAATTCATGCCTCTGCACAGAGCTGTGACACTAAGTGATCTTACTCCAAGTTCTCCTTATGGTTTGTACTTCAATTCAGACTATAAATTTAATAGTAGATCAGAAAAAAACTCTGCCTGGACATTTTAGAAGTTTTTGCCCCAGAAATGCTTTCAAGAGACATATATTTGGGGTAAGAGGCCAACAATACACCCATGAATAAAACCCCACAGTTCCACAACTTTGGCATCATTCCCAGAGGTAAGGTGTGTGCAAGGCTCCTGAATGGTATCATTTGACAAATTCAACTCCTTCCTTCCCTTTCTCACTTCTAAGTTCTGCAGTAATACCTTCCACCTTGGTTTTCATGCCTTATGTACTGGAAAACAGTGAGAAACAACTGTCATTCTAGGACATAATCACAGGGTCAGCTTTACAGGTGAAATGACATTTCATCCACTTCACACTCCAGGTTACACTCTTCCTCCCCACTTTTAAAAAACTGAATGCAAAGACACGACTAAATCTGTTATAATACAGGAAATTTCAAGGATTCCTACATTAAGCAGAGTATCTAATAAAATTCCTGTTATTCTTTCTTTACTCTAAGCAGAGTCCCCTTGTAGCTATCACCTGACTTTACTCTGCAAAAATTGAATATATCTTCCTTTAAGTAACTGTAGTTCACCTAAGATAGACCAGAATTCTGGGAATAAGTACTACTGCCTGCACAACTCTTCATTATTGACCAGTGTGGCCTTCCACACATGGAAAAGTCTTTGGCCTTTTCTTCTCCAAAGTGATGAAACAGAAGTTCAAGTTGCAGGTTAGGAGATGTGGAGATACAGACTGAAGATGGTATGACAGATGTGACGTGCCTGCCTCCCAAATGTCAGGCTCTCTCCAGAGCAGCTCCCTTTCTTCCCCACAAGGTTGCTGTTCCAGGGCTCCTTACAGCCCCCTCTGCATCACCAGTGCTGCTATCACACACAGGTGTATCGTACAAGCATGGCAACCTGGGGCACAACCTACAGCTGCAAATTCGCTTTCAGTTTCCGCAGCTGGAATAAGGAGCCTGTGGCATTAGTAAACCAATCTAGCCTTGGGTAAAGACTGCTAGCAGCTGCATTATTTATAATGGTTTCATTTTTATTTGCAGTATGATTATCTGAACCTACTGATGCTGCAAACATCCTAATAAATTACAATCCCTCAGACAGGGGACCTTTAGGGCAAGTATGAAAAGAATATGTATGAAAGACTTCTGTTCCACACAGCTAAAAAAACCCAGTAGCGTCCTTTATCCAAAGACAAATTCACATATTATAGAGGAGGAGAAGCAGCAGCATCAAAAAATACAGTGGCCTGGTTTTGAAAACACTTGGCTAGGAGAATTCAGGACAAATTCCAATCTCATTATCTTCAAAAACCCAATTAACAGGCCATCCTATAAGGGCAGGCTTTATGCAGAAGAATGGCAGTTACCTAAGTCCTCTTTATCTTTTGAACTCAAATTCACATTTTTGGTTTTCCATGCCTTTTAAACAAGAAAATACCAGATTCATGAAAAGAAACTTCACTGGAAAAGCTGTGTTGGCATGCCTGGTTATAGCCCCAGCTAACCAAGTATACTCTGGCTTCTGCTTCGTGATGTCCAGAAAGGAAATATGAAATAAATCAGTGCCATATGCATCAGGCCACATCACTTCCTCCTATGCAAATCAAGCATTTCAAAACAGATTAAAAGGGGAATAATTTATGAGAAAGGTAGTGACTTCCAAATCGTCTGTAGAAGCGATGCAATTATCCAGTTAATCTGAAAATGTTGATGTCATCCCTAAGCATTCACACACAATGCTTCCATTACATAACTACCAACAAAATAAGAGGAAATACCCTTATCAGATTTTTTAAAATATTTGCTTACATAAAGCTGCATTTGCCTCTTACAGTACCACACACTAATAACACACTGTTCCATGTTTCAAACTCCAGTACTGTTCCCTTAGAGCACAGAAAAGGTTACATTATGCTGCTGCTTGTTCAAAGTGGCAATGAGATGACACATCACACTCAACTCCCGTTACAGATCACAAATTATTGCATATTGTACCCATAGCTAGTTGTACCAATTAAGGAAAAATCCATGGGGAAAAATCCATCCTGAAACAGCAACATTCATGGCAATTTCGTCCGTTTTCACTTAAGAGAGCCATTAACACCCCCCATGATGTGGAAAGTCTCACCATAAGAACTGTGCCATTTTCCCTGTGCTCTATCACGCTTATGTTATTCTGACTACAGCTCTCCAGAGTTGTTACTGAAAGATCAACTTGTGCAGAGAACTCCAAAATACATAAAGAGACACAATACATCATCTCCAAAGAATTTCCAGCCTTGTCTGGTTTGACTGACCACAGCCTCAGGGTTCAGGCACTGAATTTTGTTGTCCCAACACACAGGTGAAAAGCAAAGCACTACATTCAGGATGCTCCTTTATAATTTTGTTCACCTTTTTTTTTTGTTTTTTCTTTTAGCAATTTACCTGACACTGCCTTCTTTCTGCAATCACTCAGAGGAGTGTTTTATTGCATGTTAAAAGACAAGATATGTATTGAAAGTAGCAATTTTATTTGAGTTAAAATTATTTACAAAAACCCAAAGACATACTTCATGAAACTGGTACAAACTATTTTTCCTGCCGTTGGCTTTTGCTCCAAAGATCACAGCTGAGAAATACTGTATAAAATAAAAATAGGATTGGATTCAGAAAAGTACTCTACTGTTCTAATTTCCAATTGAGAGTATTTACACAAATATTTACAATGGAAAAAATGTTACTTTAAAACTTTAATTTGCAAGTTGACCTCAAGTACCCTTTAATGCAGAGTTATTTGAGGGTCTAACACACAAAAATGCACTGCAGTTCACAGGGTGATTTCTCCCCCCACCCTCAAAAAAAAAATCTGCATTTGTCAGTGCTTGACAATTAGTTACATTTAAAAAAAAAACTGTTAAACACTGAGGTAAATCAATTCCCAAACAATTACCAGTGTAACAAAGAAAGGTAGTTGTCCCTGCTTTCCCCCATCATCACATTCGCATCTTTTCTCTTGCCATCTCTCCACAGAAAACTACATAGTCAATTTGAAATCTCATTATATATGTGAAAATCTCTAGAATCTGAAAACTACATGGGCCAAATATTTAATAATTTCCTCCTGATGCAGATCATTTGCATACACTATTTCCCTCTCTCTCAATACTGTTTTGGTTTTTTTAAAAAAGGGGAACACAACCTCAAAAACTTTTCTAAGTTACACTGATACACTAAGTTTTAGAAGGTGATGAGAGAAAATGCAAAAAAAATGACCAACATAAGATTTTTGCCGTTAATCAGTTACTTCCTTACAGAATTCCCAACAATCTGCATTATCAAAAATAGGAAGACATAGAAGGCAGCCACTGTATGTAAAAAATTTACAGCTGGCACTGATACAAAAGCACAAGTTCTTAACTTTATACACGGAGATAACACAAGATCTAAAAGCAGGTTAGATTTCCTGTTATTTCCCCCTCATTATACATAGAACTAATATTTTTATGGCTTCAAGTTTTACAAATTCAATGGAGTAACACGATGTAACTACCTATACAGGTATTTAAAAATGTCACCGAAGCAGATCGCAGAACAGTCTGCAAATATTCAAGACCACCTTAATAAAAATAATTAATAATCAATTCTGTTGGTCTGAATAGTGAGTGCAAGAAAAAAATTGCTAAAAAAGTAATGTATTTTCTGGGATTCTCTGTTCCACTTAAGTCCTCAAACACAATGCTTTGCTGTGAACTAGACCTCAGACTGAACAAAATCTTAGCTATATCAGCAATTTAAGGCTTTGTGTTGTATGCATTTCAACTCTGTCATACTACAGAAGGATGAAATAGAAAGATTATGTCAGCTGGAAACATTAATCCCCATTGGTGTTTTAGCTTCTTTAAAATTCTTCCCCCCTAAAGCATCCAGATTCATTGTATTCAACATTATAAAACACACCTTGAGTTCTTCCTTGAAACAAATTAAAACAGCATTTCAAAGTTTTTGCTTATCAGAAGTGTAAACTACCCTGGGATTGCGTTTTCTTTAAATTTTTTTTTTCTTTCTTTATTTCATTTGCATTTTTAACAGGGCACAACTTTTTACAGTCACTATTCCTTTTGTGGATAACATACCCTCAATGGCTTTGTGTGTTTATGGGTCTGCATGCTCTTAGAACTACAAAGCGTTATGGTCTAGCTGGTTACAGTACATGGGCCATGGGAGTTTTAGAACTGAGAAATAGTTCAATGACCTAATTTCAATCAAAACAGTATAAAAAATAAACTATCCAATCCTTGCCTCTTTGGATTCCAACAAATTTTAAATATAGACAGTAGTTAAAATCACAAAAGTATTTAAAAATTTATATTTTATGATTTTGGAATAATCTATTAATAAAAAAAGCAGGAGCAAATTAAACTCAAATAGGAGCGGTGCTGCTGTCCAGAACTTCTTTATTAGAACATTTGTTTGATACCTCAGTAGCTAAGCTGCCTTTGCACCTGGCTGGCATGAAACAGTGGCTCAACAGTAAACAGCAGTTGCACTATCAGCAGCAAGTTTTTCCCTTGAAACTTGTCACGAACAAAGCAAGAAAAAAAGATAGGGAGGGTAAACCCTGCCAAAAATATTTAAATACTGCACTGCATCATAAACAGCAAGGTTTCTTTATTTACTTTCCTCAGAACCTTTTTCCCCTCATTTTTGATAGTTGCAGATTGATGTAGTAACTGTCTTTTAGAAAATGCTGAATGCATGGTTAAGAGACCAGGTAGCCTTAAAAATCCGAACACGAATGACACAGATGAATGCTCTCGGTATATCCTTCAAGGACTTCTTTCATGACTTCTTCTTTTGTCTAAGGGTAGCTCCAGCATTACAGTGCCTGCAGCGGAAGTTAAGTATCTAGCAGTGTTCCAAGTATTCAATCACCCTAGAGATAGATTTCTGGCCTGTTGTTCCAACAGCACACTGGAAATGCAATAGAAAACACAAGTAACAAACAAGCATTTGTAGCACCTCCTTCAGATATCTATTGAAGACATTCTATATAGAACAGCTATTCTATTTTCAGAATTTTAGTATTTATAATTATGCATCAGTAAAAGCAACTAGGTTCAGGCATTCAATTCAGAAATATCTTCCTGGCCAGTCTCAATATAATGGCAGACAAAATTATGACAGACAAATGGCCTTTCAGTATTAAAAAACAGATTATCATCCTGTGCTCTTATGAAGCCACAAACCGAAAAATGTTAATGCTTCTAAAAATGCATGAAATATTAACAGAAAACAAAAATACAAAAATATCTACATACATCAATTTGAAATGTGCATTACTTACAGTAAGGTTCATAAAACTGAGAAATTTTTTGAGCATTTCAGTCATTATCGAGAAGTCCCCTTCAGGTAAGTACTCCCTCACAGTAGTCACATTGATCTAAGAAATAAAACAATCTTGTCTTATTTGGGAAACATTTCTCTGACACAGAAGTATAATGCTCTGTATGTGTGATGCACTAAGAGAAGTATATTTATAGCATAAACATGGCTTTTGCTGCCATCTTTATGATTTAAGTCTTTTTTTGAGCAATACTCATATCTCTACTGTGTTTATGTTTCTGGAAAACAAATGCAAAAATAATTTTTTATTGTTGGTTTGTTGTAGTTTTCTTCCTAGAAACAGACACAGGACTACTGGATGCTGGATGTCCCCAGGACCTTCAAGATTACCAAGAACTAAAACCCCCACCAGATCACTCCCCTGACAGGGAAAGGCTCTCCCTTTACAACTGTGAAGGGTTGAGAATTACTGATCTCATTGTCAGTCTCACTCTGAACACTGTAACTGTTATGGACACTGATCAGTCCAAAGGCACAGAACAGCACCTTAGAGGCCATTTCTACACCATGGTAAATTCAGACAAGCCTGAAAGCAGGTCTGAACTCATTTTCATGTGAACACATTTTTGATAGGAGACTTTATTGTTCTCAGCCACTGGAGTCCTATATTTTTAACTTCAGGTTTCTATTACATATTTCCAATCTGAGACAATTATTTTGAACTAATAGGGACACATACAAGTTCATCTGATTTCAATGGAAGAAAAAACTAAAGCAGATTGATAAAAAATAAATAAGTCTGATGGTAACTTGCTTATTAAAACTACTGAGAAAGAACAGGCTTAGCCAATTTTCCTCCGCCCTTTCCAAAGTTAATTCTTTTGCAGGCTATAAGTAAGGGGAGAGAGGTAAAAGAGGTCAAATATTCAATTCCAACTGTTTTCAATAATCCCTGTAATGTTCAGAAAATTTGTTTTGGCTGGAATAACTCTGGCAACTCTTCCCAAAACTGTATACATCAGTGTACCTTCACCAATGTATTGCTCACACTGGAGCCAAATTTATTAAACCCCTTTCAGTACACAAATTATCACTTCATTAAGCATTATGCTGGACTTAAGATCAACTTATTTATTCCCTTACTGGACTCTCCTGGCAGAGACAGCCTAGAAGCAATGCTGTGTATGAGGCCACAATGCAGTCTTCCATGTGCTTCCCAGCATGCTGAAGAGCTGTAAAAGAGACAACAGTCAATTGTATTCTCTAAGCAGCTGGTGTCTTTTACTGCTGCAAATACAATCCTTCATTATCACTTTCCAGAATGCTTTTTCCTCAAACAAAACGAGCTTTTGGACAGAGATTTCAGAGATCAGGAAACACCACACTTACTGACTCAGCAGCACATTCTTGACAAGAAAAATGGTCTTCATTCACTTTCAACTCATTTTGCTGCACAGTGTTTTGTCATTTGCTATTTCAATGTGCAAACTGTATGCTGAACACCCCAAACTACCAATACAAATGTTTAATATGATACCACATGCCTCTAAGACTTCCCACAAAGTAGTTTATTGTGTTAAGGATAACAGGCACAGCAATTTTTGCTGATGACTCAGCATTTTGGGAAAAACTACAGATAACTGCAGACACCAGTTGATGGGACTACAAAAAAGGAGGAAGGATATAAAGCAAGGCTGGAGAAAGTAATATACCACACCTACTAACATAAGATGAAAACACTATTAAAAGTCATACACTGCATCTACTATTAGAAGATTAAACAAGAAGGAATGATGTTTCAGACCCATTTTCCAGAGACAAACTATGTAACAGCTCAGAGATACTCAAATTCCTGGAACAAACAACCAAAGATGCAGCTCATCAAGGCACTACACAGATAGCAGTGATGAAGGGAGAAGACAGACACAAAGCAGATGGGGACACAAGAGGCAGATGGGGAGATGAGGGGAAAAAAATCACAGCCCTTAGAGTAGCTTGAAACAAGAACCCTGGAAAACAAAATTAAGGCAGGTAACTTTCAAGGACCATTCCAGAAGAACGAGGTAACAGCCTAAAAGCCATTCTTTACAGAATATTTTGTACATGGAGTGTTCCAAAAAGGTCTGGGTTTGTGTTTGGTTGGTTGTTGGGGTGTTTTTGGTTGTTGCTGTTGTTTTTTTTTGTTGTTTCTTTTTTCTTTTTTTATCATTTTAAGAAACAGATAAATGGTAAAAGTATCATAACTTCTACCTCTCATGCTTCAGATCTCAATGGCTCTTACTTATCCAGCAGTTTCACCTGGGATACACCAAGGAAATCTCAGCCCTAGAGACTGGATGCAGACAGGAAGCAGAGGACAAGGTAGGATTTTATGCAATCACACTGTTCTTTGCCTTTTCTGAGCTCATCCCAGCCAGACAACGTACCTTTATTAAGATCAAGTTCTTCATCATCTTCCTCCTTCTTCTCCTTCTCCTCAGTACTGTCTGACTTCTCTGTGGAGACCCATTGGATCTCCCCACTTGTCTCCTGCCATTCCCCACTTTTATCATGCTGAGCAGTGGGAGCTTCTTTAATCAGCTCGTCCGTCTGGCTCTCGGCCAGCTGTGCCGCTCGCTCACACTCCAGGAACAGCTAAACGGGGGGAAGTCCAGGAGAATTTCTGTTAGAAACTAAACCCTAAACACATTGACTTAATACTTCTAATTTTATATCCTGTTCACAATTTACCCCTTAATACAATTAGCCTTCAATACTTTTTGTAACAATAGGCTTTTCTTCTTCAAAGGAAAATATGATCTGGCCCAACACCAGCGCTGTGCTCCACAGCAAGACCTCCCTGCCTGGTGCTCAACCATTTGCCAGGTTCCTCTTGGGCATCGTAAAAGTTTAATCACTTTCCTTGAGACACAGCTTGAAAACTAAAACCTGCCATAATTTCCTGCTCATTTTTGTTCTCTACCTTTTCTTCTCAAGCTAACTATTCCCTCTTGGCTTTCTTAGAGCAAAGGTACGAAGAAGTAATTTAAAATGACTTAGCAAAGAATGTGAATGAATGAAGAATCTCATATTAGGCACTTATTTCCCATGAATTATTTCCCAAACCATACAACCACCACTTTTAAATATTGCTTTGCCAAGCTACATTCATTAAAATATTTAATACTATTTTTACTGGGTTGTTTTGTCTGCTACTGGACAGTTATTTCACAAAGTTAAATACAAGTGCTAAAAGCATCATTAAAATTAAATCCACTGAAAAAAGACATCTGTAATTTCAAGTTTTTCATTTTAGTTTGCATGGTGAAACCCATTTACCAAAATTATTAGTAGATTTCTTTTATTAAAAGATTGTTTTTTGTCATTTCTTCATTTTATGGGTAGTTTTTTTCAGTCAATTTAAGTATGCTGTTTCACATCTATAATCATTACATCTGCATTCTATTGCTTTTTATAAAGGATGATCCTATTTTTTAATTTAAAGTTGCAAAGTCCCAAAAATGTAGTACTCTAAGAAACAATTACAGAAGCAAAGTATGTAAGAGCTTACATACATGTAGTTTACAGCTGGTTTAAAACAAAAGTCAAAGTAAATAATCTGAGAACAATAAAACTAGAAATAAATGGTATGGAAACAAAAGAGTTTTACTGGATGTCTGTAAACCACTGTCTGTTTCTCTAATGGACAGCACTGTAGAAGTCAGGATTGTGAGCAGCAATCTTCCCCCTACCTTGCTCCACTCCTCAAAATGCCAAAGAGAACAACTGGCACATTTTCAGCGCTGAGTTCTCCATTCCCCCAACAGTCTGATAATGAGAAATGGGAACTACTGCAGGACAAACACTTCTCACCTGCACTAAAGCCTGAACAGCATCAATCTGTCCAGTTATCTTTAGGTTTTTGTCTCCTTCACCCGTACACAAGGAGTCAAAAGAACATGATGTTTCCATGTTGACAAGGCAGTGCCTGTTCCGGGCACTGTACTCCACGAGATTGATCAACAGACCCAATCCCTACAAGATTGGAGAGTCAAAAAGGATTACACACATTGGAAAAAAGAATTTAGCAAAAAAAATCTGTTTAGATAAACATCTTTGGCCTTATCTTTCTGAGAATACACAACTTATGAAAGTCTGACAGACAGGGGGATCAGGGTTTAAAGAAATACAAGGCAGAACAGAGATGTCAGTACAGGAGAAGTTGTTTGCAGGAATCTCTGTTTTTCTAATTCTGAACATGAAAACATTTTTGGAGCTGAGGATTCCCATACAGAGGTTAGGGATTCAGGTGTCCAACCCTCAGCTTATGTTTGTAAGAGCTCCTTCACATACACACTTTCACTGTTGCTATTAGGCCACTCTGACCCATTTTATATAAACTGAGGTGAATCTGACCAAGTTTTTAACTCAATAAGATCAACCATATTTCCAAAATTGAAAATATGTTTGAAATTATTAATTCACATTCTTATTTATCTAAATCTCTGTTCTTCAAACAATGCACTTTTCCCCACCAAACACAGGAAAAACCTTCAAACCCACCAAATCCTTACAGAAACTAAGTACTTCATTCTAGATATATACATATATATGGTCACTGAAAATTGTAGGGGAAACTATTCCTTAATGGGGAACCAGAGTAGCTCATTGCACAAGGAGGAGGCAAATAAGTTTCTTTTGATGTAAGAAGCACAAGATCTTACCAGCACCCGAATATCAAATCTCTGTTCTTGAGGTAGGAACTTCGGAACCTGAAGCACACAATTCATCGCTGTGCCTATCAGACCATCTTGTTCACCTGTTTTTGTACTACCCCATTCTGCAAACAAAGAGTTCAGAGGCTCAATATTGAAAACACATTCATAATGTTAAATAGCCCAATAAAAACCTTTTGGCTCTAATGACAAACCACCTTCTCTCAGCCCAAGCCCTCATCTGAACATTTCATGCAATTCCTCACCCAGCTTGCAAAGACAAATTACTGAGGGCTGTAAGCAAACATCTACCATGCAAAACTGCTTTACAGCACTGGACTTGAAAAACCATAATCAATAAAAAAATGTACACTAATGGTTTATCTGACACTTCACCACAGAATATGCAAAAAAATCTGTTGTCTTACCATTATCATTTGTCAGGTTGAGCAAGACCCCAATGATGGCCCTCATACAGTCTTCCACAGCTTTACCCACATGGTTAGTTACATTCTGGTGAGGCAGTGACTTATTGTCTGGTAAACAGATACTGTCTTCAGCACGATTATATCGCTGGATTAACTCCTCACAATGCTGCAGTGCTCTGCAGGGAGAGGGTGCACAACAAAATTACCTTCACAACCTACAAAGCATTCTACCTTTATACTTGTTTCATAAGGAAAGAACCTGAAACACAGCTTTATGCAGAATTTTTCTGATATCCAGTCTGTAGGGACAGATAATAAACTTATCACCTATAAAATCTTTTATAAGCTCAACTGAAAATTGTGTAAAACAAAAAACTGGAAATCTTAGGGCTTTATCAGCTTGATATTTCAAGAGTAAGGTCATTTTCCTTTCCAGCTTCATTGTATGGTCTCACTACTTACTAAAAGAAATCTCCTCTTCCTACAAACCCAGCCTCTCATATCCTCTGACCATCAAGGCACAACATGATTCTGACAGTGTTACCAGAAGGTTCTCTTGTTCTGTTCTTAGAACTATTTCCATTCAGTAAGGAATTACACATGACTTCCCAGCAAGTGAAATCCTAATCTTGTAGCACTAAGGGACCACAGGCATGATTCTACTGCATATAACATCGGTTTCACGTTAAACTACCACACTGATTTCAGTTACCAACAAAACCAGAAATGTCAAGAATATCTACTGGCTTAACTAACATTAAACTGTGGTTTGCTTTGTTTTATTTTAAAGAAATACTCTAAATATCTAATCTATAACCATGAAATCATGTTTCCAATGAGGTCTCCAGAGTGAAAAACTTTCAGCTGCATTTGTTCTCTTATGAAGAGCAATATAAGGGGCAGACAAGCTCTGAGAGCCAACTGAGACCTCACCCAGATTGATAAATGGGTTAGAAGTGTTTGTACAAGAATCTCTGCCAGGGAGAAACGCCAAGAACAAAATTTCACTATTTTGATTCTTAGGTATACTGTCAATTCTGCTATGCTCCATTCCAGTAAACACTTAGGTATAATGAAAACACAATAAACAAATGTCGCTTCACCCTCTTCTGTGTTCCTTAGCACAGCAGGAGCTGAATCCACAGCTTTTACAGACCCAACAGTAGCAGCCCTACACACTGGTACTATTCAGGTAGCTGCCTATACCCCCATCTACATTAACTTTACTCAATTAAAAGCAACAGTGGAAATTTTGGTGTTATTCACTCCTAGAATCTTCTGGTATAAACCATTTTTTTTTTACTCTACCACGTGAGGTATTTTGCAAAACTGGAGTTTTTGGGGATTTTTTTCTACAACTTACTTAGCTGAGGAGACTATGAGCTGTGAGTCTTTGTATGCTATCAGATAGCTCTGATTCTCTGGATTATGCACAGTTACCTAAAGAGAGAAGGAGAAAGTAATATTAAAATACGAGAAGTTTTGTCCCTGAAACTATACTACTACTATACTTTATTCAGTTCCACATTTCTTGGCTATTATCCAGTGTAAACTTTCATTCCTCATTTTTCAGTATTTTCTTGGAGTTTTCCTCTCTAAATACTTGTGGCACTGAAGATAGAACCATTTTCCCTGATAAAGTACATTCTGCTGCATGGTTTCTGTTTTGCCATAGCAGAACCCTGAATCCACATTCTGGGACTACAGTTTCCCAAGTGTGTAGACAGAACACAATTTGGAATCAATTTTCAGAAACAATACAACTTCTTCTTGCACTTGCATGATTTGGCATGTTTTGAATTCTGTCATCTCTCCTTGACAAGCATCCTTAAGTCCTAATTTGAATATTCTAACCCTAGACAAGGCTCTTCTACTCTTGCTTGGCAATTCCATCTATTGAATACAAAAGCAGAAAATTATTCTGAAATTTTTTTCTCACTGCTGAGAAGAAAGGTAAAGAGAATTTTAAGACACCCTTCAACAATTGTCCATCTTGCACAGTTTTAGCTTGCATTTACACTATTTTTAATCTGTCCTTCTATTTTGGCGAAGAAAACAAGTGACCACTACAGCTATTTGCCCTCTAATTTAGGTTTAAGGTGTTGAGTGAGATTCATTGACCTGTACTCTGATCCCAAATGTTTTCTGATGTGCAAAGATGTGTTGCTAGAACATAACAAGGTTCTTCTGCTTTCTTAGGGTATCACAACAGAAACAGTACACCAGTAACAAACACCAAACTCAGTGAAACAAGGCATTGTAGAGGAACACACACACCCCATTCCTGTCACATCAACTCCACAAAAATAGCATGTATCTCGATTTTCTTCCAAGTTCTCAAAGAAATATTTGCCATCTGCATTTACACACTCAGCAGATGACAGGACTTGTTTCAAGGTCATTTGCTCTTTGAGCACTTCCCCAGCTGATGGTTCAAAGCAGCAATTCTTAACATTGGTTTATTGTTTCTAAGAAAATCCCACTTCTATAATGATCAGTTATTACTAGATACACATTAGAGAGTCAAACTCATGCCTTGAAAATAACATCCATAAAAAGCAGCTTTTTGTAGGAACTTAGAAAAAGCATAACGTCATATTTAGTTACTTTTTACCAAAAATAATCCTGGAATGTGGTACACACAGAATAGCAAATTAAATTTTCAAACACTACAGAAACACTGATAACAATCAGGAAGTTTGTACAGTCTATAAAAAAATAAAAATCAATGTTATAGAGCTATAATGTGACTACATACTGAAAGAATGCAAACCAGAAGTGCTTAAGAAGCAGCTTTCAGAAATGCAAAGGATCTGCTCATACTCACACTTTCTAAGACCCGTAAACATCTCTCTGCACCCCATAGTGAAGCAACCAACTTCTCTTCATTTTCATCACTGCTTAGGTGATCCACACATTCTTTAACTAAACACAAAAAGAAGTTGTTGTCCTCCATAAGTAAGAGGTCTTCAAAAGTTAGGTGTACAAACTAACCAGCTACTCAAGAGTTGTTATCAACCTCGTTTTACAATTTGCACACCTCTAATGGCAGGAAACAATCATGAAGACATGATTAACACTCCAAAGTTTTCATTTCTTCAAGTAAATGAAAAAACCCCAACCCTTACAAGTTTGAGACTGTTGTTACAAATTACCTAACCATGTATTTTAATTTTCTCTTGCCAGTAACAATGTCCAGCACATGACTGTGTTCCTTAACTCTAAGGGAGTCTTAAAAAAGAGACAGGACAGGCTCACACTTCCCAGACTTTAGAAGTCTGAAACCATAACCTGAAACTGTGCTCAAATTGAATACTTTCATTTCTCCAATCCTTCCTTTGTTCTCCCACTGCTTAGTTAAGGCCAAGCTTTATTCAAGTAAAGAATTCATTTAGAAATGCCTCTTTTCCTACCTAGGAGGTTATGATCAAAAACACACTGAGACATATCTTTGAAAAAACAATGGACTCAACCCTCCCCCTTACTTCTTGAAGGGTTTACTTTCCTTTGGTGTATTTAATTTAAAAATCTCTGGCCTGAAAATAATTCTAGAAGACTGTAATGGAGATTCCACTCTAGGGTAAGTGTGCTGTACAGAGATATGCAACAGCATTCTGTCCAAGTTCAAGCCATTTTTATTCTGTTTAACATGAAAACTACTTTCAATTCCACCTGCAACAGGTTAAAATAACTAATATTTTTCAGTTACTTGATATTGAATTGTGTATTTATTTTTAACATTGCTAAGAAAAACACATAATATTTGTATTTTTAACCACAGGAAATGAACATGACAAAAACCAAATATTTTATTACAATTCACTATTTTTTTTCATGCTGTCAAAGCAGTATCCCCACTATACCTTTATCTACAATATGATCCAGACCACCCAGAAGTCGTAGTTCTTCTTTAAACCAGTCCCCAGCTCGCTTTGAGGTGAGAGATAGTAATGTCTCCATTGCCAAATGCCCAGTCTGAAAGGGTGAGGTTTTGGAATTAGTGAAATCATGATATGCAGCTGTAGCAAATATACCAAGTCATACAAATATATGTCATACAAAACCCATAAAAATGAAAGTATAGATTCTGAGAAGAACCACCACCAGAGGGAGCACGGACAGACTGGAAAATGTGCGTATCTTTAAAAAAAATTACCATACTGATAAAAAAGGTACTTTGCATTTTCAAATTTTCTGCATTTTATTAATAGCCTAGAAAACCCTGTCATCTGTTTCTCGTGTTATCAAAATAAGTGGAGGAAGTAAATGGATGGATCAGCCCAGCAGAAAAAAAAAAAAAAAAAAATCAAGAAGATCCCCAGTGAATACAGCTTCTCAATCTCTCACACACTTCAGCTTTGCTGCTCATAGATCACAACTGCTTCCAGTGTAGGCATCTTGTGTTTTTAATTTTAAAGGTACAGAATAAAGCAATTAAACTGAACAACTGCAGGAAATCTTATTTACTGATACATTTTTTGGAAAAAAGGAGGAACACATATATAAATTCAGTAAAGTAAAGGTAAATTCACTCCCTGCAAATGGGAGAAGAACAGTACTCATCAGGCTTGAGCAAACATTCAATTGTCTTGGTATGAGCCCTCCCCCATCCCATCTCCAGTTGCTTTCCTTGCTTTCAAAATACTTGATTTCCAAGGAGGAAAAGAAAGTTGAAGATCAGATAAAGTAGAGTTACAACCCAAAGTTTTTTCTGGGCTGTATGAGCAAGCCCTGCAGCACACTGGCACCATGAGTATAACAGTAATGGATTTCTCCAGGGCAAATGGAAGCACCCTTGGGTCAGCAAAGTGTTGTGTGGATCAAGAGAACACAAGCAGCAGTAAATCTACAATAGGTCAGTTAATTTCCTAAATACCTTCACCACAAAAGCTCAAAGGCCACACAATATTTAAAACATGGTGATTATTTTCTGCCAGAGAGCAGTAAGACTTCAATTAACTCTAGAAGAATAATGTGATATTTGTATATGCTAATTTTCTCTTTTTTTAAAATAAAAGCAACGAAACCTCATAACCCTTTTGCTTTTGAGCAAAGTAATCCATTACATTCAATTTTTTGTCAATTACTACTAAACTTTAACACCAAAGGCCCAAAACATGGTTGCCTTAACATTTCAGTCTTATGCTGAGAGTGAAAACCAGAATAACCTCCTTCTGAAACCATCTGAAAACACTAGTCACTCCTGAAGGGGTTTGTCATGATGCAACAGTGAGGAGGTAGCTGCAAAAGCAGGAGCTCCAGAGGGCTGTGCTCACTGACAGATGAGGGCCATTTGCTGAGGTGAAGGCCAAGTTCTTCAGGTTTATCTTCTTCTTATCCAGCACGACGAGCCTGAAACAACTTCAACCTGCACACACCTCCTTCTTGGTTTCTGGGTTTATGTTTTTAATGTAAATAGCAATCCAGAAAACAGAACCTTTGAATATTCAAAAATAAGTCCAGCCTAACTTCTAGACTGACACACAATATTGTATGTGAAAAGATGGAGGCAAATTGATCATCTTCGGCTGATGCACGCAAGATTCAAAAAAGCAAAGGTGTGACTGGTCAGGCATAAACTGGAGGTATGAAAATATCTGTTGCAATCCTCCAGTTTTGCACTATGGGTATGTCTGAGTCTGAGAAAGTACAGAGCTTTTCTTTACCCCCAGAAGATTTGCATTTTTGCTTGCATTTTCTGCCTATCATTTAGTACAAAACAGATTACTTACTGTATCTCATGACAGGGATCTACATGAAAGCAGCTTGATCTTCAACATATGAAGTTCATTATTGTCTCAACTTACCATTGCTACTATTTTAAACTGAAGAGAACCTAATCATCTCATTTGGCTTGTAAATATTCTCTAAATACTACACAGTCTCTGCTTCTAGATGGTGCAGCTGGGAGGAAACCAGTTTCCATCTGTGAGGTACTACAATATTCAATGCATTTACAGCAACAGCTCGAAATAAATTTAAGAAATAGAGCTGCCTCAGGGAAAAACCCTTAAACAGAGCAGCTGAAACTGATGGCCTAGGATATTAATGCTCTTTACTCATGAACAACTTCCTCACAAGACAGAGACCCTTTTGATATAACCTCTCCTTTTAAAACCCATGTCTAAGAAAACACAAGAACAGAATTACAGTTCATAAAACAGCAACAGTCTAGATCAGATTATGAATATGAGAAAAGCTCAAGCAGGAGACAGTGGTCTTTGTGGCTGGATGCTTTAGCAATGAGGAACCTGCACCAGCTGTTCCATGCTTAATAAAGGGAGCTGTCTTACATTTTATAGTGCAAGAGATATCCTGGCACTGACAAACACTGCTATGTGAGCTGTATTCAGTGCCAAAACAGCACTGAAAGAAAACTCCGATTGTACCAAATCCTAGCTGATCGCCACCTAGAGAACAAATTTCATTCTGTGGTGGTACTTTCAGACTGTAAACTGAAAGTGCAGAATATAATCTCATGTTTATTCTTTCTTTGCAGATTTCCAAGGCCAGAAAGTTAATTCAAGCTCCCTAATGGCACTTTTCATATGTTTGTATGAAACAAGCCTAAAATTGAAATTTGTAATCCATTGTCACCCCAATCTGATTACCAAAGTTAACAATGATGTCATGGATATGATCTTCCTCACCCAAAATTCAGCTCTTGCTAAAGCTATGGAACAGTGACTCTTCGTACCAATTCAGTTCTCTGTTTCATAGCAAGAATTTAGAGGGAAAACACCCCAACAAAACTCTTTCTAAACTGATACAAAAGTCCCAAAAAGTACAGAAGAAAGTGCCAGCTCAACAAGGCACATCATCTTTTAGTCTAACTGAACATGGAACACAATCCTGACCACGGATTACTGTCAGGAGTTGGAACATTACTTGCACAGACAGAGCTCTGAAAAGCTCACTTCTTAAGCAATAAATCAGAAGCTTCTCCCGTTGGGTATAAGTATTACAAAAAAAATGGCAAAAACCCTAATAAGAATCTTGAAAATAATGTATTACAGAATGTAAAAAAATCAAAATCATGCTAACATCCACTGTACTAAAATATGGCAAAAGCAAAGACACATTACTTCTTTTTGTCATTATGGCCACTCATCTAATCAATCTGTCAATCAATTCTTTAAATACACTCTTCTAAAAAGCCTTGCAACTTATGCTTGTTTTCTAAGCTAGCTTGATACTAGCATCAAACCATGGCCAAATTTAATTTTAAACAGAAACAGTTCACTCTGTTGCAGATAAAGGTATTTTCATAAAGAGCAAGTATGTTTGAGAAAGGAAGGAAAAAAAATTCATCCACATTCATGGTAAGCAACAGAATTGCCACCATGCTTTGGGTAGGAGAAAATAAGTTTCTGAAGGATAGAGGTATTTTTAAAAGTGAAAAACTGCATGACAGTCTTAATTTAGCACCAATACTCTTATTTCCATGCACAAACCCCTGTTAGTGAAAGCACTTATAAATCTTCGGCAAAGAAATGGAGTCAAATAATCTAAGTGTGGATTTCAAACACACAGTTTAGTGTTACTTGTTTGCAACAGCTCCCTGTAACTAGCTACCCTTAGCAGGGGCAAACAGACTCAGATAGCTGAAGAACATCCTAACTTGATCCTAACAGCCTTTGAAAAAGGAAACTTCAAATTTGAAGAAAACACTTGCAGTGGAACCAGATATACATGAAACACCAGGAATCCTTTGCTGGGGACATGAAATGAAGGATGATGCTTGCAAGTTCAATTTTATTAAGCATTCCACAACTGCCAAGGCTTTCCAATAAAAGCATGTTACCCACCGTGATGTTTTCGAGATCAAGATGTTTGTTGTGAACAGTTTCACAGAGTCTTCGAATTTTTTCCTTAATTTTATTCATGTCTTTTTCATTCAGCAGCTTGGCAGAGGAAGCATCTTGTTCCAATTCCAGAAGCCGTATCATCAGATCTAAACTAGCTCTGTCTAAATCCATGTTCAAGCGATCTCTACTCAGGATGTACATTAGAGCTGCTGTACAAAGGGACAAATTCTTGGGGTGGGAGAGAAGGAAAAAAAAACCAGTTAGATTTTAAGTCATTTTAGGCAGACCTTTTACTATTTTTAATAAACAAGTTAACGAGTCATAAAAGAAAATGCCTTACAGGCCCCAGTCTTAGCATTTGCATGAGCACTCACTGTTGAATGGAGATTCCTTCTAGCAAGTTACTAATGCTTTCTCCTGACAAATGAAACTGAGACAAAAAGCACTCAACATATTTGCAAAGCCCCAATAGAAAAGCAGGGATTTCTACTTTTTATGGACTCAGTGCCACAGGCAGAGTTAAGAAATAGTAACTCCAGTAACACAGTATTAGAGAAGAGACAGATGGCAGGGGAATAAAGTAAACCAGCTCAGGGTACATGGCAAGGTAGGTGAACATTCTGGTTCGAGGGGATGAACTGGTGACAGCACCAGAAAATCCAGAGATCATGGGGACAGCATCTGCTGGGAGGGAGTGCCTAGGGACATAAATTCTGATTCTGCCAAATGGGTTTGTCAGTTAATAGTTTATCCAAATTTTTCCAGAATAAACACATTTTACTCTCAGGGGAATTTTTGGAAGTAGACAGAGTATACACCAACTTTCATCTGTGCCTCATTCCCATCAGCCCCTAACATGTTAATGTTACTAACCTGACCACCTCTATCTTAGATAGAACTGGTGTAGAGTCACATCTGACTGCCTAAATAACACTTAATTCTTCTTAAAGTAGGAATTAAATTCTACCTTCATGAGGCTCCAAAAAAGCCACTGCAGAAGATGACTGTCAGGAAGGGACAGACAGCAATGAAGCAAAGCCATCCATCCCTGGTGTCTAAGTACTGCACTTGCACTGCGAGCACTGAGCTCCAAGATACAGGAGAGAGAAGAAATGTTCACTGGGAATAGAGGTGTGATGGGAACAAAACTGTCAGAAACCTCTGCCAATAAATGGAGAAGTTGAGAGTTGGGGGGTGTGTGGGACATGTGTGTGCCCTACTGAGTTCAACCCTCAGGATTCAACATACTGCAAACATCCGTCACAATTGTTTCTGTATAACATAAATCAAACATGGAAACAAACTAATTCTGGAATATAAATGTTGAATAACTCAACAGGAAAGAGCAGAATTCTGTGTCATAGCAGATTAACATCTTGTTTAGAGTCCAGCCAACCACCAAAGCAATCATTATCTGCTCTGTTTATTTTAGAAGTAAGTAATAATCATACCTGGTCATACTAAGCATATGATGCATATGATAAGTATCAGCATTTCCAAAACAGGATTAGGCAGCTGATAGTCTATCAAAAGCTATGTCAACACTCCTTCATAAGCTAAGGAGATCCTCGGGTGAATAAAGACTTTAATCTGACCAACAATCAAAGATGTGTTTGAACTACTGAAGCAAGGAAACGTGGTTTCCAAATCTAAATCTTTCACGAATACATGAAGACAAGGTTGTTAAAAAATCCACAACAAACTCTTAGCTGTGAACATCACTACCCCAGTCTTTTGTCATTACTCCAGCCTTGCCAGATGTAAGGCAGAAAGCATCTATGTCACCTGTCTGCAGAGGGTATACATTATTTACCCTTGGTTTTCACTAACTTTCTCCAATAAGCCTTGCAATTTTATAATTTTAATTACAGAAATCGTTTACTCTCCATTTACTTGCAGCTGGCTTAAACTGCACAAGTCAGGTTCCTTGAAGAACTGGGCTCTTCCAGAACGGCAGCAATTAAAACAGGATACAGGAGTACACACATTCCAGAAGAACCAAAGGTTAGCTAATCATTGTTCAGCCAATGCAGGACTTGAACATCTATGAAGAACTGTATTTTAATGACCAGCATTATCTAGGTGAGTTTCCTGGTTTAAAAAAAATGGTCAGTGTCCCAAAGGAGTTTCTATCAACCAGAAAGTATGCAGCAGTTAACCAAGGGAAAGTGCTGTATTTATAATCTGGGCTGCCATTATTTTTAGTAATTTCAAAAAGTCAGAGACTGTTCTCAGATCATTACTCAGAAATGCTTTACAGATACTCCAAAATCTGGTAGGGGCAATCACACTCATCTGCACACCTCTGTACCAAACCCTTGCTGCTTCAGGTTCCCTTCTTTTCAACCCAATCAGCTTTCCACTATTATGGGAGCAATGGTTCCTTTTCCCTCTGCATCAGCTCTGCCAAGATTTCCCCTCAGACCGGCCACCCAGGTTACAAGACACTTAAATGTGATCAGATCACCAAGACATGGCACGGGAGGTTTCAGGCTGCAGGAGGGCTGGTGGAAAAGCAAAGATGGACTGGCTCTGTGTGCCAAGAGCCAGGTTCCTGCCACAGCACATACACAGAGGGATTAAGGCCAATAAGCCTCCAAATGCTGATGTGCAACAGGAAAATAGCAATGGTATAAAAGTAAGGACCTCAAATGTGAATGGTGCTTACAGCATGGAACAAACCTGCTTTAGCTCCACACCAGTGATACGCATTTTGTAAAGCTGGTTTCTCCTAGTCCCTATAGGCTTCATCTTGAATAAAATAATTCTACATTTTGCTGTGATCTTCTCTAAGTGTTTAATTAACCACGCTGCCTGAATGCTATCTCATGGCCTACACACACACACAAAATTCTGAATTGGAATGAAGGGAAAATTGTTGGTACAACAGTTTTTGATTAGTATTCAAAGAGAACAAAAAACTTAACCGAAGAACCAATGCCACCCTTACAGACTGCAATAGAAGAGTGATTTTTTCGGGTGAGCTTCCCCCACCCCATTCTATTCCTCAAGATGACTAAAACACATTCTGCTTCCAAATACATGCAGAGAAGAGAAAAAAAGCAAAACAAATAGAATTTGCTCTAGACATAAATTTCATGGTGTATCTAACTATGGATTTGCACTCCATACTTCTACAGAACTCAGGAAAACATCCTGGTTTGAACATACACTCCTGAAATGGCAGACCATTTACACCCACTCTCATCCTTGTCTTCTCTTGTTTGTTCTATTTATACTCCAGGTTGTGGGAACAGATGGTTATTTTCTAGGGTTCAGCACTACATATACTGCACTTTTATCTTTTTAAAAGTTATTCTCATGCTGAAGACATTATAAAATCACATTTCTGTGCTTAACTACTGACAGCTATAATGGAAATATAGTTTTTATTTTAAAAATTAATAATCCTTCAGACTCTTTACAGAGAACCACTGAAGAAACGAAGTCAATTAAAAACTTAAGCTTAAACACCAGTCTATGAGAAAAATTTGGTGGAACAAGTAATTTTCATGTGGTTATTTTTGGGCATAGCTCTGTGAGATAGCTGGTATTTTGTTTTCCCTGCTGGTTCACAAAATGCCAACCGCCAGTATGCAATTGCTACTTTATACTCCTTATGGAAATGTTAAGAGTCCCCTAAACTCTCAGTCTATTCTATTCCTTCAGAACAAAGAATGCAGTATAAGTTCACATTTGTGTCCATTAAAAATGTCACTGTGTCAGTTTTCCCATCTTCAAAATACTTTAAGAAAATATCCACCAAATTGCGCATTTTCAGCTCAATCCTTATTTATCTTACAGGGATTTGGGCCATGCATGCAAAGCCAAACGCAATTTATTATTCTTCAGTTACTTTGAACTGATATTTAGTGGAGAAATTCCTACTCACTTGGGGAAAAAAAAAATCAGTGAAATAATTAGTGAATGAAAGGGTAGTATAGATAGACAGCATGCTCATCCAGAGATGATTGTGATGAAGCACATACTGTCAGTAGTTACAGCATATCCATTAGCATTATCAAGAGGAGTTTGATAAATCAGTAATTTCACAATACTGTAAAACCTGTACCAAGAATGCACTCTAATGATATTCAAACATTAACTATCAATTTTTTTCTTTGACAAAAGGGAGCATTTCATCAAATACACTGGAAATAGTGAATAAAATCAATGCTTTTTGTTACTGCAGACTAATAATAGCACGCAATTTCCTTTTGAACTGTATGTGCTAGTTCTTTTGAAAATGAAGGCATAATGGTAACTGTTAAAAGATGGCCAAAAATACACCCAGCAAGCTTGTACATTTTCCAGAGAACTGTAGCTGTCCTCTGCTGATCTCCCGCAACTCAGCAGTGGCAACTGTCCTGAATAGAGTGACTGTACTTCATTTATTTCTAGTACCACTTGGCACTATTTTGACAGCTCACAAAATAATGAACTCATTGAACCTGGTGCCTGTTTTACAGTTAGCCACTGCTAATTTTTGAGGGAGATGGAAAATAAGCTATTATTCTAAATAAGTTACTTAAAACTACAAGCTTTTTCCTCCCCACCCACAGTAAGATGTCAAATACCATCTCTGAAATGTCTATTTCTGTGGGTGCAAAGTTGCATTCTGCACTGTATGTCATTCCTCTAGAGGTATTACAGAAAATTATAAACCTGATACACACATCTACTACCTATTTCAAGTAAAATCTCATCTTTTCAGTTTTTGTAAAAATATTTCAGGGGATACCCCACAGAGATAACATCAAAAAGAAGGACAACAAAACTGCTTCAGTTTAACTCTTAGGTCATGTTACCATAAATAGATGAAATTACCTTTCCTAGAATCCAACAGAACATTATACACGCTCAGGGCATCCTAAAACTGCAATTACAGCAGTGCTCAAGGAGACAAGCATAAGACATGAAAAAATCCCAACAACAGCTACAGAAGAGGTAGTAACTCCCATACAAGCAAGTCTGGAGACAAGCACTTAGAGCCACCCCCTAAATATAAGGAGGAAGGACTCCTTTCAAGCGTACTTGAAATAATTCAAAATACAACAATAAAACCCTTTAAAAAGCTTAAGAGAATAAATAAATAAAATCGCAATCCAAAGCACAGTCCATTTTCACAAAACCCGTAGTTTTTTTAAAAAGAATTTCCAAACCCAGAAGCACATAAACAGTGGAATAAGGAATTTATCAGTGGAACAAGGTGCTCTAACTTTTTATGCTACTAATGAATGCTTCCTAAAATGGAGCCACTGATCCCAGAGGCACCATCAGATACACTGTACTGTATATATAAAGATATTAACATATACACACATCAGTACACAATATACTGGATGCTTGACCTTGAAGGACCTGTCAAACTTCAGTGAAACACACCATGTATCCATACCTGATGGTGCTGGGAATCATCCAGTGTTTTGAAAACCATGGCTACCATCCCGTGCGCTCTCAGATGCATTCGGAAGCTGGGCATGGCGCACTTAGTCGCCAAGCTGATTACACTGCAGAAAATTAACTCTAGGTTAGAATGACTGAAATGACCATACTTAACAAGAACACCAGACAAACAACTCTTCAACATAAGACTGACTGTGTGCCTCAGACCCTGGCAAACTGCTGGAATGATTCTGCTGAAATTTTTGTAATGCAGGATTGCAATTGGTGAATAGTGATTGGTGAGCAGTGTTTCATGGAAGCTGCCTACCAGCATGACACTAGGTCTGCTTTAGTTTAAGCTTAGCTAAAAGCAGGATTTTAAAGGGCAGTCTAAATTTGCTTCTTAAAAAAACCCCTGAACATTTCCAACAGTTAAATTGAAAGTAAAGTGCCATGGATTGAGCATGAAGGTCTGATTTAGAGACGTCGGAGTGCTCATTATGGACCAAGGCATCATGAGAAATTGTAAATGTGAGTTTCCATTGCTATCTAATGGCTATCCAATTAACTGACTAGTCACACTTATGCCTAACATTACTTATACATAAAACTTTTCTTCTATTTATTGCTGCATTTATGATTGATGGAAACACTACAGATTTCAGAAAAGATCTGACAAACGTATCAGTTAATCAGTGACCAGCATAAGGATTTATTTTAAAAATGGCAGCTTTCCCTAGTTTTTTCAGTAAGCTTTCTGCCATTTCTAGCACAGTGCAACATAACTGCTAAAAACACGTTGCTTTTAAATGTGCACTAATGTGGGAGTAATTCTGCAATCAAGTCTTCCATGACTGCTGAGGAATCTGCCTGTAAGAAATTCACACAGTAAGATGTTCAAAAGAACAAGTGGTCTTTCTGTCTCCAATCACACAGCACCAGTTAGAGCTTACCTATCTGTTTGAGTCTTTTACGTCTACTCCTATCCTTACACATTGATTTTCTTTGGAAAAACACTTTTCTTTTAATTTGTTAACTGAAAGAAAAGATTTTTGTTCTGTTTACATAAGTTACATTCCATTATATAAATCTGTGAAGAATTAGTTTAAAATCTGAGTAAGTTTGTCACACGAGTAAATAAGGAGCACTCTTATGAAAAATACTCCTAAACTATCATTATAGTAGTAATTTATTCTTAGAATGTATATAAATGTGCATAAACAAACTGGGTGGTAGCGTTCTTGTATTTACTCCAGCAACAATATTCATTGCTAATTTCTGAAGAACAAATAAATTTTAAAGTAGCTCTCTTAGAGGCATAGAAAGCTTTTTCTCAGCCACAGACAAATCACAAATAAAGCACTGCCATCACCTATCTATGGATTCAAGTTTTTCTTTCTCCACTATTTTTGTTTTACTGAACAGAAAGGAAAATTTGGGTATATAAAAAATATTATTGCATGGTTATTTTATTTAACATTATTACAATTAATTTTCATGTCCAAGCAATTAACGCTGGTATCAAGGCTCAAACTTTTTCAAAGCAAGGTTAACATTTTTATGCCAACTTCACTATAATGTGTAACTTGAATATTAAGAGTAATCCAAGACAAGTTAAGGAACTTCCCAATTAATACTGAGGCCTCAATCCTTCTAGTGGGTGCTAGTTATGTTATTTCTCAAAAGAAGATAAAGAACAGACAGTTGAAGTTAAACATCTCACTAATACCTCAGATTTTCATCAAACTCTGCAGTCTTATGGGTTTTACTTTAGAACTCAGTTTGCATTAAAAAACAGAAAATATATCACACAAAATGCACTAAACAAACAAGTTATCAGAAGGTATTTTTTTAATTTACAGCAAAGATAACAAGTGTGACAAAGACCTCTTTTACTGCACAATTTACTATTTCATCTTCATTGCCATACTGCTTATGATTATTCAAAACATACAATCTTAATTATTTTCAAATTTTATTCTTCATGGCAGAAGTGCCAGGTAAATGTCAATGACATTTTAAAGCATGGTCACTTCTGTGATGCATTTTTAATTCAGAATCTCTTTAAAATATAGGTTCCATGTTTTGTATTAAGATGTCTTACCTAAGGCAACGTGTGTTTAGGGGCTGATTGCTCTTCAATCCACTTAGCAAGTACTCAATATCATCTGTGAACTCTTGATTTTCACCAAATTCCACTACATCATTGAAGTGCTTTACATGCTGAACAACAGTGTATAACTGGAAAAGACAAATATTTTGACCTAAGTAAGTTGTTCTTGGAATTGATAATAATCTTAACAAGTACAGTTTGAAAATCTATTCAGTTTTAAGTGCAAGGAAACATTAAGATGTTAATAAAGGCCATTCAACTATTCAGATAAAAGTATTATTTTTAATAGGAAAGCTGAATTGTGTTTTGACACTGTTCCTTCAGTAGTTAGGATTACTAGTAATTCTTTATCTTAAAAATTTGTGAAGAATACTTACTTCTTTGTCTTCTTTCCTACATTTCAATGCAGTTACTATCTCTTGATAGGGCTGAGTAGGTATTGTCACAGTTTTTATCACTTTGGGAGGTGGTGCAGGAGCCTTAAAAACTCCATCATCTTTATGAATTGCCTCCTTTGAAGATAGCCTTACCTATTAATAAGAAAGTGCTAAAATGGGCAGATGTTTTGAGCATGAAAACATACACTAAATACATCAGGAAACAGTACAGGTGTGCAATTACCAAACTCACATTTTGGGACTATTTAGTCCTTGCCTTGCACTACCAAGATGTACCTAAGCTGTGTGACAGTGCGTCTACTCTTAAATACAAAAAAAAAAATCACAAAACATTTCCAAGTATCAGGAAAGCTCCAGTAGAATTCTGAAACTAAAACCAGCAGAAGAATGAAATGTCCTTTATATTGGTTCCTTAAGCTTTAGGGTAAGTAAAGCAAGCAAATTCAGTGTTTATAAACAGTTGTTACCCCTCCGCACTGGAGCTTCCAGGAATGCCCATGCTGGTTGTGCTATGGAGCCCTCAGGAAGTGCCTGGCACTGGATCCAAGCACAGCTCTGAGCCAGCCATGCCTCAGCCCAGCCCGGCCAGCAGAGCTCTGTACCAGCTCTTCTGGCCCTGCCTGCCAGAGGACACTGCACTCTTGTCCAACCCTCCAGCCTCACACTCCAAACTCTACCTGGAGGCAGGAGACCACCAGGACAATTTTGCAGCAGTACAACAAAAGTCACACGGAGCAATGAGAGGCACGGAAAAGGCCTCTCCAGCTAGAGCACATTCTCAGTATTCTCTTATTTGTGCTTTTAAATATTTTAGGAGCATAATACCATAGCACAAAATACAGCAAAACCTGTTCTACAGGGAGTAGAGAACTTGATGTTAGGTCTGGAACAACTACCGACAGGTTTCCAGACAACTCAGGCAAGTATTACAGGTTTCTCTTCAACTTTGCTGTATTAGTTTGAGGCTACTACAAGTTGAAGTGCAGCTTATCTTCAGATTACTTCTTTGGCATGAAATCTGATATGAAGACAAAGTACAGCAAATATGGCATATGGAAAAAGACCTCCAAATGCCAAATTCTAAATGTGCAAGTGCCAATGCCAATGGGCATTTACTCACCCTCAATCACTCAGTAACATCATGTACTTAGCTTCCTTACAGAGAAAAATGAGAATATTTTAAAAGTGTGACTGAAAAAATAGAATTAACATGCAGGCATAGAAGATGCATGACCTGTTACTCCAGGGAATAGCTGGAGAGAAAGCCTTCTTGAGCACTGTACACTGACAGATGAAATTAAAATAAAAGCCAAAAGAAGCTGCTATATTACTGAAGTATTCTTTACATTCTGCCTCTATCATTGCTCCATTTCAATATTCACCCACTTAAGCACCAGTGGCAAAATGGTAATAAGCCACCCTGAAAAACCGGTTTAAAGCACACACTGGTGCATTGATCTTATCAGTCTGTGAACACAGGAGAACCACTGAAGGATCTCGTCCAAGTCTTGGTTAATGCCTGCCCCTTCAAAGCAAACTCCAAGGGCGCTTGGAAAGCCCTAAGAGAGTACTTGGCATAAACAGTTTGCATGCTGTGAATTTCTCACCATAAACCTGAGACACATTTCTCCCACCCTTCAGGTGACAAATTTCCACAGAAATTAAAGAGGCAGAATCATATGTGCAAGAACTACCACTGAACACTTGGATAAAGGCTCATTTACCTTGTAACTTTGAAGTATTACACACATGTAAATCATGCTTAAAAACCGCATCTGAAGCAACTTCAGATGCACATCGTAACATGAACAGCAGATACAAATTCCCTTCAGTGGTTTGTTCAACCAAAGCTCTACCACATTCCTGAATTAATATCCTGATGGTTCAAGATTCAAAGTGGAAGTCTGACAAAAACCAAAAGTGACTGTCTGAATGAATGAAACATTTTCCTAGCTTAAAAAAGCCATATCAAAGTCTTTCTGACAAGACTCACACAAAATCTGCCCTTAAGTCAGCTATTCCAGTACTTCACAAAAATTATTACCAAGAGATTCAGTAATCAACAAAACCTTCACTTCAAAGATACATAATTTAAATTGAGAAAGGTGTTTAAGAAAAACCCAGGGCTGAAATTTCTGCTCTCTCCTCAGACTCTAGTGGAAATTGCTGTTTTCAAATCAGTTATCTGCATTTTCCAGGCAGTGCAGTTAACATCCAAAGAAGGTTGTTCAAAATACTGTGAGGAGGCAACCAAAAACAACCACAAATCAAATAGGAAGAAGTACCAGAATATCACAAACAGGGGTAGAATTAAAAAAGAAACAAAAAATAAACAACTACAAACTGATAACAACAAAAGTTGGAGACTTATCACTGCAAAAATATCTACTTTCTGATCTTCTGCTCTCAGGCCAGTACTATCAGCAAGGCACCAAGTGAAATTACGTTTTTTGACAATGAACAATGCTCTCTTATATTTGTAGAGCTTGTTAGTGATTATGCTAAGTCAAAGACCCTGGATTCTCAGAGTCTCAAAAGAGTCTCAAACAACTGCTTTGAGTCTCAAAAACACCAGACTTTTGGACAAACAACTTCAAGAACTGTTTTCACTTCAGGTCTATTTTTTGACATCCAAAGTGTAGGTATCAGCATTTCTGACTGTATACAGAAAATGGTGTTTCTTTCATAGTATCTAAAGACTCAAGTCAGCAATCAGCACTAGTCCACCAGAAAGGAAAAACAAGTGAAAAAGCTCTTTTCAAGTTTTTCCTTTTTCATCAGCAATTTGCTGGCTTCCAGGATTAACTTACTAATGAACACAGGAGTTCTCTCAGAAAATGAAATGGAGTCCATTGGTAGAAAGCTTAACTTCAGCAGATTGGGGAACATAACTTAAGTATTTTTTTGTAACTATATTGAAGCAATATGAAAGATCCTATTCTACAGTACTTGCACTAACAATTTCTTTTCTATAAAATTCCAATGGCTCACATCAGAAAGTGGACTTCATTCTGAATTACTGTGACATTACCAGATAGGAAAAACTTGGGATTTAAAAAAAAACAAAGATCACTGAATCTTGAAAGATTTAGTAAACTTGAGAAAAAACCAACAGTCTACTTACTGGGACACTGGGAGTTTTCAAAGCTGGTGGTGCTGGCAGAGCCTCTGATTCTGGTTGGTTCCAGTGTCTAGCATTATACACTGCTTTTGTGGGAGACTAAAATATAAAAATAAAAGTTATTTCTTAAGTAAATTACCAGTATTCACTATTCACTACTAGTATTCACTTCAAAAATTCTGTAGCAATATTGTAGCCAAACAAGGAAAACGAGCCTCATTTTCCCTGCTGAATTCCCAGTAACAAAAGTTCTCAATATCACATGTATTGGAAAAATCAGGCAGACTTTGAAGCATCTGATGGTTTTAAAGACATACAGACCCACTCAAATGGCAAAAGACATGATATGTATATATTTAAAGAATTTTTTCAGTTGTCCCATCTCTTAAATTTATTCAAAGACAAAAGGTTTGCAACCTTCCTATAGACAAAAACTGACAGCTCGGGGAAACAAACATGTTAGCAAACACCATGTCAGTAGAAATATGACTGGTTTAGAATCAAAATGCAGAACTCAGATTTTGATGCTAGGAGGAATAAAAACACTCAAATGAAATGCCTTAATCCATATTAATAAATTAGGAAGTCTGTTTTTCAGTCTTGCTCAAAAATGTGTCAAGGTAAATCACAATGTATCAAAATTTACTGTCCTTGAATTTTTGGGAAGCATAACATACTCCTTAGAGGAAGCAAAGACAGAATGTTATTTCTAGCATTCGCATTTACCAATCTACTTGCATAATATTGCTTTAGATTAAGACAGCATTACAATTTTTGACAATTTCCCACCATGCCAAGTATCAAGTAAACTCTGTCAGTATCTGCTTCTTCACAGCACCTTTTAAATGTGAAAAAAATAATTTCTAATAAACATTTTCTGTCAAAATATAATATATCAATTATTTAACCCAAATACAGCTCAAGCCCACAGAGAGGCTACATGTGGCAAGCCTTAGGACCAGTCAGGGACTGAGCACCACTCCACAAAGTGCAACAAGGTTCTGGCACGTCAAAAGCTAGAAAGCCAATTCTCTAAGTCAAGTGTTTCTGTATTATCGCAGAGCAAAACTCTACTGGGCTGCATCCTTCTGTTCTTCGCAAGAGAAAGCCCTACTGAACAAAATTTCAAGCCACATCCACAGAATGAAAGCCTCACTAAGAGCTTTCAGAGCCCAAAAGCACTAAACCATTCTGGTCTCCAGACAAGAGAAAGCCTCTTTTCCCCCTAGAGTGTGCTTTGATGTGATCGTAAGAAAACTGGATTGTTAAATTATGTTTCTAAAGCAGTGTTCATGTACCGTTCATCAACATGGACACAGTAGTTATTATCATAAGATTCATCAGTTTTGCAAGGAAGCTCTTTTAGACAGTATCTGTTCAGCTCAAGAAGCTTAACTGAGAAACCAGTTTCATGATCAGGATACTGCAGTTACAGAGGACATCTGGGTCCACAAATAGGAAGAGAGTGTCATATGGATCCCTACTTGAAAAAAGGTTAGAAAACAGTTCAGATGTTAACTGTCTTTTCTTCTATACATTTCCAAGCAGAAAATACTTAACTGGAATCTGACTTAGGGTCTGCAACGAACAAAGGAAGGACAGTTTACAAAGATTTTTTTGAGTTAAGAAAAATATAATTTCACAGATATCTGCAATGGAAAAGAACCACTGAATTGCTCGCAATTGGTTCACATTTCATCTCAGTGCACATTTAACATTAGAGAGAGAAGGTACAAGTTTCTGAGCACACTATCCTGGTATACAGGATCGTTCAAGGAAGCAACACAGTCAAGTAACCTGCATGGTACAGCATTTTATAGAATCAGACCAGTTTAGGGTGAAATTCGCTGCCTGAGTCCCCACCTGTGTGTTCCTTGCCCTTCAGGTCCTGTGTTCCACCAGGAGCCAAACACAGCCCCTGGCAGGCACAGGGGGAGCAGAGTCAGGCTGGGTTTGAGCTTGTCCTGAAGAGGAAGCATCTGGGCCAGTCCCTTGCTGACCACACCATGGAAGCACCTGCAGCCTCCTTGGTTTTTCCAATTCCATCACCTCAGCACACACACGGCAAAGAGGCCCAGCCCACAGGAAGCACATTCAGTGTTGGGGAGGGAGTTAGAACAAAGCACACAAACAGCTGTGGCAGTGCAACCAAAAGGGCCTCACAGCATTAGTGTGTTTCCCTCAGCAGAAAGCGACAGCTGATGCGTAGGAAAGAGTTCAACAGGGCAAACAGATAAAAGCAAATTCCTTCTAAATACTCAGGGCTCACAGGCTTCCAAAAATGGCATGCTTTTTGTTTAACAGTCAAAAATGGGCTTTTCTTCTCTGATTTCCCTTAATCCCTTACTAAATCAAAAGCTAGGGGATCCCAAAGTGTTTTGTGACATGGCACTTTACAACTTAACCATTACTAGTGCAATAGAGAAAAAAGGCTACATTTTACATAAGAAAACAAGTAATGCCACCAATAAATGCCTATTCTGAGAAACAAGGACATCTGCATTTAATAGCTCTCTTGTAACAGAGCCCAAAGTGCAGCTGGAAATAGTAATCCTTAAAATCTCAAATACCTATGGAAGTTTTAGCCACCATTCCTAGTAGTATCTTCCACTTCAAATGAAAAAATATCTAAATAAGTGATTGGCCTGTGATTCCATACCTTCCCAGCAGTATTTCCTTAGACACCTTACCACTTGCTATCTGGTCAGTCTCACACTGCCTGCACACAGCTGGTCCACCAAAACACACCTTCAAAAATCCAACACCGCTTTCCAAAGAAACGTGTTCTAATCAGTTCTAACACATTAATGCAGAAACTTTGGAGCCTCTCTTACAACTCATGTGGACTTCAACATAGTAAACACATCCCTCCTTTCCAACCACCTCTTAAAGCAATCCTCTCATTTTCCCTTGCAGCACAGAATTAGGATGAATTTCCAGAACAAGTGTAAAGAAACTGTTCCAATATTGACCAACCAGTGAGCACTGTGTGGACTTGCTTTGGATTACTGTGTGACAGAACTGAAGCCAGGAAAAGTATCAAAGATCAAATGAATGCTACTGAATAAAGACTTTTCAGAAGGGCTTGATCACAAAAGCAAAGGAGTTTGGTTGGTTAGGGGTGTTTGTTTTTTTTTTAAGGCAACTCAAATACTTGTGATAACAAGTTTCCCTGAGCAAGCAACACTGATATTTAAGCACCAGTAATTAGACTTTCTCTCGAAGACAAGAAAACCTTGCAACTATTCAAATAATGCAGACTTTTTAATAATTCCTTCTCTCAAGACTAACTTGGAATAGACGCAAGTCAAAGTACATAATTCCTTTGAATTCTGTATTCTTAAGGCAAATAAGTTCTGCAATTTTAATCAGCTGTAAGAGCTTCTGCTGAATAGGAGTTTCCTTTTTTCCATACATCTAGAACTGACAGCTGGTTACACAGAGATACATGTCTGAAAGACTGCAAATATTCCAGGGTGGATATAAGGCATATGGTACTGTAGGACTCTGCTGTGGTTCTGGGAGGGTGAGGGCAGATACAAAACCAGAACTAATGCCAGGGATTTTACAAAACACACAGACCTGTCTCTTTTATAAGATCATCTCCAAATGTCATGAACTATGGGTCATGCTTTACTTCCCATCCCTGAAAGTCTCAAAGCTGAAATTTTCAAGAGCTGGCACTCTGCACATACTGATGCAGCACTGCCCACCATTCAGAGATGTAAGAATAGCAGAAAATAAGAGCCAGGGACATGAGTCACACAGAAAATACTAGCAAAACAAGAAAGAGTGTCTATTGGCTGGCAAGAATGCTCTCCAAGGTAGGAGACAATGGAAAAATAAAAACTCCAGAACATTTTTAACAAATATCCTGATAAATGAATCATTTATACCTGAAATGCACTCAGTAAACACTGTATGCTAGATGCTTGTCAAAATGACAAGTTCCAAAAAAAACCCAATAAACAAAATATGAGTTGCCATTCTGTTTTCATCATCATTAAGAATACTATCCTGTCCTGCATGTCTCACTTTGAACAGGAAAAAGGTAACAAGCATGTTATGCAGCACAGAAATACTCATAGTGGACTGTTTCTTTTGAAAAGGGAAAGGAACAAACATCACTCAGAGCAATGAAAAAGAAATCATGCCTGAAAACAGGAAGATGGATTATCAATTCAGCATAGGCTGAGCCATGTTACAGAACAGAAACAGAAGTTAATGTGGACTCCAGATAAGACAGCAGTTTCCAACAGCAATTTAAAACTAGCACCAAGTCATTTTTGCAGCGTTCAAAATCTGAAATGCATCTCCATTATTTGGATCAAAGTAGCAGATTAGTGCAAATAAACCACTGCATGGATTACTTAATTGTGAGGTGCTACTCCATTTAAACACAAAACACATTATGCACACATGTAGCCAGACAACTACAAGCTGTCAGTCAGACAAGTTTTAAGAGTATCAGACAACACAAGGAGCAGGGGAAAAAAATGTAACTGAAGATTTTCTTGCACCAAACTTCTGAAGAACTGCAAAATGCTTTTTCTTTCTTAAAACTCAAAAGGAGGCCCACAGGGCACAACAATGTGATGGATCCAACACCCAGGTGAAACACGAAATCAGAACTTAAGAAACAGGACAAACTGATAAACGAGATTCATTAACAGAAATAGCCAATGTATGCTGCTTATGCTGAGTGTATTCAAAGTCCGGCTCAGAAGCAGAAGCCATATGGTTACGGTCACTGATTTGGCCTGAAACCTTTATGAAATCCAATTAAAAGGGACAGGGTACAATAGTTTAGACATATCAGCACAATACTGGAAATACATTCTTTGTTCAAGAGAAAAGAAAAACCTGCAGTTCAAGGAACACCCTGGCACAAGCATGTCCCAGCACAAATCACTCACACAAATTTCCAGCTCTTTTGGTTGCGAAAGGAAAAGAGAAGCAGGCAAACAC
This sequence comes from Catharus ustulatus, assembly GCF_009819885.2. Lineage (NCBI taxonomy): Eukaryota > Metazoa > Chordata > Aves > Passeriformes > Turdidae > Catharus > Catharus ustulatus. Next base: position 27,414,310 of record NC_046228.1, on the reverse strand, counting down.
AGACACACATTCCCTCCCCTCCTCCTGTTAATCCTAATCTACCCAAAGTGTATCAATCTACTAACAGGAAAGCCTTACAGAACTGTAACTGCAATGAAATTTCAAAGGTTGCATGGCTGGGATGTGCATACACCCACAGAAACGCTTCCACTGAGATCAGTAAAAAACAGCATTCAAATAAATCTCTCAGATGTCCTCATTCACAGTTCTGGGGCTTGCATCACCAAGTCTGAGGATGCTGACCTGACCACATCCCAATGCAACCATAACCCCATAACCTCAGCTGCACCACCAGAGAGCACCTACCCCATGCCACCTGTTATAAGGCCTTGCCAACATCAGGTCAAAATAAAGCTAATTCCAAGTAAAAACTCTGAAATGTGTCTAACAAGGATAATGGCCCTCAACACCACTGACTTCCCCCTCAAGACACGCTCACGTCTCATGGTGCAATTACTGAATGCTCATGAAGTCACAGAGTGAGTGAACCAGCCATGCTCACACAGTACACAGGAGCTGCGAAGACAATTTTGCATATTCATCTGCATATAAATCTCCCACTGGCAAATGAAACTGGTATACTTTTATCCCTTTGAGCATTTTTTCCAATTTTAAAACTTCCTACAGGACTGAGACCTTGTGCAATGTAACATTTATCCTACACAGCTATCTGGCATTGCCAAATTACTAAAACATTAAGTTAATTACTGGAACTATGAAACTGATGTGTGTGTGAGTTTTTTTGTAGGGAATGTGAGGATGCGAGAGAGAATCTAGTTTCAAAAATACTTGCTTGCTTTTTGCCTCAGAGCTAATACCAGTAGGAACTGGTTTATAAAATGCCACGTGTTTCCACCATGACATTAAACATTTTCCATTCAGCTTGATTCTTCTACTTCCTGAAAAGCCTAGCACGCAGCAGGAGAAGGATTTCCATGCTTATTTTACATTTGTTCCTCCTGCCTCTATGAGGACTTAGCCTGTTACATTTACTTTGCATCTCTACCATTCTCAGACAAAGCTGCCAATATATCTGCTGACACAACCTAGAGAACAGGCATTTCCAAGAATGCTGCCACCACAGTTCCACCCAACAGCTTCATATGGAGGACACTTGAGGAAGGAATTTTACCAGGAGGAAAGATCCCAGCTTGACATCTACCAGAACACCCTCTTCACCACAGATTAATATGAAGGAGTGAGAAGAAAATAACTTTGGTCAGCATCAAGTGATTATCTTGAAGTGATAAGACCAAATCTTGGCATTTGCTTTCACTCCAAGATGGCTTTGAGGTGCCAAATCCCAACTCAATTCAGTAAAATTACAGCAGCTACCTCACTCTTCAATTTAGGTGACTAATCTAAAAACCTGCCAGTCCTGACTAGCATCCTGCTTACTAGCTCACACATTAAAAATTGGTTTTGGTCTATTTACATTAATAATAATTTTAAAAGTCCCTAAATGGTAAGCACTTGGATTAAATAAATATGCTTACAGAAGAACTTGTTTTTGCAAATGTTAGGTGAAATAATAGTGTCAGTATGAGGCTTTGGTTTCTAACAAATCAGCTGTTGAACAGATTTATTCTCACCTATTATCATATTTTCTTTTTAAAAAAAATTATTTTTATTCCAGCAATATCAAAATTGCTTACAGTAGACAAGTTAATTATAACTGGCTGGCACTTATAACAGCTCATCTCTTGTTTATCATTCAAAAAAACATATTTGGACAAAAACCTCACCACAAAAACCAGGACTGGGCAGCCAATCTGCCAGAAGCACCAACCAGCAAATGAAAGGAATGCACTGCAGAAGCAGCAACAGGCAGTCACAGGTTGTCAGCTCTGCTCTGCACTGTTTGTCAGCCTGCTGACAGACAAACTGGGCTTAACACTCAACTGAGAGGTCAAAGAATATTTCAATTACCCAAATTCAGCTTGACTCCTCCACAGAGTCAAAACAGCTTATGCCAACTAATAACCTTTCCTCTCAAAAACAAGTAATTTTCACTTGCTAAATTAGGATGCAAAGAGCAGCTCAATGTGCATAGTTATCCACAGTTTATTATCACTGAAAAAAATGCTTTATTACAACTGCTCATCCTTAGAGTAGGACACACTTTAGCTAAAGGTTATACAAGATGAAGACAAGCTGCTCTTTTTAAAATGAGCCCTGGTCAGTCTACTCTGATCCTACCATTATATGCATAGAAAGCTTTGATAGCAAAACTTTTGAATTATGATTCCTCTGCTGCTTTGAAATAAGTTATGGAAAAGTAATTAAGCAAAATCACATAGGTTTGTGCACTTAAGATAGACTAATGTCCACATACTCTAAAACTTAAAATTTAAAGAACAAAGAAAACTTTGATTTGGGGAAATGCTGATTTGTTTGCAGGCCAGCAAAAAGAAACGTTACTCGCAGGATGCCTTTGATAAACATCTGCTGTAAAGCATAACACAAGCTAAGTGGAAAACTACAGACCACAGTGCAGCCTAGTTTCTGTCCCCTCCCACGCACACGTCATTGTCACATTAGCCCTAACATCACTCAGCCAGCCCAGAGCAGGCACGGGTTTGTACTTCTCCAATTTCAAAATACTTTCAAAGACCAGGTATAAGCTTTTCATCTTGAACTTTTAATTTATTAAGAAGCAGCATTTGTTTCAAACTGGTATTTATAGTTTTTTCCAGTCAGAATGAAATGCCAGTGGAGAAAGCTCCCATCAAACTCTAAAAGATCTCTCATACCCTTAAAACACATATTATGACAAACGCTATTAGAAACAAAGGCTCACACATAAGGGTTTTTTTTCAGGTATTGACAGTTTCTGACCTTATAACAGGAGTATGTTATTTTCCATGATGAAATTGACCTCCTCATGGAAAAAAACCCTGCCTATAGGACAAGAAAGATGGATTTAAACAATGAACTAAGGACTAGTTGCAGATCAGACTGAAGTCATACAGAAAAAAAAAAGAAAACTTCTTTTTGGTTCAGCACTTGGTAATTGGAAATAAGTGCTCTTTACACAGTATTGATTTAACATATCTTTCCAACTTACCTGTCCAAAGACCACACTTGGAAATCTTGCACACATGTCTGTACTTTGTTAGATACAGAAGTTATTCTTAAAACTTGACTAAAACATGAAAAGCAATAGTTACAGGGTTATGACATGCTCAAGTTTTCCTCTTGGATACAAAGTTCAGCAGTAGTCTGTTGGCTAAGCCATGTCTGAATTCAGCAATGCTTTCATTCATATATTTGACACTACTGTCATGACTAACCCTACTAATGTCACTTGATCAAAGTGCTGCACGTAATCCTGCTAACACTGCTGTGTTTAGTGAGCATTTCTCAGTTGCAATGTTGACTTAACCAGGTTAAAATGATTTAACCTCTCTTCTTGGGTGCCCTCAACTGAGTACATACAATAGTTTAGAGTTTCCCAGTGAACTGGACTAAGATTAATGTTAAAGGTTTCCTTTCCAGTGAGCTATTTTTGTAGCAATACACAAGGTTGGGAAACTGATGGCACAAGGAAACAGGAGGGAGCTGGTTGAGAGAAAAGCAAAAGTAGCATAACCATGTGCTTCTGCCAGTATTTTTTGCCTGTTTCAGATAAAGCCAGTCCTTACAGTAAATGGGGCTTTGCTGGGTGTGGGACTGCGTTTTTTTGGTTGCTGTTTTTTGCTGCATGATCCAAGATCTCAGCTTTTCCTGGCAAGTGCAGTCCACACTAGTGGAGGAATTTTCAAGCAAGGCCACTTTAGTGTACTAAAGTGAACTAAATTTTAACAGTACTTTAATGTTACCAAAATGTTCCCAGGCACATCAAGCAGTGAAAGCCAAATGCCATGCCACACAGTGAGGCAAGGGGGCCTCATGGCAGGCAGACACCTGTCAATTAACAGCTAAAATGCACTAACAGCTATCAGTTTGATCTAGCACATCCCAGTCAAATCTGTCACTACCTCAAACCCACTAAGACTCATGTCAGCTGCCAAAAAGGACCGCTGTGATTTAACCCCAGCTGGCAACTAAGCCCCACCCAGCTCCTTGCTTACTCACCCCCAGTGGGATGGGGGAGAATCCAAAGGGTGGAAGTGAGAAAACACAAAAAGAGATAAAGGCATGAGTTACACAGGGAAAGCAAAAGCCATGAATGCAAGCAAAACAGCACAAGGAATTCATTCACCACTTCATATGGGCTTGCAGTTGTTCATTCCCAGGAAAGCAAGGCTCCATCTGGCGTAACAGCTACTTAGGAAGACAAAGGCCATCACTCCAAAGGTGTGTGTCCCCTTCCTTCTCCAGATTTTCACATTGCTGAGCACAATGTCATATGGTATGGAATATCCCTTAGGTCATTGCAACCAGCTGTCCCCTCCAAATCTCCCTGCACAACCCCAGTCTCCTGGCATGGTGGGATAAGGAACAGAAAAGGCCTTGGCTCTTTTGTGTAAGTGCTGCTCAACAATAACAAAAAAATCCTAGCACTACCAATAGTGTTCTCAGCACAAACCCTGGACAGCCCTGTAAGAGCTCCTCTAAAGAACATTAACTCTATTCCAGCCAAAACCAGCACACACAGGAAACTCTGTGGTCCAGTACGTGAACAGGCCAAAGGAAACACCATGAACATCAAGTTACTGGCAAAGAGGTTTTTCCATAGCTTTTCCTGTACAAGCCACTGTGTGCACAAGAGGGAAAGAAAAAGCCCACTGACTTGTCCCCATTCACTGGGTCCATGTGGGAATGTGTACACAGCCACAAGTCAGGCAGATTTTCTAGGGCTAAGATTACAGCAAGTGAATCTAAAGATATTTCTCCAGGCATAGCAATGTAAGAGTAAGAAAAAAACTTAAGCTACCTTCAAGTAATTTAAAACCAGAAAATATTAATTGAAAAAGTGAATATTTAATTGAAATATGCCCATTTTAACTGGAGTCAGAAGTCATTAAGCAATGAATTCGCCTTCAGGTTAGTTTTTAGCTTGATCAGTAGCCCATGAATCACCAATGTAGACTGACCACAGAGTGAGCACTTTCTTCCTCACCTTACCAATCATAAAAACATTGCAAATTCTCATTAAAATGTCAGTATTTTATAGGTGCTAAAATTGCATCCTATAGTAGCATGGAAGCTTTATGAAATACACTCAGTACAAAGGAATCAACATCTAAGAAACTAATTCCAAGAGACTTGTTTCTAAAATTCACCTACTCTAAGGCATAGGGGAAAAAATCCTGATAAAGTACTCATTTAATTGAAATTTCATGCTACTTTGAGAAAACATAAGACTGAGTCTGCTTCCAGTTGTGCCAAGTTGAGAGAGTCAGTGCTTTTTTTTCTGTTATACCTCCTCTGTCTCCTTCATGCAGCTCCCTAAGTCTTCCCACATGCCTCAGCAGCCCTGAAGAGCAGTAACTGAAGGATTATAGTTTCTGCCCCCCTCCCAGGCCCCTCAAGCTGGAAGCCTCCCATACCTTTCAAGTATGATTTGCAACTCTATCTGAATTCTTACCTTGAAATATTCAAAGGTAATCAGTATTCACCATGCCTAGATTGGCTTCCTATGGCCACGGGCAGAACAAGGATCAGCACAGGGCTGCCAATCATTCATTATATATTTTAAGAGCAGAGGAGCCATTCCAGAAAACATGCTGTTCAAAGGACACACTGTGACACACCGGACAACACAAACACTGAAGTGACATAAAACACTAAGTAAAATAATTTTTTGGACTGATGGATCAAAAGGTTATGTTTGGGGATAGACTAGACCTCCTTATCTTACACTTCTAAGTTGGTTTCTTCCAGGTTCCTATTTAGAGACATATTTTGCACAAGACTGGAAACTGTTCTAGAGTATTACTACAAAAATCTGTTTCTCTTCATTTGCTGACTCTAGCTAAAATCTGTTGGGAAAGCAGCAGGAGCAAGAAATCTCAGGAAATCATTTTTATACATCCTATTTTCAAGTCTTAAGTCTCAGTAGATTTGGACCATAGCAACAAAAAATTTCTTGCCTACTCTACCGGGTTTGCCTGCTAATGGAGAGTAAGTTTCATCTGTAGAAGGGGAACTAAGTGCAAAGGGGCCAGCAGGTGGGTGTATCCAGGGCTCCCAAACTGACATGCTAGAGCATGAGTTACCCAACCAGTTGAATTAAAATTGTAAACAGTTGCAAACAAACTTCTGCAGATGTTACTCATTTATGCTTCACACCCATAATTTGCAACTCAAGTAATGCCAATATTTATGTACTGTAAGTACTTAATTATGTTGCTATGGAATGTAACACTCCTCCTATAACTCAGGCTCAGGATAAAGAGGTTTAATTCACTGGCTCTGGTTGAGACTTTACTCATCTATCGTAATGTCTGTGGCTACTGCAACCAAGCAGTGATTTCAGTCCTTACAGTAAAAGCAGTGTTTAGAAACACTGTTATTCACTAAGTCAGTGAGGTCAGTAATATTTTATTGTACAAACACTCAAAGTTTCAAGAACTGGACTTTAGAATTAGGAGACAATGGTCAAGTTTTCAAAACAACCACAGGAGAGAGATCTGCGGAATACAGACTGGAAAAAATACTTGAGCTTTCTGGATCTGCTGAAATTTAAGTATAGCACCTGCTGCTTCCTGAGTAAAAGAGCTCTTTTCTTGGCAGCTCAGTCTGATGCAGTGTCACAGCTCTGGACATCACCACCTAACAGAAAATATTTAATACTGTATCTGCTAGCTCCTACAAGAAAAAACAAACAGCACTGAGACAGTGAAGAAATTCCAGCAATTTTTTTAAAAGATCATTTAGCTATTATGATCAGATTAATACTTTCTTTTTCATTCCCAGAATGAAAATTCCCTTAAGATACAACTAAGATTAAGAGTCTATATCTATATTTTAAGAAGATAATTACAGCATCTCTAATTACCATCAGAGCAAGCTTTACAAGCTTTTTTAGTAACTCCATGTAACAACCATATGATTAGAGAACATTCAAGTTTAAAATCTGAATCTCAATTACAGCAATATCTCCTTCTAGGTCCATCATACCACTACAGGGTCAAAAGAGCTGTTTCATTCTCAACTTTCCCACTCGAATTAAGTTTATCCCCAAGTGAGAATTTTCTAGAGTTGAAACCATTCTCCCTTACACAGTATAATATTGCTGTAAGGCTTTTCCCTTCCTTCTGTAATTCCATGATATATATACATTCAAAATTAATTAGAACCATTTTCACGTAAAATCTCAGGGATTCAAAGAATAAAAATTAAACAAGAAACACATGAAATGCAATTACAGAATAATTTTTGCAGCATATAAATAGTATTTTTTAAAAAAATCTGTATTTAGCAGAACACCCACAGCTGTTTTATGCTGTTAAAATATACAACTGAAAAAATTAGTCAAATTTGCACTTCCTGTACTTCTGTTTCTCAGTGTACTGTAACATGTTCACTGATAAGAAGCTGAATTTGAAAAAATGATTATTTAATCAGCAGAAGCTGAGGAACTTCCATCTTTATGAAATACTATTTCAGTTGTGAAAACACCCTCTCACTTATCTGACCTCAGACTCTGGAGGGAGAAACATCTCATTCTGTCCAAAGTCAAAGCAACAAGTGACACTTCTTTTTCAAAGAGCATCATCACAACTGACAGGACCTACTGGTCATGTATCCTCCCACACAAAAACATTCCCCCACACATTTTGAGAGTTAAACCAAATTTGTCATCCTTTCTCCAGCCACAAATACATTTTTTTTTAAATGAAAAATTTTTATATATCAACACAACTGGGGAGATAATAAATATTCTAGTTCTAGAAGACCAAAAAAAAAAAAGACACCTTGAAAAATTACTGCAAGTGAAACTATCATGTAACACAAGTAATCAGTTACCTTAATGAGGAATTATTAGAATTCCTTAGTAAAAAAAATAATTTTTAAAAAATTTCTTTGAACTGTTGGACTGATGAGCACACTGAACACATGTAAAAGACAGTTTCTATAATACCATGCAACTTTCAGGTCTTGCAAAACCTAAGGAACTCAAAGGGAAAGGAGAAATACAAGCTCATTTCCCTCCTCCTACTAGAGCAGTTGTGGGTTGCAATGATGGTGAGACAGGGCCTGTTGTCACCAGGTAACACGAGCAAGTTATGCAAAAAGCTCATGAAAAGGCTTTAAGCATTGGAAATGGCCGTCCTGGACATTTAATGGAAATTACATGGATCCCCCTATCGCAAACTCTTATCTGGTGGCTAAACTCAATTTCTGCTGTATGCACATTTTTAGAAGCCTCAAAATACTGAGTACCCTATAATGACAGATAAACCACTCTAAGATCAAGAAAATGAATAAGCTCTTTTCATGCTATGAAAGGGCAAATTCATACTGAATATTACACAGTTGGGGAAGACTGGAGTGGGATTGGCAGTCAGTTTTTTTTCCAAATAAAAGAAAATCTCACTATACCAAACACTATGAAGGCACTTACCCTTATAAAGGCTATACCAATGGGCAATTTGAAGTTTTAAGAAAAGTTCAGTCCTATAATATGATAGATATTTCCTGGGACAGCAAAGAAAGGAGACTGAAAAGAATCTCCTCCCAAACCAACAAACCACAAAGCAAAACATACAGAATTTACTGATGCTTTGCTTTAAAAATCATCTCCAGGGAATGCATCTACATTACAAGTCTGGTTCTCCACAGCAGTAATGTGAACCTGAAAAGCGAAACTTCCAGTAATAAATACAAAAATTTTGCGCTTGAATATTTCACTTTTCCAGGAATAATATTAAAGGCCAGCATATGATCTCAAGTGCAGATACAAACTGGGACAAAAACCCTGTTGCATATATAAGAAGAAACATCTTTACTGAGGAGTTCAGTAAAATAAGAACTTTGTATTGGTCTCAGCATTATTACTCACCCGCTTTGGCCCACTAAAAATCTTCCTGGTGTTTTCCTTAGATTTATCACCTTGTTTATTTGTGGATTTCTTATTGCCTTCAAGCACACCAGATGTATCCTCTGAAAACTCCAGATCTGTTAAAGGTAAATATAGACATGAAACAACCATTTTAAAAGCTGTTGAACTGCTCAAGCATTTCTGGCATCTGGTAATTCCACACGTATAGCTTCTGACATTACATAATGAACAATCAATCTTCATCAGAAAAATCAGCCTTAATGCCCAGCACAGTCCTGGATGCAGCTCAGGCTTGCTGACTGGATTGCAGTAATACATGGAAGCATGACAAGGTACACGGTCACAAGCAGCACTTCTTGCCACAGGCTACCGCTTCCCATCCCTCCTGTAAATCCCAGGGTACCTTCTACATGAGCTTTCTAATGGCTGGCTTACTGCTACAACCCTGAGCAGCAGATGAATAAAGCAGTTGATTGGGTTCTTCAAAAGTGTGAGATTAAGAGATTTAGAAGAACACACTACAATTACAAAACAGAAGAATTGATCTTGCTTCACTTCTCATGAAGGCAGCCTGTTTATATTTGCTTATTCTGCTGTAAACAGGGAAAAAAATAAGGTGATCAGCTCAGGAGAGAATCAGAAGGAACTGCTGACATTGCCTTTCAGTGGATACCATACTTGCCTTATACATACTGAATCCAGTACCCCATCCTGGACTGTAAATCTGCAATTCACTCATCAAATTAAATGTCTGTCCTTAGTTTTTTGTTTTGTTTTTTTTTTTCTTTTTAATTTGTGGTGTTTTATTTGAAGCATTATACAATTTACTTAGCACAAAGCAGAAGTTACCACAAATTTCAAGATGGGAATAAAGACAGGCACAGAGAAGCAATGTTTCATCAGACAAACTGTTTAGAAAATCAATCTATTCCTGAGAAGCTTTACTGTTGTTTGAAAAGTGCATTGCAAAAACACAAGCAGGCAGGATGGGCTGCTCTAATCCCAAGTACATAGGACCAGCCAAGCTAGGTAAGAAGGCAAGCAAAGGCAAAGCAGGCAACCAAGTTTCTAATGGTATTTCAAGGATACAAAACTTGTCTGAGGAATAGAAGTATTATTAAAGTAAAGCTCCAAAGTTTCCCAAATTGCAGTGAAGTCCAACATGTTTGGCAGTACCAGCACTGGTAGGATGCCTGCTGCAAGGCACTCCTGGAACCAGCCTCTCACATTCTATACCACTGGTTTTCAATGAAGTTGTGTCATGTGAGCACAAGAGCCGAAGAACACAGCATCAACAGCCCCTCTGAAAACGACTGACTTTGAAAGATGTTTGATAAAATTAGTGCAACTGAAGAAAAACATGACAGACCAATTTCTATTAACTTAAATAAAGAAAAACTACTTCCAAATCCATGCAAAAGATAACTTAGTCCTTGCTGAAGCCAATTTAAAGAAAAAAATCAAATTGCTTTGATATACATCCTTTTAAATCCTGACATATTTCTGAACAAGTCAAGCCCTGACTGACTGGACTCTCCTATCATAGATTAAAAAAAAAAAGGAATTTACTTGACCACGGCCATTACAAATATCCAGGTCACTCTAGGAACACAAAGTGTTTGTGTTTCTTACCAAATGAGAACAGGACCTTGTGCCCTATGCTAAGACTTGGACGGTATTGCCTTCAATAATGATTAACAATGCTCTGGATCAACTAAGCCACAATTTTAACATAGTCTTAACTTTCCTTGTTTGAATTCTACCCCTACATGATTCTGAACTATCCCACTTAAATTAGGTGATTTTAAATTCAAAGAAACTTCTTGATAAAATCATTTCAACACCTACTTACAACAGGATAATTCTGCATTTTATGATGTTGCTAGCACATCAAACTCTTACCAGCTCCGTAAGATTACCTGCAAAGCTTCTATTTGAGCAGTGCTTTTGGAGGCCTTCTAGGTACCCTAAAAGTACTCTGCATACATTATCTTAGTAGACTTTTAAATCTAAACTAAATAAGGTTGGGAGGAGAAATATTTTGTTAACATTAACTGGGTGAGGCAAACACACAAGTAGTTGGGTAAGCAGTGACCCTACTGAAGCTTGATTTCCACTGACTCTCTCCTGTATGGCTTTTTGGGGTGGTTTTTGCTCCCTCACAGAGAAATTGGTCACACTGACCTTTTCCTTAGTATGGGAGCACCTAAGGCCTTTTCTCCTCTGTCCAATCATTTTCAAGGCATTTATAATCTTTAAGATAATTTGTCTCTTTGCTAGAATTGGAAAGATGTTCAAAGACCGACTAAGGCAACAACCACGGCAAATTTCCTGGGGAACAACATTTTGTTTTAGTGTCTCAGGGTAATTCTGCAAAAGGCTTTGTTCCAAACAGGACTCTGCCTTTGAGGACTTTGATGTAGTTTTAACTAGCTTAAAATATTTACCCAATGAAGGTGACTCAGTAGGAATTTTAAAAAAACAACCACAAAAAAGCCAACAAAAAACAGAGCAGGTTGGCTCACCCAAACTGAGTGCTGGATGCTGATACACAAAAGCTACATTATCTAAAAAAGATTATTCATCTTGATCACTGAAAGGAAAAATGAATCGATGACACAAAGGTTAAGCTGTACATGAGAACTGATTTACAAAGCAAAAGACTAAGCTGCAATACAGATGTCTCTTGGACACAACTCCCCATTGATTACTACCGAGTGAGTCTTTTTTTTTTTCCCAGTATTAAAAGCTTCTCCTCACTGGAGTCATCCTGTACTCTGGCTACTGAAAAATGACAAAAGTAGTGTTTCTCATGTAAGAAAGTCTCACCAGTACTTTAGCCCTGGTATTCTGGTAGAACCCAGCTGGGAAGCCCACAAGCCAAAGGGCTTTTGCTTCACTGGGCTTCTACAGAAGAATTTGAGAGAATTTTAGATTGCAACGGTAAAATAAAAAGTTAACTTTAACCAGAACTCAACACTTCAGCAAAAATCTAAGGCTAATAAAGTTACAAAGTATTTTCTTTGAAAAGTGTGGTAACAGCATCTAGGAATTTAAAAGGTGGAGCTTTTTTCAGAGTTGGGGTTTTATTTGCTTGGTTTTTGAGGGTTTTTTGTGGTTTTTAACCACTTCAGCAGAAAATACTATGAAGTGAGCAACAGAAGATGCTTTTCAATGAAAGACACTCCAACCAAAACTGAATTTATCTGTTTTGTAATTTTTTCTACACTAACAATATTGTTCCTGCAGTCTTTGCGCTTTCTTAAATTTCATTTGTAGAAACATCTAAATTTTTATTGTTAAACTTACTTTCCCTTTGTGAACTACTAGACTGGAAGGAAGTCTTTATAATGTTCCATTATAAAATCTTCGTCAGATGTTTTAAATTAAGGTTCTAAAATATGTTTCATAAAAATACACCTAGATTATGGCAAGTAACCAAATCAGTATTATGGCAAAGTAAGGCTGTGACAGCATCAAAAGCATCAAGTTTCTTGTAAAACCAATTATGCCATGTAACATTCTTTATGCACAGAACACCAAAATCAGTCTTGGGATTTTCCAGGGCTGAAATTCAGAGGAGGAGTCTGGCATTTCACCTGTCAACCTGGAACAGGAACACTGGATGTTTATCGAGGGATTTATTCATTAGCACAAAGAAAGAACAGCACATACAGACCTCAGGTAGCATTAGCACCTCTCAGTACTGTTCATTTCACGACAGAGTTTAATTGTGCAAGATGTTCTGAAAGCTTTTTCTCAGGCTTCGAGTCAAAGCTGGCATTTTTCAGAAGCAACATTTTTCCAATATGCAAAGACAATACCTCAGAGCAATGTCACATTTTACTGCAACTTCGGGCTTAGACCTAGAAGTCCTCAAAAAATTCTCAGGCTCAGCATCACTGTATTTAAGGACTCTTACCATGGGTGTTCTGAGTAGATCATGATGCTCAAAATTTGCAATGGTGTGAGAGAAAATAGTGTGAACTTTAGCAAGGAGTCTCACACGTTTTAGCGCCGCATCAGGCTCCCTATTTTCATAACTTGTAGTGCAGGACATCACCCTTTCAAATTTCAGAAAAAACCTGCAAGTCAAATCTCACAGGCCAACAGCAGCAGAAAACAAGGATCAAATGAGCAAAGGAGATGCAAAATAAAGGGGAAGCATCTCCCAGCAGAGGGACTGAGAGGTAGCTCTTATCTGAAGTGGAGAAGTGCATTAAGAACTAACAAAACATAAATTTACATCCCCCTGTGCCATGGAAATCTCTTAGGAAAATATTTCAGAGAAGCCATCTGTGATACCTGGGAGCATAAAGGCCTGCTTGGTGAATGCAGTGCCAAATGCAAAGTGTAGATATTTTCAGGCTTCTGAGGACAGCAGCTGAAAGGATTATTAGATGGGTCAGCATCTCAGCTGCATTAACTGTACAAGCAAATTTTCCCCTTGGAATAAATGGTTGAACAAAGACTCATTAGAGACAGGGACTAAGAGTATTTCTTAAGCAGTCCTGTAAGATAAACTCATTCTCCAAAGAGGATGGAACCCAATTGTCTCATCATAAATTTTATTAAAACAAATCATGGTTTTTTTTGTTTGAAAACACAGTATTCTTGTACAACATCAGTATCCATTTGTTCCTTTCAAATCCATAAAAACCCTACCAGTGACATTTACTTTTGATTAAAAGGCTTACAGAAAATTCTGGTTTTAGAAACAGCTATAATTAGAACAGAGAAATGAATATTTTTTTCCTCTGAAATTTTATTTCTGGATTACATTAGCAGAAGCTATTTGTAGGAAAAGAACTCCAGCTTCTCTAACATTTGCAAGGCTAGATTGAAAACCTCTCCCCCTATCACAATGAAATACATCTGGCCCAAGTCTTAAAATGTAACAACTTCAGTGAGTTGATAAAACTTCTCATGCTTCATGCTCCAAAATGGAGGACCAAAATGTTCCATAGAACAGTGGTGGTTTTGAAATATTTATTCCAACACAAGGTTTTCATTGGCACTCAACTTTTTCAAAAGAAAAGAGCTAAAAGCAACCTTCCACCCATGTTATTCCTTTCATTCATTCTTCACCAACACGCAGTACCCAACCACCAAGCAAGTCTAATTTTGCAAAGGATTTTAACTAGCAGAACCTGCTCAGCAGCTGCCATGTGTAGAGTTTTACTCACATATATGAATGTGAGTACACACACACATATCCCCCACTCCCCAACCTGTACAGAAGAAGGAGATAGCTAAAAACTGAAAACAAGAGCAGAAACAAATATACAGAGGCTCTCCCATGGGTCCCCATGGCCTCTCCCTCAAGTCATGCATTCTCAGATAAGATGGAGCCTGGGAAAGGTCCAAACTGCCTACATTCAAAAGCAGAAAAAGATATTGCCTATTTCTAAAGAGCTACTTAAATGTGTGCACTCAGCTCTGTAATTGTGGGCTGATCTGGAGGCTCTGTGGGAGGATACCTGCCTTCCAGGCACAGATACTTATGCTCAACACACCAAAAAGGTACAAATCTTCTGTTGGAAAAGCAAAAAAAAAAACCCTCTACCTCTGGTAAGAGATCAAGTGGTATAAAGCACACTTCAAGAGAGAGATGAAACACCAGACAGGACCACAGGAGAAGTGAGTTTAACTCTCAGATTTCAAGTGAGTTTAACCAATAGATTTCCAAATCAGTAGTATTGTTTGGCAAATGCCTAGGTACACTGCAAAAAGAACAAAATATTGAAGCAAATTAAAATTAAATGCCACCCAGGTATTCCAAAAGAGTTCTACTGACCTGCATTAGTGCTGAGCTGGCTATCCTGGGAACAGTTTTCATTGCCATCAGAGGTTGACTGCAGTGAAGCAGATGGTACAGTTCTACTTCGCTTCTTGTTGGCCTTCCTTTCTGCTACTTGCCACTCTTCATCTTCGTCCTCGCTTTCACTCAAGTCATCAAACCCAAAGTACTTGATTTTGTAATTGGAACTCCCACAACTTCTAGAGGCACCTTCATCTCCCCCTCCCTCGTCTTGATCATCAAACCCAAAAAATTCTAATTTGACATCCTTCTTGGATTTGGTATTGCTTGGTCGGAACCTGGTTGTAGTTTTTGTGGTGGCAATGTCTGCTTTTTTCCTCAAGCGCCCAGCTTCGCCCAGGTCAGTCGGGGTTGCTGTGGTGAATTCATCCATGCGCTCCATGGTGTCCTGGATGGTGACATTGCAAACTGACAAGCAGGATGGGTGGAGAACAGTGTAGTCTCTAGTCCGTCCAACCGTCCCTCTAAAACTGGTCCCACTACTTAAAGAGACTTTTTTTCCTGGGTTCAGACTGTCATTATTTGACTCATTGTTTGCTTTGGATAAAGACTGACTAGTGCCATCCATTAGCTTGTCAAAATTTGTTGCCCCCTGCAGTTTTGCTTTGTTGGACCGACAGTATGTCCTACAGTTGCTTGGCCTAGGAATAGGTTGCACAAGTTCTTCACTAATGGCTTCCTTTGGATTTTCACTATCTTCTTTACCACACTCCTCATCCTTGCTCTTCACCTCTGAGAGATGTTCATTGTCAAAAGCTAATATATACTCTCCAGTTCTGGTGTCTTCAGTATCATCCTCCCATTCATACAAGTGAGTTCTTAGTGGCCCCTTGGTCTGAGATGTTTCTGATGGAGAATCTGCTGGTTTTCCCACGTGGGAGTCCCAAGAATCAGGCAAGTCCTTGGCTTCAGTGTTGCATCCAGAAGTGTCTGTGGTCTCAGCATTGGTTTTATTACTCTCTCCAGCATTGTCATAGATGAAATGACTGTTCCCATTATCTTCTTTCAAGTTCTGAATTTTATCTACAAGAAAAGACACATTTATTACTAAAATGAAATAATAAAAAAGTAGTCACCACGTGGCAACTTTGGAAAGTTACAATAAAAAATATTCAGTGATCATTGACAAAAAGCAGAGGCCTTTATCCACACCAGGTTTACATTTTCAAAGCCCTCCAGTTTAAAGGTTTTGCTATAATAAAGTCTTCTTGTAATTTCTAAAACAAAAAAAAAATCAAAAAAACAACTTGAAGCGTCACTCTGAAAATATGTGCTTCATCTAAAAGACAGTGATAAACCCTAAACACAACCACTTATTTACCAAGGTAAATTACACAAAAAAGGAGAAGCTGTGGTGGTAATTACTAAAGTTTCACACACAAGTGACTTACAGTGAATAACTAAGGAACAACTACAAATTCTTATTATGTAAGAAAATAATTTCCTTCTTGTACCCTGAACAAAACAGCAAACAACTTCAACTGTCACTTCATTTTGCTGCTTTGAATGAAAATATTTGGACTTACAAAAGAAATACAGAAAATGCAATTCTCATAACAAATTTATCACCTCTGAAATTCAGGCTTATGCAATGAATTTCTGCATCTCTGAAGAAGAGCTACTGCCAAGCTATTTGTGCACATCTCCAACCTATAGCCACGCTCACATTGTCCCAGAGAACAAGTTCAACTATAAAAAGTCAGTTTTTGTAAGGTTTGTTTCCAGCCAACCAGCACCTGCACAATAGTAATGCCAGGAAGTATTAAATCTTCTACCTGCTGTCCTCTAAACTGTAAATGGTAGGGAAATCATTCCCTTTATTTTCCCTGAATACCAACAACAGCATGGTGGATTTGGTACCAGAGTTTAATGATGACTGCATCTGCCACCCTCTGTTGCTGACATCCCATGCACACAGACACCCAGCAATACAAGAGGGTTATTTCCAGGAAACAAGTTTCTTGGAAATTTCTGAGAGTATCACCAAGCAGAGGAACCCAGGTGCCTGCCGTTACTGCTGGCACTGAAATGGTTGCCTGGGCCAGAAGAAGCAAGATAAGGAGTCTGACAATGCAGAAGACCATGGTGCACAGAAGAGTAGCACACGATGGGATAAACTGGAAACACAGAAGCAACTGGGACAGAGCCAAGTGAGAACAGAAATGCTGTTAGAGAATGTGCTTAGAAGACACGTGCAGAACACTATGGTGATAAAAGAGGCTCCACTGGCAGAACGCAACCCCAAAGGTTCAAATTTCTAGGCAGCAAAGGTTTCCTAAACTCATCAGTAAAATGAAGGCCAAAGCATCTCTTCAGCACTAGTCTGACCACATGAAGTTTCATCAGCTTCCATTTATCCAAGTGGCACAGAAGTTCCATACCACTGAAGACTTCAAATTTCTGATGAGAGAAAACAAGCATTAACACTGTTCCAGGGACTTTGGCTAATTTGTTTTCAAATTAAAATGGTATCACCTAAATGCCATCCTTGCACATATGTTTTAAGAAGCATTTTAAGGTACTGAAAATTCTAGTCAAAGAAATGGCTACCAAATCCAGTTTTGCAGGAAATTGGTTTAATTCTTGCTAAAATTCCTCAGGGAACCAGGAAAAGTAATATCTGACAAACAGCATCTAAGTTTCCTGGAGCCCAGTTGAGGTTGTCACAGAAGTTGTGCATACTTAGCTAGAAATAAAAAGTTTTTCACAGAATATATGAAATGCAAAACTCAAAACTAAATTCCTCAAAGAACAAGGAACCCTAACTCTACCATCTCCATGATGGAATCTTGGTTATTCCTTTTCAGTATCAATATGTTATACAAGCAATATTGTTATTCCCATTTCAATCTCATGTTTGTCATAATCCAAGAGGCACAACTAAAATGAATCTTTCTGTAATCAAGGAGGGAGTTTGACAGTGTACAGCATGTTCCTTTCTCCCATATGTTTAATATTATTGTGAAGCTGAAGACTACCAGAAGATGTAGGCATGAAAAACAGCAAATTAAATTTAAAACATTTTCAGACTTCCTTGCTAAAACAGACTTTTGCAGCCTCACCATTACTGTTCCACACCTAAGGGAACTTCTTCTTTCTCTTTATGTGTAAATGTGATCAAAATCACTTTCTCTAGTCAGCTCAGCTGACTAATAAGTAACAAATCCATTCTAGACCAGTCAAATGGCTTTACTTATTGATACCTGGTTTACTACACTCCCAAGAAATGCTACAAGGCAAAGAGTACTAACAGCTCTTTATGTTGACAGTAGGACTTGTGTTGGCTTTGTAAAACCCATGCATCAGCAGCTTTGAACCTTGAGTTGTCTGAGAAGATCCCATAAGTATCAACGAAATGCTTCATCTCAAATAAAACAGCACACCAAGGCACTCCTGAACAGCAAAAAAGTGGCAGTTAACCTCCCCCTTGATTCTGGGACACCAAAGTTTTAAAAACACACAGTATTTCAAAAATCTTAGTAACTGCACTAGGGAGGTTTTTCCCTCTCCAATAATAAGCAAGGCTGATGGAAAATGGAACCACTGAGCTCTTTTTAGTGTACACCAGGTAGAAAGTCTGGCTTTCAAATTGCATCATCACAATGTATTACTGGAAAACTAAACAGCAACTTTTAGAGGAATACTTTGTCCAAGAATCCTTTATCAAGCCCCTGCTCTCATCTCATCAGTGGGTCAATAGCTGTCAGCCTGAAACTTCAATACAGAAAGTACTGCTAATCACTTCCTAATTGCCCAAAGGTGTACAGGAACTGCAATTCCAATAACCCTGATTTTAAAAATTACAGTATTTATTGGCAGCAACTACTACAGCAGAAGCTAGCATGACTATAGGAAAAAAAATACGAGAAAAGGAACTAATTGTGAATTACTAGATATTCTGTAGTCCAAGAAAGGCATGGAACTTCTCATCCCATTTTTAACTGCAATTAGGCTCTTTTGGGGATCAAATACCAGAATAACTCTCCCAAGTAATTTAAAATCAGCAAGAGCATACAGCTCCTCTCCCCAAGTACAAACATCGTATACCTAGGAACCGTAACAATATTCTGTGGTAATCATGACTTATTTTCTGTTTAAATCACTAAAAGTTGCGTTATTTCATGCTCTAGTTTACGTCACTTAACAAGACAGATGTCTTCAGCATTGCTGATGAATTTAAAAAAAAGAAACCCAAAGTAAAACTTCCACTTTCCCATAAAACATGAGATATTTTCACACACACGGAGGCATATTACTAAATCTGTAAAATTATATTTAAGTGATGATGATTATTTTTCTAAGTAACCTTAGTAAAGTTACTACTAGAGATAAAATTTCAAGTTCAGACAATGCAAGATAGCAGATTTACATATGGCAATAAAGTTTATACTGCTCTGTAACAGATATAGGATAAATGCAAACACTTAAACAGCAGCAATGTAACAGTTGTCAAAAGTCCACTGCTTTTTCAGTAAGAAACCTTAAAACACGTAACAAATATGCATTTATACTTACATGGATTAGAGTATTAGATTATAGATTTGTATGGATACAAAGATAACATTCTGTTCTTATTTTAAAAAAGCTCTTACTATAAGCCCTTGTTAGATGGAACAAATGTTATTCAATACATTCAACAATAACAGTAAATGCCTCATGACTGCCACAGGTAGCCAGTGGTACTGCCTCCTCCCTTTTCATTTTAAAGGTCATGGACAAAATGAAGAATGCAATTCTAGAATAAAAAAAAAAAACCAAAAAACCAACTTTTTTTTTTAATTAAAAAAGAGAAATTAATTCTTCTAGAGATAAGAAATCTACATCCTTCAGCTCAACATGTGACAATTCTGACAAGAAAATGTCTCGTATTTCAACTTAATTTTTTTTTAAAGTATCTGTAAAAGTTTGACAGAGGAAACACTGAACTTTGGAGAAAAGACAAACTCTCTCCACCAAACAGTGAAGCTGTAATAGTTAAAAATTCATATCCTGATCCTTCAGGTATAGCATATACCAAAATGGAATCCAAAACAAAGTAAAGCAATCCTTTAGGAAATTAAACACTATTCTGGGGAAGAAAACCAAGCAATCATAGTCCATCTATCCCCCAGCTTAGTCCCTGTTTCACTTTTCTTTATTTCCATTTAACTTATCAAACTAAGTACTAGGCTCCAAGTCTGCAAATGTTTACCGCTCTGTAAAAAACAAATCATCATTAACAGTCTAACACTAATTGCCTACAGTCAAACATTACATGTTTTAGTTGACTATTCAGTGGTGGAGCTGCAGAATCTTATTTGTTATTTTTATGTCACTCAAAGCACAGAGAGCAGAATCTTGTGCTGTGAGAGCAAGGTTTCCTACAGTAAATTTCTACCCTGAACAGATTCAGGGCTCACAGGGCAAAGCTGCCCCACAACTCAAGCATCAATCCCTGAAGCCTCCTCAACAGCAGCCTGTGGCTGGGCAAGGGACAGCACCCGCTGCGGATCGCGGATCACGGATCACGCACCATGACATGTGCCAGTTCCATGTGCCGGCTGCTGCCTTCCCAGGGATTAGGGACCCAGCTAAACCTCCTCTGCCTTTCCACCGTGCAGGCAGCAGGGAGGCACAGGCACAGATGACACCTGAAACAGCACTGTGTCCTTGAGATCTCTATCTACCACTTTATCATGAGTTTGATCAAAACCAGCTGAACAGCACAAATGTTAGGAGAAAACTTAAGAACACAAAAGGACAATCAGTATTAGGCTTGGTATGCTAAGAAAACCACATCACAATGTCAAAATGTTATCACATATGCAAAATAAATGCTTACTTTTTCCTATGTACTCATGGACCAGTTGCCACTGTTACATGTTATCCCTACTAACTTGAACTTTGGGTTAGTTTTCTCTCTTAAAGCCAAGCAAAGTACCCTCCAAGCTAGAAACAAAAGGCACATGGCCTTGTACAGCCTTTGCAGCATGAGACCTTACGCTCCTTCATTGCTGTGTAAGTGGTTGCACAAGTCTTCACTTTAATACTGAGAAAAACATGATTACTACTCATAGGAAACAAATCAACAATCTAAGTTTCTTTCAGTATTAGCCACAATGCACATTCTTTTAGTATTTGCCACAATTCACTGCAAATATTAAAGGTAGTCAGAAGCCATGAAACCTTGAGAGCAGGCAGGTGGCATGATGCCAGTTTTACATTCTTCTTGATTTCCCTTCCAATAGACACCAAGACATGGTGGCAAGAAAACGAAACATCAAGAATTGTATGCAGGGCCTTCAGAGCCCTCCACACTAAGGGCACGTACAATTCACAGCTACAGCTCAGAACAGATCTGTATCACTGACGCAGGATGTAGGGAACCATTTCTTAAGTTCACTATGAGCCACTGCTCTGGCTGATTCTCTGAGCACTTGGAAACATTTACCAGTGTAATGGTTCCACTACACCATCACCAGTTTCCTCAAGCATAAAGCTACATCACTTCACTCTGCAACTTGGAGCTGACCAGGCTAAAGGAAAGGTGCTTATATCACATCCCTAATTTCCAGGAAGAGAGTTGAACTGAAACACATAGAGTGTAATCTCTGGTTTGGTCAGAAAACCAGGAACTGCAAAGAAGTCATGCTTTTTTCCAAATTAGAGAACAAATTTCATTATGCATTGGAAATGAAATGTTTTGATTCATAAGGAGAAAAGGTTGCAGACGAAACTCCTTTGATCCATTTTCTATGATTGAAGAACTGGAAAACTCAGGGGGGAAAAAAAGTCCATGGACACAAAATACACAAGTTACGAAATGGGCAAAATTTATTTGAATTAAATATCCATTAATGCCTCAAAAAGCAGTGCCTGTTAGCAGGTATGAACAGAAGACAGGAAGATTTGACTCTCAAGAGCAGTTTCACGGTTGAAAATTATTACAAATTCTTAAGTAATTGAATTCCCAACAAGTCTGCATGCAGGTGGGACAGGCATTGCTTGAGTCTTCGCAGATATTTTAAGCACCACCTTCTTTTGCAGAAAAAAATTCACAGAAAATCTTAAAATGATGGGAATTAACTACCACAACTATTTTCCTTAAGAATCGTCTGCTTGTCTTGTTTCCTCTTCCAACACACTGAATATCCAAATTCTAAGGCAATTTGTATGAAAAAAACCTTAATTTGTTCTTACACAGTCTTAACTAAGTTCTCAATGACACTATGCCTCCATTTCAGTTAGTTATTCTTTTAAACACTAGATAGAAGATCCTCAGACACTTTTTCTGCTCTGAAATCACCTGGATGCATCTGCCACTCTTGGTAACACACTGTTCAGCATCGCCACTAGACCATTATTTTCATTCCCTGAGCCTAACAAGATTTTCATGTTTTCAAAAGTGTTGCTGGCACAACATCCCCCAGTGCCTCGGCTCCAGCCTGGGAAAGGCTGAACCCTACCCAGGGAATTATGGCTTCTAAGCTTGCATCCCTGTTTCAGCCACGTAAGTAATTCCTCATCATTTTTCCTGCTGGGAAGGTGTGCTACCAGGAGGCATTCTGAGAAGCTGTGTCATGCTGGTACACTTGGCAGCCACTGTACAACTTCTTAGAAAGTCCATGTATTTAAATGGAAGTGGAAACCTTTCAAAGGGGTTAATGGGTAACATGGTCACCTTTCCTCTTCTGCAGAAAACATTCACTAACTAATCCCTTGCTTTTATCTCAGGCAATATTCTTAATAGTATGACAAGATGCTTTTTGAAGTAAGAATCTAACTCTTAGCCCCTCTTCTTCTAGTTCTTTGGCTAACAATCACTAGATGCTCTGCTATCTCTCATCTTTCTTTGCACCTTATGCCCCTGCATCTCTCAACACGACCTCCAAATTAATCTGTACACGTGTACCTGGCCAAAACAGACACAATGTGCTCAGCACAACTGCCTCCCCAGCAAACCTTAGCGGGAAAAACACAATGCGCTGAAGACCTGCTGCACTTTGCAGTACAAGAGTTGTCAGAGCACGACATGTGCACACCTCTTGTGGAAAGTCCAATGAAAGAGACATTCCTCCTCACCCCAAACTCAAAAGGGCATCTGCTGCTCAGAGTAGCAAGAGAAAGCCAAAAATAAACAGCTACTAAGTGTCATGGCAAACATGAGGGACTCACACATGCCAGAAATACCGGTTTTCACCCACTATTCTAGGGTGGGCTGCTATGGAAAAAAATTAAAGCATACTATAATACATACACAGCAACATTACCAATTGTCAAAACAAATGTATACTTAGGCTAAATCAGTCTGAATTGAGACAGTACTCATGAATATGTCGAAAATCTTTCATAAATATAGCAGCAGTTTCTTAAGTGAAAATAGGAACTAAGTTTGAACTTAAAGAACATTTTCCATCCAATTAGTAAGAGCTCAGCAGTTTGAGTCTGAAACGGCTTCCTTACCAACTGGTTTCTGCTTGCCTGCATGTTTTGGCCCACTTGAGAGGTATGCATCTTAACAGGGTTTTTTTCCTTCCACAAGCACTAACCAACTGTTTTCAATACAAAGTTATTCAAACTTTTTAACCATGAAAATTAAGAAGCAGTCAAAACTATGATATTTTAAAAAAAACTGTTCACTGTCCAAAGACATGAAGAATGATTTTAAAATCATAGATTGCAAAATTCACTGTTGTATAAGAAAGGGGAATTACAGATTACAGGGAAAAAAGTTCCATGTACTCTGTACTCTGTCCACAGATATGTCCATGTCCTCTGTATATGTCCATGTATGAACTGACCTATCATAAAGCAAAATATGCTGCATAAATCAGATTTTTTCCTAAACACTGGGGTAATTTTCTGTATTGCCATTTTAGCAAGCAAGTATAAACACTGAGATTTAAACAGAATTTCAACCATTTCAGACTTCTGAAAAACACCCCAGGAAAAAACCAACTAGCCACCACTATGGAAGTAGCAGATGAATAAAAAAAAATAAAAGGGAGAATAATAATAAATACCAGTTTGAACATGGGCTACTGATACAGCAAGAAAACTGTAAGGGGAGAAGTTACCAAAAAGCAACTGAAGAGAGGACCTGTGGATAAACCCCAGCTATGTACATATCCATCATAACTACTACCATCCAAACAAACCTCATAACACTGAAATTCTACACACATATTTTCTGGCAGACCTTTCCCCTTCTCTGCTATCAGTTTCTTAATGCTTTGACCCAGCTAGAGCACAGCTGCACTTCTTTTTAATCATGGCTGCTGCCAGCTGTCTCCTAAGACTGCCAAATGCTCAGGCCTCATTCAGGTTCCCCCAACTCGGCTTCATTTTTGGACAGAAAACAACTAAACTGAAATTCTTTCCCACAAAGTAAATAATTTACTCTTAACAACACTGCAGAGAAGTGAGATATTACTTTGGCCCAACTATTACCTTCAATGTCCATGTCAGTGTTAAACACAAAAACAATTCCAAAGGAATACCCTGACCAACCTGGTGGTCAAATGCAATTATGTAATAAACCTGCACTTGGGAAGCTGAAACTTAGCTCTAAAGATAGGGCTTCCCACCCACATAAGCAGGATGCAGAGGCTTTGCACACAGAGTCACCAAGGTACTATCAGGATAGTATGTCAGGAACAGACTTGATGACTTAAACAATCTCCTTCCTCAAGGGCATCCATTTTCTCCAATTTACTCTCTGTGCTTTTCCAGCAACCAACCACAACTAAATTCTGCATCCTGGGCCAAGAAGTAGCTAAGCATACCCATATCCCTTTGCTCCAGCATTGCAAAAGCACAATTTTTTAAGAACTACACTTGCCATTTTAATTTGCTACCTATAAGTGCACTGGCCCAATGTGAAAAATGAGGGCATTAAGAATTACCTAGAAAAACAAAAGAATCAAACAGCAGTCAGACAAATGCTCCCTTATAGTACCAAGAGCAAAACTACTGCTAGAACAAAACCTGTTTGAATATCAGTACACAGTAACAAATGACAAGATGAGAAATAGCTGTTTTCATTATTGCTCCAAATGTTAGGGGGAAAAATTAATTTGTTCCTCTAATCTTAAAGAGCCACCTCAAAGGTCACTGCCAACACAGTAACCACAAAATCTGTGCTTAACATTACAACACAGCAGAAACGGATACAATTCCTATGCTGTGCTGTAGCCTGGAAAGATATTTTAAGCAATTCTACTTCTTCACAGCAAGTAAAATCCATTTTCAAGAAATAAATTCATAGGCTCTAAAACAAACCAGACTTACTCCATGCCCAATTAAAATACCTCTCCATTAATGTATGATAAAATACCTAATTTTTCCACTTAGAATTAATGCAGAAAAGCAATATTCTCTCATAGTCCATATACCAGAACACGAAGTATGCAGAGATGAGAAACATCTCTCAATCCAAATGCCTTCTCTGATGAAGAGTATCAACCACTCAGACCAGACTCTCCAAAGGCCTGAGTTACAGAGCTCAGCACTATGCACAAAAGCAAAAGCCAGTAGATCATCATAGTGTCCAGAGTCAAAATGCTAACTCACACTACAATGCCAGAAGGAGCTCCATAAATTGAAATACTCAGAGTAGGTAAACTAGCTGTCCAAAATGAAACATACTGATAAACTCATACAACTATGAAATACCATACCAACTCCTAAAGTTCATCCAACTTGGACATTAATTTTCATCTGAAAAATTGTACTACATTAATTGTACCTATAAAAAATATTCCAAAACAGCAAACTTACAAAATTCGCTCTGCAAGGCCATGGTTTTATACCAAAGCTTATGTGCAGATGAATACAGCATGAAATACTATTTGGTTTTATGCCTTACAGAGTAAGTTTAACAGTTAAAAAAAAAAAATCCCACCAGACTATTTCAAAAATCAAAATATTGCTCTCAATGTTTTCACCTTACCCTACAACAAGACTCTCTCATAAAAACCTCATTTTCTAAGCAGCTGCATTTTTGTTTTAGAAGAATTATCAGTGTGTTATTTTTCCAATGACATACCTTACTTTTTAGCAACCAAGTTCTCCCTACCTTCACAAAGATGACTTAACAGTAGCTATTAATACTGAACAGTCTTTAATTGTTTCAAATTTACCTAAACCCCTATCTGCAAATTACCTGCTACATACAGGATTACTCATAGACACTCTTCAGACAGTATTAAGTCTTGATCAAGCAACATTAGGGTAAGATTATGAGAAGCTTTCCACATTAAGAGCTTCTCAAAGCCTTTAAAATGAGATTGTTACAAGCACTAGTTGAAGGCTATTAAAAAAAAAGACCAGTAAATTCTACCATTTAAAATAAAAGATACACATCCTTAACTGTGTTACATGGCTGCACAACAACAACCCCCAGATCAACTGCTCCTTAATATCAAACATTAGTTAAAGTTAACTGACATTGCATCATCTTCATTTTAATGCCCAAAGAAATGGTCACTGAGGCAGTGTAATACAATTGGAGCAGAATTAACTGTACCTCTCAGTTTGTGCATAGCCATGGTACGTCACATTTTTCCACTCAGCCTAATTCTTAGTATTATCTTCACCTATGTCAAGAATTAAGATACAACAATGGCTCACACTCTCTGGGAGTCCTGAGAACTCTATTCATGCACTGCCTATGCAGTATGAGGACAAGGACTAGCAAATCGCATTTTAAAACAAATTAACAAGCACTTTTTTCAGCATCAGTACCAACACAGCCTAGTTTCTCATACCCAGAGACACGATGCTGTATGTGGGTTACAGCTGAGCTCACATTGCAGTCTTCCTTACGCTAGGAATATTAATGTTCTTCTACCTGCCTGCTTCACCTCCCAGCCCTTTCTTTCCTCCCTCATCAGGAATAGTCAAGCTTGCTGTCTCAAGGATCTATAAGCCCTATGGACAAATCTGGTTGAACCTGGTGGAGTTCAAGAGTCACCAGGAAGAGGAAAATCATTATGGGGAGGGCAAGGACATGTAAGCAGTTGACATACATGCACTATTACACTCCTCCCAAGTCCCTTCTTCCTCCTGAACCTGACCCCAAATCAATCAAATTAATTCTCTGTAGTTTTGAAAGAGACTTCCTATTTAACTCTACAACAAAGAAGCCTTTGAAGTACCTACATTTACACGGGCTGACTGTACACCACTATCTCTAATTGCTCAGTGTGCTAAGCAACGTCCTCAGAGACAACTTTTATTTATTTTGGATCAGTTTACACACAAGCATAACAGCAGCTTAAACCATCCTAGTTTTATTTACACTAACTGCTGAAAAGAAACACTATCACCAAGACTGCAGTCTTTAAATAAGGGTAAGGAAACCAAAGACCCTCCTAAGACGCTCTGCAAAGATTCATTCTCAGCTGAATTTAATTTCTGAAGAAAGATATGAAAAGGGTTTTTATCTTTATTTGACTGGGTGTCAACAGAATGTAATATACTCTGAATGAACAGAACCATCAGATCAAGATACACCTTGTCCTTCCCTACTTTTTGCTGAACTGCAATCAGTAACAAATTCTTCAGAGAATCTTGCAGAACAGAACTCCTCCAATAAACTGCTGTTTAAGTAACCTCCCCCTCTGCATTCAGACTACCACCACACTCAAAAGCTGGATGGACTTATCCACAGATTCATCAGCTTCCTTCTGGTCAGAGCTGTGTGTTTACGATATACACAGTATCATCTAGCAAGGAATTCTAGAATTTAAATAAGCATCAAATTAGCAAGATTTTCTGTGCTATATATTGCATTTTATTGCAATTTATATATTGCATTTCCACAGGACTGGAATCAGGAAGCACCAATGAAACTGATGAAGTCTGTTCCTCTTGGCGTTTCTCATGTTATGAATTTTCAGACCTCTACCACATCTTCCCCACAGCTCTCTCACTTTCTTTCCCAACCTGAAAAATACTGTTCTGACAACGGTTGTCTACAAGGAAACCATTTCACTGTAAAACCTGTTCTACTACAATCTCTCTTTAGCAGCCAAGGAAACTCACTACTATTTCTTGCCCTTAGAAATATTGGGGGATAAACTTACTCCAGCTCTCATGAAAACTATATTCAAACTTTAAAATCCCAAAAATTTTATTTCCAGTCTGAATAGATAAAGACAGCTGCTGAAAATCATATGAAATTATTTTAGTAGCAAAATAAAGAGCAAGATCAAAAGACAACTACATATCCTACCAATGTGTCTGTTAAACTACAGCTCAAATCAGGCATTTTTGGGTTTTCTTGAATTAGATCCCAAACATATATATTAAAAATAACTGAACTGTGACTATCATCTACTATTCGGGATCTTCTTGTTTACTGCATTAACAACTGAACTCAAATTTCTAATCCCTGGGTTCACTATATTTGAGAAATGAAAGTTATGTAAGTTCTATTCGTTAAAATTTATTTTGATAACCCAGAGCAAGTCAGTAGGTGTCATCTTCATCTAGGGTCAATGTGATCTTCTACCCAATTATGGAAACTGCAGCTAAATCAGACCATTATACAAAAACCTCTCATGAGATATAACAACATCTGATCTTTTCCAAGAATGACTTGAAAAAAATTAATGTTCACCTTCAGGGGCCCTGTGAACTCCCCTCTGAAAAGTATTAAGCTATCTTACAAACATTCCAGAGCCCAAAAACACCTCCAAAAGGAAGTCTGACAAAATGCAGCTTTATAGGTCTGAAGATTTTTAGGTACACACTGATACACACGCGCTAATTACAAACAGAAAATGTTTGTGCAGCTGAAGTTCAGAAAACTACTTTTTCCACCCAAATAATGAAACAAACATGGCCTAAGCTTTATCTGCACCTTCATGGATGTAAACACATACCCACACTAAGTTCTACTACCACTAACTCATCACTATTCAAAATAGATGTTTAAAAAT
Organism: Catharus ustulatus; assembly: GCF_009819885.2. Taxonomy (NCBI): domain Eukaryota; kingdom Metazoa; phylum Chordata; class Aves; order Passeriformes; family Turdidae; genus Catharus; species Catharus ustulatus. Next base: position 27,385,611 of record NC_046228.1, on the reverse strand, counting down.
CACAAATGTAGTCAGGAATTCTAGAAAATGAACATTATTATTCCATTTTATGGAATAACTGGACTAAGCAGACTGACATACTGCACTGAGGCTAAAGCACTGCACCTCAATCTGCAGACACATGGATTACAGCGCCAAGGACCTCAGAGCAGGGTGTAAAGTGCAGAATGCTTCACAGTGCTTTTAGTTAAACAGACTACCCTCTACAATTGTTTACAATTAAGAATTGCCCCAGTTTTATCAGAACACTTAACCATCCCTCTAAAACACAAAGTCTAGAGGGAGATTAGCAAGAATCAGAGGAAAACAGAAGTATATGGACAGTTGAGCAAACACACCTGCAGTTACAAGTTTAGCACTGCTGCCCTTGCATTCTCCATCTTCCACACTTTTGCTTGTGCTCTTTTCTTTCAAGAGAGGAGCAGTATTGTCAAAAGGTATGCACTTGCTGGAGGCAACATTTTCTCCACAGTCTGGTTGATTAATTCTGCTGTTTGCTTCAAGTAGAGGAGTGAAGTCCTCAGACTGAGCAGCTTCACCAGGTTCCAGCTGAGAGGAGCTTTTAGCCTGTGACACATTCTTTGAAGACACAGGAAGAGATTCTTCATCACTGTCAAATCCAAATGGATCCTCTGTTACCTCATCTTCAACTTTGGGTTTCTTAGGAACTTCAGAAATATCTGGTTTGACACTGGGCCTCTTCTGTCCTAATTTGGCCATGAAGGTGGTTTCTCCCCATTTTGTACTAAGGGTGGTCCGTTTGTTGGAAAACACTTCATCAAACTTGGAACTGCCATTTCCCCCTTTCCGGCTGTAGGTCTTTCCAAATCGGGATGTCATTTTGGCTCCTGTTTCATATTCTCTGTTGTGAAAGAAAGAAGAAACATCAATTCACCAACCTTCTAGTACAAACGATTGTTACTTCCACCCTTTATTGGGCCTACAAGCACCAGGCATGTACACTGCACACAGCCAACAGATCCATCATCTGTTTCTTTCTAGACTCACTCATTCACATGTGACTGTCATTATGGCAAAAGGTTCTGCACTAACATCCACTAAAATAAGTTGAAATTCAGTTACTTGCACATTTATAAACCCAAAGCAGAATGAATCCTTAAGAAAAATCTTCTAAGAATGGTATTGCTTTGCTCTAATTTTATATTTCCAAGTATAGAAGGCACTATCATAAAACAACTCAGCAGTATTTTCACCACATCTGAGCACGTAGCTCCCTCCTAGAGTCCAATAGCACAGCATGGCATAAAAAAACCCTCTTGTCAGTTAAATATAAAAACTGCCAGAATATTTCTCATTGCTGTAGATGTATTTTAAGTACTAATTAATCACAATGATGACAAACTCCATCCAGCGTTCTTCTCTCACACTCAGTAAGTGTTTTACTTGGTAACATGATGTGGGTTTCTGACCCTGGTCAGGACTGGTGCACAGCAATCCCCCACAGGTAAATCTGATTCATCAAGGGACAGAACAGAGACACTGCTCCATCCACTTCTAAGAACATGGAGGACACCTCAAGCAGGCCAGTGCAAATCCTTACTGCTCACCAGCTCTTACAAGCACAACTGCTTTACAGTTTGCTCAGAAGAATGGAAGTATAAAATTAAAAGATTAAATAGGTACACATTTAAGAGCTCCTTGCATGTGTTCTTTTTCTACTTTTAACTCAAGAACAAGAAAAGACCACCTGGGGCATTTTTACCCAAAAACAAATAGTTCAACTACTGGACAAATGACAACATAAACTCCAAACCCTCAAATCTGTTTTGTGAACCACTGTTTCTCTTTTTTGGCCCAAACATCGATAGGAGATTGCAATTTTTTATAGTCAGCCTGAACCTAATCAAATCCATCTTTCTCTCTGAAACTCCTGTCCTCACTGGGGAAAAAAAAAGGTCTGTTAAAAAAGACAGTTATTTAAGCTACAGAAGCAAAGAAAGCTACCTTTTGAAGTGTTAAATAACTTCATATAAAGTATACCGAAAATGATAGTTAAAATAATTTTAATTGAACTTATCATTATCTATTTGTTCAATACAACTGTTCTTATTATTACAACTCCCCAAAGATGTGATATACTGCCATTCCTATTTTAATTTTCATCTCAACCCAAAGTGTCAGTCTTGCTTCTGCCAAAATTCCCAGACTGCTTTCCAGAAACGTCCCTCTACCACTTCATTCTAGCAAGACTGTCCCACTAATAACAGTGTCCCTCTATTAGACCAAGCCAACCTGCACTCATCATGAACGAGCTGAGTAACTCATGTAAAGAAAACCCATGCAGAAAATTTGGGGTGAATCCAAATGATAAAATTTGAACTTCAGAAGTTTACCAGGTAGATGGTGATGCAATGCAGAAGAGCTACAGGAACACCCACTTTGGGAAAGGCTCTTCCTCCCAGTGGTGCAGCCAAGGGAAGGGAAAGGCAGGAGAGCAGAAGAACTCTGCTGCAAAAGCTCACTCTGCAAGAGGGCTCCTGGCTGCTCCTAGGAGATGGCACTCTTTAACTCCATTTCCTCTTTTCCCCATACACATCACTGCTGAGCTGCTTTTCTTCCTCCCCTATAGATAGTTCCAATTTTCTATCTACACACACTTTAGAAAGCAAACAGCAAACTAAACTAAGTTACCAGTTTTATTTTGCTGATGCTTGTAAACGTTTGTAACAGAAACCAAAATACTTTAGACCAGAAAGGCCAGGTTTATGAGTTATAGAAACTAAAGCAAAATATTTATTAATATCTCAGTTTCTAACAACTCATAGGAAAGAAAAATACTTCATTCACCACTAGCGCATTTTCCTCCCCTAAACCCTCAAGACTCAAATATTTCTTATCATAAACACAATAAGAAGTACTCAAATAAGTACTTTTAACACTACATTTCTAGCCTATGCAAATATAATGACATATTTAAATTATGGCTTATGGGTTGCAGTTCCAAAGAGAAAATTCCTGTACTGAAGAGGAGTTTATTTTCAGAAAATAGAAACACATTTTCTTATTTATAAACTTTAAAATAAATATCATCTCATAAGAAGTTTTAAATCAAAAATATCAAAACCCACATTAATATGATGTGCACAGGTTAAAAAATTAGTATTAGGAAAATATAAATACGCCATGCTATAAATTCGTATCTTAGATTTAAGGACATGAAGAGGTGCCTCCTTACACGAGAGCATCAACAAAACAGCATTTTTGCTCTTTACTTACAATTTTCTCTTGATTTTTCACTCAGAGGGAAATAAAACACTTGGCCAAAACACTTGGTCAACACTTTCCACTCCCTGCCTCCCTCGCCTGCACTGTGCTGCACCATTTGGAGAAGTGTAAACGCAAATACATGCAAAAACCCGAAACAGTTCTCCCGCATTTTCCCAGCTAACTCGGCGGACCAGCTGGAGACAAAAAACCCCGTAATTCCCCAGGAAGCCCATCAGCCACCCCTACTCATCGCTCCTCTCTACACTGCTCCTCTTACATAATCAAAGGAAAGAAAAATAGGTTAAATGCACGGAGGCAGAAGGAGCTGATGAAATCCCACGGTGACAGTTTCTTTTTTCCTCCCTCCCCCTGTGGCGGGGGGGGTGCGAGCGGAACCGGGTCACCCCACCGCTCCCTGATGTCATTTCCCTTCCCGCCCGGCCGCCTCCCCCGCCCCGCCGCACCACTGGCCCACATTACACAAGTGCCCCGGGCAGCCGCGGCCCTGCCGGGCGGCGCAGCCCGCGAAGCCGCACCCCCCCCGCCCCAGCCCGCACTTCACCCCCGAGCGAACTCCCGCCCCACAACTTCGCGCCGGGCCGGGGGCGGCGGCCCCACACGCCCCTCCAGGCGGGGCAGCGCCGGGGGCCGCGGCGGCGGCTCCTGCCCGCGGGGTGAGGGGCCCGCTGCGCAGCCCGCACGGCCCCCGCCACCCCCTTACCCGGCACCCACCTCGGCGTCAGCGGTGGCGGCGGGTGCCGGGCGCGGGCCCGGCCGATGTGGCTCCGTCCGCGGGTTCGGGCCGCCGAAGCGCCGCCTGCGAAAGGCGCTCAGCCTGCGGGACGCGTCCGCCCCTCCGGCAGCGGGACCCTCTCGGGGTGTCGCGGGCGTCAGGGCCCCCGGCGCCGCCTCCTCCGGCGCCTCTTCCTCCGCGCCGGGATTATCGCCGCGCTCGGGACGGGCCCTGGGACCATCTCTCCGCCATTTGCCCCCACTCCTTCCTGCCGTCACCGCGCGAGCCCCGCCTCCCGCCGCCGCGGCCAATCGCTGCGCGCCTCGCTCGGCCGCCCGCGCCGCCTTCGCGCCTGCGCCCGGCCGCGCGGTGCCTGGCGGGAGTTGTAGTTTGCGGCGCGGCCCGGGGCCCCTCGGGCCCGGGCACGGCCCCCGGAGCCGGCGGGCGGGTCCCCGCGGCGGGGCGGCCCCAGCCGGACGGAACGGGGTAGCCCGGCCTGGGGGGAGCCGCCGCCTCCCCGCGGCCGCCTCCGCCTGGGCCCGCGCGGACGCTCTGAAGGCGGGGCCAGCGGCCCCCGCCGCGGGCAGCCCCGAGCGGCCCCACCCCGATAGCGCTCGGGCCCAGGTGGGTCCCGGCGCACGTCGAGGGGCTCGGGGCAGCGCGGCCCGGCTGGAGCCGCGGAATGTCAGAACTCTGCCCGGGAGTTCCTGAAGGCAGCAGGCGCCGAAGCGGCCCCGCGTGCACTCTACTAAAAGTTTGCGGCGCCTCGTCCAGGGCACACGAGCCCCTTGCGCTCTCGGCCGCCCTGGCTGGTACTCACAGTGGGTGCACAGTGCCCGGCCTTCACATCCGCTCCAGGGAGGAAACATGCTCTGCAGAGAGGGCCCGCGGAACGAACGCGCTGCAGGCCGTGAAATTGTGGCTTTCACATGCTCCCACTTCCACAAGCTGCTACATCCACCCACTCGCGTTAGATTTATGCACACCTTTGAGGCTTTGATTAATGATACACACTGCAGAGAGAAAAAAACGCTCCACAAGGATTGTGTCATGCAGCAAATACATATGGCCATCAGTCACCATATCCAACATTTTATATTCTGTAGGCAGTAGTTCATAAAATCCTTGTGGGATAGAAAACTAAGGGTGCATGACCAGAAAAACATTTTAAAAAATACCATCACACAGATGTAGTTTGGTCATTTTTCAGAGAAGTGAGGAACTCAGTCAAATTCTATAACCTTGGAGTCTAAAATGGTTTCACAACACATGCTCATACTCCAACCATCATTTGAGGCTGTACAATACAAGTCCCAAATGCAGAACTAGTTAAAAGGCTGATTTCACTGCATAAAGAGGTTAGAGTTTTCTCAATACCTCTAGGTTTTTTCTTAATTTTCTATTAAATTTATCCAATGCAAAATCACTGCCTCACAATAAGATGCAGGACTATGGTTTTGTACAGTGATCCTTTGAGTTAATCTGGTCTTTGCCTCTTCCCTACTGATGTGTTGGAGCTTTCAGGCATTACTTCTGAAGCACAAACATGCTATGAATGTGCTCTCTAAAACCAGTATACAACTGGTGCTGCTGGAGAAAGTGGAGATTAAACTGACAGGACCTTGCAATGAGAAGTACAAGCTCCATTTGGAATGTGGTTGAGGTTTGTGTTGTGTTTCAGATAAGGCTTAGAAGCTCATCTGTATCTCACCACCTGACTTAGTTACTGAAAAGCCGCTGAAAACAGGCTACAAACTTTAAAATTCCTAATTTGACTACAAAAAGTGAGAAGATTGGTCTCCTGAGAGTATTCTTGATCAGACCTACTAAATAGCTCATTTAAACTCTAAGGGTAAAATAGATGGCTAAACCTGTTTGAGTTTGCATAGTCTTATTTAGTGACTGATCTGTTGGACAAAGAGGAAAACACTACTGTGAGAGCTCCAAACTGAGGCTCTGAGTAGGTTTTTGCAACATAAAAGTTTGTCCTGAGAACCAGAAAATGTGAATAACATGGCCAGAGAAAGGAAGTAACACCAAGAAACTATTAGGAAATAACTTATATTTTGATATGAAGTTAGAAGAGTTGAAATTAAATTAGAGCTGTTTCCAATGTAAAACCTGGGCTACCTAAGTCACTTATACAGTAATGTAGAGAATTTTGCAGTCTAATAATAGTAATTGGATGTCATTTGAAAGCTCTTACACACCTTATACCCCTGGGCTAGCTTCATATTTCTAGCTGCATTTCTAGTCTTTGTAGAAACCCCACACAGAGTAATCCAAACCACTGCAGATTCATGGTCATGAGGGAATTTCCCATGACTAACAAAGGATAAATTAAACTCATTTATGTGCTGCCTATCCTATCCTGGGTACCAGCAGAAGTCTGTAAGTGAAGCCTTTTACTAGGATGATGATGGAAAAGCAAACCTTGTTATGTTCAAGAGCAGCAGAGATGTGCCAGTTTTACTGGCTCAACATACTTTAGATACTTTGAAAATTTGACACCCTGTATCTTAATAAGCTTGGCAGTTAACACATTAAGCTTTGCTATTTCCATTTGCATCTGGCTCACGTCAAATATGCAAGTACCATGGCAGAGCAAATAAAAGGCAAATCCCATCTGTCTTTGGCAGTAGGTATGTTTCATTCTCAGAGGGTGGAATTTAACAGGCATTTTATACTATTTGTGAAATTATATTACTGATAGTGTCCATCTCCCTTCACACAAAAAAATCCCCAAAACACCAACCACACGAATGCTTTAACAAAAAAAGCAGCCCATGATACACTCCAGTTTGGCATTTGTCTTCCTGAGAGCAGCAGAGGGAGATAAGCAGCCATCCAAACTATAGTTTTTCTACCTTAAAAGTTTTTTGGCAAAATCAAAGTGAACCCTACAGCTTCCCATTACTGCTTGCTCACCAACACCCCCAAGAGAAACCATCATCTTTTCTTTTTATATTAAAGTCAGAAAGCCCTGAAAAACACAGCTCAAATACATCAAAGGTGGATATAAAAGAGATAAAAGCATAGTAGCAGAAGGAGCACATTAAGAGGGACAGAACAGTTATTTGGATACATCATATCTTAATATACTCTAGACCCCTCAGTTCTCTTTCTGAGGTTCTGTGGCAGGACCAGTGTGGGCCAAACAATATAGAATTTTCCAAATGAGCTGCAGCCTAGTACAGAGCCTTTAAAAAACATTAAAACATTATGAACTGTTTCATTTTCTTCCAAAAGAAAAGGGAGGCAATGGAGTAGGAAAACAGCTTTCCTATGTAGCAGATGCTCTTGGGGCAAATGAAGACAGTCACATCCTTCCAGAAGCCATCAGGAAGGTTTCTGGGTGCTGCCTCATGGACAAAACATAGCATGTGACAGTAACAGCAGCATAACTGAGGCTACAGGTTTTAAAGGCACCACAGCAGTAGGTATCCTTTATATCAAGTACATGAATTAGCACTATAATACATGCTTACTCCAGTCCTTTTCCCGCAAAAAGGAATAAGTTCAAAATCCAAAGTCCTGTTTCCCTGTAAAGCACTACCCAAGAAGCAAACAGTACCTCACAGGAAAGCTCTCCCCATTGCTCCTCATGCCTAAACTGCTCTTCTCACCACTCTGAAAGCCTCTCAGTCCACTCCTCCTCTGTCTCTTCCCTGTTCTTCTGCATGTCAGCCTAGTCACTATTTGCCTTCCAAGTTCTCAACTTCTTGTTTCCTTCCTTGCCCCTTGTCACTGGGAAGGGATGGGGGTGAAGAGGATGTCCTGCTGCACTCACAGCTTCTGCAGTGCTTTCATGTCCCAGTTAGCACCACTTACAATGCTCAACATTTTGGTGCTTTTTGCTTTTTCTTTGCCAAAAGTCACCGTGCTCCTGTTGCTGCCCTTCAAATGTCACGGGCACACATGGGTGAGAGCACATGGGGCCCTTGCCATTTCCATTCACTGGGGTGACAATTTCCCCCTTGCTATTTGCACAGCAAAGGCAAGGGGAGGGTAAAGAGACACATGAAGTAACTAATTACCATATTTTAGTCAACTTCTCCTAAAATAGTGACTTAGACTTTAGTATGGCAATTAACATACTGGAGGAAGGGCAGCAGCACCAGCCCCAGCCCCAGCCCAGGACTGGGCAAGAACAGCAGGGTTGTACTGAGAGCTGCAGTGACTGCACAAGGCAGACGTGGTGGGTTGACCCAGGCTGGATGCCAGGTGTCCATCAAAGCTGCTCTGTCACTGCCCTCCTCAGCTAGGCAGGAGAGAGAAAATACAACAAAAGCCTCATGGGTCAAGAAAAGGGCAGGGAAAGATCACTCACCAAATTACTGTTACAAGCAAAACAGAATTGACTTGGGAAGATTCATTAAATTTATTACAACCAAGGCAGAGTAGGATAATGAGAAAAAAACCCTAAAATCTAGAAACACCTTCCCTGCATCCTCCCTCTTCCCATGCTTAACTTTGCTCCCAGTTTTCTCTGTCTCCTCCCTCCTCTCACATATTCCTCTCTCCAGCTGCAGTTCTGCGGTTTTCTTGTTCCCTTTCTTATATCTGTTGTCCCAGAGGTGCTACCACTGTCACTGTTGGGTTTGGCCTTGGCCAGTGGTGGGTCCACCTTGGAGCCAACTGGCATTGGCTGTATCAGACACAAGGGAAGCTTCTGGCAGCTTCTCACAGAAGCCACTCTTGCTACCAAAACCTTGCCATGCAAACCATGAAGAAGAAAGTACAGGGGTAGGGAAAGAGGAGAGATTGGCAACCCAGTGTACAGCAAAGTATGATTTCTGTCAAGAATATGGCTTTTCTTAGTGAGGTATTTCCAATGGATAATGTACTGCTAATTTCTGACACTGAACCCTGAGAAGAAGGACTGAAAGCACTGAAACAGGGGATCTTTATACAGCTTTGGATCATAATTTTCAGTAGCTGTCTCCTCATGTGGACGTCAAGCCAAGGCATTAAGTTTAGTAACCAAAAGGTTAAAACACTGCTGGACAGGCCAAAGGAATGCTTATTCTGAGTGCAGCAAAGAGTCAATTCTCCATGATTTAAAAAATAAAAGTTCCCTGGATCATGGCATTACTGAATCAGGCCCAGACAGCAGAAATAGTTGTGCTCCACCTTCTCTCTGGCCTGCACACCCATCTGTTGCAATCATGTGAGAGGCAGCATCATCCCTGCAATGTCAGAGCCTCTGGAAAGACTCGTTTTACTCGATGAACCAACAAGTCATTCACCTGTGGCTAAATTCTCAGTGGTTTTCTATGCAGCTTTTTTCCCTAGGTGATCAGCGTGTAAGTCTACTGGAAAAACCTGTGGTGAAACACTAGTGGGAAAGCACAAAGTAACTTTCACCTTGTTATAATCTTCAAGGTCACAATTTTATTCTGCTATGCAGTATATTCCCAGCAAGCTCTGCTGAGAAAATAATCACCTGTGCTGTTTCCCACTGAAGATTTTATGATGTGCCAACATGTTTCAGGAAAAGAAAAAAAACCAAAAACAACAAAACAAAGGCATTTGTAGAAAGGATGCAGCCTCACTTTAAAATCCACAAAGAAAGTCCAGATTCCTATGTCCTTTGAACAAAGCAAGTTCCCATTGTTGTATAAGGAATAAAAGGATGCTGTTTCTCTCAAATACCTGAGATCTCTCACAGCCCTGTAGGATGACCAGATTGAATACCAACCTTTCCTTCTTCCTGATGTTTTTTTAAATTCCTTTTAAGATCTCTCTGTTTCATATTACTATTGAATTTCTGTCTGTCTTTATAACAGCCCTTAAGGAAAGCTACCAAAGTGTGTCAACACAGTGTTTGTTGGGGAAAGAAAAACATAGAAACCTATCAAGAAACTGGTTCTTATAGCAAGCTCATTGGTGCAATTATCATTGTCCTATTCTATTCCTCCTCCAGCAACAGGGGAGCAGCCATTTCTATTGCTTATTTTGCTACTTTGCTTCCTTCATCTTTTAGGGCAGGTATGTGACCAACATACTTATCGTCCTTTGTCCTTTTAGTTTTAATTATTTGGTTTGCATTTGGCTGTCCTATGCAGATGCTGTAACCTGTAACATTACCTTTTGAGTTTTAATTTACAAGAGTTTTGTTTTTATCTTTGTATTTCCCAAGTACTTGCTTCTACTTTTTAGAAAGAGGCCATTAACTAAGCACTTCTGTAGTAGCTGCAAACCATTATAGCCCAGCAATATCAGGTCAACAGATTTGTTGGTGCACTGGAACCAGGATGTGGCCATTGAAGATTGTGAGCAATGCTGCAAAGAACGGCAACATCAACTACAGCTGGAGAGGAAAATCCACAGAGAATTAAAACTTGTGTAACTAATGAGGTCTAGATGGACTTGTCCCTGAACGTCATGACAGAATTAATGTATTAGCTAGCAAATTAAGCTGCTAAAATGAAAATTGAAAAAAAAATTAAATGAAGATTTCCTCATGGGAATGTAGGAGGCAACAAAATGTCAGTTAGTGACTTCATTAGCTTCCTGCCAGAATACAGCCCCAAACAAATTACTTTCACCTTTACTCAGACTACAGTGCAGCACCAAAAAGAAAGCTGCAATGTCTGTTGCATAAGACCCTAGTATATGTCCAGGGCGTTACACTGTGCCAGTTTTGCAAACCTGTTCAGACTTAAGGTTCTCTGCATAGAATGCAACCGTGGCCCATGAAATGACCAAAGATCACACCACAGCATGAAACAGAGGGCCTGTTAATGAGTGGTGGCGGAATACACTCAGAAAAGTAGCTAATGATAAGAAGAGGCTAAAAACATCTGTGCATTGCCTGGTTCTTTAGACATGTCACGGAAATGACTCATTACTGGATCAACCACACGTATGGGCAACAGAGCAGGCAGTGCATTTACTGTCCAAAAACACATTATTATTCTAATAATACACTGGCCTGCAGGCAGCCTCCTTATGCTAGACTTTTGTGCTGGATCTGTGACCTTGAAATTCTGAGATAAATGTTTGTTGTGTGGCACAGTCTTTTTTTTTTTTTTGGTAAACATTTGAAAGAAATTGGAGGAATTATTGAAGTGAGAATTTAGGCTCAAATTAAGATGCTTTGGCTAAATCAAAATCTCTCCCCAGTGGTTTATATAAAAATTAAGCCTTGTACCATGGCTGGGGGAAAACAAAATCTTTTAGGGATAATGCCAAGTGGCTTGAACAGCATGCCAGTGTCCACTTGGTGCTTTTTTCCTGCCTTTCATGGTAGATACTTAAGCATACTTGAGAGCTCATCTCAATCAAAATACCTTTGCAGATCAGCTGTCAAGCAAACATACAGCAGACAAGAACTACAGTTTGCTCAGAAAAAATCATTCCATGCTCTACTTCAGCTCAGTTCCAAGAAATCTTCATCAGCACAGTGCTGTGTCTTCTAATGTAAAGTATAAGAAATTTTGCTTCTTAAATGCTTTCTCAGTCTTACAGAGAGCTGTTTTGTGACAAGCCCTTCCTGTCCCAATCAGTTCCCCAACTAATTTGCAACACAGGTTCCAAAAAAGACAGGAAAAACCAGTATTTAGATCTTTTGGCTCAATTTTCCATTTTCTCCCCATCACTAAATGCAAGATTGGGTAAGGGCTGGGTAATCATACAGGCACTGCTAAGCATTTTCATCTTTGTATAAAATAGTCACTTTGGTCATTATCAGCTTGGACCAGATTCAGTCATGCTGCAGAGGAAAAAAAAATCAGAATCCTTCTCAAATCATTGAATTATCCACCAACAGTTATCAGTAGCTAAGGCAGGAAAAAACAGTTGAAAAAGTATTAATCACAGTTCTTCATTTTTATTGTATGTAGGTCATCTGTACAAATATTGACTGTTCCTCTAGGAAATAAAGGTTCGATTAGGCAGAAAAGATGTTTTAAAGCAGTAATAGCTCTCTGTTGGACTCCAGTGACACCTGCTGGTAAAGAAAGAAGTTATCAAACACTTCTTGAAAATGCAATAGCATTAATTTATGTACCTGCCCTTAGGATCACTAACACTTTTTTTTGGCAGCTCAGGCTATGAACTGTGCTACAATCAGGTGTTAGAGTTAATGAAACAGTGTATTTATTTTTCAAAACTGGATTTTGACTTCATCTGATTATTAACTACTTGAAACTGCATTTTTATCACTCTGAAGGTGTTGTCAAGTTATACATTTTGCTATTGGCAGCTAGAGATTAAGATAGGCCAGTGGATGTTTGGCTTGCTGGAATACAGTGGAACTTACTTCCAATTTTAGTGATTTCATTAATGTAACTATAGTTCAAAAGTAAATCATTTAATACACCCCTACTTGGTTTCAAGTGGATTCCTTTTAAGCACAGATTCCAAGAATGAAGAACTCCTGAGTTGAAAAACTGACTGAGCTCGTGGCTTTGCTTCTGACACCTCCTTGTTGTTTGTAGTGCTCAACTGGTTTGTCACAGCTGTGTTAGTCTGGCAGGCCATACAGATATTCCTGAATGCCATTTCAGCCAGCACTTGTAAGAGAATAAATAACAATAAACTCCCTAAGTGACAGTTGTGGGACCAGAATTTCAATAAAACCTCACATGATGCAAGGCTTTACCCGCAGAAAATGGATGCAATATCCATGATGTACACTGAGAGACACCTCAGTTGCCAGTTGGGACAAGCAGAAGCAGCACAGCAAAGAAAAGCAATACTACAGCTCTGGGCACCAGACTCATCTCCCTTTCTACATTTGCCTCCATTGTGTAAACCAGTTCAGCATATGGATATGAATATTTCTATTTGAGATGATCTGTGACTGAGGGATTCCTTCTGCGATTGACAGGGCAATAACATATGCAAGGTTTTCAAACCCCACTCTTGGAAACAACTGGCCATAAATATCATTGATAGAGCTCTAGCCATCCCTACTGCATTAGGAAAATTTGCCCTTACGTCCTCTGGCAGGCTTAGAATTGTCTTAGTTTCATCTTTAACACTAAGGTCCTTTCAGATACAGCTGAACAAAGCAATGAAGTTTTAGCTCTTTGTCCTGCAAATCCTTCCTTTAAGGAACTGAAGCTTCCTGTCCAAAAGTCTTTTTTGCTTAAGTCTGACAGTCTCCAGTGCAAACTGTCCCAGGACAACAAAAATGCTCTATTATGGAGTGATGAGGCCACCTGGCAATGAATACCCATCACCACAAATCAGCACAACTCTCAAAATATCAACCCAGGCATCTCAGAACAAAAAATGCACAGAAATATTTTTGGTTTTTGTTGTTGTTGTTGTTTGTTTTTGGGGGTTTTTTTTGAGTGTCAAAGTTTAAGTTGAAAAATCACTTCTGACAGCACATCAGCCAGATTGGCACAGCTAGGAATATTGTTATAGGTTACTGAAAAGCAGACAGACAGGACAAGGCACTTTGGTTTTACGGTAGAATACTTGCCAAAAAATGCTGTTCCCAGTACTCAATAACAAAACTTCTAAGCTGGACTATAAAGAAAACAATTTCTAAAGGAAGTGTAGAAACATTTTTAGAAGTCAGGCTATAAAACTGCTAAGCAATAGTTCAAAATTGATTTTACAAATACATCCATAATAATGACTTTACAAACCTATGTACATAAATGGAAGATATTAGAGAAATTGCAGTATGTTTCAACTTCAAGATCTGCTAGAAGAATTTTTTTCTTTAAATACATGATGTATTAAACTTTATCAGAGCAGAACTATGCATGATCCCATGGAAATCAGATGCCCAGATGTTACTCCCTGGCACTCTGCATTTGGCCCTAGGGTTAACCATAACTTCTGTCAAGTGCAGAGTGTTGCCAAACTGATAGGAAGCTATCATAGTGATGAGCAAATGCATATAAAGGCATACATACAGAAAGAACCATTCCATAAAAATCAGACTTTGTACCTTGACTAAACAGAGATTCACATAATATAATTATTATACCAGGATTGAAGTTTCTCATAAATTAGATGTTGATTCCTCCACATTGGAGCAAAAATATTTAAATTAAATTGAAGAAAATCCATCCAGTCCTTTGTCAAAGATAAGTGGAAAGCTTTTCTTGGCAAATGAGGGAAGCCAAGTAACCTGTTTCCAAGTTTCCATTCAGACCCAGTAGTTTAAATTTCTCATTATTTAAAAAAAGACAAGCTCAAAGCTGTCTTTTATGTGAACAGATGCTGCGCTGTCTTCTTGAAGCTGCAGGATTAGAGGCAGATTTTTCATGCAGCTGCAGAATGAAGTCAACAAGCCCACTCTGTTCCAGGGTTGCTATTCAGAACCTTTTGGGCAGCAATGAAAGAAGATCACATCAATTTCATGCAGGTTTTGCTGCTCTACAAAGATATGAGTGGCAGACAGAGACGAATCATGCCTAAATTGCAGGGGAAAATGTGTCAAACTCCTCAGGAAAACGAGGTATGGAAGATTTAATCAAGTATAACTTTTGCAAGCACCTCTTTTACTTCAGGGTACTTTTGGTAGCACAGCATTGTTTCTGTAGCAACCTCTACTCTGGCTGAGTTACAGACATTGAGCTCCATGTGCAATTAAGAACCATGAGTATGGCCCCTGAATCCCAGCTAGAAGAGATTTAACATACATTGGCCTCTGTCCCCATCAGCAGCATTTCCCTTGTGACCCATATAGGTTCTCAGCATTCTGCTCTGCACCTGACATTAGTCCTGAAATACAATCCAACACACTTGTTTTACATTATTAATTCAACTGCAATAACAAGAAATTCCGGCTGCAGGTACAGAAAAACCTTTGCAGTCAGGGAAACAAGGTGCCCAGAGAGACTGCAGTTCTCATTCTTGAAGGTTTCCAAACCAACCTGGATAAAGCCCTGAACAATCAGGTCTGACTTTAGAGCTGACCCTGCTTTGAGCAGAAGAAGAGATGAGAGACCTTCTGAGGTCCCTTCTCAGTAGGACTATTTTATAATTCAGTGATAAACTCCATATGCTAGTAAGTGCCAAGTGATTAATATGCTTTTTCAAAATGACATTATGTATATACACACACTAATACCTATACACTGAAATACTTTACTTTAACTTCAGCTCTCTAGTATTAGGAGCCTGAACTAAAACCCACAAAATATTTTATTCTGGGGTTTAGGATGACTGCAGTGCATGGCTAGAAAATACACCCAAACAGCACTCACAGGGCTGTTTGGGTCAATACAATAAGCATGCATGGCTAGACATTGTTTTTGCAGGATTCCAAGGGAGACAACAGAGGGAATTAGGAGCAATTTGGAGGTGCCTGAATTGCCTTTGTTTTGCTACTAGTTAAATAGCAAGCCCCAGCATTTAAGGGTTAAGAGTCTTGGAAGCAGAGCTTTGTAAAAAGCAGTTCACCGAATAGATATCAATGACCATAATCAGAGTTAATTATGCTGAGACATGAACTTATAAAATTAGGTAAAAGTAGAGGCACAACAGAGCTAGAAAGGAAGCTATTGCAATGGAGTCTGTCAAAACCAGTTACTGAGCTTTGCCATATCCTTGTCTTTAAGGATGCTCAACAACTTCAAACAAGTATATTCTTATTATGTTAAACTTAGGTCCTGTTTATTTCTACTAATTTCCCATCTTTCATGCTGAACTCCAGCAATCTAAACTGCATGTTTTTCCCCAGCACAAGGAAGTTAGTGTTAAACATGCCTGCAAGCAGCATTGATTCATCCAAAGTGCCCTCAGATTGGTAACTTGGATATTAAAAGAACAGATGAAGTGCTGAAGAGTAAGCTCTGATCTGCTTTGCTCTGTACTTGTGCATTTCCTTGATGACAGATGAAGTTTGGTCTGTTTCCAGCTGGAAAGTCTTTCCCCTCACCAAAGTAGCAGCTCTACTAACTTGGGGGTCACACCTGTACTGAGCCTGCACACTCAAGCTATCTCATCAGGTAGAAGACTGGAAAAGGCAAAACTGCCAGAATGTCCCTCCTGCTGGTACCCAGTGTGGGCAGTGGGAGCAAACTGGTGTGGCTCCAGCAAACCTGGTCCGATATCCCTTTGCAGGAGACACTTGAGAAGGCGCAAGACAAGCATGGATCTCCCTCCTCTCCACTCATGTTTCATTGTACTTACACATTATAAACAACATTCACCATTCTGCTTGTTGGCAAGTTATGACTCAGGAGACTTCAGCACATTCCTTCCTAGAGAACAGGGATTACTATCAGATCTTTTTACTGACAAGATAAGCAGCCTGTCTCCCAGGAAACATCTATTCCACAAGATGTTGAAGAGGGCAGCTTTGTACTTCTATCACCAACTAGTTGCTTATTTAAATACTTGGTTATATGGTTATGCTGACAATTAACATGCCCTGCTGATCTGGACCCCAATTCATCTTTCTCGTTAGACCCTGACACAACTCAGCCCTACAGACTTGTCTCACAATCGCTGTGGCTGTCACTGGGCCTTCTCTGCTCTTCCTGCACAAGCCCTTTGGGATTGGTAAGGTCACTTTCTAACCTGCCTTGCTGTCATCCTCAACTTCTTGGTCACCTATGTTGCAGAACAGCCTATAATTATTACTGCTTTCTGACAGCAATCTCTCTCTTGAACAAAACAGGAAGCTCAAATTTAGCATAAAATAAAACCAAATACCAATTCAAAAATAAATAAGGTGAACCGGAAAAGTACTTGATGAAGGCTGTTCCCTCTCCCAGGTTCTTCTCCAAGCTCTACTAAGAAAGCATAAAATACGTATATATCTCATATCTTAGGTACAGAGCAATTCAGACAACTGGCCCATAAAAGCAAGAATTCAGAAAACATAAGATCAAACTTCTCTGCAGTTTTCTTTACATGTCTCCTGGCTGGAAACCTGCTGCATGCCCCTAGCACCTTATACAATGAGTCAGATTCAGTAATCAGTAGGAAACAGAATTAGCAGTGAAGGCAAATATATTCATGCAGTGCAATTTACAACAAGGCATCTGTCTGTGCATGAATTAGTATTTTCCTTAATTATCTGTAATAGGAAATCCCAAGATTCTCAGCTGGCCCTGTCAGTCAATATTAACTACAGACTTGGAAAATGGTACAAAAATAGAAAGGAAATTGAATCCTGCAGAGGCTGCAGTAGCACTTGACAAGGAATGCAAATAGAACTTCACTGGGAACAGTTTCACTACTGGCATGGTTGGTCCCACTCCACTCCAGAGTTTGCCAACACATCACACAACACAATACAATGTGACATTTAGTTAACTTGCAGCTCTCACATAGTGCAGAGGCTCCCAGAGATAGAGACACTTGTGAAAGCATCAGATCCAGAGCAACATGTGATGGTTATTCATCTATGCTCACCTTTCAATGTGCAATGGTTTCCCTTTTCAAAATTCTGACAATTTGACCATAAAGCTGTTGTAATCCTGCAAAGAACTGTGTGAGGCATACTCCTGATTTTGCCTGGTTGAGGAAGTTGTGCAGCTGCTGTACTTTAACAACAGGAGATCTATTATTCCTTCTGACAGACCTGGCTGTCTAATAGCCAGTCACTTGCTACAAAAGATGTAACCTGTGCCTAGTAAACAGGGACTCCAGGGACTCGGTGTGGGCTAGGATTGTCACTCAGATATAGGCGGTCTCACTTGAGGCTTCAGAATACTGCTGGCACAGACATTCCTCAGACTGCATGACAAAGTCCATCTGCAGTTGCACAGGTTCAAGAGCACCAGTTACCAAATACAGCAACTACAAACATGGTCTGCAGACTTCCAGGTCAGCCAAGCATACTTATCTTGGCCAGGTAGCAGCTGTAGAAAACAGGACACAAAGCATCTTGTTCTTGTCAGTCCTTTTGCACAGTCATAGCTGTAACCATCCTGGAGACAGGGAGTAAAATCTGGCAAACCACACATTTCTCCATTACTCCTGCACAAAAAGAAAGCATGCAGTCTTTCCCTTTCCACCATTCTTCATTCAGTCTGCTTCATCTGCTCACTGTGCCTCTGGCATTCCACATCTACCTCTCTTTACCACATTCGTTCTCTTCCTTTCCTAATTGTCCTGTATTTCTCCCCTTGGCTTCTCGGACATGTTTAAGAGCAGAATGGATGGCATGCAAAGGCACTCATGCTATGTCTCCATCACTGCACTTAGCTTTGATCCAGCTAAATAGAACTGTGCTCTTTGGCTAAATCAGCAGAAAGTTTACGTTTTCTAAGCCACTGGAGTTCAGTTCCTTTAAAGGGAAGCAAGCACAAACGTCAACGAATAAATAAACTAGACTAAAGGCTTTGTTAATCCTCACAGGCAAATCCCCAGCAAAAGACTGGCCCAATGCACAGCACCACACACCCCACACCTTCAAATTTCTTTGCTTCATACAAGCCAGTAATTCAAATCAAGCTTATGCTTTCTCAGTAGCCAACAATCCCCAGGGATTCATCATCAGATAACTGCAACTTACTCAAACATTGCTTTATATTTAACAAAACAAAGGACCCAAAAAACCTAAAAAAACCCAAAAACACCACAACAAAAAACCCACCAAAAAACAAAACCAAACCCCCCCCACATTTTATAACAATACATTCCCATGTTAATCCAAAAAAGGGGTTTTTTTCACATCTAGAAGACTCCCACAAATATTTGATTTGTCCTTCAGGAGAGGAGTTCACTCAAGTAATTATACTCCAAAAGAGAGCACAGTTAATCTTCTTGTGGAGTACTGCATTTACAGTCAATTACTTATTAACAGTGCATTGTGTCATACCGACTTTGAATATCTAAATCCACTGCTTGCTCACAACCTCTTTGTTATATAATTTGTGGCTTGGAAAATATCCATGTAGGTCCTGTCATAAACCCCTAACAGCTCCAAATATCAGTGAGAATTATTTCTATTGAGTAGGTTTGAATGGCTCTGCTTGTTGTACAAGTGTACCTAAGAGCTACTCTATAAACAGGCCTTGATGTGCCAGAGTATTACCCCTTCCACTGTTTGCAAGTGTCTGTCCTTATATAAAAGCCTTTGTATATTTAATAGTTACTCAATAGCTTACAATGCATCAGTAATTAGGGAGCATTTATGATAGACAAGAATCTAAAGATTTTTCTACACACAAAAAACTCCTTAATTCAGATTAAAACAGCTAGGAAAACAAGATACTTGCTTTTAGCTTCAGTTTTCCAAAACACTTTAAAAAAAAAGTTCCTAGCACGTGTTAATAGCCAACTTATCATTCCTTCCCAGGTATTTCATTGTTTATCTTTTATATTCCGTGGGGAAAAAAACTTCAACACAGTAACTAAAGTTCTACCAGATAAAGAAGCTGCACCTCTCCTGTGTATGATCTTTTTTCCTGTGAGATCAGGACTCTTCATTCTGAGACAGTCATGACAGAGTATGAGACATTAATTCACACAGAGATTGAAAGCAGAAGAGAAGCCAGGTCCTGCTCTGCCAAGGACTGTTGGTGCTGCACCAGGGGCCACAAAAGCGGAATTTAAAGCTTTCTGAGAGCAGGTGAAGAGATCTTTCACAGACTGTGGCCCAAGGGAAACACCAAGGCCTTTAAAGGATTGAAGAAAGGCTCTAAAGAAGGTGGAGAAAAGCATGAAGGTAGAGAAAAGCATGAAGACTAAGTGCCAAAGCAGTATCCTTCGAGATACACTAGCCTGACATACTGGGAAAAAATGGTGATTTAGGTTGAACGTTAATTACTACATCTATGGCTTCATGATAGATTACACATCATATAAAAAAGCATAAAGAACATTGTTTTAAAAAAAAAAAAATCAGTGTCTTGTGGGGCAAAAGTGATTTAACAACAAACTGCAGACAACTTGTAAGAAGGAAGCTGTGAAAACTGCAGAAGAAAGGGGGGAAAAAAGGAAAGTAATTTTCCTGCTGAATGGCAGGGTTCTCCTCTACACTGATGGGAAAAAACCATACTCAATACACTAGCCCTTCATGGAAAATAGATTCTTATGTCTCACTAAGAGAATATAGTTTTCCTTCCTTGCCTTTTCTAGAGTATCTGGCAGTCAGACAGGGTTGACCAAATCACTTTGGATATTGTCCATAACAACATCTATGATGATCATCATTAGTATCTCTGATTTCTAAAAAATAGATTCCCTATGCCATAAACATCGGGTCTGTTTTGCATAATCATGCTGCTGAGGCAGCTTCTGCTGCCATAGTCCCCACCTGACCAGGCTATATCTGCTGCAGCATCAGAGCCCTCCAGGCTGATATAACCAGGAGCTGTAGTTCTACTTCCAGCTGGGTCATCCCTCAGCAAATTCACACCCACAAACACACAATTTACTACTGACTTCCTCTTCGGTAGTAGCCAGAAAGCAGAAATATTTTCTTTCTTTCGTTCCAGAATAAAATAGCTTTCTGTGCAAGACTAAAGCTGGGTCTCATGCAGCCTCCATTTTTGGTATGGACTTTCTGAGTAGCCTTACATGACTCCTAATTCATGTCCAATTTCTGAGTTACAAGGAAGAGATACTACTTTCTTCCAACCTTTTTTGTCTGTCTTCTTGGGGTTTTAGAAGGGAGAAAACCCCCTTTCTTGACACTCTTAGAATAGAAACATCTTGTCCCTTGCATTCTTTTACAGCTTCCTGCTAAAAAGAGCTCATTCTGTGGTGAGAAATGTGGCACTGGGGAAAAGGGAATGTTATTGCTTCTCTTTTCTCAGTAGCCTGCTTTATGAGAAGAGCATCTGGCGTGGCAGGCCTGCCTCATAAAGTGCAGTAGGACTTGACTGATACAACTGGAGTGGCCACATTTGAGTTGCAGTTTGTCCCATGATGCACCATAACAAACTTTTATCTTCTTACACTTTTAAGATAAGACAAAGTCAAAATACTCACAGAATAATCCAGTGCCACATAGGTTATCCTGTCATTATTATACTCCTGGGATTCAACAACAGGGACTACATCAAACACCAAATAAAGTAGAAATCCTCACTAAAACAGTTGCCTTGTATTTGCTTTCTGAAGCAGTAAAAGCAGCCAAAACTCTTCTGACTGTAGAACAGCTAGGAAGAAAACTACAAGTAATTTAATGGGCATATCTCAAGAAGCCAAAATACAGCATTACCATCACTCAGCTTCCTGCACTCACTTTTGCTGCGCTTCATTTTCAGTTCTCTGAACTAGCTCAGTACACCAAGAGAAAAAAACCATACCTTTAAAATACAACATGACAACAGATTATATAAATGACAAACTGTAGGGAAAGCCTAAAGAGCAGTAGATGAAAAGAAGCAGAGAGATTGCTGCAAGCTGTAAAGCATTACCAGCAGCAGGACCAAAAAATAACCCCTAAAAAATAAAAAAAAAAAACCCAAACAAAACAAACACCAAAAAGCCACAAAAAAAATCCAAAAAACCTATAACATAGAAATATAGTCACCAAAGCTACACATCCTCAGACCTGAGTTTAAATAGCACTCCTGGCCAACAGACAGTGTGTGGGTGGGAGTCTCAGATGAGGTCAATCAGGGTCATTAAAGCCTTGTCTCTCAGGGCTGACACATTTTCATTCATGTTAAGCAGGAAAAAATACAACACAATTCTTGACAGAATTCCCAGTTAAGTAAACACTGTATTTGCACAGACCTAGGATATATTTGAGGAATTATACTGTCTCAAACAGGTATCACAGGCCCCATTGCTCTTACAATTTAATTTTCAAGTGATTATTGGCACAGCTGGCTCTGCACATGACTTGTGCCTACACAGCATGTGATCACATTCCTCACAACCTTGTGACAACTCAAAACATTCTTCTCTGCCTATGTTCACTTGCATCAGTTTTTGGTTCTGAAAATGGCAGGAGCCCCATACTATCAGCTTTGAATCCACGTGGCCAGTTCTCCTTCCCTCCAAGTGCTATGTTAAATAATGTCCCAAAGGGCCTTGCAGAACACGCTACATGTGTACCTTCCCAATACCAGGAATCTTTGTGCACCTAGCACCAGGACAGCCCACAGAACAAGGCGGTGCAGATTCTTGACTATTATCCCTTTATATTTTCCTTTGTTAATATTATTTTTAGTGTTCTATACCATATACTATTTTACCATGCAGGGAAGCGAAAAGCAGTAAAAGAAGGCATGGAAGGAAGTGCAGCACTACAATTAGAATGGTTAACATCACTGAAAAGTACTGCTCAACAGGAGTAACTTGCTGAGAAGTGTTGTAGTGATATCTCCATTCTGCTTCCACAACCCAAACTATCACCTCTGCATGGTGCTTCTGTCTTCTGTTGACATGTCCTCTGTTCTCTTCTTGATTCAGAGCATTCATTTGCTCTGTTGATAAAATGAAGGGGAAGCATGAACAGCCTCACATCTAACTGATCTGACAGTTTGTTAAAGTCCAGATTACAGAGAGCACTTGAATATAATTCACATCAGGAGCTTAAAGAGAAACCATAGTGGATTTAAATGCAACATGAGAAACACTTGGACATGCAATTTAAGCTTGTGTGATCACACTGTCGTCTTGAAAGAAATGCTTTGTTTCTAACTTTTTACCTTGGTGAGTATGGCAAGAAAAAGTGAAAAAGAGAGCTATAAATGGTAGCAAACCAGGTGCCTTCGGGGGAGCAACTGTTTTCAAACTCTCAGAACCTGGTGTGAACTAACAGGCCCTAATTGCCCTGACCAGCCTCACCTGCTGCCTCCACCCACCCCTCCTGATGAGGAGTTCTATTTAGCTCAGCCCTGGTTGTGCTCTTCTTTTTCTTCTGTAGGAATGCTGCTGGGCTGCAGCTCTACTCCTACTGTGTCTGGTTCTTTTTGGTCTTTGGCTCTGGCTTTTCAACTTGACCGTAGGAGCTGCTCCTTGAGATGCCTTGTCTTTATTATCCTTAGTAAGTCTTATCCTGAAGTAATTTCCCAATGTTGTTTTTGGGAGTACACCTAAGGGTTTAGACTTCCTGCTGCTCTGTGTTGACCTGGCAGCTTCTCAGGTGAAGTGGGGCAGGACCCTGGCTGGTGAAGGTCTCTGTTCTCCTGGTTGCGCTGCTGTGTCTGATTTCCAGAGCTGGCTCTCAGTGTTTTCTGATGTAGCGCTCTTTGCACTAGTTTTACTTGCTGGAAAATCATACTTTGGGTATTTCTTCTGTTCTTTTGCACTTGTAAGTGAATGCTACTGACTTGATAAGGCTTTTATGAGTGGGCTTAATTCAATTATACTTCTGGTGATCCCTGTCTGAAAACATTTTATGTGAAAAGACCTTCATCCTGTGAGCCTTTCTCTTAGGGAACTTTGAAAATTACTTCAGACTATTGTAGTCAGCTTCTTTTAGACATACTAAGTCAGTTTTCATTTAAAACCTCATATTCGATTATTTTAATAATATATTAGCAGCGCATTCTTCTATTTAGATCTGTGCTGCTCTCATTCATGTTAGAAATCACTGTTGTATAAACTGCAGTATGTAATTCTTATATGCAACACAAATTGGCTTAATCCTTTTTCTAGAGATAAAATATTCTGTAATAGCTTAAAGCAAGGGTATTTGATGTTAAGTCATAAGTAACTAAACAATTTTATCCCTGCTGGTATGAACCAAACCAAAATTCTCAGCATTTCCTGTGTTCCTTCAACTTCCCAAGACTGGGAGAAGTCAGCTTTCATTGAGTTAATCAAAAACTCTGAATTTAAGGGTTAAGATAAAGGCAGCAGGGTTCAGGAAATGTCTGCAAGTCTTCTTAACTTAAAATTCTAAGTAACAAGTACCAAGTGGGAGCCACTGATATATGTTATACTGTGTTGATTTGTTACATGTAAAAATTGCTTCTGGCAAATGCAACTGAGAATTATTTCTAGTGTTTAAGTTAAAAGTCACCATTGCATCAAAGCTCTGTTTAGGAAAAGCTATTAATGTTCAAACTTAATTTTTTGTTAATTGGTCTCTCTTGTATTGCTCTAGTCTTGTGACAGTGCCCTAAGACCCTTGACAGACCAACTGCTGCTGTCTTTGCTAATTAAAATTTGCATATTAAATTGGTCAATACTGTAGTATGTTATGAGCAGGAATTTGATATTTGTTGTGGGTTATAGCAATGGTTCTCAGTCTTTGATGCCCTAGACTGTTCACTTCTGCAGCTCCCAACTGAGGAACTTCCTTACAAAGTGAGTTCCTCGTGCGTGGTTCATGTTTCAGATATTTATGTTCCAGTTCTCCTGATCATTACTGTCAGAATATTCAGTCTTTTCTCCACTAACTAATAAGTTGTTTTGCAGATGTGTTTTCCTCTTGCTGTAATCAAATTGATAAGCTGGCTAGAAAAAGAATACAGTAGTTTCACGAATACAAGCCGCACGGATTATAAGCCGCACCCCCGGTGCCTCGACAATGTTGCTGTCTTTGTCAATAGATAAGCCGCACCCCGAATATTAGCCGCACTTTCGTTTGTCGCGAGAATCCGTGCGCAGCTTTCACAAATTGGCCAATTAGTAACAGGATCGCGGCAAAGCGGGCTTTACTGGCTCGGGGCGGGGCCAGGCAGGCTCGGCCTGCTCATGGTTGCCGACGGGGCCGGGTGGCCCAGCTCAGCGCCACGGCTCGGCGGGGCTGGCCGGGTGGTGCTGCCGCCGCCGCCGGGCTCGCTGGCCCCCCTCTCCCGTCAGCACCGCCCCGCTGCCGCGTTCGCTCGCCCGGCCGGCGGGCTGCCACTGCCGCCGCCGGGCTCGCCGTCCGCCCCGCGCCGCGTTCCCTAGCCCTGCCGGCGGGCTGCCGCTGCCAGGCTCACCGGCCGCCCCCTCCCGTCTGCACCGCCGCCGCGTTTCCTCGCCCTGGCCGGCACTGCAGGCCCCCGCACTGCCGGGCTCCCCCACGCTGCTGGCCCCGATTCTGCTGGGCTTCCCCCGCTGCCAGGCAGCCCCACCCGCCGGCCTTCCTGCTTCTGCCATGCTCCCCTGCACTGCTAGCCCCAGTTCTCCCGGGCTCCCCCGCCCTGCTGGCTCAGGCTCTGCCGCCCTCCCTGCCCCGCCCTGCTGGCTCAGGCTCTGCCGCCCTCCCTGCCCCGCCCTGCTGACTCAGGCTCTGCCGCCCGCCCCCCACACTGCTGGCCCCGCCTCTGCCAGGCTTTCCCACCTCTGCCGGGGCCGGCCGGGCTCCAGCTTGGCTTGGGGCTGCCGCGGGCTCTTACTTCCGTGTTGGCAGCTTTTAGAATTTTGTTAATGTATTAGCCGCTCCGGAATATTGGCCGCACTTGCGGGTTTCCACCAAAATTTTGGTCAAATTGGTGCGGCTTGTATTCGTGAAATTACTGTATGTTTTTTTTAATAATACCTGAACAATTTCCAGCCACACTAGAGCATGTGGCTTGAAGTAACAGAAAGAGTGCTTCTCTTCAAATTGAATGTACTAGATATCTATTTAGTGATTAATCAGAATATAATAGATAATATAATCTAATAATATTCAGGAACAGTAAACAAGTCAAGGTTTAACTTGCTTTTCAAACACTGAGACTTGCTTAGACCAAGTGATAGTAGAGGAATAAAGTGGTGCACACCTGAGACTATATTAAACATTACTAACAAAGCAGAAACAAGGGAGAGGAGTTTGAGAAAGATGGACCCTCCACAGTCTCTGTTGAGGTAAAAGACAAGTTCAACCAGAGAAATTACTTTTCTCTATTTAGAGAACGCTCTTTTATGTCTTTCATCATAACTGATAACCAAGAGAGAGATCCTTTGAAAGACTTCAGCTCTTTGTTAAAACACACTTTGCCCTATTATATTAGAAAGCCGTTCTTGGAGCTATCATTTCACTTTAAAAAAACCTATTTCCTATAATATAACAAATATACATTGGGTATTCTGCTACAGAATAGATGGAAAAAAGATCCTTTAGTTTTGTCATGTGATAAAATAGGTTGTAAGTAAAGGCATTGTGACTTGTCAATGCTTTCACATTAACAATCAATAGCTATTCATACGAAACTGTACTCAAAGAAATAAAAACCCTCTTCCTTTATGCAGAGCAAGCTATTGCCCATCCCTTCTATATAAGACACTGCTTACTTAGACACAGATAATTGATTGTGAAGCAGATAAGAACCTTTAACAGCTGCCTCTGGCTGGGGCCTGTGTCTTATCTCAGAAGGTAGTGTATCCTTCTGTGATTGCATTTGCTGGAACAATGTAATCAAATGAAGGAACAAAGCCTAGTTTTGTTTAGGGTTCATTAGACTGCAGTAGATTGTAAAACAGTCTAAAGTAGTTCACCAAGCTCACCTTAATGCTGTTTTTTTTAAAGGAACTACTGCCACCCTCCTTGTCTAGCTTCTAAAACCAGAATTGTGCTGCTCTTGAACTAATAACCAGGTCAACATCTATTTCACAAAACAGCTGTATCTATAAAATAGTTTCTATATAATGATATTCTGATAGTACAGGTCATGGGCTTCTTTTAAACTGTTGATTATTTTTTGGAATAATCATAGGCTTTTCCAAATTATATTAATTCAACTAGTGAATTATATGCAGCAACATGCAGTAGTGTGCCTTTCCTCTGGGGGGGAAAGGCACATTTTCATGTTTTCATCTTATCATTAAGTGATTCCCCTAAAAGGAGAATGGGTGTGCAAAAAGCTCTTGGACATAGAGTGGAACTAGCTGATGTGAAACTCAGACTTGTTATAAGTGTTAAACCCCACATTAGTTTGCTGTAGGTATGGTTCCCTGTTAAGTAAAATACCTTACTTGTGTGTTTTTCCACTTTCCTACAAAACTAACTATTCTTCCTCAAAGATTGAAAGATGGTGAAATGAAAAAAGGATAAGTAAAAGAATGAAATGAGAGATACAACTTGGGAAAGTGGAAAGGAATGAAGAGTGGGAGGAAAAAGAAAAGATTGGGGTGAGAAGAATAGAGTAAGGTGAAAAAGATGACAAAAGAAATACTTCATCACTAAGACTATATTTATAGTGAAGCAAGAACAACATAAACTGGGTAGTTGAACTATTGCTTGACCTATCAAGCTTCCACAGAACACCATTTAAATAGAAATGAGTGTAATAGAGGCCATCTTACTGTTAGTTTCTTCCAGTTACACTCAATTTCTTTCCAGCAGAACTCCAACTCCTAGGATGACATCTTCTGCACTGGTAGGCTGCTGTGTACAATGCTACGTGAAGTTATTCTTCTCTTCCTATACAAACTCCTGAAAGAACTCAAGCACTCCAATATCTACCATTATGGGATTTGCCACATGTTCAGGGGTGACTGAGAATTTACCTCAGAGTTTTGCTTTTACCAGAGTGTGCCTTATTCTAACACAGTGAGCTCTGGTCAGACCTGTAGGGATGGAATGTTCTTATTTTTTCACTTCTTTAGAAAGCCTATATATTAATTAGTGAAATGAGCATATTAATATTAACTTTTCTGACCAACAAAAGGGCTGTTAAGACTAGTTATGCCTTAATCTACCACATACATAAACAAAATTAAAATCCATGTGACTTAGCATATGCTTTAGTTTCAGTTAGCATAAGCTTTATAACATTGTTAGGTTTGATTCAGGTTAAGTGATCACAGTTATATTGTCACACTGCTTCTTATAGACCTTCTGCAGTCTTATTTTGTACCTTGTCACGTATGTCTGGAAACTTGCCCAGTTTTTGAAAATAGTTTTATTAATAGAATTTGCATTAGTTGTGATTTTACCTAATTTGCCATTTCCCAGTAGTTCTGTTTTTAACTTGCCTTTCAAGGAAGTGACAACTAGGCACAAAAAGAAAGAACCAAAGGGATAAAACAAAGGGAAGAAAACTGGCACCTGAAGTTAGTCTTTAAAATGAGGAGGGAAGTAACATTGATCGTTTGCATTAAGTTTTGGAAGTCTCAAATGTCTGCTGGTTGCTTTAAAAAAATATTTGATAGAGAATTTCAGAATTCATTTTTTCCAGAAAACTTTGGTTTTCCTCCCTTGTGGGTGGTGGCAATGAGAAAGATACCTCTTTCCTTTCTCTTTGTGTGTTCTTTGTTATTAGGAATACCAGTCTTTTGGTGAGCAAAACCTGCAAGGAACCTTTTCCATCTGTTTTGGA
This sequence comes from Catharus ustulatus, assembly GCF_009819885.2. Taxonomy (NCBI): domain Eukaryota; kingdom Metazoa; phylum Chordata; class Aves; order Passeriformes; family Turdidae; genus Catharus; species Catharus ustulatus. The sequence goes on along the minus strand of NC_046228.1, from coordinate 27,357,579 downwards.
CATTCAAAGGCCATTCCTGTTGGAGTACAGCTGCTCTTCAGCTGAGTCCCTTTTTTAAGAGATGATTCCTGTGACAGACTTGCTGTACAAATTTGTAATCCTCTCACATAAATATGTCAGAACCATTGGTAAGATCAAAATATTTCATGTCAATAAGTATTCCTTATACAAGATACATTTGATTTGACTTACTAGACTTATAACAGCCCTTGCAGCTCTTTGCTTTCTATCTAAAGAATGAGAAAAACTCTGCAACTAAACATTCCAGTAATGGAACAGCCTTTTCTTCTAGATACAAGATAAAAGTATTTTGCTTTTCACATAGCTAAAAGGAAAGATAGCAACATGGCACAGTCACTGTATTTCATTACTTCCCATATTAACTTCTGGTGCTAATGCTTTACTAAGAAGTTCCTTTATTGTTGCTGCTTAGCCAAAGACAGTTCAGCTAGTTGTTTTTTTTTTTCTATGTAACCTGAAAAAACCCTTAATATCCTCTCATAACCTTTTTGAAACAAAGATATTTTTAGTTTAGAAGCTCTAGGCAAAAAATATTGAAAGAGACCGACCAAGGGGCTTATTTTGACAGTTCTTTTCTTAATAAAAAAATAAAAATCTGAATGTGCTTTTCGTATCGTTTGAAGGTATAATATTGGGTTTTTCACGGGCAAGATTGTCCATTCTCTGACTAGGGCTAATGTCAATGTTCATGCAGGTTGCTTTTAGTAAGTAAGCTAATGAGACCACTAATGACTTTTCACTTCCATTAGTCTGCTATGTATTATTGATTCAGGCATTATTGATTAATGCTGTAAGTAGATTTATTTCTGTTCCTGGAGAGTAAAGGATTGGCACCTCTGTTAGATGAATGGTATCTTACTGCTTGCTTTGGTCAGTTCTCTGCTGACTCCTTTCCCTTCCTCTGCTCTTGTCCCCTTTATTGTTTTTCTTTTCTGATATTTAGTTAAATGTTAGGTGCTTTCCATCTACCTTCTGTGTAAGAGAAATTTGTCTAAACTTTGTAAAGTATAAAGGTACAGAAATGGCAAGCTCCTGCATGCGCGGCAGTGTTTCTTTCAGAGTTACCAGGGTGATGTTCCATGTGTGCTGCTGCTTCCAGAGCCTGGCTCCGCCCGTGGCTGCTCCTGCTCCTCAGAATCCCGGGCTGCTGCTGGCTCTGTGCAGGCTCTTCAGTCCTTGACGCAGCTCCTTATCCCACCGCTCCCAGGCTCCAGACTCTGTAGTGCCCAGGTGTATGGGATAACTTGGTGCTGAATTTCTCACGATTCATCCAGGGCAATACAGTGCACTTGGGGTTTGTGGCCAAGCCCCATAAACCAGATCCAGCTCTCCAATCTCTTGAATTGAAAGACTATGAACTTTGGCTCCTTTTATCTTTTTAACTAGTAACTTATTGCCCTGTGTGTGTTCTAGCTATCATTTAGTCTGGACTTTTGAATTACTTTATATGTTGAATACCTAAACTTCAGTCATTAGCGCCTCTGCTCAGTACAAGTTATATATCTTTGGCTGTTTTCTGCATACTGTTCTGATGGCTTATGTCCCTGGAGACTACTGACATTTTACTCTTTAATAGACTATATAGCTCATCACCTGCACTTTTAAGTACCTCACTATTTCTCTTGCACAGCTATAAAAATTTGACTTCATGTTTTGCCACCAGCACTGATAATCTACACCCTCTTTCAAAGTCAGGGGTTTTTAAGTATTTAAGTGGTACTTTGGGGAATCTTACTCAATACCAGGTTATCAAGTGTCTGTGAGATTGTCAGTCAAGTTAATTCTCATTTTTTAGAATTTAGGACCACCTCCATCAGCTGTGGGACAGAAACACAAACATCACATGCCTGTGTAAATTAGGACTTTTATATGAAAAGTTAGTGCAGGTGACTGCAAAATAAGAGTTACAGAAGTTTTAAATATACCTGGTTTCACATGTCTGGGTGGTGTTTTACTGTTAAACCTGTCACCTAATAGCCATTGTTTTTCTCCAAGAAAACAGAGGGAAGCACTCTGTTTTAAGTGAAGCAGAAAGTTCCTCAGCTGAGGACAGGTGGTTGAAAAAGTTTTCCTTCCTGTGGAGGAAGAAGATTTAAATAAACTGAGTAATTTCTGTCTTTTGGTAAATCAAGTTGTGTCCTGAATTTTAACAGTGCCAACCTTCTGCCTCATCTAATTCTAATTATAAGAAAAGAAATTGCGAATTATTCCTCAGAGTTTAGTTAGGTAAATATCCTGCCCAAAAGATCACCAGCATCTTTGCTACATACATATTTTCAGGACAATACCTCAAGTGACCTCACCATAAATACATAGGTCAAGTTCCAGAACCAGGGTTCCAAAATGCATGTGCACAGATGATCATTAAAAGACTAAAATACTCATTTCCCTAGGAGTGGATGTTTCTTGTATTTCCATAACTCTGCTGACTACCCAAAATTAAGAGTCTGGTCCCAGTGGAATATTTGGAGAATGAAAAATAGTCTCTCTAAAGTCTCCCCTTCGTTATTTTTTTATGGTCAGTGAATCACGACAAGTCTTTTACTGCTATAATGTCAATAAGCAAAGGTAAGAAATTCAGAAGAACCATAAAAGTATAAGAAAAGCCTGAGAAACATCAGTGATTAGAAACTATTCCCAGCACAATGACTGTTTATGTTGCATTACTGTGTTAGATTTTTAGTTCTATTCAGTATTTCCCTTCTTAGGCCTAATTCTTACACAAAAACCATGTTCCTAAATCTTCAGGTAGTCTGGGGGCTTCAGTTGCAGGCACTTCTTTGGAATGTGAATCTCAGCCCTGATCATCAGACCTTGAAAAGCTGACCTTTTAATAAGACTATCTAGGGTATTAAGAAAACTAAATGTTTCATTAAAATTGCTGAAGCAAGAATTCATTTTAAGAGGAATAATTTCTCTTCCAATAATTACATGGAAGGAAAGGGAACTTGAGTTCTCAGCTGGTTCACTTTGGAACTCTTTTAAAAGGCACTTGAATATCATGAAGAGAGCTGCTAAGCTGAGCTGAAAACTGGTTTTGTAGTATGACTGTGTTTTAAATTATACCAAGCTTTCCAAGGGAGGCTGTGTTAGCTTTCAGATTTCTGTGCTTGTGCTCATGCTAAAGAGCAATTTAGCTTGGACCAAAATAACTTCATGGTTCAGACTACAGCCTTTCTTTTCCTAGACTTTTACATTGACAGCTTCAAACTACATGCCTACCTACATCCTGAATCCTTTTACAAACCTGCAAAAGCCCCATCAATGTTTGAGTTAGATCACTGAAATATGGGTTGAGAAGCACAGATTTGCTGAGCTGCATGCTGTATGAGGCTGAAAGAGTATTTTAGGGAAAACTCTCCATATTCTCACACTCTTTTCTGGCATGCTGCTTTCAGTTACTGGATCTGGGGTTTGACACACCTTTGGACTGACTCAGAATGGCCATTCTTATACTGTTTATGCTCAGAAAATAGGTGTGAGTTTATCTGGTATTGAACTTAAGAATACTGCCATGAGTTCATGGAGTAACCAACCATGATCACTGTTGCCTTGCTGTTTGCAATATACCACAGCAGACTGAGATCTCTGCAGTTGTCTAATGGTGGTAACAAGTTCTGATTGTTGCCCGAGGATGTTTCTCTCTGAACTGTGAGATAAACAGCCCTGCTCTCTCACTCTAAAAGAAACCCAAGAAAGTAACTGTGCCACAAGTCAATGAATTGGGAAACAAAGACTCTGTGGGCTTCTAAGTATGTCCATGGTCAGGAATATAACAGCAAGAGTTTGTCCTGATTGCATGGTTAAGATGTTTTGAGCTTCATTTAATTTTGTGAAGACAGAAGTGACTGTACTTGTTTACCTCTTCTTCCTGACTATTGCTTACTATAAATGAAAGCTAAAAAAGTAGCATTTTCATCTCTTGAGTCAAAGGCAACAGCAATGCATTTGTTTAGTAAAATATATGTGTATTAAGGGCAAAGGCTTAACTTTTTGACTGGGTAGGATTTTGTTTTGGTGGGGGGAACAAGAGAGGATAAGAATAATTATTGAATTAAATTTTGCAACTGAAGCTGCATGAAGGGGTAGAAACACACAAAAAGTGTTTCTCAGGGAGAAATGCATCTTAATTTTGGTTGAGGTGTTCTGTGGTCTTAAGTCTCATTGCTGAAACTGCTTAGAAAAGAGCACTTTAATTTTTCTCGCTAGGAAAAGTAGCTGAGTCATTCATTCACTTGGAAGTGAGATAAGGCCTATCAAAATCTGATGTTCCTTGTCATAAATCCACTTTCTTATTACACAGGGAGAGGTCAGTCACTGCCTGAGGTGACATCCTTAACATCCAGTTTGTACAAGAAGGAAACTCTATGGTGGTGTGCAAAATTGCTCAAGTATCCTGGTGACTCAAACCCATATTCAAGGCTGTATGTTGTTAATGTGTTTTGTTTTTTCAAGCCCATTTGTAGCTATCTGAAAGAGCAGAAAGAATGCAGTGCCAAGCTTTCCCAATCACATATATGAATTTCAGGATATTAATTCAGTGAAAATTTCTTACAGTAAGTAGAGATGACATGTTTGTCTATATGTTTGTCTGCTGTGCAGAAAAATTGTCACCCAATTATGTTCTTGTGGTTTGCAACATCATCTCCAAGTAATGAGCAGAAATGCCAGTTCTGAAGGGAGTAGGCAGAACCATAAAACTAAAGTAAGAAGCTGCAGTTTGACTTTCTGAGTATTGGTGCCAGTGTTTATCACTTCATACAGGTTTGCTTTTGAGATTTTTTTTTTATTCAGAAGGCTTATTTTTTGCTTTTTAAACTCTGAAAACCTTTTTCAGCTGTCCACATTTTTATTAAAACAGAACACTGACATTTCTTGTAGTCATATTGAATTATTCACAAGTTCACAAAAAAAAATTAAGCGGAGTATATTTGTTAAGCGAATTCATGGCATTACCAAAAAATGGAAGTCCTACTACATTTGCATTGCTCTAATACTTAGAAATGTTAGGCAAGTCAAAACACAATCCCAGCATGGAATAAAAAGTCTGCTCCAAAGAGCTTGTAATCAAAGTACAAGGAGACAAGAAATGGAGGTGTACTGGCAGGAGAGGGCAGAGAAAATCCAACACTATAGATCAGTGGTGTCAACATGGACAGCAGAGTGTGTGTCTGCAGCCCAGCTATTGTCAATGTTTCTTGTTGCCACTGCCACCATTGTGCAGAACTGCATGGAGACAAACAAATCATGCATGGTGGAAACTGTGTTCAGGGCGTGATGGAAATGGGTATCACTGGCTGACAGGATGAGAGAGCTGGCGAGCCAGAGCTGTCTGAAAGCTGATAGCTAAGCTGGAGACAGAGAATCTATCAAGGCTCATAAAAGTGAAAATAGAATATTTGTCTGATTTGAGAGAAAAGAAAGGGTGGAGAGTTGTCAAAGAAGGGGATGCACGGCAACAACAGTTAAAGAAAGGAGCTGGGAGAAGATAGGATCAAAATGAAAAGGGCTTAGACTAAGCTGAACACAGTATCACTTGCACACTTGCATCCTGTCTGCAAACTTGTGATAACTGTCCTGTACCTTCCATTAATTAAGGTTGGAGTAAAAGGATGTCATAGCAACTGAAACAGAAGTCACTGAGGATCCAGAGAAGGCGTTTAGCAGAGTAGGTATTAATACAGGCCACACTGCAGAGCTAAACAAAGAAGAATGTGTTCATTTGGAGGCCTCATGTGGACACTTGGGAAATCAGAGTCCATGGTGATAATAGGCTGGATGGCAGCCCAGGCAGAAGAGTTTATAAAGAAACAGACATACGGCTTTGCACTTCTGTACACTGAGAACTGACATTACATCTGCTCTGGATTCTGCTCTAGTTTAAGCATTAGGTCTGTTTGATTTCAGACTTTGTGTGAAGAGTTTCCAATTGCAGCAGGGACAAACTCCTCATAATGTCTCTGTTCTCAGTGGCCATTACAGCATCCTGCCAAAATATTGAACACTGTTGCATCTGAAGCTGAATTTGCAGAGGCTGCTGATGGCCCTTTTGTCTTGTGTAGGACACTGAAATTTCTTACAGACTCAGCTAAAATATTTTTTAAAATACTTAAATATTTTTAGTTTTCACTTGCTCATCAGGCTCCTTTCAGAAACAATTCAAATACAAGATTTTGCAAATTCAGTGATGTTACTGGGTGATCTGTTTTTTCCTTCTCATCCTGCTCCAGTTTCTGAAAACACTGGGCACAGTGCAGTTCAGAACAGCAAAACAGGACATCTCTAATGGCTGGGAGTTGCTGAGACTTGAGATGCCTGCTTATTAATGCACAAACAGAATTTTCTCCCACCAGTGGCCTGACAACTCTGGCTTTTTTTATTCATCTACATAACCACTGATGGTATTTCTCAAAATGATAAGACTTCTTTCACAGAGATGTTGTAAGACAGGATGTGTGTGGCAGAAAAAAGTAATTGTATAGCCATCAGGGCAGCAAATGTATTCTCTGCAGATAATTTGTGGACAATAGTGCTATTATCTAAGGAGAAAGATGATCATTCTTTAATACCAAGTGACACCACACTTTGTTTACCCTCTGGTTATCATGAAGTATTATTTCCCAAATATCAGGGTTTACATTTTGATTGCTGTGTGTGGGTAAAAATTGCTTCATACTGTTTGTCCTTCCTCAATCTATTCATCAGACATCTGTCTCTCTCCATTACTATCCCGTCTTACCTGGCAAGATATTTCTGCAGCCCCTCCCACAAGAGGCTCAAGTCACTGAGTTCTGTATATTTCAGAAGTACAGTAATTTCACGACTATAAGGCGCACCCTTTTGACTAAAATTTTCCCTGGAACCCGGAAGTGCGCCTTATAGTCCGGTGCGCCTTATCTGATGGACAAAGTTCAAAAAAATTGCCTACCCGGAAGTGCGAGCTGCGAGCCACGGGGGGAGCCGGCAGGGCCATGGCTGCCAGGTGGAGGTGGGGCGGAGCAGGGGCGGGCACGCCCCGGCCCCGTGAAGGCGGAGCCGCCCCTCCACAGGCACCCACCGGCCCCGTGGAGGTGGAGCCGCCCCTCCACAGGCACCCACCGGCCCCGTGGAGGCGGCACGGCCCCTACAGAGGCACGCCCGGGCCTCGTGGAGGCAGAGCCGCCCCTCCACAGGCACCCTCCAGCCCCGTGCAGGCAGCACAGAGGGGCGGCGGCCATAGCCCGGCCCCGGAGAGGCAGCACGGAGGGGTGGCAGCCATGCCCCGGCCCCGCCGGATGCAGGCGGGCCTGGGGCCCTGCGGCACCGCCCCTGCCAGGTACAGGCGGGCCCGGGGGCCAATGACTGCCGGGTTGAGGCGGGGCCTCGGCCAGCAACCACGCGAAGGGAGCTGGGGGCGGAGCCTCGCTGCAAAAAAAAAGTGCGCCCTATAGTCCAGTGCGCCTTATCTGATCTACAAAGTTGCGAATTTTGCCAACTCCCGGCGGGTGCGCCTTATAGTCCGGTGCGCCTTATGGTCGTGAAATTACTGTAATCACCACATAAGCAAATCAGATGAGAGTAAAAAACCAACAGTCAAAAACCAAACAGTACCAGTAGTGCTTCCTGTAAGCAGTACAAGCTCTCTGCTAGTGCTGACCAAATCCTGCCACTGCTGTCTGCCACCGGTCACTGTGTGCACCTCCAGTGGCAGCCAGAATTTCAGTAGGGGAAAAATGCTTGATACAATTTCTCTACAATTTTATTTCTCACTCCTTCTCTGTCAATAATCCTCATACTGACATAGTATACTAGCTGGGAAACACACAATTCTGCTGTATCTCTGCATGAGCAAATCTTCCATAATGCCTGCTTTCAGCAAAAATTACAAAGCAGCTTTGAGACCACCCTATGCTGATCCCACATTTCAGCTCACTGTAGACTTGACTTGTCTGTGACAGAGACAGGCTTATTAAGGGGAAGAGAGTAATAAGGGAAATTTTCTGTAAGTTTTGTATTTAATTATTGCCAAAAAGATGGGGCATTTTTTCTGCAACGATACAGCAACTTTGCAATTGTTTTTTAAATTATTTCTCCTTGACAACAATAGGCACTAAGCTGCACAGCACAATCGGCTGTAGTTCACACATGTGAGAAGGTGAGAGCTTCTATTTGGGAACTAGAAGTAGGGAAGCTTCCAGCTGAAAGTGTTTGAAAAGAATTTGCATAACCAGAGTTCCTTGGAGAAGGGTAGGCTTTGCGAAGAGTTTATTAAGCCATAGGAGACAAGGAGGGATGAATCTGAGAGCTCACAAATCAGGGTTAAGAGGCCTTTTTGGAGGCACTGCAAATCCAACTTGGCTGGTCTTGAGAGCTTTTTGAGCAACTACTTTCTGTTCAGATTCTGTGAGGAAGGACAAGAGGGACAGAGGTGGGCTGATCTTTTTAAGCTAGCTGGCCTTGAAGCCATAAACCCCCAGAGCAAGCTTGAAACACAACTGGGGGAACTCAGGCAGAGAAGCTGCTGGATTGTGCCTTGCCATAGACTTGCAGCCTAATGTCATTTACAGGGCTACATTCAGACTGTTGGAGAGATCACTGATAGAATCTTTTCATCTCAGTGGAAAATATTTTGGTATTGCTAAGTATTAGAAAAAATCTTGTATTTGAAGGGACTTTTCTAAACCATCCTTTCTGGTCTGGCCCTTCTGTACTTGGCCCAGCCCTGGGATTCTCCCTCTCCTCCAGCAGAGCTAAAGAGCCCACTGTTAGCACTTGCTGGCTGCACCCTACAGTTTGTACCATTGCTGTTCACCTTACATCTTGTCTACCCTACAAAATTAGAACCACCCATGAGGTGAATTATTCTCTTCTACAGCACAATAGAAACCATGTTGATTTGATTTACTGTTTTCTGTTTTGTCTATTGATTTTTGAGAAGTCCCAAGAGTATACTCCCATGAAAGGCCATCCAGAACTTTGTATTGAGTTTAACAATTTTATTTACAAAGGGTCTTCTTGCCTCCTGTCCCCTTGCCAAGTTGCTGTAGGCATGAAGAACTAAATTTAATTTTTATGATTAATAGAGCACACAAAAGATATATATTACACAACTCTCTCTCCCTGCCTTGTTATTTGGGGTGCCAAAATTGCAGCACACTCTCTGAGAGCAGCTAAGAAGTGGGAGAGCTCCCCTCTGACAGATCTTAGCTGTGAAAAGGCAAAAAAGAACACAGATGGTTGAAACCAGAGTTTTGTGTAAAATGAGCAACCAATTTCACCTGCTTATCTAAGCAGACATATTTGTTGCAGGTACCAGTACAAAATTTGGGCCCTGAAAATGCTTCTGAGGGAAACATGTTTCAGAAGTTGCAGCCACTGAAAAGCAATACCAAATGAGATACCCAGGGCTCACACTATACAGGGGGGGCTGTGTGGGGAAGGCTGCTGTGAACTCAGATTTTATAGTGTGATTCTGCCTTTTGAAAGGCAGATATTGCAAATGAATGGACACTCAAATGGAAAATCAATAGTTCCTCCCTTTATCCCATTACTTACAGGGTTACCTAGCATGTCTATGGGACAAGCAGAGCATTTTTTGAGCATTGAGAATTGTCTTCCCCAAGATGTTTTCAGGAATTGTCAGTATCATTCCCCACATCACAATGGGGAAAAAGTAAAATCACTCAACTTACTAACAATACCAAACAACTTCTTTTTGTGCATGCCTCCTTTGTGGTAACTCAAATCCCAGACCTGTGTCTGCACTCAGAGAAAAGTGGGACTTTCCCATTTCTGAGTCGTCTGTTCCTCTTTCCTTATGCTGGCCTTGGAAATCTAGGTGATCTTTCAGAAAGTTTAAAGAAGCCCAGGTGACCCTTTGTAAAGGTGTTTCAAAGTCATCAATGCCTAGCTGACTATGCCCCTGGTCTTTTAACTCTCCCAGCATTTCCCAAAAGCTATACCCTATGTATCTTGTGGGCAGCAGATTACCTGTTCTTGCAGTGCACTCTGTATTTCTGTAGATGAGCTAACACCTAATTCCACCCACAGCTCCCAGCCAAAGAAGAGGACAATGAGTTCTTTTCCCATCATTGTGAAAGAAATCTTATACTCATTTGTACTTTAATAAAATTTTATTCCGGCATTATCTTTCCCTTTTTCTGTTAGACAATTTCCTCAGTTTCCTGGAATGGTCTCAGAGTCTGCTATTTTTGCCTGTAATTTATAAAAGACTGTGAACAGAAGTAAATTATCAGCAGCAAGAGGTTGCCTTGGGTCTGGCTGAGCTGGAGTTCCTTTTCCACATGGCAGCCCTCCCTGAGCTGTGCTGTGTTGGTACCTAGAAAGGTGCTGCTCATACCCTGGTGTTTCGGCTCTGGCTGAGCAGTGCTGGCACTGCAGCGACACTGTCTCCAGCATTCCCCCCTTGCCTGTGGGCTGGGGATGGGCAAGATCTTGGCAGGGGCCATAGCCAGGACAGCAAATCCAGCTGACCAAAGGGATATTCCATATCATTATGATGTCTGCTCAGCAATAAAAGCTAAGAGAAATAAGGAGGCAGGGGGCATTTGTTTTTACAATGTTTGTCTTCTGTGATAACTTCTGTGCCTGTTGAAGCTCTGCTTCCCTGGAATTAGCTGGCCAATTCCTGCCGATGGGAAGTAGAGAATAGGTATTTTCTTTTCTTCAGCTTCCACATACAGCCTTTGCTTTTGTTTTATTAAACTGCCATTATCTTGAGCTATAGGTTTTTTCCATCTTATTTTCTCCTTCCCTCCTCATCCTGCAAAAGAGGGGGAGGGATGATGTAGCTTGGTAGGCAGCTGGCATCCAGCCAAAGGCAGGACTCTCAAGGTGGGAAGGCTGTTCTCACCATAGTTCAATGTGACAGAATTCTGAGACATTAATGCTAGGCAGGTTTTCCTTTCTGTAGAAGTAACTGGAGGGCAATTCAGACTGGGCCATAAGCCAGGTGAACTTTCTGCATGTTTCACACACAGAACTTGTGGCAAAAATGTTTGAAAGTTTTAGAATGAGCTGATGCCTTTGGAAAGTACCTGGGGTCATAAACTGATATGTTTTCTCCATTAGGCTTTCCAGGAATACAACAGAAGAAAGATTTTGGTAGAGAATAAACAAGGGAAAGAGAGAGAGAGGCTAAATTTGCCTGCTGATCCACAAGTCTAATGTTCTGATAACTTCAAGTGAAATAGCCTTAACTATAAAGAAAAACAATTATTGCCCAACAGAATATTTAGAACTGTTCTCTCTGGTTTAATACTGCATATCTTTGACTCCCCATGCCCTAGGGACAGAGAATGGGATGTCTCATACTTCAGTTCTAGGATGATTCCTCTCCTTCCATGGAAGCTGAGTCATCACACATAAAACAGGGCAGCTGAATCACTCCTAGCAAAGGATCACACAACTACCATCATATGAGACTCTCTCCATGAGCCATGAATCTGAGTGTTAGGGTCCAATTTACAGAAATGGTTAGCCCAGCTTGCAAGTGCCTAGCATTCACAGAAACAGAGTCCTAAGGCTAAGGAAGGATACCAAATGAGTAGCCCTCTTTGGAGTAGCATCTGCTTCCCAATGGGAAAATTTTCTCTCCTTTACACTACATACTCTTCCATAGTATGCTCTCAGGAACTGCTGAACTAATCAAAGTAATCTCTCTGCAAAGGTGTGTACATCAACACCAAATCAAATAAAGCAGGGACACAGCTTTTATAATGTCTAATTTACTTTAAAAATATATATGTATTCATTTTACTATTTGATTACTCTGCCAAACATATTACAGGCTCCCCCCAAAATGCAAAAAAAAGTTGATGCTTCCAGGCTAACTGGAAATGAAATATTTTCAGTGCATTGACTTGTTGTTAAGACGAGGAGAAATAAGAGGGAAGAAAAATGTCATCTGTGACCCAGGGAAAAATAGAACTTTATGTACAAACTGTATTTGAACAGATTGAGTGTTGGCATTGTCCAAAACTAAGACATAAAGCAGAAAACTAAGAGTATATAAGCAAAGAAAATGAGAATGTTAAGTCAAGGATCACATCTGATCTAGTATTTATGCTTGTCTTGGTGATTGTATGTCTCAAACTTCGTGTCTTATCATTTTGACAAGATCAGGATGTAACTGTGCAACTCCTTTGAGTACATAGTTCACACATGGAAGACCTCCCATTGTCTTATTTCTCTGCATGTCAATCATTTCTGTACTTTCTGCCCTACTCTTCAATAAACTTCATTTGAAGATAGTATGAGCCTTTGCTAGTTTCACGTTGTGGCTTTCTGAAATGACATCTCTGGCTATTTCATAGTAAAACGCAGAATTACCTTCCAAAAAGGTCCTGTTCCCCAAAATGTCCAATACCATTGTTTGCTGCATCATCCTTACAGTGTAAGCACTATGTATGCACAGAGGGGTGGATTTGGAGTTCATATCAATGTCTTTTGAAGTTTGTACATTAACGTCACATCCACCATTGCCCTGATAGTCATATGTCTGATGTCACACAGAGAGAGAAGAAGGGAAGAGCACACTCTACAAAGTGACCATAGAATCTCAGACATTGGCAAAGGTGAAACTTGTCAGTGGATCAGCCCTCTCTGGGCGCAGTTCTGCCACAGCTGGTTTAAATCTGCCTTGGTTGCATCTACCAACACTGCAGGGCAGGGACACTCAATGAAATCTCTCTGCCTTTCATAATGGGCCCACTAATAATTACTCTTAGAGTGTCATAGTTTGAGAGCCTGTAGAAGCATCTCTGCTGGTTAATGTTCAGTGGTCTGGTGACAACAAGGATTGCTTCCCTCCTGTTGAGGGAAAACTGCGACCCTATAGGTGAGTGCCTTTCATTAGAGGCTCAGCTCCCATTCACACAAAGAAATGTAACCCTTCAGTATATGGTTGGATACTGCAGGTGTTCATTTAAGGAGAGGTACGTGTGCAGAGCTGGAGGAATGTAGTTCCCACCATCACTAAAACAGCCTTCTCACAAAGGCTTTCCAGTAACAGTCCACACCATCTATTTTTAATACCAACTGCAGTGAAGCTAATAGCTTGCATCAGGGTCATTTGGACAGCGGGTGAAAGGCCTAAACTCTGTTACACTCAGGATGCAGTATCTGCTAGAAAAGCCTTTTCACACACTGTGCCTAATTCTCTGTTGCAATTAAACTTTACAACAGTAATGGGCCTTCAACTGGGAATACAGCAATTCATCTCTTTGCAAAGTGGAATGTAAAGCTAGATTTGTGTATATGTGTTCATGTGTGCTTTACCTAAACACGGCTGAAAAGAAAGCATGCAACTCTTGAAACAGATGGATATTTGCTGTTTTCTGCTTAAGATACTTGTGTGGGGTTTTTTGTTTTGTTTTGTTTTTTAACTAAAGAGCAGAAAAGGATGATGTCAGGTCTTATCCCTATGTTTGTTTATTTTTAGAAGTAGACCAACAAACAACCATGACCTAAATTCTACAAGACAGAAGTGCATACAAGCACATTGTTAAATATCAGAATCTATTTGAGTTCTGACAATTTCAGCAGAACTGTACACATGCATCTCCTTTAAAAGCAGACTACAGAAACTAACTCACCAATATGGTGAAAAAGAACGGTGCATTTGAGACAGAGTGAGCTCCACCTTTTAACTTCTTTACTTCATACAGAGATAGTGTGGGAATAGCATTGAAATTCAGACATAAATTGATCAAAGGCAAAAACAGATACCAGCACTTTTAAGTGAGCATCATTTTTATACTGTCATTAAAGTGAAGCTGGAATGAGGATGGAACAAGCTGCAAACTGGGCATGTGCGGACTCTGCCCTCTCCCGTATTTAAATGGAAGCCGCTGCTGCTGCCCTTTGCTAAGCTGATGATGGACTGAAGCAATCTGAAGCTCTAGTGAGAAATTCTGCACTGGATCTCACACCATTCCAAAGAATCTAACAACCTGCTTCACACACACACAAAGGTAAAGTGGCTGACTTCAATTCAGAGGACAGCTCTTCTTTCTTGGTTTTTGCTTAGATTTTGTTCACCTGAATAATCAGCCCATTCAGAAGGGGATCTTTTGTCCCTCCGAGGAAACCAAGAGCACCAAAAGTGTGGAGTCCTTCAATGCATGGAATGACTCGGAAGCCAGTTCCTATACACTGATGGATCTGCCTCATAGAGCCCCAACAGTAAGTGTTTTCTGTCACTTAAAGCTGTAGCATGTAGATCTCTGGCAAGGCTGGCATTTATAGGACTATAAATCAACAGTTAAGGAGCATGTACACATTTAATGCTGCAGTGCAATACTGAACTACACAACAAAAACCTTTAAATCTTCTTTTTATTCCTTTAACTATCTGTTTAATGCAGAGAGGGCTATAGAAGCAGTGTTTTTCAGCAGAGTTGCATGGCAGCTCATAGCAGAAGACAGGCAGGAATGTCTAATGGTAAAGTGCATCAAATATGTTGCAAACTATCAAAACAAGATGTTCTTGTATGGTAAACTGCTGTTTTGCAGTTCAAACACAATGCTCTCTTGTGTTGTTATTCAGGGCGGAAATCCCCATAATTTCTGTAATAATCTGTAAGTGCAGTGGAGTGCTTATGTAAATGTTAAGAGAGTTGCTATGTGCAGTTACCCAAGAAAGTTGTCTGGAAGGTTTTCTCAGGTAAGTCCTATCAAAGCTCTTTCTGAGTTTTTATATACTGAAGAGAAAAACATTTTCCTTGCAAGTGTTAAAGTGAGAATCTGTTGTGATGACACTTCAGGTTGGAATTTTTTGGGTTTGCTAAAAATTTTCTCCATCCCACCCCACAAGCCTGAACCAAAGGAGTTCAGAAGTCCTCTTCTTGGCTTTGTTTCTCAGAATATTATTAGGACTACAGGTTTTGTTCATGTGCTGTTTTTACAAAACTATGTTTAAAAGTTTATAATGAAAACACATACCAACCTAATTTTTAAAGTTTTTAAAATCTATTTTTTAATAAAACCTGGATATCTGCAGTATACCACAGAAAAATAAACAAAGAAGTGTCCTGAGCCAAGGTGCTTACAAGACTAAATTAGAAGGATAACACGTGAAAAAGGATAGCAGAACATAGCAGGGAGGGGGAAAGGGGACTGGAGAGTGCATGGCAAAATGGAAAAGGATTCTGGGGACACAGTGATTTACACCAGAAAATTAAAAATTGATCTTTTCTGCATTCTGCTGGAAGATCTAATTAGCTGTCCCCTTCCTCTCCCCAGGTCAAGTGTCTGTATCACCAGAATTTTGCATTTTAACTTGACACAAAAACTGGTTTAAGAGAGTTTCAGGAGTGGAAGCAGTGTGTGCTGCCTGTGGCTGAGATTAAATCTGGAAGATAGGATACGAAATCTGCTATCCAAATTGCTCCACAGGACAAGCATCATCTATGGAAAGCCCTGCTGTCTACTGGAAAGAGGGCTTAGCAGTTAGCGTCACCCTGCTGAAACCATAATTGAGGGGGGATTACACTCCTCTCTGTGCTGCCTGTCATCACAGAGCAAGTGCCCACAGAGGCAAGCTCAGAAATCAGAGCAAGGACCTGTAAAGGAAAATAAGTGCTATCACTTGTTTGAAGTCTCTTGTAGGTAGGCAGTACAAACACCCCACAAGGAATCCCAGGAAATTATAGTGTTTCTGGTCAGATAATTTTTCTAAATTGTGTAATTTGTTGTAATGTAAAAGGCCTAACACTATCATTGGTTGTATAAGTCATACTGTGTAAATAAGTGGCTTCTTTACCTGCATTTGTAGGAAAATTAAGAACAAAGAAACTTGTTATATTGCCAAAGTTCACATTGAACTGCCAAAACTTGCAATGTTTTGGAACTGGGCTGTATTCTATTCTAATATTCTTCCTGCAAAACCAGTGCCTACAGTTTGAAGTTAGATGAATTCATAAAAGCAACCACATAGCACTCCCTATTTTCTTTCCTCTTTTGTTGTCTTGTTTTACACCAAATTAGGTACAATGCTTCTGCCATATTCAGGCAGCTCCAAAAAAGAATGGATGTTTTTTCTCAGTAATAGTTGAATTCTATTCTTGGAATGATGTTCTTTTATCACTTACACGCAAATACTTTTCTCATGCTATGGGGATATGTACTGAACTTTCAAAAATGGTATATCTTAAACTAGAAGTTATTCACAGGTTACCTGGTTTGGTTCATTTGGGTTTTTTTAATTTAATCAATTATGAAGGAATTATTTAGAAAATATTCTCTTTAGGAAACTGTATGATAAATGGCTTCTCAAGACAAAATAGACACAGGCATCAAATATTCCTGGATTTAATATCTGATCTAGACTTCCTTGTTCACCTAGGAATTGGGATTTTGGTTTGGATTGCAAAGGAGTTCCTTTATCCTTTCAACTGTCCTCCGATTAATGTCTTGACAAACTTTATGCTGAAATACAAGTTATGCCCTATGTGCCTTAATGAATCTGCCCTGTGGCTGATTCATCTTTACTCCTTTCTCTGCTTGCACCAAGCTTTAGTCTGTCTCTTCCTAAAGAAGCAAGCTGGTTCTTCAGATTGTCCCTCAAGGAAGTTCTGTCTGCCTTCCTTGCAAGCAGCTGTGGCAGCAGGTAGTAAATATAGAGTAATGAGGCTCCATGTTGTGCTGCAGCAAGGATTTAGACATATTTATCTATAAAACATTTGCTTTTCTCCAAACTCCCAGAAAGCAGCTCACGTTTGTAAGTCTCAGGCAAGTTTACTGCAAGACAACTGAAAACACAGTTCTGTTTTAGTTGTTTTGTTGTAGGCAGTAGACAAATATTCCTTTAGAGAAAACACTGAGCATTTTAAGGAGGCAAACTTCCTTAAACCTAGCTACTTCCCTCTACTCTAGTGCTTCCACAAGGACATACTTAAACCTGTTGGAAAGAAACCCACTGACACAGAAAAACTCAGTAACTTCTTGACTGCATCTATTGAGGCAAATGACAGAATAGGATTTAGCAAAGGAGTACACCTATATATGAAGGATTAAAATTTATGGAGGACTAAGATTTTCCTTTCCAATGGATAATAATGCTGTTTTAGGGTTTAGTATCTCTGCGAAATGCCCAGATCTGGCTAAAGGCAGGCTGGTGTTTTGTCAGGGATGCTCATCTGAACCAGTGCGGCACTTCTCAAAGTGATTCTGCTAAACTATAGTCTAAATAAATAATAAATTATATGCCTTCCAGAGATTAAAAAAATAAATTCTTACACAGCTCTAGCAAAAGGCCTGTTTTCATACATGCCTAAAGTCATAACACCTGCTTTTAATCTTGACTAAAGGTTGAGAGGGTTGGGTTTGTTGAGCCTGGGGAAGAGATAGCTTTGGGGAGACTTTAGAACAGCCTTCCAGTACCTAAAGGGGCTACAAGAAAATTAGAGGGGGAAATTTTACAAGGAGATAGGGTAGGACAAGAGGTAATGTGTTCAAACTGAAAGAGGGAAGGTTTAGATTAGATATTAGGAATAAATTCCTTACTGTGAGGATGTGAAGCTCTGGAACACATCGCCCGGAGAAGCTGTGGATGCCCCATCCCTGGGGGTGTTCAAGGCCAGGCTGGATGGGGCTCTGAGTAACCTGGGAGAGTGGAAGGTGTCCTTGCCCATGGTAGGGGTGTTGAAACTAGAGGATCTTTAAGGTCCCTTCTAACCAAAACCATTATATGATCCTGTGAACATCCCCCAAGACCACTCTCCCCAGGGCTGCTCCCAGTCCCTTTTTCACTCAGCCTGTATTTGTGCTTGGGATTGTCCTGACCCACATGGAGGTCATTGCATGTGGCCTTGTTGAACTTCATGAAATCTGCATCATCACACCTTTCAAGCCTGCCCAGCCTCTCTCCAGGATGGAATCTCTTCCCTCCAGCGTGTCTGCACCACACAGCTGGGTGTCATCAGCAAAGCTGCTGAGAGTGCCCTCAATCTCACTATCCGTATTGCCAACAAAATGTTAAATAGTGCCAGTCCCAGTCCAAATATCTTCATTACAAGGTGTTTATAGAAAGAAGGTTGAACAGAAAACATGCAAGGCAACACTGCTGTGTATTATCACTGCAATTGAAATAGTTGGTCAGAGTATTCTCAAAGGACAAGTGCTACAGTATGGATTGCAACAGGGGGATTTTTATTCACCCCTGCCAACCAAATACTTGTACTATGCAATGACAGTAGAAGACAGAATAAACAGGGCTAATGCACTGGAGAAACTAAATAGAGAAAGGCTTTGGGAATTATCTGATTTCTTGATTATCCTGCTGACCTGATTTTCTCAAGCCCTATCTTTTATTTCATGTCCTTTCTTTTGATTCCCACAGAAGACACAGGCTGAACTTGATACAGACACGTATTTTTGTCTTCCACTAAGGAAGCTGTGTGTATGTATGCAACTTAGTGATGGATTTGAAGTGCTTAGGCCTGATCTAATGCCTTCTTGATCAACTAGTACCTTTCTTTGACGTAAAGAATAATAATTGTATTTCCAATGAAAATAGTGAAACTCCTTTTTTTTAATAATTGATTTTTATCTTTTAGAGAACAGCTGAGTTGTATCCTCTGGTAAAAATCCAAGGTCTACAGGAAGTCCACACTAAAATGCTAATTTATTCCTTTTGCTGCACACCTTTTCCTGATTATATATGTAGCTTTATCATTTATGCCCTAGCACTGCTCCAGTATAAATATTTTTTTACTATGAACTTGTTTCATTAATGAATAAGTAATTTTACTCTTCTACTTTCCCTTAACTAACCTTGCCTCTTTTGTGATTTGTCCATGTATTTATATTTATCTTTCAAATTTTTCCTTGTCCTTAGTGTGCTCCACAAATTTCATTCAAATTAAAGCCAATTTAATCTCTTCTTCATAGCCAAAACAAGCTTCTTTAGTTGCTTCATTTCTATTACATTGATCCAGTTCTGATTAAATGGATAGCTACAGTGAAAAACCATCAGAAATTTCCATTTTCCATTCCAATAGTAATCACAATTAACTCTCTGCAGAACAGTTGTTAAAAAATGTTATAGCCACAAGACTAAGGAGAAATAAAACCAACCCAAACCAAAGAACACCTGATCTCATTTACTTGAAAGAGTTTTATCTCAGACTCTCCCTATCCACTTACTACTAGTACTGGATTACTTTTGTTAGTTTACTAGAAATGTGTTGAACACAGCAATTTCTAGCTAGGCAAGATGCCCCATGTTGATGATGTTACGCCAACTTCCTCTTTGCTGCAGGAACCTGAACTATAAAACCATAAATGCCATAACTGTCATTCAGTTAGTGCATCAAACTTAACATTTTGCTCCAATTACAGTAACACCAGAATTACATTTTCTTTCTCTAAGATCAGAGCATTTGTCCAGCATTTCATTGCTGCTAATGTAGGAACCCAGGGAGTGCACTCTGGTGGTTGAGGATTGCTGTGGGCAGGTCTTCAGCCCATAAAGCAATCTCATACAGAATTCCAGGCTCTCCTGGGGTTCACCTCTTACTACTGCCACATTGGTTTTAAATACACATTGCCTGTAATAACCTCAGGCCAACCTCACAGATGTATTGGGAAGCAATGTCTGCCTCTATTGTCAAAAAATACATGTTTCCAATACTGCAATCTTCAGACTTGGCTACTGAATTTCGTTTTGAGTTATTAACTGATTAAGACACAAATGCTTCAATCAAGTTGTTTATTAAATACTTTTCAAAAAGCAAAGTACCGTGATTCAGGCAGACCAAAACCAGAACTGGTGTGGAAACCAGGCATAAGGTAGGAAGGATTTGTGGTTTTGTTTTTCTGATCCTCAATTTAGTTTCCAAAAGACTCTTGTTCAAGCTGCCAGGCTTTCAGTAATCAGCTCTTGAGGGCAGCTCAAAATTCAGTGTGATACAGTGGGAAAAATGAATAATGAAGTGGCCATTTTGCTAAAGGAGTAAATGCCTATTTATCCATAGAACATTTCTACTTAGTTAGAGAATCTAGCCCGTGATGTCAGAGGACAACTGAAATTGTACTTCACAGGTACAGAAACTTTCCTGAAATTAAATCTATAGGAAGCTTACTTGTTAAATACTGCATTACCTGATATCAAATTCAATGAAACAGGTCCCTTGCCTCTTTTTTCCCTCTATATCCTTCATTTTCTTTTGGGAGAGAATAGGTTGCTTTTCTTCACTAAAATTCTAAATTGACACTAAGCATACAAACCATCCTTTGCCCTTTGCACTGCTGATGGAATATTTACCCCCAAAGATGATCAACAGTAAATGGAATTTGAATTCATTCTGACTTTTTTTGCTTGTCTTTTTGGATTCTTGACCATTTTCCCTTCTACAGAAGTACATGCCAGCTTATTCAGAAAAGTTTGGCAGTATACCTGTGACCTCTTATTTGCCCCACAGACGATGACATTGCAAGATGTTCCTCGTGCCTTTCCCACAGTGGATGTCCCAGATCATGCCCATTATACGATTGGAGCTGTCATTCTTATAGTGGGGATTACAGGAACTCTGGGTAATTTCATGGTCCTCTATGCTTTCTGCAGGTACCTTTCTTTTGAATGTCTTTTTAAATGTTCAGATGTATGAACTTGAACTGTATCCTGTGCACTCAAACACAGTCCAGGAATACTATTAGACTACTTTACTGGCAGAGTAAAATGCACCAAGAGTCATTGCTGTAGGAAAAGAGTGGCAACCTGCCATTTCCCTCCAACTTCCTCCCATTAACCACAGCCATAGCAAAACTTAGCAAGATTGTAAAGAATCACCCAAGCAATATTCCAATAGAAATGCAGCCAAAGCAGAAATGTTACTGTGAATTTTTTTCTGCTGACTGTGTCTTCATTGAACTGATGGGCTGGTTTGCATCCTTGTACCTCATAAATCTGCTCCATTTTAGATATTTCGTTCCTCCTGCTTCTTACAACTCAGTGTCTTTCTTTCCCCCATTCATTAGTGGCCATGTCCTATTTTTTTCACTGTTTCCAACACTTGGTTAATTTCCTTTTAGCTAAAGCTACATTCCAAGTTCTCTATCTGACGGAAATTGGATCTCTGACAACAATGTCATATGCTCACCATTCCTGTTCACTCCTCATTCTGTGTCTGATTTGTCACACTGGGACAGAGCACTGACATGATGTTCAAGGCAGTGAAATTCTGCTGTGTGATTGTCTTTAGGCACTAATGTAATAAACCAAAATAACAGCAACAAATTATAGGATAATTTGGCTGTGTCAACTTAGATCACTGGAGTGCAAATGAAAGTTGTTTTGGTCTCAAGCTTGTATTTATGGGCAGTAGGTTTCAGCACATTCATTCAGAGTAGATACCAACACTTAAGTGAGAATGACAGTGACCTTAAGAAGAGAAAAGGTGTTGGCATGCAGATCAGATATGTGAGGGTGAAGTACATGAGCCAATTTAGCTCTTTGGCTGGTCCCATACAGGAAATCTAGTTATTGTGATGCCTGGAAAGGCTGACCTGGAACAGAGACTAGGCAGAGCAAAAGGAATAAAATAGTTATTTATTGAAAGGATGCACTTTGGGCAGTGCAAGAGCCTGGCTGGGGCTACACCCAAGTCAAATCCAAGATGGATCCTGGTCAGGAGTTTTTACACTTCTGTAAGTTTTGGTTCATCCACACATTGGGGTCAATTGTCCAACCACAGCTCCATGATATGAAATCTCAGCCCCCTCGGTTGCCCCCTTCCCTCACCGTTGCTTTTTCAGTACTGGTTGTCCTTGATTCTCTGGCTAGGAAGGACTGTTTTGTCTAACTACCCTGTGAAGAGAACTCATCAACACCCAACATGAAATTCCAGAGTTACACACTAAGCAGCAGAGAATCTGAAAAATATAAAAGCTAAAACCCAAGGCATCAATGGCACTTCCACTGGAGGACACAGCTTGTCTTCATTTGAAGGTGATATTAAGACAGAAAGGGATACTGATAGCTAAGCAACGAGTACATCAGAAATTCAGAAAACAGTTTAAGTGCTTACAAAGCAGCCTCAAGTAATGACGAACTGTAAGGGAGCCAGCTGCCTAAAACAGAAGTGTGTTCAGTGAGTACAAATCCACACAACCCATAAGCACCTACTAATAATACCTCCTTGCTCCTAAATTGACAGAAAGGGGATGGTGGTCCTAGTGATTGATTCTGGACCAGTCAAAAAATGCATGGTTTATTCACCTATTTTTCAGTTATGTCTAAGACTGAAATTGAGAAAGGAGCTAAGTAGTTACATTGAGCCCCAAAGTGAAGAGTTCTCAGTTGAGTTTTTATGGTTTTAAAACATGGTACTGTAATATTGTAAATAACAAAAGCAGGCAGAATACACTGAAGGATGCTTATTGCTCTTTTAAAGACAGAGTTTGGGCCAGTGAAATAACAGTCACAGAGAAGAACTGATGTAAAACAAAATATTTGATGTGGTTCATAGTGAGTTTGCTTAATCCCTGTATTAGGAAGTCACTGCTGATAAGATCAGCAGTGATAAATGCATACCCCTTTTCCTTAACACAGCCCAGATCCAGACATCCATAGTGTACATCATCTTTAACTTCCTGTTAATCGTGGACATGCAGTGCACTGGTTAGAATATTTAAAAACCAGTGTGATTTATCCCCATCACTGAGCTGGTATTCAAAACAATCCTGTAAAGTTCACAGGAGTATAAGGGTGTAAAACTGAGCTTTACTTGTGTTCTCTCACAAGGGAAATGAGAAGTACTCTGCTTTAGCTTACCATGTAGTGTTCCTTGGTTTTGTGAACTCAGAGGAAGGAGTTACAGCATAATTAACAGTGCAGCGTGTTTAGCAACATTTCTTCTGATCTCTGTAGGAGCAGGAGCCTTCAGACTCCAGCCAACATACTCATCATCAATCTAGCTATTAGTGACTTCCTGATGTCCATTACACAGTCTCCAGTTTTTTTCACCAGCAGCCTCTACAAACACTGGATTTTTGGTGAGAAAGGTTAGTATACATTCTTTGTAAGATTTCACTATGTATGTTCTTACCATAGTGGCAGTTAATCTATCTATCCTCAGGTCATCTTGCAATATTGAGAACATTCCTCAACATTGTTTCAGTGTTGACACAAACATTTCTTTGAATATTTGTGTCTGTGCCATCATGAGAGGAAAATTACATTAATGGGACAAAGGCACCACTGGCGACATGAGGCACAGCACTAATCTTGCCAGTGTTCTTCCCCAATCACCTCATGACTTAGTTACTGTTGGAGTCGTCTGACAAAGAGGCACTCCCCCACAGCACACCAGCTTAAAAGCCCTTCTAAATAACCTGCTCTGGGATTTGCACCTGGCATAGTGAGGTAAGATAGCCTGGAAAACCTGATTTTTTTTTCACAACAGAAATGGTAAGAAAATGTGGAATGAAGGTGCTTTCATTCTTCCAGTATAATTGTTATAAGAGGAAGACTAATCTTTGCTTCTTGAACAGGTACTGACAGAAAAGAAACTCAGAGAAGTAAAATTTCTATTTTGATCTCTGATGACCAAAAGCATATTTTATTTTACTTCCTTTAGGTGTTCATTTGCATACATGTTCAAAGTAATCCAAATCACTCCGTTTAATCATTAGGTTGTTTGAACAATTAAAATCACTCATTAATGTATTCATAGTCTGAATATTTACTTCAGCTAAATTATTCATTAATATATTTGCTGCAGTCTTGCTGCCCTTGAGATATGAACAGTACCAAAGTAAATATATCCCATTGTTAAGCAAAACAGCTGCTTCTATGGGACCTGCAGTAAAACTGGAGTTAAATGAGATATTAATGGACTGCTGAAATGATCCCACTAGAAGCATCAGAAATCAATGAGTAAAAATATGTTAAGTATTACTGTCTCCAGCAATTGAAGCAAACAAAATCTTTGAAGTTTATCTCCATGGATAATGTAATTAGCAAGACAGACAGCAGCTTTGAAGTAGCATTATAATTGCAGGAAAACTCAAGTTTCATTGCTTTACAAATTCCAGAAGACATTAGTTCATAAGAAACACAGACTTGAACTCTCCTAGAAAAAATCAGCATGGGTAGATTAATTTCACTGCTACTTCTGTCATCTTCATTGCAAGGCTGTGAGCTGTATGCCTTCTGCGGAGCTCTATTTGGCATTACATCTATGATCACTTTGATGGTGATTGCCTTGGACAGATATTTTGTCATCACTAAACCTCTGGCTTCTGTTGGAGTGACGTCAAAGAAGAAGGCCCTAATAATCCTGGTAGGAGTCTGGCTGTACTCTTTGGCTTGGAGTCTCCCACCCTTCTTTGGATGGAGTAAGTGAACTGGAATAAAACTTTTATGCCCTCATAGCATTGGATTAAAGATCAGTTAAAGGTACAGAAGAGGGTTGAATTAATAGCTCACATACAAGGCTCAAGTAGTCCAATTTGGAAAAAAAAGAGATGAAATACATGCTGAAACTGAAGGTCTCTAATCAAAAGAAAAGAATGCAGTGGGCATTACATCATATTATATGACAGTGGCACTTTTCCTTAAGCACATGACTAGCTGCACAAAGAACATTAGATAAATTCATAGCCAAAATTTATGAAGAATGTGCCTGCTCATTATCCCATGTCTACTCCCATTGAATCAAATTCAACAATATATATTAAATAAATGTATTTGTGTTATTTCTGATGTATTTTCATCCCCAAAGGTGCTGTCTAAGACAGCAGTGTCAATCTAATTCTTTTTATTCACATAAAAGAGGAATACAGTCTGAGCATTAGTGCCAGGAGATCTTCAATAAGTCTTCACTGTGTTCTGGATGGACAAATTGCTCTTGGTGTTGTCCACATTCTCCATTCAGTCATTGCTGTTGTTACTGGCTTCCAATAAGCATGGCATTTAGTAGTAACTAAAATGCTTTACTAAATTTTAATTTCACACATGGAAACTGGAACATTGATACAGCACTTTGATCATTGCAATTTGTGACAAAACGAGTTTCTGTTATTCTTCCTCACTTGAATCTGCCTCACTACCATTAAGTTTATTTCCCAAGAGTCACCAGTTGCAGTCACTAAGTTAGAATGAAGTCATCATTCAAATCCCCAGCCCACCACTATGCTCCTTAATTCCAGAAAAGAATGTCTGCCAACTGAGGTGAGAACACAGAAATGTTTGACTAGTAAAGGATGCAACAATCCAGATACTCAGGTACTGAGTACTGAGTACTCAGGTACTGAGCAGAACTTCAGCAGTTTTGTTATTGTCATATTATTGCCAATCTGGTCCCCCTAAACATGAAGCATGCTTAAAGCAGGCAAACTGCAATACTGACAGAAGCAGTCTTTGGTTGAGTGAGAAGCTGTTAGAATAACAAAATGACAATATAGCCGTAGATTATAGATTTTCAGTTGAAGAAGGTGGAATAATTGCTTGAAGGGTGTTATTATCTTGTAATTAGATTGTAATAGTGATCACAGTATGAACTCTCACACTGTAATTAGATGCATTTGAGAACATCTGGTGCAATATTTTGGAGAGCGGAACAGAAAACATCAGCATAAACAGTTAAAATTCCAAAGTAAAAAGATGTTGCTACTGCCAATTTATTTACTTAACAGTTCAAAACAGTTCCTTTAAAGAGAATACATTTTATTTCAGGCAGAACATTGAGTATGTATAATTTATTTTTTTAAACTTCTATTCAGCTTTACTTCATGACAAAATAATTTGGGCAACACAATAAAACTTTCTCCTTTGCCCAGTAAATTTTTCTTATCTGCACATACTTAGAAAAGTGGTACCTAGAGCAATTGGTTTGACTCTAAAAAGAAAGGAAGAAAGCAGTTTGACAGGAAATGGAGATATTTAAAAACAATACAGGTCTGGTGCAAGACCCAAATAAGTATTTGGAGAGATTCCCTTTGACTATGATGTGTTTTCAACAATATTTAAGACTGAAGTTCTGTTCTCTGAAGTCTTAGACTGCTGAACATAAATACAACAGGAAAACAAAATAAAAGGAAATATAAAAGTGCTTCATATGAAGAATTGTTTATCCTTTTAAACCCTTATTTTCATTTTCAGAGAATAGGACTAAATCCCATCTTATTCTCAGTATCTTCTATTAATTCTGCACTCAGAATAACAATCACTTAATGGTTTTTGCCTTCTCCCATCTTCCTTTCTAGGTGCATATGTTCCTGAGGGTTTGCTGACTTCCTGTTCCTGGGACTACATGACTTTCACACCATCAGTCCGTGCCTATACAATGCTACTTTTCTGCTTTGTCTTTTTCATTCCTTTGATTGCTATCATATACAGCTATGTCTCTATCTTTGAGGCTATCAAGAAGGCCAACAAGTAAGTAGCCAACAGTCCTAGATTTTTGTCCTTGTGTTTAAGTGACCATTCTTTTCTTGAAACAAAGAAAGAAAGACTATAAGAAAACTGGGACATTTCTTGTGTTTATTTTGTAAGCATAACTGAAGCAGTAAACCAAACAAGAATTCTGTCACTATTCAACATGGTAAGAAGCATGATTCTTAGAAGGGCCATTCCTGAATTTAGGCCTGAGCTTATCAGTATATTATCTAATGACATGGAAAAGGGTACAGAAATTAACCAACCAGAATAAAAACAAAAGGAACCTCAGAAACACCTAATGACTGTGTATCAATAACTATTTCACAAAAAAACCAGATGGAATTACAAATTTAAAAAAAAAAAGATAAAAAGAAAAGGGTGAAGAGGAGATTAAAGATCTAAAAGCAGACCTCTGAAACAAAAAGCTGTTGCTTTAAAAATAAAGGGCAGCCTGCCACTCCACGTGCCATCTGAAGATAGCAGTCCCATAGATCCCAGAGGATCTGGCCACTTAGCTCAGAAATACAAAGTGACAGCAAGGGAGCAAAACAGAACCCAGGGAAGCAAAGACTCCTCTAACTGTTTTTAACTCAGCATTATTCAATTGGCTTGAATACCTGCTTTATGTGGAAAATCTTTTGGTACAGGGCAGTTTCTTTCATTGAAGCACATGTGGGTTTTGCCATTGATTAGTGCAACAGAAGTGCATCAGATTGTGAAGGATGAGTCATGTATTTGCATTAACATGCAATAAAAGTGCCTGAGTTTTAGCCTTAAGTAGCAGAAGAGCAATTGTTGCCCCACTTCATGAAGCTATTTGCTCCCTTCCTTACCTTCATTTTTTGCTGCTGTATGTTTATTTTCCCTAGGTCTATTCAGACATTTGGAGGCAAACATGGAAATAAAGAATTCCAGAAACAGTATCAGAGGATGAAAAATGAGTGGAAGATGGCCAAAATTGCACTGATTGTCATCTTGTTTTTTGTCATTTCCTGGTCACCATACTCTGTTGTTGCTCTGGTAGCTTTTGCTGGGTAATTATAAATGTATCAGCAAAGGAATATTCAGTGATAGAAAAACATGTGAAATTGTAAAAGACAGATGAAAGTCAAAGTTACTTGTCATGTTTGATGTCTGAAATGTGTCCAAAACATTCACATATTTAGGAGTAATATTTAAGAAATGGGGTACGTGCTGTCTGATTTTTTCTTAGTTTGACTTTAAGAAAATTAAAAATAAAAAATTTAAAAAATAAATTTTAAAAAAGAGAGAGAGAAAGAAAACAAGAATATTATTACTGGCAACATAAGCTGCCATGCTGAAGATTTCTGAAAGCATTCTCTATGCTAGGATATTTGAACTATCAGAATTTTATTTAGCACCAAAATGCTAAATAAAGCAGTCCAAAAAGATCCTCCCAGGGGTTTATTCTCTTTTTTTTTTTCTCTATTTCTTTAATCCACAGAAGTAGATTTTTTTTGTATTACATCAAACTGCTGAAATTCCTTACATGTATAAGCAAGTACAAAATTAGTACATACTTGTTTTGAGAGCTTTTTGATGCTGGATATAAAAGATCATAAATATAAATCATCAGCATGTTCTTCAATTATTTGTCAGCATTTTATACATTAATTTCAATGGAAGCATGACAGTATTAAAACACGTAGCTTGACACAACAGTTGATAAAATCCAGGCACAAGTAATGGATCAGGAATCCAGATGTCTTGGCTCTATGTGGTTATTTCTCCCACCTTGAGATGTGAATTTTCCTGTGCTTCAGTTTAGCCTCTCTAAAATGTGTGTGACTATCTGTTTTAAGAAGACTTGTCACCTGCAAAACCTCAACTGGACGATTTCTATGACAGTACAAAACAGTTTTCTTTGTATTTTTCAAGTCAGAGATAAAAAGTAGGTGTTCCTAAAATTGACACACAGCTCAAAATTACTCATGATGGAGCATTTTGGGATATGAGGGTGATTTTTGTTACACATCCAGGAAAGAGGCTACTGCAGGGCGTGGTCTCAAACACTGCTTAGAAAGGCAGTTTCCTAAACACAGCACTTCTAAAATCTTAGGTTTAAGAAGAAAAAATACTGAGGGAAGTGGATTCTCTCCCTTTGTATGCAGACAATGGGTAATTCCCAGTGCAACTAACATTTTTTCCATTAAGGCAAACACATTCCTCACTCAGAAACATGAATCCTTTGCATGTCTCCGAGTGTCCCGTTTCCTGTCAAAGGGGAACTTAGGTATTGGACATCCTCCATTGTGACATGTGACCAGTTAGACAGAGAGGAGAAGCAAGAAGACACAGAAATGAAGCACAGATATCTTGCAGTACTGTAAGAGACCTAAAAGAAAATCAATGAGAGGATGCTTTAACCTGACCCCTATGTAGAACTGTTGCACTGTCACGTACGATTCAGTATCTGCCTTAGAAGGATCAAGTACCTGCTGAACTTGACTTCTGCTCCATGTCTCACACTCAAAAAAATCTGAACAAATGAACAATTTTATAATTCTGCAGTATGTTAGAAATTAGCATTTTTAATTTTTGCTTGTAAAGATATCTGGGGAACAACATAACTTCGTTCCGATTTTTTCCATTTCTTAACTATGTCTTTTATACAATCCTACTGGAATTTTCCAGAGATTAATAGACCAAGTCTGGATGTCTTCTGTGGAATTTTATTGCAAGGGACTCAGATAAAATCTCACTGCATGCTACATATGGGAGGCAGACACGGAGTCTGTGGCTATAGTCTTGGACTAGACAACTCATCTGACAGAGCAACAACATATGAAAAAGGAAGGAAGAACCTTAATTCCTTCAGAAAATATTTTGAATGGGGAATAGTGAGCTAGCACACAATCGTGCTCACTAATATTTTTGGTCTATAGGTTGCATTTTCTGGGAATTATTAGCTTAAACACAGGAATGATTAGCTTAAACACAGGGCTTTGCCATTGTTTTTTTCTGTTAGCCAAACTCTCCATCAGCCTTACCAAAGCACTGTCTCAGGTCAGGGTCAAAAACTCCATTCCAGTAAGGTCACACTGTGTATTATCCAGAATCTGTGAAGATTTATTCCTCTAATCAATGTTTTTAAAGTATGATCAGGAGAAACCATGTTAAAAATTGCACACAGAGAACATCCTTATCAGAGAAAAGCCTTAAGAGGTGAAATGGCAGCTCAACATTCAGGCGGCTGACAAAATCCTTCCTATATTGCAGTTGGCAAACCATTTCCACCTCATCACAGAGCGTATATATTCCCATAGTATGATGAAAAACTTCCTCACCAGGATGGTGAGGCCTTCTTAAAGGTTGTCATTGTCCCTAGGTTAAACAACATGGGAATTACCACAATCCTGAGTCACAGTAGTGAAGTACTGCCAGAGAAGCCCAAAGAAAATCGTATTTCTCAGAAATGTAATTAGACTGATGTCGATCTTTACAGGCAAAAGATGTAGAATTTGTTGTCTCACTGCTTTGGTACAGAACTCCCCTTTTACTCTCTCTAGAGCCTTAAAACACTGTCTTACCACTGTGTAACTGCATAGACAATGCAGAACTCAATAGTAAATGCATGATGTGTTTGCATTACTCTAGGTATTCCCATGTCCTAACACCTTTCATGAACTCCATACCAGCTGTGATTGCCAAAGCTTCTGTCATCCATAACCCCATCATTTATGCCATCACTCACCCCAAATATAGGTAAGTTCACTCTTACAAGCTATGCTTAACTTAGCAAAGAAAATCTGAGTAAATTTGTCACTTTTAGGACTATTGCCTGACCTCTTCTTCACCTGCTCATTTTAACTCTGTTGTACAGCCTTGCCCTTCCCAGGAACACTCCTCAATGCCATAGAAGTGTCAGTGGAATTTGTAGTTGGAACAAACTACTGTGCAGATGGTAGTAAGAGATGTTTATGGATACTGATCTGTATTTACCTATTGCATTATAAAAGATGGAAACTTTTCCATCTCGAAGGAAAGTGCCGTAAATTTTTAACTGTCTTCATGAGAGGCAGACATTGGGCCATGCTGCAAATAGCACTTTGTTACATTAACCAGGCCAGTGAGAGAGGTAATACAGTGAGCCAAGCCACCTCTTCCTTATTTTGTGCATCCTCCTCATGTTTCTCAAGGCATTCGTATTTCAGGTAGTATTTCTTCTGACAGGTAGAATGAGGGGTCAGTACCACTCCAAGTTCAGGTGCAGGCAGTGAGATTTGACAGACAGCAGCAAAGCCACAGATAGGCTCTTGTTTCACCAGTTACAAAGGAACTTACATACCACTTACTACTGAGGAACAGAATAGAGAAAAGGTGGGCAGGAGCATCTATGTGGGGAAGGCTGGCAGGAAGAGGAAAGCTAGCCCAGTTTCCTAACTCTGCACATGAGCAAAGTAATACAGTAAATATAAATGCACATTCTGTACAACTCTACAGATAGCCAGCAAACAGATGTGTAAGAGGAGCTAGAATAGCTGCTTAGGGGAAGATTAAAATAATTCATTATGTAGTACTTCTGCGAGGTTCAGTTTAAAGGGACAGAATTTTATTTTTGCTCTGATTAAGCTGAAAGCAGATAAAATATCATTTTAATAGCTCCCTTCAGTTCCAAGAGTTATATTTTAATGCCCTTATCCCTGCCAGGCAATAAATTTGAGTTCTGCAGAGCACTGTGAATAAGTGATCTTGCAGAGTGATTGTATATGAGATATCTGATATCTGGAAAACTCTTTTTGTACCCAGTAATTTCCCAGCAGCATTAATTCATGTCTTTGAATAAACGCATTCATTGTTTATGGTGATTGATTTTTTGTGCTAACAGAGAAAAATCTGACTGGTTCTACCTCTTATCCATCAGAAGAGCCATTGCAACACATGTTCCTTGCCTAGGACCCCTACTGAGAGTTTCTCCTAAAGACTCATGGTCCTTCAGCAGTTACCACTCCTCCAGACGAACGACCGTAACCAGCCAGTCTTCTGCGATAAATGGGCTGCAGAAAGGAAGAAGGAGACTGTCTTCTCTCTCTGACAGTGAATCAGTAAGGGAGACACTTCCCATTCACCCATTTTTAACTGCAAAGCAATTCATTTTCATATAGATTCCTTCCAAATGATAGATTCTTCAGATGAAATGAATGATGGTGCTTGCTATAAAAGCTCCAGAGAAAGTGGAGGAACAAAGCGAAATTAAAGACAGAAGGCTGAAGTGTAAAAGCAGAATATAGATAATTTTCTTCTTGATGGTTGGTGACACTGAAGGAAGAGTGGAAGGATGGAACAACAGGAATTTTAGAAAGTAAAGTTTACCGATAACATTAAAGTTGTACTTACTTAACAGTAAAGGAAGCACAGAGTAGTCAGAGCTCAGTTGAATGTCTGATCATACTTTTAGGTTGTGCTTGTCTAACCACAGATTTGCAGTCTTGACACAGAAAAAAGAAACTGCTAGTCACAAAATAGTTCTCTAGTGAAAGCAAGGCTGAAATTAAATAGATAATGCTCTCTGAAAGTGGAATGTATTTGGTAGCATATTAATCATCAGATTTAGACAAATCAGTAAATCCATTACAGAATCTTTCTCACAGAAGACCTCAACAGCTTGCTGTTGCCAGTCTAAATGGAAACAAATGCTTTGCACAGCAGCTGAAAACAGGGCAAGTATCCAGACTCCCTCCTGTAACTCAAAGTTATACTACTAACTAAGCATATTAGTTAGTTCATTGCAATAATTTCAAACTAAATTTCCAAATAACTGAAAAGTCAAAAATTTCTTGGCAATTATTTTTCACAGTCAGGATAAGAATTGTATCTAATCCAGCCAAGTGCTAAATTTTGACAGTTGTTTTTAACAGTGACGTTCCAACTTCTTTGGCCTCTCTGTTCTTTTGACTTCTCAGTCCAATCAAAATTAAATTCTTCTGGTTTGTAGCCTCCAGTCAGGTGGAAGGTTTTAAAACTGGCTAATAGAAAAGGAACATCTTTATATTGCATCTCTTGCACTACAAATCTTGATTCTTAAAAAAACAACAGACTCCCTCAGTAGCATGGTTTTGTTTTCCCATTTATTGGAACAAAGTTTATAAACCCAGGACTCCTTCCTGAAACAAAGATTTCTAAAGCACTGCTTCTGCAGTCCTGAGACATTTCCTTCTATTTATTTCTGCTTCCACCCAAGCCACTTCGGAAACTTTGGCCCTAATTCCTCCCAACACCTGTGCTTCCTGAGTGGGTAGTACAGTGGAAACACTGTCTCCTTCAAGCTATAAGAGGAATCAGAGAAGTTTCAACAATAAATTGTAATGAAACACTATTTTCTTTCAAATTTTTCAGTGCATCCTGTGGAGGAAAAAAAAAGTAAGCTGAATTTTAGATGAAACATACTTATTAGTTTTATTCATACATCTTATAAGCAAACATTTTATGAAGTTATATATATCAGAACTTTTGTGAAATGTATTTTATACAATGCCTGTCTCCTTTATGGTTTCTGTCTAGGTAAAACTGGAGCAAATTGGATGAAAGTCTAAGGGACCTAGAGTGAATGTTTTTGCTGTATTAATTTTAGGGCTGTACTGAAACAGAAACTGATACTCCCAGTATGTTCTCCAGACTTGCCAGAAGACAAATTTCCTATGAAACGGATAAAGACACAATTCAGACTAGTGAAATAAGAGCCAAACTGACAAGCCAGGATTCTGGAAACTGTGGGAAGGTAATAGACTGTGTAATACCTAAATTCTCTGACAACTGACAAGTTAACAAATCTGCACATTGTGTCATAATTAATTATGAAGGTTCCTGCCAAGAAGAAGCAGATAACCTATGAGTTAACACAATGAGTAATGACTTAAAGGCTGTAAAAGGTCATCAGCTTTTTATTCCCACCCTGGTTCATTATTCAGCTGTCTTCATTGCTGCTGTTTTAGAGAATTTAGCATCTGAATGGAGAGGTGTCTCATGTTTGATTTTAAGTGCATATTTAGTAATATTTGTCTTTCACTGTCCAAATTACTTGGTCGATCTTTCTGTTCTCTCACTATTTGCTACCGAATGAACACATATGGTAAGATGTAAAAAGTAAGGCTATCTTTAACATATCACTACTTTTCAGTCAGTCCTCTGCTGTCATGGTTTTTTCTCCTATGCATATTGCATATGTAAGATATTGTGACATACCTTTATGCCATTTATGTCTGTCTTATCTGTGTTCATTTTTCAGACAGCTGTAGATGCTGATGACATATTGATGGTGGAATTGAATATCACAGAGTGCATGGCTACACCTACTGTAAGAACTGTTATTTTAATATTTGGCAACAAAAACTAATGACAATCCCAGTCCATGAGCATAAATTAAGCTGTTTTTTAGATGCAAAAATTGCACAATATTCCCAGCACAACGCAGAAAACATGACCACAAAGGGTAGACCATTCTGAAACTGAGCAGAAGAAGAGCATAGAAACTATAGGATTTTTCTGAAATTCAACTTCTTCAAGGGACCTGAATAATTTCTTGAATTTAGTAAGTCCTCTGATGAGGTCTGTGATTTCCATAGTGGAGCATGGAAGCATTAACTTTGTGCCATCTTTATATTAATGATGTATATGCTAAGCTGAGACAGCCATTCTGATGGCTGTACCTCTGAGACAGCCTTAGTCCTGTGACAAGTACTGCTGTACAAAGTGATGTTGTTAACTATTTAATGTTCTCTGTTTTGGGTTGCAGCAAACATCTAAAACATGCAGCTTGGAGGAAATCAAGGTCAGTCTTTGAAATATGCCATGTCACCTATTCAGTAAGATGTATGTTGTATTAGTGTCTGTTTCTTCTTCATCTAACACAGCTACAGCACACGGGCAAAAACATCTGATATTCTCACAACTGAGTCAGCTTGCCTTAATTCTCAGCAGACATAGAAATAAAAGCAAAGAGTTGACAGATGAAAACAAGGCAGTTTTATCTTTGTTGCACTAACCCCAATGTAATACAATCATCTTAAATTGTCTATTGTTAGCAATGATCCTTATGAGTTATTGTGAACCTTATCCTAACTGATTTTTGGTACTGTGCAAGTGACAGCTAACATCTTGTATTATCAAAAAAATGCTAGTTAATCTTTCCCTCAATTCTCACCCTCATTTTTTACCTCATTATGTCCCTCTTCAAATTATCCACGCCGTTAACACTATGTTTTACATTACCTCTTGCCCAATGACCCTAAGCAGTCCCTCTTTATGGAGGGACTCTTTACCCAATTGAATTCATAGGCTGTCTGAGCATATTCGCAATATTTCTGTTCATAGTTGAATGTGCTGTCATTCGCTTGGTTTTCTTCAAAGTAGACCAGCAGCAAATGCATAGACTTTAATGCTTCAGCACATTAGCTTGTTTAACAGGTGGGGTTTTTTTTCATAAGCTATTAATGAAATATTAAAAAAATGTTCAGATCTACTTTTCCCTCCGTCATTTAAGTTTGCTTTTCAGTCAGCCACAGGAAGTAGCAAAGTGCTAAATATATGCCATTTTTTATAGATGATTCAATGGGATGTCCTTGTAGATGTTTGTGTTCATTTCTTGTAAATCTTTGCATCCTTTAGAGAAGTGAGAGCCTGAACAGTATTGGACAAAGAAAAGGAGAGTCTCACCAGGGATCATCTTCAGCCCAGATACCCAGTATTACAGTAACATACAGCAGCGTCCAAGGAGTAGAGCTGCCTTCTAGATACAACTCTGGTTTCCTGCACCCTAAATCCAGCAGTCATAAGCAGAACAAGAAGTTCAGCAGTTGAGTGGTACAAGCCAGAATATCACCATAGCCAACAGCTCTGGAACAGCTGTGGACTGGCTGAATCCAGAGTACCTTCCTAGATTGGTCTGAAATGCTCCTATAAAGACACAGCACAAGACAAGCAAGGATAAAAACATGAGGAGTGATCTTCTTAGCATCAGAACTCTCTCCAAGGAATCACATCTTGATCTGAGTCACACTGTAATTTTAGTATTTCTTCTTTATGCAGCTCATGAAGAAATTGCTTTCATTTGGATTTTACTCTGCTCATGTACATTGCCCCCACTGTAGACCTTACCAAGAAGCCTTCTAGGATTAACCTGAGACAGAATGGAAGTGTGATATTCAAAACTGGCTTTGTTCACTTAGTGTATTAACTTCAAAGCTATTACAAAGCTAAAGCTGAGAAATTTGGGGGGAGATGTACATTACTTCCTGAAGACCGTTTCTTCATTATTGTGACGTTTCTCAACCAAACATAAACTTAATTACACACAGTCAGTGCTCCCTTCTCTTATTAATGACAAGTTTCCCCCCATTTTCTTCTACAATCCAATGAAAGACAATGCACTTTAGCAGTAATTTGAAGTCTCATATCTTTATTTCAATTCCTGAGACAGGGAAAGGAGTAACACTTGAGGAAAAGGCTATGGTCCTTTCCATACTTAGCTTCTTTTCCAGCAGTGGCTTAAGAGATTATTTTAACCCATTCTCAGCTAACTTCCCCAGAGCTATAGAAGATTATTGGGAAACTCCTTCTGACTTTCCTTTAGCGGGTTTCATGAGAAAAATGCAGAATACAAATCAATGTTTGTACTGAAAGGTCTTATGGTAAGTCAATACATGTACTTCCTGATACTTCAAAGTTGTTTACCCTTTGAAGTGCTTTTCGAAAGTAAATATTGGGAGGAGAAGGTTTAGTTCCGCAAAAATAGTTGTTCTAGAAATGTATGGAATCTACATCACCCTCACTTTGGTATTTTCATTTTTCCCTTCTCTAAACAGCAGCATTTGTATAGCTGAGGGCTTTCTTCCACAGTGACTAAATCCATGAGATTGTACTTCTTTCCCCTGAAAGGAAAGGGAAAGAGTTCTATCAATAGTGACTTTCAGCTTTTCCCTGGTGTCTCTTCTAGTGTATAAGAAGAAGTGAACAAAATTAATTTGCAATTCGTAGCAGTCATTCCAAAGTTGGGCTGAGCCCAAAAGTACAGGGCACAAAGCACTATTGAAACAGTTCTTCCCTATAGGCCCTCTAGCAGTTCTCTCTTTGGTTGCAATAATGGAGGGAACTCAGCAAGGCATTTTGTCCTACATAAATCAATTTTTTCCTATGTCACGTCACAAAAAGCTATAAAATCAATAAAAATGTAATGAGCTTATTATTTTGAGGGGAAAAATCAGTAGGTTCCAGAAGGTCTGGGACATTTTTTTGAAGTAAACTACTGGAAACTTAGGTCAAACTGAGGTTTATTAAAAGAAGGTTATTAAAACTAGAAATTAAGGTGATAATGACTTCTGCAGCAGACAAATGTTAGATCGTGAAAAAAAGTGAGGCATTCAGGCTGATAATAAACTGTCAAAAGAAACACACTGTTCAAAATCCACAGTGTTTTTATGTAAATGAAATCACAGGCATCAGAGATGGAAAGGAGCTGTTACAATCTCTCCCTTCACATACCACAACAGGATATTGTCTCCCAGCAGAGGACAATATTAAACTGATAAAATATACAGCTAGCAATAAGGAGAAGAAGAGAGAAAACAGGAAGCATGTTCAAAGATATTCATCAAGTCTAAGGAGTTCTATTACGACTTTTTGCTGACGCTTTTAAAAATATTTAAGAGCATGAAACATATAATACTTTCTTTGTCATGAAGACCATTGACACTACTAAAACATGGGAAGAAACATTAGCAAATGCTGCCTTTTTCATATGGGTCACAAAAGGCTGAATCTGTCAAGAAAACAGGTCTAACTCACACATGCTGATTGATGTGTTAACAAGGAGTGTATGATATGTGTCACTAATAGCGAGATCCTTTGCTCCAGTCATGATTTTGTTCCAAACAGTATTCTTCAAGACTGCACTCTGTACTCTTCTGCATTCCCTTCCACTTTTAGAGGGTATCAAAAGAATACTTCCATGGCTAGAAGAGCTTTACGAAACCACAGCATGTTGTTCTCTGTATCCTTCGACTCCAACATGTATTAGAGATTAGTTCGTATCTATAAAAAGAACTACAGCTGTTCATGCTCATCTACTTACAAGAGACTTGCAAAGCATATATTAATTAGGGAGAATTTGTATGTGAGCACTTCAAAACCCTTGTGTGTACTCTCTGTGTAGCTAACTGCTTTGCCTTCCTTCACCTCTGCTGTG
The DNA here is from genome assembly GCF_009819885.2 of Catharus ustulatus. Lineage (NCBI taxonomy): Eukaryota > Metazoa > Chordata > Aves > Passeriformes > Turdidae > Catharus > Catharus ustulatus. Next base: position 27,319,976 of record NC_046228.1, on the reverse strand, counting down.
TCTATAAAAATCATACAAAGGAAAGCCTACAAAATTCATCTCATCTGAATAGCTCTACAAGTGGTTCCACACTGTAACCCCTGTGGCATTTGGAATAAATCATTATTAGTTCATATTTCATCTCATCCTAGCAGATTTATTTGTGTCCTGTATCCTCCACTTGGCAGCCATTCTCTTGGTTTTGCTGTCTCTTTACACCCTTCAACACAGATGACTGATTGGATTAAAATAATTTAGGACTGAGATGATTCACGTTTCACTTAAAGTCAACTGTACAGGCTGTTCTGCAGAGACTGCCTGTAGTTTACCATGCACTTGGACATGTTCCAGTGACTTGGAGTGTGACAGGACTAGGGCAAATCTGAGACACCTCCCTTTGGCCTTTTGTACTCCAGCAGCTGTTCACAGAGCAGGCTGCTGGCAAAGGCAATGGGCAAGCAGTGCTGGGAGTTAACACACAAGCTCTGCCCCTTCACGGGGACACAAACTCAGCCTTGGGTCACCAGTGAAACTGTTTGGTCTGATCATTCAAGCAATTCTGCAAAACTGCTGAGCAAATGGTCACTACTGCTGGACCTGCAAAGGACGTGCCAAGAGCCATTGTAACGAATGGCTGCTGCAAGCCAAGACTGAAGGACGGCATAAGACAGCAGCCACATGTTGCCAATCTATCCAATTTTCACATACAACCAGGGTCTTACTCCCCATGTTTTCCAGGTTACAATCACATGCCATACTTTTGGAAACTTTTTTACACCCACCACTGAACTAAAAAATGGCGTCATAGAATATGACATTGAGTATTGGCATTTCACACATTCTCAGGTAAGACAGAATAGCAAACTGTATTTTCCTTGAAGTTATGTGCAAAACCCACAGCAAGCTCGACATTCAGAAGTAAACAAACGTAACCAAAGTAAACCCAAAGCTTTTTTGGGTGTTTCTAGAGCTTTAGGGTGTAACACGGGTAAGTCACCATTCCCACATGTGCCCATTTTCCTCAGGGTGCTTGGTGCCATTTTTCCCTCAGGGCATCCCAAGAAGTGCTGCCATGTTCCCTCATGCTCTGATCCCTCTGTGAAAGGTGCTGCTGTCTCAGTAACTCTGACAGGGCACCTATCTGTCACTGCTGCTGAAAGCACTTCTGAGAGGGCCCTTATCTGCAATGCAGTGTTACCATCAGACAATGGTATTTCAGTGGCTGGTAACAAGTATCTCTGTTCAAACACTTGTGCTTGTAGCCTTGGAGTTGCTAATGTCATAGGAATTTTATAAATAGGTTTATATAAAAGCAGTCTTAAAACAAGTAAATAAATTCTTACTAGTGTCATTCTGAGCAACTTTAGACATGAGTCACGATCCTGTACACCTAATGATTACTTACCCCATTGAATTTATAACCTAAATGATCAATTTCAAACTTATGCAAACTTCACAGCTGACAAGATTTACAAGCTGTCCTATTTACTTCCCTTCTAAGGAGAACAGACTGAGCAGATCATCAGTGTAAAGCTTAATAAAGACAGAAAAGTTTCTCCACAGCAAATCCAGCTTAACAGTCTGATACAAACCAGTTATAAAAATTTTGTTTATGTTCTGTAGGAAAACACTTATTTTATTTACAGCAGTTCTGGCAGCACCAGGGCTCTGCTGGAGACACAGCACGGAAATTCTACATACCCAGCTTGCAGAGCAAAGAAAAAGCTGCAAGAGACACATCAGTGTAGAAAAATGTTCACTCACTGAACACAGAGATGTCAGAATCACATGATACTAGACTACAGAGACTCATGGTGGTTGGTTTGCATATTACCCTACAAACTCTTTCGACAATGAAATTTGGTCTCAAAATTAAGATCCACCTGCAACTGGGGATAAATAATAGGACTACCCCAGTGGCTGTGGGAAAAATGGGAGGGGATTCACCCCTTCTTCAGAGTGAAATTTTCTTCCCTACACTTCTGTACTTTTTTTTTTTTGGTTGGTTTGGTTGGGGTTTTCTGTTGGTTCTTTTTTGGGGGGAGAGTTGGGTTGATTTGTTGGGGGTTTTTTGGTTGGTTGGTTGGTTTTGGTGGGGGTTTTTTGTTGTTATTTTTGTTTTTGCTTTTTAAACTTACACAAACACCTGTATTTATGTAGATTCAGTACCAAAGAGATTTTCGATTACTTTCAGGAAAATCTTAACCAACCCTTGCCAAGGAGACTTTATATGGGAGAACCTTTATAAGATCCACTTTTATTTGGCTTACTGCAATCCATACTTAGTCATAATCCACCAGATCTATGACTCAGAAGCACAGCAAAAATGGCCTAAGTAGGTCTTCTGATGCTGACTGTAGCTTGGAGGATAGGTAGAATGTGCAACTTTATCAGGTTTGAATCAAGCCTTAGGTATGGTGTAGAGCAGAGAGAGCTGCAGCTCTGGTTAAGCTGTGCCAGTGCACAGACATAACCTGAGAGTAAAGCTCATCATGCACATAAAAAATAAACGTGACACCTATGTAAATAACTTGCCAAGGGGAATTTTTGTGGGACATGTTTTACCCACAATGTAAAAGCAAAGTCATTGCTCATTTCCTTCAACATTTACACTTCACTGTGACTTCCACAAGTCTTGAGACTACATCATTGTATAGCACATGGTCTCCAAAGGACAGTTCCACAGAACATTTCCTGAATAGGCTGTGGGACACTTATGGGCATACTTACAATTTCCGCAATGTTTTCCACTGACTGGAAAAACAAAAAGGAAAATCTATACCTTTCCACACAAGGGCCATGCCTGAAAGGTTATAAAGAAAGTGACTGTACCTCTAATGTAAATAGTATTTCCTTCAAAAGCCTCAGTACTTCAAAGATGCATTAAACACACTCAGATGCACCCTTTGCTGTAAAACTGGTAAAACTGCTTTCTTTTTAAGTTTTTCAGATGCCTAAAGTTATTCATATGCATAAATAGTTACACAACCCCTCAGGACACACAAGTGAAATGAAGGAGTTAAGGGTATGTTAGGTCAGTACTAAAAGTTAGTGAATTCTTAAAATATTTTTCCAGACTATTTGCTGCTAATGCCATGGAACTTTACATTAATATTTTTTCTAAGTTTCAGATTTTTTAAAGCCAAGGTTAATACTGATAGATGAGGTGAGTTGCAAATTTGATGTAGAAAGCAGCAAGCACTTTGGTATAGCAAACCCTTACCAAGAGGAAGATTGACAGTCCTGAAAAAATGAATAAAAGTTTGAAGATTCAAGAAGTTTCAAGATTCTGTTTTTTTCTTTTTTCCACATTTTCTGTGGACCTTGGGAAAATTACCTAATCTTCTCATATCTAAGTATTTCTGTAAAAAAGAGATCAGATGCTCTTCATCATTGTGTGGCTACTCTCAACTAGCTTTTACAGTTTGTTCCAAGATTCACAACCGGAAATTGAATTTTTTTTTCCATTTATTTCATTTACATTTTCTTCCTTTACTGTACAGTTATCAAAACATCTAAACTACACTATCACATATGAAAGACAGAGATTGTTGCTGAAGGGGATAAGGGGTGCATAGCCATTCTTTTTCTCCACAGAAATAACTTACTGATGTCCACCATACAGACTTCAGTTGTTGTTTACAGGTAACATGAGTGAAGTAGAATCAGGCATTTTATTGGTAAGCTATAACTAAGAAAAATTGTGTAGATGTTTTTGAGCAAAAGCCCTATATGAAGTGAGCAAAATCAAACAGGTGGTAAAATCATTTTTAGGGTTTTCTGCTCTGTTAATGGGGGAGAAATTGTTCACAGAAGAAGGGAATCCTTGACCAGCAGTGTCATCCAGGAATCAAGGGTAACATAAACTGGGTGAAGCACTACAAAATCAAACCAACAAGATTTCCACAAACTTCCCTGAATGTTGCCTAGAATGAAAATAGAGAACACTGTATGGTTTAGCCTGCTCTGAATATCAGACAATTGTTTCTGCCCTGTCCTGACATGAGTTACACTTTTAGGACCAATTTCTACTTTCATGCACAAGAGAGTTCCATTAATATCAAAGGATTTAAAATAGGGCAATTCATCAAAGCTTGAACTCCAAGAACTGTTAATAAAGTGAGGCTTGCCAGGAAAGGAAGGAAAGAAGCAAGAATAAGACTATACTCTTTAGAGCTTATAGAAGCATTTCTAGTGGCTGAAGCATGTGGCTATTATCACAGCATGCCAGACTCTCTAAGGTAACTGTCCAGTGCTGACCTGTGACTTCAAGGAAATTAGTTCTCATCAGAGTCTCAGCATTATTAATATACACTAGACTGGTCATGGTTGTATATACATAACCCTAGAATACAGCATATGACAATGTTTTCAGTAATACCTCTTATTTGTCTATATTAGATATGCTATGCAAGTTCACCTTTAAAAAAAAAAAAAGGAAAACAAGAAAGAGAAGTTTGAAAACAAAGAAAAATTGGTTTTCTTTTTGACAAAAAGTTTCAGATCTAATCTTACAAGTTCCTTCTTAGTGTGACTGCTCAGCTCCATTATCTTGTGCAGACTGTAGAAATTCTGCTTAGCTCAGTCCACATCTCAGAGATTCTTCTCATTTTCCCTACTTCCAGCAAAGAGGGACCAATCAACTCTTCTCTAGTTAACCCACAGGGCCAGAGGGAAGGCCCTTGCTTACCCTTTCCATGAAGCTGCTAAGAAATAGCTGTTTGTCCCCTCACTTCCCTTTCAAACCCTGATCTCTTGATCAGGACTCAGCTCCCTTCTACCTGTAGGTCCCACAGTCAAGCATTCCTTGACACTCATCCCATGGACAGTCCTGCTTTCAAGCCCTCCCAGCAGTATCACCATCCTCTTCTAATTTTTAGTGGTTTACACTTCTAGTACCCTCTTCCAAGCAGCCCCAAAGCCCTCAGGTGGCAAAACCAGCATTAATTAAACACAGCTCTCTCCTGGCTTTTAAAGGAACTATTTATACTTCCACCTTAACATGTAAACAGATGGAGTCTAGGCTTATAATAACCTTCCAACTGTGATTTTAAAATATGAATCCTTTTGATGCTGCTGTCCTCAGCTGAAGCCTCTGAGTAAAAGAAGCACATGGCAGAACCTTTAATGTATATTGACAGATCTTATTCAAAGTGCTATTTTCCAGATGCACTTGTTAAAACTCACTTTCTGCTGCTGCGCAGTGAGACAAGAAGAGAACTTAATCTGATGAAGGACAGAGTTGGGGTAGTAGCATCAGGCAGATTGGCGGTTCATCACATTCACTGCATGGATTCCTTTTGAAAATCATTCCTCTGAAAAAGAAAAAGCCACACCAGCCTTTCAGGTTCAGGATCATTATGTTCAGTTAGATGAGAATTAGGTTTCACACAGAAAGAGCTGCTCTCTTTAGGCACTGCAGATACCAGTTTTTTCAGCTGAGAAATTAAAACTATGTCAATTCCATGAAACATGATGTGAAACTCCACTTCAGGACAGGGCTAAGGAGGCCACAGCAGGTGTTACAGAGCTGCACCTTGCAGCTTCCCTTCACTGTGCTGTTTCCTGAAATAGAAGGAGCCCATCACAGCTGAACCTGCTCCATTTTCACAGGTCATAGTACAAAGACAATTGTTTCTCAGAGCAGTTAATGAACATGGCAACAGTGTGAGCTGCCTGAATTCCAGCTTTTAAAAATAAAATTACTGCAGGAGTTTTCAAAATAACACAGCTGACTGTCCAGCATCACTGGAAGCCATTTCTGGGAAACCCAGGATTTGGGGTTAAGGATCAGGGCATTTCTTTAGCCAAAACATGGTCAAGGCCAGATGTCTTACCAGAACAGCCACACAAGTAGGAATGGCATGATACCATTAAGACTTACGGCAAAAGGATTCAGTGAACCCTGATATACAAGGTGGATTGTGCCCTGATGGGAACTGGGTTTCTCATCTACTACTTAAGGGGAATTCTCTGAACAGAAAATCATGGTAATTAAACAACTTCATGGGGATCATAGATCAGTTCTGAATTTTTCAGCTAAAAACCAAAAAGTTCAGTGGCAATAAAGCAACATCCTCCACTAAGCCTTTTGTGTCTTTGTGACTACTTGCTTAAGATTTTCACAATACTAGTATTTATTCTCCAGTTTTGTAGCTCAGGCCTGGAGACAGTGAAAGGATTTGAAAAAGAATTCTGATGGTCCAAAGGACATTCAATTGAACTTCAACAACTGAAAATCTTTGGAAGTTCCAAATGCAACACTCACAGCTATTACATATACAGTGCAAGTTACACCAAATTACACTCAAAATGTTGGTTGATTTGACAAGTCAAGAGGATCCCTTCATGTTTCTGTTTCAACATGTGACTAACTTGCAGGCACTTGTCTTTCTCTGCTTCCTCCTTCCATGAGCTAGTGGCTTGGTTCCAGCAGAATTATTTGAATTCAGTAAAATTTGACTGTTAGTAGTTTACTTGATCTAAACTTGAAAGAGCTCATAAGAAGAAAAAAGCTCATCACTGAAACTTTTATTCTGTTCCCTCTACAACTTATATCCAGCAAGTAAAGGAAAGGGCTGAAGAACAAAATAATAAAAAAGGAATAAAGAATAAGACATCCTTGTCGACTTGTCTGGGAGATCTGTTCTTGTTAACTCAGGTACTGTTTTAAACAATAGGGGAATTGAAACAAGTTACTTATACAATAGGATCTGATTTTGTATCCCACTTGTCTTCCCCTAGTCCACTGAAACTCAGTTGGAAAGCTTAGCTGACCCTAAACAAACTTTGAATTACTTAAGCTTCAAAAAAAGCTACAAAATAAATTTATTTTACTTATTGTGATTGTACAGATATGGTCTTGAACATTTTTTTGACATGGGGTGGCTTTTTTTACTAGTCCTCGCTCTGCTTACTGCATGAAAACATTGTGCAAGGGCAGAGCTGATTGCTCAGTTACTGTCTGGTCTATTTAGCAGCTGATCATCAAGACACTCTTGATCTTTCTTCAAGGTTGGGCACCGAGATGCTACCCTTTGAAGAAAAACATATACCACCACCAGGGTCCAGCAGCAGCTAAGTTAAACTTAGCTCACAGTTTTCTCAGCAAAGTTTATCCCAGTTTTCAGATGTCCCAATGAAAACTGCTTCAATAAATCAATGGGCTCTACTGAAAAAATCATCAGCTCAAGGCATCAAGTAATCAAACTGAACAGGACTGCTACTCAATTGGCACTGATTTGTGGTAAGTATCAAAGACACTCTAAGCCAGAGTAGGGCATTAACTTCTGTGTGCTGGGCAATTCAATTTAGTGCAGTACCCAAGATATCTGTGAAAGGTCGTATCACTCACTCTTGGAGTACTGCAAGGCAAATTCAGGGAGGTCTTGCATATTCAAACAAAAGATGAACAGTGCCCATTGTAAGAAAGATGCAATGATGGATTAATCAATCTTCAATGGAGAGATGCAGAGAAATACCAAAGGAAACAAGTGGGAAGAGATTCCCCTTTCCCTTTATACAGAGCCTGCTGAGTATTTACAGTTAAACAGTGAGTAAGAATTAAGAGGACAACATTTATTTAGCCATAATAACAGAAAATATTATTTTTAAGAGAATTCCAGCTTTTCTTCTATCTAAAATCAGTGCACAAGACATTTGTGACATTTTGGGGCCAGATTAGCCCAAATTTAGCATGAATGTGGTGAGAGTTTTAAGTCAAGCAGCATTTCTAGGGTTCATCCTGCTTGAATTACCTAATGCCTCTTGAATTACCTACTGCCATAACTCTGTTTTCATCCTATACCAGGAATGTTATGCTAATAATATAGCCCAGGGAAATGACAGGAACAGTCCAAGTAGGTTATAATGTGGACAGCCTTCTTTTTCATGTTTGAGCAACACTCCAAAATTGCAATTCACAATGTTCTATAGAACTGTATATAGCAGCTTCACATTTTTTATTATTTTGTTTGCATATTTGTTTACTCTTAATATGTGGGCAACACTAGGAAGCCTGCAAAATTATTATAGATTGAAAATGGGAATGATTAATCTCTATCTTACAAGGATAAAATTACTAAAGTAGAGTCACTAAAAATATGATCCTCATCTGAGCTGTGCTTGCTACATGTTCCTAAGATTTTCTGTAAAATTTCTGCAAAACAAAATAATTTTAGAGATCCAAAGTATTAGATTCCTTTGGCAGCTTTTTTTTACCAATGCCAGAACACAATCCCACCTGAACAAGACTGTTAACTGGACAGTCCTAATTTCAAAGAAATTCCTCCTAGTCTTTTGTCAGAAGGGAAGTGAAAATTGTGAGTTGCTTTGTAAATTGCCCATTTATTTGCCAGTGATAGAAAGAACAAACCAGTGACTCTCCTGCCCCCTTACACAGCATGTGCAAAGAACTGGGAAAATCAGAACTGCTAAGCAATCTCAAATGGAATGGCCTCATTTACTGGAGCTGTCACAGTCTGGGTAAATGACAGTGCAAATCTGCACTCCTCTGAATGTTAGCACTTCTGTCTGAACAGTCACATCAGTGTTGCTACTGAGAAAAAACACCTACACAGCCCATCCAAACCAAAGGCAGTATCTTCTTCCCAGTTACTTGTTCCTCAGTAGGGGCTCTCAGAAAGCCACACTCATCACTAGCTTATTTCTGAACTCAGAATCCCTTCAGCTGGGCAGGGAGGGAGATGAGATGTCAAAAGCACTATCCCAGGAGAAAGCATATCCATACTTTGTGCTGCAATGTCTGTACTTCACTTGATAATTTTCCTAATATCATCATTGGTGAGGAGCCCCTCAGTACTCAAGGAGGCCAGCCTGGTTAGGTAGCAGTCATTCTTTTAAGTTTCCATTTGTGGTGGTTGCACCTTCAGTTTAAAATTACTGCAAATAAGCTGCAGACAGCCTACTAAAGTACCTGACAAACCTCATGAAACCATACTGCAGAAATTTATGAAAAATGAGGGGCCTATTTATAAGGAAAACAATGTTTCTGAGACTGATCTCAGGCTGAACAGCTGATACAAACAGTTGGGGAGATCAGACTGTGATTAGAAGAAAAGATAAAAGACAGGGGGAAAGACTTGCAAAAAATTAACCCTTGACAGAACTATCTGAATTTTCCAGTAAAGGAAATTGCCCAGGCTGGAATGAAACTCATGGGTCAAAAGCAAATCACACTGAGTGAGCCACTGAGGAAAATGGACAGCTAAATCTGTCAGTAAGCTACTTTTCAGAAAGCAAATAGGATTGTTTGCACAAGATGGCCTAGCCAGTGTAGTCTCAGTGCTCATCTTTTCCAACTAAGTGGTGACCCTGAAGGTATTTCAGGGAACTATTCCAAGACCATTGGTAGGTAAGCAACATATTTCTGAAACATCATTTAAAATATAAGTTTAATACTGTCACTAGTGCTTTCTATAAAAATGGGATGGAGAATTTTGTCCCCCCAAATGACAGGCACAGGTTTCTGGGAACAAGGCTGCAGGCTCTTCTAGAAAGTGCTGAGCAGGTAGAGCTCCCATACTTTCAAGTTTCCCAGCCTTGAGTGACCTATGGAGAAACATACAAACTAATGTATCTCATCCTGTTTCAAACAAAAGCAAAGTCTGAAGCAAAACTGATCACCACTCATCAGAACAGGATTACTGGCCAATTCCCAGTCATCCTTGCTGATATTTTTACCAAGGATCAGAAAATCAGGTTATTGAAAGCCTTGGAAAGGCTCAGATATAAGTCCTTAAATCTAAATATGACTTTTTCTATCACACATAGAATGGGATAATCTAACAGAACATCATGAAATAAACATAATTTCCCACCATCTGGATCATGCTTTCCAGCCTAATATGCTACTTTATGAGGTTGCTCACCTCATCACAAAATGTTTCCTTTGGGGATATAAGCCAACTTGTCAGTGGATTATTTTTGCAGCTAACATTAAGTCGCAATCCATACGAATATGAATTATGGCCAAATGTAAATACAGAAATAATTTAGATCCGTTTTTCCTGGCCTTGTCTGTGCATCCGGTATACTGGATCAAAAGAGGACTCAGTACTTTAAAGTGTAAAGACACTTGAGGTTCCATAAGACAAGAAACCGTAAACCTGAACTGCGACCCTTTTAAGCAGGCTGGAGCTGGGAAATTTCTCAAGAGGGCTGTGTATTCCAGCGATTCCATGGCTGTTTGTCCCGGCCCTCACTGCGGGGTTCCGCCCGGGCCCGCCGCCCTGTCCCTGGTGCTGACCGGGCGCGGCCCCTCGGCACAGCCAGCCCGGGACCTTCCCAGCCCGGGGATCCTCGCTCCTGGGCAAATCCCAGGGGGCTCCGATGCCACGGGACACTGCACGCGTTTCCAGCGGCTCAACGCTTGGGAACAGGCTTTTTTTTTTTTTTTTAACAAACTCATAAATCAGTGGCTCTGTCATTGCACTGAGAAAACAGCTGACTTTCTGCAGGCTACTTTGGGGAGAATAACACAAGCCAAAAAGGCAAACCAAACAGAACTGCTGAATAAGGGATGTATGGAGCGGGCTGCCTGGTCCTTGCCAGCACTCAGCAGGACCATGCAAAAGCTCAATCTCTTATCTCAGCATCAGTATCCTGGTGGGCAATCAAATTGATCGTTCTGCATTTTCTGTCTTCTAAACCCTTTGTCTCCTCTCGGGACGTCGATTCAACTTTTCCACTTAACTAAAACGACCATTGTTTATCAACACCAGTGAATCAGTGGGGGGGAACAACCTCTCTCCCACTTTTCCTAGGGGTCAGTGAAAGAAACCACCGTTCTCACTCGTGTTCCGCCGGCGAGCGAAGAGGCCGAAGGCAGCGGGCTCCAAGCCCGCAAAGCATTAAGGCACAAGGCTCAAGAGCTTTTGCTGAACTTGGGCAGGACAGCAGCCCCTCCCGGCCGCTCTCGCCGCTTTCCAGAGCGTTCCTGGTCCCATCCGCGGGCGCAGCCCCCCCGCTCCCGCCGCCATTTCATCCCTCGCATCCTTCCCTGAGGGCTCAGACGCGGAACGCCCGCCCCCCGGGATACCTGCTGCCCCGGCGCTCGGCCGAACCGCTCCCCACAGCTCTGTGTCACCTTCCTGCTCTGCCACCACAGCCCCGAGGTGATCTCGGCCCAAACTCGGATATTTACACGCCGCCGGCAGCGGCTTCTTGCGGATCGGTCCCTGCGCCACCGCCTGAGGCAAATCCCCTCGCGCGCCGCCTCGCCCACCCAGCGCCCCCTCGCGGCGGGACGGGGAGCGGCCGCCTCGCTCAGCGCGGCGCTGCCGGCGGCCCGGGCGCTTAAAAGGCTCCACCTGCGGGGCAGCGGCTCTTCCCTCGCCGCGGGGGCGGGCGGGGGTCTCAGCGCTTCCCTCGGCCCCGGTCACGGCCGCCCTCTGGCTGCGGGGCCGATGTCCGTGGGTGCGGCACGCGGCTCCCGGCGGGGCGGGACCCACCCGGCGCGGCCCGGGCAGCGCTGCGCGGCCGGAGGTGGCGGGGGCGGCCGCTCGGCCCGGAGGTGCCGGTGAGCAAGACGCTGCGAGCGGGCAAGGTGGGTCGCGCCGCGACTACAGCGTGTCTGTAGTGGAAAATTAAACCCGGGAGAGCCCTTACTGGAAAGGCAGAAGTGAGTAGGCGAGGCTGAAGTGTAACTTTTGAGAGGCTGCTAGTTATCTTGTATCCCTGTGAGTATAGGCGCACCGCTACATCAGCGTGCTGCGGTGATCCCTGAGGAATGTGCGATGGCCAGATTACACTGACAGCGCAGGATCCTTCTCCTCGTTGTCCACTCCCCGCGCCGTGCCAGACCTGGGGCTGTCACAGGAGGCAAAGCCTGTGCTCTCAGAGGTGCTGTGACCTCGGTGTCAGAGCTCAGCCCCTGCTCTGTGTGCAGCTGACGGTGATGTCTTTGGGTTTGTTTGGATTTTCTTCGTTCACTGTTTTTCCTGAAGCCAGACGGTCAGTTAAGTTCCCCTGCCTGCAGCAAGGCACAAGTTACACTAGTCACAGGATTGCTGTAAACTTTCCTGGTTTCAGCCCAGAGTTGGAGAACAATGAAAACTGAGCAGCAACACATTTTGCAGACTTCTTTTTCTGCCTCAAGTACATGTATTAGAAACTGAGCCATGTGTTTTAATCCAGTTTGCAGGTGTTGGTTCATTTTCTCACCAAAAGCTGGTAATCTAAGTGCTGTGGTTATGTTTATAAACAGGACATGCTAAAAACAACAGGTGTTTAGGTGTTCGTTATCTTAAAAGGAGACATTTTGTTATCATGGGAAGGTAAGTGCCACAGAAGTATGAAGTATTACATGGTGTAGTGACCGTCTTTAAAAGCAATGATGGTAAAGCTGGTAAGATGAGAACTAACTAATGCACACTGGAGTCATCACAAACAGTCTGTAGTGGTATCTTCCCCTTCCCTTTCATGGTGAATCTGTCTCTCCACATGTTTCCAGTTTAACACGGTTATGAAATCTTCATATCTTTTGAAGTTTAATTCTGACTAAACTGTGTTGTATACCAGATCTATTATGGTAGTGAAAGGAGGTTGTTGCAGGGGGAAAAAGGCCATGTAGTAGAGGGGAAAAAGTGTGAAATACAGGGTGGTTTTTTTGGTAAATGTGAAAATAGTCATGGTGAAGGATCTAGAGGGAGGGGTAAATAGCAAATTCAGTTAATTGGTAAAGAGATACTGGCAGCAGCAGCAAACAGCCAAACAGGAAACATTTGAGCTGCATTTCTGAAGGCATTATATTATAGAGAAGGAAGATAATATTCTATCACTATATTGCTCTAGCATATCTCCCCAGCATTACCAGCTTTTTCTGGAGCCCACAAAGCACGGTCTTAGTAAGGTATTGACAAAGCAGAATGTGGTGAAGCTGAGCATGATAGAAAATTTAGCGGCTTGAAAAAGATCAAGACTTGGGACAACTTGACAAAGGGGCTAAAAAGGAACTCAGAAATCCTAAGGTCCACGAGAATGGAAGGATTTTAAATAGGTGAAACAAAGCTGTACATGGAAGTATAAGTAGGATTAGCTCAACTTTGTTCAGAGTTCAGCAGTGAAAGAAAGGAGAACACAATGAGCTCTTTTGTGGAATAGTTTTACTTTGGAAGAAATATTAAACTTGTGGGAGAAAATACCTTTACTCTTGGTAATTAATTTTATATTCAGTTTGCCACTGGCAAGGTAGGAATTCAGAGCTATTTTTTTTCCATCTCTAATGAGTCAATTTCAAATTCCTTAGCACTGCTTAGCTAATATATAGTAAATGTGTACTATTTCATCCTGTGGATGACAATGAAGATCAGTCCTTGCATACAGCTGTTGATTTCATGTGAAATGTACTTAACATTGGGTTGACTCAAAACTCTGGAAAACTCCAGAATTGCGTATATTAGACAACTGGTTCAAAGCTTGGGTTTTCTTCATACATGTGTCTAGTGAGTCGTTTCTTCAAAGGCTCCATTCGCCTTGCTTTCCCACCCTTCTGACGGACTGTAGATAATTGTACTGGGGACAGTGCAGGAATCCATGGGACAAAAAGGACGTGTTTGTCATAAAGCTAAATCCTGCCTTCTTGTGCTGCTACTCCCTCAGATGAGGGAGACTGAAAGAGAGACAATCTTTTTGCTTGATATGTTTTGGTTTTTTGGTGGTGGTGTTGTTTGTTTTTTTCCTAAAGGAAAGTCTATCCAGCTTTTTGAACATCTTTCCGTTAAAGAGGAGATGATAGTTTATTCACGTGCAACACAAATCTTTCACTTACCTCAACGTAAAACATTGAAACCATGACCTTGTATGTATCTTTTTGTTTGCCAGAGATTCATAGTCTGTTGCAGCTCAGAAGTCAAACTCTCAAGCAATCCACTTCTGAAATCCTTGATGATCCAAATGATACAGCCTTGTTGCTGCCGTAACAGTAATTCAAGTTTCCCCTGTGCGTACATCTACCATAGCAGCTAAAATATAACCCCTGACTAATGTGTCCAGCTTTGTGAAGCAGTAGCAGCTTTAACAATTGGAATTTCCATTACTTGTTTCCTTCCACCTTAATTTAGCATTGACACTAGTGGCTTTTATTTCATTCACTGGGTGTCTGTGCACTCCCGAGCACGCAGTTGTGGCTCTCCCAGAGCCAGTTCACTGTAATACGCACAGCAGGGTCTCCTAGCACGTGTGAATTGTTTCCGCTAGTGTAACATCTCTGCTGGACTTGTGGAAGGACAGCTCTGCTTGGGCTCAGAGACATTTGCTGGGTGCTGGCACTCTCTTCTGCCTAGTAGCCATCCAGCTTCCTCACAACTGTTCCCATCAGTCAGCTGGGAATAGCTTGGGGCAGGAGGGGTGGTGGCTGAGGAGATCTGGACAATCCTCTGGTTTTATATGTGTAGAGAAAATGTCACCCTGCTCCTGGAATATGTTTTTTGTTTAAATGTCACTCCTTACATCAGTGACCTCCTCTGACTCGGCACTCAGCATAGCTTCTCTCTGAAGGGAGTGAGCTTCCAGCAAGTCATAGATTTTGACATAGGCAGAGAATGTAGGGAAGAAGGCACACCATGAGAAACAAAACACTATTATCTGAGCAAACAAAAATTATTTTTGAAACAGACTAGGAGGCAATTATGTAAACCAACTTAAAACCTAATCTAAACATCACAAGGCTCTGAGAACAAGGAAATTGCCAGTTCTGTACGCACAGTTTATTTCAGTCTCTGGTTTCCCAGAAGGTTTTGCTGATATTTGTGCTGGTAGCTATGGTGGCACTGTACCTGCTGTACTGATGTCTCACCTTTGAAAACAAGGCAGGGCTGAAACAGCTGTCTGGGGGGATCAGCAGTTTTCTTATTTAGAGGCTAATTGTATTGAAAGTCTCTAAAAGGTGAGACCTGTGCTAAGGGTGTCCCTAACAGACGGAGCTGTGACTACAACCTGAGCTTCCGTAGCATTTTAACTTCATTATTAGTAATAGTAATAGGATGCAATAATTTCCATAATTAGGAAATTTCTTCAGGCAGGGAGCGGGGATACAGACACAGGAGAGAGGCTTGGAGAGAGAAAAGTGTGGAATATTCTTTCTCCAAACTGCACGTGGTAGGGATAGTGCAGATGTATGAAAGAGCTGTGGTGCTGATGTGTTGAAGGGAAATGTTGACCAGGATGCTGGCATATCCTCTACACTTTCCTTTTAAAAATGCCAAGCTATGCTGAGCATTCGTGCAGACATGGACAGAAACCAAAGGAGTAGGAACAAGTGACCTCAGTTTAACATTTCGTTCAAATGACAGAGCCCTGAATGTGATGCCCACTCTGTTTGTTAGCTCACCACTCAACCTGAAGGATTTCTCAGATCCTTTCAGATGTCCTGATAAGCAAATGGCATGTTATAGATGTGAAAGTAGGACAGAAGCACATAGTGTTTGATTAAACAACATCTGTTTCTTAGTTCTTAGCTCTGTTTAGTTTGTTGTGTGGTTGTATTCTGTTCTGGGTTTTGCTTCCCCCCCACACACTTTTCTGTTGTTTACACAAATGACTGAAGATTTAGGTATAGCAAGGTAAAATGCACAGAGTTCACAGTCCATGAAACTGTGGCCTCTCTTCTAATACTTATGTGACACTGTCTTTAGTAATGAAGCAATGACTTGTTATGTTTATCTTACTCCTGGTTTTATTCTGTTCTCCTGAACTCTTGAAATGGAGCCAAGAAAGGACACTAAAAAAAGCAGTGAATTCCTAGGAAAAGTAGAAGGAAAAGTACAATGCGAATATACCTTCAAACTTTTGTGTGTGCATGTGGCTTTCTGAAATAAAAAATCAGTACTAGATAAACTGGCAGGCCAGGAAACTCTGCCATTTTAAGTCCAACAAGTCAGTTTTGCTTCTCTTCAAAGTAATCATCCAAACATCAGTGGTTCTGGACTCATAAAAGACAGTTATAAATACTCTTAATGTAAATGTACCTTCCAGGTATTTGTGAAACATCAAACCCCTGCTTTATTCTCAAGCTGTATCTTGCTATTTGCTTTCATTTCTGTTGGGGCCCAGTTCCACTGGCTTAGTGTAACTTTTATTTAAATCTGTGTGAATTGCTGTGGTTTCATGTGGACCTCTGGCTAAAACAGAGGGTTATATGGTTTAGTCTAGTACCTATGCAGAGATGAGTTATTCCCTTGTACAAGTAACTTTTCTGGCACTGTGAGTGCTGGACAGAAACTTTTATTGCTTCATTGTTTTGAAAAATTATTGACCATCTCCTTTAGACAAAGACTGAGTTACTGGTAGTGTTTGCTCTCTGCTGTTTTGTCATCAGATATTTATCATGTTTTTAAGCAGGTGTATTGGCAGGGTGACCATTATCAATGCTCAACCTGAGCTGCCTCACTCTAGTGCATTGTGTGGGTTTACTTGTCTTTTTGATTATAAAAATAGAACTCATGTTTGGGGGACTTTCCCCTCCTTTTTTAATAAAATGGCAACTTCTTTCTAACCAGAGGATAAAGGAGGATAAATGCTGTGAAGATACAGAAGAGGGGTTCTGGAGGTCCTGCACAAAAGAATGACTTGAAAGGGGTGTGCATTATTTAATCTTTGTAGCTTTGCCCCAAGAGCAGAAACTTTTTGTTTATATGTTTATATCTGTAGTTCTGCCAACAACTTCTTCTCTACCCTCATGCCCTCTGTAGTTTAGCAATTTCTAATCTAAGGCAGAAGTGCTATCCAGCATTACTGAACAAGTGTTATAGTTTTTTGGAATTTCTAAGAACTGGAATGTAAACTATGAAAAAATCAAGGAATTAATTAAGGAAACAGTTAGGTAACTATTTGTATCCTTAGCTTTCATTCAAGTGTCACACCTTTAGAAGACTTGTATTGAAATGATGAAATGGGTATGTAGTGAAACCGTGCTTTTGTCACAGAAATTAAATGCTGATTAGAAGTATCCCATGATACATCTTTCTGAATTCAGGAAGAATAAATGGTAATTTTTCCTAAGGAAAGCAAGGGCTGTGGAACCAGGAGCCAAACAAGAAGTTGTGGGACTTCTTTTTTTTGGTGATGCTAAATATATGTATTATGTATGTATGTATATGCGTATGTATATATATTTTTTCAGTTTAAAAAAGCATTGCAAAAGAAGATTAACACTTTCTTGGTGCCCTTCGGGCTACCTGGGGAAAGATCTATATAGAAGGAGCTTGTATTATACGTCACAGTGCAAGATACCCATGTGCTGAAGCAGAATTTTAAAATGGCTTTGCAGTTGTTAACAGGTTAGTGAAGAGACTTAGGTGTTTGGGATTTTAGAATGGGATTTTGTTTGCTTGTTTTATTAAAACATGTGTTTTGTCCATAAAGTAGCTGAGCAGCATGAGGGGCTTGAGGAACCTAGAAAGATCTGTCCCCTTCCCTGGGGACTATATTAGACCTCTGAGTCATGAAGTCTTTGCATAGTAGGTGTCTTGTTACAAACCTTTTATGGGCCCTACTCAGCTGGGATATCAGCATCTGCATTATAGCTCCCATCTATTCTTAGGTGGTATCAGAGCACAACTGAGCAGGCAAGGCAGGGAGAGAATTGCTTTCATTATATAAAACCCTTCCCTGTTCTCAGTCTGTTTTTTCACACTTTTTTCTGTCTGCCCCATCCTTCTGTCCTGCAGTGCCCTGTTGCTGTCTTGCCCGGTGAAAGCGGTACAACATGGCTTACAGTGTGACTCTGAATGGACCTGGACCGTGGGGCTTCCGACTGCAAGGGGGCAAGGACTTCAACATGCCCTTGACCATCTCCAGAGTAAGTGTGCAAAAAAACCTTCTTGAGCTTGTTTGGGTTAGAAAATAGCAGTCATATGTGCACTTTGACCTGGCCTGGTAGAACTGAGGATCTTTGCACTTAGGTGTGAAAGAAGAGAATATAATGTGAACTAGAAATGTACCAGTTCAAAGTAAAACCTGGCATTGACAATGCCTCAGGAAGACCGTTCTCATCAGTATATTTTTATGGATGGTGATATTGTCTCTCTAAAGTAAGCTTCCAGTTCTATTCTGTTCAGTGTTGTCTCTTTTTCTGCTGATAGGGATCTCACTGGTGCAATTTGGGGGGAAGGGAGTAGAATTACTCTGAATGGGAATACAGAATTATATTTCTAGAATATAAACATGTAACTGCTTGTAAGTATGTGAAGTCAGGTGTTAAAACTGAACAAAGACAGGAATATGTCCCCTCTTGTGATGGGGTGCTATAGTGGGATAAAAATTAGACCTGTCAAGCAGAAGACTCAGCAGTACTTAAAATACTTTCTTAAATTATGCAGAAGCCTGCCATTTGCAGCTGACAAACAGCATGGATTTAATAATTAATTACGTGGTGTATCTGTCAATTGCAGCCATATATCTCCTAGCTGCCTTTTTCTTTTCTCTTCCCCATGAAGCATTATTTTCAGATGTTGCAGTTCAGTACTCCTATTACCTGAATTAGCTCAGTTTCTTAAATATTTTTAACATTGGATGGTTTTCAGAAAACTTTTAAGATAGTTCTATGTGATTTCTGGCACCTTCCTTCTCCTTTTCTTGTTTCTGATAGTCTCAAATCTGCTCTAGAATGTTCAGATCTTTCTAAAGAAGTCTTGGTTCCTCCACAAATCACCTGCAGAAGGCTTATTTTGCAGTACAGTGATGAGAGAGGTTACTTACATAACAGTATGTAAGAGAAATACCAGAATGATTTAATCAGAGAAACAAGTAGAATGCAAATAGAAGGTCTGCTCCACTGCAAAAATAATAAAAAATACACCTACACTTCTTTCGAAACTATGGGTTTTTTCATAATGAAAAAATGCAGTCTGTTAAGTTGTGGGTACAAAATTTATATCTCTGCAACAAATGTGATTCAAAGTCAGTTGATGAGCTTCTGAAATCTTAGCTATGCTCTTTCATATTCATCCTGTGAAACTGTATCATCTGATCTCCCTTGTTCTTATGCACATTATCCCTTTCTTGGAAGACACAGCCACATTTACCGTAGTACTAAGGCCTATGATGATGAGACACACTTTTCATAACTCCTTTTGCAGCATAGTAATTGCAAAGAAGGTTGTTCTGGCAGTATTATCAAAAGCAAACAAGCAAAAGATGACTTAAAATATTCCTTTTCTACAAAAATACACTCCCTTCATAAACTCAGATTAATATTGTTCCTGTGAATAGTGTTGGTATTTCTTTTCTCATCCCACCCAAGGTAAGTACAGAGAGGTGCCATCATATTTTTGTAGGCACTGTATTTTCATGATACTTTGTAGCCTGCACTATATGGTATTGATTATTTTCTTATGAGTCATCCAGTCATACCTAGAGTCTATTGGCCATGGGCATGGGTGTAGCACTTGCACTGTATATGATGCAATCAGTAATGAAAAGCCAGTTGTTTCCCAAATAGCTCATTGTCTCAAACTGTAATCTGTGAAAGTGTAAACACTATGCCCAAAGGCTATATGATTCTCATGGGGCTTTTGAGAGCATGGGAGGAGCAGAAGTGAAACTGCAATAGTTGAATTCCCAGAGGTGTGGATGAATTAGCTCTGACTGCATTTTCAGCCATAGCAGTGTCAGAAAGCACTGTTAAATGTTTTTTACCTCCTTTCCCAGTGAGGCCCAGTTTTTAGCTGGGACTACAGTTTTGGGATGGGATTGGGTTTTAGAACCTGCCTGAGGGCAGAGCAGACACACAGGAATTAACATAACCTTTTTCAGGGGCAGCTGGGATAATTATACCTACTGGTCATGATACTTTTAATACATGTAATACATGACTTTTCATTATAATCTTTTCTTTATCATCTATCACATAAATATATCTCCAAACAAATCAGAAATTGCACTCATAAGTGAGTTGACCAATGAACTCAGTCATCATTTCAGTCTTACTGTGGTGGGAAAAGGGAAGCTGTACTTAGATTTTTAAGATATTCCTGGTGGGGAGGAGGGGAGAGAAGATAAC
The DNA here is from genome assembly GCF_009819885.2 of Catharus ustulatus. NCBI lineage: Eukaryota > Metazoa > Chordata > Aves > Passeriformes > Turdidae > Catharus > Catharus ustulatus. The sequence goes on along the minus strand of NC_046228.1, from coordinate 27,299,977 downwards.
TGAGGAAGATCTTCTTGGAAAGGGCACACAGCTCTGAATGTTGCTAGTGGGTACTGTACACCTATTTATGGACTGGTTTTGATCCACAACTGCCCTGAGATGAAATTAGACTTTCTATGTGCAAGATGAGTCCTAAACTCTAAATGCTTCAATTTAAAGAATGTTATAATTGCTTTTAGTATCAGATATGCCATGTCTCTTTTGGCTACACGTGCACAGTGTCCTTTTAAGCCTGTAGAGTGGATTTACATGCAGACATGTTCATTGCGCTCTGACTGCCCCCAATTAATTAGACTGTCTGTGAGTGGGCCACAGAGAACAGAAAGATTCCTCCTTTTTTATGTGAAGGCTTTTTGCTCTTCTGTCATGCTGTAAGAGCACTGCCTCTAAGATCCTGAGAAAGACAAAGGAAAGAGTGTAACACTACAGGGTTGTTCATCCCATCTATAGTATCATACTAACAAGTTTCCAGGCACCCTCCTGAAAGAGGACATCAGTATTGTGCCATTATGAAGCTAGCCATGCACAGACATAAGGTGGGTGAGTGCCTGTTGACCTGCACTCTGTCAGCCAGCCATATTCCCACCCACCTCACACTTTACCTGGAGAGCAGGGGAGAAATCCTGGAGGTCTTTGAAACCTGCTGAGAAAAGCACAGTACAGGATTGTGGGATTGCTAATGCTTCTGTTCAGGAAAAATGCTCTTAACACAGTGGATGAGGAAGAGAATCATGCAGAGCTGTTTGGTATAGCAGTTCACTTCTAAAGAAATCCTTGAAATGATGTCTGAGACACTGTATTTTCTTCCATTCAGGTGGGCCCAGGTGATCAGCTCATTGCTAAATAGACAACAGCATAATGCACAGAAGTCACAGTCAGTCAGTTGGGTGACAGGTGAAGATGTGTTCCCCTGAAATAGACTGTTCTGCATAGCTGTTATTTATCTAAAAATAATACCTGACTAACATAAGGGGTGGGAACAAGAAAACAGGAGACAAAAACAAGTAGGAAAGAGTTAAGATTACTCTGCATCTTACACACTATTAACAATAGCACTGGGAAATCATCTGTAAACTATTTTTCCAGTCCCCACCCTGCAGACCATCATACCCACTAGAAAAATTCTGTCATGAGATGTCAAATTCTGTTATGAGATGTCAAATTCTGTCATGAAATGTCATGAGCAGGTAGCAGACATAGGAAAACAGCAGTGACAGACTTAGTAAAGCTGAGCATCTGTCAGCCCTGCTGAAATGAATGAGACTTGCAGGTTGTTGGCAGCGCTAAGCGCGATCACCGGTGGCATGATCATATACATAAATCTGGTCTTTCCAAATTGACGTGGGCAGCAAAGCTGTTTATTTTCTCCTACTGCTTGAACTGTCTGGAAGCAAGCAGAATTCATTAATTTTATAGACCTAATCCTCTGTAAGAAGGCTTTTGGACATAGTTAATTATCTAAGTGCTCGGTTGCCATGTTACCCAAGACGGTACAATTGTACATGGCTAGATGCAATAACCGAATGTCTTAGTATCATTCTGAATCTTCATTTCTGAACAGTAAACTTTTCTAGTGAGACAGGTTGACTTGCAGGTGATGCAATGAGCTGAAACGTGTGAAGGAGCTGTCTTTATCTGAGGTAGTGGAAATATTATCTAAATCACTGTGGCAACTCATGACTGTATATTCACTCTGCAGTTATCCACACAGTTTTGTATTTCCTGTTAGAGAGGTTTTTTAGCTGCTTGGGTTCCAAATCAAAAGCCAGAGCCTGAAGCAGGAGATAGTGTTTAAACAAAGCAAAAACATTCAAGAAATACTTTTCTTTATTTGATTAAGTGATGAAAAAGTTGAAATCAGGTGATGAAGTAAGTCCAGGAAGGGAAAATAGCAAACACTGCTACAAAAGGAATTAAATTAGCTGATCTGTATACTGACTCTGCTACAAGCAGTCTGAAACAGCTTTTTGAGTCTGGGGAAAACCATGGTCTAGCATTTTGCAGTCTGTCTCTGCAGGAGCAGGAAGGTTTTTTTTTCTCACTGTTGTTAGGCTCTTTCCTTTTATCAGCATCACTTGCAGATTGCTTCCTGTCCCTCCTCCACTCCCTAGCATACATATGCCAACCTCTGGCTGTCACTGCCTTTGCTTTAGAGGAGCTATGTGAGAGTATTCATTTCCTGTGGGCTATTGCGTGTCAGTGCCTTACAACAGACAACTGAGGAGGAAAGGCAGTCCCTCTTCACTTTTTTTCTTCTTTTCTTGAATGAGGGGAAGCCTCAGATGATCTGGGTCAGGCTCTGTGCATTCTGCAGCTGTCCTTTGAATGACCATGTGGTGCTGTGCATAAAGTGTAATCAGAAAAATCAGTTTATCTGAAATGACTGGACTGAAACAATTCAGCAAGTTGTCTTGAAATGCTGGTACCACATCACCTGTTAAACATCCACCTTTGGTGAATCAGACTGCTGAGCAGCTGTCCTAAAGCTGCAGCTGCGGCTTTGACAGGGTTTTTTGCCACCTCCTAATAAGAAGTCCTTCATAGTACCAAAAGCTATAGATTAGTATTCATAATCGTTGATATTCTGCTAAACTAACAGATCAGTCTGGTGTCCTCTAGAAGTCTAGGAGTCTTCCTCTTTAACTGTTACTCAGTAGAGATGTTTCCTTTTTCTTTAAAGTTCAAATGACTGAGTCAGCTTCTGAGAAGGAATATAATATGACTGTCTTATGCCTAGACAAACTGTGGTAATTTCTTACACCTGAACAGTTTCACATTCTTCCAGTTTTCTTAAACTCGAAATAGTTCCTTATGAGAGGAAAATTAAATACTTTCAGGCCAACTTTTCAGAACACTCCAAAACTTTTCTATTTTTTTGATAAAACAGCTATTGTGTGGGCATCAGCATTTCTTTGGGATAATCTGTTTAATTTCTTGATTATTTCTCAAGTGACAGTCACCTCATCTGAAGTTACAGCATTCTGAATTTTATTACCTGCAATTATTCGTTATATATGCAAACAATGTCAGTATCCTAGGAGAGTACTAGTTATCTGAGGTGGTATGTTTGCTTTCAAAATAATTTGCAAGCCAGTTCTGCTATGTTTACAGCTCCATCAAAAATAATTGCGTTTCTGTGAGCCTGAGCCCTACAAGTAACTCCTGAGCCTCCTGATTTGGTATTGTTTATTTGAGATGTTCCAGTAGACAGCATCTGTACTATAAATGGCAGTTCAGCGTGTAGGGCATTTGTATGATACGGCTGCATGTCTTATCAAACACGAGTATCCTGTCTATGTCAGACAAGGAGAGAGGGAGCAAACTCTATAGTTGCGTTCCATTTAAATAATACTTGTGGGACCAGAGAAATGGGTTCTGTCACCTGGGGATCAAAAGATCCCAGATACTGGAAAGGCAGTTCAAGTCTCTGCTCTGAGTAAAACAGAACAGAGTTTTCAATGTGGCTATGCAGGTGCTCTCAGAGGTAAGGCATTCTGACGTAGACAACATTTCCTGTCTTGACCAAAAATACTGTATCAGGTCTGAGAAGTAATCCCAATGGATGTTTCACCAGAGCCACTAACACTTTAAGAGAAGGTTTGATTTCAGCAAATACCCAATTTTGTATCCAAAGCAGTTCCAGCACAAGATTTTTCCTTCTGGGTTAATAGTCATAATAGAAGTAAGATTTGTTTTCTTTCTTTGCAGAAAATATTCTGAAAAATCCATGAAGTTTGTTATTGTAACTTTAAACTCAGGTTTATTTGTTTTATTACAATTTTTGTTTAAACTGTAGCATGATAACGCAATGTGACTTGAATGCATGTATTGTACTTGACGGAATAACTTTCAGGAACAGCATGTAGCTAGCTGCGGATCTTGGTCAAATGATTTCTTCTTTAAATCAAGTAGGTACTTGGAAGACAAAGGCAGCCCCTATTATCTTTGTGTGATTAAAGTAATCACTAAGTCCACTGCTGAAGGTCAGGGGTGTATAGGGAATATTATGTGCTCTGCACAGATACTGTGCAGAAATTGTCTATTTAAGACTATGTTCTTCAATTCTATCTGTTTTGAATTTCAGGAGAAACATAACAGAATATAGGCCAGATAAATGTGAGTAAATCTGTAATAGCTGAGGTTCTGGTTTAAATGATGTTACACCATCAAACCTCATGTTCTGACTGTTCTGACACAAAACATAACCCATGGGTTTGAAGCCTTTTCTTAAGTGTTTCTTAATTTGGAGTGGGATTGTAGTTGAACCATCAATACTTGTGTGGCATTATCTATGAAAAAGCTCATTCTGTGAAATAACTGGGCTGTATAATATCTATGCAATTACCAACTCAGTTATAAAGTAACTTTGCAACTCTCTTTCCTGTAAAAGGAATGGAGATGCATCTCTTTCCTTGAATGGAAGGCAAACAGTGTTAGCTATGGGGAACTTGGGCTTAAGACTGGTGAAAAAAAAACTGAGTTCACAACTAGGGATAACAGTAGCTCTTGTAGTCTTATGGAGGAGGGAGGAAAGGGCCTTTCCTTAATCTAAAGAAACAGATCCGCAACTCAAATTAGTTATATTCTTTTTTGACTTGTTTTAAGATTTAACAGTGTGCCCTGGCAAATGGATGATGTGGTCTGCCACATTGTTCAGTCTTTGACCTAGAGTTTACTTATATGAGAATGTAGTTTGTGTAGTATTTCAGAAAGTCTTCAGATTTGCATAATTATTATTAAAGTTAATGATTTTGCAGATCCTTTAGAATGAGTAAATATCAGGAAGTAACTATTAAATTAAGAATTTATAGCTGCTGAGCTGTTAGGGCTTTATAATTAAAATGCACAATGAGCTTTTTTTCAGGTAAAACTTTTTATTGGTGTCTGCTGTCTGAACTCTGTAAATGACTGTCTTAACACAGTGGATAACTCTGTCATTATCTCCATTCTGAATACATTATTGCAAAATATTCTCCAGCCAGTGGAACACAAGGAGAAATTAGCTCTGCAAATATCTTAACATTGACTTTCTACACTAGCAGCAGCAGTTCCCATCTTGTTGCCTAATTGGTAGCATAAAGTGTATGTGACACTAAAACTATCAGAAGTGTGGGTATTTAAATACAAAATAACACCAACCCTTGAGTAGCAATGTGGAAGTATGAAAATGATGTACAAAAGGCTATAGTCTTCATTAGAATCTAGCTTTCATGGTAAGCTGGAGTTAGCTGAGAAGGCAATCTCATGTAGCCAGTTTGTGTGTAACCAGAAGTTCTGCATGTGGGTACTTGAGGTGCCATCATTTTAATGCATAATATAGCATTAAATAGTGTCAAGTGTAATATGAGTTAATGCTCTTCTTTTCCACTGAGTTTTGTTGCAAGATTAGACAAATTATAAATATGCAGGTAAATTATTAGTCCCTGTTGAAAGATCTTGAAAAGGGGAGAGGAAGGAGGGAAATTTCTGCTGAACATGGTAAAAGTCAATTGCAACTGCAAGTTTTGAGGCAATAAATGAATTTAAAACCTTGCCTGGCAATGTCAGCAGTACTGTGCTAGTAGAAATGAATCATGCTAATTGGAAAAGAATGGTTTCTGTACACAGCATGTTAAAGGGCTGTTTCTTCTGTACTAGTGTAATTAATGCCTTAATAAAAAGGTTATCTGAGAACAAAATATCCAAATAGATTTTGTTACAGCTGTCTAAATTCCTAAATGCTAATTTGACAGAAGTATGCTATGATATTTAATAAATTATATTCATTAATTCATAAAGAATTTTGGTTTTGCTGGTACAGAGTGAGGACAAGGGTCTCAATAAATGTGCTGTTAAGGCAATTATGTTGACCTATAATTCACATTATATATTTAAAACCTAACAGGTAACACATGTCAAAATGTGTTGCATGGATGATGATTTTTTTTCTAAAAAAGTATTTTATGTAGCTACTATCATAAAACTCAGCTCATAAAAGAAATAAAAGCTTGGTCACATAAAGGTGGCCCTGAAGCTTAGGCCAGCCTTACTGTTGGGTATCCTTTGGGGACACTTCTAAAATCTCCCATTTTTCAGATCCATGAAGAGTATAATATTTCCCCCAAGTGTAGAGCTGTTTGTATTCTTGGAAGAGATTTACAGGAGAAAAAGCACACAATAACTAACGGGAAGAAAGTACCTGGAATTTAGGTACTTTCAAAAAGTTCATTTTCAGCTTATGAATGGCTCCAGATAATATCTTGAATGGGCTTCCTACAAGGTGACTCCTGTCTTTGGTAGTGGTGGTTAGCAGCCATTTTCCCAAAAAGAAAATGAGATCTTGCTCTTCTTTTAGGAAGATGAAATGGGCCAAATGTCTTGAAGGCATGCAAATCCCCCGACGAGGGTAGAGTTACTTTCTGCACCGCCCACGTGCGTAGCTGGTGTTATGATCATCTACGGCACAGGTGTTCAGTGCCTGGACACAGTGCATAAATAGGTTTTAACCTTTCTCCAAAATCCTTCCAAATACACTTGATTTGTAGCATTGGCAGCTGAGGATTAAGGGGAACACAGCCCTTCACGTGGTCTCAACCTATTCCCACCTTTCCCTTGCTCAGAGTCCAAATTCCAGCCTCTGGGCTATTTTGGCTCCATGCCTCTCTTGCTTAGCCATACCTAATGCAGACATAAACCCTTATTCTTATTAAAAGTAGCAGGCTTAAGGGCACATGCTTACTTTAAACAATTTGTGGGTTCTCAGTTTGAAGCCAGCATTAGTGACAATTAGTCTTTGTGGCATGAATAAAAATATTTGCAATGCATTGTAGTACTTACTGTGCCTGATTAGGACGCCGTGCGCACTCTTGAGAAGCCTCTGTGGGACTCTCATGCTATATTTAAAGCATCCAGTAACTCGGGAAGCTATTTTGAATTGGAACCAGTGCTACGTTTACCTCAAGCTTCTGGAATGGGACATCTTATCCAAAACTCCAAAAATACTACATGTAACCCCAGATTCTGGTACATAGTGCCAAATCGGAATGCCCTGGTATTAGGGTGAATTTGGGCTGCCTTTCCTTGATCCTGGGGGTCACCGGGACCATCCTGTTCTATTTGAGAATGTCAGCATTCTCTCCTTACCTAATCATAGCTGGTTCAAAAATGGCTGAGGGCAGTTGGTACTATGGCAGGTGTTTAAAAAAGAAATAGTCAAAGTAAGATAGCCTTTCTCATCAGTATTGGCTGAGATTAATTATTGTAGGAGGAAAAAAAAAGCATAGTCTTTCTGCTAATTTTTTTTTAACAAAGTTTGTAAACTACAAGTATCTTCCTAACCTGCTGACGAAATTCCTTCCCTATCTGAAAGATTCTTATCTCACTGTTTTTGCTTAAATTATCTAATAAATTATGCAAGATGAGATCCTTTAATCCTTTTGTCAACTGTATGGGGTGGGGTGGATGAGGATCTCTCTATTACATGTGTGCTTTGCTTTCTTCATGACAAGAAGTGGTCAGCAGTCTGCAAGCATCATCAGTTGTGTGGACAGCAGCCAAACACATCTACCTGAACTGCAATGTCTTCCCAGTTTGGTTGTCCACTGCTTAGTACTGCTTCTTTTCAGGGCAATAGCCATAAAATTGAAACGTGCTGGTTTGCCATCTAGTTCTCAGTAGTTCAGGCTGAGTGCACAGAGTTGTGGCTATCAGACTATTGGCACCTCATGTGGAGGGTGAACAGATCATTAAGGTGCCAGAATTGTTTGGCTGCATCACCTCTGAGGAATAGCAAAGCTCTCCTCTCTTTTGAGGGAAACTTTATCCCACTCTTGAGAATTGTGTTCCTCAGCTGCAGCAGCCGGCTGCAAGTACTGATGTCTCTTGGCGTTCATCCTCTCTCCATGTGAGATTGTCCTCTGCTGTCTCCTCCTTCCATATGCCTAGAATGCTTATGTGGCCTCTTTCCCCTGCCTCTTTTCCTTGCTCTGTTCCCACATTTTGCCTCACCAAATGTGCTATCCTTTCTTTGCTCCCAGCTTTTGATGCTGTTTAGAGTGGAGGAGCAAAAAGATGAAGACTACTTTTGGGAAGTCAAAGACTTAGGCCCTCCAAAAGGTGTTATAATGTCCTTTAGAGCCATGAAGGGACAGAAGGAATGTGCAGGAAGGACTTGGCTAACTATGGTGCCACATGGAAGTTCATGAGTGCTCTGTGTGAACCTGAGGAGTTTCCTGTTTCTCTGATTACATGTGTTACTCTATTAAATAGTCTTCTCTAGCTTCTGTTAAGGAACCCAAGCTGCAAATAACACCAATATCACTTCTGTGTTGCCATCTTCACTGAGATTCCTGGAAGAGACTTTCCTCCTTTTACAACCACACATCCTATGGTCCACAAAAAGATGGATTTGTCCTGCTCAGCAGCAATTCCTTTTCCTTACATATCTGTGCTTAATTTTCTTCAGAGCACTGGTTCCTCACACTGCAAAATGTCATCTTGGATTGTTATCTCCAACTTTTTCTTTGAAGAAAATATACTGAGCATAGATAGAAAAACACATTATTTTTCTTTAAAAATATATATAGAAAATGCAAGCAGATAGTGATTGAGAGCATTTCCATAAATTCCACGTGTGGATTAAGTGGTGGTGAACAGATACAGCACTGAATAAATTTTTTTGAAGGTCTAGGTAATTAGTGAATTAGTTTAGTTTTAATTTCACTTCAGTTTTATCTAGACCCAATTCTTTCCTAGGCAGAATAAGAAGAAGTCTAAAGATTGAGAATTTACATGAACAGGTTGCTCTCTGGAAGAAAATGAAGTGATTTTGGTTTTTTCCAGTGTGTGTGACTTGCCATGGAGGTTATCCCAGCTTGTGGGAACATTCCTGGCCAAAAAAAAAGTGATCATCCCTTCCACAATACTGAAGACATATTTGCAGTGTGATTGACAAGATGAGGAGGTGGTATATAATTTCTATGCATGTCAAGGACTGACAGTGTATGAAACCAAAACTAGAACTTAGCTGCTTTATTTATCCTTGAACAGATGCAGTAGCAGCAGCTGCAATAAGATCTTTTATACATTCCACCCACGATTCCCTGGAGTTCATGTGTCCTAAAGACAACCTGGAAAGGAGGCAGGACACTCTCTTGTACAGTATTACATTTTATAAGTACAGTGTGAGATGCTAATCTTTCTCATAGGGAAAGAATTCCAGGCTGGATCGGAGGTTCATGCCTTTTGATGGGATGGGTAGATGTCTTTATCTCTTGCTACTCTGACTATTTAGCTCAAATGCTTAATTTGGTCTCTATATTTTGTTTTATTGAAGCTCTTTGTAGACTATAAAGCAGCACAAAGAAGTAGTTTATTATAATTTAACCATTATTTGCCTTCTTAATTGGACCTTTAATTAGTTTTATCTGAGGGAAGAATTGTTAAGAGGACTGATAAACAATATTTCTTTGTCTCCATTAAGTCTTGATCCTCCTCCACTGGTTTTGCAGAGATTGGATTGGGTTCCAATATTAAATGCATCTCCAAGCTTAGGAGGCCAGGAAAGAGCTCTCACCCTGTAGTTGATTGTTAAGCCTCTTTGTTCAATGCGTAGATAACGGGTTTAGGTAGGAATAAACTTTCCTTGTTGGTGTTTAATTTTAGAACATCCACAGTGAATGTTCTGGCCTGGATGCCACAAGTCTTTAGTTTCAGTCTTCCCATAAAGCATCTTTGCTACTGTCTGACACTATTTCTACCATACATCCACACCAGTGTGCTACTGCCCTTGGATACACTCATGCTGTAAAGAGAAATGTTTAGAAAATACTCTCTAAAATATTATCTTTTTCCACTACATACAACACAATTTTGCAATAGCAAAACAGGGATCAGGAACTATTGAGAAAAGCCCACGGATTGCCAAAGCTTTTTTTTTTTGCAAATAAAGGGCACATGTCATCTTTTGAAAGTGTCCATATCTTCTCACCATTGCAGCAATGCAAAGGGATACACAATGAAAAATAATTTTCTCAGTGTGTCAGTAGAGAAGCTAAATTGTAACATCTTAAAAGAGATGATGGTGACCTCCCTGAAGAGTTGTTTCTTAGTATTTATTTGAATGTTTTCATGTATTTATTGAGTAAAGTTAAAATAATTAAAACCTGCAAATGCCTAGGTTTATCTGTTAACAACAAATAATCAAGTAATCAAACAATCAAAGCATGTTTTTATAGAAATATATCAAATCCTGAGAACAGATGAAAAAGGCAGTGATTTGCAATGTCCTTAGTATAGATAACAATCTTTCCTCTGTCATTTGTCACACCATTACTTACTTTTTGCCTAGTTTATCTTGTTTTCATACCAGAATAAGTAAAATCAAGGATTTTTTGATGGTATCTTTGTAGGTTTTGTGCAGCTTCATTCCAAGGACAAATAGCCAATGGTTGGCTCTGCCTCTTGACACTTTCCTCCCTTCCTCTGGTAACTCATGTCACTTTGTAGTGCAAGTAGGTTGCAATGTTATAGTCCTCCATTCAATTAGATAATGTAACAGAGAGTGCCATGGCCTCATGTTCAAGGAGAGCTGCCTAGAAGTTGCACTTAAAAATTGATAACATGAATTTTAACATCCTTTTAACTTTGAAATAGGTCTTTCACTTCTGTGATCCTTGATATTGTCTTGAAGTGTCTTTTTCCTTTTCATTCTGACCTCTGACACCTCCATATCCATTGTTTTTGTGGGGTTTTTTGGTTTTTTTAAATGATTAATATTTATTGCAAAGACCAATGAGAGAGACAAGAATTGTAGGGGTTTTTTTGATTAAAGTATATGTTGTCCATTTTGGAAGATGAGATGACCATGTTACATTATAACCTTTTTGTTGGCTTCACTCCAACCCACTGTTATCCATAGTCTCAACATATGTATAACTGTTTCTATCCTCTAAGTAGAAACCTAAGGAACTACAAGACTGAGCAAACTGTGCAAATACTACGAATGTAAGTGTATATTCTGAGATAGTGAGGCTGCTAGCAAGCACTGTATGTACTGATGGATATCTGAGCTGCATGTGGAAATGAATAGAAGTTTTTGCTATTGCCATCTCTCACTATCAAAGCATTGGGCAATATTCTGCTAGGACTGGGATGGCATTTTAAGATTTAAGTTTGGATTAAATAATGTCAAGACAAATGCCAGCCTGACAGAAGAGAGAGCACTGTAAGCCTACATACTGGCATGGGACCATAAGGAAGAAGTTTGAAATCTTGCTTGGCAATTGTCCTTCTATAACAGTCCTTTTGTTCTAGTGAACACAAGATTAATCTATTGCAATTTAAACAAGGAAGTTCTGCTTCCACTTCACTGCTTGCTCACAATATTTACTCTGATATTTAGAACAGACCTGATTAATTTTGTGTTGCTCTATAGGTTATTTTAAATACATTGTGGTGCTGGTAGTTGGAAGGAATGTTCCCCCAGAGGGGTAAAAAAACCTCACAGCCAATGAAAAAAAAACCCAAAAAGTATATTGTCAATAGAGTGAGAAATTATTGGACCTTTAAAGGACCAAAGTTATTCAAATCATAAAAGTTTTAGTAGAATATAGTCAAAGAATTCTTTTGCATTTGTTGAGACTGAGCCAATTTCCAATGTCAAATCCCCTTTCCCCCAGTTTTATCAAAGTATGAAAGTCTTGACTGAGTGAGATGCTATTGTTGGCAAGCCTTTGATGGACACTCCTGGAATTTCATTGCAGAAGCCATGTCTTCTGTTTTATCTGAAATCTCACTGGCTCTTGATGACAGACAATCTCTGTTTTTAGCATTGCAGTGAAGGTCAGGCAAATGACTGGTTTCCAAATAGAGCAACTGAAGATACTGGAACAGATTTATTCCTGGTATAATTCCACTGGTTCTATGAAGTTCCAGGGGAATATACTTGTCAAGAGAGCCTTATGAGTTGAAGGATAATGCCACTGTTCTCAATCACTTGTGTATAAAAAGAGCTTGGAAAACATGCTATTAATGTTAAAATTCTTCTGTAAGAGAAATTCTACACTCACTAAGGGCAATATTTTTAGCTGGAATAAACTAATATAACTCCATTAAGGAGACTGACCACGCTAGAATGTTTTTTTTTTTTCTAATATCTGGGAATCTAGCTCTGGCTTCTTTAATTAAGAGTGAGGTTGAGGTTTTCTGGCTGGGTGAATATTTTAGGACAAATCTAGGAAGTGTATACGTTGCCTAGGCTGCTTTCCTAGTGGCAGTTGGGATGATTCCGTTATTTTTTTACAGCTCATTAATTTTAGTTGCAGTTTTGGCACTCAAGTCCATAAACTGACTATCAAGCAGACTAGTTAGATATTTTTCTTAATTTTTGCAAGCGATCTGTGACCTTAATTCATACAGAAAGCAAAAACTGATTTTGTAGATGTATCAAGAAAATAACTAAATACTATGCTATTGTTGGGGTATTAGTAAAGGAATAATCAATGTCTTTGTAGAATGACATTGCAAAAGCCAAAATTACTAGGTGATGTGAAAAAAAAATTGTGGGAAAAACTTTCATGAGATCACAACCACACTGACATTTTCAGATTGATTGTGGAAAGCAGAGGAGCAAATGTCAGCTTGTGGATGCAAGAAGTGTGTGAGTGTTGGCAGAGAGGTTTACCTATGGCTAATGAGGAGAGTCTTTTCATCTCCTGCTTTATGGGAGTGAACCAGTCAATCTAGGTTGGGGACATAAAGTCATAGATGCAGAAAGATCCTTTGGTAAAAACTGTCACCTTGTATGCCACGTTGTCCCTGAAGTGCTACATTGATTACCATCATCCTGTGACACTGGGAGTTGGTGCAAAAATTCAAGATTCAAGTTTTTACAAAGAGAGCTTGGTCAAGAGTGGGAAAGAAATGTAAACCATGTTTTCTATTTTTTAAAACATATACAAGTATAATTTTTACAGTTCTTCAGCAGAAATGTATCCCTTAAAAGCTCAGAAAGTATGTTTTAATAGTTTGATCTTACTGTCCCCAAGAGCTTTTCCTTAGTGGTGTCAAAATGTTTCTTTAATGACGGATACCCTGACAATCATGAAGTGCAAACAGCTGTTGCCATGGCAAGGCAGGATTTCTTCAAATTGAGATAGCTTTGACTCTAATGCTGTACCCTGAAGGTTCCACTTTTCCAAACCATTCATAACATATGCTTTTATAAATCCATCAAACACCCCTGCACTCTTTCTATACCCTGTGTTTTAATGTCAAAGCAAATCTATGTTCTACTTGTGGCACCTGCTGTGGCACATACTTCAGCTACTTCAGGGGAGTACTAAGCATACCACCATGCTTAAAGTCCTGTCAACATAGCTGTGATAAAGACCCTTTGGAAAATGTATAGCTCCACCCTAAAATAATAATTTATCATAACTCATAAAGGAGAATTAATTGGCATTTAGTACATGTAATAATATGGATTAGTGCCCTTCATCAACAGGGCCATGTATAAAAACACAGGCCACCTCGAGGAGTACTTTTTAACAAGGCAAAACAATTTCTGTGAAAAATAAAATTCACTTCTAAAAATATGCTTAGGACTGTCAATATATTGGTAAGGGCGGTTGTGCTGAATACTTTTAAGTCAGGTTTCAGCCACATCCATCTGTGTTAATAAATACTGAAAATACTATCATATAGTATTTTCACATGTATGAATACTAAATATAATAAGTATATAATAGCTTAAGATACAAGTTTATATTAAAAATAAACTTTTTCCATTATTGATACCAACAGAGTTTAGATGATGGGTTAACAAAATGGTGTGTTGTAATATTACTGTCTGCTATGGTAATATGCTCGTTATACACTCATAAATATTTTGTCTATAGCTTATGCTATACAGATTCATCAGGCTCTTTGGCATATTAACATATTGTGACTGTATTTGAATGTGTGCACTATCTAGGATGATGTTTCCCAGTTGATTGTTCCATTTATTACAGAAGGCTAGAAAAGTGAGTGAAAGCTTTTAAGGGGAAAAAGTAATTTTCTTAGTATTGATTCATGTTTACTTCAGCAAGTTCTGTAGTCATCCTTTCTTCCCAGTGAGATAAGTGTACAACCCTGAAATACAGTCTCTCCCACATCCATTTTATGTATATGTATATATATTTAATGTGTCTCTAGTCTCCATAGGTTTGACATGACAAGGAGCTGCTTGATTGAGCTACAGACATAGACAGATCCTTTTGATCCTATGGAGCATTCTTCTGACTTTCTGCCTCTAACACGGGCTGGTTGTCTGCATTCTGCCAACATAGGCGACTTCACACTTTAATTTCTGTGATTTAAGCCTTATATGTTATTCAAAAGTTTCAAAGATAGTGTGCTTTGAGTGACTGCACTGGAGCAGGAGACGACTCTGGTACAAAGAGGAAAGTGTGTTACACGCTGACTTTGCAAGGTGGCAAGTTAGTTGTGAGTCTCTTTTCTGAAGTGTTTGCTCTGGCCCTAGCCACAGTCATTAGAGAGGGTTCCCAGATATATGGGTGAGATGGGCTTACAAGTTCTTAGTTTGAGAAGAAAAGCAGGGAGGTTGCTTTTTGGAACAGGAGCATCAGGCTGCCTGCCATGCTTAATTTTACTTCCATACTCATAAAACCAACATGAGCATAAAACTAGAGAAAGAATAGAAGAGCTTTTAGAACTTCATTGTTAATAAAAGTTATATTTTTCTGAATGTGATTTAAACCAAAATCATTGATGTCTTGCCTGAGGTGAAAATGAACCCTCTGATTTACCGTTGCCCAGCTGTTATGAAAGCACTTGTAGTGTGAAGCCATTAACAGAGAAACTGAAATACTGACATTTGCACTGAAGATAATAAATTTGTGCAAAATAATGGGGGGTTGGGACCATAATATTTTTGCTCTGATGAAGTTTCATTTCTAATGTGTTGGCAGGACAGAAGTTCTCTGGTTCTGCAAAGCAAATGGGCTGGGGTCACAGGAAGAATGTGCACAAGGGAATTAATTCCCTGCATGAGACTCCTTAACTCACTAATTTTCACAGCAGCTTGAGTCACTCCTTACTTGAGGAAGGTAGTTGTAATGATGCTGTTTCAAAAGCTGCTAATCTTAGAACATTTCTGTTCTTTGTCCTTTCTTCTTTAGAAGGATTTAACCACTTTGGATATTCACACTTTCAGTTCTCAATTCTGCTTTTTGCTTGTTTGGTTTGGTTTGTTTTTATTTTTCCTGAGAGTTGATTATCTAATTACACACTGATATACCATAAACAGCACACAGCCTTCTTATCAAATTTTACATAAGATGGGCATGACTTTGTGTCATATCTGAGTTGCAGCCAGCAAAAGCTTAGCTTGAAAGCCTAGTGCTTTTTTTCCCTCTGGATGATTGCATTGCACATTCTTACAGGGTCATGCATGATAAAAATGGATAAGGGGCCTTCAAAGAGGCTTGACCAATACCTTATTTTCTGTGTAGCTTTTACCTCTGCACTATCAATGCAAATCTATTCACAGAGGCTGCCACAGATGCTAGAATTATTACCTATACTGCAGAGCAAAGTAGCGTAGAACTTGAAATTCGTGCTTTCATGTCAATTCTGGTTTTTGTGGTATTCACCCAGAGCAGCAGAGATAATTTTAGGTGTTTTGAAATGGAGAAGATCTTGTTGCTCTCTGACATTGCCAGAAACTTAGAAGTTTTCTCTTTCTCTTATGTCTCAGATTATTTTTTTTCTCCTCTATTTGTATTTTTATAAGGAACTCATTTAAATGCCTGGATGATTTGTTTATGCCAGTCTCCTGTGTCATTTGCCCAAAATCATATTTGATGTCTTGTTTGTCCTTGTGAAACATGCTGATTCTTTATTTTCCATACTTATATTCCCATGAAGTACAGAGCCAGGGAAGATCTGGGCCACGTTGCACTTGGTACTTGAAGTGTGTGGAAGAGCTTTTGATTCCTCACTGTTTAAAACCAGAGAATTTCCTCCATTTACTGGTGTGTCCCATATCAAAGGCCACTTGATGAATCTAAGGCTTACCTTTACGTTTTCCCTGAGTGGTTGATGTATACAGCTTTGATACCAGCTATTGTCTATGCTTCATATTTGCCCCTGCAGCTTTGTGAGTCTCTCCAATTTGTTAAAATTTTGCAGGTAAAAAGCTATTTCTAGTAGTGAATGTTCAGTTGTGAACATCATGACATTCCTCATGAAATTACTTTAGTCTTAACTCAATGCAAGACAATAGTAGGAGTCTTTTTCTAGCTCCTACTTTGGATAACTGTCAAAGAATGTCATGATATAGTTGCTTTCTAGATATAGAATAGGAGGTAACTGTGTGAAATAAGAATTCCTTTCACTTGATTATGTGCTGGACTGGATATGACCCAGAAGATTGACTGGTATGATCAGGAATTAAAGAGTTCTTTTCTGAGGATTTTGTGTAGGAGATAGATGAAAAGTGTGAGCAGAAGGTAGAGGGTGAATTTCTTTCAATCCTGAAAATTATACAAAAATGCAGGGGGGAAGGCCATTCAGAAGAAAACGCCTGTCACCAGCTGAGAGAACCAGATGGACATAATATGTGGTACTATTTAAAGCAGGTCTAGTGAAAGTTTGGGAGCATCTTTTGATTTTATTAGACAGTTTCATGTAAAATGCATATGTTACTCCTGTATCATTTATGTATGCAATCTAACAGTTTCTTCAAGGGCTGTATACTTCTATAAATAGAAGACCCATCCTAGGATAAAGAGAGATTACTAAAACAGCTCCATTTGGCACTTTTGTCTGCCCCAGGAATCTTCCCAGCTGTCCAATAACCATCCAGGCATTCCTAATTTTTCATTTATTTCCGCTTCCTGGTATCTGAAGTCAAAGCCTCCTGTTTGGTAAATAGGTGCATATTCACTTTGGGAAATGTTTTCTGCTGCCATTGGAGTCGTTACAGTGTTGATATTGATCCCATCAAAGTTCCAGCACGGAGAGTTGAAAAATATTTTCTCTGCAAACATGATTAATGAAACTAAGCAAGGTTACTGAACAAGATGTTGTAAGAGGAGAGATACAAGAAGAAAAGTAAACAGATGAAAAATTAAAATAGAGAGGGTGGTCAAAATCAAACTCTGACAACATATTAAAACTCAAAAAAACCTACAAACTTTGTTTGCAGATGCGTGTACAGCTTTGAAAAATATCACTGCTAATGTAACTGCCTAGAACAGAGAACATTCATAATTCCATCAGTCATAATACTGGCTGAATCTGAGATTTGCTTGCTGGTATTAGGGAATACATCAAACTTCTTTAAAGTAATTTTTTCTTTATGCAGTCTAAAATGTCACTTTAATTTAGTCATTCAGATGTTTGCTTGATGACAAAATACAGTGATGCAGCTGATTGTCCTGCAGTTTAAATAAGTCCCCATTTGAGATCAAAGTGGAGGGTTAAGTTTTTTCTGTGTTCCTTTCATTCCTCATTTGTATCAGGCAAATAATGGTTTCACTAGCAGCAGGAATCCCTATTAAAGTAACTGTCATATTTTCTCATCTATACAATTCATTGTTCGGCAGTTTGTTTGGTGCCAAATGGAGTGAAAAAGAAAAACTGGACACAGAAAAGCAGACCACCTTAGACCTTCTGAAATTCTTTCCTGGTCAAATGACAGCTTTCTTGCTGCCTCTTCCAAACCAATTATTTTGACATGCTCTGCTGCAGAAGTCTGTCTAGCGTAGCCAAGAAAAATACTGTTAAGACAAATTCTGAACTTGATGGCATTCCTTCCATGGTTTTAAATAGATGTCCTGTGAACATTTATTCCTTAACAAAATACACAACCAGATTATCATAATTAGCATATTTACTCTGGAACAGGAGAGGAAAATTCCTAATTTGGACAAACAGAGTGTAGAAGTTCATTGTGACTAGGTATGGAGCTCATTACAGCCTCTGCTTGCAGTGCAGAGAAAAATGTCTGCACTTATGATTAAAACTAAAGATAAAAGCACAACTTTGAAATGGAAGTGAGGCTCCCTGCAGAATAATTCTGTTACTTCTGCATAAGTTACACAACCTAATGATCCTTAAGGAGCTATGCTCTGAACTAAGCATGAATGCATAAGAATCAGAACCATATTCTTCTCTCTAAAGCCTAGGTAAGTATCCCAAGCAGGCTAATGATTTATGATAATTTATGCTACTAACTTTTGTTACCTAAGAATATTTATTAGATATGAATGTTTAACCTATTTTGGAATACCCACACTAAGTTCCTAAAGCATTGATTGTGCTACCAAACTGGTAGAAATATTTGATATTTCCAAGTACATGTAGTCACCTGAAAGAAACAACAATGTACAGAGTGAGAATTGGGGGAATATATGTAGTCAGCATCTTCAAGGCCTTTTTTGAAACACTCAATTTAAACATCATGCTCTGGAAGAAAACACTGCACTATCTTGTTGCTGCTTACACCAGTAAGTGGTCAACACCAAATCTAGATGAGATTAAACAGGAAAGAAGCAGAATACCTGAAATGGAATTGGCAGAAATGTTGGTCCCCATGTTTAACAGATGAAAGTATCACTAACCAGCAATATCAGTACCACAGGCAGATCTGCAAGCTGGTTCCTGCAGGGGCCTTTAGTTTTGGGAGAAAGTGTTCATTCACAGTTGATGGGTGCCCACTTTGCTCTCTGTAATTAAAAACGATGGATGTTTTCAACTGAGCCTCTGGAATGTAGCACAAAATAAACCTGAAGAATGTATTAAATGGGATATGTCTTAGCATTCCCAATGAGACAAAGCTTTCTAACCCTCACCTGTTAATCAGCAGGGTGAGCAGCACAGAGGGGAAGGGCTGTCCATAGCAGGATGCCAGCTGGAGAGGAAACTCTAATCAGGATTCTCTTCCTGCCTTAATACCTTCTTTCAAGTGCCAGTTATGATCATAGGCTTTGCAAGTTGGAATCCCCCTCCCCACACACCTGTGCTGGCTAACTCCACAAGGAATTCAAAACATGTCAGCAGAAACAAGGCTGCAGAAAAAACAAATGGCAACCCAGTACCTTATCCAAAGATAATTCAGGCTGCAGGCACTCTGCACTCTGCTGAATTAAGAATCGTGAGGTGACAGACTCCTGCTTTTCTCTAGAATGAAATATCCCCAGGAACAGCTTTTCTTCTAGTTGTTGGGAATTTTTGAATCATGTTTCAGTCTGAAACTTGGGCATAAAAATAGAAGACATGGTGCAATGGAGGGAAGCATCATTGTTTGGATTTTCCAATTCAAGATCACTTTAAATGAAGAGTCATTACCATAGGCAAATATTTATTAGCTAAGGTCTTTAATTTCTTAAATAACGTTCTTCTAAATCTGTTAATGGCTTCTGAACTTTGTGGCACATTCCTGTTAAAACCTTGTTTCAGTACACCCTTCTTGATGTTGCATTTTATTAATTTATCAGTATTTCAGTGGCACTTTCCAGGAGGTGTTGGCTCATAAACAATAATTGTGTTTAATGAAGACTTCTGATAAATTTTTATAACATAATGGTTTTGGTTTTTGTGTAATGTTTCATAAAAGATGTTTACTTCCAATTCTCCCTAGAAAATGGTGCAGGCTGGGAAGGGGAGCTGATGAAGCAGTACTTTATGGAGAAAGAACACTCTCAGCTTTTACTTTTGTGTATAGCACAGCCAGCTGATCTGACTTCTTTTTGACCAGAAATGAAACAAACATTAGTAGTTGAACCAAAAATTAGTGTATCTTTCTCAAAAAAGGTACTTCTTTCATCTTAGTAATTTGACTTTTTTATATATTGAGTCTTAAATAGCCTTTAACTAAAGACAGTGCACAGTATGTAACAACAACTCATTTCTATTATTTTATTTTGTCTGTAAATAGGAAGGTTTTCTAATGTTACATATATATTTTTTCATTGGAAAATGAAAATGGTATTTGCAAAAAAACCCGCAGAAAATCACATTTTAAAAACTTGTCAGCCTAATACTGCTCTGTGCACTGAAGCCACTGAAAAATGTGTGGCAAGATACTGCACTTATGCAGGGCAGAATTATAAAGCTAATAGATGTAAACTTATCCTAGAGAGACGCTTTTACCTTCCAGTACCATTTATGTCACTGGATTGTTCTTAATTAAATAAAATAATGTGTATGTGTGTGTTGTTACACTAAGCAAGCTTTCAGTGGGAGATCTTTGAAGACTGGTGTACCCAATACTTTAATGGGTTAAAATGCCCAAAACCAGTGTTGGTGTCATCATACTATCAGTAAAGGTCAATCCTTGTCCTCAGCAATGGCCACATTCCTCCTCAGAGATGCTTTTGTTTTTCAAAATTAAGAAAAACAAGATTCTTCCTTTGAAAAAGTTCAGGTTGTGTTACTTTAACGTAAAAATATTCAACATACCAAGATTTCCCTTTTAGATTTGAGATTCTATCAATAGGTTCAGATTATTTCCTGTTAAACAAACATGGTTCCTGTGGCTTCCCAAGGGAAGTGGCCTCTCTGTGTTCAACTGAACACTGCTAGAAAAACAAAGTTTGAGTCATTACATTTTAACAGGTATAAGAAACATCTTCAATCTCTACGATTTCCTAGCTTCCTGAAACGTCCAAAAGTTTATGTACCTGCTAAATGTGTGAAAAATTTTTACTTGCTACATCTTCACATTTCCAGGGATCCTGCTGGGATGCTTGGTGGGATGTCATGTTATGCACTAAATGTGATACAGCCTATTATAGAAGAAATTGGCATTGCACTTTCTCAGGGGAACTTTGCTTCTATTCTGTTTTCTTCACTTTGATCTTAAAAAGAATTCTTCACTCTCTGAAGTTGAAGCCTGTGCTTTTGTTTATTCTCTCACAGAGCTTCGATGAATGCTCCAGGTACAAAACAGTTATTCCTGAGAATAAAGAAAGTGTTTAGGGAGGCATTGATGCTGTATGCTGGCAGCTTAATGCTGGGCCCTCCACTTGGAACAGGTTCACATTGGGCTCTATAGCCTCCTAAAACCTTAGATGCAAAAGTAAGGGCATGATAGCAAATGCACTTCTTGCAAGTTTCGTTCTGATTCAGCACCTCTGTCACTGTGGACGTGTGTTACATTTCTCTTCCTTCATACAACTGCCAGCTGGTGTGTGCTCTGCTGCTCTACCCTCTGTAGGTGAAGCACAGAGCTCAGTACTAAATACGTCTGGTCTAGAAACAGGACTGCTCTTTGCTGTGTCAAACTGGCAGCCTGGATCTTAGTGAGCAGAGGAAGAATGACTCCCCTGGTAGAACTCAAAGGCATTTAAAGAACAATTAAATGTAAGCTTGCATCCTTTAATAAGTACCCTAATTTACAAATTTGCAGGAGCAGAAGAGTCACACATCAGTCATATGTGGTAGAACCTCAGGACTTGGTCCAAGTGAAAGCTATTTTAAGTTGCTTAATATCAGAAGTGGCTGAAGGCACTAACTGCCAAACTAAACCTCTCAGTATTGTCTCAAATGCTTTTTTAGTCTGGTCTTATTGTTGCTGGACCAATCAGAAGCCCTTCAAAGTTATAAAGCACTGTGATCATACCTACATTGAGATACATTAAGCAGAACGAACTTGAAAAAGTGGAAATCTTAACATAGTGGCCAATAGCAAGACATAAACCTCTCAGTTTATTGCTAATGGTTGTAGGGGGAGACAAGACAAATTGTGTTTCTGTGAGCAGGTTAAAAAGCTGCACAGAATCTAGAATTCAAGAAGCTGAAAATGTAGGAGGCAATATTGATGACTGAGATCTGTCTGCTTGAAATACAAAGAAGCATCCCACCCTATGCAACTGCCTTTAAATGAATTCAAATTTGAAAAGGAGAAGCAGGGAAGAGGATGGGGAACCTTTGAAGAAACTTGGCTGTTCTGATCCTGCAGGCACTTGGATGCTGAGTGTATATTTGCTGCAGGGGGTTGTCCTGTGGAAGCTGACAGATCAGTTCACACGTGGGGGCTGCCAGAATACTAGGGATTAGTAGCTCAGTTTTATTTTTGGTTTTGATTTGCATTCAGGTTATTAAGCTCCGTGATACCATGTAAAAACTCAGTCACTTGTTTCTCAAAACCTGTTGTAACAAAACAATCAACATTTGTCATTGTATGACTCACCTCTTTGCTTCTATTTAATTCCTGTGAGATACAAAGCACACACTACCTTGGCACAGTATGTGATGCTAAAACAGACTGAATAGATCCAACAGCTATATTTGGATAAAGACTGGGAGAAGAGATATTACTATTAGTCATACCATGCACGATATAAAGAGCTGTGTAGCCTTCTAGTTACACCAACACATCATTAAAAAGCCACATCCACTCTTTTACTATCATCTGTATAGTTGGTGTAACATAGAGCACCACACTTCTGATGACTAATCTGCAAAGTCCACAGTATTGCTTTTTTTAATTTTTAACAAAGGATTGAAATTTTTTCCATCAGCTAAAGTGGAGGTGGGGCAGGGAATGAAATTATCTTCCAAATAGGAACAGGTATATTCACACTGCCTCTCAAAACATCCCCCAAAGCCTTGCCTAGGGCAATTCCCTAAGCATTGCCTATATACTTCCTTTCATTTCACAGCTTAAAGTCTTTTACATTTGGCTTATTTTCATCACCTGAGTCTAGTTAGCTTGGCAGGAAGGGCTATCATCTGTCTGTCTTCTTCCTTGAAGAGACTATATACTGTGCATGAAAAGCAGTCTTGTGAGTGGTGTTAAGTGTAAGAGAAGATTTTGGTGTTAATTAAGGTGGCATCACTCCAGCCTGGCTTGGCACTCCTGAGACTGAGGTGAGCTGGCTGATTTGAGTGTCCCTAGCCCTTCTGCTGTTGGAGTACAGATTTCAGTACAGGGTGTCCTAAGCTGTAAGTGCTTTACTGTTCATTCCATAAAATCTCTGTGCTACTGTGGCATTGTGATTCCTTGTTCCCAAGAGAGGTAGATTAGAGCTATTTTGGGTGTTCTCACATGTATTGTAATCTCCCTTCCTAGCTATAGATGAAGCAGAGCCTGAGAGGCCACTTCAGAGTGTCTTTGCAGCTTGCCAGTGCAGCTCTGTTTAGTGTAAATGGAATCTCTTCAAGGTGTCAGTGGCATATTCTGTACATGCCACGAGCGTTCTTTTAAGGCAGTTCTTGTTGTCTTATTAAAAACAAAAGGAAAAAGCCAAACAAAAGCCACAAGAGAAGCACCACAGAAAGGAGAGGGGAAAAGCTACATTAAAGCCCAATAATAGTGAATTGAAAATAATGAGACATATTGTTCAGGCAAATGGTTGCTGCAAAATGGAAGTTTTCCTTAGGTTTGGGTAGTGACGCATGCAAGGATATTAGTTTCAGGTTTCCTACAGTCTTGTCTTTACATGTAATTTGTCTTGCTCAGCTCTCCTATCTGACACAGAAAGGTATAAAAAGCCATAGGATGTTTGCTTTATGGTATAGGTTATCTAGGCTGTTTCTTTTTTTATGTTTTGTCCCTTCTGGCAATGTGTCAAATGAAATGGTGAATTTCTGCCTGATGACTTACCCCGGTGGGTCTTATTCATTTTCTTTGCATTTTTTTTGTTGTCCAAAATTCACTTCTGCTTTCTAAGAAAAATCATTATTTTCCCTTTAGAGCTCTTAGATGTTTATTGTGGGGAGAGGGATGGCAAGTGACTCATTTCAGAAAAAATAATATGTATTTCCTAATTAACTTTCTTACAATGGGAGAGGAAGAGATGTCTCTGGTCCAGAGGTAACTACATGGATTCATGTGACCATTCAGCAACTGTTCTGCAGTCTCAAAGGTCTCAAAGCATCTCTCCTTTCAGTAGGTCATGCTCCTGTGTATAAATTGAGGAAGTTTTGCAGGGACTTAGAGCCTCAGAGCTTCGAATGACTGAGAGTTTGTTGGAATCTTCTGTGCAGAAAATACTTGCATAAATATAGTGGAGGGTGATTTAAATGCTGTTTTCTCTATAGAGGAGACATATTGTGTCTTCTAGTGTTCCTTAGTCTCTGTCCAATCCTTTTCTTGTAAGAACACATCACAGTCTCTGCTTTTTCTGATTATGGAAAAAAAAATATAAAAATCTGTTAATTATTTCTTTTATTCCAGAGATCTTCAAGAGGAGAGGGTTTTCATTTCCTGTGCTTTTGCGTATTTGTTGTGCTAGTGAATATCTGATTCTCTGAAATGTTTTTCTCAAATGAGAAGTAGAAAATAGAAATTGTTGATTTTGGGGTTGAGGTCAGGATGGAGTCAGGCATAGCTCAAGTGCTGGAAAAAGAAGAGGCCCTGGCTAATGCTGCCGGTTATATTAACAGCTTCTCATTTGTGTAGGCCTTCCTATGTATTTTTGTCTGCCTTTTAAATTAGGAGTTCCTTGGGGGTAGGAAAACTGTGTCCATCCATCTGTTTATACAAGCATTCTCGTTAGTATTTGAGCACTCATCTACTCAAAGGCTGCCTGATCCCTATCTCTTCCCTTTGGAGTGGAGTTGAGGGGGGTTGGCTGGCAACATGTGCAGTTCTCAAGGTGGTGCAGCAGCTGCTCTTTGTACACTGCCTCCCAGAGCTCCTGCTAAGTAGTATTTACTGTGAACCCACAGCAGATGAGTTTTTTTAGTGCACAGCTGTCACTGTGGCACTATATATTCACCCAGTGTACAGATCTGCTCACAACAGAGCGTAGTAAGAATTCTCTGTAGTGTGTTGAAAGTAACGTGTGATACTTGCAGCCTGCCAACTTGCTTTAAGCTGGGGATGTTGGAGTCAGATGTCTGTCTTGTAGGAAATTTGTGAGGGCTGAAAATTCACATCTCTGAAGCAGCACATATTCCTCTGCTTTTCTGAGAGAGGTGAGATGTTTGGCTTTTCAAGATGAAATCTGTGCTTGGGCTTGAGGCACTAAAGAACTACTATTAAAATTAGATCTGTTGGTGGTACCCTGGACTGGATTTTGTAAATCAATTGACAGAAATAGCTGTACCCTGAAACTCTGATGAATGTTTTGCTGCAGCATTAAATAAAGGCATTTGCAGCACTTAGCAACTGAAAGCTATGCTGTAATCCAGAGCAAGTGAGTTCAGACTGTTACAAAGGTTTTCTGAAATCATTCTGTTCTAGAAATGCCCAGAGATTTAAGAAAAAGAAGATTGGTGGTCAAATTGAAAAATGCAAATTTATCCTTGACAGTAGTATATTTCTCTAAATTTGTTATTTCTGTTAATAGAAGAGCAAAGGAGAATTTGTCATGTAGGCAGATCTGGATTTCCAGTCTAATTCTAAGGTTTAATTAGCATTTGTCCTTCAAAAATATTTTTTAAAAATATTTTTAAATAGAAAATAGCTACTAAAGATTTTAGAAATGCACAGTGAGCTCTTTTCTTTTTATGATTATATTTAGTAAATGTTTTAGTAGATCAGAGATGAATTTTCAAAGGAAAATACCAACAGATAAAAGATAAACTCTTTGCATTCCATTCCTTTCAGCTGGATCTTTAGAAATGGGAACAAGATAGTCTTGAATGTGCCTTGACACTTCAGATCTGTCTGCCCTATATTTCCATCTGTACACTGGTATTTTGTTCACAACAATTACTGACTGTTCTCAATGTCTGCTGGAAATGCATGCTGTGGCTTCACTTGGAATTCTCACAGAGACGTCTCTCAGGTTCTAAAATACTAAAATACATGTAATTTTGTACTTTGATTTTCATGTTTCGTACAGATTATGCATCCAGTCTTTAACGATGCCTTCTGTATAAAATTTCATGGGACCAAATAATCCAGTGTGCTTTTAACCAGTGGGAAGACCATAAGAAGCAATTCTTTCCTGAAACTTACTACTTGTCTGAATTAAGGGTACAATGAATTAGATCAATCTTTTATACTTGGGAATCTTGCTGTCTGTGAAGTACAGATAAGCTGATTTTTAGGAGTAAAATGACATCAGTGGAGAGCGGTCCCCTGAAATGGGAATTGGAAAAAATAGAATTGTATGACAAAAACCAACCTAGATTTGCTATCCTTACACTTAATTTCAACCATGGCTCAGCCAGTCATAATTTAAAAAGGAAATGAAAAGGATTCAACTTATTCAAGGATTTCCTTGTCTTTCACAGTATGGTTCTCCTGGAGCTCTTTGCCTCAGAAACAGAGTTGCAAAGTTAGAAATGTAATGTAAATCACAAATTCAGAGTTACTGAGGACTTTTTGTTTGAGAACTTTTTGATGAATGTTTTTTAATTTAGGTCGTGTTTTCTAAAAGTTTTAGGCAGAAAATATTCCTTTAGAAGAAGTGAAATTAGGTCACTCATTACAACCATCCCCTCCCTCTAAATTGACTCTAATTGATTCTAATTCTCTAATTGTAGTTGCTGTGGTTTTATTTTAAGGCATAGCAATTATATGTGGGGCTACTAAAAGCAGAAGTCAGAGAAAGTGAGAGGGAAGCCAGCGAGTTAAAACTGTGTTAAACTAGCTCCTGATCTAGAGTGCATTATCCTGTCTGTGGTAGCTCTGCTTCTCTGGGCTTGTTCTGTTTGAGGCATCACTGAGCAGTGGAAAGAGAGATGTGTTGAGTAAGAATACCCAGCTTAGGGAAGATATTTGATTTTCAGGAGCTAGGTGGATGTTCAAAAACCAGTCTTTGTTTTTGACAAGAAAAAGGTGTTGGGGAGAGTATCCTAGAATCTGGAACCAGCATCACACAGTTAATATTCTGTGGCAAGAATTTATATGTTTCATGAGGAGGTTAAAAGTGGTGTCTTAGAAAAAACATGTGTGAAGATCATTTATTTTAGAAAAGATAATTTGAAAAAGACTGAAGTGTTCTACTTGAGGAATTTAAGTCTTACTGACTCATTTGTCTGAGTTTGGCTTTGGTTTGCTTTTTGCCCTTTCTTTACCTTTTATTCTGTTAGAGATTCTGTTTCTTGACATATCTGTGGGACTGAGCAGGGAACAATCTTTGAGTAATTATGCAAGTACACGTGGGTGTCCAAATCATCCATATTCTTTATAGGTTCTTGGATTCTGTGTACTTGGCACAATGCAAGTCAATAAAATGCATAGAAGCTAATGTTTGTAAAACAGGTTAGGAAAACTGTGCTTGTAACACAAATATCTCTTTCCTCTTTCCTCTTTCCTCTTTCCTCTTTCCTCTTTCCTCTTTCCTCTTTCCTCTTTCCTCTTTCCTCTTTCCTCTTTCCTCTTTCCTCTCTGGACTGCAGAATAAAACTATCTTTGAAACTACCACAAAATATTTCTCCCATCTCTCAATTCCTTAACACCAGGGAAATACACTGGGGAGCAGTACTGCCATTACCAGTCAACTCTGCTTGCACGAGAACATTTTATCTGTGGCTGTCCTTCACTCAGAAAACACAGGACTCATTGCTTCTGTCTCAAATGGAAAGATATTAAAACTTGTCTTTTCCAGTCAGATCAGTTCTGGGATTTCTTACAGTGCCTAATTCCAAAGTAATCTTTACTTTTAAGTAGTCTGAGTACCCAGGGTGCTGTGTGTTCTAGCACTCTGATACTAGAGCTAGTGTTCTAGTAAATTGACACCTCCCATTGTCAGACTACGCTGTCAATTGGACTTCTGGCCTCAATACTTTAACAGCATGTTAAGGAAGGGCTTTTTCCTTTTTTTGCTTTGTCTCTGCCAGTAAAGCGCATGAATAAACATTGGAAGGAGGCTTTTTTGAGGATGTATATATTTATAAGTATTTTGAAATAGTATTAAGTTAAGGAATTTCACTTAACACTTAGAAGTCTTTGAATTTGTGTTGGGTTTTGTTTTCCTTAGAAATTTATCTTCATGGCTTTAGCCTTGCTGAATTCACAGGGGACTTTTGGCTCATAATCAAACACATCTTGCTTTTATGTTCACTGTACTGAAGGAACAGAATTTTTGAATGCAACCTTTGTTGGAGTATTTCAGATTATCCTTGGGGTTTTTAGTGAGGAATGTAAGGAAGTGGGTCTCTAAGAGGAAAGACCTGTAGCTTACATCATGCTCTTTATGAACTGAGTACTGAAAACAGAGGACAACTCTGGTGTGATCATTAAAATTTGACTGATGCTATGTGAATGCTTTACTGGTTTACTACTGTACTGGTGTCATCCATATGGAAGCTGAGAGGACTGTGTAAAACTGAGATCAGGGTGCTGTCCTTTCAGAGAAAATACCTAAATACCTTTCACAAGCTAACTGGAGCTAACAAAATGTGTTGCTACAGTGAACAAACAGAACTTCAGAACTGTGGTGTCAGTTGTGTGGTTGCACCACTGTGGTTTCTTACTTCTGAGAGTGCTGGTCTTTGGAGTGTGAGGTCCAGCAGGTTGGTGAGATGAGTATGTAGCAGTCTGTGTTGGTAATGGAGCTGCAGTTGTATATGAGTGAGGTTAAGCAGAATAATTTCCTCTAAAACTTGCTATAAAAGAAACAAAGTGTGCCCAAGGCCACTCTCACACATTTATTTTCCATCTCCTCAATAAAATGAATTAATTTTGGGAAAATGGCTTTTAGGAGGAAAACTACAATAAAATAATGCAGTGGACAGTGGTTCATTAGTTTTCTGTTTCTGAGTAATGTCTATATAGTGCTGCTGTATAGAGATAATTATCCCCTTGAGATAGTGATAATAAGTGGTAAAGGAACCACTACATTGGACTTAACCTCTCAAAATGGAAGTAACAACAAGTAGATGGTGTCCTTGACCTTTGCAGAAGTGTGAGTTAACTTTGATTTCCTTAAATTTTGTTTTTTCACCCATACAATAATGGATATAACTATTGTTGTATCTCTTAATGTATTTTTTGCTGTATCTATTCTGTACTATAATTCTGGGCAAGTTCTTCAACTGTTTTAGATACAGAAAGATTTATCAGGATAAGACTTTTTCTTTTGTCTTTTCCCACACAGATCACCCCTGGCAGCAAGGCAGCACAGTCACAGATGAACCAGGGGGACCTTGTCGTGGCCATTGATGGAGTCAACACTGACAGCATGACTCACCTGGAGGCCCAGAACAAGATCAAATCAGCCAGCCACAACCTGAGCCTCACTCTGCAGAAGTATGTTGGTCTAACTTAAACCCTTTGCATTCCTAAGGACTACCTATGAAACTTGTGACTGAAGGTTGCAAATGTTTTATCCCTGTCTGCTAGATTTATTTGAAGTTCTCATGGCACAGATATGAGATGAAAAGCCAAAATCTGCTCTGATTCTTGTAGAAGTCAGCATGAATTCCTATAGAAATCAAATTGTTATGTTGAGTGTATCTGTGTGGGATTTAGTCTATTGAATACAGGTGTAATCTCATATCCATTCAAGCTTCTGTTAAATGAATTCATCAGTGATGTTCCTTTGGGTTATTCTTATGTGGGCAACACAGTGTAGTTTGGCTAATTTCTTAACAACTGTTCTGGAGACAACAAACAGAAGGAGTGTTATGAGTGCATGGCAGGAACCTCATGAGAATTTGTGTTAATGGTCTGGCACCTTTGAGTTTGAAAGTCTGCTCTGCATCTGACTGAGTAGGAAAGGTGTAGCCCAAGTGCAGGAAAGGGAGGCAATGGAACATGGAGAGGGCAGATTTTATTGTAGAGATGTGATAAAAGTTGCCTTGCCATTAAGAAGGCAATTAATAGGTCTTTTAACTTCTGCTGGTTAATATTGCTTCTGAGGAAACTTGTTCTCAAATTAGATAACCTTGCACAGAGGATTTCTGTAATAAATGCATTAATATTTAAAGCCCCATAATTATAGAAAGAGGAGTAGCTGCTAATTTTATTGCATTGTGAAGAAGATAATTTTTGTACAGGGTAGGCAAAGAAAAGTACAGAAAGCAGACTGTAATGTGGAAGTAAAATTTCTGAGAATATACCAAAGAATCTCATACATGAATGTTCAGTAGAGATAATCAATATCAGGAATAGACTAATAACTGAAGAATAGGGACTTTAGATAAAGTTTCCAAGACAGCACAGGGTACTATAAAGCAAAATGTGTGGCTGATTTTCCCCCATGACTTTAAGACTTTTTGTCTTTGTGTGTTCCAGAGAGAGTGGAAAATCACTACCTTGATGCATGTAGCTGAATTCTTATCCTATCACCTACTCCAGCTTCTTTTTTTCTTCACTCTGAATAATAGTGTTATTACAAATATATGTATGATATCTCTTTTACAAAGATTTAGATTGTTCTAAATTTGATTGTTGGATATTTTTTTATTAGAAAGCTTAAGAAAAATCCTTTCTGATTGTTTTAGAATGTCTCACTGCTTTTCTGTTTAACTTTTGTGGTTTTGCATTGAGAGAAAACATTTCTTATTTGGGTTATTATTATTGGGTGCTTTGGGTTATTGCACATTTGGTATTAATTTTCCAGAATATTGAACCTGAAAAGTTCTCTAGTGCCTGCCTCTATGGCCTGGCATAAATGTTTTAAAACTACAAACCAACAACTATACTTACTTATAGAAGAAGGATTTCCAAATTTGGGACTAACAAATCCAGATTATCCTAATACATATCACAGAGACAAGTCACTTTATGCAGTAATATTGATCAAGTGTTGCCAGGGATATTTGATTTGAGTAATTATTGTGCTTTTTTATTTACTGACCTCTAAATTAGGACACCAGCAATTCTAGTGGCCACATCATTAAAAAAAACAAAAAAAAACAACAAACCCAAAAAAATCCTGGTGAAAGTACCTTTATTAATTGCTTTCATCCCTATTTACTGTTTCTTCTACTTTTTTAAGGCATGCCCTGTCTCTTGGTTCCTAACCAATAATATATAATTCAGGTACTCAAGTTAATGGCTAAAGAACAATGGAAGCAAGCAGTAATGGAATGTAAAAAGCTTGCACAGATAATAGATGTAGATAAACTATAACCCATTTTGAAAAGAAGGAAAATGGCATAAAGTAAAATGAAATACTAGTAAACATAAACAGATCATAAACAAGCTTTTTTAGCAAATGAAAACTTCCTCAGATCATGTTTTTGCTCTGAACTTACACAATTAATGAACTGTACACTTCAGCTACTTTATGATGTGAACCATTAGTTCACCTTGGTAACCCATTCAGCCTCATTGAGAAGACTGAAAAAATTGAAAAGACTGAAAAATAATTTTTTTAATAACTTTTTTTTCTTAGACGACATGGGGCTATTCAAAAAAGTTGTGCTCAGAGGCATTAAGCTGGCTTTGCTTTGTATAATCCAGAATTTATAGAAGCTAAACCCTAGCAGCAAGTGATATTGACCAACTAATGTATGCACAGAACCCTATTAAAGATCCAATATCTTGAACAAAAGGCATCTCCACTATATTTGGGAATTTATATTAATCTTGCCTTAAAAAATAATTTTTTCCCTGGACACAAATGGGTTAATTTGCCTAAGAACAAAAAGATTGTCAGTTCAGTCACCTGCCCAAAATTTACAATGCAATATCCTTTTTACAACAAAAAATTTTACAAATATGAGTTGGTGAAAAAAATAACAGTTAACATGAAAAGAAGGTAGCTGTGAGAAGGGATAGTAATGTTCAACCAAATAAGAACAAGACAGAAGAGAGGCAAAATCTCCTGGGACGTTGTTACCAGGAAAATGACTGTGCTAAGAGATCACTTTGACTTTTTTTAGATGTGGCTTGCAGCAATGAAACTGGAGCGGAGTGTTCCACTACTATGGAAAAACAGCCCTAGTTGCCATAAAGAGCACTGAGATGAAAGTGCTCACTTACCCTGTTTGTGTAAAAGTTTGGAAACTTTGGAAATCCTTTCCAATGGAAAAGGCACATATGTGCACTAGGAGATTGCTGTGATAGGAAAACTTAAGCTCTAAATTGTGATAATATTGGACATGTATGTGAAGTACTCACACGGCTCTACAGAATGTTTCAAGGTCATGGAATGCCTTACCAGGTAATCTGTGGCTTGGTTTCGCTGTTGCAGCACTGGAGGTAGAACTGATCTTCCTTGTTTAATCTGTAAGGCCATGGAAGGAGCAGTGAAATGTGAAATCTCACATAAATGCTCTGAGATAGAAAGCTTTTTATTCTTCTAATGGTTCTTGGCTCTCAAGAGCAATGGCCTTTCCCTTTATTGATCGTGACTGTGAAGGTTTCATGAGCATTGTTTATAACCTGACAGTTAAGACAGTGTTTGCTGCTACTCACTTTTATTATAACACTTTGTTCCCTGTGGGCTTTGTCCAGGGTGGGGAATGGGTTATTTTAATTTGGCTGTCAAGAAAAGCTGTACATGGTGTCAGCACTTGTGCAGGACGTCCAACTGCAAGGCATCAATCGTAGAAAAAAGGGAAGGGGGTCTTAATACCCACCATTCATACTTGCCTGCCTAAGCAATGGGATTCTGTGATTTCCTATATTAATTTAGTTTTAATTCAAGTAGCACCTGCACTGTTCAAGGCACACTAACATAGATCTTCCATGAATGTTCAGTGCTGGCCTGAGTGGAGTTCCCCATGTTTCAACCATGGGTTCAGAAATTTGTGGATTCTGAAGAGCTTTATGGATTCAGGTGTTTCCTGACAACTTCCTTCCCTAAACTCCCTCTTCAATTTGTTCAGATCACCTCACCCATGCTATGTTTTCACATAAACCCGCTAAATTAGACTGGAAGTCTTGCCAGCCATGCCAGAGGTTTGATCAGGCAGCCAGAACTTGTTAGTGGCTTCAGCTGCATTGTCTGGCTGCCTATTTCTCTAGACCCTGCAGCGTGCCTCCCTTTGCTGCTTCTGGGAAGCTAAAAGATGCAGATGGGCAAGTGCCAGGAAGTTAAAGTACAGGACTGTGCCTGGAGAAAGGGACCCCTGTGATCCAGTGATGTGGGAATGTCTGGGGCGCTCCAGACTAGCACTACTTCCTTAAGTTTAGAGGACAAACTGCACCTAGGAAGTGAATTCGTTTTGAGAGGAGAAGGAAAGAAATGTCTTTGGCACTGTGCAGTATTACTCAGCAGAACTCCCATGAGGCACTCAGGCAAACCAAGCTGATGCTGTAAGGAGTTACATACCTCTGTAGATGCAGTTTGTTCCTTAGAAACCTGCATTGCTCTAGGTGTACTGAGTGGGGATTGGTGCTGGTTCTGCTGGACCATATTTTGGAAGGCTGTGATCATACTTTATAATGGCCTGGGTTGGGATGGAAAAAGACATTGCTTTGCTTTTAGTCTTTTTGTGACCTCCTGGAGTTCAGTTCTCAGTCATTTTTCAGTATCAATTTCTAATCAGTTACTTGAGCTACACAGCTGCCCTCAGGCATTTTAATTCTGGGCCAAAGTTCACCTTTAACTGTCTGTCTGTCCCGCAGATATTAGGCCATAAACATTGGGTCGTGCTGTATTCACTTCACAGTGATAAACAAAATGCATGCAAAGTCTATTTTTATTCCATACAAATGGGTTTCATTTTTAAATGCAGAGTAAATGCAATAAGAGAGCAGCATATTTGTCAACATGTTTCACTGGAGCATCCACAACATTCATTTGATCTTAACTCAAGTAATATGATCAACCTCCTTGGAAAGGATTCACCAAATGTACTGGCTTAGTTTTGGAAAGTGCTGTAACATGAGTGTGCCTCATTCTGCTGGCACAAACATTCCTGTGTCACTCTAAGGCTCCACTTTGGCGTCACTCTGTGCTGCTGGAGAGGAGCAGGGGAGGTGGAGACTTCTGTGCCTGGGGTACATTGACAAAACTTCCCCCTCCCAGGGTATGCCAGTGATGCTACACTTTGCTTCCAGTCAGTCACAAATGGCTGTCTTTTGCTGGAAAATCATGAACTAAATAATTCTTTTCTCTACTGAAAGGGAAAGTGTCAGAGGCGAGGCTATGAGAGACTTATGGTAAATATTTAATAGCTTTCCTTTTTTGTGCAGCACCAAAAGTTGGCTGATCCTGCAGTATTTATTTCAGGCCTACTATAAATAAAGCATGTGGTGACAGCAAACTGCAAGCAAGGGGAACTCAGTGGTTATTGTAAACTGCTTTCTTTTTTCTGATGCTGGGTGTAGTAACCAATTCTGTGCATGTTTTAGGTCTGCTGATGGGCACATTTAAATCAGTACCAGAATAGGGCTGTATTTATGCTCAGAAGAATTAAAAGATGGTATCTGTCCCAGTTCAGGGTAAATTGGAACTATACATACAATACTGATGAAAGCAGGGTCTGAACTAGTTGGACTATTCAAAATATTAAGCAGATTAGTAGAAAAAAGAATGCTGAGGGTGGATTTGACATGCCATACTAATTAGCTTATTTTGCTTAGATGTGTGACTCTAGAACTTCTAAGAGTCATCTGCCACCAATAGCCAAGGTTTTTTTTCCTTCCTACTGGTGGTTCTGTATGGTCAAAGCATTAAAAAAGACACATCCCACTACTGGGTTAAGGAAGCTCCACTGTATTACTGAGACAGTTGGTCCTCCCTCTCTGAGTGAAATAGAGGTGACTCCCATTGTGTGCCCAGTTGTTTCTGTATGCAGGTATGAAAGGACACTAGGATTTGTTTACAGATGTCAGACTACCATTTGGACAGGATTGTGAGCTACTCTCTGTGAGCAGTAACATTTAGTGCTGGTGAAATTAATGAGCAGCTATTTCCATGGAAAATGAAATAAAGTATCAGTGTCAGTCACTGCAATAAATACAAATATATTCCTTACATGAGCAGTTTAATTGAGTGGATTGCTATTTACACTCTCTGTGTAAAGTGTCCTTGTTAGTTTCAGAAAGAGCCTGGAAACTGTGGATATATGCCAAGGTTTTAAAGGGCAGTGAAGTTTTCATTGCAACAAGATTCTACTTAGGGATTAGAACTGTTCTCAGAGTGCACATCACTTTTTTTTTCCCCCTATACGAGCTTAGAAACAAGTTTAAAATTCATTGTTTTATGTGAGAAATATCTTTTGGATTTCCTAAAGATAATCTCCATGTGAATTCTTTCACACATTATATTTCATTCACCGTGGAAAGATCAAGATGGGTAGCAGAGGCCCATCTCACTGAAGTCAGTGGGCTGACACAGCTTGGTAAATATACATGGCAGTTGTATTCTTTCAGACAAAGCATTCCTGTCTGCCTTCTGCAAGGAGGACGTAGATGTGTTAACCAAAATATTACAATAGCAAAGTTGCAGTCTGTTCAGACTGGGACCTTTTCTTATTAATGCTGATTAACTTAAAGTCATGGAAAAATGTAAATTGCATGCTTAAAGCTAATTGGAATGGATGACAAAGTATTTTTTGGAAGTGGAATGAGGAATTTTTCAATCAGGTAAAGCACTGAGTTGACTAGTAAAATTTTATTAGATCAGTCTTGTAAATGGTCTTTGTGCCTAAGAGTTTTTTGGTTTCCTTTGGATCCTTTTCACCATGGGGTTTCATGCCCACCAATCCCTATAAAAGCTGTCTGCCCTAATTTTTTTTTCTCCCACAAATTCTCAGTTATTGGCAGCCCATTGTTTCTTGCAGTGATACACCAAGGTCTGTTTAGCCTGGCTGTTGGGCATTGTTGTCGCTGGCCAGCTCTTGGTGGCTGTGCTGTCCCTGGCTGGTGGCTGCTGAAACACATCAGTGCTGAGCACTGGGCACAGGCTTGCCCAGGGGTGTTACTGCATTGATGGAATGACAACCCCAAACAGCCCTCAAACACCTCCAAGGGAGACAAATTCTTTTGAGAAGTCATGGCTAGATTTATCTGCTTAGTCTTAAGACATAGAATTATGTTTTTAGTCAAAGTCACTGATACAGATCTTAATGGAAAGTTCACTGAAGTGTTTTAGCTTGGAAACAGAAAGTGCAGACTTAAATGAGATAGACTGTAGTTAAAGTCTGATTATTCATGTTCATTAATTTTTCTCTCCCATATATGTTCATTAGAAGTGCTCTAAAAGCCATAAGACATTGTAAGGTCCACATCCCAATGAAGAGGAGTTGCAGGAAAATTGACTACAGTAATTTCACGAATACAAGCCGCACCAATATGACCAAAAGTTTGGTGGAAACCCGGAAGTGCGGCCAATATTCCGGGGCGGCTAATACATTAACAAAATTCTAAAAGCTGCCAACACGGAAGTGAGAGCCCGCGGCAGCCCCAAGCCAAGCTGGAGCCCGGCCGGCCCCGGCTGAGGTGGGAAAGCCTGGCAGAGGCGGGGCCTGCAGTGTGGGGGGCGGGCAGCAGAGCCTGAGCCAGCAGGGCGGGGCAGGGGGGGCGGCAGAGCCCGGGCCAGCAGGGCGGGGGAGCCTGGGAGAACTGGGGCTAGCAGCGCAGGGGAGCATGGCAGAAGCAGGAAGGCCGGCGGGTGGGGCTGCCTGGCAGCGGGGGAAGCCCAGCAGAATCGGGGCCAGCAGCGTGGGGGAGCCCGGCGGTGCGGGGGCCTGCAGTGCCGGCCAGGGCGAGCAAACGCGGCGGCGGTGCAGACGGGAGGGGGCGGCCGGCGAGCCTGGCGGCGGCCGCCCTGCCGGCAGAGCCTGGCAGCGGCGGCAGCCCTGCCGGCCGGGCGAGCAAACATGGCGCGGGGCGGCTGGCGTGCCTGGCAGCGGCAGCGGCAGCCGGTCCGCCGGCAGGGCGAGTAAACGCAGCAGCGGGGCGGCCGGCGTGCCTGGCAGCGGCAGCGGCGGCGGCTGGCCCGCCGGCAGGACGAGCAAACGCAGCAGCGGGGCGGTGCTGACGGAAGAGGGGGCCCAGCGAGCCCGGCGGCGGTGGCAGCCCTCCGGCCAGGCGAGCAAACGCGGCAGCGGGGCAGCCGGTGTGCCTGGCAGCGGCGGCGGCGGCTGGCCCGCCGGCAGGGCGAGTAAACGCAGCAGCGAGGCGGTGCTGACGGGAGAGGGGGGCCAGTGAGCGCGGCGGCGGCTGCAGCACCACCCGGCCGGCCCCGTCGGCAACCATGAGCGGGCCGAGCCTTCCTGGCCCCGCCCCGAGCCAGTAAACCCCGCTATGCTGCGATCCTGTTACTAATTGGCCAATTTGTGAAAGCTGCGCACAGATTCTCGCTACGAACGAAAGTGCGGCTAATATTCGGGGTGCGGCTTATCTATTAACAAAGACAGCAACATTGTCGAGGCACCGGAAGTGCGGCTTATACTCCGTGCGGCTTGTATTCGTGAAACTACTGTAAGTAAATTCACTTCATTAATAGCTTCAGGAAAGTAATGTAAACTTTTAGAAAATGTTCAGTGGTAAGGGGAAAACCAGAATTTCTCTGTATAATGTTAAAAATCTCTTT
Source organism: Catharus ustulatus (assembly GCF_009819885.2). Taxonomy (NCBI): domain Eukaryota; kingdom Metazoa; phylum Chordata; class Aves; order Passeriformes; family Turdidae; genus Catharus; species Catharus ustulatus. Next base: position 27,262,649 of record NC_046228.1, on the reverse strand, counting down.
GGATTTGGACAACACTTAAACTCTTCAGAGTGAGCAGAACGCAGTTATTTTGAGAATCATCGTATCTTTGAATTATGGATGTGGTTTCCTGAATCTGGAGCTGGCTGTTTAGGGCAATTCCCTACATCAGTCTCCAATGCTGCTTGGAAATCTGAACTTTAATGCCTTTCACCCGTAAGGAAGCTACTAGGAAGCCAGGAGTGGCAGGACTGCAGGAAGACCCTGATGATACCGGAACGGAAGTAGTCGAAGTCTCAGGTGCACTATTTACATGGGAGGTAAAGAATAAGCAGAAGAAATAATTTTGTTTCACTTTAAATGTTTTTCAACTAAAGAACTTACTTAAGTATTTGATACTAAATTCTTCAAAACTTATTTATTATGTTTACTGGGGAGAGTTGCATCACATCTTAAGATAGGCTACATCCAAGAACTGAATCTTTATTCAGTGCATCTTCTGCTCTTTATTATTACTAATTCTTTGCTTTATGTACTAGATCATTTCATAACCCAAACATTTTTTCTGATGATCATAAATAAACAAATATTTTTATTATTTATATGTTTACCTTAAGTAGATTTTTTAGCATCTCTCAGTAATTAGAAATAAATAATCTAATAATTAATTCATTAATAATAAATAATTAGGAACTTTAGGTTCCAAATGAGTTTCTATAGCTGAAGTTTTTCTGCCATTAAGCCTTGATCTCTCTCTGATAAATCTAATTGCATTTCAGCCTCTAGTTTTTGATTCTGAACCGACATTGTCTATAACTAGGCAATGCAAATTCTGCAGTTAACCAATTTACTATTGGAGAGAGTAGTGGCTTCCTATTTATAATCAATACTGATTTAGGTATTTCTGAATATTTCAAGAGTATTGTGGGTTTGTCTGCTCTGGGCTGCACATAAATTTGATATAAATTAATTTCTTCAACAGTGTTAATGGTAATACACATCTGCTTACAAATTCAACCCATGACAGCGTAAACAAATTTTGTAACAGAATTAAATTTCCCACTTTTTTTATGGCTTACCAAGTTCGCAATAGTAATATGGAGAGGAAATTTTTTGAAAGTGTTTTAAAAACAGTGCAAAGACCAGAAGAAGGATACAGAGAAATAACCTGCATGAGCAAAGGTGTCCATGCTCCTTGGAGGTGAAGTGTGGAGCTTGCTGTGTGTATTGGGTGAGGGCCAGGCATGTGCTCAGCATTCATATTTGGTACTACACTGTGGAAAACTGTCACCCCCAGAGCAGAGCTGCAGGGATATTGGACATCCTCCCTGTCTGCCCATAGAAGCTGCTGGGATGCAGGAATTTTAGGGTCAGCACCAAGTCAATTAAGAGCAGATGGAGGCATTGACAGCCAGTGGTTCTATTCAGGAGGGAACAACCTGGGGCAGTTCAGGAAAGGAGGGATTTTCCACAGCAGGGGAGGAGTTAGAAGGATGCAACAGGGGCTGTGCAGATGCCAGAGAAGTAGAAATGGTCAAAGAGCGATTCAGGAGAGCCTTGGAAAAATCTCATTTTTTCACATACTGGCTTTGGTTTGCTTTCTTTCCTCCTTTTCACAAAAATCTCCAAGACTTCTTCCTTTTCACTTTCCCTTTCTATTCTTTAATGTTTGGTTGCCTCTGACTCAGATTCCTTCTAAGGGAAAATAGGTATTACATACTTCCAAACAGGTTTTCCTTGGACAGCTGCTCCCTTTTGGGCTGATGCCTTCTATGCCTAACCAGTTTTTGTCCTTGTGTTCCTGTGGGCATGAACATTAGGTCTGCAAAGTGTAATTGCCCAACTTGCAATCTGAGTGCAGCATAATGCAGAGAAATAATTAATGAATCAGTCATCCAACAAAATGCTAATATTTGCATTTACCATTGATTTATAGAGAGCAAAAGTGCTGGTGGAAGTATTTTTCAATTTTACTGTAGGCACAGATGATACCCTGAGAGAGGTCTGATCCTAGGACCAGAGTGATCACAGCTTATATCTTTATATCTTATAGCTGAACATTAATACCTTAGCATTTATTAAATGGACACCTCAAATTGAAAACCATGAGTAACACTTCATCTTTTTATGTCTCTCCCTGACACTCCCATCATCATCCCTAACAAATTTTCAGGAATGTAAATGCATTAAAACATATATATAATACATATATATACATATATATATATATAAAATCTCAGAAGCCCTATTCTATATGTTTAGTTTTGCATCTTGCTCTGTGCTCACCTGCTCCACTCCAGAATGACTCCATTTCAGTTAGGTGATAGCTAAAGTATGTAAAATGTTTTCTAAGCATTTCTAAGTCTAATCTAATCTGTTTTATTACCTTTCCATGCACTTGATGCCTTTTCATTTTCTAGCTGTTGAAATACTAAGATACAATTATTAAGATAGTCAAGAAGTTGTAAATAAGTGCTCATGTGTCATAAAATGACAAATGAAAAAGCATACTGTAAAAAAGAAATGTTGATTTTTGTTGTCCTGAGAATTAGAAAAGATAGATGTTGACTGAAGATATGAAACAGAAAAACGCCCCATGAAGATGAAAAAGAGCTCTTATCTCTTAGATCATGTCACCTCTTTGCAAGTACAATATTGTGCTCCCCTGAGAATGCAATTTAAACTGATAGTGCATCACAGAACTCATTTTCTTAGGCAGGCAGTTGACTTATGCAACAGTTGCACTCTTCAGTGCAGTTGAATTATAATAAACCTTTGTTGTGAGCACAAAAATACCAGGATTGAAGTCAAGTGCTCTTCAATTAAAGATCTATTTAGGTGGGAACAAGTAGAAATTCTTGCAGTCATTTGAACAGTGCTATCAACGTTGAGCTGCTTTGCAAAACTACATCCATCTTGGTTTTGAACTTCATTGAAAAACAGAACTAGTATTCAGGGAGAGAAGAGGGGTATCTGTGGAAAGGAGAAGAGTTAAAAAAATACCAGAATAATGTATTTGGTCATCATTAGAGCTGTTCTAAGCTTTCATTTGAAATGAGGTTTTTGTTTTCATCTTTAATTTGGAAAATGTAGAAGAAAACATCGAATAGTTGAAATCAAATGCCTAAGAAAAAGAATCTTGATGAAAAATTTCAACATCAAATCTAAAATTGTCACAATCATCTGTGCAATTTGGGCTTTCATCCTTCTCATAACCCTACTGAGCAGGTGCACCTTCAAGTGTTTGGAATAAAGTAATTTTGTAATCAGTGGATTAAAATGTAAACCTGGACATGTATTTGCTATCATCACCATCATCACTTGAAAAGCAAACTTCTGTTGCTGCAAGATTTGATGCATATAGCAAGAGAGGGAGGGAAAAAACAATGTTCTGAACTTGCAGATGTTTTTCCTGGAGGAGTAATGACTCTTATGTAAATAATCACTTTATTCTGCAAGTGCATGCAGTTTCATTCCACAAATTGATTTCACCTCTTCTGCCCTTTTCTCTGGTGCAAGCCTCTGCTAGATCTAGCAAGCATCATTATTCTGTTTTTAAATATCAAAGCTATAAAAATCCAAGTCAAAGCTGTGTAGGAACATTGTTTTCAAGTAACATCTTGAAACCTCCAAGTTGGTGTCAAATACAAATCTTGCCTAACACTATGAATGACAGATGTGTTTTATTTCTAATTTGGAAGAAATGCAGCTTTTTAGCAGGTAATGAGAGGAAAAACTAAACACACAATAAACATTAGAAGTGATGGCACAGTCTGGTAAATAAATTCCTTTGCTGCAATACAACTGTTTTCCAGTTAAGCATGAAACATGAAGTTGTGGTTGTTTGCTACACCTCTGTATGTGGCAAACCACATTTAGAGTGCTGAGCAACTCTGGCACTAAAATTCATCATCAGCAAGCAGAGCAAGGGGACACTTAACATGGTGTGCATGCAAGAAATTACTGTGTGTATTCAGAAATTGCAGTAATGGAAAGAGGAGCAGAATCATCCCCTAAATCTTTGTGTGTTCATAAACTGTCACTGTCAGTTTTCAGCCACCCTGTGTTATGAACTGCAGTTGATTTTTTTCTCTTTTTTCTGTCTTTCGTGATATATGTGCATGTCTCATAAATATGATTCATTGTTTTTCTTTTTAAGTTAAATGGTTGGAGGAAGAGTATGGCATTCATTCCTGAGGGAAGATAACATGCCTGAGGAAAGTTTGTTTTAGGCAGTTAGTAAGTAGCTCTTGTTCTCACAGCTTAAAGGTATCTATTTCTCAGATAATTGTATCTTGGGAGTATATTGTGATATATTTCAGCTGTGAGTATGAATTACAGTTTACTAGCCCATTGTTTCAGAAATACTTTGTCAGTGAGTTTCACAGGTTAATTACACATTGTTTAAGAAAATGACAGTTTTCATTGTTTCCTCAGACTGCGTTCATTTTCATACTAGCTGGTTGTAAGGTAGCATCGATTCTATCAGCTTTGTTTTCAGCTCTCAAAGTAGCAAAATTTCCATACCTTCTATCAATGGAAATCTTGCGGTTCCTGGAAGGATTACTCCTCTTTCTTATGTGGTTTTTTTCTCCTGTATGTTCACTACTGCTTATGGAGAAAAAGTTGTGTGGCAGCTAAAGTTAAACCCAGAGCTCCATGTGGAGCTGGGTATTAATGCAGGGATTGCCATTGGAGATGAGCCCCGTTCCTGTTGAGCTCAGCTTTCCCTCTGATAGATGCCCCTGGAAAGCATTTCAGAGGAAAGTGCAACACAGCCCTCAGTGAGAAAATAATGAATCTAACACAGGAGATCTTTTAAGCTGTGCCATGAAAAATGAGAGTTTTTATATTTACTTATTATACCTAGTCTAAAGCAGCTCTTGGGGTTTTTTGTTGTTAAGTGTAACTGATCCTTTCTGATACCCTGCTCCTCTTGTAGTCACAATATCTTGTAACAATGAGTTTCACCTCAGGTTAATCAAGTTCTCTAGAAGAAGATGTTGACCTTTATCAGTTTTATATGTGTTGTCTTTTCAATTTCGTTCAATGTCCACAAGAGTAGTTTTATTTCCCTTTTACTACCATTCATTATTTTCTAAACCTCTGCAATGTCTCCCCTTCATCTCCTGACTAAAGCAAGCAATTCCAAATGTCTTAGCTGCTTCTACTTGATATGTAAGCTTTTAAGTATTTTTATTTCATTTTTGTACCTGTCCTAATTTTGAAATGTGCTTTTTAAAGATTAGAATTTGAGGCATAATCCTGATCTGTAGGTTGGAAATGGGATATTATTTGTATAATTCTGGTTCTTTTGATTTTTGTCTTTCATTTCCTTTTTTCTGGTCATCCCATATGTACTGGTACAACTTCAGGGGAACGTTCACCACTAGGCAGATTCTCACAACACTCCCACAACTACATTTTCACTTACCTGAGCATCCTAGAAGTGCTTGAGATAACACTTGCCACTATGCTTTCTTTGTTATTCCAAAGAAAGGGCCATCTGTATGTTTTCAGAGCATTTTAATGGGGTTTATTTTTGGCTTTTTAAATTACCAAGGACATATATTTGTCAAATATAGGTGAAAGACGGGCACCTGGTGTGGCTAATTCAGTAGAGTGCAACTTATTGTGAAACTCAGTTGTCTGAAATGAAGCCCATGTTTCTTCCTGAAGAGAGGTTTAAGTAATTGCAGTTGCAGATGTACAGTTTTAGGTATTAAATAATAATCTTTTGAGGTGTTATCTTGAGATGCCTCAGCACTGAAGTTTAGCCTCTGCATTTTAAAACACCTGTAAGTCTCTTTCCAGAGTGGTGTCCAAACTTGAATTTATCTAGTTGTGGCTGAATTTCATCTATGAAAATGCAGTTTGTCACAAGTATTGGAAAACAGATGATCTCCCGGGTCAGAGGTTACTTCCATAACTGGTGCATTGTCATCATTCAGAGAAACTTTCTCAAACTTTTTCCCATTTAATACCTTTGTAAACGAGGATGTAGAAAAAGCCTAATGACTGACAGAAAAAGTCTAGGCTATGCTTAACTTTCAGTCCTGATGTAGCAGCTTTTTGGCATGAAATTAGAGTTGAAAAATAGGAGTGCAGATTACACACATCTTTTATTTTCTTTTTTTAATCCCCAGATCTAAACGCCCAGTGCCAGTTTCAACCACAGCTCCCAGAATTGACTCTCCCAGGGCTGTAATTCCCCATCAGAAGGTAAGTGACATGTTTCTCCTCAGCCAAAGGTGAATACCGTTTTTATCTGCTGCAGTGAAGGTAAATATCTATTACAGGAAATAGCTTTTGCCTGCCCCAAATAATTAAACATTGAATGAATGCACAGGCAGCAAAACTGCTGCAAGGCAATCTATTAGTGATCTGTATTTTGCTAATTTCTGATTAGCAGGACCAAAGCATCCAGCTATCCTGTGATGTGATTTGGTCTAACCAATTCTGAGCAACAGTTTTCATCTAGGCTACAAGAAGCCACTAAAGCTTCTCAAAATCTACATTTGCTTTCATAGATTGTTGGGGAGAGCCATTAGACTATGCTTCAGTCTAACCAAATCCTGTCTGCAACTGAAATGGCACTGATTTGGAAAAAGGACATGAGGGCATTTGAAAGATTGTATCATATAGTGTTCTTATCATAGAATTCAGAAGACCTGAGAAAAAAAAAATAGAAAGGATAAGTCAATTTAATGAGTAACAGCAAGTGGCAGAGGAAATGAATGGCTTGGTTTCCATTGTCAAAGCACATCATCTTTCATAAAACAAATGTTCATCTTAGAATAAACACTGACTGTACCTGACAACTCATCTTCTGTATCTTTGGAGACACTGAGGAGCAAGGGTACCTGAAAGATGGTATATATATCCCTAGGCTCAGGCTCTGGGTAGGACATTTGTATTGCTGATGCATTTGATTAGATAAATGGACAGGAGCTAAAGTTTCCATTGCTGCAACTTATCCCTGCTGTCAGTGCTGGTTTCATTCCTAGCATGCATATAAATAAAAAACACTGGAGATCAAAATACATGGGGAATTAGATGATTTTCTAGTGTTTTTGACAGTTCCAACTTCCACAGATCAATTTTAAGTAATTTTTATAAACACTATGCTTTCTAAATTCAGAGCACGGATGGTAACATCATCCCTGAAACTGCTGCAAATAGGTTCAAAATAGCAGAAGAGAATGCACCTGGAGGGAATAATTTGATTCAATTTTGTTTTGTGAAATTTTAAATTAACCTGACTGGACATTTATTAGTTGAGGCAGAAATAATGTTATTTCAGACAGGATCTTGTAAACTTTTTTGGCAAGGGAAGGTGAAATTAAGAATTTATCTTGCTCAGAGTTTTTTCTTTTTATATCATAATTTTATAGAAGTTATATCATGATTTTATAGAAGTTATTGTGGAGGAACTTACTGGAAGAATCGCCAAACAGTACTGTGAAGTTCCTAGAACAAAAGCAATGGCTCATTATTTTGGATAGACTGGTGTTTGACTGTACCAGCAAAGTAATAGGGACAGGAAGGGGAAGGAGTTCTTGTTTTCCCTGAAGACCCACCTAGAATGCTGTTAGTGTTCAAGGCAGTGAGTAGATCTCTCTCATCAGAGTTATTCAACACAAGATTGACACCTACTTTTGGGGCTCTATAGCACATGCACGGATATGAAAGTTTTGTCTCCTTCCTCCATAGAGGATATAAAGCTTTAATACATTGAATTTTCATTACTCTTTTAGGTGCATTTTAGGTGCATTTCTTCTTGTCAAGTGTCAGTTTTAAAATTGCTGCCATAGGTCTTTAAAAGCTGTTTACCACAGAAAATACTTTCCTCCTTTAACTATCTGCTGTATAGAAAAGTTAACTTCACGCACTGCAGGGGATTCTTGAAGGTCCTAAAAGACCCCTTGGCATGAAAGCCGTAAAGACACTTTACATTTTCTATTCCAACCCTTCAGAGAGAGATGGGGATCAAAGGACTCAACTCATTTACAGAAGCTTGCTGTGGAGAATTCTGTGCAAGTTTCTCAGGAAAGGTTTGTAGGAGCTGCTGGAGGCAGACTTTTCTGAACGGGCTATAGGCAGTACCAGCAGCTGGAAAAGAGCTTTACTGGAACCTTTCTGGAGCAAAAGGGTGGCATCCAGGGGAAGGTATGGTGGGAAACAGGTTATCTTGCAGTATTCAGGAAGATCTAAAGTGTAGGTCTCTCACCCAGAGGGAAGAGGTAACATTAGAGTGCTGGGGGGAGGGACCCTTTGCAGGTCAAGTGGAGGGACGTGTGTGTCACTTGTCCGTGCTAGTAAACAGTAACTTTTACGTGAAGAAGAAGTCTCCTTTTGGGGTTGTTTGGAAAGGAAAAAAGGCATTGATCACTCAGAGAAGTCTCAAAATCCAGAATAAAAATACTTTACTGATAGAAACAGTGTAATGCTGATATGGCAGTAAGGTGTATTAAAGAAAATACACTTTAAAACCAAGGTTTCTTTGCTTGTCACTTTATTTTTTCTAGTAACATCACTGTAGAAATGAATTCTGTGACACACAGGTAGAAGTCACCTCCATACCTCTGCTTGACAGTGTTTAGACTGATGGTTCACATGAAATGAATTTGATGATATTTTTTAAAAATCAGCAAAAAACTGCATTACGAGACAGTCATGACAGTGTCATCATCATACATCAAGAGAAGCTTTCCTCACCCTTCTCTGGTTAAGGTTAAGGCATGGCTATCTTAGCTAAACAATCTGCATGTGCAACTTCAGTGTCTGGTTAAAACCATTAATGCTCTTGTACATTATTGCTGATCTGATTGCAGCTTCCACTAATTTTCAAGCATGCACTTCTTTCACTGATTTTGTTTGCTCGTTTCTTTGTTTTTTGTTTTAGGAAAACAGACATAGTTTTTCACAAAGATCAGTCATTCTTTCACAAAGCTGATCAATGTTATAGATTATACAGATTCTGCAACCATAAATATGTAGGGCTATTATTGGAAATAAGGTTTGGTTGATTTTAATTTTCACTATATCTGACATGATTCTCAAACTAGAAACAATGTTCATTTCGTTTAGTTCAATCTTTTCGATTTAGTGAAGTCTTTTGCACAGGTGGGGCATAGCTGGAAGAAAGGTCATAGTTAATGTTGAAAACATTCAAATAAAAGTAAGAGTAAGCTTGAGTCCAAGGATTTAAACTAAGCCATCAATCAGTCAATGAGTTCCTGCAGCTCTTCAGAGGGGACACAACACAAGTGAAGATTCAGCTCAGTGCAGTTCAAAACATTCAGGCTGGAGCTTTAGGGCTAAGCATGGCTTTAACATTTGTCCATTTGCATGAAGGTATTGACAGCCTTGTTAATTCTAATAATATGGCCATGTGTTGTGCTTTCTGTGAAACACTACTGAACACACTTATTCTGGAGTCCCAGTGAATATCTTGTCATATTTGTTTCCTGCCAAATTTGGAAGCCTATGTGTCTAAGAGAAAATAGATGGAGATGACTGACTTTTTAAGTAGAGTGTAGGATGGAGGAGCTGGCTCAGCCAAAAGCACTTTGAGCATGTCTTTGAGCCGAGTCATTCAGTGCCATGGTGCCTTCATTACCTTTCTCCTCTAAAATTTGTAAAGCAACAATTGCTTCTTGAGCATGTTGGGTGGTCAAATTCACTGGTATACTGTTAAAATTGTTCTCCCAGAAGTGCAGGAGGTGAGTAATGACGGTAGGGTCACAGCAATAGATAAATAGAAAATTAGTTGTCAAAGGGAGAGGACCTGCAAAACCTGGTATTATATCTCCCAATATAAATTTGTTTCTCAATTCCCTGATACATAAGAAAGAACATTTACCTTTCATACAAACTAGATTTTTATAAACAAATAATAGTATTTCAGAGTGGAAATTGAGCTGATTCCTAACTTCCTTCTCTTTCAAAAGGTTTGAGACTGATCTGCATTTAGCAGTTTTAAGCTAATTCCCTGACAATACACAGTTTTCTTCCCACAGTAAGGGATTGCTGCAGGATCCTGGCATCTTTCTGGAGGGAAGCCCATTGCTCAGTATCAGAGCCTCCTCTCCTGGCCAGCTGGAGGGGTAGCATCAGACTCCTGGAGCTGGAAGTGTCAGCTTGCTTTTTCAGCCGCTGAAACAGAATGGGATGAGAGATAGGGAACAGGAGAACGTTTGTTATTGTTGGCTGCATTTCATGTGATGCAATGCTGAAAGCTCAGTGCTGCTGCTCAGTATTAGCATTTGCCCTTCACAGTCAGAAATGGGTTCAGAAATTCTGCATTGATCAGATTTTGACATTGAACTGGAGACAAAAAGTAATTCTACAATGTTCTCCCAGGAATAAATTTAATCAGATTTTTTTTTGTTACTCACAAAAGGAAAGAGCTAAATAGGTTGATGATGGGGCAGTAATTCTTTAGAAGAAGTAATACAGCTACTCCCTTAGACACTTCCTGTTTCATCCATTTTTTCCCCTCACAACACAAGGAAAACAACCACCCTGAAACTATCTAAAATATGAACTCAAGATAGAGATTGCTAACCTGGCACTGCTGGATTCTTAAGAATTCTAATGCTGATTTGCCAGCATGCTGGTATTTCAGCTAGAGATTGTTTGAGGAGCAAAACCAGAACTCCATTTGTGCCAAAAGGGAGCAAAATCATCAGCATCATTTTTTATTACTGTCCAATAATCTTCCCTTTGCCTGTTGGTAGTATCCGGTAACACCAAGACTATGAAGAAACACCAAGACTATGAAAATGCATTAGAGTTAAGGAAATACATGGCATTTCTCTCATTAATAGTTGAAACTGATACTTTACAACCAGCTTTCCTTGCATGTCCTTTTATTTTGGGGTGTAGGAAGAAACCCAACTGTTAACTAAAAGCCACAGAGTTTTAAGGGTAACAAATGAATATAACTCTAGTATATCCTTTTTCTTCTATATTACCTCTGTGTTTAATTTTTATTTAATAATTGTTTTTTTCCCTCTGTGCTGACATGTAAAAATGGTTTGCCCGAGTGATTACTTAATTTTTGAACACGGCCTTGTGTGGTTGTGCCTCTTTTTGAACACATTTTTAGAGAGAAACCCTTTTTTCTATTTATCTAATGATATCCGGAAGCTTTCAATAGGCCTCTGGAAGGGATTGTTGTTTGTTGTTTTCAGTGTCACGGTAAAAAGACTGAAGTATGTATTGCAAATGTATTTATTTAAAAAGGCATAGTCTGAAAATGCTTTTAGGATTATCTGTTTCTACAGCCTTGGACAGTTATTAATGCCAGCTAAAATCTCTTCCTGTTTATCACTAAGAAAAATAATCTTAGTTAATTTTATCTGTGTTACATTTTTGATTCAAAATGTCTTAAATGTGTTTATTGTTATGATTATTTATATCCTTAGATCTTTAGGGGGTTTTTTTCAATAAATTTTAATTAATCAAGGCATACTATCTTGATTTTTTTTTTCTAAATGTATGCTCCCTAAATTTATACATGCAATATAGAAAAATCCAAAAGGGCAATAATATTTTTTTTGTGAACCATAGTATCTAAATTAATAAATTACATTAATGATAATCAATACTAGCAAAAGTATAGAATTAGATGCCAAATTATTCTCAGGCCTATATTTCATTCAAGTCTGTGGAGGAGATGAGTGTAAGGTGTTAAAGATGATGATTGAATTACCAGTGAATGAGGCAGAACATCTCTGCAGGCCACCACCTGCTCTTGAACTGGCTGTTACTGAGGCCAGACTGTGGGCTCTATGCCTGCTTCAGGCTGATGGCCCTGCCTGTCCCTATCCCCTAGGCTGGACTGCAGCAAGTAGCCAGCATTACATGGGCCTCTTAACCGTGAGCATTTCTCTTTTTTAATATCACCTCCTATTTTGGTTTCACTGAGGCACATTTCTGGTGAGTCATTTATGAAGTTTAAGTGTTGGACTATGTTTTTTCAGGCTGGGTTTTTGGTAGATTGTTTTGAATCTGAGCACCAGCACAGACTTCTATGGTATAGATATTGTAGGAGAGATTCCTTTGGCTAAGGCAATTTCTGCTGCTGTCCCAGTTAGGAATATTATCTGGGACGGGACTGTAGGATCATACACATACCTGCAGACTCAAGCACACATTCCCTCAAGTGGAAATGCAGCTGGAACGATCAGCATTGGAGCAACCTTTCTGCGGGGCAGGGCCTGTTCTCAAGTCCTGTTGATGTGTCTGCTAACCCTGCTGCATGGCCTGATCAGCATGAACCAGAGCCCAGGAAAGCAGTGCATAACTTCCATAACTTCCAGTGCACTCATAGAAAACACAATGTGGTTTAGAATCATTATCTTTATAATAATGGCATTGACTATTATGATTGTACATGATCTAAAATTATTCTTACCTTAAGACTTTTTTTTTTAAAGATTTCTTAATTATCCTAGAAATTAATGGACAGTGCTGCCTTAATATGAAATTATTGCTGTGAGGTTGACTAGTAGCAAATGCTCTCTTAATGTTAAGCTTTATTTTTTGATTTCAACTAAAACCTAGTGAAAAATGCCTGAATTTGTTTTGCTCCCCTTATTTTGAAACAATGCATTTCTTTGTTGAAAATCTTCCCTGAAAGTTTGAATGCTTTGGCCCCAATCTATTTATTGCTAGTTTATGACTATGTTTACAGCATTAATTGCAGATACGTTATTTTTGCATGTGTTCTATGATTGCTCTTTTCTTTTTTTCTTTTCCTGGCCTGCATGTTTGCTACTACAGGAATCTGCTTGGGAAATGAATGGCAACAGAACAACCTTCAGCCCTCTAACTAACACGGCGACTGGGCCTATGGGTAGTGTTTTAGCAACCAATGGAACCTTTTCAGGCTACCTCAACCAGCAAGAGATCAGCCTTTCAAATAGCTCTTCCTACCTAAAGACTACCACAGTTAGATCTTCCTTGTCCTCTCAGTCTGTGACTCCTGACATTTCACCTGCCAAGAGCACTTTAGGTTCCAAAGCAAGCCCTGCTTTGGGCGGTGGCAGTAGCCCTGCACACCAGCTGAGCCCTGCAAGGCAGTATAACAACCCCATTGGCCTTTACTCGGCAGAGACCCTGAGGGAAATGGCTGAGATGCATAAATTGAGTCTTAACCGAAGGGCTTCAGAAGGTGGACTTCCTAGAGGGTAGGTAACATGGTAACATCTTTAATTGTTTCATTAAGTAATGAACTTGCTGAACAGTGAATGTAATGGTGCTTAACCTATTGTGCATTTGTCTGGCAATCATGATTAAGGTCTGGATCAATCATTAAATTTTCCAGCAGCCCCCAAAACATACCCACATTGCCATTACAGAACTATGGTCGTTGGTGTCTGAAGTGCAGCATGGATTGACAATAGTCAGCAGAGCATGAGGGGGAACACTAGGACTGAAGTAACTGTAATAATCTCAGGGCTGTGGCATGCACTCAGCAGTTCTAACTAATGCATGGAGTCTCAGAGAACCAAGTATTGCTGTCAGACATCAGAACAGCTGCTATAAACCACACCTGATCTTTGGTGCTTTGCTAAAGAGAAATGGCTTTGACCAGCAAATCTGACATGCTCGGCTACTGAAGTGTCCTGCTGTAATTCCTGCCTTAATGCGTTGGCTTTCATGTGCAAAAATGAATCAGAACTGCAATATTTTGAACCCTCTGGTTTGAAGAATATCTTGTATCTGTTAGCTTTAATGTTAACTTTGCTGTAACAAGGAATGATCTCCAGATACTGCTCAGATAGCTGGATCCCATGCTGTCAAGGTTTTCCATATTCCGGTATTGCAGATCATCTGTTTTATTAGTAGGTTTGTGAAGTGAGGAGCTTGGACTACAGTACATGATAAAAAAGCAGTGAGAAACAAGTTTCCCTAATTTTTTTTTGTTCATGTATAAATTATCAAACAAATCTAATTTTTTAGTTTATTTGTGTTGTTTGGTTTTTAAAAATTAAGATAAATTTCTTGTTAGGAATATGAGGAAAAGTGGTTTTTTGACACTAGGGACTTGGCTATCTAAGGAAAATTCTGACAAATCTGCTCAAGGTCTGATAGCAAATGCATATCTTCAAGTGCTTTTCATCCCTTTGCAGAAGCTCTTTGCAAAAGTAAAACCAAGAGGTTTTAAGTAGCAAAGTAGGGATGTTTCATTCTATTAAAAGAGCATATACACCTGTTCTAGATGATTCAAGCAGCTTTAGATGATTCACTGCCACTCTCTTGAGTACTCAATGTTAACAATCTTAATTAACTTATCTAAAAAAAATTCTATCCTCCCTTCTCATACTGACTAATTAAGTAAAACAATTACTACTTAAAAGAAAATAATTTCATTTTTTAAGCAAGATCAGCAAAATAAACTCAGAATACTTCTCTCTTAATTTACAGTTTTCTGAAGAATTGGTATGATTCTTGTCTTATTTCAATATACAGAGTTTCCTAGGAGTATATCTTTTGTTGTCTTTTGCCTCCACTATGCTCATAACCCTCCTTAATATCTGCAGGGGTGAGGGTGAGAGGAGCTGAATCCCAAAGGATGGCTCATCATTGTGACTATTTGTTATCAGAATTACAACACAGCTGCATCAATCACTCACCAAAGTCAGTGTGAGACTTCTATTCAGTTTGCACGAAATTTTAGGGAACTGCAATGTGCCTTTACCATCTGTAACACTGATGAACAAACAAGAAAATAAAAAAACCCTATCCTGCAGCACAGGAGCATTCTGAAAAGATGAAAGAGGCCAGAAGCACTGAACAAATGTCTTGTCAGGTAACTTCTTGGAGATTTAGAGAAATGTACAACTCTGTTGACATGCAGAGAAAATTCAGAGCTCAATAGTGTTATCACTCCCACTCCCACTTGACTGTTATCCATGAAATAAGAAGGATCTTGCCTCCTGCTCTGTGGAGAAAAGCATGGAATCTGTAACTATATTGGGACTTAGTGGCATCCGTGATAATCTCAATCTCACAGTGCATATATGTGAATTAGGAAGCACTGTGAGCACTGCAAAATCAGCTCTGGTCTTTGCTGGGAACATTCTTACCATATAATAGAGCATGGTTGTGATAATGTGGTGCTCCAAAACTGAATTCATTGTGCTTTCACAAACATAACACTTAGCTGTATGGTAAAAGCTGCGAGAAAGTTCAAGCATGAGGAGTGATCTTAAGGTATGCTTCAGTTCTGTGACCTTTTCACCAAAGTATTTAAACTTAATTGTGTGAATTGCTGTTACAGGTTTAGCTAAACCCTTTGGAAAATCCTATGAAGAAGCTGAAATTAATTTTGAGATTTATTTCCTTGATCTGTGAAGAATAACAAAGCATCTGTTTGTCTGATACACTTTACATGAAAGCTTTATCACTCTGACCCAAGGTGAAAAGTAAGATAGCCTGTTAGGAGTGTGGAACGTGATGTGCTGAAAGCTCTGGAGTGTATGAATAAATATGATCAGTGAGTCATAGTTTGTAACATGTGCATCTTTTTCATTCCAGTGTAAGTTATTTTTCACATTGTAGGTCAAGGGCAGTAAATACCTGTCCCACAAGTACGTGCCAGGTGGCTTGGGTTACTGGCTTCTTACTGTGTGACCTCTGCGAGCAGCAAGTTGGGTGTTCCAGACATGTCCCTATATAGAATCAAACTAAGATGATGTGCAGCTCTGAACTGGAAGGAATTTTCTCATCACATCATAAACATAAGGAGAAGCAAAGCTTTACTGTTTTTGAAGGAAGCTATAGCAGCCTCTTCACATCTCAAAAACTTAGTACTGAGACGTGACTGCTGAGCTGTTCTTGGTGTGTGCACATAATGTTTCTTTCCTTTGGACATATTTGTATATTCCTTTAATTAAGGGGTTTGTTAGTTCTGCCTTGAAAATGTTATTTTGTATGTACAGTAGATGCCTGGATGAGTCAGAAAATGATACCATTACACTTGGTTTCATTGTAAATGAGTGCCCAGCTGTCCTGCATACACCTAAAATGGATATAGGCTTAATGTAGGGTTTATAAAGCTAGAAGAATATTTTCAAATCTGAGAGTCTGACCAGTAGCTGCAGAGGATGATCTGTGATTGCTTTATCATGGAAATGCAGAAGTGCAAAGCCTTTACTGCAGCTTTGGCTCATTACAGTGCTTTTGATCATGAAAAGTGCAGTTGGATGAGCCAAGGCAAAAGGATCATATGTAGGAAGAAGCAGTAATATCAAAGGTTCTGCAGGGAAAAAGCAGGAGAAGCCAAATCCATTTGTAATGTCACTCTTAACAGCATACCTTTGCTGTCCCAGTATTTTGTATCAGTCCCAGACACAGAAATGTCACAGCAGCAAGTTGGAATCCTCAGTGCCCAGTTCTGTCAACAGCATTCCATGTGGCCAAGTAAGAAGAAAAGTTTATTAACTAACCCTGGATCTCTTCCTCTTTATTTTACACTATCTATGGCTAATTAGTCTTCAACCAAGAATAGAGCAGAATGTGGGTTTCTAAGCTTTGAAAAAAAACCAAAGTTAAAATAAATATCACAGTGCATTACTGCTATTTATGTGATTGCCATAAAGAGTTACTGGGAGGAGCATTGTCTGAGCATGCTCTGTTCTGCACTCCCAGCTTTATCCTGTGTTACAGTGCTTTGGAATTCCTGTGCAAGCACCATCACTGGTTTATGCAGAAATGGAGTGTGAACATACCTTTTTTTCATACTGTATACATACCAGTTGGAATAAAATATCCTGATATGAATATCCCAAAAATAATAATGCGCAGCTTACTTTGTTTCATATGGAATAAACTAGGAATGACTATTCCAAAGTTAATTGGCTTACACCCCTCTTGGCACAATGTAGGTGCAGTTATATCTAGGCAAATGCTTTGTTGCATACAAAGGCATTTTCCTTAGTTTTAGCTTTAAAACATTCACCAATATATTCTTTGGATCTTCTCCAGCATGTAAAAGACTTAAAAATCAGTCTTGCAAAACCAACTCTGAGGGTGGCCTGAGGAGAACAGACTTCATCCCTGAATATTCAGTATCTAAGAGAAAAATATGGTCTCTACCACTCATTTGCTATTTTCAGCTGAGAATATACTCTGAAAATCCTCCTTTTTCCCCTCTACTCCCTCTTCCCTTCACTTTGGTAGTAGTACTTTTAAGGATGCACAGCAAAAAGATCATGTTGAAGGGTGAGCCAAAATGCCATGCTACCCCACTAAGTCCCGGTGGATCAACTATAATCCCTGCATTTTTTCCTTTCTTAATCACGTTGGGGTTTTTAGGCATACATTGCTTTTTGTTCTTAATTGTAGATGGTCAGAGAAGAGCTGTAGTAATCTTTTGTAAATATCTTTTGCCCTTTGCAGTCTACAAACTATTGACTTTTTTCTGTGTGGTTGGTTTTGATGTTGTTTGTTCTCTCTCTCTCTTCTTCTAGGTCATAACCAACACCGCTGCCAAGTTAGTATCACCTCTGTGTAGTGCCAGATATCTGTGTGATGCTGTGTGTGTGAAGATGTGTTTTCTGGAGTAGCATGATCCCCTGTGTTCCTGCTGTGTCCGCTTGCAAGTGCAAGTATTTTTTTAAACATCTGCTTGGTGTGGCAGGCGCCCTGTGCTGCCCCTGCTGTCCAGCAGTGCTCCCGCTTGGCATTTCTTGGTGATGTTCTAATGCTCTGAATGGAGCTGCCACCTGAGCCTGCCCAGTTCTTCTAAAAGCTTTCAGGTGGTTTTGTTTCTACAGGCAGGTTTAAGTCCTCTCGAATCTTTAAGTCATCTTCATGCCCTCAGGGTTTGGAGAGCGTTACTGAGCCTTTTTTGCCATGTTATTAGTAAAGTACTTTTAGCTTCAATGTTAAATTAATTTCTGAAGTCTGCAAAAATTCAGTCTTAGGTTGGAGTAAGATACTGATATGGGGAAAAAAAATCTGTGAAGTGATTTACCTTGATAAATCCAAAAACGAAGTAACTATTGATTTGAAAATGTGATTGATCTGCTTTAGGAGAGTTCAGAGTCCTCCATTTTGACCTTTAGTTTTCTAGAGGCAGAGGATTGTCTCTAAACTCTCACTTTTTACCTTTGACCTGAGTGTTGTCCATAAATTGCTGGATACTGCGTTAAATTGAGGATAAAATAAATAATTCTAATAGTTAAATGTCAAATTTAAACAGACAGTACAAAGTGAGAAGTAGAAGAATACATAAAGTTGAAATAATATTTAGTGCATATAATTTGCACTTATCTGGCATTTTCTGTTGGTTTCAGTGAGGCATGGGTTTGAGGATGTAACTCCTTTGGAGTGAAAAACCCTAGCCAGTTTAAGTTTACGTTAATAATTATTCTGACAGGTTTGTCTTAGAAAGCAAAAGTCACTTTATACTTAATCTTACTTGCTTTGGGATTTATTCTTCCTGATCCTTTTCTAGCTTAAGAGAAAGATCCCATTCATTTTGCAGAGGTGCTGTCTCTGCTGCCTTCCCTCTGCCACTTTGTCCTAGAACCCTGCACCCCTTACAAACACTAACATCTTCTGTTTGCTTCCAGAGTCAGAGAAAGAACTCAGCAGTTGGCAATCTGTATATTTTTTCTGTTATTTTTATGGGAATCCTGTTAACTTCATGTAATGTGACTAAAACCTCTTGAAATACATTACTAAAACTGTTTAAAGACCACGAGTGAAAGCCCAAATGACTCCTGCTGCTACCATGAGGGAAGTTTAGGCTGTTCTGACATTAGTAGCTTTGATTTCTGTAACTGACTGTGGAAACTAATTGCTTAGAACATTATTCTTTAAAAGCGGCATATTTAACCTCTGTCCTTTCCTTCACACAGTCTTCTCAGATCTTGATTTTAGAATCTCGTTGGTACTTCCAACAGTGTGAACGAAAGAGAACATTAAATTCAAGATCCTGAGGACCTGTGTGTTTGTAATTATCATGTGATTATTTCGGTATTACAAAGAAAGGAGATATTGTTGAAGTCAGGCATGTGCATGCTCAGTACAGCAACCTGCATGTCTCCACACTTCACCCCTCAAGAGATAATGTGAATGTAATTATAGAATTGTCAGAGTTTATGAGTAGTTAAGGGAGATGTATTTAAATGTGAGAATGTCTTGGTAAAAAGATAATTTTCACTTTCTGAATGCATAATGCCGCTTCCCTGTTCCCTCCTTTAAAATGTTGGCATGTGCAACTGAAGGCTGTGGCTGCAATGCAGCATGTCCACCTGTGTGTCTCTGGTCCTTTGTGCATGTGACTGTCAATGTTCTATCAAGGATTTGCAATGATATGTGACTGTATCTCTCTCTGTCCATCCTCAGTCAGGGCATCCCACCAAAAAAAAGGCTGAAAACAGAGCGGAATCCCCTGGCTGGCTGCAGAGGTGGCACAGCACCTGTGATAAAATCTAGATAATTAAGTCAGATGGCTACCAGCCTTACTTGATTTTTCTTTTTCCATCATGCTGGGTTGAGGGTTCAGTTTTAACTCTCACCCTCTGGGTCTACCCATGGTAAACAGGCACACTGTTGTGTGTGTAAAGAGAAAAACCGTATCAGCCGATAAACTTACTGTCTAATGTCTTAAACTGAAAAGGAAAAATTGTTCCAATCAAACAGAATTAAATTCTTCAGCATTTCTTCTGCAAGGGGAGGAATATCAATTTCCAATTTTGGAAATTTTCAGTTCTAAATGAAACATTTATGAAATATCTGTTATTTCACAAAGGATGGAATTCCCAATTTTGTCCAGTTTGGTGAGTGTATGGAATCTCTCCTGCCGGCATCCTCCTGCTGCTGGCAGGACAGGAATAGCAGATTAGAGATTCACCTGATCTCCCATAGGCTGAAGAACAGAAGCCACCTTAGTAGCTGTCAGCTGAGGTTTAGTTTGTTTATTGGAACTCTGGGCAGTGCTCAGGACAACTATGCACAACGCAGCCCTACAAGAAAACCAGCAGCTCTTTGGCTGCAGTCTGATATCAAACTGACTTGTTCTGGTGTCATGGGAGCTTCAGTTAGCTTGCTTTTAGGGCTCAGTCTGTCACATATAAAATCTTTCCTTGTAAAAGGAGTCACTGGAAACTAAGGCACCAACTCTTCCAACTGCACTGGTCCCTTTGGTTGCAATGTTGCATATTTTGATCTGGGACTGAGCATTTATCATGTCATAGCAGCACTTCAGGCTGACTGTAGAGAGATTTTGGGAAGATTTAGTCTTTGTGAGGAAAGCCTTGCAGATTAAAAGGTACAAGTACTAAATGTCACTGTGATTAATAACACCGACAGAAAGTACTGGAAACTTTCTAAATAATAGAGAACCTGAGATCTGTTCTCTTCACTGTACTCTCTAGACCTTTGTAAGACCCTCCTGAAAACACGAAAGGATTTTAAAAAAAGGAATTTTCTGCACTGTGTATGTACGTCCCATGGGCATGCATATATACTTGTGCATGGTTGTATATACTTAGATGTATACATGCATGTAACAACAGGGTTTTTGATTATGTAAGTATCACACAAATATTTAAGTATTTTTTTGGTGATATTTTAATACAGTGACAGCTATTTCACCTTTTTTTTTTCCTTTTTATAATTGTAAGCCAACTCAAAAATGACTTCCATTAGCACAGCTATCTTTTTGCTGTGGCTTGGTACTTACATTGTCTGCTCTTCCCTAATGAGAAGCTTTGGTGGTGAGATGCCATGAACAGACGTGCATGCTCCTCTCTTGGTGGTGCTCCCCTCACTTAACTTCACGCCTCTCTCCTTTCTTCCCCTCCCTTCCCTGTGGAACCTCACTCTTGCATAACCCAGCACGGACTTCACGGAGCGTTTCAACCCCAATGTCCTGAAGGACTCTGCCCTGTCTACCCACAAACCCATTGAGGTGAAGGGCCTTGGCGGCAAGGCTACCATAATTCACGCGCAGTATAACACCCCGATCAGCATGTATTCCCAGGATGCTATCATGGATGCAATTGCAGGCCAGGCACAAGCCCAGGGTGGAGAATTTGCTGGGTAAGATCATTTCCTTCTGTGGAATGCTCTTTCTCTGCATGGTACTTGTAACATACCTACCTGCATGACACATTTACTCTTCCTGGACTCTCTTTTTTCCTGGGGTGCATTACACATGAAAAACACGTATCAATCCTAGACAGTGTCCATAAGCATTTCCATGTTTTGACATTAAAAGGAAGGATCTCTAGAAAATCATAGCATGGTTTGTTGTTGGAAGGGACCTTAAAAATCATCTATTTCCACCCTCCCTACCACAGTCAGGGTAACCTTAATTTAACCTAGCTTTTTTGGTATTCCTCCTAGAACTGGCAAACCCCACAAAAGTACACCTAATGCTCTGTATGATATTGGGTGGCTTTTCATTCCTGACAACCATGATTTATAATAGTCACTATTATATGCATAGCTCAGAAAGGACAGGAAAGGGGAATGGAATTTTATTGATATGTGAAGAATGCAAAATATTTATTTAGCACTGGCTACTGTTTTTTTCTTCAGAATGGAGTGTTTTTCTGTATTTTCCCCATCCCCAGTTTACATGCAGTTACATGTGTTTTACACAAGTCCTTTGGACTGTGGCAAAATCCACTGATCTTTATAACTCTGCTTTTCCAATGCATGCTTCTGGAAGTCTTATCTGATTAACTTATCCAGAGCTGTAATAACTTTACTGAAATTACATATGCAATAAATGTACCCAGGTCTCTCTCTTACCGAGTGTACTTCTACCCAAAACAGAAATTGCCTTCCTTTGATAGGGCACCAAAACACAGGTATAGCAATGCTCTTTAATGTAGTTTCTTTCCCATTTGTTAGCTGCAGTCTTATTCAAAATGAGGATGGTTTGTGGTCCCTTTTGCTGGCCATTTTCCCTCTCTTTTTCCATCATTATTTTAATTTTCTGCTAACTTTTTGCACCAATGTTGTTGTTCATCACAGCTCTCCCTCATGATGAATCACAAGCAATACCTTTAGCTGACTTAGGCCATAACTCAGTGAATCTCCACAGGTGTTGAGTAGACTCCAATCAGTGAAGTAAAAAGTTCATTTCTGTTTTTTATAAGGGTTCACATGCTTCATAGGCATGGATTAAAGGGGACATTTTATAGGGGACATACTGGCACTTTCTATTAAATGCTGTAGCATTATATGATGCAAATAGTAATGTTTAAAACAATTACCTATTTAAATGATCAGATGATTATAAAGTTAATGTTGAATATGTGGATCCTTTTCATTTTATAAGTTTCCTTTAGTTTCCTCTGTGATATTCTGAACTTCAATTTGCAGTGGAAACCAAGGTGTTCTTTTGCTTAATCAATCAAGTCTGAGTTAAGATTATGCTTAACACAGAAGTGTTTGTATGAGTTTTTAATATAAAAGCAGACCAAATTGTGTCCTGATTCATTTTATCTCAATTATCAGCCCATAATTTGTTCTTCATTCTTAATAATCTCAGTCCTTTTCATTTGCCCACAAGTGTCTGTAGGGTGGTAAGCACACTCAGACTGCATAACTAAAGAGCAGACAGCAGTTGGAAACAGTCTTTAACTTATTTTATCAATGATGAAGGACAGACAGGCTTAAGATAAGAATTAATCTTCTAGTTTGACCATTTGAAATCAGTGATGTTGTAACCTCATGAGATCAGTCAGGCTCTTGTCACTTAGAAATAAGCCACACTTACTGGATCACCATGAAAATCATACAGGGAAGGACAGAATTATTCATACTCTGACTCCATGCTAAAGTTTAAAGGTATAAAATTTTGAATGCCCTGACTTTATATATTTTCCTAATCTTTGTTTTTCTGTTTTAATTGATCTTGCTAAACCAAGAACCAAGAGTTAGGTGACTGCAGTAAAACCATGTGAACAGTACATTGACAGTACATTTCTGTCAAACCACTTATAAATTCCATTATGTAGTTTTAGCCAAATTCACAAGTTGTATAAAGACATAAATCCAGCTGGCAGCTGAAGTAGCAGAATCAATAATGTGATTGTACAAACTAAGGTCTTGTGTGTCCTCTGCAATAAATCAGCTTGGCTGACTAGTAAATTGCCAGTCTACATGAACTTTGTTTGTTGGGTTGTGGGGTTTTACCTCTTAGAGCCTTTTTTAAAATAGCTGGAATCAGTCTAATACCTGATGTCACAATGTTTTGTTGTATGTCTATATCTGGGGTAAAACACCACAGTGTTCCTAGGTTTTTACCTAATATCTACTGAAATTAAATCTGCATAATGACTCCAGGGAGTGATTCACATAGTAAAACCATAGTTTATCATGAACTCCAAAAAATAAAATTCCATTTTCAGAGAGGTTTGACTGTCTTTAAAGCTTGTTTTAATGTTAAAAATGTGTGACTTAAATGATGATAAGAAAAAGGAAAATAATTTTTATTGACTCCTACTAGAATACCTTAGGCTCTAGAATAAAAACCCCCAACAGCTCTAACCCATTTGGAAAGAGATTATTTTTGCAGTAGCATCAATTTAAAATAATATGCTTCAAGATACATGATATTGCTGCACATCCACACCCAGATGGAAAGAAATTAAATTACAAAGAGGTATAACAGAGGTATTAACATGGTTATGTGCATCTTTAGACTGTCTGTAAGAATCAACTGTCACATTTAGGTTTATGAAATGCTCATAATCAGCAATGCACTCTATTTTGCACTTCCATGCTGAGTGGCTCATATGTCCTAGTTACTCATCCACAATATAATTATGTTTTTAAAAAAAGAAAAAGACCTGCTGAATTAAAGATGGAGTTGGAAATACTCCAATGTATTGCATTAATTTAGTTCAATTTATATGAGCATGTTTCACTTTGCTGAGGAGGTTAATTCACCAAGCTCCATTTCCTGCCTTAATCATCTACCATAAGGGTATTAATATGTCATATTAATGCCACACATTGCTACTGTGAAATTTGTGGTCCAGCCTCCAGCTCTAGTTTTTTAACAATGCTTGAGTTAATGGCATATCTGCACATAAACCTTTGAACTGCTTTTTTGTACCTTGGTCGTAACATAAGAAAGTGTTTGAGCTGGACGGTTTAAACAGAGGAATTTGAACTGTCTGTGGCTGACACACCACTGCTGCCACAGTGGTCTGTGATTGAAATCAGCAGCACTGTCTATCCAGTGGTTTATTATCTGCTCTAGAACAGTGTTCAGGAGGGAAATTTGCTGTCCCATGCAACAGGTTTTTAAGCTTCTGCAAGATTAAGAAAGTGTGGGGATATGAAGTTAACTGGTGGCTCACATCAGGTAGTTGTTATTGCACGTGGTTCTGAGCAGTGAAAAGACACAGTAACATGGTGACTTTCTTACAAGAGCAAGAAAGAGCATTTATTAAAGGAAATCATGGATTTAAATAGTATACATCCTGCAAAACAACTTACAGACAGTTCATTGGGCAGAGGAGAAACTTTTTTAGAAACACACTCCGTGATCAGCATCACGTACATATTAGCAGGTGTGTAATCTTTGTTTTGGGTTTCTGTCCTTGAGAAGCCTGAGAGCAAAGCTCGGGCAGCCTGAGAAAAATCCTGGCTGCTTTCTTGGTTTCCATCTGACAGCAGTCACTTCTGGTATTCATACAGTGGCAGGTTCTGGGTGTGAAGTACCCTGAAGCACCTTGGGGACTTGAAAACAGGGTCACCTTTTGGGGAACATTACTGTGACTGAACTTTCAGCATAGCCAAGTGTCAGCAGTAGCAGCAGAACAGTCCCAAGGGTATTGCTGTGACTTTGTGTTGGTATTACAGAGAATCTCTTGCAAACAAAGACTATTCCTGCAGAAGGCAGGAGAAGGCAGAACTCACTACTGCACTTTCTTTCCTGCCTCAGCAAACCCTTCAACCATGTGTGATGGGCCAGAAGAGGAGGACTACTGCTCTCTCTGCCCTCTTCCACCTAAAGAAGGCTATGGCACCACTTTGTCCATTGCTGCACCCAGGAGCAGCACTAATGGAAGCCACTGATGGCACAGCCTTCCTAAAACAAACAAGTCTGCATTCTGCCTTCTGTACCTGCTAGCGTTTGAATATTGTAAGGATTGTGGTCTAGGAAACATGAGCTAAAAAAGGGGCTGGGAAATGCTGCTTCCTCCTACAGGCCATCTTTCATATTGAGGGACTTTTTTACATAACTTGTATGTTCGTGACAGAGCTTGAACTGAAGAGTCAAGTTTTTCTCTAAATTCACCTTTCTAAGCTGTGTTCCACCCAACAGCCGATTGTGCTGAAACACACAAAAAAAACTTAACTGGGGGTTGTTGGTGGCTCCTGAAGAAAGTGAGGAGTTTGCATATGTGGGGGTTATGAAGAACATAAATAAACTCTATGTGTAAATTCATCAAACCAGTGTATATGACACAGTGCTGAAGAAGAGGAGTATGTCAGCTGGGAAACACTGGTATTTAAAGCACTACCTGGTAACATTTTTCATCCCACTGTATGTAGTATGTCAGACATACCTCCTGATTTTTTTCATTATTCCTCTCAGACTTTCAACTCACAGACCCAACTTCTCTGTAGGTTTTCTCTGCACAGTGGTATCTTAGAGAGTACTAACTTTGAGCCTGAACCAAGGAAGCAACTGGACCAAATAGCCCTCAACTTTTAACAGAACTGTTCTCAGTTTTCATGAAGTTGAGCCTGCTGCTTGCAAAGCTCTTTATGGAATAGCATAAAGCTGTTACAATAAATCACTTGCTTCAAAAATAGACCTTGTATTTAGAGTAGCCATGGAGCCAAGTTGCTCCAAGCACACATCATCCCCTCAGTGTATAGTTCTGCAGCTCTGTTAATAGTTAATTTTAATTCTGCTATGCAGAAGTTATTTTCACTGGGGAAAAAAAAAAAGCTATTAAGTTACTAAGCCTGTTTCTAGCCTGCATCATAAATCAAAGATAGGTTACCTCACTCGTGCTACAGACCTGTGTAGCTTTGATTTTAGGTGTGCATAACTGGATATATCACTTTTGCAAGATGATTAAGCATGTTGTAGAACTCTGAGATACATTATGTCATTAGAGATTTCAGATACTACTTATATATGCAAGTCTTGAGTGCAAGTCTAGACTTCCTGTACTTCACATGCTTAGTAGACAATGAATCCAGACTATGGCAGATGAAAGTTTAATTCAGTTTGAAAAAGAATCATCTCTAGAAAAAGCTATAAAAGTCTACCACATTATTTTTATAATGAAATATTGGTTTATTTCTAATTGCAACACTGTAATTTAAAGAAAACATAAAACAGTACCATCACAGAGTTATTTTTATTAGAAATAACTTGGAACAAAAATGGTCAGAGAAATAAATGTTTTTGCCTGGCCTACTCTCCTTTATCACTACATATTATTCTAACCACTGTACGCTTGTGTGCCTGCATTGGCTGAGGAATCATGAACAGGTATTTCCAAGCAGATTTAAATTATAACAGGCCCTTTCAGAGACAGAACAAGACATAGAATATAATTGATCTATGTATCTTATTAAGAAGTGGTCATTTCAAAGCCATGTTGGGGATGTCTGGGTAAGAAACTGAGACCAGAGAGCTGCTTCCAACATTTCCCTTTCTGAATTGCAGTGCGCTCCCTATAAAGGATCCTCACGTAGACAGTGCCTCTCCAGTCTATCAGGCTGTGCTTAAAACTCAGAACAAGCCTGAGGATGAGAGCGAGGACTGGAGCCGTCGCTCTGCCAACCTGCAGTCCAAGTCCTTCCGCATCCTTGCGCAGATGACTGGAACCGAGTACAGTAAGTTGAATGACAAAACATCCCCCTCATCCTGGTTTCAGATTCATGTCTTTCCTCACTGCCCTGGAATTGGCCAGGATTGGATACGCAGGGAAGACTCATGTCCAGGCTCATGTGGTTGTCAGTGAGGGTGAAGATCCTGGATGTAACTTGAGGGAACTTAGAAATCAAAGTGAACAATCTCATCTTATGCTTTATGAAGAAAATTTTTTGATCTGCCAGGCGTCTTAAAATAAATGTATTACAGATAGTACAGTAAAAAAGCATTTGGGACCCCATAGTTATTCCTACTTACAAATTAAGTCTCTGCAGTGTGATCTTTGGTTTTCCTGCAGCCTAGACATACAGAGCTGTCCATTCTTTAGACAAAAATTATGAACAAGTCTTGTCTCCTGTAACAGTCTTTTATAGAAGAAGACTTCTGGAAGTCAAAAAACATCATGAACCACCACTTGTATGGAATCTGTGGCTCTAACAGCCCTGTTTCCTAAACTTAGATCTGATATGAACATCATGGAGTTTAACTGTGTTACTTGTTGCCTATGGAAATGTTTTTATGGCTACCTGATACTAAGCTGGCAGATGGTTTCTGATGTAGAGAGAAGGAAGGTCAGGGCCTTTTCCCACATCAGGGAAAATAGTATTCCTTCCCCCATTAATGTGCTGCTGCTGTCTCTTCTGCTTTGTAAAAAATGGCAGGACCTCTCTGTAGAATCATTGCCTACAGCTGTGAAACACTGCTAATATGAATGGGAAAATAGTTTTAATAGCTACCTTCCTCCTAACATCCTCCTTCCTGTCCCTAGGGAACCACTCCTCTTCATGATGTTCTTACAAATTCCACTGCTGCAAAGTCAGTGTGAATGTACCTTTAGATAGGCTTTTGATAAGTTTCTGAAGAATTAAAATAGTATAAAGCCAATTCCTTTCTTTCTGTTTTCTAATTGAAACATTTTTTTCTACAGTGCAAGATCCAGATGAAGAAGCCCTGAGGAGGTCAAGGTAGGCAACTCTCTGTGAAAAATACAGCTTTCTCCTTCCTAATAACCCAATAATGTTTTAAACTGGCATTAATATGAACTTTCTTTACTATATTTTTGTCCTAAAATAGTCTAACACATTTACTTAAAAATCACTAAACTTAGAATGCTATCATTGAGAGGCATTTGAGTGAGAAGGATAACAAATCAGCATGTTTTTAGGAAAAACAGTGCAAAATTGCTGAAGTGTGTGTTCAAATCTGAAAACTCTCTGGTCATGCAACTTTCCTATACTTTACTGGGTGTGTGAATGTGATGAGTTCCAAGCCCTGTGTAATTACTTGAATGTGTAAGTAGATAAAAATACATAATGTTGTGATAGCACTGAAATTTGTGAGCAATTTATTTGGATGACCCTGTAATTGACATTTGATTCTCCTTAAATGACACAGTAAAGGAGTTGTTTCCATTCATACCCATAATCATTAGTTTATGGTTTTTTTGGAATAAATGCGACCTAAATTTGTAGAATATGGAAGCACAGGACTGCTTTTGCTAATGGATAAATGTATTTGTTTCATATGATATATCAAAAACACTGAAAAAGTGGATATTTTCAGAGATATAATATGGAATTAAAGATTTATCATCATCCTGCATAGCCAGGAAATAGATGCATTAAAGATTCTTATGTTGAGCTTTAAAACTGCAGTTGAATCAGGAGCATTCTGCATGCAATCCTTATTTTCTGTTTGCATACTTCAAATCCCTGTTTCACTTTAGCTGCTCTAAGCCACCGGTTGGGTTTGTGATGTGTTTGGTACTCAACCCACCTCTTCTTTTTCTATTTTACTGCCCTGTGGTTCTGAGCTTTTGATCACAGTGCAGGCTACAAATGTTGAATCAGTAAGAAAGATACCTGCTGTCTTCCCTGTGAGAATACAAGAATGCTTTCAGTTGGTATCTGCTATAAACTCTGCACTGCAGTTCACCCAAGTTCATGGCTGGGTGCCCAAACATCAGGCTTGACATTATAGCCCTCAGGGATTTATTTCTTCCTTCAAATGTGCAAGCCTAATTCTCATTACATGTATTGTGCATTATCTGTTTTGATGTAATAGCACATGTCCAAATCCATATTATGATTAGATTTAAAGCATTGTGCTAAACCTAATAGTGCCCCATTCATATCTGAGAGTAATATGTGGTTTTAAAGAAATAATCTTTCTAGGTGAAATCTGTGGCTTTGGAAAATATAAAATAGTGGAAACTTTACATGGTATGATATATGTTGACAATAATTATCTGATAACACATCAACAAATGTAAATTGCACATTCTATCCAGTGTAACTCCAAGTACATTATTACATCCACTGTGCTTTGCACATTTTCTGCAGTCTTTAGGTATCACTGTGTTATCCTTTTCTTGCCCAAGGATGCTTCTGGTTATGTTTAGGCACAGCTGGACAGGTTTAAGGTGTGCATTGATAGTAGAAGCATAAGGGAGCATATATAGGTAGTTACACAGGAACAGTGCAACTGCTGTAAGCTCTGGTGCAAGGAATGAAATGGGGTCTCCTTCCTACCCTACTGACAGTGCTGGCACCATCTGGGTGCTTGATACCCACCTCAGGCATTGGGCACACTCCACTGGGGATTTGGCAGCAAGGCCCTGGCTGTGCAGGCATCAATCACTGTGGCCTCAGGCAGGCTGTGAGCAATCTCTGGGTGCTTTCTCTTGTCTCTTTGTGTCAGCTCCTCAGAGCAGCCAGCAGGAACTGCATGGAATGGTGATCAGATTTCTTCCAAACACTCAGGAGTGAGGGGAGCAAAGATGTAGCTTATATTTGGCAGAACTGTTTTACACAAAAATAGTCACTTTTAGATTGCTGCTGCCAGCTTCGTGAGATATGTTTTTAAAAAACCCATAAACTTGGGAATTTTCAGGTGGAAGAATATTGCTTTCAGTTAATATTAATGAGTGTGTTGCATGACTGTCCTTTGCTCATGCTACTGCTATTTTGAGGGCACACATAAAAGTATAACTTGCTATGAAAACTTTTCATTGCTGGTGTGATGATTGTGGAAGATTTTCTGGAGAGATGGGACCCATTTCAAGCCAAACAGATGTTTCTGAATACTTTTTTCAGGAATGGAGGGGTAATATCTTGAAAGCAGTAAGAGAGTTCTTAAATTACATGTCAGAGCCACTGGAGCTAATATATTCTGATGTAGCTGGAAAAAAAATACCATCAGGAAGTTTCATCTAGGAATACTTTATAGCTCTTAATTACCTAAAAGCATAAAAATAGTTTGAGAAGTCATACATCAAGTCTCCTTTAGGACTGTTACTTGCATGGGACTGTGTTATTAAGCACAAAAGGTTTAGAAATATCAGTGAATTTGTTGGCATTTACTCTGTTTATTGTTTTGTGCTTTCCTTGGCCTGAGGAGTAAAACCAGCCCACTCTGCTCATTTCTGTTTGTCTGGTTTCACTCCCAAGTTCCCCTGCACTAACACAATTAATTGTCTTGTGTTTTGAGTGTAAATAATGAGGAAAAAATGACCTTGTTTGCAATGACTGCAAAAAATTTTGCAAATAACAAGAACATTTTATTTTTCATTCTATTTGATATACTTCTCCTTGACTGTGCTATCATCTCACATCCTCCTTTTTCCCCTTTTTATGTACAAAAACTGAATTTAAACCATAGAGCATCTAGAAAAGATTAAAACCTGAGAGGTGTTGAACATGACTTGAGCACCCCAGTCTACAGTCAGGGGTGGCAGGAGGTGGCCAATACTTCACAGGACTCTCCTTTGAAAATCCCCTGTTGTTCTGCTCTGTGACACAAATGACCAGAAATATCTTTGCAAATGTCAACACTAATACTCACTAATTCTGAGGAAGCTGTAGAAAAGTACTGCTGAAACCTGGGGGTGGTGGTCCTTGAAGGCAGGACTGCACGTTATATATGGGTTGACCTAGGTGTTACAGAATGGAAAATATTTGCATTCATTTTGCATTTGTATGAGTTAACTTTCACTGATTCCTCAGTTGTGTTAGAGGGAGGGAAAAGCCAAGAGAAACTGCTGGGAGGAAAACAATGGGATTACACTGCATTTCTAGCAAAAGCAGCCCTGTAATACCAAGCACAAGTCAAAGAATAAGAAGTTATATCAAGTTACTTCTCAGAAACAAACCACTGCAAAACTTTTCACACGTGGTCCAAAAAGCATCACCCAGCCTTCACTATGCTGACTTGAAAGCTGAGGAAAAAATCCAAATAAATTGCCACTGCCCTAGTTGTAAGGCAAGGGAGTGGTAGCCATGGTCCCTAATCCCTTTCTTTCTCCCTCCTTTCTTTCTTCTGTGTACGTGTGTCTCTCTCTGTCTCTGTCTCTCTCTTTCCTCATGCCACAGGGAGAGGTTTGAAACGGAACGTAACAGCCCACGCTTTGCCAAATTGCGCAACTGGCATCACGGCCTGTCCGCGCAGCTCCTAAATGTTAAAAGCTAAATGCCCCCAGTCAGAGGGCAAACACAGAGAGTCACTGTCACACATTAACTGCTGGCCTGAGTCAGAGCCTAGCGTGCCACTTGGGCAAAGATGCACTGCTAGGCAGTAGCTTTCTGCTGTTAGCCATTCACTGTCACCCAAAGTGAAATCATGATCCAACCCAGATCATGTTCTTCATGGTAAAGTAGTTTAGTTTTTTTTCCTTTATTATCTCAAACTTCAGTATACAGCAAAACATCACTATTGTAGTCTCTTGACTTTAATTCTAGAAGAAAATGAGAGGGAAGTTACTGACAGTATTTCTTTAGGAGGAAAGAGAATGAGGTTTTCACAGAGTTTTACTGATGTAAAGATAATGAAGTAAGAGAAAGAAAGTTGAAAAGGAAAACTCATTGGCCTAGGCTTTGCTAAATGTATAACACAGTTTGCATAGCTGAATGATGCTGTTTGAAATAAGATATTAGGAATGTGAAGTTATATTTCAATATATTATACTGGCAGAAGTCATTTACTGAAACCATTGCTGTAAGTTTTGTGTTGGAAACTTTAATTTATCATTATATAAAAGGAGAGATAGCTGGAGTTGCTCAGGATGTGCAAGGAGATGACATTTTGCTAAAGGTTATTTAGGAGTGAGAAGAATATATCATACTGTTACTGCACTGAAGCTTTTAAAAGCATCTTGTAAGTTTTAAGGAATATGTTGCCCATTCTGTATTGCTCTTGCTTTGACTCACATTTTTTTCTGTATATAGCAGCATGCTTTATCTGAAATAAAAGGTTTTAAAACTAAAATAATTATGTGCCTGTTTTACACAGTACTTTATTTTCTTTTAAAACAATAACTGCTTCAACTGATTATTGGAAGAAGGAGAACTTTTCTTTCCCAAATACAAAATTTAGTCAAAAAGCTTTCCATTATTAGCTGTAATTATTATTGACCTTTTAGTTTAAGTGAATTGGAATAAACCTGACAAAGCAGTTGAGTTCAGTACCTTTATTGTTACTACCTTAGCAGTAATTCCAATCAAAGGGATTAGTGCATGAGATCAGATTGAAACTAGTACACTTTTTGCTGCTT
This sequence comes from Catharus ustulatus, assembly GCF_009819885.2. Classification (NCBI taxonomy): domain Eukaryota; kingdom Metazoa; phylum Chordata; class Aves; order Passeriformes; family Turdidae; genus Catharus; species Catharus ustulatus. The sequence goes on along the minus strand of NC_046228.1, from coordinate 27,230,253 downwards.
CCAGATTCGCCTCAGCAGTCCATACAAGAACCAAGTTTATTCAAACTCCCATTTTTTTCTGTGTTATAGAAATAAGGAAAAGCTACAGTTCATGGAGAATTTTGCATGAATCAACCAAATACTGAAGTGTTTAGAAGATTGTCATACATACATAAAAAAACCTAATTCTTCAGCATTATGTAAGAGTACATAAGCACTAGTTCCTTTCAAAAATGCATTTCACTTTTCTTAGCTAAATACCGGAGCACTTCAGGACGTGCTACTTAATTCACTACATGCATTTATATTTTCCTTATGGGAGCACAAACAGATTCTGACCATGCCATCTTATTAGTACCTATGGTAATTCAGCATCACTGCATTAAATAAGAGCAACATTTTAATTTTTCCTGATTGTTGTCAGGAGCAACCTTTGGTGAACCAAAGTAGTGGTGAATTTTACTTATGTATGGGAAATTTTGGTACCATTTAAAATATCAATAGGCAATTAATATCTTTTTCATAAACATAAAACATACCTAAGTATGTTCTAATGTTCCAAGTATGTTCTAATTTTCAACCAAATTAGATGTTATTGTGAATAAGTAGTATTACAGTCTCTTCATGGTAATAACAACTGCGTGTCCTTAATGGTTTATGAATATAATACAGATACTACTTGCTTCCAAGAGTCCTAGTGCATGTGTTGGAATGAAAATGTCTAGATTGTATCTCAATGTTTACATTTAATGTTATTTTGAAAGGTATTTTCTAATAATAATTTTATCAGGTATTAAATTAATGGAGATATAATTAAGAAATCCCTTCCCCTTAGCTGTGTTTCAGTGGTTTTAATGATATAAATTCAGTGCATATAAACCATGTAATCATGTAGGGCAATAGTTTCAATCTTTTTTCTGTAAGATACAAAATGGAATCTAACTCTCCAAGCTTGTAAGATGTCAGTTCTTTATGCAGTTACAGAGGGAAAATATAGGAAAAAAATCTTGAATGTCTGGTAGCTTTTATAACTTTTACAAGTTAAAGACCTTTTGTGAAGGTGCCTTCATTATAATCCTTACAGCACAATTTTTACTACAACCTGTTTCAACTGCTTAGTCCTGTCCCTTTTAAAAAATCTCACAAGTGATAGACTTCTTTTTGTTAAAACTGTCAGTCAAGTATTTCTATGTCATTTATTTTTTATGTTTAGACTAGTAATTCCTCAACTCTTACTCCTCAAAAATCTTCCTCTATGTTGTCATGGCAATCTTCAAGTCCAGAAAATTAATGTTATGGATCTTTATTTGTATAACTCTGAAGAGGCCTTGTTTTTGCTTCCTGAGGAAGAGGCAGACTTTGTCTGTAGGGCAGAGAGGTTGGCCTGGATTTTTCACTCTACTGCATATCATTGCTAGTGACAGTAACAAACCTGGGCCTGATAAAATAATCATTAAAGCTTTGAAAAAAAGAGTAGCTTTGTCCTAGCAAAAGGGCAAGCCTGACCTATTACATTTTAGTATGTTCAGGCTTATCTCATTGTATGTGGCTTCTGAGTGACCAACCCCATCTTGCAGTGCTTCCTGAGCACTTGCAGCAATCTCCTGTTCCACACAGGAAAATTTGTCACAATTAATGGCAGTGAGGCTTAAAATAGGTTCCTGATGGAAGACTCGATGAGTCATGTAATTCTTTAAAACAGCACTGATGACAGGCAGATGTATCTGTCCCATGCTGAATATATTTTGATCTGCGATTGCTCTGCTGATCAGAGGACGATGGTTGGTGACAATACTGTCTTCTAAATAACCTCCATGCCAAAAATAAAGTAAAACACAGGATGTGGATAGTCATATGCACCCCCTGCCCTTCCCAATATTGCCAGTAAAGCATAGTGTTATAAGCATTTAATGAAGACACAGCAAAGCTGATGCCAGTAGGAAATCAAAGCCAAAAGGTAAATTTGCTTGTCTGGTTATGGCACAGGGACATGCTCCTTTTCTGCTGTGGTACAAGGCTGTTTGATCTAAACTAACCTGTTTCCTGCTGCCCTTCCTTCTGCTCAAACAGCCCCCCGACCTCCTGCAGTGCTCAGTTTGCAGCAGAGGCACTGACTGCATGCAGTGTGTGCTGATTGGAACATGGCTGCAGTGTGGCTTTAGGAGAGTGGGTGTGACACCTTGGCCTCCCTTCTTTTATGCATGACAAAACAACAGAAGGAGAAAGGTTCTGTGGCTCCTTCCCTTGCCTCCCTCTCCTCATGCCTGCCTGCACAGGAAGGACAGTGTGTTTCTGCTAAGTAATACAGAGGTCGTTCATTGCAGTTTCTCTCTCATTATGCACAACTGGGAGGAGTATATCTTCTATAGCAAGGAACAAGTATTTTTGGGACTACTTTATCAGTTTTGAAAAGTCCAACTCTTGCCCATTACAGAGCCTTCTGAAGCCTTCCTCAGGGGCAGAAGAAGTGACACCAATTTCTCACTTGAGCACTCTGGTTCCCACAGGAGCTAAGATGATTTTGTGGCTTCTTTAGCTGTGTCTACCATGAGCTTCAGTGACTGGGATTACAATTATATGTATCAGAAACTTATATGGATCCTTACACAAATCTGACTTTGCAAAGTCAAAAATCCAGAATTTTGGTATGATGCATGGTATTACCATAGTATTAACTTTCTTTAACCAGTTTGCCTTTAGCCAACAACTTTCTGCAGGATATGTGAAAATTTATTGACTAAAACTTGCTCTCAAGCATAACAACATCCTTGTTCTGCAAATCAAAGCCATCTGACACCACCAAGACAAGCTAAGGCATCCTGATTTCCTTCCTTGGTTGGCCACAATTTCCAATGGTTAACATTGCTGATGTGTCCAATTGCCAAAAACCTCGTATCTGCTGCTCAAATTACCTGAATTGCTACTTTTGAAAGACATGCCCTATCTTTGCAGAGCAGCCTGTGAAATAAAGCAGACTTCTCTAGGTAGATTTCCCACTTAAGGAACATAGTAAAAAATAATAAGCACATCCATTTAATATCTTCTAATCGCTGCTCACCTTTTAACACCTCAAGAATGATAAAAGCATTGGAATAGTGAAAGAACTCAATTGTCTCCATGGAATCTTGAGTGAAATCAGAAGAGAAAATTGATCAAATATAAAGCCTTTTTTCCTCAAAATACTCCTGGAAGTTCTATGGGGAAAAAATTATTTAGACACCTTAAATCCTTTGTTTCCAAGTCAGTTCCCTGTAGAATAAATTGATCAAAGATAGTGTAAGGTACTATGTATCCACTTGAATGTACCCACTTAAAATAGAAAGAGTGAAACCTCCAAAGGCAATTAGAAAATACCATTAGACTTTTCTCAAAACAGTTAATAGAAAAAGTAATGCATAAGCTAACAGAGCCTGTTAAAGCTGAAATTAAACTTTGGGTCTTTGGGTGTGGATTTACTGACCTATATGTGTAATTTTATCCTTGCCACATCAGTCTCCTCCACGTTCCTGTCCACCATGTAACTTTTGCATGATCAAAAATGAACATTAACTTTTGTTTCTACTGTGCAACTTTTGAAATTTTCACGTGCATCCTTCAGCTGATGCAGGTGGCTAACCAAGACACCAGTGCTTCCTTTCTCTCTGACTGCTCAGTCCAACAAGGGAAAAACAGTTCTAACATGCAGCAGGTTTTCCAACCAGCATAGTAACTCAGAGGCACTCAGTTGGGGTCTGTGGATCATCAACCTAGCTCATGGCTTTGCTTAGGGTGAGCTGGAGCACAGCACCAGCACTGCTTCCTTTTATTCTGCAACTAAATTGCATTAATGTCAGCAAAATTACCCTGAATACTAATAACTTCCTAATAGTTCATTTCCATATAGGCATTTGTTGTAACTGACCCAGAATGTTATATGATTACAAATGAGAGAGAAGGAAGGTAAGAAAATCCTTAAGAGATCTTATGAAATAAAATTTAATCCACATTCTGAAAGAATGACAGCAGTTCTAATTCATACCACTTAGTTATTTGATTCAGGAACTGAACAGCACAGACACATTGCTGGGTTTCAGGGGCAGCTTCAAACTTAGCTTAATGCCAAGTAGAGGAAGTATGAATTTTCTTATCATCAATGTGCACAAACTAAAAAGTAGGTCTAAAAACTACCCCATGAGTTCTTGTTCTTACCTCAGCTTCTCTGGAGAAAAGCTAAGTCAGGATGAGAAAGAACTCTTCAGTGAGAGAGGATTCATTTCCTGGCATAGAAAACCCAAACTTGTTGTGCATTGTTTTGTCTATAGTGGTCATGAACACAGACTGAGAGTTTGGATCCTGTGCTCAGGTGTCTGGTGGCAGATCCCTGCACTTTGCAGTGGGGCTATAGAAAGTTACAGGGAAACTTTCAATTAAATTGAATTGCACACATAAGGCCAAGATAGGGAATACGTAATTATCTGAATTAAATCCCAGCTCCAGTTGCTACACATGATCAGAATTTTGCAGTCTTTGTTCTTATTAAAGTGATGTATTTACCAGTAAGATAAAATTTAAAATTGGAGTTCATATGCCAGTGTAAACCTTGAGCAAGAATTACCTTGTTTTTCTCCAACACTGATGCTGCTGTATGTCCAGCTGCATTTATTCTTTGACTGTTAAATTTAACAGCAACTCTGTAAATGCCACTAAAATGCATTCATAGGAGGGACTGGCTTGGATTTTAGTGAGCTGCTTTGATTGAGTCCCATACTACGTGTTGAGAATGAGCTGCTGGTTGCTTTCCACTGAATCTGTGATAATGCTTTGCCTATTCTGTGGCACTGTCTGCACAAACCTGGATACCCCTGTGACAAAAGTATTTCCCTGGTTTGGAAAGCAAGACATAGTAGGATATATTGCAATAGTTTTGGCGTGGGCTGCTCACTTTAACTACAGTGGCTGAAAAAGAGAGACTAGCTCTTCCTTTTGTGATCCCAAGCTGAAGTGTTAACTAAACCAGCATGATAGTCATCTTCTGTCCTCTCCAGTTAACTGCCTGTCATTTCTTTGTTTGTCTTCTGGTGTCTTTGTTAAAATAACAGAAATATAGCACAGGGGGAAAAAAAGGCAAGCAACCTCAACAGTCATTTGACCATGGAAAAATTCTCAGCTGCAAATACAGAAAGGTAGAAATAGCCTCACTGGATCAGAGCAGCAGCTAATCTAGCTCAGTGTCCAGTTTCCATCAGTCAGTGTCTCGTGCCTTCAAGACAAAAAATGTTTGGAAGGCAATTACAAAATAGCTTTCACACAACTTTACTCCCAGACGCCCTATAAGAATTTCTTTACAATTATTTTGTTAGCCCTATTTCTTTAAAGGAAATTTTATTTATAGACAAATATACTTATATAAATAGAAGTACATGCTAGGATGAAAGTTATTGTAAGTCTGACTAGTCCTGCAAATCCACACTATACTACTAGAAAAACAGAATTTTTAATTTCAATAAATATATACCCTAATCATCTGTAGGTCTATTCCTCTTTGAAAAACGACTATTGTATATCTATCAGACTCGGTGGAAGATTACTGGATTCTCAATAAAGTACTGATAAACTGAACAGATATATTTATTTAAAAAATCTATAATACCTCATTAAAGAGGTTAAACTGGATTTTTTAAACTCAACTGGAGTGTGGGAGAGTTTATTTCAGTTCTTTACACTGCTGTGGACTTTCTTTTAGACCATGAACAAATCTATTTTTAGTCTCTCATTTGTAAAATTAGAAAAATAGTCTTGCTCCACGAGAGTATAGAGAAAAAACTCAATTAGAATATTCACCTTTTGCTTCAGAACTGAAAGAACTGAAGAACCATGTGATCCCTTGGGACACCTCGTGTTTCTTATGTCACCTTCATTACACATTATATGATTCTGTCTCCACATTTTAGTGGAATAGAGCAGAGTTTTTTGAGAGAGAGAGTCTGGATCTGTTGCTATCTAAGAAGGAGGGGAATGGAAGGTAGACCAGCCCCATATTTCAGCTTGCCTACTACATGTACATATTTAGGAATCTTCTGCATTGGTCCCCAAAAAGTAGAATGGGAAAGCATTCCGATGTCATACACTACATACAAGTACATACAGTTCAGATTTAACTTATTCATTTGTTGAGAACTCTCTGAAGATTCTCCAGGCTATTTATAGGGTCCAATAGCACACACAAGCTTGGCTTGCAAATGAATTTTGCCTTCTGTTACTCAAACTATTGTAATTATTGTTGGTGTGTGGGAGGGAAAGACTCTATAATTTCACTCTGCCTTTAGCACCATATCATGTAGCATATTTTATGAGAAGAAAACATTTCATAATTTCCACTGTATAATATACTGTGGAATTGAGAAGACAGTATGTTGCATAAATAAGTCTTGCTTGAAATACAGGTCCAACGTTTAATGAAATCGGTAGGAGTGGCACTGTTATCTCAGAACAGTCATTGACTGAGGCCCTTCTATCAAAAGCCATTTCAATGGGGACTAAAAACAAACGGAGACAAAAAAAATCCCCCACAGTAATTTAAAATCTCTCCCAGATAGCTCGAAACTATTATCCACTGCTGTCAGTTATTGCAGCAGCTTGTGTAGACAGAGATACAAGCAGCTCATAATATTCTGAGCCAAATTCTTTTATGTTGTGAAGGTATTGACTTTACTGAGCCTGCCTGAGGGATGTATTTGGCTCAAAAGTAAAGTTATTTCTGCATTTACTTAGTAAAAAATGTTTTGATTGTAAAGGTCAGAAATCCAATAGTCGGATCCTTAAAATGCAAGCATTGCCAGTCAGAGGCACATCTGATCTTGAGCCTTTCTTCCTGGTAGCCAAATGAGAATTACTCTATTGACTGGAAAGAAAAATAGTTCCTGGAAGCAAAACCTTGAAGAAGTGTTATGTGCCTTTGAACTCATTTTCCCCTTTACTCTCTGCCTTTTCCTTTGGTTTATTCTGTGGAAGTGTTTTTACTATACTTTTCTCTCTCTTTTTAACCTTCACAAGTCCCCTGCCATCGTCACTCAACGTTATCCAGTATTATACACTTGGGGAAAAAGCTCTAGTGAAATCACGACCTCAGAGTGACCTTGAGTCAAGTGATTTTTTTTTTTTTTGCCTTGTTTAGTGTAGTCACAGCTACTGGAGCAGAAAAGTTAGGATCAGATTAATTGTAACAACAGAGGCTTAGCACTGCTCCAGCCTGACCCCGACTGCCTGCCTTTTGGATTTGGCTGCAATTTCTCATAGAGCATTTGGCAGCACTGCAGATAAATACTGTTGTATTTTTTTTTCAGGCTCTGACTGTGTTCTTTAACATTGTTGCATGATGATGGCTTGGTAAATTAACACTTCCCACACCTGCATAGTCTAATCCATCCTCCTGCACCTTGTTTCATAGCTGGCGTTGCAGTGAACTCACAGCTTGATTACCATAAAGACAGTGTTTGGTTTCTCATTGCTTCAGAGTGGTGAGCCATCGACCTCTTTGGGGGATTTCTGTTCAAGGCAGGCTCTTCTGACCACAGGAGCATCTTAGTCAGACAGACACATCTGAGGGGCATTTCAGGTCAACTTCCGGGTTTCAAAATGTGGCTTCAATTCATATACTTTAGGGCTACATTTTAGTCAGAGTTTTTAAAAATACATAGAGAACACCTTTGCCCAAGCCTTTGCTGATCTTAACTGGATTGGGTTTTATAACTTTATTGGAACTGAGCTAAGGAATGAATATGTAGCTGTACACATATATGTAAATGTATAAGTATGTAAGTACAATACTGATAATAATGTGAAAAATATTAAGAATAGCCTTTCAAACATAATGTAAGTTAATGATTGGAGCCCAGCAAATTTATATAAAGCAGTGCATGTATTCCTTTTCTGTTTTTAAAGGATGTTTCAGAAAGAAGGTTCACTTGGGTAAATGAGGACTTTTGCTTTGTGGTTTGTAATTTTACATCCCATTTCAGAAAAGTATTCTCATTTAGCATAATTCAGCTTTAAATCTGTTCAAATTTCATCACAATTCCTTAAATAGGAAGGGATGCAAACACCCAATAAATTGCTAAAAAGTGAGACTATCTCAATTACTTAACTAACTGGATTTCAAACTTAGGTGTTTAAGGCTATGGATTCTATTCTTTATGAAACTACTTGTGTCTTAACTTCTTACAGGTAAACAATTGCTTGCATTTAAACTGATCAGGTTTTTTCTAAGTGTGTATGTGTGTTTACAGAATAACAGCCCAGTTCCCTATCAGTGAAACTGAGGCTGACTTAATCCTCACCTCAACGAAGGAATGATTTCCAGTTGAAGGAATTGTTTCTAATCCAATTTAGGTTGAGAAAACTAGTATTTGGATAGGGCAGAGAATTTTTATGTGATGCCAGGCATAAGAAATTCTTTTTGTGTAAGTCTTTGTTAATCATTTAACAGCTTACCACTTCAAAATATCGAGTCCATGAGGATTGCCCAACTCTGATTATTTTTAATGCTTGGATTTGGCACCTAAGTATGTTTTGCTGTAATATTATTGAATTATTTTTTAAAAGAGAACTTATTAAAGTCAAAACTATTCCTGAAATTGTATACACGCATACAATGTCTCATTTATAACTGTTAATTTTCCTTTTACTTTATTATTGAAACAAAGTTTTTTGCAACTGATAAGCACACAGAGAACTTGTATTTCTGGAAAGCTGAAGAGGTTTCTCACAGCTATATCTAATGAGCAACCACTCTAGGATGCTTTTTGCAACCAAACATTTCTCTTCAACCCATGTTCTTTTTCCCTGGTTTTTTGGGGTGGGGGATTTTTGCCACCACTGGCAATTGCACTTACTTCATACTGTATCCCCTCCTTTCACAGAAACAAGGAAAACGTTGCAGCAGCATCAGAAAACAGGTAATGTTTCCTGTGTTTGATTTACTTCCTGTTAAGAGTGTATCTCCACTTTCTCCACATTGTTCTTACGTCAAAAACATTGAATTTGTACACTGAGCAGATGATGAAAGCAGAGGCTTCAGTTAAATGGGTTCACTAGGCATTTCTTTCTCATGTACTGTGATGTGGAACAGGTGGGGATTGTGTTTCTCAGAACTTATAAACCTGAAAAATAAGAAGTTTTAAATCAAATATTCTTGAAAAGCACTACTGTCAGTTTGTGATGGAGTTTTAAGAAAAATTTCCATTTTAAACTTTGTCTAGACTGTTCAAGATGTTTTTAAAATCTAAATGAGATTATATTTTTAAGAAAATAGATGTCACATCTTGATTGATACTCAATGGGTTATGAGGTTCAAAACATTTCCTCTGTAAGTTCTTTCATGTCAAGTTGCTTTCTCCCAAAGGATCTCAGAACATTTTGCAGTGAAGTATAGAAATATGTTGTTTTCTATTATTTCATTTATTAAACTCCCAAGTACTGATACGCAGGTATTTCTTGAGTGAATCTGACCAGTTGTTTCATGGAGCAAAGAAAGGCCTCTTAACTATTTAGTCATGAAAATAATTTTGTCCTACTGCTTTTCTCTTTCTTGTTGACTCCTGCCTCAGTGATATGCAACCACTTTTTTATTTTGAGTTTTTTTTAAGACTACTTATGTTTGAACAAAGGTTGCATAGAGTTAAAACTGAGTGCAAGCATCATTTGTTAATAATGACACAAGCAATGGCAATTGGCACTTGAAAAGTTGGGAAAATTGATTTTTATTTTTAAATTAATGATTTAAAAAAGAAGGAAATAACCCCCTTGATCCCTGAATATAAATTAAATTGTAAAGAACAGGCAACACATGTTAAAATTTCACTAGCAGTTTAATTTGTGTAAAACTATCTGTAGGACTATGCAGCTGCCTGACATTCACTGAAATCTCCTTTCCTTTTAACTATTATTTTATTTTGCCAGGAACAATTCCTGATATATGGCTGGTGTTTTTGTCCTCCTATGTTTCCTTAATCTTGTGTGATCTGTCATACCACAGCCTTTCTCCACCTCCATTACCATCACAGCTCTGCTTATTTTGATATTCATAGCAATATGATTCCCAGATTTAACACAAGGTACCTTTTTTAATTTGTCAATCCTTTCCTGATCTTAAGCACTAATTAACCAATGAACTATCAAGATTAGCCATTCCTTCATCTGCACTGTCATTATGATCTCCAGCTCCATCTGTGGCTGGAATTTTGTCTCCTCCTCAAACTCCTGCTACTACCAAGGAAATGCCTCATTCACAAACACCCTGTAATCTCTGTTACCCAGGCCTACAGGTACCGCGCATGCACCCCAGTATGTGACCTCGAGTATTTGGCATCCTCCTAAGTCATCCACCAGGGATGCCAACACTGCCAATGCTCAGCCAGTGGCCTCCAAGGGGTCTGTGAGGCTTGGAGCGGGTACAAGCCAGGGGGAGGCTGGTTTTGGCCAGAAAGCCCCTCTTGCTTCATCCAGTAACCAAAGGTACACTGTGCCGTGTAACTGCATAACTGACCCGGTTTGGAGCTTTGCAATGGTTTGGTAATAACAACCTCTAACTCCTTCAACTGGAAATGCCCATTGCCTCAAAGGCAGACATTCAAGTTCTTCCAATTCCAGCAACTTCTGGTTCATGTGGGTGTTACATTTTTGGTGGCTCTTGTAGGATCACACCTACAATACAGAAACAAGCATATAGCATCTGCAGCAGAGAAACAGCAGCTGATATTTCTGTATTTTCAGTGGATTCCACAAACATTCCCATATTCAAATATAAAATCCTTCCACATTACAGCTTTCTCTAAATACTTTCTCCAGCACTTTTTTTTCTACAAATGATTCAATTACAGATTTTTTTTCATATCCCTTATAGTTTTTGTTCTCTATATTTTTGATTCTTTTCAAGTCATCTGTTGAAGGATTAGAAACATAAAAATCTTCACGCATTACATAAAGGAGACTAAGTGCTGTTTTAATTATCTACTCCTTGTTATTTGGATAGAAAGTCTCAGAACTTAGGACTTCACCAAGAGAAAAAATTATAATCTACACTTATATTTTAAATGTTAGAGTGCATTTGTTGCTGTGTTCTCATTATGGTTGTTAACCATTGATATCCTCTTAACCTCTACTGATCTGTGTTCCTTTTCATGAGTGAAAATCAGCTGAGAAGAGATGTGTGTTTGTTTTCATCCACCTAACTTACTTTTATGTTTGTTACCACAAATATGAAGATGTTTGATTTTTTCAATTTCTATTAAAATTAAAAGTACTGTAAATATTTAAAGTCTACAAAACTATTGTGTTTAAAAACCAACCAACCAAAGAACCCTCTAAAACATGTAATAATTAAGCTGTTGCAATAGATGATCTGTTTTATAAAGCAGCACTCACATTTATCAATTCTTAAAATTCTTCTGCACTTGAAGAACAAAAAATCGGACTGAAAAAACTAGAAAGGAGGAGAAAAAACACAGTTCAGCTATTGTATTTGACAATATAAATAAAATAATGTAAAATGTGTAGTTGTTAAATTAAAACCAGTCAAGTTAGACCTGAGCTCTTTTATAAAACTCTTTATTATGTTATCAACTGCATATAATTTATGTAACCAAACCACTCTGATTTTTGTGGTTATATCCACTTCACTTACATTTATTCCAATTCTTGTTCTGATAGTTAATATATTCTACCGTGAAGGAAGGTAAGCAAGCCTCTAATATTTTAATCACATAAAAAGAAATATTACAAACACTATGCAAGATAAAATTTGTTTTTATTTCTTTTAAAATTTAAAAGATATTCTAGTATATTTGCATTTATTTTATTTATATGGGTTTGTTCTGTTCAAATCTGTCTGCACATAGGTCCATGTCCACACAAACAGGTTGGGGCTTTTTTACTTTCTTTTCAATATTTATCACTGAATATGTATTTTGATTACTTTGGAGATTGTTACAATTAAGTTACAATTAATTGAGTTAACTGTTCTCTTCAAAGCATGAAGTCTTGAATCTTTTGAAATCTGTAGCAAATTCCCTTTCACATCAGGGCAGATAGATTAAAGAGATAAAATCCTGCTTTGTGTTTGTTTTTAACACATACATTAAGTTCTGGTTTTATGTGCAGCATAGTTTCAATCCTGTCCTGTTTGCCAAATCAAAGATATGTAAGTATGTGAGATGGAAACTGTGACTCCACGGCTTTTAGTGGGGCAATTCTGGTACCCTCTGTGGCACAGGGAAAATGTCACAGTATTGAAATTCAGTACCAGATTAGCTGTGATGGATAATACACAGCTACTCTGCTACATAGGCTGTGAAATTGATAGTCTACTAGTTAATTGGAAGAATTTACATCATGAAATGCATCAGGATGGAAGAAGTTATCTGACTCTCAAATGCATATTACGATGGAAGAACTTCTGCAAAACTGTTGCAAAACTTTGTGTAAGGATTTGAAAGCCAGAATTACAAACTGGATGGTTATTTTCAGGAACTTACTTATTATGTACATAATTGTAGATTGTAGAATCTCCATAAGGGAGAAAATACTGATTTCCTGCTTTTGTTGTGGGCTGAATTCAGCTTTGAGGTTTTATGGGTATAACAACCAGCTTCTGTTTCAGCTAAGCAAACAAAATATTCAGCTGAATTAAGACACCATCATGTAGACTATTGAACTCTAGAAGAGGAAGTGAAGGGCAGGGAAAACAGGACAGTCCTTTGGAGAACAAGGGGTATCACAAGTTCAGAAGTACCAAGTGCTCGTTCTAGGTCCTGAGGAGTGTAACTTGCCAAATCAGTGCTTCTGAGAGAACCAAAGAAAATATGATAATTTGCATAATGGATGGTAAATCTGCTTAGGAAAAAAAAGCTGAGAGAGAAAGTGTTAGAGGGCTAAGGTTGGTTGAAAAAATAACTGTGGAACTGTAAGATTTCTTCTGTTATTTGATACTTGCTGTGCTCCGGAAGGGGCATTTTGGGCATTTGTACCTTGAGCAAGAGAATCATCGAATTCCATCACCCTGGGATGTCGGGTGTAAAAGGTGATAGGAGTAATTTGTAAGAACACAGAGCTGTGACAATATACTTATGACATAGGTCTAAAGAACTAGACATAGATCTATTATGTTTCTAGGCCACTGCTCATGAACAAGACAACTATGTATAGTGACGCCCTGATTTTTAAAAAACCCTGCTAACTTTGCTCCATTTGTCTGTCTGTAAGAGATCAGTAATTCTCAAATCTGAGGGAGGTGATGGAAGACTTTAGTAGTTCAACAGGTTACCTGATAGAATTTCAAAGCGCTCACAAGACTGTGACAGGCTCTTCACAGCCATTTCAGTCCTTGGTGCCACATTGCCTACCACTGGCATCACTGGGAGCAGGACTGAAGTGCTGTTTAACACCTGGGGTGAATTTCAGTCAAGCAGGACCAACACTGCATTGCAGTCTGAACTGCACAGTGGAAAAGGCAGAACAATTACTTTCTTTTCTTTGCATAATTGTGCTTTCCTCTCAGTAACCCAGCCTGCTACTATGTTTGCAGCTGCAGGTTCAAACATAGTAGGTTTTATGCTCTCCATGTAAATGTGCGCCTTCTTAAGATGCTTCTTGTTTTATTTAGTTTAACTCTAATTAGTACCCCTGTTGAGCATGCCCCAGTGGCTCCCAGTTCTGCTGCTCCTGCACCACATGCTTCAGCACCTCAGCCTGCTACTGCTGCTCCAAACACAGCCAGCCCGATGACAGCACCAGCCACCACCTCAGTAGTGCAAGAGTCTTTCTCATCCTCCTTCCAAAGGTAATGCTCCATTGCTTTATACCCCTCTGGCTTTGGAAATGCTGCATACACATTCTTAGCTTAAGAATGTAGTATGAAAAGCTGCAACCTGGTTTATATGCTTTTATATATTTTGGGGGAATCTGTTTGGGTTTCTTTTTTTTTGGGGGGGGGGCTGTTTTGTTTTGTTTTGATTTTGTGATATGTTGTTTATGTTTGCATAGAATTTGCAAAGTAAAACCACCCTAACAATAACTTCATTTTCAGAAAGCGAGTTAGGGCTTAAAATTAGAGATGTTTTTACACCACTTATAATAAAACCAAAACAACTCCTCATAGTAGTTGCAGTGAATGAAGATTCTTTTAGTAGTGCTTCTGCAGTAGGACAAGAAATGGAAAATCAGAAAATGTCATTTACTCACATGATTGAGCTTACTGTGTCACAGCAGATATCAGTAAAATGTGGTGGACACTTGATGATTGACTTGCTCTGTAACTTAAATCAATTCATTTCTATTAGATTTATCCAATCTTTTTTTTTTCCTAATGAGAATTAGCCTTCGAGCTGAAGTAAGTTTCAGGAGATGCATTCCTAACACTTATAGCAAAGTGGGAGTTACAGTTGTATTTTAAAAACTGTCAGACAGCTTGTGAGGAAATGAGTGGGGTTTATACAGCTGTCACTTACATTACAGTAATTTTGGAGATAGTGAGTTCTTTTGGTACATAATATTCTTTTATCTTTGGTTTTTGCTACATGAATATTCTGAAAAGATGCCTATTTTAACATGCTTTTAAAATCCAAGGAAAAACACACTTCCAGTAATATAAACCACTTCAAATAATTGAGACCTCAGAAGTATCATATTTTAGGTATGTATAAATGGAATTGGAAATGTTCTCTTGGCTCTACTTGATTAATTTTTGCTAGTTGACTTGCATTATATATATATACCAACGAATTAGTTTCTCACTTCAGTCAGTTTTTACCTAGCCGTGACCTACCAGAATGCAGTGGTTTTATTCCAGTGCATGAAAATCCGTCGATCAGGCAGCAAAGGAGGTTTGAGTAAGGTCTTATGCTCTAATTCAGAACTAGCCTGAGAGGCACTTCCACATAAAATAATGATAAGTTTTAGGTAAATGTTATTCCTCAGTTGAAACTGTAGCATGAAGAAAATGTATTACCTAGTATCTGCTTCAGACAAAAAAAAAGCGTCTACTAAACTAATCATTCCAATTACTTCTAGTTTTGATAGGACAAGCTTCTGTCTGGGACTGCTTGCATAGTAAAATTTTTATCTTGTATTTAGACTCAAACATCTTCAGATCTTTCAGATAAAAGCATGTATCATTGACAAAAGTTCTGTCCTGTAATACTGAATTTCTTAGTTATTGATAGAGTCTGGTTTTAAAATTTTTCCATGATGTGTGCATTTTGCCTTGTGTTCTGTAGGAATGTACTATTCTGTAGGTCTGTGCTACAGAATGTAAGATGTGTTGTACAGAAAGCCCTTTCCTGGTAACTATGCAGTAGTCTTCCTGTATCTAAATCCAGACAGAGTTTGGTTTTTATGTCATTATTTGTGTCCTGTTAAACCATTTTTTTCATGCTTTCGTGCTTTTATGTGTCTTCTGCAGAGTTCTTGCAGCCCCCAGCTCTCTTTCCCAGCCTAAGCCTTTCCATGGGCCCAAGAACATGTCATTAGCAGCTTCCACTATTTCATCTGCTATCTCATCTCAGTCTAGGTATATCTGTAAAGTTCTCTTCTTTTAACCTGATTTGTTTGGATTTTGTATTATGCTCTCTGACATGAGGTTTTCAGTTCCTGAAGGGATTGACTTGGCACAGATAAAGCACAACGTGTTTAAAGGAATAGCCTCTTCCTTGTCTTCCATGTGACAACCAGCTAGGAAACAGCTAAGTTTTAGATGTAGGATATGTGACCACAAGGTCCTCTTGGAACAGGAGTGTTTCACTTGGTTGGTTTGTGCTGCTTTTGCCATCCTGAAATGAAAATATTTGTCTAGAGACAGTGGGTGAGAATGATGGACTTTTTTATTTTTTCTTGGTGAAAACACAGGATCACAGGAATCTTTTATCACTAGAAAGAGAGAATGCTGCTGTACTACCTCACTTCTAAGTCTTTTCACTGCTTTCATAACACTTTGACAACTAACAGCGGAAAAAGCATAGATTTTAAGACTCATTTGAACATAGTCTTCAGAAATAATCTGAAATACAGATTAAATCAGCAATACATTTGAGATTGTAATTATCAATGTGTGTCTTATCTTTATATTTTAAAAAAGTTAGGAATCACCCAAAGGTGGTTTTTGAGGTTGACAAAGGGCACAAGTTTGAAGGCTTCACACCAAGAAGTATAATGGTCTTTCTCAAGAGAATCATAAAACAGTTAAGTGCTTGGCTGTTAACAGTTAAGTACCTACTACTTAGGCAGTACTTAGGAGCAGTTTGGTTGGCTTCACATCATGAAACCAATGCAAAAACGAATAGCTACAGAACAAAACATCGGAAGAATTTTCAGTTTTAGGATGTGAACATATCTGTGTACAGCCATGGGAATTACACAGGGGAAGTAATTCCAGTATGGAGCTATAAAACAGAAGAAATAAAATTAACCGCTGGTGAGTGCAAGTACACCAGTTGTAAATTTAGTTTCAAGAAGCCCCTTATACTCAGGTAAGATTTCTTGCTTTCTGAGCAACAATAGCTGTGCGTATTTGAATTTGATTAAACACTGGCATGCAAAACCTATTATTTCTCCTGAGCTAGAGCAAAGACTTGATCTTAGGGTTTCTCTCAGCTGAAGATTGAAATGTCTCCAGCAGTCTGAAGATGAAATTAAATAGAAGCTTTGGTGGCTACTCTAGCCAGACAGAGCACATCTGTTCATGTTACACCAGCCTACATGTTAGAACCCATCTAAATCTTTCCTAAGTGCTTGTTTTCATTCCTTCTTTGGAAATCATGGAATCATAGAATAGATTGGGCTGGGAAGGATCTGAAAGATCATCTAGTTCCAAGGGCAGGGACAAGTTAAGCAACAATTATGCATAATTTACATGTAAATAACTAATCAATTAGTATAAAGACAACTAGTACTTGCTGACACTACTTGCATGTCTTTCTTAGAGCTAATGTAATGCTTTTTTTGATTGAGCTTTTTTCCATTTCCCTTAAATTTCATATCCATTTAATGGGAGAAAGGAAGCAGTGTGAGGCCTTGAAACCATGTAAATTCATTTGTAGTTATGTACCAATATGGACTAATCAGTGTGAAACAAAATTTTAATGAGGGTAAAAAGATGACATTGAGATAATTGAGACATTTGAATTGAAAGTAAATTAGTAACTTAGATTGGCATGGACCATTGCTGCTTTTCCTGCTCCTTTGAAAGGAAGTGACTTGTCTGGGGAGGCTGTGTCTCCACTCCTGAAGGTTTTCAAGACATCACTGGCTAAAACATGGAGCAACCTGGTCTTGCCTCAGAGGTGGCCTTGCTTTCCAGCAGGTTAGATCAGATTCTTCCTGAGGCCTCTTCCAACCTCAAAGACACTGTGAATCTATGAAAAACAGCTTTCCATTTCAAAAAGAAATGCTTTAATCAGACTCCTAAACCCTCTTGCTGGCACGTGGAAATGATTTTGGTCACATATAAAAGATCTACAACATATCAACTTTATATAATGCTGCTTTGTCAATGGATGACTCAAGTGTAATGCTGTCATCTGCTTCCCTGTTACCAACAGGCAAATGTTGCTGTCTTGGGATGTGAGGGCAAATCAGAGACTTTAGGACCTGTACAAATTTGGTTCCCTGATAATCAAATACAAGAAGCAAACTCTGGTTGGTTGGTTGGTTGGTTGGTTGGTTGGTTGGTTGGTTGGTTGGTTGGTTGGTTGGTTGGTTGGTGGTTGGTTTTGGATGGCTGTCTTGTAGCTGGAATATGTTCTTTATCTTGGTGCACTTCTTCCATGTTTGTTTTTAAAAGTGTTGTGTATCATAGCTAGCATATTCAAATGTAAGGGCTAAAACTGGCTTCAAAACTAATTCAAATTTTTGAGCATCTGGTAATTTTCATGTAGAAATCAAGCAATTCTTTAGCATGCCAAAATACAGTCTTAAAAATCCAGTTTCAGCTTGACATATACAAGAGAGTATTGAACATTTAATATAATTTTATTTCAAAATAAAATATGGATGACCTTAATTTCAACACTGTTTTACAGGATGGGTATATTCTCAGGTAGATCAGGCTGAGATTTTATCACCATTATTTCAGTGTTTGGTGTTTTTTTCCTTTTAGATGCTTTAAAAAGATCCACCAAGAAAACACAGGAGGATTTTTTAATCAGTATTCTTAACTATTTAAATCTGATTTTAAACTTCAGTAGATCCAGTTTATTGTGACTTAGCTTTTGTGAGCATATGCATAACACTTAACATGAGTAAAATCTTTATAACGTTCCTGAAGAGGAGTGTTTGAAGTAAATCACTAATCTTTAACAGACTGTGTTACTCTTTCACATCTGAAGTGAAATCTGACTTACTGTTTTCTCTTCTACTTACAACCTTACTTAAAAGACGCAAGCACAGCAGGAGAGTTTTGAATAAGCTTGAAGCTCTTTAGAGATGGGCTATTCCATCCAGAGGGTTGAAGCAGGGCACCCCATGCCCTGGAAATGGAAATTGTACTCTGGGAATACAAAACCAGGAGAAACAATAGAAAGAGTTAAAATTATGGTTCTAAAAGTCAAGTGTAGCCTCTCATCCAGAGATTTTCATCCAAGCACTGTGTCCATGGTAAAGGAAAAAAAAATTCTTCTCCAGAAGTTAGGAAAGTAACTGGCATAAGGCAGATTCCTGGTGATTCTGGGAAATGTGGGCTGTGCCCCTGTGGGATGGGATTGATGCCATGTAGCCCTGCACTGCCCTGCAGACAGGAGCTCTCTTCTTTCTGAATACTCTTGTTTCTTAGATCATACATTGTGCAGGCTTTCAAGTGCTTCCTGTATTTGCATAAATGATTCATTTATGTTCTGAAATTATGCTGTTTCCCCAAGGAAATAAAATCTACCTGTTTATCTAAGACTGTAGCAGTAGAAAGGTTCTGCAAGGCAAAAATTGAACATGGTGGGTTGATGTTTTTGCTTCAGCTATGCCAGCCTGTCCTTTCTGTGGGGTGGTCTGAGCTGTCTCACAAGCTGGGGCACTTCCCTGCTCTTTGGCCTTTGGTTCATTCAAGGTTTGCTTTTTAGATTTGATGCAATGTAAACGTATGACACTGAGAAAAATCCCTTGTATGTATTTTTTTGTGCTAATAAAAATAACTGAAGTTCCACAATCAAATAACAAGATCAGATGAGAGTGACGTATGGAAAAATGCATTCAGCTCATTGACTTTTGTTACCACTCTTCAGCTTTCACTGTGATTGCCAGCTTAAATAAGAAAACATAATGTAATGTAATACTCATCTTATACGATTATAAATATGTACATGTTGCTTACTTCAGCATTTAAGAGCACTTCTTACTCATAGGAAATTAATGGTAGGGCAAGATATCCCAATCTTTTGTGTATATTTTTTTCAAATACCACTTTTGTCTCATTTTAGTTTCAACCGGCATTCTTCCACCTCCATCAGCTACCAGTCAAAGCAGAGGTATAAAAATGTTTTGTGCAGCTGTTCTACCTTAAAAGCACTTAACAAACCAGTTTCTTGCTACTAGTAGGCATCTAGTGAAGCGTTAACATAAAAATGATCTGCTTAGAAATATTTACTCTTTCTTTTTCTGACAACTAATCGTTTTCAGAGCCAGTATTTAATTTGCTGCCTGTCACATGCCATTGACTGCTACAGATAAATTCAATAAGGTTGCTTTCACTGCTTTTTGAGATGCCAGTGCTTCTTGATCCATTAAAGCATCTTTGGTCCTTACGGCATCTTTTTATTCTTTCTTAATTAATTTTCTTCTTTCTTTCTTTCTTATATTTTTTTGTTGTTCTTTTAATCACATGCCATTTCCTTTTCTTCAGCAGATATTCTGATAAATCTTTTCTTTCACTAAACCCTTAATGATGTAGTGTAACACTTTATTTTTCTTTGACAAGCCTTCTTATCTTCCTTACTGTATTTAATATGCATCATACACATGTAAAAGGGTTAAAAGTGTTCAGTACTTCTTTTAATTTTGCTATGATTTTGGTACTCTGATTGTGGGTGGGTAGGTGGGTGGGTGTTGTTTTGGGGACTTTTTTCAGCTTCATTTCCCTGAAAACAAGGAAATCTGTGGTATGGTTTTACTATGCTATTACATTTGGGAAACACTTGAATTTTGAATAACCATTTTTCTCCATGACAGTCTAAGTATTACTAATCTGGTTCAGAACTTCTTTATTTATTTTGTGCATTAAGAGAGGTTCAAATGAGTCTTTCTAACCATTGGGCTGTGCATCTGGGAGTAGACTTTCCTGAGTGGATGACATCTTCAGATTAAGGCTGTACAACACATCATTTTAAAATCTTTTAACCCACAAATATATATTTGTATATATTGGGCACTGAGCTGTCTAGTTTACCCTGAGTAGCAGATTTTAAAGCAAGGACAAGTCTTTAGATGGTGTATTTAGTCAGTGGCAATTTGAAAGCTCTGGGTGAAGCCAGTGTGCCCACAGGGTCCATGCCCCCATGCTTGGTAAAAGCAATGGCCTCTGTCCAGTGATCCCAAGCACAGTGCCTCAGACACCACACAGGAGGTATCCTCAGGAAATAATGGCAAGAGCGGGAAACAGAATGTTTAACAGTGCTTAGAACAGCTTTGGCAGTTACAAAATCACAGCACTGTTCAGAACAGAATTTACAGTGAACACAAACCCACTAAAATAGTTTATCTTAGAGAGTTGTGTTCACTCATGGTATAGTAGACTCAAATCCAGGCCTAAGCCCTAGACTAGCTACAGAAATAATTAGCTGTGTCCATTGTAGCAATAGCTAAGTTTCTAGGTCTTGCTAAATAGACAAAATAAATTAGCCTGAGGCAGCAATGCTATGCAAACTAGATCTATAGTAGAAACAATGTCAGAGCAGCAAAAAGCTATCCTGAGAACAGGTTTATTTTGTTCAAAATTAAAAATTGAAAGTTTCCATTTCTCTGAATGTTTCAGAATGTTTCTTACCTGTACTGGATCAGATCTGCTGGGTTTGCCCTGTAAGATTATAATGTGTTTTTTCCAGATGGCATCTGTTTCCACTGTTAATGAAAGTAAAGTCAAGATGGACCAGTAGTCTGGGAAGGCTGGATGCTTTTTTTCATATGCTGACAAATGCTTTCCTATAGACAAACCAACTGTGGAAATAACTATTTAATTGTCAGCAAAAATAGATACGGATCTAGTTCCTAGGGAGAGTGACAGTGAAGGGGAAAAATAAGCAAAACTATGTTTTCAGGGTGAGTAAGAAGGATGTTCTGTAATAAATAGGTTTTTCTTACTGCACACATTCTGTTATCTGTTGCTTCCCTTGTACTTCTTTATTCTCTCCTGCTTGCTTTGACTGTGATGCCCTTTTAGCAGTCTGTGAAGCACAGGCACTACAAACAGAATCATCCAAGTAACTGGCAGATAGAAGAGACATATTTTAAATTTATTACTGTAATCAAACTGAGAATCACCATCTAAGCCATAAAACAGAGAAAAACTGTTTCTTACTGATGTTTGGAATCCTGAGCAAATGTTTTTATTCTAGGACAGCAAGAAAGTGCATCATAATATTGCACATCATGGTTTTTTCTGAAGGATGAATCTGAACATGAAGAAAATTAATGTAAATCTTGGTGTCAGTCTAAATAGGGAAAAGAATTAGTTGCAGAAAAAAAAGGTCACTTCAATATTTTTGAAAAAGTATAACAGTATATAAATACTAAATAGCATTTCTAATAGTTGTAATTGTGCTGAGCAAGTATATATTTAAGTCCAGATATCCCTCATTGATTTATTTTAGACAAGAGCAGGCCTTTCTGTTTGCAGAGGAACATAAACCACAAACTTTGTATGCAGCTTTGTGAAGTCTGATCCCTTGCTAAACGGAGAGTTTCAAATTTGTCATATTCCCTCAGCAAGTTATTTTCTGTGACAGCAACAGCAAACTTGCCGTTACTTTAAATCCTTTTTTGACTAATTTTTCTTTCCAAAGAATTGTCCAAGCCTTTCTTAGCAATGATAAGGACTGATGAATCTCCCAGTATTCTCTCTGCAGTTCTCACAGACAGTTCCTCTTGGAGTGCTCTGGATACTGCCAGATCTATTACTTCATGATCAGTAACTTTTGCTGTTTATTAAGTTATTCACACCTACATTTTGCTTTTAGAAATACAACCCAGTCATATACATCAATGCCAGTTTCTGGAAGCTACAGTGAAAGTCCTGCTCCTTCTGCTGCTTCAAAAAGAGTTGTTACTACTGCCAGCATAAAGCCCTCTGTCTACCAGCCAGGTAAGTGGCCTTCAAAGTTGAAAAGATTCAGAAAAAAATGCTCACACATTTCTTTTAGAAAAAGAAAATGTAGAAAGCACACATTTTTCACATAGACATATCAGAAAGTATTTATACATGTGAGACTAAACGTTGCTAGTTTTGCCTCAAATTATCTGAAGATTGAGGATTATGTTGTATTTGTATTCTGCTTCAGAGTTGAAATGTGGAACAAACAGGGAAAAATAAAAGCAAGGAAAAGTGTAATAAAAATGTGTAGCATGATTTTTCTGAAGATATACATTTGAAAAATAACAGTGTATCCAATTAGGAGCCCTGTGACACTACAGAATTGATAAAACGGCTAAGGAATGCACAGTTCAGGAAGGAGGTAAAATAAGTAGAGTTTACTTGAGTAGAATATATTTGTAAAATAGGTAAGACCACATCTTGAACTTCTCAAATTTAGCCTTATATTTGAAATAAAGAATGAGGTATTAAAGCATCTCTAATAACTTAAGGAATATATTTGGCTGTTCATTCATTTGGAAAATATGCTCCTTGATATTATTTAAATTCGCTTGATATTAATGTGTTACAAATTGACTGAGCTTCTAAAGCCACTGATGACCAAAATGTGAACCTTCAAACTGAATGAATTAAATGAGGCAGCAATATAAGTCTAAAGGCAGTTCTGTTTCAAATTAAGGTTTTTCTGATCTTAGGCAAGAGAATTAAAAAGTTGATTTATATCTTTACAGTCAAATAAATGTGAAAAGGCCAAGAATTGTAGCAGCCTTAAACTCTGTCTTCTGTAATGTTCTATTTCTGGATCTACTGAAATTAAGCAAATATAGGATTCTAGTCAGACATAAAGCAGAAAGACAGACAAATCAATTGATCTTTATATTTGAGACCTAAAGTTAGAAAAAGTCAACTCAGAGCTCTCGTGAGCTGTTTAAGGGTCTCAAAGTAAATAAACCTTCAGCTCCTCATTTGCTTTAGGTTAAGTGCACCAATGTATATCATGTTGTCACTCAAGGCAAATGCTATTATCTTTAGATTGAAAAGATGATGACAACAGATTTATTTCTGTAATGCAGAAGAGAGCAAACTGTGGCAAGTCAAAATATCTCCTAAATACACTGACTGATGTTAAGCCCTGTCTTATTTGGGGAAGTATAGACTCCAGTTCAGTATAATAACCTGCCACAGCTATTTCCAGATATTGGTTGGATCTCATAAAGTCAAAGCTGGCTGTTGAATTCTACTTGGAATAAGAGGAAATGTTTTTGTTTTCTCCTGGGTCAGGCATCTTCTTTGCACTTTCTTCCATTGTTGGCTTTCCTTTGCAATTCCTTATGTTGCTGTTTTGAGCCTCATTGTCTTTCAATAAAGGCCTAAATAGTTGGCAGAGAAATAAAAAGTCCTCCTGTACTGTTTAGGAGTTTGAAATATCCAATAAGGGATTCTAAAATACCTTCATTATTGAACCCTAAAGTGACTCAGGTACAAGAGAGGTTCCAGGCAGAGATTTTAGTGAAAATGTTTGGTTCTTCTTTTGGTATCTTTTTTTAAGTGTTGTATATTTGATGTCATAGCACTTCAGAGTGGTTTTGGAACATGAGCTGGCCTCGGAGAGACAGTTGCAGAGCAAATGGGAAATTGCCACTTGGGAAGAAATGGCATTTCCTCTCAGAAATGGGAAAATCAATAATGCTTAGGAAAAAAAACACCAAGACAACAAACCACTTAGAAAACTTTCTCATTTCTCTCCAACTTTCGTCATTGACTGGCTTCCCTTGGAAATGTGGGGCAGCAACTTCCAGATTAAAACACCAGTCAACAGGCTCATATATCCAATACAGAGACACCTGAATCAGTTGCTGAGAGGATTTACAAGTTTATTTTAATCTGTCAGATTGAAAAAAAACCAAACTCAGGTCTGAAAATGAAACTGCACTGTTGAGTATCTGGCTCAGATGGGATTTATCCAGCAGCCTACACTTTCCATAACCCAACTCAAGTGGAAAATTTTCTTTTGCTAAAGATTTTTAGTTTTTCCATTAGAGAAACCTGTGAACTCTGAAATCTTTTCCCTAAATTTCATAACCCATTTTTTAAAGGAGCACAGACTTCTCTTCTTGACAAGGCCCACTAGATGGCAGAACATACCTGGGTATTCCTTTCCCATAGGCTTTCCCAGACTAGGATAGCCTTTCACATATCCCAAGCAGCTCCATCTCCAGTTCTGTACCACGAAGTGATACCTAAGTGTACAAAAGCAGATCTTTCCTTTTAAATCCCGAAGTCCAGCTGGGCCTACTTGTGTATTAGGAATTGGTAGAGAGATTCCCACAGCTCCTAATGAAGTTTATATTGAATACTAAGCACCTTCAATACTAAATCAGCAGCTTCCACACCATTATTTCATTTTTAGTTCCCCTAAATAAGAATAGTGTCTCCCTATAAAACATCATCTGCTTTGTTTGTCATCTACTCTGTACTGTAACAGTATATGGGAAAACTTTGGACTGCAAGGATGTGGCCACTAAGTGTAGAACAAGCCATATCAATTGTGACTATTAATTTAATTTGTTACTGAAAATAATAAAGAGTAACACTTTTGTCATCTACTAACAAAAGGAAAAAAAAAAAAAAGAAAAATTTTCTCACAGTGCAAGTCAGTGTGTGACCAAAGCATTTGAGACTATAAATCTTTGCTTTACTAAATGAGTCTTGGTAATGTTCCTTTTTGTCTGGAGAGAAAATAGCCACAGAGCATAAATGAAGGGCTGAAGGGAAGAATTCCAACTTCCCCAGAAGCAAGGAATTGGCTTGTTCCTACCCCTGTTAAGAGACCTCTTCTCCTGCCATTCTCTCAGGAAAACAATATTCCCATTCATTCTTTCCTATTCTAAGAGAATGTGATGGCTGAGACAAACAAGGTGATAGAGGCTAGGGTGCTGAATTATTTGAAGTATTCATTTTTTAACAGTTAATGGTCAACTCGTACAGTGCTGGTATTTTGAGAATATACTCTCTAGTATACTGAATCTTGGTACTTTTTTAGCAGCAAACAGCCCCTTTTTTTTCTGCTGATAAGTGCTGGAAGACTTTTTGAAATACATAAATGTTCAAGGTGAATGTGTATGGCAGTAGCTACTAAGACAAAAGAATTGTTCATATAAGCTTAGAGATGTAGTTCTAAGAAAATAAGATTATTCCCTTTTAATAAAAATTGCTAAAATCTCAAACTTAGTGAAATCTTTCTACTATAATGTAGTGATACTATTTTGAAGCAATAGTAATTGCAGCTTGTTCACAGGAGGAAAATGTATTGTAATAAATTGAGTCTGTAAAATTAAATTATAACAGCTGAAAAGAGAACTCGGAGCAGATGCAAACATGCAGTGTTTGCCACTTTGCAATAATTCCTTCAGTGCTTCCTTTTAGTCACTGGGGAAAAAAAAATCCCACTTTATTATTTTACTTTACTTTCCTTTTTCTGTTTGTTTTACTGCAGCAAATAGAAAGAGTGAAAAGAAATAGAAGGTAGAGAGAATGTAGTGAAGTGAGCTGAAGTCCCCTTGCTTAATTCACCTCATAGGTGGGAACCTTTTGAACTCACCAATAAGAGATAAAATTTTGACTTCTAATTTTGCCTATCTTAATACCATAATACCTAAATAGCAAGAGCCTCAGGATCTAAAGAGATTGTATATAAACTCTCTTCTGAAATCTTTAAATACTGTTTAGCATTTCCAAGTTAAAAAAAAAAAAAAAAAAGAAGAAGAAGAAGAAATAAAAAAAGCCTCAGGCTAAGGTGGGATACAGTTTCATGAAGCAGAAACATTGCTGATGCTGTACCATAAGAAATTTTTATCAAGAAAAAGTACTAGATTCAACTCTGACCTCTATAAAAACATCACAAGGGTGATCACTGTGTGTTGATTTATATGCAATTTAAACACTTGCAAATTGCCAATAATCAGTGTAAGTTATTATACAGCAGGGTGTGGGCTGAGGGAGGGGTGTTAAGTTGAACATAATCTTCTCACCACTTAATTATTCAGAAAGATCCATGTTTCAGAACCCTCTTGGCTGAAATACCTTCCTACCTGCAAGCCCTGTAAACCTGTACATGTTGTATTTGGCCATGATTTTCTTGGTGCTATAGTCTACTGTGTGAAATGTTTGCCCAGCCTGCTGGAGAACTGGCTTCTCTTCCCAAACCTGTGCTCTCTCATTTGGGCAAAACACTTCAGCTCTCCAAGCTTCTTTTCAATCATTTGCTTTGTTTTCCTTGCAAAGGGAAACTTCTTTTAGTGCTCCTGTACTTGGCAAAGTGAGACTGTTTCTTGGGCAGTAACTTCAGTCCTACATAATGCAAGATCTGACGTTTTGAAAAGAGCAGGGCACTGGGAAAACTTGTCAGTATGTGCAGGCAGGCCCTGGCTCCTGCTTATTTAAATGTGATAAAGCTCCACCCAAGATTAGAGCCTGGTGCACACAAACAACAGACAGATTGCACCAAAGGTTTTATGTGCTAGTCAAAGGGTGGAAGAGAGAAAGGATAATATTCTATTTTATACACAGGAACTGAGGCACAGACACACTTAGCTTTGCTCAAAGTAATACAGGAAGTTTGTGGCAGAGCCAAGAACTGAACTGAGATCAGTCATAACCACAAGTCTGGCCTTCCTCTGAGTGCTGTTGGCTTTATCTTGCTGGTCATGTGAGCTGAATTGCTCCTTCAGTATTGCTTCCAGTGGTCTCTATCTCTGTGTTCCTGGTGGGACCCTGTTTTTCTTCAAAAACCTAGGAATAAACCTAGAAATGATAGATAACAGTGACATCTGCAGAACATGTATTTTAATTAATGTGATTAAAAATTAAATTATATATAAATTTTAATGATAGGGAAAATAAATTAAATTATAATATAATATAATATAATATAATATAATATAATATAAATCAAAAATTAAGCATAACACTGAAATTCTGAGGAATTTTATCTAAAACTTTACTATATTATCTGACTTTTCTATTTTTAACCTTAAAACTGAGTACATGGCAGTCTTTGAAATTATGACAGAATTGTCGTATCTATTCCTACTAGAAAATGAAGAGATGATCTTGACAATGGTCTCCATAAATTCTGTAAGAGCCAGTAGGCAATGATTTCTGTAATGTATGTGTATTAAAACTCAGTGATTGTGCTGATACCCTTGGCTTCAGCCCAGAATAAATGAGCAATAATGGGATAGGCCATAATTAACTATCACCTAAATATTGTATTGTACTTTTTCCGTGGAATACCCTTTGGAAAGTGTTGCTGTATTGACAGTAGAAGAAAAAGTCTTTAAAACCCTTCTTGGTTTCTTTTGGGATATTTAAAACAGCGCCAGCACCAGTTCATTCCTACACCCCTGCCAGCACGGAGCCTGCGAGTCGCCCTCCCTGGGTGACAGATGACTCCTTTTCCCAGAAATTTGCACCTGGAAAATCCACCACCACTGTCACCAAGCACATCCTACCTAGGGGTGCTCCAGTGCCGTCTCCTGCCACGATTTCTGCTTACCCGTCTCCAGTTTCAACTTCTTCCCAGCCCCTTGCTTTAGCCCGGGGCACAGTTCAGAGGGCGGAGCGTTTTCCAGCCAGCAGCCGAACTCCTCTCTGCGGGCACTGTAACAGCATCATTCGGTAAGATGATGGGCCTTTGAACAGGCACGAAGCAGAAAAGAAAGTATGGGAGAGACTGGTTATTGTACATTAATATATAGTTCCAGAGCCTAAGACTCTGTTAAATTACCCAGCAGGGATGTCTGTTGTCTGCTTCGTTAATTTAACATTTCCAGAGCTCATTTTGTTGTTGTGTGGTTCACTTTTTATCACTGCAAAGTTATACATGCTAATTGTTTGTCTCTTGGATGCTGCAGCAAATCCTTCCTTGATTTTAAACAGGTTTCTGGTCCTAAGGTAACGCTTTGAAGGAGGTTCATGCAACTTCATTGGGAGAGTTAGGGGGCTGGGGCAGAGGGGGGGATTGCGAGAGAAAAGGAACGAGGCATCATTTTGGAACAGCAGCCAAATGTAATTGTTGCTTTTGTGTCTGGAGAAAGATAATGCCTACACTCTATTAGCAGTGATTCATAGCATGCCTCTCCCTTCTCTCCCAATTCATTCTGCTGGACCAGTGCCTCCTGTTAGCCTGTGCACTAGTATCCAACTTTAAGTAATCCATGTTTCATTACAGTCTTCTCCACTAAAAGGAGCTAGTTTGGTATGTGGAACTACTGATTATTGTGTTATATATATTCTGGAATGGAAATATTCCGGGAATAATCACTATGTCTAACAGAGTCAATCACCAAAATTAATTTAATGTGGCTTCCACATAGTGAAACAGCAAGTTGTCAACCTGATAGAATGACATTTCTAGAATGCTGCATGCAGTGCTCTCAGACAGAAAGAAGGTAGGAGACTTTAGGAGCTGGTGTGAGGTGTGGGTGTGTAAAGATGGAAATTTGCCTGGTATTTCATGGTTTCAAATAGTAGCATTATCTTCTGTTGTCTTTGGCCTTTTCCTCTTGTCTTTGCATCTGCTTACAAAGATGACTTACAGCTATGCAGATATGAAAACAATTAATTTTTCCAACAGTTGTCTGTAAATGCAGTGTATGAGACCAAAAAATAATGAAATGTTTTAGCCAATGTGTTTTGAGTAATGGTCTTGGAAAGGACCACTTCTCTTCAGGTTTCTGAATGTTATTTTAATATGCACCTCATGGTTCAAATAGCTTCTTACACATGTACATGGTGTCCAACAAAGTGGGTTTGCAATCAGGGTCATTCAAACTCTTTTTTGCAATACAAATAAGACAATTACGATTGTTTCCAGAGGTCCTTTCCTGGTAGCCATGGGCCGCTCTTGGCACCCAGAAGAATTCAATTGTGCTTACTGCAAGACATCCTTGGCCGATATGTGCTTTGTGGAGGAGCAGAACAGTGTGTACTGTGAGCGCTGCTATGAACAGTTCTTTGCACCAACCTGTAACAGATGCCACACTAAGATTATGGGGGTAAGAGAACAAGATTCACCCTTTCTGCAACTGTGTGAAATAGTGAAATAGTTTAGACTGTAAGCAGTGAATATAGATGTTTTATTATTTCGTCCTTTTAAGACTTATTTCCCAGCTTGTTGATTATTTCAGAATGAGAAATATATTATTTTACAATAAATTTTATCCATCTGAAGTCTTGGATATTTCAGTACCTTATTGAGCTCACAGACAGAATATGTAATCCAGGTACCATCTCACTGACTGTAAAATAAGTAACACTTTCTGGATAATTTTTTGCTGTCTGACATGCACTATGTTACTTTATCTCTCTCTTCCTTATAGTAAGAGGCATGAACTGAGTTTTTATTTCTTACACAAGACTTAGTCAAAATTTCAGTAGAGAAATCAGTGATGTTGGGAAGATGCCCATTGCTCTTGCTGCACCTCACTGTTACCAGCACAGCTGTTGAGGAATTCTGCTGGCTTCTTGCAGTTAAGAAAATACAGAATAAATGCAAAGATCTGAATTCCACAAAGCCAAAAATACATGCCACTTTTGTCTTAAAGGACTCATGTACAAGTAAATGCACAATTTAATTTGCTCTCTACATACCTTAGATGGTGGTCAGGTAGGAATACCATCAATAATTTTAGCAGTGTCATGCAGTTGTAGTGAATGTATGACTACAGTGAAGAGGCAAGGACTCCCCCACTGGTTTTTCATTGCTTAGCTGTCACCTTTTGACATCTGTCTAAATGTTGGCATTACAGATGCTCTTCTCTGCAACTGCCAATTAGGGGTGGCAGCATCAGACATCGATGGTGATGCTCTGGCTCCAACCAAGTCTCATTTGCTACTGCAGCAGAAGGAGTAATTTATAGCAGAGTGCTGACTTAACCTACCTAATGAATGCTGGCACAAATCAGTTTCCCATTATGGATTTTCATCAGGAAAATAGCAAAGATGCCAGCTGCCTCTATTTATATTAATAAGATTTCTCAAGCTATTTTTGCTTCTTACCTCACTGAGGTTCATAAATGGATCCAAACCTATTTATCAGCAATAGTTGTTTTGCAAACAGTAACAGAAGTTAATGAATCTCAAATGGTGATTCTCTAATGAGATGTATGGCAAATTTAAATTAGACTATTTTGTCTATTCACTGGATTGAAAGCATGGAAGCAGACTTCAATCCATTTTGTCATAATCAGTGGACATTAAAAACAATCTTTAAAAGAGAATCAGAGTCTATGTGTATAATTGGAAGCAACATAAAGTAGGATCTAGATTCTCAGCTGGTATAAATCAACGCTGTTTCACTGAAGTTAACAAAGTTAATTTACAGCAGTTATGCAGCTGGTCCTTTGAAATCTGGGCTGTTGGATAGAGATACACTGTCAAATATCATCCTGGCCACACATAAGATTGACAAATTAGCAGGTAACTGTGCATCAGAGCCCAGCACAGCAGCTTTTGGAAGACAATGCACGACAAAAAAAATGAAGCAGTAATAGAGATTTCTCCACACTGGACAAAAGTAAGAAGCTGATAAAATCTAGATGTACTCAGTTGAGGAGAACATCACTGCACAGAATTAGGGTTTTTTGTGATAAAGACATGGCCTAAATACAGACATGCAGACTCATTTTTACTAATCACAGATGTTAAAAGAACCTTTCCTTATTTTTTTTAGATTTTTACATTAGTTTGTGAATCATTCTTGTAAGAAGCGTAAAGAAACTACTGCATAATGTAGGTTATTTTGAAACAACAGACTTACACCACTTATTCTTGGTCTTAGAAAATTACTCTTTAAAATTTATTTAGCAAATCATACTCTTACATTTAAGAGTTCATACTGGTCGTGTCAAAACAAAGGAGAAAATAATCAGAATCTTTGTGCAGAATCTCTCTTGCAACAGCAACTGGGCACGTCGATGCAAACTGCTGGCTGAACCATGTTGTTTCACTTTGGCAAATACATTGTTCTAGAAAGCTTGCAGTCCTATTTCCTCTTTCTTTCCACAAGGAGCCCAATTTCTGTCATAATTCTTTCTTTTGAAGAGGGGAATTGGCTGATACAGAAGGGAAGAATTTAGAGCATCTCTTCCATGTGTTTGTTCCCTAGAAGGAAGTTGCAGGGCTGGCTATTCTGCTGGAGATTTTTGTTTGTTTGTTTGTTTTACAGGAAGTGATGCATGCCCTAAGACAGACTTGGCACACAACTTGCTTTGTCTGTGCTGCTTGTAAGAAGCCATTTGGGAATAGCCTGTTCCACATGGAGGACGGGGAACCTTACTGTGAGAAAGGTATTGCAGTCTGGACAGTTCTGCACAGTAATTGTTTGCTTCATGTTCATGGAAACAGCGTGAAGAATAAAGCAGCTGGTGAACAAAATAGTATCAGTTACCCATCCAGCATGGATTTTGTTTCCACTCTCCACATATGCAAATGCATCTCTGTATTTTTCTCCAGTTTATATGAGAGAATGGCAGAGCACTGGTCTTTGCCTCAATGTCCACAATACCTTCCTTCACCTCTCTCCCTTATGTATTATCATACTTGGCACTTCTTTTCATGCACATTTTCCCCTTTTCCACTCCCCTCCTTGGTAGATTCTTCTCACCAGAAATATAAAATTAGTCTTCTAGGACTGCCCACAATCCCTCTGAGTCGCTGGAGCCGTGACCTCTGATACTGTTGCCTCACCCTAGAATTGTTCAACCAACACTTATGAAGAGATAGCTCTACACAGATGTGCAGCACATGGTAGAGCAGATTTTGCTTCCTGGCTGCTGCAACAAACTGCTTCTTTTCAACTGAGAAAGGAAAAGGCCATGTTTTCCCAAAATGGTACTTGCCACGCAAGTGAGTTGCCTGACATAGTCAGGAAGGAGGTTAAGGTTTCAGCAGTGCTCCCTCTGTATTCCCCTTGTGCATTCAGTGAGCTCCTGGCCTACTTCTCTCTGGAGATTCCTTCCTCGTGGTTATGCAATTCAAATCTTACAAGTCAGAGTAGCTCTTAGTGAAGAACACAAACCATACAGCATGACTGACTGGGTACCTACCCTTTAAAATTGGTAAAATTTGAGAACATCAAATAACTTTTAATTCCATATACCTTTGGAATTTCCACTAATATTTTTCAACCTTAAACCTTTCCAAATCACACTTGATAAAGATGCATTAATCAGCCAGTATGGCTGATTATAATGTTCTTTATGCAAAAAGAACATTAATTCAGGCATGTAAACTTGTTACATTTCCTTGTCATTAGACTCTTCTGTACAACCATATTTGCCCTATGAATATATTCCACATATATTAAAGCTAATTTGAAAGTAATGTGAGAAAAATAACTTCAAATTCTGTGGATGTTTTCTATGTCTTCTACCTTTGTGATGATAAATGTCATACTAAGGGGTGATTCTGTATTGAGTTTGTATTTAAATATTGAAAGAAAAGAACTAAATTTCAGTTGGAGTGTTTCAGTAAATGTAGTAGGAAACTGAGCAAAAACAATCAAACATTCATTGTCTGGAAATGTTTTATTTCTCTTGGACTTAGTCTGATTATGTTAAGAGTTTGTTCTAAGTTTGCTTTTTGTTTTATTTTAGATTATATTGCTTTGTTCAGCACAAAATGTCATGGCTGTGATTATCCTGTTGAAGCTGGAGATAAATTCATTGAAGCTCTTGGACACACTTGGCATGACACCTGCTTTATTTGTGCTGTAGGTTCTTCATCAAATACCATCTCATTCCTTTATACTCCTAAATTGTTTAGTAACATAAGAAGACCTGAAAGCAGTAATAACTAACATATGCTTAAGGATGCAGAGGGATGAAATGTCATGTTTTACTTACATTTGTAGAAGGATGGGAGTAATTTTTCTTCTCCTCCATAACTTTTACTAGAATTATGAAATTTCACCATCATAAGTGTTTTCTAATAAAACATCCAGTTTTATATAGTACATACAGTAGTACAAACCACTATTGCTGTTATTCTTTCTGGTGTTTGCCAAATAAAGATAGAGCAAGACTGAAAATAAATTAACACCATACTGAACAGTATAACCATAATCTTACTTACAAAGCAGTGAAGTTTGTATTTCCATGCTGAATGCTTGTTGAAGCTTGCAAAAAGAATTCTGTTTAGAGAGCATGAATAGTAATTAACATAGAAGTTGGTCAAACTCATCAATCTGTGGTGTGCACATAGCTCTAGAGTGTGGCCATATTCCCACACTCTGCACACAAAGCAGAAAAATCCATATGATAAACAGTACTTTCATCTGGTTCTAATACCACTGAGCAGCTCTGCAACCTATTTTTTCCTAAAGTAATAATATCTAGAATCTCTAATTACCTGAAAATATTATGTTGGCCACACCAAACCAACAGTGACAATTTCTAATGTTTGTTTAAGTCTAAAATTTAGGTAGAATAGTCGAAAGTATAGAAATGTTTATAAATATCTGAAGCTGAACCAGCTTTGCAGAAAAGTGTCTTGTGAAAACTGAAGTCTT
The DNA here is from genome assembly GCF_009819885.2 of Catharus ustulatus. Classification (NCBI taxonomy): domain Eukaryota; kingdom Metazoa; phylum Chordata; class Aves; order Passeriformes; family Turdidae; genus Catharus; species Catharus ustulatus. Next base: position 27,196,384 of record NC_046228.1, on the reverse strand, counting down.
TTGGAAATTCTAACATAGAAAGGAACACTGAGTTTCCTTAACAGCTCTTAATCACTTATAAATATTGATCACTTATAAAGACACTTTCCTTGAATATTTCACGTTCTTTTTGCTTGTTCATTTGCCTTAGCTACCCCATTTCCTGTGTTGTTAATATGCAAATCTCACAGCAGGGGTCTTTTTAAGGACCTAACTTCATTTCTTTCAGTGGGCTAAATCAACAGCAAATCAATACATGACTCCTAAAGACTACCAAAGAAACACATGGGCAGAAGAGCAATACAGTTGAAACTGATAGTCATATCTTTCCCCCTTTTCTTTTTCCTTAATTATTCCTGATTGCATTTATTTTTAATTCTAGGTATGCCATGTGAATTTGGAAGGTCAGCCATTCTACTCCAAGAAGGACAAGCCCCTGTGCAAGAAGCATGCCCATGCCATCAATGTTTAAAAGAAGAGTTGGTAGTCAGTAATGCTGGGGTAAAACAGATGACTAACTGGGCAATCATAAAGTTGATAACCATGGCTGGCATTTCTCTTGGTAAAAGCTAGAAGTTGGTACTTTTCAAGTTTAACTTTATCCTCTTTCCTAAATGCAGAACATGCTCTTTGCAAAGTTCATACCAAAACCTACTGAATGAACAGTCAAAACCAAATGAGCTAATGAACTAGTCCATTATTAGAGCAACAGTTGGGGGAAATACCAAAATTAACTAAAAACCTTAATATAAAAAGTAATGTGCAAATATAGTTTCAAGTTAACTACCTACAGCAGTTTTACTGCTTAGACCACACACTGGTGTTTAAAAACAACTGGAAAAATACTTCTGTATTAAGTCATTTTCTTTCACAGCAAGAATGAGTAAGTGCCATATGTACAGTCATCTGTAGAACCAAAGGCTGTAGCTTTCAAAGGGAAATAAATAGATTAGGGCTTCCTCTAGGAAAAGTGAGTGCTATTCCATTATGATGTGGTGCTACCTCATAGCATCAGATATTTTAGATTCTTTCCAAATAACAAGTCTGCCTTGAATCCATATGTAGCTGGGAAGCCTAGGTGGCAATCCATAACAGTTTGAAAATAAAATGGTTGGATCAGCCTTGCTAGTGCACCTGGCTTCGTTGTGCACAGTAGATAATTCACTTTCAAATCATAATGGAAAAGGACAACTGGATTTCTCCAAATTGCTCTTACACTGAATGGAATAAAGCTGGCTGGAAAGGCCAACTTTTAATTTAAAACCAGTTTTCCTTTTCTCCTGTGGAAAAAAGAAGATATTCAATCTTGCTTTGGTTTCTAACTCCCACTGATATCAGAGGGAGGTAGGAACCTACATCTGGACCTTCACATTGGTGAACACAGAAGAAATACATCCATCTAGCACAGCTAGGTTGTGGGAAATAGGTTGCAAAAGTTCCCTACTCTATCCCACATAATTAGGAAAAAGGGGTTTTTTTCCTATAGTGAATGAATGTTGATCAAAAATTCATAAGGCAACAGGCACATACTCTATTCATTTCCTTAGTTTAAATGCAAACTCATCATGAATTGTAGCAGTATTTGCCTTTGGAAAACAGTAGCTGTGTTCCAATAATTAGGATAAACACACAGTCATCTTTTCTAATAGCTATACAGGCATCTATCCTAATAGTTTGAGAACAACTTTCAAGTTATTCAAACAGTTATTTATAAAACTCTTTTTTTCAAATAAGCAATACTTGTAGCACTGGTAATACTTTTGAATTTTTGAATATCAATGACTTTTATATTGGAGACAGCAGTTCTGTCTGATGGAGTTAAGATGGAAAGTCTGATCACCATTCAAGCTTTATTAACTCATTTAAGTGACAATTATGATGTGTGTGTTGATAGTTTGCAGTACTGACAGTTTTGATTTAGTACTTCTGAAGCTGAGGATGCTTTCTGTGGGCCACACACTGGTGCCATCTGCACCTATTTTACCTTGTGTAGCAAAAAATTACATAACATTGTCTGTCTTGTCCCTCCCATGGGTAATGCCCATTTCATTTGTGTGTCTTTTAAGGGATGAAAAACTATACAAAGCTCGGGGGAAGAATAAATGAAATTTGGAGGTCTAATGTAAGAGTTAAGTTAGCTGCAGGCAGTCTGCATCTTGGACAAAAATAACAGCCTGAACTGCCTGTGGCAGTTTTGACATGTATGACCTGTATTTATTCAGTAGGTATCTTAGTTTTCACTGATCTTAGCAGTGATCTGATCTGAGTTGCTACAGGGTTAGATTTTTGTATGCATGAATTATTCTAAAACACTAGTACATTATATGCAAAGGCTTTTTTTTTTTTTTTTTATGAGCAAGCAGATTTTCTCTTTTCAGTCGGTGCTGGGCTGGTGTGAATATGGTCCCATAGATTACAAAATCCAAAGATCTGGTTCATAATACTCTACAGAGGAATAAATCATTATAATGGAAGTTAAATATTTTTTCCACTCTTATTTGACTTCATTAAATATATATTCACAACAGCGAGAAAATTCTACATTTCCTTTTCATTTTTCAGTGCCATTCAAAAAATGCTGTTTATTATTAACTATTATTTGAGAGAATTCACATCAGCATACTCTATACTGAGACTACAGTGAAAATATTTTTTAGGCAGATTTGTGTCAGTGTTGGCCACTGACTGGGACTAATCTCTGACTGTAACATCAGAATAGGGGGTCAAGCTCCACAGAAGGGCTTGGATGGATGCCTCAGGAGAATTCCATGAGGTCTTTCAGCTCTGATCTGCATGTGTTTCTATGTGTGTGTCTCATTCTCCCCTCCACCTTCCCCTCAATGTCCCTATAAGCTTCCTCTTCACTGGCAGCATGAAGGATAAATCATTTCAGGATCTGGCCAGAGCTGGGGGGCCGCAGCTTAGGGAGCACAGTCTGTGAAAGGCTGCTGGCAGGCAGCATGGCTGGGGCTGCACTTCCTCTAGGCCCCTGGGTAGCCCAGACTGGCAGCTGAAGGGGCCCAGCTCAGCCTGGAGTGACTGGCATGGGGTGGGGAGTGGGAAATGGGCTTTGGTGTGGGCAGGGGAGGGGGCTGGGATCACAGCAGGACAGCACCCGAGCAGCCAGAATGCAGGGGCTCTGCTGGCCTCTGGCTGAGTGGGGAAAGATGGCACTGAGGAGACAGGAAGCCCTTCCTGAAGCTGGGGATGGAGAGAAGGAATAGCCGAGAAAGTCCAGTTCCAGCAGGCTGGCATGTCAGGGAGCTGGGGTGGGGCAGGATGGGGGGCAGCCAGGATGGCTCACTAACAGTCAGGGAGAGGGCTCCAAGCAAGAAATGAGGGTACAAGTAGCTCACAGTAGCCCAGAGAGATGGTTTGAATATGTACAGAAGGTAAGGACAAGGACACAATCTGGTAAATCTGAAGTCTGGAATGCAGTGTATGAAAGGAAAATTGAGCTGCCTTGCAGGGTGTTAGCAGTGAAAGTACAGCAGCACAGACTTCAGTGGGAGCTGTAGTGGCTTGAGAGAGTCCTGAAAAGTACCTTGGGCAGAGAACCTGCACTGTAGCACATGCCTTGACTCCAGCTGGTGTCTGAGCAAGTAGATTAAAGCTAGTTTACATATCACTATATGAGGTACAGTGATATCTCTGAATGAAGAACAGAGATACCCTGAGGATTATCATGTAATAAAAAGTTCCTGTTATGACTTGTGCTGCTTCATAATGTGGTCCAAAAATAGGGAATCCACGTACCCACCCTTGATACCTATATTAAGATTTAATTTTTGCACATATCTGAAACAGAAATTTGTGAATAATGTAGCATTTTAACTTTCACAGGGATAGAATACCACATAACTGCTGATACTCTTCTGCTATGTCACCTTTGTGATATAGAGAGGGTAAAATGCATATATATAATAATATATATATAAAATTCAAAATATGGCCTTTTAACTCTCACTGAAAATAAGGTTGTACAAAAATGTGCAAGATGAATAATGTGTACTTGATTATGTTTTATGTCTTGTAAGAGATGCCTGGGATAAGTCCTAAGTTCTTCTGAATATTTCTTTTCATTCTAATTAATGTGAGGTTTTACCCTAAAAAACAAAGATACTGTACCTCTGAATGATCAATTTAAAAGATCAGTCTTTTTTCTAACTAAAAAGTGTTCGATAATTTTTCAGTCAAAGGATTCAAAAGTTTTTTAATGCTTTTCTCTCTTTTGGTGTTCTTTTTGCAGAACAGAGCAAATTAAATGTTTCCAAAGAAGACTACTTTTATTATCTGGACAAAAAACCAGTCTTAGGACTTTTGTTCATTAGTTTTTACTATATTGGGTTCACACATTACACAATTCTAAAATCAATTCAAAACAAGGAAAAATATTTTTCCATTGGTCCTTCAGTGGTCAGTACTTTGGGTGAAACGTTTTTGCTGAAGATTACTTGTATTTATGTTTAATAATGTGAATGTCCACAGCACTGAACACATTCATTAGTGTCTAATGCTGGGCACACTAATGTTTGTTTGCAATACTCGTCTCCTGGTAGTGGATATTAATTTGTGTAGTATTTATAAGCATCAGAATTTGAAACTGAGTGATTTATTGCCTGCAGTGATCATATATTAGGTGTCTAGGTTTTCTAATATTTTGACATGTTGACTTGATGCCACAAGTGCCCTTGCTTTTAGATAGATATTTTTTCCTAAGTTCCTAGTTATTTCAGAACAGAATGTCTGCTGGTTTATGAGATGTGAGTAATTACCTTGCATGGATTATCTGTGCCAAATGAATAAAACCATCTAGTAATAAAAGCAGTGTGCAAAAACAGTTAAAGCTTTATGATTTGAGTATATTAATATGCCATGTGAACAGCTGACAGCTCTCAGCCATGTAATATCAGTAAAAAGGCATACAAAAGCTTGTAATCTCTACTTCAGACCTGAAAATAAAAATTAAAAGCATTGGTTTCAACTTTATTGTATATCAGTCTTGAATATTTTATTGACCAAATAATGCCATTTTAAGCAAATAATTAGTATGCTTAAAAGATGCAGTCTGCTAACAGTACATGTTGTAACTTAGCAAGACCTGTACAGTCCCAGACCTTATTGTGTCAACAAATACTGTTTATAGTAACTTTGTAAGGAGTGAGTAAATGCTGTCTTCAGTTACATCGATGCATCTGCAAAGTTTGACTGCATAAGTTCAGGTAGGTGCTCTACTTTTTTCAGCAAAAGTTATTTAAAATACACAAAATATTTTAAACATCCTCATTGAGCTCTAGTGCCAAGAAATATGTACAAGTGAAAGGATGATTTCATATAACAGTGTGTTTTACAAAAACATTTTGTCCATTCCTGTTGCACACCCCTCAGAAATGCAGGCATTTAAGAGATACAATAAAATAATGCCCAGATGTACACAGTATTTTGTCAGATCAAAATTGCTGTTTTTCAGATTGTCTGTTCTGACCTTTAACCTTTGCACAAGACAGTGCTTCCTAAACTGTGCACTGTGATCCCTGGAGAGTTCAGTTGTTGCAACTGGAAGCAATAGAGGCATAAGCAGAGCAGCATGCCAGCTGACAGGGTGGAAAAAAGTGAATGGAGCAAAGTTCATTAGGAAAGGACATGGTGCAAAATAGCTTGACAAGTGTCGTATTAAGGGATTCTTAGTAGAGATTCTTAAAGGAGAGATTATTGCTCTGAAGAAAATGGTGGTTTCAAAGTATAGGCTTTGGCATTGTTTCCCCCTCCCACCCCAATCAGGCATCTTGAATTCAGCCAGTTTCTCTTGATTAAGAAGGGAAGGAATGTGTGAATAAGATTGCTGAAACCATTATTGAATACACAATGAAATGCTTTGTTCTCCCAGGCAAATCAGAGTTATGGATGAGATTCAGACTATATTCAGGCATAAATTCTGCTCTGTGTGCCTATGAAATACGCCCTTGGATAGCTGTTAAAATACAGTTCCTCCTCCTCTTAGGAAGATTACATCAAAAGAAAACAGTAACAAACCTGTGTTGTACTAATAAGGATTGTCAGGCTGAGTCACAAGAATTTTCTCTGTAATATAGACAAGAAGGAATTTTTTTTTTTAACAAAGCTAAACTTTTGAACAAAACATTTTTCCTTTAAAAGTTTCCAGAATAACAAATTAGTATGCATTGAGTATAATTAATAAATTTGTCTCTAATACAAATGTATTTTCTAATCTTACTACTTTAAAAATCAGATTATTTTCATTAATGACAAAGATATTATGGAAATTATTCTGTTTCTACTTAGTTTTACTGTGCATAATGTTACTGAAAAAGAATTGAGATGTATTTTTCTTTTAATTAGATAGATAAAATATAACCTTGAATTGAAAGAAGGTGATGATTCTTCCAGTGCTTGGGGAGTGAATGCTGCTTGCTACATTAAAGCCAGAAAACTTGCTGTTCTATATTGTTTTATTCTCATGGTGTATTAAAGAGGAGGTTTAATAAATATCTACAGCCTTAACTGAAGATCTCATTTCAAAACAAAGGAATGATTTAGTGTTTAAATTATTTTAAGATAAAATCATATGTAGACAGGAAAATAATGCTGGGATCGAGGTTTAGTTTCATTTAAAGAAATCATGTTGACTAATGCAAGCAGTCAATTCCTATGTGCATGTGTGAGACATATATGTGGATTAAAACACTCAGAACTGAGATTCTGATTTCCTTTAAGTGGATGTGTTTCATATGTGCACTATTCGAGCCTAAATTGTCCATTTACTAGATACATAGTATATAGCCCATTTACTATATACAATGCATGAATCTGAGTGCACCTCAACACCTGGGTTTTGTTATCTGTTAGATATTTGTGCTTTATTAAATAGCAATTCCACAATTCTGATAACACAGGAGCCGTAGGAGCAGAAAAAAAGGGCACACTTTCCAAAGATCTGTCTTCATACAAAAAATAGGATTCCAGGAATAATAATTTTTTTATTTGTGCATTATAAACAAAAACCAGGTTCTTTCACAACAAAATATTCTTCTGCTGTCCCTTGCACATCCCTTGACAGATTTTCTTCCTGCAAATTTTTCCCTGTACTGATTCCAAGGATATTGTAAATTTCCCTGTGATTAATGCACATGCAGAAAAGCCTGAGCAGAGTTCCTGTTCCTTACTTAGGCCTGGTAAGCTGTGGGGTAAAAGGTGACAGAGTGGGTTGTGCTGCTTATGTGAGTGTATTCAGCCCACTGCATCCTGCAAATACCAGACTTCCTGAGATTTATTGTGGATACACAATATAGATGACACTAATTGAAAGTTTCTGCTTTATTGCATGTACACGACACGGCATCTACTTCTGGCAAAAAGTCCTTGCAAGAAATCTGAAGTACTGGTCAGGGATTCTGGTTCTGTGGCCTCAGACAGAGCACACCTGAATCTAAAGTGTGTGGTTATAAAATAATGGCAGAGCACGGTCTCCCTTTAAGATTGTATTCCCAGTGCCAGTTGCTGCAGCTAAAGGACAACAAGGCTGTTTTATGGGTGGTGATTTTCTGCCATTTTTATTATGTAAAGCAGTTTCTGGAACGGGAGCTCTTCTGAGCTGCCAATCTTCTGTTACTCCATTGTGACACCAGTCCTAATTCAAACTTGCTAAGGTTTCAGCACATTTGGCAAAATTTACTTACATTGAAGGGCCACACGTTTTCCACATGTAACTTATTCAGCTTTGTGTTAGACATCCTATAGTGGATTGGAAACAGTCTGGTGCTGAAAAGCGACAGACTGCCAGACTTCTAGGACAGGAGACACATCCCGAGAGATTAAATTCTCAGAGACAAATGCAGAGCACATTATCCACCTTTTATAGACTTACATGGCTGGTGGTTGTTGGAGACTTCATTGACTTCCTAAGCAGTCACAGAAGCTGCTTTCTGTTTAGAAGTTCTCTAAAAAGAAAGAGTCAGTGTTATTAAAAAGTAGATATTAAAGTTTGAGGGTAGTGTATATCCTCAGGGCCCATATTTGCCTATTTAGTACAACCTCAAACAGTTTTTGCTTCTATGCAATTCTACCGCCACCCCCCCCACCAAAAAAAAAGCAGCCTAACAGAGGGCTGTTACTACTCCTCCCTAACTCTGGGTAAGAATCCTCATTCCCCTCCAGCTTAGGGAAATTCACTGGCACAGAAAGCTATAAATTACATCTCTGTATGCCAGCTTCAGAGAACCTGGCCACAAATACTTCAGTTTGAAATTATTTTGTTCATTTCTTTAAAGGACAGTGAGAAAAAATTGTGCTTTCTCTGATCTTGTAACTTAACAAATATTAACAGAATAATCTTCAAGTCAAAAGATAGTTAAGTAAATGTTTATTTTAGACCTTCATTATTAAGTGCAACTACTTAAAAGTGAACAATTACTATCAAAGAGGGCATATGCGAAAGCAGTAAAATTAGATAAAAATGTAGGATAGTGAAAATCCAAAGAAAGAGTAGCTTTTAGCATAACAATTAACCACCCAATCTACCCTTCCTTTATTCCTTGCAGGGTAATTCATTGTAAGTGAATTAATGGTGAAACATTCAGTAATAGGCCTTGGTAAGGAAATAGGAGCAGTGTATCAGGATATCCTTTTTCCGCCCCAGAGTACCAATACTTTCAATTTTATATACAACGGAAGTAATTAATTGTAACACAAAGAAGCACAGCTGTGTTTCCTGATGGTCACACATGCAATAGCTGCTATTGTTTAGCATTCTGAGTATGTACAATGGAAACTGTTCAACTGCTTAGAATGTTTTATATTCTCAGGGACTTAATTTCCATTAGTAGCTTTTGAATCCGTACTGGATTTTTAATATGCTATTATCTTAGATCCAATCCTGCATCTCTAATCAGGTAATTTTTTGCTGATGCCAGTGAGAGTTTAAACTGTATTAGGTGTAGCTGCCAAATGAGATTTGCAGACACAGGCCAATTTCTCGTTGGAGGCAAAGGGAGTTATAGACTATTTTTTGGGATATGCTTTTAGCTGTATGAGTTTAACTTGTTCAAGTTCCAGTTTCAGATAATATTCAAGTACCTTACAGACTAGGAGAATAAAGCTTCATTGCTATGCCTTTAACTTCATTATATATTTTTCAGACATTTTAGCTGAAATATAAGGATATCCTTTTATTATTTTGTAGACCTATATTTATTTCACTAGAATATGAAAAAAGAAGTGAATGAGACTATTTTGCTGCACGTGTTCTTATTTAACAGCAACTTATTCATGTTTAAAGATATGTTTAGACTGAGAAAAAATAAGGAAGTGATAAAATTATTTCATTCATTTCTTTTGTATGGGATTGAGATCTATTTCATTTTAACAAGCTTGGAAGAACAGAGCATTTTCAGTCTCATAAATGTCCATCTTTGTAAATCTCTACAGTACCCACTCCTACAGCTGCCAGAAGCACATCCACTTGAATCCGTGCCTCCTGAGGACAAAGCTGTTATACACACCAAGACAGAAATTGTCTGTATTGATAAGAATTCGCCTTGTGTAACAGCAGGTTTTAAAAACACTTCTGCTTTCAGCATTGCTCCAGTTTCAGGATAAAGCCTGAGCATCAGGCTTAAGAGAGGAACTGTTAATACAGTGTGGGTTTCGATCTAAGGATTATTCAAACTTGTAAAAGAAACAAGTACCTCTTGTAACAAAAGGAACACAAACATTTAGCTTCTCCCTGAATATAATTCAAACTTTCTTGGAGATCATCTGGCACCACTGACTGATAATTTAGAACATAAATTTTAAAATTAGCACTACAATCTAAATACTTAATCATCTTTGAGCAACTGAAGACTTTTAAGATTTTATGTGCATGTATCTAGGGGAAAACATATTACTAATCTCCAAACAAACTGATGGGAGCGAGGCACCCTGTTGAAGCCTCTACTGAGCCTACCAATATTTTCTTTTTCTGTAATAAGACTGTTAATGCTCTGACTTTAAGAAAAACAAAGTAATTTGTATTTAAAAGAGAGTTATCTCAGGGTTTATTGCAACCTGGTGAGAAGACTGCAAAAGGGTTTTGTAAATATGAATCCATAAAAACAAAATCATACATCTCAACTAGGCACAGGAAGAAGAAACAGAAAAAGCAGCGGGAAGTTTGGTTTTTAACTGGGAAGATGTCTCCCAGAGCAAAGTGCTCCCGTTACTGCAGCCCTTTGCCACAGCAGGGGAGCCAGTTCCCCCCGGCACAGCTCAGTGAGGAATCAGCTCCCACCCTGCAGCTGCTGGGACAGGCACAGCCATTGTCCTCCTTCCTCCACAGCCACCTGCACAAGGCTGAGGGAGAATCCCCTGCAGAACCCCAAGTAACCCCAAAACACACCAAGTGCTTGAGCTGTGGAACAATTCTCCTGCTTCCCTGTGCCCATGCTCTGCACATTGAGCTCTTATTCTTGGATTATTGCCACAGTGCTCTCCAGTGCTGCCCTGGACTCAGTTCCACACCAGGCTGGTTGGACTCAAGGTTGGACATGGCTTGCCTCTTTCCTGCCAGTGATCCACTAGCAAAAATTTTTTAAAAGCACCTTTCTTCACAGATTTGCCTCTGCCTTATTGAATTAATTTTGCTTACATTTAAAAAACTTAATAAAATCCGTGACTTTTGTAGGTAACAAACAGCTGAATAAATTTATAATCAAAAGAATATGCTTTCAAGTAAAATAGTTCTGAAAAAGAGACAAAGCCAAATTCATGTCACATTAAGTGAAATAATTGTGTCCCTGGCTGAAGGGCAATATTCTTTTAATATGTAACATGGAATATTTATTTTTGTAGCAGTAACAGAGAAATACTCATCTAATTGCAAACAGTTCTCAAAAATATATTTGGACTACAGATTTAAGACATCTGAATTCCAGAGACTGAAGGGAAGAAGGATCTACAAAGAAGAAGTCCTATCACATGGCTGACCTTCTCCCTATATATACCTCTTTGTTCTTTTGATTTTCAAGTTTGTAGTTCCCTAGTGATTCCAAGAACTAATAGGAAATTCCTGGAGAGGAAATAACAATGAAAGCAGCTGGAAGACTATCAGTTTTCTGGTTTGTTTTTTTTTTCTTTTTAACACAGCACTCTTTATCATGAGAGTCAGTTTTGAACTGCTTCTTCTCTGTCTCATGTTAGAGTTCCACATCTCATCTTGGCCAAATATCAAATGAACTTACGCTTTTTTTTCAGATTTTCAGACTTCAGTGTTTTCTGAGTGTTGCTCAATTAACAAAATAAATACTTCGTGTTACTAAACCTGGTGTGTCTGAATTTTTGCAGATTCCTAAAATCCTTGCCAGGTAAGATGTCTGCTCCTGCTAATTAGATTGCTGGAATCCTGTGTCCTTTTGAGACCCCATCATCTAAAGTGTTCAATTTCTGATTTAAAAAGGTCTCTCCACCTATCCTGGTAGGGATATTGGAAACATAAGTACTGTACTGTTTTGAAAGACATCAGGATTTTCTATGTGATATTTCATCAGACATCCATCACAATCTAAATACTTTCTATGGTGGTTATGATTCATCATTTTAGATTAAGATGCAGTTAGGTCTCCTGCAGCCCTAATATTATTATAATGTAGTTTACTTTTGCAGACTTTATTCTGTGATTAAGACAAGGAGTTAACACCACTCAGTAATGCAGAGATGGGCATTACTTGCCATAGCAATACAAACTTCATCCTCAGCAACACTGTTCCTGACCTGACAGGGACTGCCACTTGTGGGTATCTTCAGTGCCCAAATGCCTTGAAAAGTACTGGCTGAGACAGCAATTTCTGCAATGTGCAAATTTACACACTGGGAACTGGATGAAAAGAGTAGATCCATTTCACCAAAAGGGTTAAATACATTTCAAGGCTAGTTGCTAAATTCACGCATCCTGGATTGGAATCGGTATCTAACATCTGACGAGCACTGGGCTGCATTAGCACACAGTATTACTGAAGAGATGCTAGCACTAACAGCTTTGGTTCTGCCTGGGAGCACACACACGCGTGTTGCATTCTTCTTCCATATTGAGTGTCTATTCTGCTGCTATAATTTGATAGTACACAGAGTGGATGAACAGCAGACTCATATTTTCCTTTGAAATTATAAACATAAGCATAGGAGTTCTGTATTACTTGGCATGGAAACTGTGATTTTGTCTTTTTTGCAGGCTGGCTTTGTTTTGGACACTGACAGATTTTTCTGGATGATGGTGATCGGAAAAAGTTTTCTAAATGTCCAGTAAGACAAGACCCACATTTTCAAATGCCTATCACCACAGTATCTTACACATACAATTATTAGGTGTGCCTTTACCTGCCTACATTTTAAAGGAGTCTCTGAAGGTGATAGGTTTGAAGTTATACTTCCTCTTTTGTTTTACTGTGTAGGATAACACAGAAGTGAAGCACAATCTGTGCGTAAAACACGTGAGCCAGAATGCAAAGCCAGTGCTCTCATCTTACATTCAGAGGTGACAACTCAGGAGCAGAGTACACATCATTTACAAGTCCTATCTGATAGTAGCATGCAAAAATGGAGCTACACTGTGGAGAGGTCAACAAAATAAGCAAGCCCATGCTTCCCACAATATATGCACATGTGGGTATTTGGCATCAATAAGCCAGATTGCTTCCCAACTGGTTATTCTCTAGAAACAGTTTATCTGGGCAGGCATCTCCACACCAGCAATTACTGGTGTCCTGAAGGCCTAAAGAGTGTTTTGGTGTGCAGCAAAGGGAAACTGAGTAGGTCTGTACGATCCATGTGACCTTCATTTCCCCCTGTAGCTGGCTTTCAGCGCAAAGCTCTTGATGCAGAGTAACCAAGTGACAGGACAGGCGAAAGGACATCAGCAGCACATTGGAGTGAAGGATTAAACCCAGCAGCCCAGGTGGGAGTTCCCCAGCACATAACACAGTCACTGGAGCTCCTTCACTGCTGCTGGGAGACCTCACTTGAAGACAGACAGACAAATTATTACTGTTCCAATTTGTCCTAATGATAAGGAGCTTTGAAATACAATGCAAATCATGGCCTTCAGCATCCTTATCAGCAAGCAGAGAAACTCATTGCAGAAAGTTGTAATGTATTCCAATCTAACTAACTGGGCATATTTATTTAGATACAGGAAATGGAAAAAGCAAACAGTGCTGTCCTTTGCAATGGAACTCTATCCCTCCCGCGGCCCTGCAACGTCAGCCTTCTCAGAACTACCTTTCCAAGAAGCCAAAAGGCCCATGCGAGTCCCCCATTGACTGCTCGCTGCCTTCCGAACAGCCCTCCGAGCTCCCATGGAAGGTGCTGCGGGAATCCTCCACCCCCTGCTCCGTGAATCCTGGCAGCCTGTCCGCTTCCCATGACACCAACCCCACCAGCATCTGGATGGAGCCTCCCGGCCCTGCAGCCAAACCCAGCCGCAGCTGCTTTTCTCGTGTCTCGACCCTCTTTCAAGGCCAGCAGTGCTTCCATGACACCGGCTTGGCCGCTTTTTCCATCACACCTTCCTGCCTTTTCCTAGAGGAGCTTTTTCACGGGAAAGCGCTGCTGTGCGCCGGGGCAGGATAGCGCCGGGGCCCGGGCTCCCAGCGACAAGCTGGCCCAGGCTGCGGCCCGCGCTCCCGCCCGCGGAGGGGCTACCGGGGAGGAAAAGCAGGCCCGGCTGGTTCCTCCCGGCCAACTTTTCCTGCCGGGGAGCCCCGCCAGCCCCGCCGCCCACGGCACGTGCTGATGGACGGGCGGAGGCGGCGGGCGCGCTCCCGCCTCCCCGCGGGCCCCCGCGGCGCGCGCGCCCGGCTGCCGTGATTGGAATCCGGCTCGTTCCCGCCCCGCCCCGCAGGGACGCGCCGGGAGCGCCTGCCGGGACACGGAGCCTGCGCCGAGCCCGCGCCGCGCCGTCCCGCCCTCCCCCGCCCGACACGCACCCGCCTTCGCCCCCGTCTCAGCGGAGCCGTCGGGGCCCCGGGAACGGCCCGCGGAGCGCGGCGGGGAGCGGGCCCCCTCCCCCTTGGCCTGCCGTCCCCGCGCGGAGGATGAGGAGCCCCCACCGCCGGTGAGTGCGGGCCGCGCCGCGGAGGCCTCGGCCGGGCGGGGAGAGCCGGGGCAGCCCGGGCAGCGCCGCGCCCGCTCCGCTCAGCTCCCTCTGAGGCCGGGGCGGCGCGGGGCGCTCCCTGCGCGGCGGGGCCCCTTCGCCGCCGTCGGGCAGCCCGGCCTGGGCGGTGCCCGGCGGGGTCTGCGCCGGCCCCGGGCAGCGCCGTCGAATGCGGACTCCGCTGCGGCTGGCGGCGGCCCTGCCGCCCCGGCCTGGCTGCCCGGGGAGCGCCCCCGGCCCGGCCGCCCTGCCCCGCCGCGGCGCTGGGGGCGCTGCCCGCCGGGCCGGGCCGGGTGGGCGCCGCGGGGGCTGCGCGGGGCCCGCGGCTCCCTGCGTGGGCAGGGCCGGCGCGGCGCTCGCTGGCCGTGCGCTCCCTCCCCTCCTGCCGTCCCTTCGCTTCCCGGTGTTGTAATCCCGGGCCCGGTGCCGAGCGGCCCCAGCCCGAGCGAGCGGCAGCGCCCGTCGTCGTGGGAAGGGTGCGAGGAATAGGGCGCTTCGCCGTCCTTTTGTGCGAGCCGTGAACAAAGCTGGACGCCGGCTTTCCAGATCGGCTTTTGTCATTCAGCGACGTCAAACAAAGTCTGAAGAAATCATAACTCCAAATAATCGCCCGTACCTTCGTAGTGAACGATTGTGCTGTTGAGGACCCATTATGTACGCGATTTTCATAACTGGTTGCAAAATCTATTGAACAGGGTTCAAAAGCACAAATGGCTTTTTACCACCTTTCAATCAACCACACTCCGATGTTGTTTTGGTAAAATTAAGAGTGAATTCAGCAGCAGGGAATGGTAGTAAGCTGTGGTATTTCCTTTCAACAGTTGCCTGTTACTTTGTGTCAAGTAGTATGGCGATTTTTCCCAGCGTAAATTGATTGTCCTCCGAATTTACGTATTTTTTCTCAGCTTAGAGGTAATTATCTTTGAGTTCTTTCATCAAGTTAGCAGCTGGGGATCGTTCAGGCCTGTTACCTGCAGGGGTAGAAAAGCTGCTTTCGTAGATAAGGAAGACCCTCCCAAATTGAAAGGCTTGTTTGATTTGTAGTGGAACCTAGTCCTGGAGTAAAAAAAGTGAACATAAGAGCTATTTATAGCCAGGTAATTTATTCAGTCTTCAGCTAGAAATACTCAATGTTGTGGCGTTTGTAGCAGCCTGGATAAAACTCTTGCTGACACCGTATTTGTCTTTTGGTTTTGTACTTTTGTTCTTTTGTAGCTTTTTCTTAGGTTATGCATCACATTTTCTTTGTGATGTGTGCATGGGGGCTGTGTATTTTATGTGTATTCATACAGACAGGTACAACCTATTAGGCTTTGAGATCTGGTTTGAAATTTTTTGAAGGGTCTTCTCATGCACCTGCAAGATTCAGCTGCCAGTCCTTAGTATGTCCTGCTGGCTGATTTCTTCCAGTGACAGAGTGTATGTGGCTGGATCTGAATTATTTTCTTCCCTTAATTGTGAAGTAATTTAGTTTTGAAAGGGACTTCTGGATGTTACCTGTTTGAGCCTTTGTTCAGTTAGAGCAGAAAGCTCTTGGTAAGCTGCAAGCCTGAAATAGCACGTTACTTGGAATTTACTGATTAAAGACATGTTTACTAAAACACTGTAGCTAGAGCATAGACTTTCTTAAAGCCAGTGTGTGGGTTCCCAAATCCTAATGTTTTGGACCCTGCTCTGCAAGATCCTCACAGTGAAAGTTATGGAAATTAAAAATGCTGAATATGGTGGAGTGTGTAAATGATATGTGAGGTTTTTCTGGATACCAGGTCTGACACAGAGCTTGCAGTAGCTTCTTTGGCAAATTGCTGGCAAACAGAGATGAATGAGAGACACCAATCAGTAAGTGGCAGAGAAACTGTTACAAATGTTTGTTTGTGCTTGCTATTTCAAGCATTAGTTGAGGATTTGTCCTTTGGATACCTGGGAAAGCAGCAGGTATTTCTTGGTTCCTCAGTAAAAAGAGGGCATTTTTTCAGTGCCTGGGATTTCTTCACTTATCTTACTGACATCTGTAAATAAATGACAGAAGGAACTCAGTAATTTAAAAGTATATCTCAGAGTCATATGTGGGCACAGATGGAGTACTTGAAGCCTTGTTTCCTTTGCTAGTATTCCCAAAAAGTGGGACTTGGAGGCAGGCACAGAGCGTGCCTGACAAGCAGTTTTCCCTTTCACTGCTGCTTTAGTGGTTTCACTTTTTCCTTTCTTGGACAAGATCTGCAGAACCCTCTGCAGTTGTCCCACATAGTCATGCTGATGGTCCTCCAGTTGCAGTGGTCTCTTTTCTGCCTTCCAGGATGGTTAGTGCTTATTTAAGGGGAAATGTGATTTCTTTCTGCCTTGTTTTCTTGCAGTCACTGTGAAAGCTGTTGAGGATTCTCTGCTGCAGCAGCAAGTAGTTACTCTTTCAGATCTTTAAAACTGACAATGAATGGAAGACTTGACCTGCTGTATTGTGTCCTTTAACATTGGCGACTACACTAGGTGATCCATGGAGCTGGGTGAACAGTTGAAACAGTCACCTCATTTTTCTTCTTTTGTACAGAAAATGTAATTTCAGCATTCTCCGTGCCCTTAGTGAGAAGATCTATGATATAACTGTTTTGTGAGGGATTTGGTCCAGAAACATCTGTGTATTGTATTTGGGATGTGTGAATCCCAAGAGGTTTAGCTTGATAAAACACTGGGCAGCCACTGACCAGGAAATCAGGGGACAAGCTGCCAACTTGCCAGGACTTTGTTGAGAACTGGCTTCCCAGAACTTTACTGGGTATATTTACAGGGCATATTAGGTGTATTTTATGTCCATTTGCCTCCAAAGTAAAACAAAGCAATTATGCCTCCAGTCTGCAGTATATATTTTGGCATTCACTATAGCAGGTTGGGCACAAAAACATTTTAGGTTGATTTATATTTGATCTATTGAGAAGACCAAGAACTTCATTCATCTTGTGGTAGCGTGAAACCCTTGCACGGGTTTCTGGTTATGACCCCATTGTTTCGGCTGTACACAAACGGTGTGAGAAACACAGTCATTCTGTGACAGATTTATAATCCAAAGAGGTTTGTCTTGCCATTTTTCTAAAGGGTATCTTGTAGTTGCGTCCTGTTTCATTTAAATTCTGTGTGTTACGGTTAGGTTTAGTACTGTTTAATGATGGTCTGGTTAGCAAAATTCAAAACAAGCGTTAGGGTAGGAAAATAAACTCTGCTAGTGATTGTGATAATATTCATAGGCTGTATAAGCAGGAGGAAAGGAAAAGCCACAGCCAAGCCTCATTGAAGGGCAGGTGTGTCACCAGCTCTGAGTTTCTGCAGTGACACCTGCAGTTGCAGTGAAAGTGATTGCCGTGATGGAACTGTCCCTGCCATCGCTGCCCTGTCACTGGTGACTCTTCATGGGGTGGGGAAGTGTTTGAGTATCTTGAAGGTGAGAACTTTGAATGTTTTAAAATACTCTGATTAGACAAAAGTCTGAGTAATAATTCACAGGATATGTACCTGCAACAGGCAGCTAAATGCTCTCTTGCTCATTTTTTCATCAAAAGAGGATTCCCCAAAATACAGAGGATAATGTAATGCATTTAATTTAAATGTACTTTGAGTGTAATGAGTTGCTCTGCATTAAAAGGGGAAAAAATCAGTATTATTAACTCAGCTCTGCAGTATTGTGCCTTAATTTGCATCATATATTGTAACAGAAGCAATGCTTTTTACAGAATTTTGATATCACATAAATTTTTGCAGTGTGGTTTTAGTCAACTTCATTAGTTTAAAATGTGGAAGCAGCTTGCAATTCTTTGTGTCTATATTCCCTCAGTTCACCATCTTAAGGAGAAAACTGTCAGTCTTGCCATGCTTTGCTTGATAAATACAAGCAGATGTAGCAGGGATAAGTTAGAGAAATATCAAAGTCTCACAAGATACATACCAGGAAATAGATCTGGTTTGTGGAAGCGATTTCCTTTTCACTGCTGCAGCTGTTGAATTGATTTAAATTTGCTTCTCTTTTCTTGTTTTTTTTTTTTTATAAAAATCCCACCTAGAGCCATTTGTAGGCCTTTATACTTCCTCTGTGAGAGCCTGATCCCAAATTTGACTGGAAATTGGTGGACAGAGCTCAGATGTCTTTGGAGGACTGAAGTCATCAGAGATTTCACTTATGCAGAGAATCAATACTCAATACAATGAATGAGATTTGTGCAAATGAGCACATTGTGTGCTCAGAGTCAGAATGTCAGGGATATGGAAGTGGTGAACAAGCTCAGATAAAATTTTCTAAATTAATTCTTATTTTTCCTATCCTGTGTTCAGTTGGAAATTCACGGTACAATGGTCAGGCAGAGGAGCTGTTCCATGTATTATTGCAGGGGTATAGAGGGCTTGAAAAGGAAGCATAAATAGAAGGGTTGGCAGGTATTGTTCAGTAGGAATAATGGATACTGTAAATATGAAAAATGTATTATCTACTTGTCCGTTTATATTTGGGAACGAAAGCACTTGAGGAGTAGTATGAGAACAAGGGGGATTTATCAGAAGAAAACTGAACCTCAATGACTGGAAATGTGAGCAAGGAGACCACAAAGCTGGGTAAAATGTGCTCTTCCTGGCTGCATGTCCTTCTTTGTGGAAGAGAAGATCATCTTTTGGAGAAGATTTTCGAGACCCTCTTGTTTCCCTCTGTGTTGTGCGAGGAGCAGGCGTTGCTGTAGTCAGGTTTGGCCAGCTGAGAGTTAATTACAATGCAGGATTGGGCACAGGGATGAGCTGCCAGCTAATGAGGTGCAGCCCTTCTCACTCCATCTTTTGGGCACTGAATCTGTCTTCTGTTCAGGTTACTGAAGGGATTTTAGTAGTAATGAAAAATTGAGTAGTGGTACCAAGTCCCTGCTGAAAGAAGATATGGGTAGTTTCACTTTCAAAGTTTTTTTTTAAGACTTGGTTTGAATATCTCCTCTCTTGGAGACAAAGCAAACAATAAATCCCACCAAATAAAAACGTGGGGTTTTTGTTTTAAAGTATTGATGTATTTTTATAATTTTATCTTCCATATTTACTAGTTCATAATAACTTTCCTTTTTTATTTGTGAAAATAATCTATAGAAAGTTTCCTATTGAATATTTTGATGTGTATGCCATTCATTAGGATTGAAGATTGTGCCCTTCCCCACCCTGGAAAATTACTGTTCTGAGCCTAAAATTAAATGGAAATTTGGATAGGTTTTATCTGTCACATTTGAATCAATGGTTCTACCAGAGATAATTCATCTTTAAAACTTGTACTGTGGACTGAAGTTTAAGACAGACAATATTCTATGCCCTAGTCCTCTACTTGACTTAGAGGAATGGAAATTTTTCTAAACAATGCTATCTTGATATATTTTTTTTAATATCTTAGTACTCTTGTATTAGTAAATTCTTTACTGAATTGATGTGATAACTACTCATACCCGTTTGCACCAATTTTTGTGTTCTGCAAAGCTCCTTTAGTACTTGATGAGTTAAATTTCTTTACACTTACAACTATAATTGATCATAACTCTAAAAAGCACCAAAAACTGGAGTGTTGTTTTACTCAGAAGTTTATGGCAGAGTTTAGAAACGTTCCCATATAGCTGATATTCTTCAGTTTCCTGCTCTTAAAATTTCATGGAAGGAATGCAGTTAGAGGCTCGCCAATTTGGGTTAGACCAGGAACTGCAAAATCAAACCCGACCCAGACAGGACAGTTTTTATTCAAACCCATGCCTCTGTTGAACTGTCTGTTTTTGTTCTGCCCCTGGCCCTGTTTCACTCCCCCACCTCTCTTTAAATTCACAAGTTTTTAAATGTAGAGATGTTTCTAATTTAGAAAATTATTTTGGTGTAATGAACTAAACCAGAGGAGAGTGGACTAAGCTGAGGGAGGTCAAAAACCAGATGGAAATAGAAAATCTGAAAACATGGAGTAAAGAAAAAAAATCCCTCTTGAAATAATGGAATCTAAATGCTGAAATTATACATCTGCTCAGCAGCTGTGCATTCCTTAGCCAGAGGTTCCGTTGCAGAAATGGCATTACTGAAGTTTTTTTCAAAGCTGCAAATGCTGTTGTATAATATTTACATCTCTCTAATACTGTTAGTAAAAGTCTTAGGAGCCTGGAGAACAGAGGTGGAGGGAAGAGCTGATGTAAGAATTTCCTTCTTTGTCCTTAAGCTACTACCCTGTAGTGGGTATAGTTGTTTGCTGTAATGAAATTCTGTGATTTTCTTGCTTGATTTTTCTTTATAAATATATTCTAATTTCCGCTGACTTAATTTCAGAGGAGAAATTGGTTACAGGAAAAGTAACCAACTAAAACTATATGAAAGGAGGGTGCACTAGTGAGAAAAGAATGTTACAAATGCCTCAAGTGTTTTGCTCCCATCAATGGCTAGCAGTATTGCTCCAGAGGCACACATAAGACAGTCTAGTAGACAGCTGTGGAATTACACCACTCTGTGGAGGCTTCTTCCTACATCCCAATAACCAGGAGCTAGCTGAGTCTGTAAGGCACATTTAAATCCACTTCAGTATCTTTCCATAGCACATTAAGTAATTGGAGTTAGAAAAGGTTTCTCTAAGCTACTAAGCAGGTTATAAAAATGTGTAATTTTACTTTTTTTTGGTGTTCTTTCTTGTCTTTGTATTTTTTGACAATGTTGATGTTCATCAGTAAGATATTCATGTGGTAGAGCCGGTCTTTGAGAAAACATTGGTTGGAGTGCTGATGTATAAAGGGTGATTTAGTTAATGAGACCCTTAGATGTTTTGGGGTTTTTTGTGCTTTATTGAGTTTTTTGATTGGGTTTTTTGGTTGGGTTTTTTTTGTTGTTGTTTTTGGGGGGTTTTTTTGGTTTTTTGCTTTGTACAAAGGAACTCTTGTTTCAAAGAATTTTTACCAAAATTTAAAAGTTTGGGGTTATGTAAGAGAAAGGTCCTTGTTTTCAGTGATTTTGAATTTTTATTTCATACTGTTTCTGCTTTTGGAAGAAGTAATTGTTTACTGCAAGGTATTTTTTACTGTGTGTTCTTGGATCAACTGAAGGTAGAATATATCTCCTTTGGGTTACTTTGAGAAGAGCAGCTGTGGGTGTGCTATAAATACAGATCCCAGGGTCTCCTGAGCATTTGAAAGGGCAGGAGTGGGGCTTTGGGTGAGGTAACAGGGAGTGTGGGCAGAGGAGCAGTGGTGTGGTGAGAAAGGCTTGCTGGGTTTGAGCCCTGGAGGGGAGCCCAGAGCTCTCTTCTAGCCTGGGACAGGAGTGACAGAACTCTTCATCTCCTTGCTCTGTATATAACTGCAAAGCACCTCTTCCCGTATCTATCCACCCATGCATTATTACTCCACTGTCACTGTTGAGTTTTCTCTCTAGCATCTGTAACTTTGTCATAGTGTGAAGTGAGGTTTCCGGCTATTAAAGTGTAGCCAGTATGAAGTTTCTAAAACTTAACCTAAGGTGATTATTTTATCTGGATTTTACTGTTTTCCATATGTTGTGGAAAAGACTGGGCACAAACAGGAGAAATGGGAGATCTGTGTGCTGTTGCATGTTGTTTTGATCAGAGACGGGGTGGGACAGTTGACATGGCTGGAGTGCTGCAAGGGCTGGTTATGGGCTCTCCAGGAAGGGCAGGCTGAGATGGTGAGGGATGCACGGTGTTGTGAGAGTGCCATGGAGATTCCTGCAGTTCTTCCTTTTGGGTGAAAGGGGAGTCAGTTGAGAGGTGTGGGTCAGGCCTAGCAGCAGGTCAGCGTGGGTGATGTTGGTAGGTGCTTGCAGGAGGTATCTCAGAGGATGAGTGGGGAGCAGCGGATATTAACTGCAATTCCTTAGGGTAGTGGCAGTGTCGCTTGTAACATCCTTATCCACAAAGTGATGGAAGTGCAGATGGGACAAATAGACAGTGAGATAGACTGAAAACTGGATGAGCTACTAGGTTCAAGGAGTTCTGCTCAGCCACACAGATTCCAGCTGGGGACCAGTCACTAGCAGTGTGACCCAAGGGGTGAGCTGGATTTCCAGTAGAGTGCAACCAAGTGAACACTCATGGGTGATGGGAAAGAGCACACACTCAGAAGTTTGTAGGCAATACAGGACTGGGAAGAGTGTTTGAGGGGCCAGGTGGCTGTGCAGCCCCTCACAGGGACCTGGATGGACTGGAGAAGTGAGCAGAGAGGAATCCACCAAGGGAAGTGCAAAGCCCTGCACCTGGGGAGGTGCCTCCTAAGCTGTCCAAGGATGAGTATTGTGGGCAGGCTGGGGAGGTGATGAGGCCCTTCAGCTCAGCACTGGTGAGACACATCTGGAAGGCCTTGGCTGGGCTCCCAGGAAGAACTGAGCAGGTACGGTACCCCTGTGGCAGAGGAGTGGTAACAGCAAGCAACGAGGGCTGTTTTATTCTGTGTGTTTGGAAATAATGTGGAAGGGGGAGTGGATGGTGAGGTGGTGAAATTTGTAGCTGATACAGGTACTGTAAACTGGCTTGAGCAGTATGGAATGCCTGGATGATAAAATACTGGATGAGGTACAGTAAGTGCAATGTAATTTAATTCAAACAGAGGCAAAAAGAGTAATAGGCTCTAAACGAGGTATTAACACTTGGATAGATCTTTGTCTTGAAGTTTCTACTTTAGATTGAACCTATCTGTGTGGGTTTTTTTTCCTCTCTTCTGTTTTTTGTGTTGCTACTTTTTTACTTGTGGCCAAGTAAAAGCTTGGATTTGTTTGCTAATTTAACTGAAAACTAACCACATAAAAGCCCCTAGGTTTTCAGTATTTTCAACTCACTGTGGTACCTTATGAGGAGTAAGAGAAGAGGAGGACCAGTACTTGCTTTAGAAGCAACATTTTATACAGTAAGTATTTTTAAAACATGATTATACAGCTATGCAAGCTCCTTATATATGGACATGCAGGTTACCTCCTTTTGGTAACACAATTTCAACAATCCCATTAAAATGAGATAGTAATGTTTTTTTGTCCTGGTTTGATTTTTTCCTTCTTTCAGCAGTACAGATAGGATGCAGTACTAAATAGCCTTTGGCCTCTTCTGTTAAGGAAAGAAACAGTGGAGAAAGAGATGGTGATGGTAATCTATCAAACCTTAAATGAAATTAAGAAACTGATGAATAGTGTTTCACCACTATTTTTTTTTCTCCACAGTGTAAGGGAATGGCAGGTTTGCAAGGATGGTAAAATGGGCCAGTTTTTTCCTTCCTCACAGCAAATATTTCAGTTGAAAAGTTACTGCCAGAATACGTGGCTGGGGATGAAAGTGCTGTGCAGATTTGCAGTCGCACGGATTTGTTGACAGATGTGTGCACTGATGGCAATAGCGCAGTCACTTGTGCCTGGCTGTAGGTCATGAGCTCCCTGGGTTTCTGGATGAAGCCAGGGAGGAGGACTCTGTTCTCCCTTAGCTCCCAACCAGTCTCATAGCAGGCAGTGTCACAGGCAGAGTTCTGGAGTAGACATCTGCCACAGAGCAGGCGGCGAATTCGGAGCCCTTTTATCACACCCACACACAGCCAGGCACGTCAGCTCCTCTGCTCTTGCACTTAGTAGTGTCTGTAACGCCTACAGCTTTTTTTTAATGTGCACTGGCACCCATCTGCCTTCGCTGACACGTTTGTTAGGTTTGCTGTAACGAAACTGCCATCAAACGTGAAGTAGCATGTCTTTTCGAATCTACCTTATCTTAAACATTTTCTGTTCAGGTAGTTTATTTTGCTTAGTGTGGAAAGATTGATCATATAATTTCCTAAGGACTGGAGCAGTGTAGCCAGGTAGACTTCCATTGATGTCTGCTGGATGAATAATTAACTGCCAGATGGAGAGGGCAGTTCTGTGCTGCAGATAAGCAGCCTAAGCAGCCGGGTACACTCGAAGGGCCAGTTCTACTCCTTGTTCACGCCACCCTGCTGCGTACTTCCCTCTTCCTTTGCAGCAGCCCCGGTTGGCACTGCTCTGATGCTGTAGGAATCTAAACTGGCTGGGAGCCCATTACCCTTTTTTGCCTTCTTTTCAATATTTTTTTTCAGTAGTCTTCACTTTTTGCCAGTCTAGCTGTGGTTGTGGGGGCAGACCAAGTATTACTGTTAGCATAGAGAACAAGAGTGCCCCTTCCAGGCCCAGTTTAGTTGTAGTGTAATGTGCTTGTGGTAAGTCTGCTGTTTAAGAATGTTTCCCAGTTTGGAGTGCCCTTTTTTTTTCCCTTAAATTAGCTTGAATGTTGGTGATCCCATGTAACTTCTTATATTGACTATATTTTCACTCCACAAAGCAAAAATGGGTTGGTCAGAATATTTACTTTCCCGTCCCCACATTCCTCTTTGCTCTTTCACAGTTGAATCCTTTATTTTGTAGTTCTGTTAATGTTTTCTGTCTCTGATGTAGTCTGTAAAGGTACAGAAAGTATGTACAACAAAAGTTTGGCAAACTCCTAAAACTTCAAAGACAAGCTTCATGTATCAGCAGGCTTGAAGATTAGATGTCTAGTCAGATTATGGAGTGGATGTCACACTGTTTCTGTTTCAAAGGTCTTGGGCTGTGTTAATGTCCCCAGAGGTGAAAGATGTTACAATCAGAAGTGTTCAGTAAACTTGTTCTGCCTGTAAGAGGGAGGTCAATATGCACTTTACTGTCCAGCCAGCAAGATGTTGTTTGGCACCTGAGGATGTGGGAGGGAAGGGAGAGACACCTGTGGTTATAGGAATATGTGTGTGAGTGGGGAAATGGATTTATTGCTAAGGGACGGGGAGGGTGAAATCATACAGGATATATAGTGAGCTGGAGCAATTGCACTGGGAAAAGATATAGACCAAAATAGAACAAATTTATAAAAAAACCAGGCCTTCCTATGTCTGTTGCTCATAATGCAATTAGTTTGATGTGTGATGACTTCTTTTTTTCCCGTGAATGAAGAGAAAATTTTGAGAGGAAGGAATCACTTGAGTTTTAAGAACTAGAAATATCATAGCTGTGTGTTTGGCATCACTGCCAGAGCAGAGCAGATCAATTCAGCCCAGGTTTTTCTTCTGTTCTCATTAACCCAGGCTTTATTAGAACAGAGAGAAAGCACAATCAAATCTTTATATAGCAGGCTCAGATGTAACAACAGGTGTGCTATTCCCAAATCCAAGGATTTCTACAGAGTTGGTCAAAAGGAGCATGAAGTGACATAGCATCTAGCAAGTGAAATGTTGGTGCTCTTCTCTGTATTACTCTAAGCTGGCTCATCGCTATGATTGGGGAAATATATTTGAGAATTAAATACAGTCTCTAAAAATGTATTTTTTTCAAAGAACTGTTGTAGTTGAAGCAGAAAATTACCTTTTGACAATGAAATAATGAAATTAAATGCCACTGTAACAGTGCAGTTGGTATGAGAGAATAATCCAAAAATACAGTGTTGAAATGTCTGACAAGCTCCTAGGAGTACTGATGCAGCCACATGTTTATATATTAGTATGTCTGCAGTCCACACTCTTCCACCTACGGAACCCATTACATTGTAATAAAAAACAGATTCTGCTTAAACTGCTTGTTGCAAATTCACTTGTATTTTGAAAATGCTGGATTTGACAAATGCTATTCTTCTGCACTGAGTTCTCTTTTCAGCAGGAAGTAGTATCCAGAATTTGCTTTTGGAAGGTATACTAAGATGTATTTTAGTCTTGTGCAAAGAAATTTGCCAATACTGTTGAGCTTTTAATTTTAATTTAGAATGCAAATTTGTAAAAGTATACTTTAAAAATAACTTTATTTAAACCATTAATTTGGATACATCTTTCAGAAGATTCTCTTCTCCTGGAAGCAGTGACCAGCACACCTTCCTTTGGCCAGGCACACAGCATTCAGTTACACCTCAGTGGGACTGGTTGTCCATGATGTGTTAGAGATCAGTGAATAAAGTGGCACTTGCTAGAGCAGCTAGTAATGTTTGCAGTCACATTTCTCATAGGAAAGGAAGTGTGTTCAAAAGGACATTTTGTGTAGAATGCCACCTGTCAGGCTCTGTGTTACTCGTCCACCCAAGAGAAGTACAAAAAAAACTTTTAAAGGATATTTTCCACTTCCAAAGTGCTTTCTAACAGTACTTTCTGTAATCTTTGTTTCTTCTTCACCACTGTTTCACCGTGTCTGTATGTTTCTGTGATACGTGGTCTGTAAAATATTAAAACTGTTAGAAGCAAGTATATTTCCTGACACTGCTTTTCATTTGTTAAAATTAATTTCCAGTGGCAGTGGGAGTTTGCATTTTTGGTTGGTTTTGTTTTGGTTTTTCTCCTTGGTTCCCTCTCCCTCCCACAGTGACTGCTTGTAATCTTTGCTGGCATGAAACTTGTGCTGAAGTACTTGAAGGTATTTGTGAATGTCCTTGTAAAACATCACAGTGGCGTTTTCTATCTGCTCTGCTGGAAAACAGAATCCTTGGTAAAATATGTATACATCTGGTTATTTTTAGCACAGTGGGTTTAACCCCTGTTGAAACCTTTAGGATTACTTTGTAGTTTTAGCACTGGCTTAATTTTCTTTATATGTAGTTGTTGTGTGAAATATCCCAATAATAGGTCTTGAGACCAAAACACGACCTGTGGGAGTGACGGGAAAGTTTATGTTAAAAAAGACACAACAAAGTAAAACTACAGGGAGGATGCTAAGGGTGGAACTGTTACATTGGCCTTCTGAAAGAGAATCAACTCTAATAACTTCTTGCAGGGCATTTAATAGCTGTCAGGTAATCATGTTATGGTGTTTTAAGCTTCAATTCTAATGTGTAAACATACTTGCTCTTCCACTGCTAACCAACAATTTGAGTAAATTTTATTCCAGTGAGTAAGAATTATTAAATATATTTTAAAGGAAAAATAGCTGTTTATTTGTTATATGTATGACATTTTCTGTTACTTTAGGTTTATAGAGAAATTCTGGTTAACATAGAAAATACTTCTAATTCTGATTATCTGATAGAAGTTACAAATTGGAAATAAAATTCTGTAGAATGTTAGGAGAGGTTCCTTTGGGGGAAAAAATTAAAAGTCTGAGATTTACATAATCTGAGAGACAAAATGCTATCGTGTATAATACACAGAATCAAAATTACTCTATTTTGCCTTCTGTAAAAAGAGGTCTTGCATATGTAAGCCTGTTTGCAGTAAACAAAAAAATTGTTTAAAGTGCTCGTATTCTGTAACAAAGGCGTCTGAGTAGGGTTTTTGTTCTCATATGTAATAAACAAAAAATAATAAATTCTATGCTTACTTTGCCTAGAATTATAGGGTTAGTTAGTGCTTCTGATCCTTGACCTGCAATAACATTTACTGATAGTGGGGATTTTTGATGGGTGTATTAGTATATTGATAAGAGTGATTACTTTCATCATCTTGCCTGCTCTAGGTGGTTGTTTTCTTTTTTTTTTTTTTTTTTCCCTCCAGATTCAAGGCCTTTTGGAAACTCTCATCGTAGTGGTATTTGGCATTCCTCACTAGATTCTAGGGTTTTATCATGAAGACAATGCTTTAGGTCTCTTAGCATTTTGAATTCTTTCCTATTTTGTAGTTGTGAACCAATACAGGGGAAACCATGTGAGCGAAGGAGTCCTGTGTAATAGTCAGTGAGCCTTGAATTTCTGGTTTTGGCTTAAGATCCAGGCCTAAAACTTTGTAAGAGCAAAGAGTTTCTGGCAGCCTATTGCTGGCGAGATACTTTTTTACACGAGAGACTCTGCCTATCCAGTGTATAGTGACCAAAGGTCTCTTCTCAGGAGTGTTGCAGAATCACCACCCTTAGCAGTGCTCTGCAGTGTCAGGTTTAGTTCAGCCAAGGACAGTACAAAGCACCTCCTGTGGGAGTCATACCAGGGAGCGCCAGTGTGAGTGGCTGGTTCCACACTCATGGCCCACAGACTCGCACCCTCCGAGATACGTGGAGGACTTTTTCCTCAGTTCCTGATAGAACATTTGGCAGTGTGCTTAATGAGTAAAATTACTATTGCTAGAAAAATGTTTTTGAGGTTATTCTCTTTCTATTCTTACATGTGCTGTCACTGGAATGATAATTTTTTCCAAGGTCCCTGTTATCTGGTAGCATAATGGCATCTTACTAATTTCAGTATGTTCAGAATGGTAAAATTCTTGTCCGTTTTGTTTACAGCAAAATACTTAATTCCAAATTGCAGCAGCCTTGTTTCATGGTACAAAACCACTTGCTTTTAGAGAAAATAGATGGAGACAGTTTATCTGTAAAATCATCTCACACTTCTTTTGAGGGATAACTTACTAATTTCTGTGCTTGTACCTAATTGACCTGAAACTTAAGACATTGTCCTGTCGTTATATTCTAAATAAACCGTGTGTCTCTAGTTTGGAAAATTAAGTGAATTCATAACAAAATGGAATTCACTTAATTTCTCAAATGAAAGGGACAATTCACATCTTTCCAGAAATCTGTCTCGTTGGATCTGCATGAATGCATTGGTTTTGAGATGCGAGGCCTTCGCAGTGGACGAGCTGTTGTTAGCAGTTCCTTGCTTCTGAGTGAGAGGGTTCGTGCTAAAGGGTAGCGCACTTCGGGTGAGTTTGGAGTCGGGGCGGAGGTGGCCCGAAGGAGGGAGACGTGCAGACCCGGGCACTGCTTCCCCTGGGCTGCCCGAGCAAAGGCTCTCCTGCCTATTTCAGGAGAGGCTGGCGCAGCCCGGTTCCCGGGGAGGCCGTGCTGGGCCGGGATGCCATTTTGAGGTTCGCTGTGTGCGAGCGCGGCGGGAGGGAGCGGTGCAGGAGGAGGGGCGGCGCGGCTCGGGTTACGCGCTCCGCATTCCAGCGCCGCCGCCGCGCCCGCGCCGGGAGGGCCCCGCGCCCGCCCCTCACCGACAGGGAGCCCCTCACTGACGGGGAGACCCCGCCCGGAGAGCCCCTCACTGACGGGGAGACCCCCCCCGGGGAGCCCCTCACTGACGGGCCCGCCGCCCCTCACGGGGAGCCCCCGCCCCTCACGGGCACGCCGCGCCCGGGATGTCTCACTGCGGCAGCGTTTCGGGCCTTTGCCTTGCCTCCCAGTACGCACAAGAACTTATTAGGAAAGAACTTGGTTTTGAACTATTTTTAGAGATCAGAAATCCTGGTGACGCTGTTTAATTTTGCTTAGCTGTAACAGTGGTTATAAGGACTTTCTGGAAGCAGACTATTGGGTACTTCAAATATTTCCTTGAGAGCTAGAAGGTTAATTATCCGATGCGTTTATTGCCTTCTCATTTTTCAAGTTGTTACCTGTATTTACAGTATTATGTAGATTCTAGGTAAATATTTGCATTCTTTCGTGGAGGTGTAGATTTTTGTATTTTGCTTGTTTTTCCTTCTCTTCCCATGGATACAAAATAGCAGTTTGAAGTAATGTGCTTTAAAGATCGTGTAATTTCCATTTCATGTTTGCACTGCAGCAGTACTGAGTTGTTCCTTGGCAGAACAATGGTTGGGTACTTAGTGCACACTTCTTAAAGCTTTCACCATTAAACAAAACCAACCTGCAGGAAAATATCATTAAGGCTTTTTATAATAGAACTGAATTTGTATTTAAAGTTTCAAGTTGACTTCGGAACAGAATGTTTTGTGGAATATTTATTGTAGCTGTTACAGCAACGTCAACTGGTACCTACTGTTCCTGCAGGGTCATTAGCTTGTCTTGTGTACTTCTTTGGGGCCACATAAATCTTTTCAGGTAAAAGAAACTGAGGACATCTCAATTTGAAACTCCAAGCACGTTGTGTTGTGCAGTTTGGGGTGTTGTGTTCTTCCCTCCACTTTTAATTCTTATTGTAAATCATTCTGCCAAGCAGGAGCCTATAACTGTTCAATTTTTTTGTCCTCTGCCTTCAGTGTATTACCACAAACATGAGATAAATAACGACTTTAGATTAAGTTCAAGAGCTAAGTACGTTTTTGTCCGTGGGAAGGCTCAGCAAGGGCATGAGATACCGCATTCATCAGAGCTTAAATGATGAATACTGTGTATCAAATGCTGTGAAATGTACAAAGCAAATCAGCTGCAAAAATATCTTCTCTGGCAACGGGTTAGAGTGGTATTATTTGTAAAATAACTTGAAGCTGTTAGATCATGGGATTTTTTTTCATGGCATGTAATCTCTTTGTAGCTAAAGAAGTAAAATGATCCTGGGTTGTGGTTTGCAGTGCAGCTCTCTTGTCAAAGGAATTCCTTTTATTCCACTCCCTCCTCCCACAAATAAAAGCCATCACACGCTGAATTGAAGAGACCGCTGTAGTTGTTTTAGTTAAAATGAAACACTTGAGGAGAGTATCTTGTTGTGATGAAAATTCTTTCTGAGAGTTGCTGCTACTGCATCCCTGAGCTCCCCAAAACTGAAGGGATCCAACTGATTCTTTGTTTCACTGTAGGGAGTCTTCTGTGTCTCTGCCAGCAGAAGTGTCCCTGGTACAGGTTGGAGAATTTTTCTTCATCTCAGCCTGAACATGTGAAATCTAGTCCTGTCTGGTTGAAATCTGTACATAGACTATTGCTAAGATTGAGTTTTCCCTAAAATCAGTAAAATCTGATGATAATAGCAGAAATAAAACATTGACATTACTAAGAATGTACTATGTATAGTCTTATTAAGACTATGCATAGTAAAAATAAATTACTTCATCACCTCATGTACCTCTTTCACAAGTTCTTCTCAGTGTTTTCTCAATTTACTGCTCCCCATGCTGTAAATTAAAATGTTGATTCACACATAGCAGTATGCAGTGGATGCAGCTGTTGTTATGAATATATAGCAGTAATTGATGTAAAAACACCACCACACATTTTTGTTTCTGTTCCAGTCTGTACCTCTGTAATGGGTTTCAGTGCAGTTCAAATAGTTTCATCATTTTCTCACTGTGATCAGTGTGTATATTGACTAGAAATGAGAATAGAACTATAAATGCATATATAATGTGTTTTACTTAGGTATTTCTGCCAGTAGTCTGTGATGCTAAAGACCCTGTGCTGAGATCCAGGGCAAATTAATAAATGCACAGCTCTGGGTAAAAGTTTATCACCAACACCCAGTTTCTTGCTTTGGTGAAAAAGAGTACAGCTGGAGTCACTGTAAGTTAACTCACGTATTTGAGTTATGCTGCTTCCGCCCACGCATGCTTACCTTGCAGAATGTTTGCATAGATCTTCATAAAAACACTTCCCTTAATCTGCCGTGGCAAGCTACAAAATTATTTTGGCACTAAATTAACATGGTGTTGGAGCTGAGGGCCTAGGGAATGGAGGATATGTTCTGTGTCTACTGTTGGTTTTGCTGTGAAGCTGTTATTTGCTCACCTGTCTGATAAGGCAGTGAGATCATGGGTGGGTCTGTGCCTTTCATTTTTATGATATTCCATGTAGCAGGTTAAGTCATTGTCCTGATCTCAGAAATTCAGCTTACCAAAAATCTAAACAAAAAAAACCACAGTCAACAACATGAAGCCCATCCTATCAGTTATATGAAGAACTTCATGCTTAGGTTACATGGAATAGTAGCTCAGGTCTGCAGCTTGGGGGACATCAGTGGGATCAAGCTGAAGCTTTTTGGGTTTGGCTCAGTGTTCTGCTGGACTGGAAGAGAAATCACAGCCTGGAGGCTGCAGCCTTGGTCTTCCAGGTCTGGGTTCCCCAGTACAAGAGGGAGACTGATGTAATGGTGTGGCCTGCAGGAGAGGGGCTGCCACACACCAGGTGTGTTTGCTCAGCCTGCAGAAGGCTGAGGAATGATGTTTGTTGTCTTCAGAGAAGGTGGAGCTAGAGTCTTCCCAGGAGTACATGTTGAAAGGATGGTAAATTAGTAGTTGCAAGTTGCAGCAAGGTAATTTCTTACTGAATTAAAAATAAAAAAAATAATGAGAATGGTGAGGTACTTGGGACACGTTGCTGTGAGCGGCTGCAGAACTGCCTTTTTTGGACATGTGCAGGATATTCCTTGTCAAAGTCCTGAGCAGCTTAACTGAACGTTGAATTTGGCTTTTTATTGGGCTTTTTATGGGGTTGGACTGAACAACTTCTGGAGGTCTCTTCCAACCTGTGAGAATTGATGGTTCGGTGTGACAGCAGCCAGGGTCTGTAGGGCTGATGGCTCATATGAAGAGGTCCTGTTGTTTTTCTCCAGAGCTCTTGCAGATTGTATTGCACCTGATTTCTAAGGTGAAAGTTAGTGAATGGAGGATTGGGGTGAAAATTGCTTGACCTTGTGTAGCACCAACCATGTTGGTTTATCTGGATTCAGTGGTTAAATTTTCATTTGTATTGTGTATCGGGGTGAAAATGAAAACTGGAACTTGAGTGTGCATTCATCCTTCGGTGTCACAGGAGGGAAGAGCTCAGCTAACAGATGTGGCACTGAGTGCTGGCCCTTTTTTAGGGTCGGGTTTGTGGGGTTTTTCTAGTAGATCTTTCTTTAGAAGGAGACTTTATTTTTTTAATTCACTTCTAAAATTAGGTACTTGTAACTAAGGTTTGTTTATTTCAGATGGCCTGCATTCTAGCTTTCTGCAGATCTAGGTTGAGGAATTAAAAACTGTGTAGACTGTTTCTTGTGTTTATCCCTCGTTTGTGGTAGTGTTCTATTCCCTGATTTAAATCTGTCTTTATACAAAGAGCTGAGCCAATAGAGCTGCCAAATAGTTTGGTGCTACAGGCTATCTGAAAATCTCAATCTGAATATTTTGTCAGTGGGAGCTATTGGGTGGATGCCTAGCATTTCGTTTTTTAAAATTTTTTTAGTCTGGCGACTTGATTGTCTGATCTGGGTTCCTATTTTATTTTTAATCTTAGCATTTGTATTAACAGAAATAACTGTACATAGTCTTGTGCTACAGCAGTTACTGCCTATGTCTTTTTGAAATTATGGGTGTTTGTGACCTGGGAAAGATGTTAAATGCTGTTTGTTTTGAAGAGCATATTGAAACAATGGAAAGACTTGAAAAAATACTGAAATTCTGAAGTGTTTTTTCTCAGTGTTAGATTTGGCAGTGGTTTGCAAACATGACAAATCATTTGCCAGGAAAGGAGTAACTCTTAATGTGCTTCCTGTGAGTACTAAAATCCTATTGTTGGGCTCAGAATGAGGGAGTTTGTTTCAAAGTGAACTCTGGGTAGTTTTCTTCCTTCTTTTTGTGGGGCACGGTATTAAATGGCTCTAGGTAGAACTGTTGCCTAGTCAACTGTTGCCTGTTGTCCCCTAGTAGGGAACTATTTTTATATAGATATAATTGAAAACTGACAGTAATATTTTTTTCAGCATAAATTTATGCATGGCAAGTTTTCAAACTCAAGAGAGGACAATGCTGTAATTTCTGTTGTATTGTGAAATAAACTGTGATGGGTTTTGTATCGGTGTTCTGGCCATCTGCAAGTCTTGTATAAGCAAATAATTGTGTTATTTTTCCAATTGGCTTTTTTTGGCAATGTTATCAAATGTGAATGTTACCACTCAACTCCGCCGAATCCTTTTTGTGTTAATTTTTGTCAAATAAATTGTAAAATAAACAAACCATGGTAGAGGATGAGAAACCTTAAGGCAAATTACTAAACTAGAGAAAATGCCCCAAATACTAAAGGCAAAAATATTTTTCCCTGGCTCTTTGTACTTTTTTCAAGTATTGTGTACTGG
Source organism: Catharus ustulatus (assembly GCF_009819885.2). Classification (NCBI taxonomy): domain Eukaryota; kingdom Metazoa; phylum Chordata; class Aves; order Passeriformes; family Turdidae; genus Catharus; species Catharus ustulatus. The sequence goes on along the minus strand of NC_046228.1, from coordinate 27,162,581 downwards.
CATTGAGATCTCTTAGGGTGTCTTCCTTTCTGCTACTTCTTTCAATTTTGATTGCTTGGAGATGATACTTTCTATAGTGTGTATGCATAAACGTATGGAGATAGCTCCAAAGGACTAGTGGCAACTCGCAAGTTATGTTTACTTTTGAGATGGTGACTGTAAGTTAACCCCAGATGCAGAATACTCATGGAGTCACAGAATGATTTGTGTTGGAAGCGATCTTCAAAGCATCTTGTCCAAATCCCTGCAGTAAACAGGGACACATCTCCAAGTAGATCAGGCTGCTCAGAGCTCTGTCCATCCTGACCTCGAATGTTTCCAAGAATGAGGCATCCAGCATCTCTCTGGACGGTCTGTGCCAGTGTTTCACCAGCCTCATGGTAAACAAATCCTCCTTGGATTGACTCTGAACTTACTACAGAGTTTAAAACCTTTACCCCTTGCCCAGTCACAAAGGCCCTGCAAAGACATGTGTCCCCATGTTCCTTTATTTGTTTACCTTGTGTATTGGCAGCATTCTGCAACTCTTAATTCTCTTCTGAGGCCTATTTTTCCACCTTCTAATGACGTTTGGTGCATTTAGTGTCTGTCTTGGCTTTTATTTAAAACTGCACATTTCATGTTTTCCTTTTTGTTAATGTTTTTAATTAGGTTTACTGCAGAGAAATAGAACGTATCTGTGAAGGGGAAAGCTTTCTCAAATATGGCTGTCAAGGGAATACAACTGTGTTTTTTTCACTAGGTATTTTATTGTTGTTGTGTGGTCTCTTGCAGTAACTCAGGCTTTTAAAAAGTGGTCCATTTTCTTGGAATTTTGGGCTGTCTTCCATGTCTTTTTCTTTGATTTTATGTGTCTTAATAGGTTTGATCAATTTAGATATCATTATTGTCAGAAAACAGCAGTGATCTTGCAGAGAGTCAGCTAAAGAAAAGGTGAAAATTGTTCCTCCACTGATGCATTCTTTGCAACAGCTGTACTGGAAAAATTTCTCATGTAAAAAGTGCCTTTTTTGATATTTTGATTTTAGTAGCATATGAGGAAGCCTTTTTAAACAGGATAAAATAAAGTAAGATAAATATAATAAAGATAAGACTAGATTATAAGGAACTTCCTATTGTAATTGTGCACTGTTTTGCAGAACTGCAGTAGCAGAAATTTAGCACTTCCTAGGTTCTCCATAAACTATTTTAATTTCACTTGGTGACAGTGACTTGGAAAGTTTTTTATCTGTTTTTCAGTGGTAGCTGTGTATCTTGCTGCTGTATGATTGGTATTTGACACAATTATTTCTCCTAAAAACATAACATGAGAACAGTCTGACCTTGCAGCTCATCAAAATACACCCAACTTTAGATACACAATTATAGCCTATGCTGTGAAAACGTCTAATATTTACAGTTGATGGAAGAGTTTAAAAATTGTAGAATCTACGATTTTTTTCTTTAATGTGAAAAATATTTTTTTAATAATCCAGGTACTGGAAAACCTGTAAAAAAATGTACTTTCACTTGCAGTAATGGAAAAGTTGTTTGTCATCACTTCATGTGCAGTAGACACTTTGGTTTCTCGTGTGGAGTCAGTGTGTCTCAAGCAGCACAATGAGGCTGAGGAGCTTTGGGGTCAGTCCTTCCCTTGCTGTTTGGGTAGAAAAAAAAGCTGTTCTCTTTCCACATCTTTTCCTTACCTGTTTCATTGTTCTAAACCATCTCTCTCCTCTTCATCCCAGTCAAAGTATAAAAAGTATAAATATTCGTAACTATTTAATTTTTGCAAGACACTTTCCAATATACATTGCTGATGAACGGTTCTTTGTCGTGACCTTTGAAGTTGAAGGAGGGTGAATTCTTGTTCTTCCTGCTCTTCTTGATACACCTTTGAAAGTCTCATCTGTCAACTCGAACAGAAGGGTATTGCTTCATCCTGCTCATGTTCTCACTGGATTTAACGCAACATTCTGGATCTTTAAAAGCATGTTGATCCTGCAGTTTTCAAATTATCAGATGCCTTTTTAATTTTTTTTCCATGTCCTCCCCCTCCCAGTGGTAGATACAGGATTCTGAGGCTGCTTTTCCGTTTGTCGGTTCTGGGCTCGGGTTACAAGTAGTGTGATAAGAATTACATATCCAAACTGCTGCTATTTTACAGTATCTAAGAATGTTCCTCTTAAGATAACTTATAAATATTTCACATCTTTTAACAAAGAGGAACTGTGAACAGTTTCCAGCTTATTTAACAGAAGAAAACACCCCCTACAAGAAACCCCTCACCTCTGCCAAAGCTGTTTGCTGGACTCTGTGCATGGAACTGATACTGTCATTGTACAAATTGCAAAGCATTAGGGTCTGTTGACAAAGAGATAAACCTTCCCCCGAGGGAGCTTGTAGACAAGGGAAACCTGCAAGCTCTTAATTCATCAGGAGAATTCTTGAACACTTGAATATTTAAGCTTTTTGAGCAGTATTTTGAGGAATGTGTGTTGTGTGGTTGCCTCTTTCCCCTCCCTGGTTATCACAGGAAACACAAAATAACCCAGGGCCATTGGATGCCTTTGCAAGCCTTGGCAGGAATTGACAGTGTCCAATTGGGATGCTATTAGTAGTTTTTGGGTTGGGTCATCATATCTCTGTAGCCTGACATCGTTGTTTCCTCCCTATTTCCCCACTCCCTTTTCTGGTTTTAGGAAAGGCCAAGACCCATATAGTCTGATCTACACAAGGTTTTGGCAGTTAAAACTCAATCAGGCCACTGAATTCTCATACAATATTCTGGTTTATTAGAGACAGAAATCCTGTATTTTAAAGTACTTGAGAATTTCTGGGTCTCACCTGATTTCCAGACATGCATGCTCAAACAAAATACATTACAGCACCTTACACTCACCCTTTCCTGTGTTTCCTGCAACTCCAAACTTTTCTTTTTGTTCTTACCCCAGATATTCTTCTTTCTAATTAAGGAGGAGTTAGGTTATGGAGATGCTTACATTACACTAGTGGCAGGCATCTGGTCTAGTGACTGCCAGAATATGATTGCATGCTGCTTTGATTAAGATTTAGTTACACTGTTTAGGCCTTTCAAGTTCTGTTTTCGAGCTGTAAGCTTATTATTGAGTTGTTGTGTGGTTCTGTTTAAATATACTTAAATATTTGTTCTATTTTAGTTCTGAGAATATACTGATGATAGAAGGAATGTGCAAGAGTACTGCTTCTATTCAGCAGAACTTCTTTTTAAACACACTCATTTATTTCTGCTTACTTAAGTAACTTTTTATTGTTTTATCTTGTGACTCTTTCAGAGACAGCAGAACCAAGTCAGACTTTCCATACTTCCTTGTGTGCTGGAAAGCTGTTTCCTGGCTTGCACTCATATATACTTCAATAATTCACCTGAAGTAAATGCAGAGACCTACCTGGGGTACATGCTTCATTTTACAGAATCTTCCACTGTTAAAGCAATCCCAAGAAAGTAACTCATTGCTGGCTCTGGGCTGAATTGGTAGGGCTGATAGTAAGGAAAGCTGTGTGTTTCTGTGAAATATTCTCCTGTCAACAGAGTTTGCTGCAGCAGACTGTAATTCTGTCTCAATTTTAGTAATTTTCAAAGCTGCTTATAGTAAGGTGGAAGGTCATTTCATAATTCCAAAGATTCTGTGGTTTATAAGAAAGAGAAGAAAGAGACTACATAAATAAGTTTTTTAGTGTTCTTTTACATTTTTGAAAAATAGGAATACTGAACTTGTTCCTCCTTGGCTTTGTAAGGCATGTAGTCTTAGACATTTTGAATCCTCAGCCTGTGCATTTTTCCTGCAATTGTTTGTTCCAACAATTGCATTTTGGATTTGAACAAGCAGAAGTTGTCATGATAGTGTGTATCTATCTATCTGTATCTTCTTTTTGCGGTCTTGTTTAATTATATGTTACATATCTATTAGTTTTAATTTATGCATCTTGCTGTAAAGAAAAAAACAGAGGCAAAATGTAAATAACCAATCCATCCTTTATAAAACTCTTCAGGAAAAACTGACTTTTTTGTTGCTTACTTTTAAGTTTGCTTTTGGACAGCTTTTCACCTTTCTTTACCTGAATAAGGAAGCTTCTGCCCTGAACTGGGATTCTTTTTATTTCCAGTAAATACTTTTGGAAAGTATCTACTGTTGAAATCTATCATCACTTCCAAGTGTCTTGCATTCTTGTCAAACAGAGAATGAAGTTCCAGTAAGTCATTAGTGGGCTGAAATTTCTTTCTTCAAGGTATAAGGACCGCTCAGTAGCTTTGTGGTTCAGTGGAAATTATGTTATGCTGAAAGGACCTACCTGAAGAGTGACACTTCAGTTGCATTGTTACCTGGTTTAAAGGATTAAAATATTCCAAGGAGTGCTCCTGTTAGTGAAGTCTGTAAATAATACAAATTTCTTTTGAACACATACCCAGATGTGACTGAATTCCTTTTGAGCCCAAAAGATGTTTGTCTGCAGTTGGGCCCTTGTCTTGCAGAGTCTTCAGGCAGCGGTGTGTATAGCCTGTAGTCAGTGTTAAGAAGGTGAAAACGAAGAAACCTATAAGAAAAGGTATCTTATTTGAAAATCTTTGCTGCCTTCCCCTAAATTTCACAGTATTGATTGCTGTTTTGTAAATAGTTCTCCACATTGCTTAGGAGGAGGCAGCTTCTCTGCAAGGAAAAGCATTTTACTGCAGTGTTGCTGTGTAATTTTATAGTATAGGTGTCATGCACCTGAAGGGTTAAATCAGCTGAGATTCTTGTAGAGCTTTAGCATAGCTAATAAGGAAGTTCCCAGTGTTAAACATTTTGCTTGTACTTTTATTTCTGTGTTAACCCTGATTAACATATAAATGGCTTGATGGTTCAATAGAATTTTATAGAATAGATTTAATAGATTCTCGGTGTAGAGGGGGACAGAGGTTACCTCTCTTCGAACTCCTTTTCTTATTTTTCCTTGCTTAAAACAAGAAATTTCCTCACTTATTTGTGTAGGAAATGAAATAGCTAAATTAAGGGAACATAAAAAGATGCTCTGTTTTCCTTTTTCCCCAAAAGAAAAATTACTTAGGGTAATCAATTATTTAAAGTGTAACTGTTAAAATTGTTTTAGCTTTTTGTTGAAAGATATACATCACATGGTGCACTAGTTTATGCATCTGAAATAGCTCCGCTTTCATCTTTTTTCAAAGTTTTCTTTTAAAGTTTAGATATTAATTAGCCACAAATGGGACAAAGATGGAAAGATAAAAAACCTTCTTGTGATGGTCCATGCTCTGTGAGATGGAACTTTGTCTCCACTGTTTTCAGACTGGTCCTGCATATACTGTATATGCTCTGCTTGCTGGGGCTGAGCAGTGTGGATGTTATATTCAGCTTTGTTAATTCTGCTTGGGGTTGTTCCCTGGCCATAGGCAAAAGGAAATAACATAAATTCCTAGCCCAGTGTGCCATAAATGCTCTTACCTGTGCATTTAGGAGTCTTCTCAGAATGGAGAATCCACTGCGTCAAGGGTGAATCAGTCTGCAATTGATAACTCCTTAAAGTGTATTTCCTGTTTGAATTTAGATGAGATTCAAATGTCAGCTGCTGGCTCTTCTGTCTTCAGTAAATAGAAAAAGCTGCTAGAGTCAGAGGGTTTTGTTTTTTGTGGGTTTGGGGTTTTTTTTTGGTTGGTTGGGTTTTTTTGTTAGAAGTCATATTAAAGCAACAATGTCAAGTATCTTAAGTTTCTTGCAGCAGGACAAGCTTTCCAGAACTAAAATAAGCATGAATTTTTCAAAAACATGATTGAACAATAACTACCATGAATACTTTCTCATATTTTTCTGATGCTGTCTCTCAATGTTGATGGAAAAGGTTTTGTATTATTTTTCAAGCCATTCTGGAACACAGTGAAGTCTAAATTGCTTTCTCCACACACCAAGAATAAAATAACTTCTCACTCAGTGTGTATTTTGCTATAAAGCATGTATTAAAACTGTTGTCTTCTCCAACCCCAAGAGTGCTTAATTGGCTAAAAATCAAATTATGCCTTTTTTCTCCATTTCCCCCTTTCTTCCATAGGCTTTGTACTCATCTCTGTAAAGAGTGAATCTCTTCAGCAGGCATAGCAGTGAATGATCACTTGTACTCATCAGGTCCCTCTTGGGAACACCCTGTCCTTCCACAACTTGTGGGAAGATGCCTTACCTTCCCAAATAAAGTATTGAGAGATGTCTGAAGGAGAGCAGCTGTCAGGTTTGCTAGCTCATGTCAGCATTGTCAAAGCAGTTCGAGGTGTGTGCAGAGTGCCAGGTGTGCAGTTCTTGGCAGGCAGGCCTCTGGTGCCTTTAGAGCTTTGTTGACAAAAAACTCTCCCACGCTGAAGAAGCTGTGGATTTAATTTAGCTATTCCTTTTCAAGTATTTTTTTTCCCAGGATACAGTCCGTCTCTTTTAGTGTTTGTTCATGGAAGGTGGTGTTGCTGTATGAAATGAACCTGTTCCCAGGCAGTTAACCAGAAGAGATCTGTATTGTTCTCTGCAAGTGGCCTGTCACCACCTTTTACCACAATGAGTTTTTTATTATGGTTTTGCTAAGGGGGGAAAAAAAGGTAACTTAGTTTTCTTTCAAATCCTTGATGTGAGAACACTGGGATTCATGCGCATTTGAAGAAGAGAATTTGAGATGTGATGTAGTCTTCACCATTGCTTCCAAATATATAAATCAATAGGAAATGCAAGGCCAGATTAGATATTAGATAACTGTACAGCATGTCCAGGAACCAGGTGAAGAGTTTTCTTGCCCTGTGTGTGTTTGTGCCCTTCAGGTCTATTCTGGATGTAGTATTTCAGAAATCTGTCATTAGAAATCTTAGGGCAAGCTGAAAGCATTCATAATATGGTGACCAAAGAACTAGAGGCAGTATAACATTCTGGAATTCAGAATGAATAATTGTTGGACTTAATAGCTGAAATGGCTGGGGATTTTTGAGCACCTTCAGTGTCTATACTGAATTAACCTTGTGTATTATTTGCCATATGAGACAGCATTACCTTATTCCAACCTGTTCACCTCAGCTATGGCAGATGTTGAGGCCATGGTGGCCTGAGTTTAGACTTGCAAATTAAATGCTGTATCATCATGCAAATGGCAAGGATGGAAATTATTTTATGCTTATGTCTTCTAAAATCCTGATGAGTAAAGAATACTTTAGCAAATATCCAGCTTCTTTTATTATTTGAGAAATTTCTTTTAATTGTTCATCAGGCACAACATCACTGACTGACCAAGGGATGGGATTGCCCCTCTCTGCTCTGCCCTGCCCTGGTGCAACCTTACCTTGAGTCCTGTGTGCAGTTTTGGGCACTACAATACAAGAAGAGATAGAAAGCTATTAGACAGTATCTAAAGGAGAGCAACAAAGATGGTGAAGGGCCTTGAGGAGAAGCCAAATGACGAGTGACAGAGGGCACTTGGTCTGCTCAGCCTGGAGAGGAGGGGACTGAGGAGGGACCTCAGTGCAGTCACAACTTGCCAGGGGAAGAGGAGGGGCAGGCACTGATCTCTGCTCTGTGGTGACAGGGACAGGGCCCGAGGGAATGGCCTGAAGTTGTGTCAGGGGAGGTTGAGGTTGATGTCAGGAAAAGGTTCTTCCCCCAGAGGGTGGCTGGGCAGTGGAACAGGCTCCCAGGGCAGTGGTCACAGCTCCAGAGCTGGCTGAGTTCCAGAAGTTTGGGCACCTGGTGTGACTCTTGGGGTGGTCCTGTGCAGGGGTTGAACTTCTGTGATCCTTGTGGGTCCCTTCTAACTCAGGATATCCCATGATTCTATTTTCCATTTGGGGTTTTTTGTTTTATTTTTCTGAAATAGCAATGTTTAAAGAAATTTCAGAGAGCAAGTATGCTCCAGCAAGTCCCTAGTGCAAACATCTTACTAAGAGAGTTGATTCCATAATTATAGCTTACTTGTGTATTACCACTTTTGCAAAAAAAGGTAACTTGTGTTTTCTGGGGATAATATTCAGTTGTCTGAGTAATGAATTGCTCTCATTTTATCAGGAAAGGTTTACAGTACCTGTAAATGGGTAAAGAAAAGTTCAATCTGCTTGAGATGAGATACAAAGGCTACCAAGGTAAATTTCACATGGTCCATCTGGATTATAAAACATTCTTTCCATTTTTACAGAAAGGTGGGGATTTTTTTACCACTGAATTACAAAAAAAGATAAAATATTTAGTTGTGCATCTTCTGTGCCAAAGACTTAGTTGTTTCAGGAGCTTCAGTTAATTGTGGAGAGCCAGAACATTCCTATAGACAAGCATGTCTAATGTGCATTAGACAACTATGGGATTATGACTTTCTGAAGTTTTGTCCAAAAGAATCTATGAAAATACCCAAATATCTAAATATTAGATACTACATGTGGTCCAAGTGAATTCTGAAGTTGTCTAGAATAATTTGAAATATTTTTGCATACATTTCTTTCTGTTTTGCTACGTAGTTTTAGATTGTTAGTGATTTAAAGTAAAAAGGTGACTGGATGTAATGTGGACTCTGAAGGTTCCTCCATCAGAGTTATTTTACTCTTTAACCTGTAATCCACATACTTTTCTATAGAAAAACATATGTACTTGATAGGTCTGCTCATGGTGAAGGCCTTTAACCTTATCGTGATGGGAGTGGTGTCTGAGGTGTCTCCTGATTTCCTTGAGGAATCTGTCATGCTTCCATGTGCTCAGAGCTGTTGAGCTGATAGTTCTGACGTAGTGCTTTGCTGAAGGCAGTGATCTTGTTGAAAGGATTTGCTCACTCCCAGCTACCTGTACCTGTGACCTGTGTTTCTTGTCAAAAGTTAGCCTGTGTTTAATATGATTTTGCGTGTCTGTATTTGGTTTGCGTGGCAAGGTTTTTGTTGCAGCGGGGCTACAGGGGCAACTTCTGTGAGAAACTGCCAGAAACTTGCCCCGTGTCAAATGCAGCCAGTGCCAGCCAGGTAGGAGGGACGCACTGCTGGCCAAGCCTCAGCCCATCACTTCCACTCACTGTGGAAGTGACTCTGGGATAGCACATGTAAGCAGGGGAAGAAGTTATTGTGCAGTAGCAACTGTACCTGAAGAGAGGAGTGAGAATGTCAGAGAAAGAAAAAGAACTCTGCAGACACCAAGGTCAGTGGAGAAGGAGGGCGGGAGTAGGAGGTGCTCCAAGTGCCAAAGCCGATTCTCATGCAGCCCATGGTGAGGTGGCTGTGTCCCTGCAAGCCATGGAGGTCCACAATGGAGCAGAGTTCCACCTGAAGCCCATGGAGAGCCCCATGCTGGAGCAGATTTATGCCCGAAGGAGGCTGTGACCCCATGGAGAGAGGAGCTCATGCTGGAGCAGGTTTGTTGACAGCACTTATGGTGCTGTGAAAGGAACTTCTACTTTTCGTAAGGGTCTGCGCCTCGTGGAAGGGATCTACACTGGAGCAATTAATGCAGAACTGCAGCCTGTGGGAAGGATTCATGTTGGTGAAGTTCATGGAGGAACTGTTTCCTGTGGGAGGAATCCCATACTGGAACAGTGGAAGAGTTTGAGGAGTCCTTCCCTTGAAGGAGGATCAGGTGAGACAATGTGAGAGGACCTGATTGATATCCCCATTCTCTGTCTCCCTCTGCCACTTACAGGGAGGAGGTGAAGATTTTGGGAGTAAAGCTGAGCCTAAAAAGAGAGGTGGGATGGAGGGGAAGGTGTTTTTAAGATTTGGCTTTATTTCTCATGATCCTACTTCAATCTGATTGGTAATACAGTAAACTGATTTCCCAAGTTGACTCTGTTTTGCCTGTGACATTAATCAGTGAGTGATCTCTCCCTGTCCTTATCTCAACCCACAAACCTTTTGTTGTATTTCTTCTCCTTGTTTAGCTGAGGAAGGCAGTGACAGTGACTTTGAGCACTTGGCATCCAGTCTGAGTCAACCTGCCACATTATTTAAATTTTTTAAAAATTTTAATGTAAAATTTAGATTTAAGAAAGTAAATATCAATCCTACACACAGAGAGGTATAAGGCAATGTGATAGAACATTAGTGTGGTTTTGAGGTTGGTTACCGTATAGTATTTTGGTAGTGCACAAAACCATGGGATTTTAAAGTTGCAACAGAATTTTATTTTTTTTTAATCAAAGAGTTCCTGAAAATGTTTCTTACCATTTGAGTTACTCTGTAAAATAGAGAGATAGAAGAAATACTTGACCTTTTTCAGGAATCTTAGGGGGAGGGAGAAGAGGATCACCTATCAGAATGTGCTCTAATATGTCCTGCGGGACAGGCAGAAGCTGAATTTCATTGGCTCTTTTGTCAGAGAGAAATTGCACTCTGGGCAACATTCCCAGGATCAGTATTATGATAAGAATGCGCGCCTTGGAGTCTGTGTGCCAAGCGATCGAATTTAATTGTTGCTTCCATCCACACGAGGCAACCTATTAGCCAGGTGGCAAGTGTCGCCCACTGACTGAAGCTTGCTGGGAAATTTGCCTGATGGTTAAACACAGCATGGAGCCTGGGTTTGGGGTTTTTTGAATAAGTTTTTTGTGACCCAGGAAGACTTCTGAAGTCAGTGGTGTCACAAGCAGCCTTGTTTTCAGGGATGTCAGACACAGCAGAAGAGTGTTAATTGTGGTGCCACTGTCACCAGTACCCCTAGAGGAGGCTGAGAGTGTGGGTGGAGGAGCTTGGGCCAGGTACCTCCAAAGTTGTCCTAAAGCAGTTGAGTTTTACATCTCTTGAAAACCAAGCATATCTGTTAGAGAAATTGTTTTGGATACTTGGAGAGCTGTGGGATGTGATGAAAGAAGGAGTTGCTCAGCAAAGGCTTTTGCCCAGTTGTTACTTGACAAAGCTTGACAAGTCAGATTCTGACTTCACCTCTCAGCACAGAATGAACTGGTGACTTTGATTTGTCACCACTGCTGCAGGCTGATGAGTTTCTTTTTGAGGGTAGCTGCTTTTCTTTTAACAGCAAGCTGTTGTCAGATTCCTTTTACCTCCAAAGTGTGGAGAGTGAGCTGATTTTTCAGCTTCTACTGGCTCACTGGTGAATAATATTTAAGTCTGAGAGGAATTCTGCAGTGTTCCTGGGAGCAGAGAGCCTGTTTTCCCAGCACAGCAGTCTGTGGAGCCTTTCAGATGACTACAGATGATGTCGTTAGGCATGCTAAAATAAAACACTGAAGATACCCTCTAAGAAATCAGGAGACTTAGACTCTTTCTGGTATGGGAAATTACATCTGCCAGGGCAAAGTAAAAACCTGGTGGAATTATCTGGCCCTACTGGGCAGATTGATGAGGCAGAATGAGCCTTGTGCCTGAATTCTCATGGCCCCTCTAACAAATTATATGTGCCACTAGATGCTATGGAGAGTATGATGTATTGTAATTTTTGCAGATTTATGTCATACTGGAAAAATACTTTTTTTCCATCAGATACTGCACAGTCCCACCTTACTCAGGAATTTGTTTGTGCTCTCATACTTCTAGATCTGCCCAGGGGCAATGATATTTCAGGAGCTTGATCATGCAGACCATTTTGTCTTCTATCACAGCAGGCACTGAAGATTATGAAAACAAAAATGTGTAACAAGGGCAGGGAGAGTGCTTGCTTAGCTACTAAACAGTGTGTTGGTCCTTCAGATGCTACCTCTTTAGGGTGTCTTGTGTCTGTGTGTGCTTGCATGGTTGTGGGGCCTCAGAAGGAAAAGCTTGGGTTGTTCTAGGGCACAGATTCTCCCCTCCTATGAAAAGGGGACAAGTGATGTGAGGAGTCTCCTGATACCTCTTGAATAGACAAGAGGAGCTGTCTGTTCTGCAAAAGAATCTTTTTGCTGTGGTAGGCCTGGTCCATTGATTTGAATTCCAGCTAGTCATGTTCATGAAATAAAAAACAGAATCAGGAAGAAGAAAGTTGTATGACTCTGACAGAGAACTTCTCCCTCAAAAAAGAGGGTGACCCGAGTTAAACAGTTGTAGGTTTTTAGGTTTTTTTTTCAATTCTACAGATTTGTCCTATATTTTCTATTGGACTGGAAGTGGAAGGTCAATCAAGAATTTATTTCATCAGTGACAGCAGCACTCATTCATTATTCCACCTGCCTACACAACCAAGCAACCAGGTTAGATTAGTACTGGAATGACCCAGTTGATGTTTCAGTCTGTATTATTTCTGTTCTGATATCTCGTTTCCTTCAAATTGCTTCACAGCAGTATTTCTGATGTTCTCACAAATTTTTAAGAATGTTTTTTGCTGTCAAGGATCCACACAGTAATCAATAAAAACAACAAAATCTAGGCTTTCCAAGAACAACCTGGAAGTGCTGGAAAGATCAGTGGTATCCTGAACTAATTTGAGTGTTTTGACCAGATATATAGGAAGGATATATAGACAAACCACTGTAATAAGATATGAAGAACTGTAAATCATGAAGTGTTTTAATATTGTATAATTCCTTGCATTTTTAATGCCTTGCAAGAATAACTTAATGATTTTTAATTAAAACTCCAGGGAAGGTAGGTATTTAAATTAATTTTTAAAATTAGCTTTCACAGAGGTATATTTTTACTTACATGATTTTGAACAATTTTGAACTACCTTGCCTCAAAGATCGAATGAATGTGCTTGAACAATGTCTCAGGCTCTTACTCTCCCTTTTTGCTATCAGTAAGACTTGGTGTCCAGGGACTGCAAAGCCTTTGTTCAGCCAGTTTATTTCATAAATTGGTCTCATTGTATTTGGAAGGGCTGTTTGTTCAGTGAGATGTTCTTGCTCATATATGTTCACTGTTTGACAGACAAAACCAGCAAGCCCCAAATTTCCCATACAGTATCATGTTTGCTTTTCCCAGCATGCTGTGGGGGTTTAGTTCATATCTAAACTTGCTGAAAAAGGTTTCCTTAATAAATTGCTGTCTTTGGACATGAACTATGGAGTAAAATTTGGAAATCTGGTATGACTTTTTTCCCTTTGCAGTTCAACTCCTATTTCAGAGCAGTAGAAGTCCTGTAAAAGCAGTAGATAACAGGAGTTCTGGCTGCATTTTCTAGTGGCAGTCATGAGATTGTTAACTGAAGCATCTTCCAGGCTGCCATATGGGTCTGCAGTGTATTTTCATTGTGCATAGATTTCTAACAAAAAGGCTATTGTCTAGGACTATAGTTTACCTGAAAAGGAATAATTCTGCTTCTGAAACCTCTCCCATCTCTGGTTACCTGAGCTGTCAGCTGGCCGTGAACTCTGACACTGCACACAGAGACACGTTGCAAGCAACACATGCTGTTCCCCTTTGCTCCCACCCCAAGTCTCAGATGCTGGTTTTGTCCCCCGCCTTTTTTTTTCCTCATATAACTGGGTCTGGTATCACCCAAGCCCACGTTTGTGCCATGATCTGAATTTACAGAAACTTCAAAACTAGTTCTGTTTCATAAATTGAAATAAAGGTATGCTTACCTGAATGGCCACCCTGCAGAAGTACAGTAATTTCACGATTATAAACCGCACTGAGTATAAGCTGCACTTCTGGGTTTCAGCAACTTTTTGTTTTTTTTGTCCATACATAAGCCGCACCTGATTATAAGCCACATGTTACAATACAGAGTGTGATAAAAGGTATCTGTTCTATCATCATCTGTTGAGGGTGGGGACAGTGATCCTTATCTCAATGGCAGATAATGTGCTAATGGGCCATCCATTGAAACCAGGCAAGGCATTGTTCTTTATCTTTTCACACCCCATCCTTCCTCCAGCGAGTCATTGTCTGCTAATGGCCATTGAGTCCCACTGTGGGACTGATAAAATTACTGCATCCCATTGGAAGTTGCTCCAGCCAGGGGGAAGAGCCCAACATTTCTTACCAAGATAAAAACAGAGGTTTTGGAACACTAAGGTAGCCCCTTTCTCCACTGGACTCCAGAGGAAAACCGGATTTCTCCACATCACCACTGGAGCTCCGGAGGGAAACTGCACCTTGTACAGGAGCACTGCTCCAACTGAGCCACATCTGTCACTGCAGGAGGATGCAGCCACCATTTAATGGGACTGCTACCAACACTCTGCCTGACGGGTGTCAGGTTGTACTCTGACTTTGTCAGGGTTTGGAGTTTGTTTCTTTGTAGTACTGTATTTCTATTTTAATTTCCCTAGAAAAGAACTCTTATTCCTAATTTCCATATTTTTGCCTGAAAGCCCCTTGATTTCCAAATTGTAATAATTTGGAGAGAGGGGGTTTACATTCTCCATTTCAAAGAGAAGTTCCTGCCTTTCTCAGCAGACACCTGTCCTCCAAACTAAAACAGCAACTTTTTGTTCTTTGTCCATATATAAGCCGCACTTTGGGTTCGGACCAAAATTTTAGTCAAAATGGTGCGGCTTATAATCGTGAAATTACTGTACTCTATGGATGGCTGGAGGAAGTGAAAGAACAGGAAGAGAGGTAAGTGGAGGCTGGAGTGAATGGTCAAATATTTAACCCTGTTTTTACCAATGAGTCCTTGTATGATCATATACTTAATTGCACTTGAATTGGTTAAACTCTTATGTGACTTTAAGTAACTTTACAAACTTCTGTTCCTTAAATACACACTGTATTTAACAAGTAGCAGGCTCCTTCAGGAAGAAAGACAATTTAAGATGAATAAAGTAATTCACCTGAAAACTGGTGAGGCAACGGGAGCAAAGTGGGAATGAACAGAGTACAGAAGTCAAGTGCCAGGAAAGTTTTTGGCATCAAAAGAAGTGACAGGTGAGGGAATGAATTGGATGTGACCCAGGAACTGAAGAAACTGGAACTACTGAAAAGGGAAGCGGTAACAGGAGATAAGTGGTAAGACAAGGAAAAAGGAATCCACAGGCTGAGTAAGTTTGTTCCTCAAGGCAAGTCAGACTGACTTGAGCTTTGCCACTGCAAGTCCCTGTGGTCTGTCTGTCCTGCTCATAGCTGCTGCTTCCTGCACTCTCTGCTAGCAGAACTACCCCCACTCCTGAATGAGGTTTAAATCAACTCAGTTTAGATATTCTGACTGTTCCCTGGGGCCTACCAGTGGCAAAAAATGTACAGTTTTCTGGGTTATCTAGTAGCCAGTGTGTTCATGTAATTCAGATTTTTCCTTTCCCCTACTGAGTGCTGCTATTTTTCAGTTGATAGTATATATGAAGATCTCAAATTTAATCTTGCTATTAAGAACAATTTGTAGGTAAATCTGGATTTAATATGTAACTAGTGACAAGCACGGTGAGGCTTTGTACTTTTGAAGTTGTGCCTCTTGTTGTTGTAGTTCAGCAAATTCTAATAAAGTGAATGTATAGTCGTGTAAATAATTTATTCACTTGTTTTATTTTGTACTTGATAGCACTTCTCTAGAAGATGCCATCAAGAATGGCATTTTGAAACTAAACATTTTGAAAAACTTATATATTAATAATTAATCAGTTTGGATAAGTGAATAAAAATAAATATTTAAGTAAATTGATTTTTTTTTAAATTGAGAAAGTTCTCAAGTAGCATTTCATGCTGATGAAGAAGTGGAAGAAATAATAACACAGTGAGGTCACTCCCATAATTTATAATTACCATGACCTTCTGTCCTATTTCTGAGAGAGGTTTTGTAGGTTGTTTTTTTTTAAAGGGGAAAGATGAATCTGGAACTGACACAAAAATTCAGTAAGTCATAAAAGAGTCTGTGTCCACATTACCAAGCAGTGTGATGTAATAAGATCAGATCTGTCAGGTGCTGAGAACCTGGCATTTGTGCTATACAGGTGGTTAGAGTTTTATTTCAAGCTGGTCCTGGTCCGATTCTGTGGCTGAATTCCTCTTGGTGGTTAGAGCGTGTACAATGTACACCTGAAGCTCATTCTGTGATCTAATTTTATTCAAAAGAAATCTGGTTCATGTACTTGGTGACTGCTTTGCAATGTAAAGCAAAGCAAGAAAATAGGGTTGTTTGGGAGATGGACTTCAGAAGTGCAGTCCTGATTTGAATTAAATGCTAATATAGACATACCTAGAGTCATGCAGATTAGGAAGTTCACCAAAATAAAGTTGTTTAGTAAAAGAGCTTAGATACCTGATCCATGGGGTTGGAATCAGGAAAGGCAATGAATACTTACAGAATTGAACAGCTACTTCATGAGTTTGGGAGATTGGAAAAATATAAGGAGGACATGGTTTTAAAAACAAAAACAAAAAAAACCAAAACCCTGAGCTGCATTGTTCAGAAATGTCTTTACTCTTGTAAAGTAAACTCTTTAAATAATACAAAGTGGACGTCATATAAATCAGCTACTAGATACAGGGAGATTGAAGGTGTTGTAAAAACAGAAAGCACACCCAACTTTTTTTTCTGTTGTTCTTTTGGAGTTCACCAGAAGATGAACTTGAGGTACTTGCTTAGAGTGAGGAGAAGAGATGGATCTATTTTACAGATTCTTTACTTACAAAAGTGAAAACAATCTCTACAAACACAACTGCATGGCTGGTGTTTTTTCAGTTTTACCATGGAAGAAATAAGTCAAGTGTCAGCTTGTCTGCTCAGAGGAGACAGTTGTCTTTAAGAATTGGTGTTATCTGATATTCTAGATGGTTTCGGGTTACCATTTAGCACAAATTTATTATTTATTACCAAGACTATTAAACCTCAGTGTGTGAGGAGCAGTGCTTATAAATGGATGTGGAGACAGAAGTATTCTGACCTTCTTGTAATGGTAAAGGTCTTTATGGTGCTTAGGAAGGAAAAGAGGAGGAGAATGGATGCTGAAACTCTCTGCTGGAAATCATGCACATGGTTTCTCCATTGGCACCCCTCCCATTGGCCTTGGTATTCAAAAGTCATTACATCTCTACGCAGTATGAATGGTTGTTTGTTATTTAACAGTATAGCTGTAATGGTGGTGTTCCCCAGTGGTAAAAATGGTGGTGTTTGTGTGATTTTCAAGGTTATGATCACAGTCATGAGACTGGGACTTCTAAATGGTAAAATTATTGTAGGATCTCCTTAAAAGCTTCAGATGAGGGAAAGATTCAGAAATTGTGACACTGGTAAAATGGGAAAAGTTGGCAATAGGTGCCATCTGCTCACTGTGGAATTAAACTAACGAAGCTGATAAGCCTATCTTAGCTGTCAGCAATGCCTTTGAAAACGCTTGGACTTGAAACAAGTCAGACTTGCTCACAATCCTTAAGAGAACTGGGTAACAGCCTCTCAGGCTTTCCTCTGGTGCTGGGATGTACAGCAGTTCAAAAACACAAACCAAAAATCAAACCCACCCAACTGCCAGTACCTTTGTCTGAAGTCTTGGCTTGTTTTTCAGTTCCCAGGAGTAATCATGCCTAGAGAAAACTACAAAAAGCTACAAAAAGCCTATTGATTATTTCTCCATATGTTGCAGTTTTTGGTGTACTGGAACGAATGGTGTGACACCAGTGGATTTTTGGTGTGGAGCTGCAGTCTTACAGGTTCTCTGGTGTTTATTATAAGGATTGAATTGTGCATGGCTTGCTTTTCCATTGGTGTCACCAGCACTGTGTCCTTTCTTTGGACTTTTGGAAGTTCTTCACAGAAAGAGTGACTGGACATTGGAATGCACTGCCCATAGAGGTGGAGTCACCATGCCTGGAGGTGTTTAAGAAGAGGCTGGATGTGGCACTCAGTGCCATCCATGATCTAGTTGATAAGGTGGTGTTAGGTAATGGATTGGACTTGATCTCAAAGGTGTTTTCCAACCTAGTTGATTCTGGGATTATCTAGTCTGCTGAATTTTTTAAAAGAAAAAAAATTGGGAACTTGATATCTGGAGGCTTGCAAATCTGGCTGGTATAGACCAGGAGAATCCAAGAGTTATAAGGAGAGATGGGAAAGGCTTATTTTTATAGGAAGACTATACAGAGATTTTTAACACCCTTCATCCTGACATCACCTTCAGCTAAGAGAAACGTGTTTAAACTAAAGGATATAAATGTTTTTGTTGGTTCATTTTTAATGTAAGCAATTACTGATAACAATAAAATTATTTGAAATTTATTTTTTGTGTCAGTGTTTTACAAATATGCTTCAACTGTGCAGCTGTTGGATATGCATGACTCTTAGGAAGTTTCTAGCTGGGAGCAGCTCATAGGAGATGGTTTCTGTAATTCCAGATACAAGCATCTGCAATGTGCAGTTCACATTCTAGACGTAAACCATCAACACAGTTTCTTCAGCTATCTCTTTAATCAAATCCTCTTTGTGTTTTGCAGATCAATAGAAATATGCATTTCCATAATACCACCTTTGAACTAATGAAGTGGAAGTACAGATGAAAACAGTCTGGAGGAAGCTTGAAGTACAATACAGTTTAATTCTGTTTCCTAATTCGGAGGTAAGGTTAATGCATGCAAAATTTTATTCTGAGGATTTTAGGGATAAAAAGCATATGATAAGCAGCCACCATATCTTATAAAAAATTTCAGAGCCACCTTTTTTATGCTAGTGACAATCTTTAATACTATATTAAAAGAACTGTTTGATCTAATCTCTGTCCATGTCTCAGTTATGAAAAAAGACAAATCAGCATCAATTACAGAGACATCTGTTGTATATAGGCACATTGGAAAAGAGTAATGGTGTCAGGCAAATTTTATTCGGTAGAAATCTGCTTAGTCACAAATACTGCTAATGATTTAGTTGATTATTAGTCTGTTATTATGCTGGTATGACTGGGCAAAAGCTTTACACAGTGTCAAGTGGTAGGGCATGAGCATAAGTATTTGGGTTGAAAACTCTGGACACAATACTGTTTTAAAAAGGGAAACACAAAACACACACCTCCAACCACCTTCACAAATTACTTTTTCTGCCTTCTAGTCCACTGTATTTTTGAAGACAAGTAATATCAGAAGCAGTTGAGGGAAAGAGGTTGTTTTTTGCTTTCCCTGTGTGTAAATAGCTGATATGGGAAAAAATAAAATGGCAACACCAATCCACCTAATGTCCCTATCTTCACACAGTTGCTCCTCTTTTTACTAGGGAGTACAGCTTCTAAATCACAAGCACACAAATGGCAAGAAGAGGGGAGCTTATCAGAACCAAATAAAAGCAAGTCCTTGTGTTAGTTATTCCGGTTCCTATGTATTGCCTCTTGTTTTCATACCTTTTATACCTGAATTTCAATAGCAAAGGGACAAAGAAAAAAGAAAAAAATTGATCATGAGTGCCAAAAGAGGGAAATACTATAAATACCAGATGTGAGCAGAGTATATTGCCCAGGTGTTGATCAGGCATTTTATGTGCTTCCTGAGTGAGAGATCAGCAGTATTGTATTTCATTGCCTGACCTGCTTTCAGGTATGTCTTTGAGTCCATTTATGAGTTTGGATACCTACAAAAAGTCATGGAACTGAGTGTTTTGGTTTTAAATGTTTGTTATATACAAAAGGTGTCTTTTGTATGCATCTAAAATTGCTGCCTGATAGTTTGTTAGTTCCTGATTGGTTTACAGGGAGAAATTGGGATTAAATTTCTTTGGTTCTCCCTTCCATTTTAGGGTTCAGTGAAGAGTATCAAATGTCTAACAGTTCTCAAGATAGTTTATTTTATCTTACTTTAATATGAAATCTCTGCAATACAACCCTTCATTGTACGTTGGCTAATTCTACTTTATTTTGTGAGACGGTGTAAAATTTTCTTATTTAATAGGGTAAATAGGTCTTTTTTAATTACAACTGTGAATTTGTGTATCTCTAGCGCAATACAGCTGGAGAAATTCAGATAAGTGTGTTACACACAGTTGGTAGGGTTATTCCCTTCTGCAACTGGTGTCCCATATAGTGTTGTCTCTAAGAGAAAGATTTTGGTTGTATGATTATTTGGGATGTTGAAAACTGGACTTGGACAGCTTCCCAGACCCACCCATTAAAATGTCAAATACTCCCTTAGTTTGACTTGTCTGCAGCAAGGCATGAGTTAGAAGGATGTTAAAGACCTCTAACATGCAACTGCTGAACCAATAACTTTAGTTGACAGTTTAGGAATAACTTCCTACTTTTCAGCTTCTGCTGTCCATAGAGTTGTCATTTTTCTGTGTCCTCCAAACCAGTAGTGGTATCTTTCATGTGATGGAGCTCATTCACTCAGTAGCCAGAAACACATACCAGGTGCTTCAGGATGAAGGGTGGCAGTGATGAGATGGTATTCCTGCAATGATTTTCTTATTAATCATCAAGACTGCCTAAGATGCTTTCTGTTCTGTTAGGAAACAATTATTTTGTAAGGTTGGGTTAGCTGCCATTGAATTTCCTTGGTGGCAGACTATTTGCGAGGAGTTAATTCTGTAACAAACAGGCTGAGCCACTTGAGATTCAGACCACAAATGGGAAATACAGGTCAGTGTGCTCAAAGCATTTTCCAGGAGTGGAGGAACCAGACATCCATGTCATCTTGTGAATCAGTTGATCAAAACAGGAAGTGCCAGCGGTTCCACTCTGGAGCTGCTCTGTTCTGCAGTGTCCTCCTAACAGGACTTTCCTTACTCCCGTTGCCCCTGGCTTATCCCAGCCTGTTCCAGTAGTCTCATCATCTTGATCTCAGACCACACAAAACAAGACACTTCCTATTGCTAGGTCAAGACTGTCAGACTCAGCAAGGTCAGATTAAGCTGCTGGGAATCCCTTCATTTTTATGTTGGCTTTGTTTACTCAAGAGCTCCTGTTGAAACTGTCATGGGCAACAAGATTCAAAGAAATTTAAACAAGTTCCTGTGTGGTAAAAGGAAGCTAAATTTTGTATTTTATTTCTGTATCTGAGGATTGGAATTTTATGGGGTAGGATAGAGAACAATTTAAGATCTTACAGTGGGAAGAGCATACAAGGAATGCATTTGCAGTACAGTCTGAAGATGTTTGTATTGATAGGAATATGTTTTGCATCCAGATTATTGTAACATGGATATGTGTCTAGAAACATACTAGATTGCCTTTTTTTGCTTATTTTCTATTTAGTGTTTAGATTAGGAATGGTAAAATGTGGGTTTTAACCAAACATTAAAACAGGCATTAATTTTGCTTTCAATAATTGATACTATTTTGAAGCAGTCCTAAGTAGTCATTTATGGAGTAGTTCCTCTAAACAAGTTTGAAAAGTCAAGAATGTCCTCCCAAGGTTCCAAGGCTATGAAGGTACAATAAATTTCATGAAATATTGGGTGAGATGTTTCGAAAGTGTTGTAGTTGATAGAGATTTAATTAAAATAAATCTAGGGGTCGATTTCAAATGTATTTTAAAATACTGAATATTAAAATGATAAGCAGCTACTTGTTAGCTTACCAAAATCTAAGACAAATTTAGATAAGGGTCTTTTTATAATATCCTTAATGTTTATAAAGACACTGTGACAGAAGCATTCTAATTTTCTTATTTCTAAACAAGATATATGTACCATACTTTAAAAAAATTACTTGTATGCCACAGCCAAGTCTATGTAAAGAAAGGATATTTTTATCATGTCCTTAAAATATGTATGTTTTGAGCTTACGGCACAGTACAGGAATTTCAGGATATCTGCAGTAAAAATCTGAATCTGTTTAGAGTAATGGTAGAGGAGTCAGTAGTCACATCTGTTAGGAGAATTTCCATGGTGTAGATGTGCAGAGGGGTTCCCAAATGGCTACACTTCACTGTGCTTCAAACACATTTTGTTGTTCTAAGATCTGAAATTCCTGTTCTCGTTCAAACATGCTCATTCAAGTTGCTGGTGTTTGAAAAACAATTATTTGTTTCAGTTGGCAGGTAAAGCATATGAGAGTTTTTTACAGAAACAGTTCAGTCCTAGGCTTTCAGTGGGATGAAAGTGAAGTGATAAGGGGTCTGCCTGTGCAGAGGAGAGTCCCTGAAGTTTTTGAGATGGCAGTGTATGAGAAGAGGGATATTTATACAGGTGTTGAAGTTCTGTGCACTCTGTTGAACTCTGTACACTCTGAGTTGTTTTGGAATTTGCAAATATACGCTTGCAATCTATGCAGTTTCCCCTCCCCTCAGTAGATTTCATGTTTGGTTATACCACCAATCTCTGAATTAATAAGACTTTTTTAATGGGGAAGGGGAAAAAAGTTTGCTTTATTGGTCTTTAAAAATTTGTACAGGCACCCCCCAAAGCTGCTCTATCACTCCTCTCTCCATGGGTTGAGATAAAGGCCAGGAGAGGTCACTCACTGATTACCATCAGAGGCAAAACAGACTATTTGGGGATATTAATTGAATGTCTTACTAACAAAATCACATCAGGGCAAGAAGTAGAAATCTTAAAAACACCTTCTTCCCACTCCTCCCTCCTTCCTGGGCCCTACTCCCCTCCCCAGCAGTGAAGGGAAATGAGGAATGGGGCTTGTGGTCAGCTCATCATGTGTTCCTGCTGCTGCTTTTAGGGAGGGGAGTTCCTTCCCTGCTCCACAGACTGCTGCAGCGTGGGTCACTCTTCCCTGGGGCACAGTCCTTCAGGCACAATCTGCTCTGATGGGAGTCCCCCATGGTGTCACAAGTCCTGCCAGGAAACCTGCAGTGTGCAGGTCCCTGCCAGCACCCTCTCCAGCACAGGGCTCACAGACTCGTCTCAGGCATCCACCTCCTCTGGTGTGGGCTCTTCCTTGGGCTTCAGCTGCATCTCTGCATCCCTGTGGTCCCCTGTGGGCTGCAGGGGCATGGCTGCCTCACCCTGAGCTGCAGGGGCACAGCTGCCTCACCATGGCTGTACCAGGGGCTGCAGGGAATTTGTTCTGGCAGGAGCACCTCCTGCCCCTCCTCCTGCACTGACCTTGGTGTCTGCAGTGTTTCTCTTACATATTCTCACTCCTCTCTTCCCTTACCACAGGAACATCTGTGCAATATTTTTTTTTTCTTTCTTGAGTATGTTATCTCAGAGGCATTATTATCATTCCTGATGGGCTCGGCCTTAGTCAGCAGTGGGTCCGTCCCGGAGCCAGCTGGCATTGGCTGGACAAACTTCTGGCAGCTTCTCACAGAAGCCGCCCCTTTAGCCTCCCACTACCAAAAACTGGTCACACAGACCCAAGAAATTACTGCAGTCTTTCATCTGCTGGTTTGATTTCAGTATGGTTCTTAACTCAAATGTGTGAAAAATCACAAAAAGGGAAATTAAAAAATACTTAGGATGTGGTAGAGGATTACAAGATACTATATAGTGCTTGATAGAGAAGGTTCAATAATGATGGCTTTTTTGTCCCCTTTCTCTCTGCCAAAAACAATTCTGTATTCTCTTCAACCAGCAACAAAAATTGCTTCCCGTTATGGAATCTGTGGTTTTCCTGTAACCTCAGTTTTTCCTTCACAGATTTAATTTGAATCAGCTTTAATTCCATCCTATTAGAGGTGATTCATGTAAGCTAAAGAATCCTGAAAGAAGGGTTTTGATAGTGAATATGCGGAAGGAATAAATCACCCCTAGATGGAATAATGGCCTTGACAGAATTAATATAAGGAAAAGCAGAATGAGACAGTTTCAAGAATGTGATCTTGAATGACCAGGGAATTGCCAGTATTAATGCAGAAATGACTTAGGAGGAACATGGTTTGATTTTTAAGATTTTTTAGCTTAAGGAACTGTGGAGACATAAGAAGAGATGCCTTCAAGTTTAAGGATGATGGGAGAGCAGGGAAAGTGTTTTCCATAAAAAATAGTGTCCATGTCATCCCTGTAATACTGAGTATGAGCAGTTTAAGTCATACACCATGGTGGTCAAAGAGAAAAGTAGGAAACCCAAGTGAAATTCATAGAAGGAATATGTCATATAATCTCTGTACCTTTTTAGTTTCTTTAGGCCCAGCTGCTTTCTTACAATATAGAGAGAAAAGCAAAGATTGAATGAAAAAGAATTACAGATTTTCTTAGTTGAATGTCAACTTCACTTAATCTAAAACTGAACCAAGTTTCTACCCTGCATGTTGATGTCCTTCTGGCCTGAGTTCTACTGAGCATTGTTGAAAAATGTTCCATAGTGTGTTTAAAATAACCTTTTTGCACCAAGAAAAGAACTGGTGTAGTTGGTTGATTACAAGTGGGAGATTTTTAATCTCATTAATCTCATGACCAGAAAGCTCTTGTTTGCTTTTGAATTTTGTGTGAAAAAAAATTTAACAGTATTGCTTTAGCACTTCAGTGCAGGGAAATAGAGGATTATAACTGTGAAGTAAACATTACCTTTGAACTCTGTTTTTGTCTACCTATTGAAAGATTACTGTGTTTGGGTTTGGAAATGTCTTTGAAGCTGTATTTGATGAAAGTACATTGTTCAAACTTAAGAGGAGTATTTGTGTGCATGTGCATGCCATGTTGTTTCTGTAGTTATTTAACCAAGCAGATCTACAGTGCACTTAGAGTTTAACTTAAGTTTGCATTAAAATCTGTTTTTATCTCAGCAAGATTTGCAGAACACTAGCAGGGTAAGATAGCGCTCAGACACATACATTTAGAGTCCTGGAAATTTTTCCCAGAGCAATTATACTTTCTTACATATGTCACATTGAAATTAAACGTTGCAGATGAAAATAGATGTTGAATGCAGCATATCATTAATTTTACATTATTTGTTCTGTGTAAGCACTTTCTTAATATAGCAGTCTAGTTTATTATATCCACTATCTGTGAGGTAACTGTAGGTGAGCATGTCATGTTTTACACATAAGCATTTATCACTCTGATACTGAGACTCTGATCTGAACTTTGCAGGCTCTATGTAAGATAATGAATGATTCTAGTTTAGACTGTTCTAAACTTGCCACCGATAATACTTGCTCACTTATTTTGCCCTTGCTGTGAAGGTGGTAACCTCCTCGTGTTCTCTGCCTGGAGTTTGCAATCTCATAAAAAAATCCCCAATGTAAGTTTCTAGGGTCAAGTGGAGGTTCACAGATGACAAAAGTTAGTGAACTATTCATTAAAATACAAAAGAACAAGAAAGGTTGCAATTGTAATTTATAAGGGTAATATAACTAACACAAAGAACAAAATAGGTAAATGTAATTTGCAAATTACATTTATCTAAAATTTTGTTTTTGTAGTAAGAACACTTAAAAAATAACTTCCCCCTACCACAGCAGTCATTTAAAGGAGCATAAAGGAGCAGCACCTACAATTTCATTTGTCTAATCCAGCTATTAAAATGCCTCTTTGGAAGTCTGATGGAGACCACTCCTTTGAGGATATCTGTGTGTTACTTACAGTGATTTGTGGGAACAGCTAGACAGGGAGTTTCTCCTCTCAGCAGAGTACAGTGCCTCCATGGGCCTGGCAAGCAGGTGAGGAAAATGAGGATTAAGGCTTACCTTGCCAAGCAGCGTTTTGTATTAGCAAATCTTCATGATGTTGAACTTGCCAGTCTTGTCTCTGCTGTTTGTATATGTCGAGCAAATACTGTCAAAGAAAGCTCATCTCTCACCCATTGCAGTGAGGAGTGCTCAATTGGGTGATTATGTTGCTTGCTTATGAAGTAATATTTACAAGTGTGTTTTTATCTTGTTCATGGAACGACATATGAATTCACTTGGGCAGCTGTTACCTTCTGAGAAGCAGAACAAAGAAACATGTCCATGTTGACACTTGGAAGCGTTGGGAGGGCAAGCAGTTCACTTCTTGTGAAATGCTCTTGTGTCGGCCTTTTTTAATAGTTGATCACATGTCACTTGCTCTAAAAGGGACACCACAGTCCCTTTGTCACATACCAGAGGGAAAGGGTTTGCAGATGTGTAAGCAGGCAGATTCCCCTGTGTAAGGCATCACCACTTGCAGTTCAGATGGGTTTGTTTGTGTTTTTGGCTGAGGCTTGTCTTCGTAACTAACGTTTCCTGTCTGTTCTCAGTAATTTCAAACGCCATCTTCCAGGTGTAAATTAAAAGGAAGGGGGATTTAAAAGCTCCTTTCTGTTGCCGCTTCCTAAATTTATTTATTTTTAGCTCTGTACGGAAAGCTTATCCATTAATAACTTTCATGTCTACAATGTGAGTGTGAGGAGTGAGGGCTCCATGCATTATCAGGTTGACTCTTTTGACCTTGGTAATTACTAATCTATGTAATCGGGCCTTTCTGAGCCTTGTCAGCATCGCTTGTTTAGCGTTTTATTTATTTTATTGGTTTCTACGAGTCCTGAATAGGAAAAGGGGATTTAAAAAGAAACACCCCCCCAAAAAAAAGAAACCCAACCCTATGTTTATTCTTACGGGGTGGAGGTCTTCTAGAGGGGAGCTGGCTTGCAGAGGGGGAAGACAGTATTCTTATGCTAATCCAGGCTCTGGATAAGGAGCAAAGCAGCCGTGCAAACAATGGAAGTGGAGCCAGAAAGTCTGCGCTGCAGTCTAGCACGCCTTGAAAAGCATGTCAGGCCGGGCGCCTTGGGCTGCCGGGAGGGGCCGCGGGGGGAGCGCTCCCGCCCGCTGCATGGGCTGGCGGCCGGCCAGCGCTTGGAAAAATCTCACTACCTACAAAACAAGAGTTAAGGCTGGAGAGCCCAGCGCGGGAGGGAGAGAGGCAGCTTTTAGTCTCGGCTTTTTTCGCGTTGTAAAAAGCTAACCCCCAAACCCCGTATTGAGTTGTCTCAGCTCGGTTGCTGCCGTTTCCTCCTTTTGTACCAAAAATTGAAATTCAAGTGGTGTGTCTTAAATAGCGTCCGCATTTTGTAAAGGTTGTGCGTGAGCGGGGTAGGGTTCGGCGGCGTGCCGCTAGCGGGAGATGAGCGCACACCTCCCTCGTGCGGGCGGAGGGGAGCGCGCCGGGAGCGGAGCTGCGGCTGCCACGGCTGGCAATGGCAGCAGGTGTGAGCAGCTTCCTTCCTTCCTCGCTCCTCCGACGGGACACACTGACTTGGGGAACAGCAGCGCTCTGGACAGCCTGCTTTCTTACGGGTTAAAGGTCTGTGACCGAAAATACAGGCTGTTCTCCTTAGACATCATGAAATGAAAAATGTGCTCTTCAAGCACCAACAGAACTCTTCTTCGTCAGTTCTGTCATTTGCATAATCACCTTCACTTCGGGGACGCGAAGAAGATGTGAGTTTTTTCTTCTAGGTTGAGCAGAGGTTATGGGTGTTGCAGAAGAAGGCCAAGATCGTGGGAGCTAAGGAAAATAAATGCTTACCCTGTCAGTTTTTTGATCTGGGGATTTTTTTTTAACATAGATTAAGGAATAACTGTCCTTAAATTATGGAAAAAAATACTGTAAGGCTGTGAAAACATTCACTATTCTTCAAAGTGCTGAAAGGGATGTTGCGCATTAGAAACTCTTTCTATAAAAGCATTTGTAACTTTGAAGACACTGACGCGCTTATTTTAGGGTCTTTTTTCCGCTTCTAAAAATGTGAACAAATGTATGTTTAGGATTAAGGCCCAGCTTTTTCCTTTCCACAGCCCAGGTATATTATTTGTGTCAATTTATTGAAACTCAGAGCCAAAATGTTGTGATAACGCAGTGTAGTATGACCATAATATTTTTAATAGTGACATGTAAAATTTCTAACAGCTTTGATTTTTTTACCCTTGCTGCTTATGTTTTGTGAACAAAAGTGTGTTTCTTATGAATAGATCTGAAATGTTTAAGTTATGATTCCCCATTTGGAGTTATTAAATTTAGAGATAGAATGCATTACATGTGGGGACTTTTCTCCTTGTTCACATTTACTGGTCTGACAGTAAGGAACTAGCAAAAAATGATAAATAGATTATAAAAACATACAAGAAGGATAGCTTGTAGGTAGAATAGCAAAAGTTGATGTCATTTCTTGTAGAAAGAGCATAGGTGTCCATTTGCTAATTGTCTTAAGGGCAGAAGCTTTTAGCCAGCTAATCACCAAAGTGAAGGAGTTGAGAAAAGAGGGAAATGGATCAAGGTGAATTAAAACTGTGTAGTGAAATTTTTTCGGAATATATTCAAATAAGAGAATGTGTCATGTTTGTAACACATTAGGACATGTCTGAATACCTGATTGGAGGGGGGAAACAATTTTGCTGAATGTCCTTGCAGTTAATGAAGAAACTTTGTAGCAGTTAGTTAATTGGAATAGCAGAATAACAGTATGATGGGCATTCAGGAGTCCAGTGAATGGCGTCCCTAATTACCTCATTTTGCTGGGCATGGTAGAAAGCTGCTGGACTTTAATTTCTTCACAGTTAACAACTTTGTTTATGAAACAGAGAACTATCTCATAATTTAGTACTTTGGCTTCTAAATTCTGCCGTGATGTACATGTTTGACATTTGCCAGCAGTGGGAAATCTTCCTTTCAGGAGGTATTTGTTTGGCTGTCCAATGTGGGTTTTGGTGGCTTTTCCCATTTGTAAGAAATAAGAAGTCCTTTTCTAAGACTGTGAACTCCTCCGCTGCAAAAAACCTGTTGTTATGGTCTTGCGTTTTTTGAACGAACAAATGCATTGCAGTACAGATGTTTAAACACATGGTTCTAGATGTACTACAGTGAGAAATAAGATTTAATTTTTCAGTCTTTTGAGAAGTATGTAATACACACAAATGTGCTTCATTTAGCATTTCAGATGTCACTTCAGTTTCTAGAAGGAAAAAAGACTTTTGTACGTTTTACAGTCTCTTGGCTTTTAAATTTATGCAATCAGAAATAGTTTTAAATAATTCTTACACAATCCACAGTTTGGGGGAAGTATTTCTGCGAGTTTGAACAGATTAGTGCCTGAACAAATAGGGCCTTATGTGAAGTTGTTTTTGTTGATGACCATGCAACCAACTGCAATAGCCAGCAGTCGTCTTCATCCAGCTGTAGCTTGACAGATTTTGGGGGTGGATTTACTTTGCTTGTTAAATTTAACGTTTGACAGCATTCAAGCATTGGTAATTTGAACGTTTCATTGTGACACTTTTGTACAATTTGTGTGAGCATGCCTTGCGATAGAATAATAAAAACACATTTTAAAAGTAGAGTTGTACAAGTATTTGACAAAATTGCACAGTAGAAAAACTTTCTTCTGGTTATGGGCTTGGTTAAATTTGACTGTTTGATTTGGGATAAACTGAAGCTAACTATAGTTCTTTTTGTATTAAGAATAATGAAATGTAGTCCCAGATCAATCTATTCCTGCCCTGACACCGTAGCTACATGAGATGGTGTCCTTTGTAAACTAAAGACTAATTAAGTTTTTGGACTGTACTTAATCTGAAAATCTGCCCTACAACCTTTTAACCAGTGGTTAGGAATTGTCTTCTAATTTCTGATTTAAATGAATTTTAATGGCTAATCCATACCTATTTGTTGAACTAGTAATTTTCTTAAGGTTGAATGCCTGCCTTTCACTGTGTTTATTCCTGTTATATTGTCCAAGTGTAGTTATTTACCCATCAGCTTTAACTGTCTTAATTGTGTTATTTTCTTTTTTTTATCTCCAAATGTCTTTCTTTCCTTAAGATAAAGTGTCCTTCGAGATTGATGTTGAATGTATCATCTGTGCTATTCATGCTTTACTGTTTTCCCTGGGGAATTTCCCTAGGAAATACTTCGTTTGTCTTTCTCCCAACCACATCACATGGATGTGTCTGATGTTCTGGAATCAGTTGGTGTCCTTGGACATAGCTATCTCTTATGTGTGAGCTTCTAGTCTGTGTGAAGCAGAAATTCCTGTTACCAATATGCATGACTTTCCCAATTTCATGCTGTTGTACTTCATTCCATTTCTGTTACTCCAGTTCTTCACATGATCCAAATCTTCCTGCATAAAAACAACACTCAGCTGAACTGACGATTTATATTTGTCAGCAATTTTTAAAAAATTTTTACTTTCTGTGCCTACTTCATTAATGAAAAGGGTGAGTGCTCTTCAGTCAAGCTGAATCAGGAATCAAGGTCCTCAAATGCCATTTGAACTAGGCTACTAATCTCTGTTCTTGAAACTACTTGTCTGCCCTGTAGTGAATTCTTTACTGTTCTTATAATCCCTCTTTTCTTCATCCAAATGAGTAATTTTCTTTGTGGCACCATATCAGGTTTTTTCATAATCTTCCAGGGAAGTTGTTGCCCACTGACTTAGACTGACAGTTCAGTTTGTCTCTGGCATTCTGTTCATCTCAAAGTCCTGTTCAAAACTGTACCGGTGATTGAGATAATATGCTTACAGTTACCTAAGTTGCTTCTTGCCCCAGTTACACATCAGAGAACCATTTAGTAAGTTTTAGTTTTGTTGTGTTTAAATATATTAACTTGGTGTTACATGTACTGCTGCGTGTGGTTTGAAGTATCTTGTCTGTTGAAATGGATTGTATGTTCTAATTCTTGTGAAGTCTAAGATTGACATTTTTTCATGTGTTACCCTTACACAATACTGCCTTTGTTTTTACATTCAGCACTATCATGCTTTATTGAAATTTAGAACAGCGCAGCTCACTTGGTTTGGGGATCATGCTGTTAAAAATATTACATAGCCACATCTAAAGAACAGTTACCACTGAACTCCATGCTTTCAGAGTTGTTTTGGGCCATATGACAAATCTTGCACACTTCAGCTTCATATATTTGGAGTCATACAGAACATAGGGCTGGACTGCTGTGATAGTACCGTGAATTCACTGCTGAGTTCCAGTTCAGGAAAAAAGCCACCATTTTAATAATAAAAGCATTTTCTTCAATGAACTATTACTAGGAAGGATAATAAAATACATTGCAGAAAAATCAGGTGTTACCATTGATAAATAAATTAATTTTTAGTGAATTATAGTTGAATGCTTCTTTATGGCTACAGTAGAAAAGAGATGGAGAACTTCAGCTGATTGGCTTATGGGTTTGAATCTCTTCAGCATCATTCTGTTGGCAGAGTAGCATTCCAAGTGTTAATTGGTGCTGTGATGTATTTGAAGGGGTTGTTTAGTTGTGTCATTCTAAACTGTTATATCAGGCAGGTTTCGGAGAAATTCCAGCTGTTGCTCTTTCAGTTTTGTGGTTTAGCCAGGGCTGCTAGTCTTCCTCTTTAATAGGAGTCTGGAAGGGCTTTTTTTGTTTTAAAATGGGGTATTAGAATTTGTTCTCTTTGAACAAAAAACATTTTTTTATATACAATATTTTATATATATGTGTGTGTGTATGTGAAAAGGGAAGTATGACTGGAAGGAAGATTGAGGTATAAAATGCTGGTGGAGGGCATTATTTTTTGAATAGGCTTGGATAGCATTTCTGGAAACCACCTTAGAGTGTGTCACTGAACAAAAATCACCATGAAATTAGAGTGAATTGCATTAAAATGGTTTATTTCTTCCATTTTTTCTTGGATTTTTTTGGTAACATGCTCTGTGGTACAGTGGCAAATAAATGTTCCTGTGCCAGTGTGCCCTCTGGTGAACTGGAGGACAAGATCACTAGGTTTTAAACACTCATACTCTTGAAATGTACAACAGTGCAAATATATATTCCTTCTGAAACTGGACAAGAAAGAAATTATTTTTAAAAATACTTCAAACACATTGAGATTTATTTGGTTTTACTTGATAGAGTACTGTAAATAAAGCCTTTGTTGTTATTGCTGCATAAAGCTGTTGGCAGTTTTCAACTTCCAAATGTTTTATTGAGGATTGGAAGTTCATTGCCATTGAAACATAGAATAAAGCATTACTTATGCACTTACGTTGCTGGCCTGATGTTTTATAACTAGAAGGATGTTCCTTATTAACTGTCAGAATTGGTGCTGTGTCTTGTGCATAGGGAACACTAAAGAGTGAATGTGTTTGCTGTCACATGGCTTTTCCCTCTGCCTGGCTGGGTAGTTTACTTTGAAGCTCCTGGTGCTCCGGACGTTTGCGCAGTGCGCAATTCCGAGTCCATCCCATCACAACCTGGCAATAATCCTGACCAGGGCTGCTGTGGTGCTCGGGGTGCCTGGCTCCCTCTTTGTGGCTGCATTAGGGAGAAGTCAGAGACGTGTGAAAAGTAGGCCAGGGGTCGGGGCGGCGCGCCGCGCCCGCTGAAATTGGAAGTGACGGACACCTCCCGGCTCAGCTGCTAATTTGCCTCCATGTTAAATGCCTCCGAAGACTCATTAAAATGAAAAGTTCTTGGGTCTCGCCGACAGACAGATTGAGTTATTGATGCTGGAAGCGGCCACCAACAGTAATTGCTGCCCATCCCCGAGCAAACGCCCGCTCTGGCATTCATGAGCAGCGCCAGGCTGACAGGGGTCAGGGGGGTCAACCCCACTGAAACGAGGCCGAGGAGAGGCAAAATTAGGGCTCTGTTCATCTTTGTGCAGCTTCGCTTTTGTTGCAAGGAAGTATTTAGGTGTTCAAGCTGCTTTTTAGTCCTTTGAGGCCCAATTATGCTCCCTTTGTGCATCACCATTGAAAGGTTCTGTAAGCAGAACGTGACCGCAACTACTGCAGTCTGAAAAAGTGACTTCTTACTCAGCTTGGCTGTCGTGGCTGTGTGTTCACCCACTGCACGAGAGTAGAATCGTATTTTATTTGTGGAGCAAATGGCGTGTGCATATGGTAATGTAATTTTTCAGGAGGAATTAATTTGCACAGCTTGGGAACCCAGGATTTCATGATTTTGAATTGCAGTTAGTGCTCTTATTTGTTTTAAAGATACAGTACTCTTCTAGGAGAAAAGAGTATGTTAGGTAACCAAACTGACTGTTAAATTTAATACAAATTTGGTTTACATCCAGCAGAGAGGCTGGGGTTTTTTTGAAATGAATCTTCTCTACAGTAGTTTTCAACAGGTGGCCTAACATGGTGTTCCTGTTTCCCCCCTAGTATTATGGGAAGTCACCACTTGAGTTTAATTTTTATGAAAAATAATTAAAAGAAGTTTTCATTTCTGTAAAGAGAATAGTTTTCAAACAGATATATGTGTTAAATCTGTTGAATACTACCTCTAACTGCTATATGCAAGTCTAAAATTACACATCTTGTGACCAGTGAGTTGACATATCTAATATTTTTTATAGGAATGTAAAAACATCCCTGTGGGTTGTTACCAAAAGTTTATATTTCAGAAAAACCCTACTATTCATTTAGATAGTAAACATAGCTCATATTTTCAGTTACTAATGTTAATAAACACATGGGGTTTTTTTGTTGGACTGTTGGTTATGCTCAGCACGATGGCCATCTTGAGGGTTTTTTTCCTGTTTCACAAATACATGAAGTTTTTAAACATTTTGTTTTATTGTATTTTCCAGGAAACAAAGGTGGAAAAGCTACAGAAGCATCCTTGCAGTCAAGAACCAAATCCTGTATTAGGCTTCTCTGAACTGACTGAGCTTAGCATTTGTCAAGCAGAAGGGCCAGGGCCCTGCACAGGAAGGATTAAAAGTGAACAATGACTCGATTGAGAATTCATGAGCAATTGCTTGGAGCCTATCTGCTTATCTTTCTCCATGTTCACGGTAAATATGAACTACTTGAAATAAGCTTATCTTTCTGATTTGTAATAGAGTTGTGTGTTTTTGTGTTTTCCTGTGGTTGAAGTAGGATTTTTTTTTTTTTTCCTTTCGGATTTTCTTTTGCAAGCAGAGGACTTTACTGGACTGGTGTGCCATATGGATACTTCCCTGAAAAGAAGGACTTTCATTGTAGTACAGATTAGGTCTATTTTAGCAAATACTTAAATAGAAACAATACAAAAAATGCTTAGTACACCATAGAGCAAGTTGGATGAGCAGCAGAAATTAAGGTCTTTCTTTATGAATTTCACTTCCCTTTTTTTGAATATTTGAACTCTTTAACTTGACCCTCTGAAGAACTTGCAGTGTGCAGTTCCCCATGTCTTTTGATGCTCTCAGCAACCTAGAGATAGTATGGTGTAACTAATATCAGTTAACTTGTTGTGCCTATTTGATGGGCCAAGGTGAGGCTATGAACTGTTCACAGATAACCTTGTTTTCAGTTAGTGAAGATACTAATTTGTATGTCTATCTTTCTATTCACTAATTATCAAAACCTTCTGAACTTTATCAAAAAGTTATGAATTATCAAAAACATTGGAACTTTTAACTCCTCTGTCAAATTGAGTTGAATTGAAAAAAAAACCATGCAGTGCCCTACATGTCCAACAGGCATATACATCCCTAGTTGGTCTGTGTGTAAGGGTATTTGTTCTCACAGCCATGCACTCCTCATGTGTGCAAGTACACAGAGCTTTCCAGATATTTTCAGAAAATAGAGAAAACTAATTTGGTACTGCCATTTACATACTTGGATATAAAAGGGTTTATAGTCTCATTCCATACTTAGATCAATTACTACTTAGTGCTTGATTTTGAGATACTGTGTGAGATATTTACTTTCAAGAATTACAATTCATTGAACCCATTGAAAGGGGGAGAGGAGGAAGCCTGGTAAATATCCAAATGCTGATCTTTTTGTTCTGTTTCTGGTGTGAATCTGCAATATTACATTAAAGGATATAGCAGAGCTGTCTCTTCGAAGCCTGTGCTTGATACATCTATGTGGACTGAAATAACTTTGTTTGGGGTGTAGTTGAAGTCTAGTAGATTTACAAATATTTGCAGATAGCTAAGGTAAGGTACAGTAAGGTGCTTAGATTGATAATGGGAATAAACTAAAAGAAATTTCATTGAGAAATTAGGAAATAAGTTTTTACTGAATGTGGTTAAGTATTAGAGCGGGCTGCCTTGGGAGGTTGTGCAATATTCATCCTTAGAGATAGTCAAAACTTTACTGCAATGACTGAACAACCTGGACCAATGTTGAAGTTGGTCCTGCTTTGACTAGGTGGTGGTACCAGGTGACTTCCAGAGGTTTCTACTGCTCTAAAATTCTCAGGCATAGTGTTTTGCAGTGGAGCTTGTTCAGTTTGTGTTCAAGCAGTTTTTCTGCTTCTGGCAGTAGAGACCAGCTTCTTTCCTTGTTCCCTTGAAGAGGCTGGGAGTACAGTAATTTCACGACTATAAGGCGCACGCTTTTGACTAAAATTTTCCCTCGAACCCGGAAGTGAGCTTATAGTCCGGAGCGCCTTATCTGATGTACAAAGCGGCGAAATTTGACAAACCAGAAGTGTGAGCTGAGAGCTGTGGGGGGAGCTGGAAGTGCCACAGCAGCCGGCTGGGGGCGGGCCCGGAGGCCCGCGGCACTGCCCCGCCGGGTAGAGGCGGGCCAGGGGGCCCGAGGCACCTCCCCTCTCTGGTCCAGGCAGTCCCGGGGCCCCATGGCTGCCGGGTGAATGTGGGCTAGGGGGGCCGCGGCACCCACCTTCCCGGGTCCAGGCAGTCCTGGGGCCCCATGGCTGCCGGGTGAATGTGGGCTAGGGGGGCTGCGGCACCCCTGCTCCTGGGGCCAGGCAGAACCGGGAGCCCATGGCTGCCGCGTGAATGTGGGCTAGGGAGGCCGTGGCACCCCCCTTCCCGGGCGGAAGCAGTCCCGGGAGCCCATGGCTGCCGCGTGAATGTGGGCTAGGGGGGCCGCGGCACCCCCCTTCCCGGGTGGAAGCAGTCCCGGGAGCCCACGGCTGCCAGATGAAGGTGGGCTAGGGAGCCTGCGGTACCCCCGCTCCTGGGTCCAGGCAGTCCCGGGGAGCCATGGCTGCCGCGTGAATGCGGGTTAGGGGGCCCGCAGTACCCCCACTCCTGGATCCAGGCAGTCCCAGGGGCCCATGGCCGCCGGGTCCAGGGTGGCCTGGTGGCTCATGGCACCGCCCCTACCGGGTGGAGGTGGGCCCGGGGGCCAATGACTGCCGGGTTGAGGCGAGGCCTCGGCCAGCAACCGCACGGGGTGAGCTGGGGGCGGGGCCTTGCTGCAAAAAAAAAGTGCGCCTTATAGTCCGGTGCGCCTTATCTGATCTACAAAGTTGTGAATTTTGCCGAATCCGGGGGGTGCGCCTTATAGTCCGGTGCGCCTTATGGTCGTGAAGTTACTGTAATAGCCTTTGTTCCTTTTGCTGAAGTCATGGTTGCCCTTTTGCATTAATCAATATTTAGCATTTTAATAATAGGCAATAGCAACCAAAGGGGTTTTTCCCCTCTCTAGATTCAAATACAAATAATACAAATATGCAAGTCTTATAGTGGCTTAAAATTAAATTACATTGACTCCTTTCATGATCACTGTGATTAATAACATTTCAGTAGATAACTTCTAGTAAGTAATACAGATAAATTAAGTTTAAAGACTGAAAATTATTTTCAACTTCAAAAGAAGAAATTGCCTTATCTTAGACATTTTCCTGACATTCAGATCAATACTAAGGGAGTTCTGAAAGCTGTGGAAAAGTTGAGCTTACTGAAATGTTGTTAGTTCTTTGCAAGTTGCCTA
Source organism: Catharus ustulatus (assembly GCF_009819885.2). Classification (NCBI taxonomy): domain Eukaryota; kingdom Metazoa; phylum Chordata; class Aves; order Passeriformes; family Turdidae; genus Catharus; species Catharus ustulatus. The sequence goes on along the minus strand of NC_046228.1, from coordinate 27,126,325 downwards.
AGGGCTTTTCTTCAAACATAAGAAATATGCTTGGTTTCCAGTGGTGGTGAGGAAAAAGCCAGTCAGGTCTCTCTGCTTTTTCCTGGATTTATGGGGGAGGAAAGACTTAAGATCATAGTCATAAAGCATTTGAAATTTTTATAGGAAAGAGACAATCTAAAGTGAAAAGTTTAAACAGTTGAAAAAGTAGTTTAAACAAGGAAAATATATGCAGTATGTTAGAAAAATGCATCATAAAGCAGTCAACAGAGGTGAAAAAGATTCTTTAGGAAGAATTGAAGAGAATTGGTGAGATTTACAGAAAGAGGAAGAAAAAGCAGAGAAAGTAGAAACCAGTGTGTGTATTTTCAGTGTCTGGCATCCAGCTTAATGGTTTGCTCTCTTGGGTTTTTTTTTTGGAGGCTTCTTCAGAATGTTAGGAATTTCAGAGCTTACCAAGACCTGAGAGAATGATAAAAGCAAGTGTGTCTGTATAGCTGCATGTATATATGCATGCCAGATTCCTTAACAGGTAACTTGAAAAAGCAAGTGGCTGCATGTGTTGATTACTGTGAAAATATTCTTACAGTAACAACAGAAACCAGAGGCAATTCCATGACATTAATGGTGAATAGCTGCAGTTTATAAGGTTGGTACTATGCAGCAGGGGCACCCAATGGTTACCCTTTGGGTTGTATCTTTATAGCTTTGGGACTTCTTTGCTTACTTTAAAAAATAGTCAGAAATAAGTCTGGGTTGCAGATGGATGGATTTAATAGCAACCTCTTCAATTAAAACGTTTTGTCTTTCCTTTCTTGCTGTGGAAGGCCTTTGCAGTAGCTTTAAATCTATGACTTGCTCTCCATCTTCATCCACCTCCTTTTTGTGATCTAAGGCAAGAGGTTTTGGGCTTTGGCCACGCTTGTGACTGCACTAAAAAGGCTTTGTCTTCCCAATTGTGCAGGGTTTTCATGCAGAGAACCAGTTTTACTTCCAAGTAGAGTTCTTTCTTTGTTGTTATAGTGCGTTGATGAGCACATCTGATCAATGCATGTAGGAGTAATAAAGTGCTTAACATCTACTTAAACATGTTCTCATAAATTTGGTACTTCATTGCTCGCAGTTTGCTTCCCATGTGGTTCATCACACCTTAATGTATTCTTCAGAGACACCACAGAAGACCAGTATTTTAATCCTTGTAAATTAGTTGACTTAAAATCTATGAATACCACTTGATAGGTATGAAGATAGATTAAAAGTCAAATTTAAAAATAATTAGTGTTAATATTAAAATGGACTTAGAATTGCCACTGTTAGTGAATTTTAAAAAAATTAAGTTGATTTTTATTTCACTGCTCTAATTATTTTTATTGAAATACTTGATATAGATAAGGTATATATTAAGATACATTTTAAAGCCTTTATGCACTTTCTCAATTTCAGGTGAAGTAGTTAACTGAATTTGAATGTATAAACTAATCTGAAGCAAAATTCTAAAAACTATAGAAGGAGTTGTCAGTAGCTGATTGATTACTTGAAAACACTAGTTCTGTTGATTGCTGGTATTCCCAATTAATGGCTGCATCTGTCTTTAAAACATGAGCAGCAACTGTGTTCTTAAGAATTTGTCTGATGAAAGTTCTTTCAACGGATTATTAAAAGTTGATCTATTTCTTTATTAGAATTTAGCATTTAGTTTAAGTAACTTTATTCTTTAAAAGCCCTTTCAACTTAAATTAAAATACAGTGTATTTAAGAAAAATACACTAAATTTTCAAGTCTCTGGCTTTTATATAGAGTGCATAAGAACAGAGAAGTCTTTAGAAGTGACTTTTGGGGAAGTGGGAGCAGACGCTGAGGACTGCAGGTTGGGAAGCAGAGGAGGCAGAGGCTGCCTGTGTTGAACACTGGTGTAGCTCCTGGGAGAGCTGGAAGGGCAGGAGAGAGGTTTGAAACCAGTAGTCTGGGAACATGCTGTGATTTTTAGGAACCAGTTCTGCTAGATGGAGCTACCTCTAACATGCCTGGTCTTTGGAGATCACAGCCTTGATATATATAAAAAAGCACTATAGGGAGAATTATGGTTAGAATGCCAAACACAGAGTTTGTAGAAGCATTCAAAATACTTTTTTGCACTCATACAATTTTTCTGATTTTTAAAAATAAATATTTTCTTTCAAGAGCAAGTGCTAGTATTGTGTTCGAGCTGTGTCAATTCTACTGAAGTTTAATTCACATAACAGAAGATGTTAAATCATTATGAAAGTTTTTGATAAGCCAAAAGGGCTTACTGGAGTGGAGGATTTTGCAGTATCTGCATCGTAAAGCAAGAAAAACTAATTTAGAACTACCACATAAAAATGAGCACTGGTACAACTTTCATCTTTGATGAAAAGAACCTTGTGTGCGTCAGCACCAGCAGGGAGGCAGGTGAAGGGGCTCTTCTGACAAAGGTTCTTCTTACTTAAATATTGAATTTCTTGGAGTTTACAAGCATGGATCAGAGTAGCTACAAAGAAATGCCTCTAGCACTGTATTTATGCTAGGACTAATCCCTTTAAAGGATAATGTAGTCTGGAACAAATGTTTTTATGGACATCTATATTATGCATTCAGAAAGCTACCAAACAAGTTGACTGCTATAGGCCATATTGAACCTTTATTTGTGGAGAAAAAGAGGATACAATTAAGTAAAAACTGTAGGCATAATTTCGCTTTTGTATTTGTCTTCTTTCACTTACTGCTGTCTCTGCATTTCATAGAGCTGGATTTTTATGGGTCACACAAATCTTTTCTTAGATCAGAAGACTTAATGAAATTGTATCTGTATCTTGCATTGAGTTGCAAGCAGGTTAACGCGGGTTTTAGTGATTAGTAACACTGCAGTGACACGCACAGTACATTTTTGAGATTTATCCATGTTAATATTCATATTTGAAACATACTTTCAAGTAGACTTAGCTTTCTAACCTAGTGAGAGGTTTAATATCCTGTGCTCTTTGAAATACATTTTGCAGTCTTAAGGTTTTTTTCTGTGATTAGAAGAAGTAGTACTTTGAATAATTTCTATTTTTTTATCAAAGGCTGGATATTATATATTGTCAGGCATTGTTTTATTTTAACAATTTGTTTTATTATTAACTTCTGAAATTTTTATTTATTTTATTAACATAGAGTTTAATTTTAAACAGAAAATATTTTAAGTGTTGTCCTGTCTGTAACAGTTGTTCACACTTCTAGAAATCTGCAATGCATGCAGTGTATGATTGGGCAGAACAAAAGACAAAATCAGAACTTGAAATCCCATCAGCTTTTTTCTCATCAGTGTCTTACACTGCAGTCAAGTTAGGAGAATATTCCACCATTACTCTGATATTTCTTTGAATATTGTGACTTTGTAATGCAGTAAAATACACGTGACAGAGCAGCTTGTGTGTTTACAAGTATGTGATACTGTCATTCTCAAGGGTGGATAAACAGGCTAGAAGTGATCCAGGATCTTGAACAAGCCCTCCAGTGTGTGATAGCTCATTTGTATGTCATTTTGTCCCACTAACTCTGTGCAGTTTGCAGGTGGAGTTAGGAAATAGTGGACAGGAAACTTGGCTGTGCCTGAGGTCTCTGGGTTCTGTGTTTCAGTGCACCATACACTGCACTTACACCTTTGAAGATTATGTGAGATTTGTGTATGAATGTTTCTTAGCTGTGCTGCAGTGTGACCCCTACAAGTGTCATGGAAGAGATTAATTATATCAAGTAGTGTAGTGTCACAAGATCCCCTAAAAAATGATCCTCCTTTTCCCTGTCCTGCTCCCAGGGGGAAGATGCAGCAGTGTGAATGTCTGAGAGCTGGAGCTCTGAGGGTGGGGACATAAACCTTGGAGCAAGATGTTCTTTAGGTCTGTGCTTAGTTTGCTCTTGTTTGTTTACTCAGAATCTGTTAACCAGGAAAAACAGCAATGAAGCATCCTGTGAGTTCAAGGCCTTCACGTGCCCTCTTAACATCTGAGGTGGATGGAACCCAAGTCTTTCCACGCTTGACTCCCATCCTCATACCTCGCAACTTTAAGATGGACGCTAATCTGTCTTGAAGTGCTGAGGATGAATTTCAGTAAAGAATACAGTTAGGCATCCTAGGAGGAGGAAATTAAAAACTGTTTGAAGCACAGTAATTTCACGATTATAGGGCGCACCCTTTTGACTGAAATTTTCCCTCGAACCCAGAAGTGCGCCTTATAGTCCGGTGCGCCTTATCTGATGTACAAAGTTGCGAAATTTGCCAAACCAGAAGTGTGAGCTGTGAGCCGTGGGGGGAGCCGGAAGTGCCACAGCAGCTGGCTGGAGGCGGGCCCAGGGGCCCACGGCACCGCTCCTGCCAGGTGGAGGCGGACCTGGGGGCCCATGGCTGCCGGGTGAAGGTGGGCCAGGGGGCCTGCGGCACCCCCGTTCCCGGATCTAGGCAGTCCCGGGGGCCCATGGCCGCCGGGTCCAGGGGGGCCCGGTGGCTTGCGGCACCCCCCTTCCCAGGTCTAGGCAGTCCCGGGGGCCCGTGGCTGCCGGGTTGAGGCGAGGCCTCGGCCAGCAACCGCGTGGGGTGAGCTGGGGGTGGAGCCTTGCTGCAAAAAAAAAGTGCGCCTTATAGTCTGGTGCGCCTTATCTGATCTACAAAGTTGCGAATTTTGCCGACTCCCGGGGGGTGCGCCTTATAGTCCGGTGCACCTTATGGTCGTGAAATTACTGTAATCCCCAGCATCCTCAAAATTTTCCTGTTCTCTTCCCTGGATACTGAAACTCCTGTCTAAAAAGAATTCTGCTTACAGTCTTAGAACGTAAAAATGCAAGAGTGAAGTGATTCTTTCCCCCGTTCCTTGTGCGGTTCAGGTATTACCTGAAAGCAGAATACTATGAAGTTTCACATTACAAAAATAATGAAATTTTAGTCTGTTCCTGCTTTGAATAAAAATTTTTGCCTATAGAAACAGAACAAAAGACAAAGATGCTGTTTCTTTCAGAATGCAGTTACCTGTTTTGAATTTTATATGATACGTGCTTTTCATAAAACTTGTAATGCAGAGGAAAATTTTAAATGAATAGGAAAAATGTATTTCATATCATTTTAGTATAAAAGTTTGGTATACCTGTAGTCATGCTTCAGTGTTAGTTTACAGAGAATTACACTGCTTTAAAAGATGATAGACATGCAAAAAAATGTTGTTCTTTCTGTTCTGAGCTAGGAGAAGCCATGCTTTAAGGATTCCTTGGATCCTCTTGTAATAAACTGAAAAAATATTCAGTGATCAGGGTGGAAAAATGGATGATTGAATGTAAGACACTGATCATAAAGTACAGTAAAGAGTTTTAACATGTGGAATGTCCCTGAAGATAAGAGGGGATTTCTAATATCAATTGGGAAAGATACTGTAGTAATTAAAAAAATTAGAAAGACAGACAAATTTTTGTACATATGCAGTGGCTTTTCCTTTAAATATTAAGCAGAATTACCTGTTCTCTGAGCAGGTAAGGATCTCTTAAATGTGAATACAAAATGTTGTGTAATGTGTCTAGCACAGTATTAAAATTACCTTTCAGTTTATGCTGGGAAGAAATATGTAGAAAGAAAGGGGGGTGGATGGAGGAGCTGTTCCAATTGTGCAGGATTTCTCTTGCTTAAATCAGAAATACCTATAACCTATTGTTATTCTAGCATTGGATCTTGTTTCTTGTGAACAGTCTGTACAGATCAGGACTATTTAACTTGAGCATTACTGAAACACCCTTTGAAGAGCACATATTAAATAAGACACTGTTCTGTGATTTCACTTTTAAGGTAAATGGTATATTCTCTTAGTTGTGTCCAGAAGAATCACAATTGCATTACTTTGCTGCGTTGACAGTGCACTAGGTGTGCTGTATTAACCAGATGAGATCTGACAGTGCACTAGGTGTGCTGTATTAACCAGATGAGGAGATCTGCAAGTCTGCTATATCCAGTACAGTAGGGTCAAATTTCACAAGTATTTAATTGGCACTTGTCTGAATGACACAATGGATGTTATAGTACAGTAGAGTGATGCAGAGTGGGCTGTATCTGCACAAGGTGTTAATCAAGTTTTTCTGGAGGTGTTTCTAGCAAGGTACAACAGGACACTAATATTCTCATCACTCTACAGCTCACACTTGCTAGGTTTGACAGGGAAGCCCAAGAATCTGTTCCAAGAGACTGTGGGTTTCCTAGTTGAGCTTCTTTTCCTTAGAAAAACTGAGATTTTTATTGTGACCTCAGTTTTGTTACTAATAACTGAATCTGCTGATTCCTGATCGACTGCTGGCTTATCTTCCCAGCACTCAGCCTCACACAGAACCTTGCTGTAATAGTTTGTTCACAGCTCTTCTATCTGTATTTGGTTCATACCTTGAGGATTTAGAGCCAAGGTGGTGGACAGAAAGAGATTTTTCTGTTGTTAAAATTGTATATGATAAAGCTGAAGGAGATGGGTAAAGATGTTCTCATATATAATAATCACATAGCATATTCCAAATGAGGTGCATAATGTTCATAAGTTTTGTTCTGGATGTTCTTCACTAAGAAGAAAATGGATGTTTTGTTCTGAATACCTACATTGACAAAAGCACTTCAATAATATGAACAAGAGCAAATGATGCTTAACTCTGCTGCTATTGAGAATCTGTGGGCTACTTGGAACGTGATGTAGCCCTGTTTGTATTCTGTGAAAGCTCGTTTGGATGGATGTTTGTGTCATTTACTGAAATTTAATTTGCAAACAAGATTTACTTTAGCTGTGTTTTGAAGTACAAATGCATACAGAGATCAAAAAACCCAAGAGATTTTGGAGTTTATTACTGCTCTTCCATGAGACTGTGAATCTATAAAACATTACTTCAGAAAATTAGAAAATTGCATATTAAGTATGTTCAGTCATGCATAAAATTATTCTTGTTGTGGTTATCAAGCTGTCAGCATTTTGGTTTTCTAAACACATGAATGAGGGAAGCTTTCTTCAGAAAGTTCTTACCAGTTACACTACTTTCCTGCCCTACCCTGAAAAAAGAAAATACTTTTCTGTTTATATTGATTATGGTTGGGAGATCTGCTGTTAAGGTACAAAATATGTCAACCAGGTATTCCTAGAATAAAATTATTAACTCAGATTTCTACCATAATCTTAGGAGAAGAGATTGCCTTGTATACTTCAATTATTAATATAAGTATTGTTGTCACAGTTTTTTGACTGTAAAACTCTTGAACAGTTGTCAAAGAGATGCAAACTTATTTTGTTTTTTTTTTTTTTTTTGTGTCCAGGTCAAAAGCTAGACAGCATGCTTCATGGTACAGGAATGAAGACAAATTCTGACCAAAAGAAACAAGCAAATGGAGTAACACTTGCTCCAGAGGACACCTTGCCTTTTCTTAAATGCTACTGCTCAGGACATTGTCCAGATGATGCTATTAACAACACATGCATGTAAGTGTTGCATTCAGGATAGAGAGGCTCTTTGAAGAACATAATTTTGGATTTTGAGACAGAAACAACCTTTGGAGGCTGGCCAAGGTTCTCTCAGGTGATCTGACCATAACTGATTATGTTCTGTGAGTTCTAGAACCTGTGGTCATCTCTGTTTTCACCACACCTTAAAACAATTTGAAACTGGTCGTTTTAAGCCCAGCAACTGCTTTGAAGGACAGAGGTTTTAAGTAACCCTGTGATATTTTATAGCTGGGTGAGTATTAAGTGACCCAAATCTAAACCTTCTGACATGACCATCTGTTTGCTTATTTGTTCACCTAGCAGTCAAAAAGGTAATGTAAAGTAAACAATATGGGCATTTACTGAGAATTCTTCTTGTTACATGTTCAGTAGTTACAGACTGTGAAGGAAAAGCAGGGGAAAATAAAGCAAAGCCTGTGGACATGTAGAGACAGGAGAGAAGTTTTATCTTTGATTGGTATAAGAATCCTAACAGACTCATGCACAGATTATGTGCTTGCTTAAGGTGTTTTTTTTTCTATGTCCTGAAACGTCCTTGTTTTTCATTTTTTTCTCTCCATTTGCAATTCCATGTTCAAGTCCCTTCTGTTTTCTTCCTTAAGAATTAATATACATAATTGAAAACATATTCCTTGCTCCTGTACCGTGAGTCTTCACTTAAACATAGGTTTCAGTCTTACTAAAGTGTCACTTGTCAGTTTTTGTGGAACCCAAGGAGGTAGAATAAACACTGCTGTTTTTTTAAGGTAAACACAGGCAGTAACTTACAAACAGTTTTGAACTGAGAAAATGTTCCAGTATTTTGTCTTTCAAGTCTCTTGGTATTTATTTATTGGTTTTTATTGCCCTCTAGTGTGTGCAGTCTGTATAGCCCTTACTAGTTTTTGTCTGACTTTGCGCTGATAGGTCATTATGCTGATAATAAAGCTGTTAGTTAAAAACACACAGTGTCTACATGCAGGGTACCTTATGGCATTATGCTTTCCACATCTGCATTTCTTTGAATTAATGTAAATAGATTATTGGCAAACAAAATTATTTCTGTCTTTGTTTTCCTTAGTGTCTGTTTTGAGGGAATGAGTGAGTATTGGTGAGAAGGCATCCCTCTTGTGTTCCATTTGTGAATACTTGCAGGTCTTTTATTCTCAAATTGCATGGCAAACACTGTATTAAAGAATTTTTCTAGAAGTTTTCATTCTAGGATTTTTAATGGGTTCATGGACAACTAAATGACAGACATGCTGGTAAAGCACATGTGATGTGTTTATTGCAGAACTAATGGGCATTGCTTTGCTATCATTGAGGAGGATGAACATGGAGAACCCACGCTTGCTTCTGGCTGCATGAAGTATGAAGGTTCAGACTTCCAGTGCAAGGTGAAAAAAAGGAGATTTATACCAGTGCTTTACTTTATTTCATTTTTATGCCCTTCCTTTATTTTATATGGCTTTATGAAAATGTTTCTAAAGCAAATACTGCTGCTATGATGAGTACAAGAGGAAACTTCTAAAGGGATTGGGTTTTTTGTCTTAGGAATGGTATTTAGCATATGGTTAACTGGTTTTGACCAAACTCAAGACTTTTCCCATGTATGAAATAACAACTTAAGTAGAAACTATCTATTTCTATGCAACAAATAAAAAATGTTCTATGAAATGTAAAAAAATGCAATATCAAATGTAGGCACTCGGAGATTGATGGTGTCTGTCTGCAACTGCAGAGTGATCTCATACATTAAATGATGTGGTTGAAGTGCCTTGTATATAAAATAGCTTACACTTTTTTCTGGGCTATGTTGTAACTGCAGCATGTCCTGTCTCTGTTTTAGCTTCAAAATCTAAATGTTCATTGAATTCTCCTTCAACAGGACTCACCTAAAGCTCAGTCACGTCGAACGATTGAGTGCTGTCGTACTGATTTCTGCAATCAGGATTTGCAACCAACATTACCACCTCTTGATAGTACAGGTACACATCTGTATGTTCACACTGCTAAGAAATGCTGTGTAGGTTGTGTTCTTCCTGATCAACAGTAGAAAATGTAATTACACTATTGCACCAATCTGGTTCTTCCCTTATTAAGTAATTTTTATATGAAGATCTGTACTGCACTTCATTTTCTATTTTCAGTTTTCCTTTTTTACCACTTTCATGCTACTCTTTTCGTCAATCAGTCACTCATGGCATTTTTATTCTTATTCTTAGTGCATTCATATCTTGAGTGCATGTGATCTGATCTGTTTTATTGTTTCCACAGTCGGATCTCTTTTAAAAATGTTTTTCTTAATTTCTGCTGTGCTTTTATCATTATGAATGCCATCACAAAAAAAAAAAACCTATTCAGATCTTGTTATCACCTCTTTATAGCAAATTCATTCTCTTCTTTCTGTTGTTCCCAGTGAAAATAGTTTGTTTTCATGTGCTTGCTCATTCATTGCTAGGCAAGTTGTACTGGTCTAACTGTTGCTTTGTATCTTCTTAGAATCTTACTGCTCTAAGTCCTTAATTTCTATTTCAAACAAACTAGCAGGAGTCAACCAAAACCAACAACTCCCAAAATTTCCAGCTAAATCTTTTTTTTTGTTGTTGTCATCCAAATGAATTTATCTTTGCTTTTGTGGTATAAATACTTACTTTGATGCATAGTATATTAAATCATACCTAAATAAACTGTTAACAATATATGTTTAATTAATAGACTTTGGAAACTCTCTTTTTTTTCTTTCTATTTTTTCTTTTTTTTTTTTGTCAAATAGATGGACTTTTTGATGGCAGCATTCGTTGGATGGCAGTGTTGATTTCTATGGCAGTCTGCATAATTGTCATGGTCATCTTATTTAGCTGCTTTTGTTACAAGTAAGAAAGCAATTTCTTTGTCAGCAACATTTTTAATTTTGCAAATGAGTGCAAACAGAACAGTTATTTTGCAAAGGGACTCAGTTAATCATATGCAGATTGGAAACGGTTGTAACTTAATTTCACATTTCTGTGGGTAGGAGTTTCCATCACTAGGTAGAATTCAATGTTCATGGCAGAGAATTTAACTGAATTTGATCCTTTCCTCTGGCTACAGAGTATTTACAATTTTGTCAGCTACACATAACTTTGATGCTATAGCAGTTTGTGAACAGGAATATCTTCATGCTCTTTATGCTTTTGAGTCTTCAGTCCCTTTCAGTAGTTAAATTTTATCTGCTTCTGAGATTTTCTGCTGTGCTTCAAAACTAAGTGATTGTCCAGCTGAGGTATGGCAGTTCATTTAGGTGCTTCTGTGAGCCCCAGCCCTGTGCTAGAGGTGATCACTGCTCTAGAAGTTTCCAGGGCTTGTATCAGCCTCAGCTCCTGTGGTTCAAGGTTCTGTCTGTTCATTTAATCCAAAATCAGCAATGTTGTGCTGGTAACACTGGCTGAGAGTGGAGTATTAATGCTGGATTTCCACCTGACTGATAATCAATCAGCTGGCATACCTGTACATGCATTACAACAACGTCTTAATATTAAAAAGCTATGTAAGTTACATTTCAGGAAAAGGAAAAATATGGTAAAATCTGCTGCTCTGTTTTTTCTTTTGAGAAAATGTGTATATTTAAATAGATCCTTTCCTAGATCAGTTTCTTATTACTTACATTTTAAGTATTTTGGAGTTCTTAAACTTCTGTTACTTTTGCAGACATTACTGTAAGTCAATGGCAAAGAGGCACTGTTATAATCGTGACCTGGAACAAGATGAAGCATTTATTCCAGCTGGGGAGTCATTAAAAGACCTTATTGATCAGTCACAGAGTTCTGGGAGCGGATCAGGACTACCACTGTTGGTAAGTCATAAGATTTTTCTTCACTTAATTTCTCTCCGTCACTTACAGAGTTTGTTTTGGATCTAATGCCTAGAACAAAGCAGTTTGTTCATACAAAATGTTAATTATTTTATATGCCATTATGATGAAAGGTGAAGTACAAACTGAACATGTTTAAAACCCATCATCACATAATTATTAAAATGAAGCGTGAAATAGATATGTTACAAAATCTGTTGGCATCAGTAAAATTCAAAGAAAACTTGGAACCTACAGTCATTAAGCTAAAAATACAAGAACTGGATAATGTAAGTATCAGGTTGAGTGAACTCAGATTTTATTTTCTTAGTATTCATTGACCATTAAAATAGAAAAGCTGGAGAGGGACTTCTCTCAAGGGCATGTAGAGATAGGACAAGGGGAAGTGGCTTTAAACTGAGAGTAGATTTAAATGGGATATTAGGAAGAAATTCTTCACAGAGTGTGTTGAGGCACTGGAGGAGGTTGCACACAGAAGCTGTGGATGCTCTATCCATGGCAGTGTTCAAGTCCAGTGTGGATGGGGCTTTGAACTCACCTGTTCTAGTGGAAGGTGTCCCCACCCATGATAGAGGGGTTGGAAGTAGATGATCTTTAGAGTCCTTTCCAACTCAAACCATTTTGTGATAATTATTCATCATTTTGTTCATTCACCTTCCTATATAATACTTGCATAAAAATTAGCCAGTGGAACAGATGACTATTTATAAATCAGAAATGAAATGCAAGAAAGCATACTCTTCAGTTAGAAGTTGAGTTACTTAAATCTTTTCAGGTTTTTTTATACCTTGGAGGCAAGAATAATGAGTCCAAAACTGGAATGTAAAAAACTTAATTGAACAAATTTTACAATGGAATCAAACTTTAAAGTAATCCAAGCTTGACAAGCAACCTGGCCAGGTACTTTTGGTTAACTGCTGTGTTTCCTTCCTCCATCTTATGTCCTCTTTTTTTTTTTTTTCTTTTTTTTTCTGCCTTAGGTTCAGCGCACTATTGCCAAACAAATTCAGATGGTGAGGCAAGTTGGAAAAGGGAGATATGGTGAAGTGTGGATGGGCAAATGGAGGGGTGAAAAAGTGGCAGTCAAAGTGTTTTTCACCACAGAAGAAGCCAGCTGGTTCCGAGAAACAGAGATTTACCAGACTGTTCTCATGCGACATGAAAACATCCTTGGTAATGCAGCAGAACTTTGCTGGGCTACTGGAGGGTGGGGTGAGGGAGGAGGAGGAGGAGGAGAAACTCTTACTGGGTGGCTTGAGGGGTTTAAGGCAGCTTCTGTGGAATCACCGGATGGGTTATTCCCTTAATGTGCGCTAATGTTACTGAAAGGGTAGAATCTTGCTACTCTTGGTTGGAAATGTGTCTGCAATCTCTTTGCTGGAAGGCTGGGCTGTTAACCTCATGTACAGATAGAATCAGAACTTCTACATGGTTAGTTTTCATAAGAGGAACACATTATCTTCTGCTAAAGTACAAGAAAATACAGCTTTAGTAATTATCACAAAATCTACTACACAAAAATTTTATGTACGAATAAATAGTAACTTGGTTTATACATTTCACAGGTTTCATAGCAGCAGATATTAAAGGCACTGGCTCCTGGACACAGCTTTACTTGATCACAGATTATCATGAAAATGGATCATTGTATGATTTTCTGAAGTGCACTACGCTGGACAACAGGGCTCTGCTCAAACTGGCCTATTCTGCTGCGTGTGGCCTGTGCCACCTGCACACGGAAATCTATGGGACACAAGGCAAGCCAGCGATTGCACACAGGGACCTGAAGAGTAAAAACATCTTGATAAAGAAAAATGGAACCTGCTGCATTGCAGACTTGGGCCTTGCAGTCAAGTTTAACAGGTAACAAATCCTCTGTCATGGGAAAACTTTCGTGTCATTTTTTACTTAATGCACCAGATACCCAGCTTGAAAAGGCAGATGGAATCATTTGTTTGTTTGGTTTTGTTTCAGTTTTGAGAGTAAAATGTTGTTCTTGAATGCTGAAAGACATCATGATGAAAATAGGTTATTAAGAAACAATGAAAATACTCTTCTTATGAAAAAATAAAAGTTTTGTAGAGGAAATAGAGACTTTTTTTAATTCAAAACTAGCCTTTCACAGGTATTGCCATCATGTAAATTCTTTCATAGAAAATTTGAACAGCATATAGGCAGTTGAAACTTAACTGAAGATCTGATACTGTAGTAGTAGTATTATTAAATACAGTAATTTCACAACCATAAGGCGCACCGGACTATAAGGCGCACCCGCCGGGAGTTGGCAAAACTCGCAACTTTGTAGATCAGATAAGGCGCACCGGACTATAGGGCGCACTTTTTTTTTTGCAGCGAGGCTCCGCCCCCAGCTCCCTCCGCGCGGTTGCTGGCCGAGGCCCCGCCTCAACCCAGCAGTCATTGGCCCCCGGGCCCGCCTGTACCTGGCAGGGGCGGTGCCGCGGGGCCCCAGGCCCGCCTGCATCCGGCGGGGCCGGGGCATGGCCGCCACCCCTCCGTGCTGCCTCTCCGGGGCCAGGCTATGGCCGCCACCCCTCCGTGCTGCCTGCACGGGGCCGGGCTATGGCCGCCGCCCCTCCATGCTGCCTCTCCGGGGCCGGGCTATGGCCGCCGCCCCTCCGTGCTGCCTGCACGGGGCCGGGCTATGGCCGCCGCCCCTCCGTGCTGCCTGCACGGGGCCGGTGGGTGCCTGTGGAGGGGCGGCTCCACCTCCACGGGGCCAGGGGGTGCCTGTGGAGGGGCGGCTCCGCCTCCACGGGGCCAGGGGGTGCCTGTGGAGGGGCGGCTCCGCCTCCACGGGGCCAGGGGGTGCCTGTGGAGGGGCGGCTCCGCCTCCACGGGGCCAGGGGGTGCCTGTGGAGGGGCGGCTCCGCCTCCACGGGGCCAGAGGGTGCCTGTGGAGGGGCGGCTCCGCCTGCACGGGGCCCGGGCGTGCCTCTGGAGGGACCGTCCCGCTTGCACGGGGCTGGAGGATGCCTCTGGAGGGACGGCTCCGCCTCCACGGGGCCGGTGGGTGCCTGTGGAGGGGCGGCTCTGCCTCCACGAGGCCCGGGCGTGCCTCTGTAGGGGCCGTGCCACCTCCACGGGGCCAGGGGGTGCCTGTGGAGGGGCGGCTCCACCTCCACGGGGCCGGGGGCTGCTTGTGGAGGGGCCGTCCCGCTTGCATGGGGCCGGGGGGTGCCTCTAGAGGGGCCGTCCCGCTTGCACGGGGCCGGGGGGTGCCTCTAGAGGGGCGGTTCCGCCTCCACGGGGCCGGTGGGTGCCTGTGGAGGGGCGGCTCCACCTCCACGGGGCCGGTGGGTGCCTGTGGAGGGGCGGCTCCACCTCCACGGGGCCGGGGAGTGCTTGTGGAGGGGCCGTCCCGCTTGCACGGGGCCGGGGGGTGCCTCTAGAGGGGCCATCCCGCTTGTATGGGGCCGGGGGGTGCCTCTGGACGGGCCGTCCCGCTTGCACGGGGCTGGAGGGTGCCTCTGGAGGGGCGGCTCCACCTCCACGGGGCCGGTGGGTGCCTGTGGAGGGGCGGCTCCGCCTCCACAGGGCTGGAGGGTGCCTGTGGAGGGGCGGCTCCGCCTCCACGGGGCCAGGGGGTGCCTGTGGAGGGGCGGCTCTGCCTCCACGAGGCCGGTGGGTGCTTCTAGAGGGGCCATCCCGCCTGCACGGGGCCGGGGTGTGCCTCTGGAGGGACGGCTCCGCCTGCACAGGGCCGGGGCGTGCCTGTGTAGGGGCGGCTCCGCCTCCACAGGGCCGGGGCGTGCCTCTGGCGGGGCGGCTCCGCCTCCACAGGGCCGGGGCGTGCCTCTGGCGGGGCGGCTCCGCCTCCACAGGGCCGGGGCGTGCCTCTGGCGGGGCGGCTCCGCCTCCACAGGGCCGGGGCGTGCCTCTGGCGGGGCGGCTCCGCCTCCACAGGGCCGGGGCGTGCCCGCCCCTGCTCCGCCCCACCTCCACCTGGCAGCCATGGCCCTGCCGGCTCCCCCCGTGGCTCGCAGCTCGCACTTCCGGGTAGGCAATTTTTTTGAACTTTGTAGATCAGATAAGGTGCACCGGACTATAAGGCGCACTTCCGGGTTCCAGGGAAAATTTTAGTCAAAAGGGTGCGCCTTATAGTCGTGAAATTACTGTACTTTTATTAGTTTAAGTTCTATGGAGACAGAGAATTTTCATTTTGGTGGTTGTGCCATACAGGATGTCATACCTTGCAACAGTCCACAATTCAGTAACTTGCTAATGTTTTCATCTAGTGACACAAATGAAGTTGACGTTCCCTTGAACACTAGAGTGGGAACAAAACGTTACATGGCTCCGGAAGTCCTGGATGAAAGCCTGAATAAAAACCATTTCCAGCCATACATCATGGCTGACATCTACAGTTTTGGGCTGATCATCTGGGAAATGGCTCGGCGCTGTGTCACAGGAGGTAAACTTTTAAATATTCTGTAAAAAATTTACCAGGCCCTTCCCTCACTCTAGCAGTGCTTTACCAGGAAGTAATATCATTAGCATGCTGTGTCATCAGGCTTGTATTTAAAAGAAGTAGTAATAGCCTGACAAATATTTTTGTGACTCATCCTGGTTTTTCTTTTACTTTTCCTTTGTATCCTTGTGTATCTTCACCTGTATTCTTCCATCTTACATTTCTCTGTGCTTCTTTGTAACATGCAGTAGAGTAGAAAAAGCCAAATTTAGCATTTGGTATCAAAATCAAAGGCACTACAAGGAATTACCAGAGCTACTAAAGTTAATCATAATATTGGAGCTTTTATGGTATATTATTGTTGTGAAATTTTCAGATTTTTACCACAGTAAAACAGTGTGGTGTGTTTAACTTGGCATAAAGTTAATTTTTGTTCCCAGCTAAAGAAATCCGAGAGTAGATATACAGATTAATTTATTTTAATTGTTCCTAATCTTTCACAATTATCTGCAGGTATTGTTGAAGAGTATCAGTTGCCATATTATGACATGGTGCCAAATGATCCCTCCTATGAGGACATGAGAGAAGTGGTGTGTGTCAAACGCCTGCGCCCAGTGGTGTCAAACAGATGGAACAGCGATGAAGTGAGTGTGCTGAGAGGAAAAACTGCTTCAGTTTGTTCATTAGTATGGGATGGCATTTTAGTTTAATAAATACTAAAATGCTGTAAAGCAGGGACTGCATTCACACATTCTGATACTTTGAAAACCTCATAGCAATAATAGGAGAAAGACATACTTGAGAGCCATTCAAAATACTGTATTTTTTTGGTATTTTTTTCAGTGATCTGAGGGGAAGATACCCTTAAGAAGCATGCAAGTGTATGAATACTGCTCTGCTTGAGATTGTGTATTTTAGATAGTGGAATATATTCAGAGTTTTAATTGGAGCTAAAACTTAATTTTTAATTCATTTTATTAGTCTTGATGTAGCTTATTGGTTTGTGGCATAAGATATTTCATGAAAGATGAAGCAGTTCCTTTGTGGATTTCCTCTTTCCTTTTTTGCTTTTTTACTGCTACATCCCAGGACAATCTGTGATGTAACTAAAATGCTCTCATTTATATGTGTTTTTAAAGGACCACAGCTTGAACACAGTAAATAAGACATAACCATTTCACATAGCAAGTTAAATATGCCATATCCAGTCTTCCCCAAGTCCTTGACTTCTATAAATTCCCAGGGTTTTTTTTTTTTTTTGTTGTTGGGGTTTTTTTGTTTGGTTTTTTTTGGGGTTTTTTTTGACTGCTGAAAGAGCTGTTCTCACATTTCCATTTTCCCTGAAAGAATTCTCTATGGTTTTCCAGCCATACCTGTGGAGATTTTTCTGTTTATTGCTGCCATATTTGTACCACTGTTCTAGAGTTGTCCGGAGAAGTTCTGGTAATGCATCACTGAGAGACTAAATCAACACTTCTCTTAGTTCCAGCTACTGTAATACTAGACAGTAAGGGGGTGGCATAAGAAGGATTGGCATGTGGATGTTGGCTTTGGGGTGTTTTGGGGTTTTTCCTTCAGTAGATCTCTTAACAGTTTTCTACTAATGATTTTGCAGAACATTTAGAAATTGTACGTTTTTGGACTTGAAAGTTCTGTAATTCGATCTTGACAACAAACCAAAATTATAACTCTGTTACAATAGTGTGCCTTTGTTTTTTCCTTCTGCAGTGTTTAAGAGCAATATTGAAGTTGATGTCTGAGTGCTGGGCTCACAATCCTGCCTCAAGGCTCACTGCCTTGAGGATCAAGAAGACACTTGCCAAGATGGTGGAATCACAAGATGTAAAGATTTGACATAGGAAATTGACTTTGGAGAGCGAAGCTGGACTCCCTAGATCTTTTCACTCAGATGTGGGTGAAGAAGATAAAAATAGAAAAGAGGAAATAACTGAGATTCAGTATATTTTCTCAGCACACCTCTACAGGCTGCTAATGAAATCTTTCAGTACTTCATAGACCGTGATACTGAGAGCCTCTATACACTACGTGCTACGTATATGGACAGCCTTGAGAAAATACACGGTTTGGTTTGGTTTGAGCTGCATTGAGACTTCAATCATACTTAGTGAGTCTCCAGTAAAACTCTGGGTACTGAATTGAATGTTCAGATTACAGTGCTTTCTGTGAAAGCCTAACAAGCTATATGGATTCAACAGAGATGGAGAATATAAGCTTTTTTTTTTTTTTGCCTTCTACCTGATGAAACCTAGTCAATCCATACCAAGTTTTGGTGAAACAGCCTGTAGGTTATGAATCTGTTTGTGATACTACTCAGTTTAACAGTTCTTTATGCCTTTATGTGTGTGCCAGGATTATTTTGCTGTCATTTGGAATATGTAAGAAACCATTTAAATGAACAAAGTTTTATGGTCAGGGCTCTGTGCATTTTGTGGCTTCAGAATCAGAGATTTGCTACAGAATCTTTTGCCCTTAAGTTATCTTCAGAAATCTCAATTTTATTTTTTTTTTCTGTTTTTTATTTGATCACAATGAGAACTACAAAAATGTGAAACATTAATTAATTAAGGAATGGCTACCTAAATCTGTAAAGAGCTTGAAACAATCTCTTCTAGAGATGTAGGCTGCCTTGGTCATCTCACTTGCAGCCTAGAGAGAGCTCCATAATTGGATCCCTGAAATTTGTAATATTTTTTTACAGTGCCACATGCAACCAGCATTTTTGCCACAGAATACTTTACATGTTAGCAGAGAGACCAATGACAATGTGTTGTGCCTTCCTGCTGTATTGGGACTCATTGATAGGTGTTTGTCATGCTCTGAACTTCTTCCTATGAAGAAAGGGATTTGTCAGCTATAGCAATGTACTCTTTCATCATTTGACAAAACTAGACAGAAGGTGAGTTTCAAAAGGCTTGAGAACAAGTCTGGTTTACAGACACAAAAGAGGGAGGGCAGGAAGCTCTGGGTGCTCTGAAGATTAGAGAATGCAGTAAAGGTCAAGACCAGGAGAAGTGAGTGCGTGAACTGAAGATCAGATCCACAACATGCAGAAGATTTGGAGCTGGGTTGCTCTGATGTAGACACAGGAGGCCACATCTGTGGACCACTTAGTAGAAGTGAAGATTTGAGACAAGGTAAACACTCAGTGGGTGTTATAGGTTCTAGTTAAGTTTGGGAGGAATGGCATTGAAATTAATTCATGAAGATACACTAAGTTAGCACAATTGCAAAACTTGGTTTTATTGTGCCAACTGTTTGACCTGCACAAGAAACTGAAGTTCCCCCATTTTCACCACTGACCACACAAGTTGGTTAGAAGCCAGAACCCTCCATGAGGTTACTGTAAAGTAGAATTATTGATTTATAACTCCTTTGGCACTTCTGCTTGAAAGTTAGAAAACAGTACTATAACTCAAGTTGAAGCTTCAAAGCATGAATCGTCTGAAGATTGAACACACAGTATTGGAACCATTGAATCTATTTGATAATTTAAGTGCCTATAACTTTGTACTGTAAATCCTGATCTAGATAACTTTAAAAAGGGAAGTTATTTATACAGTGTGTTTTGTGCTTTAGTCAAAAAAAAACAAAACAAAAAATACCTATTCCTAGGTACATGTGTACAATTAGATATATGCACGGACACACACGCCATAGTTGAGATTTGAAGAAAAAAGTTAATAATACCAAAACTGATGAAAAATAATAAAACTTCAGATTGATTTATGCCAGATTATTTGTTGTCTTAAAATATTTACATGGAGATTGTTTTGATGTGTTTAAATTTCCCTTGAAAATACAACTGATAGAAAGCAATGTAACACAGAAGTAATGTGATTTGTGAACAATTACAGCCTTCTAGCATGTTACTTTTTTGTTTTAATCCTATAGTTCCCATAATGTAAATGGTCAGGCAAAAGATTGCAGTATTTTTATTTTCTATTGTGATGTACAGACTTTATTTAACAGTTCTACATATTTTATAGAAAACTAGCTATTTCGAGGGACTTTTTCTTTTGTAAATAAAGTCATTACTGTTGTTTAGTAATGCCTTTAAGTATTAATATGTATTCTGGCTGAGAAGTTCATAGGTGTGTCAACTTTAACTTATTTGAAAACAGCAAGAGATATATGATACTGTGCCACAATCCTCATGATAAAGGGCTTTTTTAAAAGTTTCTCCGTCCATTGCCAAGAAATATATGATGATTTTGAAATTGTTAATCATGTCTTCGCGCATAATTTTTGCACAGGTAGTTGGAAAATTTTTGGTATAAGCCAAAAAAAGTAAGGGATAAGCTTTTTTTTTCCTTCTCGAAAATTTTTATCAATAAGAAGGAAAAAATGTTTATGTAGGTACCCTGCTAGCTTAGACTTTCACAGCATGATCTATCTAAATTAACCCTGTCCTATGCAGAATATGGTGTCATTTCTTCTAGAATTTACCACATCAACAGCAGCTGTAAACATGCTTTGTGAATTTTTATTAGTTCATTTTTCCTAAGTATTCAGGAAGCCCCTTCTGGAAGTATGAATTTCCATAATTTGTAAATTTTCACTTACTTTCTTTTCCATTGTTAGGTATTTACAAGGTGGCAATAGGTTGGTCAGACACCTTAGGACCTAAATTGATTTACACATTAACACAGAGGGAGTCGATGCTGCAAAGATGATTTTTTGAGAAGGAAAAAAATTCTTTTTTGCCTTAAACCTAATTTATCAGCACTTCATTTACTCTATTCTATTCATACTCAAATGTATCTTGCATGTGTAGTTTTTGCTGTGCTGAACAGGACCTTCCTTGAATCTTGATTCCTTGATAATAGAATGTTAACTCTAAAGGGTATCTATATATTTGTGGGAAAAAATGTGCTCAAAGCTAGCCCATTAATTTTTACATAACTAAGCATAATTAATGCAGATTCCAAAGGTAACTTGTTGCTTTATGCAATCCTGTAGAGTTCAGAAGCCTCGAAGGTCAGAGAGTGTAAAAGGATTCTTCTGTTGGACTGTGATGAATCTCGTTTTGGTGGTCAAATTTTTAATCATTTGTCATCCAAAAAAATATCCTCTAAAACTGGCAAATGTGTTTTTGTTTTGTTTGGTTTTTTTAAATACAAAAATCAACTGTATGGAGAATGCCTTGGGGAGTATCAAGACTGTGCCTTGGAAATTCTTAAACACTCACACAGAGGGATTTTTTTAATGTTTATTTAACCTGTTCCATGTGATTTTTAGATGGAAATTATTGGAGTTATTTAATTCTTATTGTTACAGCAACTAAAAGGAAAGTTTTTTGTGTGTTCCTGGTTAGCTTGTAAATTCCACCAGAAATGTGGTATTCCTTCAGAGAAATTAGGCTTACATTCTGGGTTTATTCTGAGTTTTACTTAATGTAATTTTTCCTCAAGAAACAGTTTTCTCAATATCTATCAAATTTTCCCTATTGTTTTCTCCTAATTAGCCTTTTTTGAGGTTTTGAATGAAATGTAAAATTAATATTTTAAGTTACCTCCATAGTAGTCTAGAATCAAATTTTAGATCTTGATCTAAATGACCATTTGAATGTGTTTATAAAACAGATCATTTGGATGCATTTCATCTACTCTGTCTTAACAAGACTGTATTTTAATGGTCTAAAAGTGTTCGAAGAGCAAAGAGATAAAAGATAAAAAACTTTCTTTTGCTATTGCAGATACTTTAAAGGGAAGTTACATGGTTGTTGTCTGTGAAATATTAGACTGATTTAGCCTTTCCTCACTCTCCTGACAGTGCCTCTGAGTTAAGTCTTTATCCTGTGCCCACAATCTTTATTCCAAGTAGGGGGGATGTCTGAAAGCAGCTGGTGGTGTTGCACAGTGCAGTGCTTTATGGAACAATGGTGCTCAGCCTTGGTTGTACAGCAGAAGTAGAGGGCACATTACTTCTGGTTTTTCGACAAATCTAATGTAATTGTTACTTTGTGATATTTTACTGTTTAATGCAATTATAAAAGCCCACATCATGTAGTGACATTTGTGCTCTGACATGACATGCCCAAAATGAAATGTACTATATTGTATACAAGAAGAATAAATAACATTGTAGTTAACCTAGAGAAGATGTAAATAAAATATGAAAGAAGAGTGGAACAAGACAAATGGTCACACTCTAGTGTGTGTTATATGCCAGAAGTGTAGAATACTACTTTAAAAATGTAACACACTAATGTATTTTGTACAGCATCTGCTTTAGAAGGTGCCTTATTGAGTTTACCATGAATTGCTTGTTCTGTACACAGATTATGTCCAATGTATCATTTTTAAGTAAATAACCTTATTTTAGTACACATTAGTAATGTGTTTTGTTACTATAAGATTTTTGCCTTAAAAATGTAACGATTTGGAAATCGTGATACTGTAACTAAATAAGTCCCTACTTTTTCATATCTCATTTTTGGTTTTTTTTCCCCCACAGTCTCTGAAAAAGTTGTTAATTACTCCTTTTATTGTTCAATTATATTGAAAATTATTTGATGCTAAATTCAAGCTCTTCATCCTTGCACTAAATTTACATTTGGGTGCGACAGTAAAAAACGGTGTTTCCTTCTCCTTACTTTTATCCCTGTGTTACAGCAAAGCCAAAAGCAAGTCAAAATCAAATAATACTTGCATTTGAACATACACTAGTTCACTACATGTTGGTTTTATCCATATAAATTTGCCTCAAGCTTATCAGGTAACAAGAGAAAAAATAAAGGGGTGGGGAGTTTTGTAATTGCTTTTTGTTCCCTCTGTGTACAATGTTCTTTTTGTGTAATAGTATCCAAATTAAGAGATTTGAATTTAGCATATGTATGTGCTGCTTGTTGCAAAAATGTGCAGGTGCTTCTATGTATCCTGCTAAATTTACTCTGGTTTTTATGATTCAAGCAAATGAAGACCAGTCCAGGGGATATGTCACCTGTGAGTACTATAAAGTGTCAGAATTTGTTTTCTCATTGCTGAAATGTGTTGGCTTCTACTCTCCATAGAGTTCACCTTTAGTTTACAAGGAGAAAGAAAAAAGATCAGTTTCTGTTCTCTTTTTGCATTTAATCAGGAATAATCTTGGATTTAAATACATATTTTTTAAAGTAGCTAGAAAGGTTTGATATCTGAACATCATAAAAACAGTTACCAATATATTATAATTATAAGCCTTGATTTGTTTTCCCTGTACAATCAAGTGTTAAATTCTTGCAGTATAGTTCTGGAAAGTGCAGTGGAAAGATTAGCGGTGTAGTTCCAAACCTCTCTTTCCCTAACACATAATACCAGGAAATTGGACTGCACAAAGATTTGGTCTCCTTAAATTAGTATCTTGGCAAAGTAAACCTTTTTCCTGTGGTTGTGGCTATCGTGGAATGGAATGTCTTCACTGGCTGCAGTGGTCGTGGTTGGATTTAAAGCTGGGATTACATGTTAGTTTTGCAGGAGGACATAATGAAAATTGAGGGAGGAGTGTTCGCACCTTTGTCCGTGTTTTCATGAACTGCGTTTTCTCTCGGTGTTGTTTTGGGACACGGCCACAGGGTGCTGCTGTGACCTAAAGGAAGTTTTGGAAATCAATTGGAGACTTTTGGGATGTTAAAATAAATTCAACTGACTGCTAGTAGTAAATACCAGGATGCTCTCTTTTATGAATGTGTGGGTTTGGCCACTATATAAAATATGTTACCGATGAGCTTGCATCAGTATCTAACAGGTGAAACAGCTGTATCCAGTGACATGTGTAAAGACTGCACACGGATGTTTTGTGGGCATACCAAAAAGCAAATGGAGTAGTTAGCAAACTGAATCACAAGCTTTTAAATAAATAGCGGAAGTATCACTAAATTCCAAAAGGATCGGATTTAATTATATTCATTTCCTTAATTCCTTCTGCAGTTTTATCTTCACCTTTCCCCAGAACACCACTTTTGTCTTCCTCACTGATGCTAATGCAGTAGATCAGTATCAACTGTGAATCAGAGCCAGGGAAGGACCACTGCTGTGGGCTGATCACCTCCTAAGCCTGTTCCATGAGGAGACCTCCAAGGCTCTGGCTTGATATGGATCTGCAGAATCAGGCATTGCTGGATCTATAGAAGGTGAAATTGTTTTTATATGACAGAGTTGGTACTTGAATTTGAAGTACAGTAAGGAATTTGTCTTATTAATGGAAAAGAAAAGAAAAAAAACATTAAGAGACTTTAATTTTAAAATGTACTTTAAGATACCAACATTCATGAAGCTGAAGATCAGTAACAAAATAATTCCATGACAGCACTAAGATGCACAGCTTTCTACCTTATTAAAAGCTTAGTGGTTTGATCTGGAAATGCAGAAACTTGAAGCAGTGGTGATGTTTTCTGGTTTCTAGGGTGTATTAAAAGCTGTTGGAACCTTTTATTTTTAAATATGAGTGTCAGACTGACATGACATGTATCTGTATCCTGGAGTGAGCACAGGTTTCTGTGCCTTTTGCTGCCTGGCCATCAGGCACATTAGTCAGTCTGCTGTGAGGGAAGCTGAAGCTGTTACAGACAGCTCTTCCCAGTGCCTATAGTCAGCTTCAGGTTTTTTTTTCATGTTTGGAAATTCTCCTAAGTCCAATAGCTGTAGTTTAAACTGTCTTCATTAAATTGATTCCTCTAGTTCGGCTAAAAGTCATAGTGATGTGGCTGTGTTAATCTAATAAAAAAGCCCAAACAACCATCCCACCAAAAAAATGCAGGAGTAGTGCAGATGAAAAAGCTGGTTTATTGCTTTGAACAAACAAAACCACAACCCAGTAGATAATCATCATTCTCTTGTTGCTTGAGAAGGAAGTCAGTCTTCCTGGCTTATGCAGCCAGCAGAGTGATTTAACCCATTGTCTTTCATTAATTTTTTGCCTCATAGTCTAAAAATTAGTCTTCTAGTCAAGTGTGTCTTCTTTGTATGTGCAGGTGGCTAACTTAAGCACATATTTGAAGATGTCTTTAAATACAAAAACATCTTTAAATTAGCATTTTATTCTCTCTGGAGTCAGTGTTCTCTAAACTCATCTGGCATATTCTTCAAGAAAAGTAAACTCTGGTAAGCATGAAGAAGGGTACCAAACCTGTAGAAGTCCTGACTGACTGGATGAACTGCAATGCTCTCTACTACCTGCTGTGCCCATTTCCAAGAGGTTTTCGTTCCAGATGAGGCTTTCTGTCAAAGCTTTAAGAACAGAGTGTTTTGAAATAGATATGGCTATGATATCTCCCATAATAACATCCATATTCCCCAGCAGTGCTTATTTGTGGAACTTGGCTGGTAGGTGCAGAATTGGTGTGTACGGAAGATGAGGTGTTCTTTGAACCGCCCTGACCTAAGCAGCACACTTGGTCTGGCTCTGCAGAGTGCTGCTACCACAAAAGTCAGGAATTGGAGGAACACTGGTAAAAACCCATCCGAGTCACCCCAGGATGGCGGCTTTGTACTGAAAGAACCTAATCTTACGATTTTATGGTTTTCTTCATTTCACCTCTTCATTTTTATTCTTCTCTTTCTTCCTTCAGATACTTTGAGCAAAATGGGACAGAAAATGACACCGAGTTTGCAGGCACTTTGCGCTGCCTGCAGCAGAACAGTGTGAGCCATGGCTCCATGCTAGAAAAACAGGGACCCCTGGCCTGGGCATCTCCTGTGCAAATCAGCATTGGCCAGGAGGAGATAACTAACAACAAAAAATGCACCTTTTCCTGGATTTTTCAGGATAGAGAAAACACCTCAGCAAGTCTGAGCAATCTTTTCAGCAAGTAGCTGAAATTACTTTGTAGCTTTATTTCAAAAAATATGTATTGTCTGCTTGTCAAACTGTTGCTTTAAGTGCATTGTGTGTTGGTACCGATGTGTTGGGGGTTTTTAACAATTAATGATACTTTATTATTGCTTAGAATACAGGTAGGTGGGGATAAAATTTTTAACAGTAGATTTGTTTAAAAATGCTACCTTAAAAGGGTGCAATTTACATAATAAGAATTTATATCTTCATCAAAAATACAGGAAATTTCAAAGTGCATTTCATTTTGGCAATATAATCATTTTAATACTGCTTTGTAAGGTGTTAGGATAGACAAAAATACCACAATACTTGAACTTCTTTAAAGTGAAAGTCCGGGAAGTTTTATTTGACAGAAGAAAAGTTTGACCAGGCATGGTCAATTGAAGTTTTGGAAATTTAAAAAAAAAAAAAAAAAACACTCCACTTTTCAAAAATTTTACTCTTTGGTTTACCCTAATTACAAATTTATATTTAGCAGTGATAGCAGGCCAATGAACTTGCCTTTTAGTTTTAGTTTTAGTTTTGCTTGCTTGGTATTAAAGTATTTACTAAATGCTGAACTCTGGGCTGAATTCATTATAATCCTCAGGATTAACTTTAGAAGTAAACTGCATTTTCACCAATACTTTTAAAATATTGTTATTTTCCTAGTGTCTAAATGTAAATGTAATTCATCTTAACAATGCTTTAAATTTTGGCAGTGTAGCTGAAATATATCACAGGCCCAGAAACAAAGACTGGGCCATTTACAAGGTTCTTGCTTGCAAATACTGGCAATAGAGTGAATTTTACTGGGTTTGATGGATCTCTTCTAGTGTTCCTGTTGTGCACAGTCTGAAACATTGGAGTGAGTTGCAGAAGTATCCAAGACAATCTGTGATGTACAGAGAACTAAAAGGTAAAATCTCCCTGGCTTCTGGGTTTTAAGGTACCATCCACATAATATGAGAGTGTGCAGTCCTATCCTTGCCACTGATGGGGGTATTTGCCATGGGAAGATACTCTTTTGCCAAGGGAAAGGAGAAATTTTTGTTAAAAGTGAAGAAAGTCCCACAAAACATTTATGTGTAGTTCTCACATTGGAAGGATTTAGGAATGTGTGCTAATGCATCTGGAGTCCAAACCATTAGCTTTTCACTTGGAAGAAAATCCCATTGCTGCTCATAAGCAACTAATCAAAAGCCAAACACTTCCAGAAAAGAAGCATGAAGACAAACCTAGGGTAGTGCTATGTTTAAACACATGCAGTAGCATTGAATACATCACAGATGAAGCAGTAGTGAATGCATCCATTGCATCTATTGAAAGAGGTTAATAAAACATGAATGTCACTACTCAAGTTTTAGATATTAAGAATCCACCCATAGTTGTCCCAGGTGGGCTTCGTTTCACTACAGAGCCGTGCAGCAATTCAAAGCACACTGTCTCCCCCTTCTCCATTTCTGCAATAGTGAAAGAAGTCACGGTGTTCCCATGTGGGGTTTTCCTCTGGCTGCTTGAGAGAGTTCTTTTGTACCCACGGCTGAAGGAGAGTTGTCCCAGTGCTGGTCCTGAGCTGAACTCCACAGAGATGACAATTAGATAGACACCTTTGTGTGGTGCCTTAAAGTGGCTGTGTTCAGAGAAATAGCTGTTTCCATAATTGAGGTATGTTTCATTAAACCTGACTGTTTTTTCTTTATCCTTTTTTTCTGAGAATCCCACATGGAATGCCACCAATGAGTCTGAAAAAGAAAGAGGGATAGGATTTTAGCAGTGAGTGAGCACTCCCCAGGATCATCAAGCATGGGAGATAAGGTGAATCCCTGTCAGGCCCGATTTTTGTATGCTGCTTTGCAAAACTAGACACTGGAAATGGTTATGTGCTCTGGAGTAGATAAAATTATTCCCTGGGACTCTTGGAAAAGTGTAATGCTGGGACCACCCAAGGGGAAAAAAATAACATTTTTTTACTGTCCTAAAAATAAATTAGTTAAGAATATGTTCTCTGCTTATTCAGTCTTAACTACAGTTTTGCAGCACAGATGCCTAAAGGGGCTGATTTTTGTTCTATGTTATTTTTCCATAGCAAGGGCTGCAATCATAGAAGCCAGTGTTAAATTGTGGTGGTTGTAATTGCCAGGTGCTTATGTTCACATGTTTACAGGGAGAGGGAACTGGCCAGTCCCAGTGAAGTATAAGCTGAAAATTTGTCTCTGAAGCTTAGTTGCAAGAGAGGGAGTATGTGCTCTCTGGTCAGTCCTGCCTGTCCCACTTGTGCAAATTACAGCAATTCATTTAATGCATCTGTCTGCCTTGAAAAGGATTTGTTGC
Organism: Catharus ustulatus; assembly: GCF_009819885.2. Classification (NCBI taxonomy): domain Eukaryota; kingdom Metazoa; phylum Chordata; class Aves; order Passeriformes; family Turdidae; genus Catharus; species Catharus ustulatus. The sequence goes on along the minus strand of NC_046228.1, from coordinate 27,098,430 downwards.
TTTGAGTACGCTCCTTCCAGAGTCAAGTAACAAAGTAACAGGGAAAAAGAAGCATTCCACATCAGCTTCCAAGGAGAAGACTGCTACTTCATTAATGTGAGCATCTATAAGCAAATTGTTCGTTTCTGAACTCCTGAAGTTGAATTATTTCAAGGCCAGTTTCCTTGCGGCTGTAAGGGGTGTGATTTTATTTGCCTTAAGCAAAATACAGCAGAATATCAACTTGGTTCTTAACCAATCTGCTTTTTTTGGTGGAGGGGGAAGATGTAAGTAAAGTCAGAATTTCTCCCTCCAGCATCCCACAAGATACCTGATAATTCTTGTAACTAATACTAATCTGCTCTGTGAGTCGAACTTGCAGCAGGGCTCAGAAAGAAGCTAGACCTGCCCATTAGCAAGTAAAGAGAAGAACACACCTTTTTCCACAAGTTCTGTCTGCAGTGTATTTCTTCCACTTATTGTTGGTGTATTTTCTCTGTGCTTCTCAGGCCTTTTCTTGTCTCTTTGCTTGTCGTGACCCTTCTGTTGCCTTCTCCCTTTTTTGTTCATCATTGACTGAATCTTTGTAACGTCCACACTTGTATTTGAGGCACCTGATTCTTCATTACTTCCAAATAGCTTTTTAAAAGTCACCAGATGTTCCTCCAGATTCCGCTTGACGGTTGCTAAATCTGCAGAGAGACTTTCTACAGAAACATTGAGTGGCTCAATTGCATTTGCTATTGTATGATTGCAGCAGAAAATCGCATCACCCCTGGATTCATGCCTCTTGATTGCCAGGCTCAGGTGTTTGATATCATTCTTCAGAGTCATGATGTCATTATAAGCTGAGCTATCCAAGGAGTCATCTTTGGCAGCCTCATAGTTAGGTTCCATGTGTTCTGTGATGCTGCGTCGACTGCTGACTTCATGAAGAGTAGAGGAGGTCTGTGTTTCCTCCTTGGGGTGCTCAGGAGGCATGTGAGCATCATGATTATTCTGGTGACCTCTCTTCAAGGGATGAAATCTCCTTGTAAGAGATTCTAAAGTCACGTTTTGTTCTTGCAGTTTATCTGAGAAGTATCTGAGAGATTCTTGCAGCTGGAATACTGATGGTATTAGGCTGCTAAAATCATCTTCAAAAAAGACATCCAGAAATTCGTGTCTCAGTAAAGCCTCCAGTGCTTCTTCATGCCGCATTGCATCTTTCAAGAGAGAGCTAAAAGAACTGTTGAGATACTTGATGTGTCGATGAATTTCTTCATCTTTCTTCTTCAGCAAGCCTATGTCTTCTGAAAAAGCCATAACCTGTGACTGAAGCTGCCTGTTCTCTTCTTGACGGAGGTTAAGAGACAGATGCATGGACGGAATAGCTGAGGAGAGCTCTTCAATTTCACTCTTGAAGAAATCCCTGAAAACTGACTCCAAGTGCTTCATATCCTTTGACTGTCTATCCCCAAGGGAGTAAGTGCTATTCCTTGGATCTTCCTCCAGTAAATCAGTGTCAGTAGATACTCTCTGGCAATTGCATTCCTCCATGTACCGCAGCAGATCGGAATAGTTTTCGTGAAGGTTTGAGAGGGTGTAATTGAGCTCTGATATCTGCCTTTCTATTGCTGCGTTGTTTTCTTCCATAATGACTGATTTCTCAGCTAAAGTTATTGTAAAATCTTCTGGCCTGTATTTTGAGATGTTTTTCTTTAATTCCTTAAACCACTTCTCTAAAACTGCAATATTCTGAAAGGCCACGTCTGACTCCATGTAAAGTTCTTTAAGCTGCTTTGCATGCCCTGACAGAATGTCATTCATATGCTTGATGGTTAATTGGCTGTTTTCATCCTTGGGACCATGATGTAAAGAGAGTTCTGTTAAATTTTTTTTCAAAGCCTCCAATTTATTTTCAAGAAGGTTTTGCTCTTGTTTCATGTTTGCTATGCTGTTGTTCAAAGCTAAGAAATGGGACTGCTGTATCTTATGAAGCTTCTTGAGTTTTGTGTCAATATCTGCCTTGATCATGCTGAGATTATAGTGCATATTAGCATGCTGCATTTGCACTTGGTTCTCTATATCTCTTTTCACCTGATCAACTTTCACTATGTTTTCTTGGACTTTCGATTCAAATTTAGTTCCCAGCTCCTGGAATTCCTTCTTGGGCACAGTGCTCTCTTGGAATCTTTCGATGCTTTTCTTGTTGGCTTCCACATCACGGGACAGGTTTCTTACTATGTTGGAGAGGTTCTCTAAGCTGATGCTGAAGCTTGTCCACATTGGGTTAAAATGTTTCCTTATAAAATTCTCCACATGAGGAAACAAAACTTGCTGCAGAAGCCTTTCCTGAGGAGCTGTTAAAATAGTTGGGGAAAAAAATTAAATTCTGCTTTTGCAACACAGGCTAGGCAGGATAACCCAAGAGTTCATTTTTCTATAGTAGCTGCCGTCTTACTCCCCAGAATCTGACCTCATGATAAATTTCAACAATTGCAAAAATAGCTTAGTGTTAAATCAAGGTTACTGTAAAGCACATGGCATCTATGAGTGTGCAGAAAATAACTTGCATATGTGTTATCTTTCCCATTTATGTATTAAAAACTATGCTTTTTGAAACCCTGGACCAGTGGTTTTTCCAGTGGCCACAACTGTTCACTTTCTTAACAGTTCTTAGTTGGTGGGCTCTTCCTTTTTTGACTGTGTCATAATGTTCTTTTTCTCATGCTTTCAACTTCACAAGGTTATACAGCATCTTAACAGCTGAATATTTCAGGTCAAGAGTAAATAACTTGAAAAATCTGTGCAGTCATATATGAGAATTATACTGAGGCTCGGTTTTTAAGTTTAAAATTCAAACTTGAGTGCCTTGAAGTTCAAAGAGTACCATAGTCTGTATCCTTAGAAAATGCTTCTGCAAGCCAGTGGCTCACTATGGTAAGTTAAATTCAGCAACTCTTTTTTTCCCACTTCTGTGTAGGACAGAAAGAATGTTCCAGAGATGGCTCAAATGTTTCATTTGTTCATGTAACACCGGTGTGCTATTCCACACATCAGTGTATACAGCGTGAGTATGGAAAAAGGACAAATCTAAACACCGCATCCCCAAAGAAGAGAAGAAGCCATAGCAGCAGAATAGTAAGGTTAACAAATTTTAAATATAAGAAACCTCTTCATTCTGTGATTAAGGCATATTCTGAACAGCGCCTTTCCTCTCATTTCCCATTTCTAGTTACTCTTTGGTTCATTCATTTGCATTGGGATTGCATCCATTTTTTCTCTCTTTAGAAGCAACCAACAGACCAAGTATCAGGGTATAATTGCTTTCACGTTTTCTTTCTTATCTGTGTGGTTTCACAGGGCCTATGATGGGCTGATAATTCTGCACCAGACCTCTCACCTGAATTGCTCTGGTTCACTTCTAACATCATGCTTGTACCGTTGTTTTCAATTAGTCTCTGTAAGTCACCTAAGGTGCTGGCTGCTTGATGAATATCACTTTGAAGATCATCCAGTAAAGCCTCATGATTTTGAATGACTTCGAACATGTCTCTTGAATCCACTGATGTTGACACTAGTCACAAGATTAGAAAAACAAAGTCATGCAGCGACCAGGTGACAGGTATTCATGCAAGATCTCTGAGAACACCTGTCTGGTTTTCACTCTGAAAATTTTGCACTGACATTTAGGTGGTCTGTTGATTTCTGGTACCTTAAACTGCAGTTCATCTGCAATTATTTTTTTCAGTAGTGATGGAAACCTAATACATTCAAATATTTGCAGAGAACTTCAGCTACAAATGCCATGGTGGCAATAAAATGCTCTTAGTTAAGAATCTCCCCATGCCATAAAAAATATTTTGGAATACTAACTCTTCAAGCCATTGGCTGAAATTATGGCAAGATTTAACAACCTATAATGAAAGGAGGTGATGAAAGAGCAATTGAGACATTCCGAAGAGGAATCAGGAATGTGTCAGAGCTGACTCATCGAGGGGCCCTTTAGCTGATGTTTTTCTAAATAAATGCTTGCAAATTTGAGCTGTAGATTTCAAGGTGTGCAATACTTCCCTGAAGCTAATTGCTGAAAGGCACTTAATAACACTGCAAGCCACACCATTTCCCATGTGGTGAGAGAAGATCCTTCTTGGTACTTGCACTGTGGAGTGCCTGAGATACAAATCTATGGTAACTTGTAATTGTAATTTCAGAGCTACTGAGGGGCCGTTCTAAAATAGCATTTTCCGTGGGTTGTTTTTCTAATAGATTTGTGAGCATGGTGTGCTGTCCTGTGCACCTACTTTGCAGAGCAAGGGGGTAACATCCATGCCACTGAAAGGGCTAAGGCTCTGCACCAGCTGCTATTCACTGATGACCAGATAGTTTTGAAACTTCGGGATGCTTTGTTGTGAGTATTCACAGAGTGTTATAGCATTTATGTCAATAAATGTATTATTTCAAAGCTTCCCCAGAGAACGCTTTCACTGAGAAATTGTCCATAGTTTATCACTTTAAAATTACAGCGTTTTTGTGGGTTTTTTTCTGATTAGTGGCTGAGAGGTAAAAGGATGACAAGCAAAATAACTTCAAGCACATACTGTGGTTTGAGAACTCTTCTTCTCGTCCTTCAGTTTCAGTTCCTGGCACCAGAATAAAATTAGGATCTGCAATTGAGGTAGGATACAGCTGTGAAAAAGTTTTAGATGCACAAACTACTACAGTTTAGCAAGACCACACAGGAATTTCATGTGTTGTGTAACTGGTGTGGAGATAGGCTTCCTGGGGAAAGAACACCTTCTCTGGAGAGCTTACTTTCCTTGCACTGGCAAACAACATTGCATACATGGCAGTGCTGTGCAGTATAGCGTGGGGATTTTTAACTCATGCCAAATTACTGCTCATCAGAAATTAGTCTATTGCAAATACGTGGGGCTTTTTTCTTTTCTGGGAGTCCCATCTACAGATCTGCAAATTCCTCTTCCTTATTCCACAGTTACGTGAACATTCTGGTGGCAGCAACAGTGTAGCAGTACAAATGAGGAGATAATGATGGAGGAGTTGGTTTTGGTCAATGGTGTAACAATAGAGACTAAAATAGTTGCACTGCATTTGGTAATATCTTTCCAACATTTTATGTGAAGTTCACCACCTAGAGATCAACCCACAAGTGAAAGCTGTATGTGAAGAAAAGCTAAACCTACAGAGATTTTTATTTGTGGAGTCTGTAGGTGAGTTAGACGTAGATTGTGGAAACAATTTCAGACATGTGTTTGCCTTTTTTTTTTTTTTTTTGTTGCCTTAATTGCTAGAGAGAATTACCTTTTATCCATTTAAATTCCCTTAATTCCATTTAAATTCTTGAATCTGTTTAAATTCTGCTTGTTGAGTATTATTTGCTAAATCCTGCCAGTCTAATTTTTAAACCCATTCAGTTTTTAAACCACACTCTCTCCCCTCTCTCTTTATTAGCAGTTGCACAGATCATAGAATCATAGAATGGTTTGGGTAGGAAGGGGCTTTAAAAAACACGTAGTTGCCACCCCCTCACCATGGCAAGGAACCTTCCACTATCCCAGGCTGCTCAGAGACCCATCCAACATGGCCTTGAATGCTTCCAAAGATGGGGCACCCACAACTTCTCTGCGAGACCTGCTCCAGTGCCTCACCACCCTCACAGTAAAGTGTTTCTTCCTCATACCTAATCTGAACCTGCCCTATTTCAGTTTGAAGCCATTTTCCCTGGTCTTACCACTTCACGCCCTTGTGAAAAGTCCCTCTCCGTCTCTCTTGTAGCCCCATTAGGTACTGAAGGGTGCTCTGAGGTCTCCTTGGAGCCTTTTCTTCCCCAGGCTGAGCAGACCCAGCTCTCTCAGCCTGCCTCCATGGAGGTACTCCTGGATCTCTCCAACACTTCAGGACTCCATGTCCTGAAGGTGGGGAGCCCAGAGCTGGATGCAAGACTCCAGGTGGAGTCTCAGGAGGACGGAGTAGAGAGGCAAAATCCCCTCCCTCAACCTGCTGCCCCCACTGCTTTATTCAACAGTGCAGTGGATTACAGTAGTTCACCCTAAAGGCTGTTCCTGGAGCTTCCATGGAGGTTACAGCCTAGGCACTGTTCCTGCCTGTGCTGTGGAGCTGCTCCCTGCTCCAGGAGCCAGTGCCTTTGCAGCCAGGGTAAGCAGAGAGGAGCAGCAATGCAGAGTGAAGGCTGCCCTCTCCTCTGAAGTGGACACTTTGTGCTTTCCAAGCCAGATGATTTCATCCTGTGAACTGATCATAGGGGCATTTCACATACTAGTGTTTCTTTCTGATGTCACCAGTTTCTACCTATAATTAGGCATTCCTAGATGGACTTGTTTAAGATGGACATCTGACAGGCTTTCCAGCAAATGAATACCTTTCTCCATGTGTAAAGATTACAAAGGTGCTATTAACAGAAGAATAAGTAGCTAATGCTATTTAAGTATTTATTGCAGCTAATTACAACTGCTCTTGTCTCAAAGTATCAGTGATTTGGGACATAGCAGACTGAAAAAAACAAGGCACCAATTCTGAAAAAAAGGAAAAAAATTAGCAAATTAATTTCTTGCCATTGTGCCTGGCATTTATTCATTCATTCCTATACTTGTTCTCCAGCTTTGCTTACCACGCTGTTCACAGTCCTTGCCAAGAAATCCAGGGCAGCATTTCCACTGCAAAGATTTCAAAACCTTCTGTTTCACTTGGTAGACTGGCTTCAGAGCTGTCCTGTACCTGGGGAGGAAGGGTCTGGGCATTAGATTTATTGTAATAGAGTCCTTTGCAATCAAGTTTGAACTGATCCTGAACTTCTGTAGTATTCTGATGAGGTGTAGAGAGTGTTTTATTATTAAACACATTCCTTCAAAATGTTGCAGATACCAAGGAAGATAGAAATTTGTTTAAAACTCCCCTAGAAATAATGATGAGGCTTCAGTACTGTTGAAAACATCCTTTAGGTACTTCAGAGGAAATTCTGTTTTCTTCACTGGTTTTATTTAGGACACTTACATGATCCTCTGGCAGTCTGGGGCTCCGTTTGGGCAGGGCTGTTGGGAGTTCACAATGTACTTCTCCTTCATGCAGGCTTCTATGTATGTGACCAGCCGGGACTGCGTGAACGAACACCAGTTCCTAGTGGAAAAAAACCATGGGAAAAGAGTTTGAAGTAGCTCTCTACGTCTCTGCCTGTAACAGTGCCAAGAAAAAGTGAGATGCAGAAGGGCCTTTATTTTTACTTTTGTATTTTTTCCCAGCTGTATGATGAGGAAAGTGGAAAATGCTTCCTACCTTCTCCCTCCACTCCCAATTCATTTGTTTTCATTCGAGATGTTTATCTGAGTTTGTTACAAAAGGGCTGATTGTCTGAACTTTGATGCATTAGTTCCATTTCCAGTCCTTTCATTTTGCAGGAGAAATTTCCAACCCATGATAACCTGTGGGTTAATGTCACTTTAAATGTCAAATTGTCTTTCTAGGCATATTGCCATTTCAGATGCCTAATGACTGACTCATCAGGTTGAGGCAGACTGCTTCTGAAAGCTTAATCTGACATTAACTCCATTAATAATATCTTCCTAAGTATTACTTCAATATAATATAGTAAGTGATTGGATTTTATTAAATAGGCTATCTTCAAAATAATTTCTCCCATCACCTGCAGGAAAATAATATTGGGGGGAAAGGGTTGTTTCAGATTTATGCTTCTGATGCCTGGAAAAAGGCTGTTCTTTCCAGAGGTCCAAAGACTGAACAGAGACTAAACAGAGCAAAAGGAATAAAATAGTTATTTATTGAAAGGATGCACTTTGGGCAGTGCAAGAACCTGTTTGGGGCTACACCCAAGTCAAATCCAAGATGGATCCTGGTGAGGGGTTTTTGCACTTTTATAAGTTTTGATTCATCCACACATTGGGTCAATTGTCCAACCACAGCCCCATGCTATGAAATCCCAGCCCCTGGATTGGCCCCGTTGTTTCTGCTTTTTGGGTTGTCCTTGATTCTCTAGCTGGAAAGGGATTGCTCTGTCTAACAACCCTGTGAAGGGAACTTACTAACAGCTAATATGAAGTTTCAGAGTTACACATTAAGCAGCAGAGAATCTGCAAGGACAAGTGAGTTTTCGTAGTCTGATTAATTTTCCAAGTCAGAATTGCATAGGTAGCTGTTAATCCCAGAGTGTAGATGAGCCTCTTCCTTTAAAGTCAAGGCTTGGCAGTGGAGTGTTGGCTGAAGTTTGATGGTTAAATCCAAGACCAGAAGTGGCAGGAAGTGACGAGTAATAACCATAATGGAAACAGCTGAACTTTAGGCAGTATATTTTTAACTGGGAATACAGGAACCAAGTCTCTGACTATCAGCATATATGGAAAAAGTTTGCCCCTCTGAGGGAATTGGTGAAACAATGGGGAACCAAGTCCTGTACAAAAGCAGAAGCTGGCACTGCAGGAGCAAGGAGAAGGGGAGGAAGCTGAAAATACCAGGATGGAAGGGCAGACAGCCTGAGCTGGCTGGGAACAGTTCACTAGGCTTGCTTGGGCCATAGCCTGTTTTGCTCCCCTGTTTCTTAAAGAAAATGTGATTGAGATTTCAGCAAGTACTCATGCAAGCAAAACTCTTCATCTGTTAGAGGCAAGGGCAGGAATCTGGCAAAGCCTGCAGCGCTGGGAAAGCAGGACAGGAAAGGAGACTGCTGCCTTTGTTGTGATTTCCAGCCAAAACAACTTGTTTGAGCTGTGGCTTTAAGGCCTCTGCAAGTGACTGGGGGAAATTTTGGGCCTATGACCAATGGGAGTCATGGTTCTTACAGGACTGAACTAGAAGACAAATCCTCATTTTTTTATTGAAGTATTACTCTTCCAAAGTGAAACACTCAGCTTGTGTCAGAGTGTAAAACCACTCAGTAAAATCCAGCAGACCAGCACACATCCTCTGGTGACATCTGCCTGCGAGCTGTGCCTAAGTCTCTGGGCTTCTGTGGCACTTTTCTGGTAATTGGTGTCAGTTAAATAACTGAAACAGGGACCTTGTTTTGGGCTGTCTTCTCTCATGTGCTTGGCAAAGCATAGCTGGGAGAGGCTTTCTCCCTCAAATCCTTTTTCCAGGGGAGATGAAGTACCCAGACACTGTTGCTGGAGCTCACTGGTGTTGCTAGGTGCAGGATCCCTGCCTCTGCCAGCAGGATGCCTGCCAGATCCAGGCAGGAGTCTGCATTCAGTGTGGAAACCTCCTTTTAAAACAGCATTCTTTGGCTTCAGGGCTTTGTTCTTTCCTAATGAAAACAATCCACACCCAGTGAATCATCATCTGGGCTGGTTTCTTTTTTTCCCACCATATGCAGGTCCTTCCTAACAAGTCCTTGAAGTCATGTCAGCCACATAGAGCAAAGCCAAATGTGCACATGCATCAGCCTGTGTGAGCAAGAATGAGGCACAGTGGGACTGTGAGTGCTTTTGCTGTATTGCACAGGTGGCTGTGCACAGGAACAGGAAACACAAGGATTCCTTTTCAAAACATGCTAATGTGTTGGAGGTACCTGGTGGGCTTCCCACTCGTAGAAAGGGGTTATGTTGTATCAGAAATTCAGTCAGTGGTTGATCCCGACTTGATGCCTGCTTTGGACTGTTACTAGTATTCTACTGAATGAATAGTATGAGGGGGAAAAAAAGGGAGGAATATGATGGACTCTGAATCAAAACTTCTTTTAATACTGGTCACAGTTCTTCATGTCCAGTTTTCTTTACTATATTTTACTTGTTCTCTCTCTCTTGATCTTAAATGTTTACTTGTGGAGCTGAAGGGCTATGTAAAACCATGTTTTTGTTTTAAGCACAAAAACTTTGAGAGGTTTTGAGTTCTATAAAACTTATCAAAGTTTATTCTTTCCGCAAATAAGTAGATAAAGCCTGTAATGAGCTGCCAAATAGATACATGTGCCCAAATACTTCTATTGCAGTATTTTTTTTACAACTGGTAAAATACTTCCTTTAGAGAAACTTTGCTATCTGTAACTAAAAATACTCCTTAACGGGTTTAACCTTGAAGGAAAATATGTCGTTCTTCAATGTTAAGTGCAACAATGTAAAAGACTTAGAAGGGCTTGATCTAAACTTCAGTGAGGCAAGCAGGACTTCTCTGGCACCAAAGACTCTGAATCAGGCTGTGAAATTTCAAAGAGCTGCTCCTTCACAAATAGCACTTTCTTATTTGAGCTGGTTTCTGGAACACAGCAGCTCTGTGTTCTGCTGCTGCTTTTTTTCTCCTCTTTGTAACTAAGTCTCCTCATTCACTGAATATGTAACCAACTTAACACCCTCTGCTTTTATACTCTTTAATACAGTGTCCTTTGCTGCAAGCTTCTGCTGCTGGGGGGAGAGAGCGTACAGAGAAGCCGCTCATGTGAGGAGAGCAGAAAAGCCTTCCCTGGTGAACAGTAATGTTTATCACAGTGCTGCAGGTTAGAGCAGTGCTTGAGAGGACCCTCAGAAACTCAGGGCTGCATACATTCCATTTGTTCAGCAGCTTTTCCTGGTTCACAAACCACAGAAATTTATCCCTTTTTTATAAACCAGGAAAAAGTGGTTTAGTAATTTTCTTTGCTAGACTGTGGTTTTCTTGGTTTTTCTCCCTAGACTTCATTCTAATTATAAATTAATCTTATTAAATAGAATCTTCACATGCATCTATTCACTTGTGCCTAATTCTGAGGCAACTGTATTCTTATGTCTGAGGTTAAATATATCTGATGACAAAGCATTCTGTATTTAAATAAGATTCAGCAAATATAGGTTAGCTCAAGCTCTTTTTATATCAAACTTTCAGATGTTTAGAAACTGATACTAAAATTATTTTCTTCTTGCATCAGATCTGGTTCTGCTTTACTGAAACATAGCAAAATGGGGGCAGTTCTTTCTCTGATTCTAGGATTTGTCTGGGCCACCTTATATCACAGGAAACAAAATAAAACCCACAGAACCAGGAGAAAAGGTTAGATGGCTGCTCTGCAGTAATTGACTGTGCTCAGATGAATATGGGGCAGTGTCTTTCCTTCATACAGGCAATTACAGCGTGAGTAAGTGTGAGTAATGCTCCCCAGCTCAGTCAGGGACTGACATACTTTGGTTCTCTTTGCTCTCTTGACTGGCACTTCAAGTGCAAAATTTTAGATGTTTCCTAGGTCAGTGGAATTTTTGCCTGAGCAAAACCTTCAGTAATTCAGGATGTTGCATGTTTTTTATAAGTTTTGTTATTCTTTTGGCTGTGCTGGTCCAACTTAGTTGTCCTTCAGCAGTTTCCTCAGGTTTCTATTCTCAAGGATCCCAGTGCCTATAATTACTTTGAAAACTCCTGCCTAGCCATGCCTGTGTCTACTACTCACAGTGTGCAAAACTTTTCAAGACTGTACCATTTTCCTATGCAGCACAAAAGGCACTAGATAAGCAATAATTCCTGCTTAGTGTGCTACAGAAAGGTAGTAGAAGACTGTTATTTCAGTTTAAACAAGTGATTTTCCACTGTACAGAATTACTTTTGACTTATACCAATTGAAGAAGAATATAAGAATGAGGCTTTAGCTGTGGTTGGTTTTTCCCTCAGTGCAAATTTCTCACTGAAAAGAAGAAGCAGCCTCAGTGAAACGGAGATGAAGTACCACATTTAAATTAATCTAAACTAAGACTGTGCATATCAGTATTGAGATATATCTTTTTCTTTTTCATGGAATACAGGAAGTGTTAAGCTGCTGGGAAAGGCGCTGGCTCCCCAAAGCAGCTTGGTGTGCATGGGGTTTTTAATTAGCAGACAAGTAATGCCTGGTGGTCTGTCAGTGAATTCTCCAGCTCTTCCCAGGCAGCCAGCAGCCTTATATTACAGACAGCAGAAACTCTCATATTTCTCCATCTTTCCCTCAGGAAAACTCCCAAGGGGAGTAGAACTCCCTCTAGGCAGGGTCTGGGATCTTCCTGTGTCTCATCCCATGAAACACCCTTGTTTTCACTATGGTAAAAGCAGATTGATTTGCAGTTCACCTTGACGAACTGGACTGAAAAGAGTGGCAGTGGTAGTTTCAAAATGTGGGTTTCCATGCAGTGCTGAAAATCTTCCAGAACCCTGAGTAACCCAGGTTGAATGCAAGGTGTATTCCAGCAGTTCCAGGTGTTATCAGCTGGGATAGTCCTGTCCTGCAGGATCATACTGCAGGGAAGACTTGAGAGCAAATGCAGTCCTGAACTGGGAGCAAGAGTTCAAGAAACAGCAGGCTTGACTGGGAGCTGGTTTTGAGCCAAGTCCCACTGTTGTACAAACTATTTCAGAGAAGAAAATGCAAGAGGTTTTTCCTCTTCAAGAGCATCCACAGCCATTACCTGATTTCTGTTCCCCTCTGCAATGGAAGTTCTACAGCCCATTGAGAGGGCAGCTTACACTTGGATTTTATCCTTTGATTCCTGCAGACTGATCATTCTTTTGTCAGACCTCATCTGGAAGCAGGAATTCCAGCCAGTGGCCACCCTTTGGCACACCTGTTTTGATGTCAGGGAGTGAAAACTTGGGAAACCAAGCTTCCTGTGCTCAGGGTGCAGACAGAGTGCAACAAGGTTTTGCCCTGATTGTGTTTGGGACACAAGGGGAGATTCGTTCAGGGCTGCCCACTGGTCACTTGTTCATGGGGCACTGACCCACACAGGCAGGAAAATGTTGGGTCCAGGTGGGGACAGTGCTGATGGTGGTTCTGCAACTATGCTGAAACAGGAGCTCCCTTGCTATCTGCTGAAGAAATTAATTGCAGTAATGAGCTGTGAAATAAATCAATCCCATGGGCACAGAGGGTTCAGTAGCTCCTGCTATCCATTCCTGTGTCATTTGCATCAAGCAGGCTAATGGGGAGCTATTCCACCTGCAGCTGAGCTGCCCAATGACAGCCAAATATTGGAGAATTTCCTGAAGTCCTGAAAGGAGCCAAGTGCCTAACTTTGATAGGAAATCATTGCTTCTGTTGGTGCACTTGGCACTGCAAAAGCTATTGTTGAGCACTCTGGCTGTTCCACTGCTTTGCAGGATGTTGGGGGCTGAAGATCACTTTTAGCTGCACTTCATCCAAACTATTTTCATTTAAGCATATGTTCTGTGCCCCTTTGGTGGGAAATTTCAGTGTCCCATAAGCTTCCTGCAAAAGCCCCTGCCTTGGTTTGAAAAAATAGATGAGTCACTGTGCAACTGGTCTTAATTAAATTAATGGATTCTTCCTGTAAAAGCAGACAAAAAATAATAAGCTATTAAGATTGAAAGTGGACTCTCCTTAGAATAAGTCATTTGGGTTTTCTCTGCTTGTGTACACTTGGGGGGATAGTTACATGTTTTGACACACTGGGTAGTCATGAGAACAGGCCTGATTCTTTGTGGCTCCTTGATGTGGAATGAGAGGAAGAGGTGAGTGTTTCAGAGATAGCACACCAGAAACCTTCCTCTAATCAAGGGTGGCTTCACAGAATTGTGTGTCCAAAACTGAAAATATATTAATGAAATTAAGGTTTTGCTTAAGCTGAAGATTCCTGCCTTTCCTGTTTAATAGATCAGATGGTGGAGTTTGGGAACTTTTTCATTTTGTTTTTCCAGTTCTCTCAGGTATGTTGTAAAAAAAAATCCCAGGAGATGACACTGTCTGTTTGCACATTAAAAAGAAAGAAGGAAAAATGAACCACCTACCCAGCTGCAGGGCAAAACCAGAACAGGGGCCACTTGGCAATGATTACATTTCTGGAAACAGAAGTTCTGTGAGACTTTGGATAGATGGGGATGCCTGCTGTAGTTGCTGTGCTCCTTCCCATTCCGGCACCACCGTCCATTTCTCCCTTACAGGGTGAGCCATCCACCTGGGGACTGGCTCTGTCAGTGTGGTTACTGAGGGGGAAGGTTAAAAATAACCTCTGCTTTTTCCTGAGATTATTTTTAGCCTGGAATGCTTAAGTGATCTGGTTTACTTGACAGACAGGTCAGGCTAACTGAGGGTACAGGCAGCTTTGGGCTTTGCATGTGCCTTTTGCATGCTTCATTTGTCTTGGTTTCTTTAATGAAATACAGCACTAAGTGCTTGAAATCTGAGTTGTGAGCCTGACTGCTCCTGATGTACAGGTCTCTTAATTTCCCTTTCTAATTCTGCTGAAAGTTTGGGGTACATGTGGATCCATTTACCTCAGTAGAATAAAATAGCTGAAGTCAAACCAGTCAGGTCATATGAGATACAGCTACTGGGGAGAAAAGCAGTATACAAGTTTATTTTCTTTGGAAAGTTGGCTTCTTTTGATAGTTTTCATTTTGTAAACATATGGACACTTGTCCACTTGAATGTGCAGAGTTTCTTCTATTTGTTCAGATACAAGCAACAGCTGAAATACTAAACTATTACCTAGTTCTTCATCTAAAGGCCAGTAACTTCTTACTGATTTATATTTTAAAACACTTACATGAAAAAATCTTGTTATTCTTAGTAGAATTAGCAAAATAACATATCCAAGCATTTGACTGGGATCTAAGGAGCCATTTCATCTCACATGTTGAAACAGAAACCAGAGGATTCTGACTAATACCTTGCACTACATGGTCAGGATGATCTCAGTTATTCAAATAACTGCAATATGAAAAATTATACTCTACATTTTTTTAAATATAAGAATATTTTGTGACTACCACTATTCCTAATACAAGGGGAAGATAAGAAGCAGTTGAATAAAACACTTGCTTTTTTTTTTTTTTAAATAATGAGTATCTCAGCATTGTCACAAAGACCAATAGACTTTGTTTGTTTCCTAGTTCTGCGGAAAAAAAAAAATATTTTCTTATTTCAAAAGCAAAGTAGATATAAGACATGATTTTGGTAGAAAACTATTCTCCACCATCCTGGGCTTTTTTGGCATGTCTGTCACACTTTTATGGCATGTCTTTGTCTCCCTTTATCTCTCAATTCCTATTTAACTCCTGATGCTTTTCTTCTTGTTCTCCTCTTGAGAGATATGAAGCTCTTTTCTATTTTTTTTTTTTCCAGGGAATGTGTCACGCTTGTAGGGAGGAAATGCCAGATTCATGACAACATCTTGTCTGTGCATAGCAGGGTACTGCAGCCACAGCAGCTGACAGGCACACAAGGGCTTTATGCTCTGAAGGTGTATGCTTCAACCATTTTAGAATTTGGAGTGTGGTTACAAGAAGAATTGTTTTGTCCGTTCTTATTCATCCTCTCTCTCTTTACTTTTAGATATAATTCCTCTCAAAGTCTCAAATTTCTTTTGTAAGGCTTAGCAGCTGCCTGACCTTGTGTGTGCTGTGTGACAGCTCTAGAAAACAAAAAATACCTTACAAAAAATACCAGGCTAGATCTGGATTATATGTAGTCATCCACAAAGCTTTGTAATTGGGAAGAATGTTATGATTTGACTCATTATGCAACTATCTCCATAAAAGAAGGAAGTATTTCTCTCCTTGGGAGGAAATTAGGATGAGTCATAGCTGGTATTGAGCTGAATTAGACAAGCTGGTGCTGAACAGAACCCAAGGAAGAAATCCTGATTAAGGAAGTGTATTACAGTGTCTTGCTGACCTGTAATGCTGCCCTTTTTACAGCATTGAATTTTCACAGTACTGGGAGTTCTCAGAATGTTCTCAGCATTTCAACCAGCAGTCAAATGATTACCACCTTGCAGTGTAACTTGGAAGCCCAGAGTACCCCTTGGGCCTTGTTTCCTTCCTTTGACAGAGTCTGAGCTGCATTAACCTGGAGCTGGTTGATTAACAGAGAAGTCATTGTCATTATCAAACACTACCCATCAGGAAGCCTTGCAGGCTTTAGGAAGTGCCTCAGGGCTTTAGCAGGAGGTACAGATTTGTGGGGAGATGTAGTGTGAAAGACAGCAAGGTTTTCATACATTCACCATGTTACATGCAGAAGGAAGGCCTTAATTTTGCGTGTAAATAAGATTAGAAACAGGATTGCATACTCCATTTTGCATGAAAGGGAAACATGACATGAGCAAGGTTTTATGGTCTCTTTCCATCTCACTTTTTTCCTTTCCTCAAGAGTATTTAAAGGGAAAAATACCAGGGCATCCTAAAGCACTGAGCTGTGAACAGCACTCAGTGTGCTGCTGTTTCAGCTCTCCTGAACAGGGCTCTGCTGTACCCATCCATCAAGTTATAAAAGATTCATTCACTGTCCTGCTTGGTTTTCATCTATTTTAAACATTTAGAGACCTACTTACATGCCCTGTAAAACTTACACAAATCATAGGGTTTGGGAATATTTCCAGTGAAGTGCATGCCTTTTATTCTCAGAATGGCTACTCTTCTGCTACAGATTACCCTGAAAAGCATTTTGCTGGCATGAAAACATTTGCCAGGGGGTGGGGGTGTGAAATTTGCAGTAATTTTCATGTTTATTCATTATTCCTTACTTTGTTATATTTACTAGTCAGTACTTTTTTTTTCTTTGCTAACATCCTGCCATTCTCTTTCTGCATTTCCAAGGCCCAAGCCTGCAGACAAGCACATTTTGCTAATGGGCAAAGTTTGCCATGCTCAGCAGAAATAGTCAGCATTGGTTTATGATAAGAAACAGTCAGTGAATTAACATCCTCTAGTTCTGCTTTGCCAGAGGTAGTGTTTTGGTTTATGGCAGAAATGGGAGGCTTCACCTCTGCCAGGTGTGTGCACACCCTTAACCCCATCCTGCTGTCTCAGATTAAGCAAACAACTGGTTCCATCCTACATAGACAATGCAGTATTTGTGCAGTTAAAGCATTTAAACCACTCTTGGTGGTTTATATAGATTATATATATATATATGTATATATGTGTATATGTATAGATTGGCATATATATATTGGCCCCTAAAATCTAATGTCTTTTAATGAGAAGTTTCTAATGAAAACAGTCCTGTATCAGCAGAATATAAAAGTATCAGAGAGGGTTGCCCTCTCACTATGTGTAAGAAGACATGTTGGGGTACTTACCCATTTCGGGGCTGTGGGCTCGCAGCTTCAAAATCCCCTCTGTCTTCCTGATGTGAGGAGATCACACCTGAAGGGTAATCTTGAGTATCCTCCCTGAGCCTTTCTGCCTCCCAGGAACCTCCTTGGCGTGGCAGAGGAGGTCTCTGGGGGTGTGCAGAGGTCTCATGAGCTCGTGGCTGTAAGCTGTGCACGGAGCCATCACGATACCCATGATGGGCTGCGCGTCCCCCCAGCTTTGCCAGTCCTACTGTACTGCAGACCAGCAAAAGCTGCACCAGCATCCTGGGCTTCTTCCCCCCCCACTTACACCTGCCTCTTGTTCTTTTCTCTGAAGCTGAGCCTGAATTACCTCAGAAACGCCCCAGCAATATTCTTTAACTGGAAAGTTGGAAGAAGGAAGGAAAAAAATAAAAAAAAATTGTAACAAAGAGCGGAAAGAGCTCTCGGCCCTCCCAGCTGCTGTGGAAACGTCCGTGGCTGTTGAACAATGTGAGCCTGGTTCCTGTGTGGGGCTCAGACGTCTCTGACAGGGGGCAAAAAAAGGTGGTAGGAATATAGCTTATTCAAGGAACTTCTGAGCTTGCCTGCCTTCTAAACTTATCTGTGAACAGGAACTCGGCTTTTATCAACTGCCTTCTCCCTCAGGCACAGGAAAAGGATGTTAGCTTAAAGGAAAGGAAGAGAAAAGAAAGGAAAGAAAATACTGAGTGCTCTACCAGACTCTCATTACACTACCAGAAAATGTCACAGACCTGCCTGGTCCAGTGCTGCACATGGAAGCTTTTTCTACAATTTAAAGGCTCAAATACCTTGGCTTTAGCAGCATGGTATTTGTGGTATGTAGAACAAGTCGCAGACATTGAGGGACTCGGAGCAAATGTGCAGCAAAAACAGCCTACAAACATCCATTCTTCTGCGACCTTTGCAAAGTATCTCTGTGAATCATAGTCTGTTCCCACCAAAATGGAAGATTTTCATGAAGCTGACCTTCAGAGAGGTCAGCATAATTGAGCATTTATAAGAATTTCTGTTTGGGTTGTCATCTCTTGGTGTCAGGCCGAATTTTTTTTTCTTTTTTTCTAAAATTAGTATTAAAATAAAAACCACTGGCCAAGAGCTGCTGTCAAGAGCTACCTCTGTCACCACATTCTAATGAATTTTTTTTTAAAGGCTGTTGAAGTTTCATGTAGTTTTCTTACTGGTTTTGCTTTGCTAGTGGTGCTGCTTTTAGTTTTGTTGCTTTCATTAACTGTGTTTCTTCTTTCACTGTCTAGCAGGATGATGTGCTCTGGCATTTTCAAGAATAAAGTGAAGGGGAATGATGGTCCACTGAGAAAACAAGTGGGAACGCAGGACTGCTAGATCATCTAGCAGTGTGAATGATGAGATGAGCAGCCCAAAGTTCAGTATGTCCTGCAGAGCATTAGATGTAAAGCTTTTATGGATTTGTTCCAATACCAGCTGAAAATAGAGGATAAAATCTCTCCAGGATTTTGGAAGGCTTGTTACTACAGGCTATAAAGGCATCTCCTTATCGGTAGCTGGATTTGCACCCCTCTCCTGATGCCCCTATTTTATTCCTAATGGAAGAACATAGAGAAACATGGAAATGCCCCTCCAGACCTGTGGTAGACACTGCTGCCCAACAGCAGCATATGGGGCCAGGCAGGGAGAGATTTTGCTAATTCTAAGGGAAAGCCTGTTCTTGCTGTAGCAGTCCCTTCTCCAGGGAGATGAAATCATAAGGTCTGGACTGAAGACTGAAAAAAATTAGCAACTTCCCTGTGTTCCTTCCTGCTGCTTTTATTTCAGAATTGTGTGCATCCTGCAGTAGCACATGTCAATGTGTGAATATTTCATGTACCATGTTTCACATGGAAATGTGCTTTTCTCACAAGTAACTGGATGTGACCTAAGCATTATATTTGTTTACGTATTAAGACCATTATCAGGAAGGAACTGAAGCAAACATGAGACAAAACAAGCAACAGGCTTTTATAACCTGACCTGCAGTGAGATCCTGGCTTGCAGAGGAATGACTTTGTGCTGCAGGTATTGCAGTCATCCTTCATGGGTGTGATCCCTCCCAAATGGTGGGGCAGTGTTTCTCTGCCAGGATCCTCCTGGCTCAGAACATCTGCTGCTCCTCCAGGTGCAAGAACCTGTTCTCTGTACCTTTGTAATGGTGCTGCCCTCTGGGTGCAGCAGGCACAGATTTGCAGGTTAATAATTTGGCATTACTGTTTTTTGGTAGTGGTTACAAAAGATGATAAATGTGGAGCAAGGCGAGGGATGGCATCCCTTTCCTTGTGGTAAGTATGGCATAGGATACTGCCATAAGCACATGAAAGGCATTCATTATTCAAAGGAACTTCCTTACTGATCAGCAGTTGAGATTTTTGTGTAATAGCTGTTACAATTTGTGGTATCTCAATAATATGTTCAGGTTCTAATGTTGGTTCAAGACATCAGATTTGCTGGCAGAATGAGCTGTGAGTTTTCTTTTGTATGTGTAGAAGAACAGGTATGAGGAGTGTACCTACTCAGGAATGAGATACACCGCAACTTTGCCTTGAGCTGTTGCCTCAGCACAGAACCAGGTAAAACATACATGTATTTGCTGTGACAACCTGCTTACTGCTTTCTGAGGTCAGTATCTTCTAGGAAGTACTTTTTAGATGAGAAAGACATCTGTGCACCAACCAACATCCATTTACTGACTAGTTTAGTGTTGGTGTACCTTACAGCACTGGGTACCACTGCTCTAATGAAAAAATGGGTGAGTTAAATTAATTTAAAAGATAGTTTGGAAAATTATTTGGAAAGTATTGTTGTGAAGTGTTATAGTGAAGTGTTACTCCAAAAATATACTTGAAGCCCATTCTGTAAGTGATCTCATACTAATAGTGGTGTGGGGATGTTGGGAGATGTCCTGGTAGTTTTCACAAGATTTTAGTGGCTCTAAGAGCAGCTAACCAAAAGATATTGTTCCTCCATTCTTCATCCCCAGTCGCTAGTGACTTCTTTTGTGCTCTTATTCACAAAAATGCTTTTCCTCTGAGAATTTCTGGGAACACTTCCTCGAAGTGTTCAAACTATTTTTCAGACTTCAAGCTAATCTTTAAGGAGTTGATACTGCCAGTTATACTGGATCGATCACTTATGCCCTGGGATCTTGCCAATGAGTGTCAGGATTGCTCTTGCCATGTCTGGTAATTCTAACCACTTCCATTAAACACAGCTCTTAACCCTCTCTGATGTTGCCTACCCCAAGAATTCAGTGTCCTGTTTGCAATTCCATAACCAAGTCGTCAAATGCCAGCACCGTCTCCTGGGTAATCTGCTTGAGGTGCAAAATCTCATCTTGGCCCCTTTCCTTTTGTTTAGGGTCAGAGCCCTGCAGCTACAGCTGGACAGGAGGGTGGGCAAGCTCAGAGTAAACAGTGCCAAACAATGTGTTTGATCAATGGCTTGTCCGATAAATGGCTTGGTTGTACTTGGGAAGCAAATGCTCTGGCTGTTCCAGTCAGCATGTCTCTGGAGAAACAGCCCTTAGAAATTCAGTTTTGACTTAATAGAGTCTGATTAATTTGTTTATTTCTTTTCTGTCTTTCCAGATCCACTGCCTTCTCTGTAATGCTCTTAATTCTGAATCTATATGTTTAAAAGGGGAAAAAAAACCCTTGAAAAAATGTTTTAAGAGCCAAGAAAAGAGAGAAAGCAGGTGTTGCTTTAGATTCATATATCCCAGTTCCAAATCTTTGAAGCAGACTGAATAACTGAAAGGATTTTATGTCTGGGAAGATAGTTTTGTTGATAGTTGCACAGCAAGGGGGTAACTTCTCATTAGGCACTGGGATTTAGATCTGGAAAATGCTGTCTCATCCCTTGCCTGCCGGCGATGTGCGCTCATGCATGTGCAGCTGCTCTGGGGGAAGAGAGCATGGGGACAAGAGTGTCAGGAGGAGACTGCAGGGCTAGAGAGCAATTCCTTTTGCTGGTCTGCCCATCAGAGGGAGAAGATGAATTCCTGTTGCCTGTATTTTTAATGGTTTGCTCACAAGCTATCAGTGCTATTTGACAGCAGAGATCAGTCACGGAAGATCGCTGTACTGGCAGCACTCTGAGCTCTGCGTGTGGCTCATCCCAGTGTGTGTTCCTGAAAAATGGCTCATCCCTGGGCTATTCATTCCCCAACTAAGGAAATTAGCTCATTACTTATGCAAATATACATGCAGGGATTCAAGTCCTAAACTGTTTGCCAAAGGATGTCAGACAACTGCTTGTTTTCGTTAGGGCATGGAAATGACAGATCTGTGACAGTTCTCTTTTCTGCATTTTGAAGTTTTCATAAATGGAGGGAGAGAGAGGAAGGATTTCTGTTTATATACAACAAGGTTTGATCCTGTTAATGTTAATATTATTCTTCATTAAAAAACCTCCTGGACAAAGGATATTTACCAGCCACAAAAGCAGTCTGTCTTTCCTTACCTGTCTTTCAAACAATATCATATACAATTTAAATACTTCAGTAGAATATGACCAAATCACACTCCTTTCATCCAGCAAAATTATTTTGTCAGCTGTTAGTCTGCAGCATAAGTTCATTGTTAAAGGACAAGGTTAAGGCTTTGTGGGCAGAGTAGCTTGCTACTGGGAAAATTCAAGATGGAAGAGACACAAATTAAGTAAAATCCTGTTTAATCTTTTGCAGGAATAAAGAAAAAGACAGCAGAGTATAGGGACAGTTGATTTCTGCTTTGCATTTTTTTCTTTGCTTTGCATCAGTGCTTAGGGAATAGGTAGACTTGAGTTAGAATTCTCTTGGCCATATTCCAGAATTACTGACAGACGTTGCACAGACCAGCTTCCAAGTGACAACCACCAACACCCAGGGACAGGTGGAGGCACGTGAGAGGTGGGGAACTGCTCATTTCAGGGGAAGTTTCAAGAAACTCTGCTGTTATCCAGCAAGAGGCTCAATGGCCAAGTCTGAGCAGACAGAATTCAAACTTTAAATGAAGAGCAAGTGGATGGTTTGTCATTGCACAAGTCAAGACAAAGCTTTCTCTTGGTGTTATGCAGATCAACCAAATGTTTTTGAGATACAGATTTGTTTACAGTGATGTAGCTCAACTGGCTTTTCCTAGTGTTGCGATGCATAGAAAAAGAGGCTGCTGCTGGGTTAGATAGTAACTTGGGGTCTCTGAATTGCCTGCTAGAGGCCTTTCTCTTTAGCTGCTGATTTTCTTACCTGATACAAAGGGGGAAACCTTACCAGGCAAAAAGTTAAGTCCCTAGCAAAATCTTAAAGCCAAGGTAGCTTGTGTTAACTCTTGTTGTTAGTTTTGTCTGAGGCAGGATTGGCAACAAAGGGGGACTGAATTCTCTCCTTTGAGTAGAAGGATCCTGCAGTCAGCTGAAGGTGGCAAACATTGAGGAGCCATTATGGATGCTTGCCCTGTATAGATCCTCTGCGATGTTGTCTTGAGTCCAGAGCTTTCCTAAAAAGGTTTCAAGGTAAAACAATGCCTGTGCAAACTGCCTGCTGCCTGGGAGGGATCCAAGTTGAAAAATGTGTCTTGTGAGCCCTTTCTCAAGGTCATCGGGACAGAAGGCAGGAAAGGAGTATCCCAGTTGAGTATCAGCTAATTCAATCTGGTGGTGATTCATGTTTCACATCCCAGAGTGGCTTGGTATTTCATGTATTTGTTACCTTTTATAGCAATGCAAAATACGTAAAATTGAGTTGTACAAATCACAATGACAGAACAATAGCTGAACGAAATCATGATATACTTCTCACTCAGCCTTAGCAGCCTTGGTGTTTTCCTGAAAATACCAGTAAAACTCATAACCCTGGGAATGTCTGTGCTCTACATTACTGGTCTTTAAAAGCCTGGTAAAAAAGGTAAATAGGCCATGGAGCAGATCCCAAAGATGGTAAATTCATTCTTTTAACAAATGTAGTTAAAACAAGACTCCTGCTAGTGCCTGGTAATATCAGTGGCAGTTTTGTGACTGGCTCCAGGAGCAGTGAAGTTAAACCACAGTTGTATGGCTCAGTAAGGTGCAGATATCTTCAATCTGAGAGCACCTTGGGAGCAGGAAGGAGCACCAGCCATAGCCTCAACCACCTAGGGGGAATTTTGACAGATGGTAAGAAAAACCTTTTCCACTTCTTGCTGCAACATTCTGGAACTATGTGAACTCCTATAACAATTGGTATGCTGTACTGGTCTTCCTCTGATTCCTGCACTTTTTGAAATTAACAATTGATAAATTCATTGGTCTGACAGAGATTTGGCTTCTTTATGTTCACATGGGAATTAGTTCTTAATTTATAAGTGAAGAGACTTATTTGTGTGAAAAGGTTTAAGAACTGTAAGTGTTTTTTCCCAGATCAACAGCTTGTCAGTAATTTCATTCAGTGTGGGGTAAAAAAGCCACTTCCAAAAACTGAAGAATTATTCTTAGTTCCACAGTAAGAACTATGTTTGTGTACATGTCTTCTTCTACAGATACTACATTTTTTGTTCAGACTGTCTTCTGTGTAGTCATTCCCCATCTGACACTTCCAGGCTTATGACTTGTGCCAGCAGTAGCTTGCAGACACTGCACTGGCATGGTGTGCTATGTTTCCAAAGTGCAGCTCAGCCTCTGAAGCAGGTCATGCTTTGGGTGCAAAGGCTGATGCAATGTAGCTTCCATAGTTTCACATCTGGTACTATTAAAATATATATATATATATAACTTTCACAGTTAGCACTGAACTTCATTTTGCCGGCAGGGCAATAGCTGATTTGGGCCACTTAGGATCTACTTCAGAAAACACTTCAACTTGAGTTTAACTGCAAGTACATTAGGATATCCAACTGTGATTAATGATCATGTTTTGGTATTTTTTCCTAGCCAGGCCTTGAGGCTGGATGGATCCTTTGTAAGATTTCCCCAGTCAGTCTGTGCTGGCTGCTCTCACCCTGCTGTGCCCTGCAGCACCAGCACTGACGTGAGGGATGGTGTTTGGTGTGAGATGTTGTCTCACTCTGCAGTGGCGGAGCAGGGCTCTGTCTACAGCATCTCAGAGAAACAAATAGGAAACAGGATTTCCCCTAACAGTCTGATTTTTCAGAAATGAACTGTTGTAATGGGATGTACAGCTGAGCAAACCACACAATATATACAGAATGACTTCACACTTGACAAACATAGCAGGTGGGACCTCAAGCTCCCTTCACCTGAGCACCAAGCTGTAGCTGGTTCTCTTTTTCTCAGGATTTACTAGAAATAATGTTCTTGTTACCATTTTGTGCAGGGTGGGTTCTGGTAACTGCCAGACCAAGAAACCTTGACCCTGTTTGTTTGCTCCAAACACTGTCAGCATTCCATGCCCTCCACCCTCAGGAGCCCAGGAGAGCTGGTGTGTTGCTCCTGCTGCACCCTTGGGAAGATGCCCTTTGAGGAACCCAGCTCTTCTGCTGAAGTCTCCCTCTTCACTGAGACCATCCTTCACTGAGACCATAGCAGCATATTTTAAAAACGCTGTCTGGAAATTCTCCAGACAGCTCCTTACCTACTGCTGTCATCGTCCTCCTCTCCCCCTCCCTTCTTAAAGGTTCCCAAGCAGATCTGTATCATTAATATTTCAGTATCAGCTGCACACGGGCATTGGCTACACTGCAGCACACTTCATCAATAAGAGCCAGCGAGGGCTGTGAGCTTTGCCACACTGCCTTCATCCAGCACAGGAGGAAGAGCAAAGGCAGAGCCTGCCAGAGCAGCAGAGTAGCTGCCGAGGGTAAGGCTGCATCTCGCAGTCCCAGCCTCGAGGTGTTTTTTGCTGCTTTTGCTCCCTCATTCAGATCATCCCAGATAATACCCTAGCAAGCAACAAGAATGGATGTCTTTAAGAAAGGTTTCTCCATTGCCAAAGAAGGTGTGGTGGCTGCTGCAGAAAAGACCAAGCAGGGAGTGACAGAGGCTGCAGAGAAGACCAAAGAAGGGGTAATGTATGTAGGTAAGAGAGAAATAGTTTTGATCTACTTTTGGGCATGAACAGATTGTCTCTGAGAAAGTCTGGGAAATTATATTGTGGCTGAAGCTTGGGAGTGACTAGCAGGATAGTCTGGATAAGACCCTGAGTTCTGCAAAGTTGCTGTGTGAACCTGAGGTACCACAGACTCCCTGTGCCTCAGTTTCCCCAACTGTATGCTAGGCATAGAAACCTCTGCTTCAGGGAAGGCAGAACGATGTTGAGGAACAGATGATCAGGTGTAAGGTGTGTTTGACTGTTCACTGACTGTTTGCAGGGTGAGTCAGGCACTCTCCAGGCAAATGAGCACTGCTGGTCTCTGCCTCACCTCCACGCTGGGAGGGACTCACTGAGGAGGTCCCTGAGAGGAGCACACGGTGCTAGGAAGAGGGGATGGCAGGATGCATCTGTTTCCCCACAAACAAATGGGTTTGTCCTGAAATCTTTCTCCTGTTCACCAACCTCTTTCGTTGCCCATGCACACATAAATCTTGCTTTACAAGAGACGCCCAAATTCCTTTTGCCCAAAGAATAGGATCTGGAAAACAGCATGCCTGATGTCCTGCCTAGAGACCTCTTTCACAGTTAATGGGCTGAGACCTCCCCTTTCAAGGTCACCCTCAAAACCCACTATCTCCACTTATCTAGCACATGCAATTATATGGCTGGATGGTCAGATATTCCATATAATACAAACTAAAGAGTCATAGATTCCCAAGACTGATTATCTCACTGCTGATTACTGAATTTCACACAGGTCTTTATTTTTGGTGGATGTGGGAGTGTTTCTTTCTGTAGGAAAGTTTACATTCAGGCTCTTCCTGCTATCATACTGCAACATCCACAGCTGTACTTAGCTACTATATTTAAAACTGCTCTATTGCCAGCAGCTACAGATATATATTTGTACATTGCAAATTAAATACAAAATTTGTATGTAGCAGGTCTAGCAAGGTCTTTATCTTGAATTTTTAAATACAGTAATTTCACGAATACAAGCCGCACCAATTTGACTAAGATTTTGCTCCTAAACCGGAAATGCGGCTAATAATCAGGAGCGGCTAATACAACCTCAGAAGTGCCTGCCAGAGTGCTGAGCCGAGCAGCTGCAAAGTCGGCATTTTGCGATTGTTACAAATCGCTACTTTGTTGCACCGCGGGTGGAGCCTGGCTCCCTGCCGGCAGCACGGGGGGCGGGGAGAGAGGCGGGAGAGCTCTCTTTCCTCCTCTGCCACAGCCCAGGGGAGAGACGGGGGGGGCCCGGCGCCGCCATTGCTGCAGCTCGGGGAGGAGAGGGGGGACCCGGGCCGGCCCTACCGCGGCCGGGGGAGGGGGGGGGGGGACCCGGGCCGCCCCTACCGCGGCCGGGGGAGGGGGGGGGGGGGACCCGGGCCGCCCCTACCGCGGCCCGGGGAGGAGAGGGGGGACCCGGGCCGCCCCTACCGCGGCCCGGGGAGGAGAGGGGGGACCCGGGCCGCCCCTACCGCGGCCCGGGGAGGAGAGGGGGGACCCGGGCCGCCCCTACCGCGGCCCGGGGAGGAGAGGGGGGACCCGGGCCGCCCCTACCGCGGCCCGGGGAGGAGAGGGGGGACCCGGGCCGCCCCTACCGCGGCCCGGGGAGGGGGGGGGAAGCGCGCGCCGCCATTGCTGTGGCCCGGGGAGCCGACGGGAGCCCCGCGCAGCCATTGCCGTGGCTCGGGGAGCCGACGGGGTGCTTTGTCCCCTCCCGCCGCCGCCCCGGCAGGAGCGGGGAAACTCCGTCCCTGCCCGCCGCCGGCGCCACGGGCGCGGGAAAGCTCCGTCCCCGCCCACCGCCGCTGCCGTAGGAGCAGGGGAAGCTCCGTCCCTGCCTGCCACCGCAGGGCAGCGCCGACCCGGGGTGACCGAGCCCAGGGGCAGCGGCGGCCAGCCCCGAGCTGCAGCACCGTGCTGGACCACCTGGCCCCGTCAGCGGCCCCTAGCGGGCCGAGCCTGCACAGCCTTAGCTCAGCCAGTAAACCCCGCCCTCCCGCCGTTCTGTTAATAATTGCACGCGGGTCCTCGCTGCGAACGACAGAGCGGCTTATATTCGTGTGCGGCTTATCTATGGACAAAAACCAAAATATTTGCCAACACCCAGAGATGCGGCTTATAGTCAGTGCGGCTTGTATTCGTGAATTTACTGTACTTTATTATTGACATGCTGGAAATTAATGGATGTAACAGTTCACATATCAATTTGAAGCTGACCCACAAGAAAAAAGGTAAGCAGCATACCTGTAAACAGCTAAACTAATTACAGTAAGTGAAACACCAGTCTAAGAAGTGTCATATGAGTGTCACATTGTGGCACTTCTGCTCCACCTGCTTCCAGATCTGAGTTGTGTCGGGGTTATTCAGAGTTTTTATACATAATTTCTCACATCTCTGTTTAGTCACGTTGTACAGCTCCATACTGTGACCTGGTTTTCATTGCTGCATAGCCAAGAGGTCTCTTTAGGAGATTCTGACCTTTTCAATGAGCCTAAAACTAAAAACCTTGAAACCTTAATCTCTGAATGAGGATCAAATAAGGATCAAGGTGAGAATTACATGCTGTCTCCTTTTTTTGGTTTGGTTGTTGGTATACTGTTAGTTCCTGCCCAGTCATGCACTGGACAGAGCTTTCCCTTGGCCTGATTCAATTCCTGTTGGGAAGCTCCCCCCTTTAGGGAAAACTCAGTCTTTCACAGGCAGGAAAAGTAAAGGCCAGATGCTGATTAGCTCAGAAAATGGAGGTTTTGTTTTAGTAGCCAGAGAAGGTGGAGGTGTGGTATACTGTTTAAAACTGGAATGATTAGTATGTTGTTCATGCTGCCTTTTGTGACTCTGTGCCACATAAAGAGTAAATCAAAGTCCTGAACTGTTCCTTCCTTGCTTCTTCCCTAGCACAGCCCTATCCCAGCAGCTTCATCTAGAGCATTAGGTGATGAGAATTGAATTTTTGGATGCTAGGAGAGAATAATACTGTACTGAACCTCAAAGGTCTTTTGAGAACATCAGGAAAGAGAGCAAAATACCCAGGGCCTAGGATGGATGAAGTGAATGAATCCCTGACTTTTATTCAGGTTTGTGTTAATTCATTGCTGACTCTCTGAGAAGGATTCCAAATGTCTGGGCACAACCATCACATCTGGTGAGTCACTTGCTGCTGCCCAGGAGAATAAAATAATGCTCACTCAGAGGTATCTGTGGAGTGAACAGCATCACTGGGACACTGTGGCCACCTTGTCCCCCCCTCTGATCCACACAGGTTCAGGTCCCACAGCCCCTGCCAGAGCAGGAGATGCCTCCCTCTGTGCTGAGCTGCAGTGCAGTGCTCCTGCCCTGCCCCAGCCTTGCTGAACTGCTGGGGTGGAGAAAAGAGTGCACGACAAGAGAGGGAGAAATCCTGTACCATGGGTCACCTGTGCACTTGGTGAAATCACCATCTGCTCTCCAAATTCTAGCAGCCTCTGAGTGTGCTGAAGTGTCAGGAGATCCCTGCACGATTAGTGTGGATCCAGAAGTTGGTTCAGTGGGCTTTTTTTAAAATTAGGTTTGAATAGGGGTGTCAGTGATGCTGAAGTTAATTAATGAATTTAATGCAAAGCCACATCAGAGTATTGAGTCATTAGTACTGTTTAATGCTATAGTTCGGGAGCCTCAACAGAGAATGCACTTCTAGTTTTCCAGAATGATTTTCAACAGTGTGTTGCAGAAAGCCCCGGTACACCAAGCTGTGTTTAAACTGAGTGATTCCTGCAGGACATAATGTACATCAAAACATCCCTTTCTGCTCTAGACCTTCTCCAGGGCACAGCACTCCACCAGCTCGGTCCCACCCTGGCGGTCCCAGAGCTCTTGCGGATGACTCACGGCACTCAGAAGAGGCAGGATGCATGAACTTTTAATTCTGGGTACAGAAGCTGCAGGCAAGGACTAATGAGTGAAATGAGATTGAGCATCAGGTGATTGCTTTCTGATTCAACAGATGCGGGTTGCTGGCAGGAGCGTGCGCCGGAAGGTCGGGTTTCATGCGGCGCATAATGGATGGGAGCCTGAGTCATCGGGTGTGGCTGGGCTGGGAGGATGGGGCGAGCTCTCCCCAGGCTGCAGCAGTGACTCTTCCCAATGACATTGCTCCTATCATGAAATGGATTCGGATGTTTTTCTTCTATCTGCCTCCCTCCTTTCTGGAGTTATTTTCCATACTTAAATATAGCACCTGCCCACTCCCCTCCCTCATAAAATAATTGAGCCCAGATAATCACCTTAAAAAGTCTGGCAGAAAAACATACAAAAGTGCAGCTCTTGTCTCACTGAGCATGTTTACTGCAAAAATGCAAAGGCATGAAAGGCTGGTACAGCAAATCATGTACTTTGCTTACCTATCAATTGCTGTTTGACCAAAAAGCAGCAAAGGGCTAAGCTTGAGCATCTGGGTCTGATATGAGACAACCTTGTATGTCAAATCAATATTGTGACAGCCTTTTCTTGGAATGGTACTGGGAGGGAAAATGAAGCAGAATGGTGTCTGAACTGAACCTTGTGTATTTGGCCCATTCAGGGGCTCACATTTGTGGCTTGAGACTTCCCCCTGCTCTGCTAGTGCTGAACTTCTGCACACGTTTGTGTGTCATGGGCACCATTACTAAATCCAGTTCACAGCAGTGCACATGTGCATCACTAGGAACTGCAGCTTACAGCAGTAACAAGTTAAAGGTACAAAGATTTCATCTCTTGACTTCTGAGACAGTTTGGGAGGGTGGAGCGAAATGTTGAGGGCATATTGTAGTAGAAGAGTTTTGTTCTGCCCCAGGCAAACATTGCAACCACCACTATAAATCAACAATTGAGAATTGAATTCAATAATACATAACATGTAGAACAGAACAGAGCTGGGCTGGACCTGTTGTTATCAGGGCACTGCACCTGTTTTGCTTTTCAGGCTGTTAATGCGAATGAGCTGTGGTTTGTAGCTGATTTCTCCCATTACACCCATGGATGCTCCACTCTGATGGAGTCAAAAATCTGCCTGATTGTTGTCCATTTTAATAATTTTGATAGTTGGCCATAGAAATCCTTTTGTTGTGTCAGTAGGGGAAACCTGAAGAGAACCTGTATAGGTGCAGATGATTTGCAATACACAGTAAAGTGGGACCAGTGGAATATTTTGGCTTGTGTTTGTTTAACTTCCAAGAGAGATAAATTTGATCCTTTATTTTTTAAATGTGTAAAACACCTAGCTACCATGGGGGCTGCCCATCTACCATATGATTTTAACTGCAGCAGTATCAAGTAGAAGGGATATATAGCTTGTCACTTCAAGCATGGAGGAAAATCACAGAGATTAATTATTCCCTAGGGCTATTTGTGTTGCAAGCAGAATGCCTTCACATCCTGTTAGCTTTTCTGCATTGAGAACAGTGAGATAAATTACAATGTAAGCATACATATGGTGTATTTTCATAATTTGAGATAAAACCATCTGCTGTCTGTGTATTGCTGTGAGCAGGCACTTACAGCCTAGGCTGAGGAACCAAACTGGGAATCTAGTAAGTAGGTATGTAGTAGGTGGGTGGTGGTACTTTCAGGTTTCTCCAGTCTTTATTAGTGGAATAGAATGAGACTTTAAATGACCACTGCAGCAAGTATCCTGCTGAAAGGCAGGGGAGAGTCATGGATGTGATTTCTTGTCTTCCAAGAGTAGGTGAGGTTTTACCCAGTGATTTTATTTTCAGTCATTTTTACAACTAGCTTAAAGTTGATTTACCACTACTCAACTGCTCATTTTGGAAATACTGCAGGGATAATTTTTCATAATCAAGATTTTTCAGGTCTAGGCATCTCCAGAGAATTTGCTGTTGCAGCTCTCCCAACTCTCAACACAAAGGTACTCATTGGCTTTACTGGAGGGGGAAGCTGGTCTCTTTTCTGATTCCATAAATGGTTTGTGTCTGAGCAGGAGATTCCAGCAGCACCTCGGCTCCCGACTGCACTTCCTCAGAGCAGGAAGCCATCTGTGTCCAGAATCAGTGTGTGATTTCCAGGCAGCACTGATGGATTGTGTTTCCTTTCACAGGCACCAAGACCAAAGAGGGTGTAGTGCAAAGTGTGACCTCAGGTAAGTGCACAGCCTGAGAGGGATGTGGGAATCTGTGGTGATTGTTAGACCTCTTGGGAAGGCCATCACCCCTGCCAAGTGGGAGGTCTCTGTGGGACACCACTGATCTGCCTGACCTTTCCACTGATAAATGCAGGCTGCTTGCCAGGAGTGATGGTTCAGGGTCTGGCATTTGCAGTGGACACGGATGGGAGAAAATATTTAATCAGTAGAGTAGGTAAGAAAAAATCACAGAAAGGTTACTTGGCAGACTGGGATGATTCACAGCAATTTAGACATTTCACAATGTCAGGTGCACAGCCCAGCACGCAGAGAGGATTTACTTGCATCAGCTGCTGTCTGGCCAAAACTGGTCTTTGGGAGAGTCCTGTCAGGCGTTTGCTGGGTCAGGGACCCAAAGGGTTCCTTCTCCATCTCCAGCTCCAAGGCAGAGCAGCCATATGGACTGTCCTGAAGGAACATGAATGGATCCTTTCCCTGGAGAATTTCATAACTATTGCTTTTTTCTGCCAAGGGCTATTAAATCAAACAGAAGGTAACCTGGAAGAGGTCATGCACAGTCTGCAATGCAAAATACCTTATTTACACTGTTGTCCCTTAGTAATAGGCAATGAATTTTTCTTTCTCTGGTTGCTCACAAAGATTGACAGGCTGCAGTGCTGCTCTCTAAGCAGCATTTTGTGCCAGACAAAAATCCTCACGTACACGACCTAAATTCAGACATGATCTCATCTAAAAAGTCCAAATGAGGACTGCATCAGGACTAATTTCTTCTTTTAAATCAATGCAATAATTTTGTCATCCCAGGGAATTTGGCAGCCTTCTGGCAGTGTCTAGTTTGCTGACTTTTCTGCTTTTGTTGAAACTGCAGTTGCTGAGAAGACCAAAGAGCAGGCCAACGTGGTGGGAGAAGCTGTAGTAGCCAGCGTGAACACAGTGGCAAACAAGACTGTAGAAGGAGCAGAGACCATCGTGGCCACTACAGGAGTTGTAAAAAAGGTGTGTTTGTTTCTTCTGTGATGAGCAGGAGAGAAGAGCTTTTAAATTACACTTAAACTACCTGCAAATACTTACAGTTGATGGTTTTACTTATTTAACGAAAGGCTTTCAGCAATATCTGCTTTTGTATAATACTTAATATTATCATATAATGCTTAATACAGTCACAGAATTATTTAGCTTGAAAGGAGATCATCTAGTCCAACCCCCTTAGGGCCAGTGAGAAAGGACTGTCCCACTGGGTTTTGAATATCTCCATGGAAGGAGACTCCACAATATCCCTGGGCAGCCTGTGCCAGTGTTTGACCACCCTCATAGGAAAAAAGAGAATTGTTTTCTTCTGTTCAGATGGACACATTAACCACTTGGTGCCCGTTGTGTCTTGTCCTGTCAGTGGGCACTGCTGGCAAGAGTTTGGCTCTCAACTTTCTTATGAACGTAGGAAAACATTTTCCCCAGAGGCTTGAGTAGAAATGTGTCTGAGTGGCAGTGAACAGCTGGGCTGAGTCAGAGCTCAGGGATGTGCAGATTGGGAAGGCACGGCAGCCAGCAGTTGCCCTCACTCCTGTGCAGTGCAGGTGGGATGCACAGGCTTGCCCTGGCCACGGCAGCTCCAGAGGCAGCAGAGGGCAGCAGCAAGTCAGGCACAGCCTGGTTCCAGCAGAAGGCCTGACCCTGCTGCTCTGCTTCCTGCTGGTTTGACAACAACCGAGTGCTTATTGATAGAACGCCGTGTGACCCAAATTGTGTACGGATTAAGCCAGATTCAGACAAGGCATCTTCTGTCCTCCAGCCTAATTTGACAAAAGGGGCTTCCTCAAGTGAGGGGATTAAGGGGCATGTGAAGGAGCAGAACAGCTCCTTAGGTGAAGGCAGTGTTGATCATTAGAGGAGATGCTTTGGTAACAAACAGCACCCATTTGTACAGCAGAGGCCAATACTTGGCAGCCCTTTGGTAGACCAGTCTCGTTCCCCTCTCAGAGAGTGTGATCGGTGCTGTTGATGGCCACATGAGCTTTATGAGTCACAACAAACCCAGAATCAAAGCAAAGTCAGGCTGGCCAAAATTGTTTTAATTGTTCAGATAGTCAGCTGATTAATTTCCTGACCTGCACATAAACACATTGTGATGTGAAACAAAACTTCTACACAGCATATAAATCCTGAGAGAATAGGGTAACAAAAGAGAACAGCAGCTACAAGTGACGCAAAATGTCCTCCTGAAAGCATGTGGAAAGGGCAGATACAGGAGTTCTGCTAAGCCCTTGGGATAAATTTAATCTCTGTTCCCACAGGGAACAGCAGTTAGGCTTCAGGAGTGCAAACAGCAATTCCTAATTCCATGGGGCCAGAGCACCCCTTCCTACCTTTAGACTGACTGTGGGGTGATTGACCCAGGAGAGTGAGGAATTTGCTGATGGTAGGAATCCCTGCTGCAGATAGTGAGCAGATAATTTCCCCTCCAGCAAGGACTGAGCAGTAGCAATCCTCTTCCCTTTTCCTCCTGAGTGAGAACCCCACCTCAAAGACTCACAGCTACATACAGCTAATTTCAGCACTTAAACCAGTGCAGGTTTTCCAGAGAGCATCTGAACAGTTGTTCTGATGTCTTCGTTGATGTCTGATTGCTTAGACTTAAAATGGAGATTGATTAAGAAATAAAAAATTAGGACGTGTCACATGCTAAAGGGCAGACTAAATGGAGCCAGGAAACTGCTTTGGATACAGCATCATGGTATCATGCCAAAGAGCAGAGGTGGGCAGCAGACTCAAAACAGGAGGAGAAAAACAAGACAAATCACAGGAGAAAAAAATTCAGGAAAAACATTTGTTTCCGTGAAAGAGGGTTCATCTTTTCTGCTGGTATCTTTCAGCTTAGGAATGCAAATCTTTTATTCATACTCACCTTTTAGATCCAGGTAGACACAGAAGATTGAGCTCCACATGCACATCGAGTGCATCCCCACAGCTAATGGGTAATTGCCATGGAGCCAAAGCTGCCCCAGAGGGAGGGCCCTGGAAGGAGTATAAGGAGCTGTGCTGGGCTCTCAGCACCAGCTGTTTTTTCTCCAGAACTGCTCCTATCATGGTACACAATTTACTAATGGAAATACATCCAGAGTTTGCCAATAGCAGCACCAGGCACTGTAATGCATTTGGGAGACCCACTGGAGATATATCAAGTGAAAATGTATAACTTTTAAATTTTTAAACAGAGAATACCCATTGTTATAATCCTGCAGTCCTGGAATCATCACAAGCATTTGAGCCCCAGAAGTTTGAGAAAGCATCCAGTTGCATCCAGTCCTGAGACTTGTTTGTGCTTCATACCATCCTCCCTCTTTCTAATTACACAGAGCATTTGCCAAGATCTTATTTGGGTTTCAACTATCTCCAGTGTTGTTCCCTGCTATAGAAGGGCTGGTCAAAGTGCCAGGGATCTGTGAATGCATGGCACTGAGCAGTGCTGGAGTGACTCACGGTTGGGCACTCGAGGGGCCTAGAAGGAACGTCCCCAGTGACTGCTCCCAGTATTAATATCAATTACAGAGAGCTTGTTGCCATTTTATCTGTGCATTTGACAGCTGGGATCAGTGGCAGGTACACATTAGGAAAGAGAGGGGTACTCTAAGGTTCTTGGGTTAAGTTTTGCTCGGGATAGCTGTGGGGTGCAGGTGTGACTTTGACCATGGAAAATAATTCAGCCCTTTGTTGCATCATGGCAGGCACTGAAATGTGGACCCCCTGGCAGCCTGCTGCTCCTTACTGTCCTTGTGGGGAGAACTCAGAGCCACACAGAAGGAAATGGGGCTGAAGTAACCCTACATTTATGGAGGGGTGCCAAGCACCAGTGAGAACGACCTTGAGTAGTGCTGACACTGCCTGATAGGGCTTTGGCACTGACCTGGTCACTGCTGAGTACCACAAAGTATTGACTCATTTGGGGGAGTTTTTAAGAATTAATTTAAAAATCTGTAAATGAAGAGATTATAAACCCTCCACAATTTTTCTGATAGAAAAAGGACTTAAACCAGTCAGTAGAGTGTTCTGTCTGTGGCTTTGCACCCATCCCCAGCCCTGCGGTGGACATTAAGAGATTCCAGTGATATAACCACCCACTAAATACCCCTGTCTTAGAAGAGGATTAATTCTTCATCTGTATGACACAGCACAGAGCTTGCTGCAATGCAGACACCACGTGGTTGGGAACAAGCCCATGTACATACACATGCTCTCAAAATGTCCCTCAGGGTTTGGAACAATTTCCCAGGTAACTGATGCTTCCCTTCACCCTCCACCTAAATCTTCCCTTTAGATCTATTTGTCCTGTCAGTTTTTATGACTTAGTTGTCAGTTCATGACTCTGTCACTTTGAATTGGGTCTGATCTTTTTTTCACTTCATCCCATTAATTGAGCATTTGTCAGTTATGTGCAACTGCTGGGTGTGTTTGCTGGATCACAGCATTTCTGTGCACTTGATCTGGTGCACATGAGCCACACCCACGCCATGGCTCATCTCTTTCATAACAACTGCACATCTTGAATGTGAAAGGCTGCTCTTCATGGCCTTAATTCCCTTCACTTACACCCTGAGATGTCTCTGATGCAAAGAGTCTGTTGCACGGAAGGAATTAGAAGCAGAAACTGAGTGACCTTCCTGTTCAAGTTAGATTGGGCTGGGCAGGTGTGACAGAGAGAGAGCAACCAAGGGCATCTGAGAAGCCACCAAGGGCAGAGCTGCCGAGCTGGAAGAGCAGGGAAATCAGCAGCCAAACTACCCAACAATTAGGTAGAATAAACAGTTGAAACTTATTTCCCTTTGTATTCAAGCTTCCCTGTACTTAGTTGATGCAGTGATGCATCCCAGTGGCATCCCTGCACATGTCATGGAGCACGGCAGACTGCAAAAGCAGCATGGAGTGGGGTACTCTGCACCTTTTCTGTGCTTCCCTCTCAGTCTCATTAGTCCATCCAGGCAGACATTTTCCCATGTAAAATAGCT
The DNA here is from genome assembly GCF_009819885.2 of Catharus ustulatus. Taxonomy (NCBI): domain Eukaryota; kingdom Metazoa; phylum Chordata; class Aves; order Passeriformes; family Turdidae; genus Catharus; species Catharus ustulatus. The sequence goes on along the minus strand of NC_046228.1, from coordinate 27,062,292 downwards.
GAGTTAGTGGCACTGGTGAAGCCTTAAAGCCTACAAAGCCATGGATGTGCTTCATTGCTCAAGGCTGTACCCCAGCAATCCCATGTATCGTTTGTATAAGCAGTCGCAGGAGACTCTCAGAGAGTCTGGCTGTGAGCTGGATAAAAACAAAGCCACCCCAAAAATCTATCTGGAGTCGTAGGGTAAGACAGGAATCCTGCATGCCCATCTATCCTGTTGGTGGGTCCACTCACTTTAATCAAGGGTTGACCCCTTAGTCAGAGCTGTTGGCATCACTGAGCACACTCAGCCTGGAACCTCTCCAGGACAACTCGTCCACAGGACCTGCCAGGCTGCCTGAGGGTTCCCTAGGGAGTGGTTTGGGGATGCTGCCAGGCAGCATCGTGTTTGCTCCAGCACCCAAGGACAAGAGCACTACAGGAGGCTGAACCTCTCCACCTTATGCAACTGATGTCTATTTGAGGGCTCTTAGATTTGTAGCAGATCAGGCTGCCAGGGAACTTCTCTGGCTTTACAGCCATAATAATAATATAAAGGAATCTTGCTTGCCACTGAATTTGTTGAGATTTGACGGGTGTATTCCAGTATCCAATATTTGGACTGCTTTCTCTGTTATATAAGGAAGATAAAAAGATTTTTTTTGTCCAAATGTTTGGGGACAGCAACAAAAATCCCACTGGCCTGTAAGATAATATGACAGCAGACAAGTCAATTCCTGAAGAGTTGAAAAAGCAAATTTCATAGAACATGTGAAAATGAGAAATCTGAGGAATTAAATTGTAATTAATTTCTTCCAGTATTTCTGAGCTTTTAAAATCAGTTTTTAAAAAACTTATTAAAATATCTGAACCCAGAAGCCTATAGTACAGTCTATTTAAGATCCATTAGCATTACACAGGAATATTTTTATAAATGGCTGGTCTTAATTTGTTGAGTTTTTAATTGTGATAGTTGAACATGTACCTCTGTTTCATAACCTTGTCAAAATATTGTATTTCATATATATAGATCTCCTGTGGTTTATATATTCTACATAAAACAATATTTTAAACCACACAAAATATTTAAAAACGTGTACTATTCTTGGAAGGAATTCTGAGGTTTTGTGTTTCACTTAACTATTATGTTCAAGTACTTCAATTTCCTTCTTCACTAGCAAAAAAAGATTCAACTTTTCAAAGCCCACCCAAAAATAGAAGAAAATAGCCCATAGCAAACTAAATATTTATTTTTTTTCATTAAAATACTTTTTTCTAAGAAAGCACATAATTTCAGACAGGAAATATTTGGCTCACCCTTTAAGAGCAGGAGAAGTGTTACTAATTGCTTCATGGTTTCAACATGCCTTTTGCTTAAAATATGTTACCCCTTTTAATGAGGAGATGAGCGCTGACAGGAATGGGAAAACTCTTGCTGCCACCCAAGGAAGTTGGATTTTCACCCCTTCCTTCTTGCCCAGCATTGTCCTGTGAGTCAGTGTTATGACTGGAGCTGGTGCCCAGGAATTTCTGGCTCTTTGAATAAATTGAAGACCCCTACACCACATGGTCCTCCTCTGCATGTTGTCTCCTGAGCAGTCCCTGAAATCCCCAGCCAGCTGACACCCATCAGAAGAATGCAGCCCTTCCTCATCTCCTGCTCCCTATTCTGGGCAGGGTGGAAGCGCGTGAGAAAAAGGCTGTGAAGCGACATCCCTAACACAGACTGACACCTCTTCATCCTGCTATTGTGCTGGTTCCTCCAACACTGCTTAGATAACACCCTGCAGAAACTCAGTAGTTTCCCTTTCTAAAAATAGATGGTTGAATTTTAGCCTTCTGAGCAGTCTTGGCAGAGAGCACTATTTAAGGGATCTAACAAGCAGCAAAATAGCTGAACAGGGATTCTCCAGCCCACCCATTGCTCTTGGATACAGCGTCCCAAAGGTGGTCCTGAGAGAGGTGTCCCTCTCCCAAAACTCCTGCCACATCTACCAAAGCCGAGCTCCCTGCCCACAGGAACAATAGGTGCTCATACCCTGTAGAAAGATGGAGTGCACTGCCCTGGTCCGTGTTCCTGTGAGCTGTTCCCCAGTTTTCCCAATGCAGCTCAGCACCTTAGGCAATTGCCTTTGATTGACCTTCATGATTTCACACAGCAGCTGGTAACTTCACCTGCAAAGCACTATGAAATACTGCTGTTGCAGCTATTGTCAGTGGCTTGCATTGGAGGTTTCTTTCCTTTCCACCTAATGGCCAAAAATCTGTAAAGCTTCAAAATACAATTTGAGGCTATTTGCCTGTTTTGGCCTAATGGGCGCTGTTGAGTTATAAGGTGTAGATATGCAAAATGTAATATAAATGCAAATGTAAAGTGCTTTAAAGCCACAGGCTGGATCCTGAGGCTGGATGAGCATCCATAAATTCAGAGTAGTGAGCTATTTGCTGGCAGCAGGAGAGCTGACTCATTCCAGAAAGACTGTGACCGAGTGGCTCCTCAGAGCAGTGGCCTCCCCTGAAGAGCTGCAGGTCTCTGCAGGAGAAACTGCCTTCCATGATGTGCAGTTTGATGGCATTTGGTTACCTGGGCTTGCTTAACACAACTCAGGCTGATACCAGCAATAATCATTTCAGCCAACAATGCAGTGCAAGTTAAGGGCATTTTCCTTAGGAAAAGGTGGTCACGCTGTGCTGCTCATCTGGAGACACCATGGTGCTCTCCACAAACAGACTGATTAGCTCTGGTCTCAGCAGGGAGATGGAGAAATGCCTGCAGCTGTGACAGACATCAGTACAGGGCTGCAGCTCGTACTTTGGCTATTTTCTGTCTCCAGTGGATTGATCTCTCAGTAGGTTGTGTGGAGAGCAGGAAGCCCATAGGTAGGACAAGCAGGTTGCAGTGCTTCCACCTCCTGGCTCCCCTTGCTGCCACAAATGGATCTGAAGTTTAATTTCCAGATTAAATTTTCATGGACTCCACTTTGTATCTATGTAACTCCATCTACTTTTCCCTTTTTACTTCACATCACCTTTTTATCCCAAATTCAGTCCAAAAAGCAGTGGGGGTGATAGGGATATTCTCCTACTAATGAGAACAGCTGTGACTGGACAGGAAAGGACTTGTGAGTAAAGGAAAAGAGTTCCCTAAACACATGGAGCATAAAGTTCTGTTTACAGTAGGTTTGGCAGGGACATTAATTTTCATTGCATCAGCAACAGCACCAAGTACCAAGCCTTGTGTTTCCAATATGTTGAAATTCATAACTTTGCCTTCCATGCAAAATTTACTTTTCCTTTCCATAATATATATGTCTCTGGTTCCTTCTATGGTGGCCCTGATCATGCAGCAGTCATTCAGGGAAACTGCTGGGTACATATACTTGAAGGGAACAGAGAAGCTTTGTAATGTTAGTTGAGTGAACTCAACTAAAATTACAGTAAATCCAGTATGGTCAGGATTTTGTCTTCTCTTCCCATGCAGCCAAATTGTGTTAAACGTAATTACCTGGAAATGTAACTTTTTTCTCTTCTTTTGTGAATAGGAAGGTAGCTGAAAGACATAGGCAAGTAGCTAGAAGAGCCCAAAATATTTAAGTAAATGCTTGGACTCAAACAAAAAGAAAAGCTTATCCTTTGATAGTGATATTTTATCTGAAGCATGACATTACCAGCACCCCAGTACTGCTATATCTTTAATTATTTTTAGTGTATGCAATGAGTGTTTAGGGCAAGATAATGCAGGGAAAGGCTGGATATAGCCTTGCTATATGTGAATTTATTTGTTCCTCCCAAATTTCTTCACACTGAAGGAGTCAAAACTCTGGTATCAATGACAGAAAAAGAACTGATTTTCTGTATCAAAAAAGACTCTAAACCAGGCTGTAAGGAATTGACTTGGCTTTTTCATAGATATCTGCTCTATCCAGCTGCACAACAGAAATGGATTTCAAGCAGTATCTGCCATCTATCAAAGCTGCTATTTTGCTTGGGGCTGTAATGCTCAGCCCCATCTAGTGCAGTCTGTCTAAGATTAGGGGATGACTCTGCATGTGGCAGCAAGGACAAACATCTTGCTTGTGACTTGGCAGGAGGACCTGGCAGCGCCGCAGCCGCCCGACCAGCCCAGGATGGAGGGAGAGGGGGCCCCAGCAAGCCCTGGCGGAGAGGTGAGTGGTGCCACAGCCTGCTGCCCTGGCTCTCTGTGCCACACCTGGGCTCCTTCTGCATTCCTGATTCCACCCCTGGCAGAATCTGCCCTTGCCTCCTGTGCCTCTAGAACTGTATCATGCAAGGAGCACATTGCTGTTCCCACTTTCCTGAGGTGTTGGATAAAAATTTGGGCTCATCTGTTCTTGTTTTTGCCACTTCCTTAAATTGGAATTTTCCATGAGTGACAGATGTACAGATTGCAAGGCTGCCTGATTTGAGTTGATTTTGGGGTGTAAATGCACATATAGAAGTTAATGCTGTCCTGTGGTTCTGTCATCACACTTTTTCCTGTTTGCAGCCATGCTTTAGAAGAGATTTAGATAACAAGTTTGGTTTATCTGTAAGTTTTTCTGCATTTAAATGAGTTTATTTAATTTTTAAACTGTTCTACCTGCCATGTTCTTTTGAAGTCCTGGGTCAAACATTAGTCTCTGGGCCAATTTCAGCTCTTGAACAAGGATGACTTTTTGTTCAACGTGGACAGCAGGAGCAAACACTTCTCATGTGGTATTTCCTTTATAATTTCAGTGCTAAGACCTTGTCTGCCCCTTCCACAAATACTGCATGTGCCCAAACCCTACAGGTTTCAGCCTTTCTAAAGCTCAGGCTGTTTTCATGGTCCCCAGAGCTCCCAAAAGTCTCAGCTTGCACCTACCACCCTTTTCCAGCCATCACCCCCCCTGCCAGTCCCAGAAATGGGCCCCATATCCCACTGTGGCATGGCTGCACCAGTGCTGATGTCAGGCTGGGTCAGGCAGGAGCAGACCCAGGAGTACAAAGCAGGACACCCCTGCCAGTGGAACCTGGCCCCACATTAGCCTGACTTCCACCACATGTGAATTCCCAGCCTCATTTTCCCCAGAGGTCTGAGTTACAGCAGCAGCGTGTCTGGTTTCCAGAAGGAATGGATAATTCATTTATTTTCTGCATCACCTGTAGTTCTCATTGTTTTCTAGCTGTTTGTGGGGTTTTGTATGGTGGCTATCAGCATTGATTTTTCTCCTAAATTTATTTTTATATGTTTTCCACTGGAAATATTTACCTATTTTCTTATCTATCTTCTCTCACAGGGTGAAACTGAAGGTAATCCATCAAGTTAGGGAATTCTTGCCCAAAAGAGACCGTTCCAAGAGCATACATGGAAGTATTAGCTGACACCACAACAGGAAAATCCCACTTTCCATAGACTAACTACATCCAGCTCTGTAGTCTTGCACTTGCCTCATAAACAAGTCGTACAATACATGTAAGCCAGACTCCTCTAATTGTAAGTAACTGCAGGTGTGTACTGGGCTGTGTGTCTTCCCCAGCCTCCCTCCTGGCCTCCCAATTGCTTTGTATATTTTGTTTGGACTCACAAATCTGTGTCTTGCGTCCATATGCACTGGCACTTGGGATCTCTAGCCAATGTGGAAATACTTTTTTTTTTTAAACTAATAAAAAGTGTTTGAACAAGTTTTTTGTCTTTCAGTTTTGTTTGCACATTTTAGATGTGGATCCCCTCCCAACATTCTTCCCGTGAAAGTGCAGTATTAGGATACTCAAAACTGTAAGGGCCTTAAATCATGTTGTAAGAGATGAAGAATCATGAAAAACTATATTTCTGAAGACATTACTGTAGGTAGGCTGGCTTTCTCTCAGGGCTGAAAAACAAATATTTCACTTTTTAAATACTTGCCATGTTTAAGAGAGAATGTGGAGGTGATATTGGATGAAAGGAGGCTTTTTAAAGGAACGTGAAAGTGATGTTGAGCTCAGTTTATTCTGTTTGCACCAGAGCGCTTTGACAGTCCTGACATCAGGATGTAACAAGCTGCCAGAAGCTAATGAAAGAAATGTGATGGGCACCAATCGACCTGATCAGAAGTGCACAGCTGCTGGCAGGGACAGGCAGGGTTGCTGTGAAGTGTGTGAGTGTGAGGGCAGGTGCCAAAGGAGAATCTCTGGTGCAGCATGAACACGGAGCTGGTATCGGTTACAGCACTCTGTCAGGCTGCAGATCAGCTGCTGAGTGAGAGCAGCAGAGACCCTCCACATTCACCAGGGTACAGAGCAGGAAAATGTTGCTCATTGCTGTAAATAATGGGCTAACTTTAAAGCACATCAGTAGGTATGGGTATAAAAATGGGTTCTTTTATTTACCTGCAGGAAGAGCACCCACAAATCCAGGAGAAGCCAGTGTAAACTGTTGAGATTTAAACTGCTTCCAAATCAGACCCATAATCTGCATTAAGCTGCTGAATGATGAAGACTATGGAAGGTATTACAGAAGAGACTTGCTGTGGCATGGAAGCATCTAGCAAGTGTGCTGGCAGCCTCTATCAGGCATAACAGTATGTGTTAAACATTGCCTTGCAGAGACCACAGGATTCCCATCCCAGTGGGTCTTTGATCTCAACACAGAAAGGGAACAAAAGAGCCCTAGCAGAGGTAACAAGGCCCCTCAAAGGAAGATGTGTCTGATATGTGCATACTCTTTCCTGATGTCCTGCAAATATCTACCAATTAAACAGAATAACTAAAATTGAGGCCAAGGTAAGAGGACATAAAGAGATACTCATGCCCAGCAGCAGGAGGCTGCAGTCTATTCTCAGTGCTCGCTAGAAAGAGACAGAAAAACCTTTTGCTCAAAAGCTTTCCTTTGTGGGGATACAAACAAAAGTGTTTTACAAAAAAAAGGAGCTGAATGCCTTCACTATGTAGGGCATGTGAGGGAGGCAGGAGAGGCTGTAACTCAAAGGAGGAGTAAGCTGCTCCCCAAATGCCCATCTCTCAAAGCAGGCTTTGCCCCTGGTTCCAAGGGCTTAAACCAGGATAGAATGGTCATTCCTGAGCTAAGAATGCCAGGCCACATTTCTGCCACACCGAGCTACATGGTTGCTTAGGAGGGCAGCATGCGGCTCTTTCCTTCCATGCAGGAGGGAAAGTGTTTTACCAGTATTTACACACCTGTATCTGGAACTGCAGGATTGAAAACACTGCTTGACAGCTGCCCAACATTTGGGCACCAAAAGTGTCTGAATGTTTCCTAAAGATCTGCCTCTGCACTTGCCTGCCTCTCACGTGGGAGAGCACTGCTCTGGGCCCAGGCAGGTACAGTCCCTGCACAGGTCTGGTCTAGTCCCATGGCAGTCAGAGCCCAGAGAGCATTTGTGCATCTTGCATAGGCAGTCACAAGTCTTGGAGATAGACACCAGGACATGCAGTTTCCTCCCACATGAATACCCTGTGTCAGTGAGTGGGAACAGGGTAGTGCTGTGCCTATGCAATGGTTCAGTGAGCTGCTATTTCCCCCCTCTCCCTTTCCCAGACTGGCTGTCACCCAACTGTGGGGAGCACAAGCCAGAGGTCTGAGCCTCATTTGTCAGAGGTAAGAAAGGTGAAGACTTGTTCCTTTTGAAGCAGAAGGGTCTCTCATTAAAGAGACAAAATATTGTCCATTAATTATTCAACTAAACTTTGTTATATGTGTGTTTGGTTTGTTGAAAGGCAGTCTGTGCTTTCAAAGAGTATTCAGGCAAGTGTAATGAGAGGTGATGGAAGGAAAGTGAAAAGTGGAATGATGGAGGAGATGCATCAGAAGCATCCCACAGGAGAAAGTATTTTCACTATGGAAGTGCTGCCACCCCCTGCCCCATGTAAGTGCTGAGGGAAGCAAGCACTAGCAAAATAATTTTTTGCTAGCAGGTCATGGTCTGGGCTATCAAGAATTTCTTTTACTCATCTCACCCTATGAATTATTTAAGTGGACTTTGTACAGGTGATACCACTGTCACACAAGCAGTTAATTTAATCCCACTGTGATGAGACAGCAGCCAGTGCCAGGCACAGTGTGGCCACTGTCTGTCCCCAGTGACGACACTGGGCACTTGCACTCTGACCTCTGAGGGCATCCAATGAGCCAGGAGCAGCTGCTGCCAAGTGTTGCATCAATCTCACCTTACAAGTGACCAACAAAGTGCTGAAACCCACTTTTTTTCCCTTGTAACAGCAAAACTTCCTTACCGCGTAAAACTGCAGTTAAGCTTTATTGAGTGATTTGTTCTGATAGAGCTCACAGCCTTTGCTCATAGCTCCCCCAGTTATGTCCTAGCCAAGGGCTGAAGGGCATGCAGGGCCTGATTTTTCAAAGGTGTTTGTCTGGGATGAAGGAGAGGAAGCAGTGGCTCTTTACAGAATATCCCAAACAGCATTCCACTAATTTAAATGCAAATCAGGTAATAATACACTTTAAATCCCACTTTATTTGAAAGTCCTATTTTTCTGTCTGCATAATGCATGTCCTAAAACTGAATTCACAGAGTATACAATTAAAAACTGAAGGGCTATTTTTTTAATACTGTTCTCTATCAAATCACATTCTCACTTCTTTGACATATTGAAACTTGGCTTAACTGTTTCATAAATGCATCGAAACCCTACCAAATCACAAGCAGGTACTCCATACTGTTAATAGCATAGCAAGAAAAGCTCAAATTAAAACTGCACTTTCTGAATATCAGACAAACCCCTGCCCACATGAGTTTGAAGCAGCACAGAGTTTCTCTGTAAAGCTTTGGCACTGCTTTTTTGCATGGATCCCAGCATGTGAAGCAGCTCTACTTCTCCATCCTTCCCCTCCCACTAAGCCCACGTGGGGTGGGCAGCACAGCTGAGTGCCAGAAGGGCAGAGCCACAGCATTCCTTCCTCTCAGTGTGCCTAGAAAATATACACAGCTCTCCTGTAGACTTTACATCCCAGCTCACATCTTCAGCCTTCCCAGCCAGTCACTCCTGGGATAGTACCAGTTATTTATTTCCCCAGTCCCATGCCAGATTTTAAGGTGGGAGTCAAGCCCTTCTCATCTTCCTAGCCTTTCTAAATTAAAGACCAGACAATTTTTGTATCTTTTCTAGTTCTGAATCTGCAGGATATCATGAGACTCCACAGCAGTCCCAGTATTTAAGGATGGTTTCAGGTGTTCCAGACAACAGTAGAAGCATGACACTTCACCTGGATGTGACCTCAAGATTGAGAAAGTGGAAGGTAAAGAACTCCATTTGCACTGGCGTTATGTTGATCTCATGCTTTGAAGCAGAGCTGACAATTTCTGGAGGATGTTACCACCTGTGTAAAGGAAGAATCAGTTAAACTTACTTTTCTCTCAGAACTGTGTATCCATATTTGAACTGAACAGCTAATTTAGCTTAATTAGAACAACTTTAGATTGATCTCTTAAATGACTAACATGTGACTTACAATAATTCTCTAAGAGCAAACCATTGCATTTCTTAAAACAGTTCTGTTTCATGGCATAAACATCACATCCCTTCCACACTAATATCAGTCTCCTGTAGCAGCCATGGATGCTGAACACTGCACACTTAGTAAACTTCTGGAGTGATCTGTGTAGAACTTTTTAACCCTGACACATCATTGCATTCACCTTGCTGATGGACACCACACCTATCTATAGATCCCAACCTTGGTAAAATTAAAATTTAAGAAAACCCAAATAAATTTCAATGCATCTTAATTAACCTCACTTGCCCATTTTCATGTGTAAGACATAAGCTCTAGCTCTGATTAATTATTTCTGACCTTCATCAGGAAGTAGAGCAGAAGGGTTCATGTCCCTGATATATGAGAGGGTGTTCAAAGATACCACAGAAGATGTGTGAAAGGAAAGGAAACCAGAACAAATTCTAATTTCCCTGTGGCACTTTAGATTTAACTCACAGCTGTTTGGGCTGCCTTATTTGAAGTTGCCAACTATTTCCAAGGCCATGGGTTGTGGAGCACTCCTAGCACTCAAGGAATTGGTTTTGGGTTTCTTTTCCCCAAACACAAATAACTGCTCGTCACAACAGAGTGTGAAGGTGCAGAATGTGGAGAAAAAGCCCAAGGACTCAGACACAGAGAAGGGTGTCAGACATGTTATGTGTCAGAGGTGTCAGAGGTGTCAGAGGTGAGCAGACTGTGCTGCTGGGGGTGCTGACACTTGAAATTCTGGTCCTGGCCGGTGTCAGTGGTGTACCCTGGCATTACCAGGTGGAGTAGCTTTTGGAATAGCCTGAAATTCCAGGGTCACCTTGGCATTTGCCTCTGCCTGCACTGTGGTACCTGCCCCAGCTGGCATGAACCAGGATTTCTACCTGCAGTCTCAGCAGATATTGAGAGCTGAGTGGAGTAAAAGTCCAAACTAACTCTCCATCCTTTCAAATCCTCATTTTTAAGCACTCTAATTAATATCTAACATCAGTTCAAAAGGCTTATTATTGTCTTCTAAAAAGTAATGTTAACTCACAGAGTGGATAAATATTATGCAGTATATTCCATTAATTTTTCTGTTGTGGTTTTGTAACTCAGCCAGCCACCAGATGCACAGATTATTGGTCCCATCATATGGAATGAATACTATGCAAATGTCCCTCTTCCCTCTGCTCTGGGCAGTATTATAATAATCATGCCATGCCAATTTGGGCAAGAGTAATTTGCTCACTTTTTTTTCAGTTTAGAATCAGGGCAATTATATGAATACTATGGATAAGATTACATTAGATAAGTCATGCTGCCATGCTGTCAGCTGTGTGGGTTTTACTCAGGGGTTTATGCTACCTAATGCTTTGAGCAGGAGGTAAAGCAAGCAGTGGCACAGATCAGACACCCATATTGAATCCAAAATGCTGAACAGAGATTTCTACTTGGAAGAATAATAGTTGGAGCTGGGGAAATCTAGGTAGGGGTTAGATCAGAATTAGAGAACAATATTTATCTGAACTGATTAGGAATCTCTAAAATGCTGCTCTAATGTGGTACATGTTGAATGGTTGATGTAAGGGTGCTTCAGTTTTAAATGCTCCCCCAAACTCCTGGTGTCCCTTTCTGGCAGACTATCCCAGCCAGCACCTGCAGGGCCCTTGCACTGAAAACTCAGCAGTGGAAACAAACTGGGAGGGCATCAGGTAGGTATTTGCTGCTGAAGCCTGGGCACATCTTCTCTTTGGCTGTGACAAGCTGCTTGATGGATTCCAGAGAGATTCTTCCTTCCTTTCGGTACTCCACACAAAAGTAAATCTACTGATTAATGGGCTGAGAACAGCTGAAATCCACGTGTTTGGTGTGGCTTTGCTGTGGCTGTGTTCTCAGGTTTGGGCAAGAAGAATAAGTAGGTCTCTGTTAGTAACTTGGTTCAAAAAATGCCAGAGCCCCACAATACTGGGTGTCTTTTTATCTGAGTTTTTGCAAATTCAAGTAAGAAAATCATTCCAGGAAAGAAATCAGCAAGGAATTGAAAAAGATACCTGATGTGAATATATAATTAAAAGTCTAATTAACCCATTGAGGGGGAAAGAGGATTGCTGTTTGAAATAACAAAGGAGTGGTGCAAAAGTTGACAAGAGCTCTCTGAAATGACAGGCAGAATAGGAGCGGCAGAGGAATGCTCAGAACCTTGTTTTCTGTGACTCTTCCTCACTTGGGTACTAATGAGGTCCTAAACTTATGAGAACTGTCAGTGCCTACCCTAGTTCATCTGTGGCATCTTGTTCTCATGCCTGTTTACCAACACAAATCTTTACTCAGGAAGAAAAATATGGGTATGAGTGTAGCCATCCAAACAGAGACACTTTGTACCCCGGAAAATGAGGAACCCAAACCCCACAAAAGCAGAGAGCCATTTGGCTCCTGACTCTGCCAATAGTTTACTTGTACAAAGTACCTTTATACTGGAGATTGATGGCAGGAAATATAAACTCCAAAGGCTAGTGGAAACCTGGGAAATGCCAGAGGTTAAAGCCAGAAACTTTTATTAATGTGGTGATGCTAGGAAAGGAAGTGAGTTTGAACATAATTTCTGAACTATAAGAGTATTACCACAAAGCCACAGTAGGAAAATGTGGGTTTGCTAATTTGGCTTCTTTTTTTTTCCCCTTCTCCTGAGAGCTGCTGGTGCTGGCACTGGTTACCTGCCTTCCCTAGGCAAGGCCTTCTGTGATGATGGGATTTGCAATCCACCTTGAGCAGGCAACTGGAAAGATGACCAGATTAGCAGTTTCTTATAAAAACACACATAAATCATGACTCTCACCATCTAATATTATCCCACCTGACAAGAAAAGGGGGTTGTGATTAAAACTTCTAAGAACAGAAACAAGTTTGGGCTGGTTTCTCATGAGGGTCTGCTCAGGGACTGAAGGAAAGCGGTCAGCCCAGCAGGGACAAAGGTTGGCCATGCCCACGCACTGCACTCAGTAGTTTTCCAGCACTTGTAAAGCTCAGTTCAGTGGCTTTCCTCTGCCTGTGATGGTGGAACAGGTTTTTTCGCAGTTTTGGTTAAAAAAAAAAACAAACCACACAAATTAACAAAGACAGTGCGATGGAGCAAAAATCCCAACCTGGGCACACCCTCTCATCAGGGAAGGTAAATAAACAGCTTTTCTCTATTTTCAGCTCTCATTCTTCACATTCAAACTCCACCCATTGTTCCAGTCACCCCCAAAAGAATCAGCAGGTCTCCTGGCAGGTGTATAAAACCAGAACAAGTCGGGACACTATCACATAGTGTGGTATACATCACCAGGTGCTCAGCTTTATCAAAGGAGAGGACTTTTAGGTGTCAGAAGCCACAATGTCAGGAAAGAGCTTCCAGGGACTGAAGGAACAAGCTGAAGGTGCAGCAAAAGATGCTGGTAAGAAAGATTAAATATTGTTGTATATTTGGAGGGGGGCTTAGTTGCTAAATACCACAGCCTGTAGCTGCATCGGTGCTAGCGGGACACAGCTTCCTCTTTTTTCTTCATTTTGCGATTTTTGGCCATCACCTGGAGAAAGACCACAAGCCAGCCACCGCTCTCAAAGATCCCTCAACCTACTCATCCACTTCTCCCTCTGTGGCTCCTGAGCATTGTCCAACTCTTACACCTCTCCAAAATGTTAAAATTAATATTTTTAGAGCAGTGAAGCCTTTTTTTGGTGATAACGACCTTTTAGCATTTACATTGCTCAGAGCGGTCTTTTCTCATGCTCCGCAGTGATTTTTAACCAGCTCTACTTTTAGTAAGTTGGAATTAAGCTTTGATTAACATTTGCCACTTGGCCTGTCAGTGCCTTCTGGTAATGTAACTATATTGATTGCAATGGATAGTTTGTAGTGTATAGGACATGTTTCAGTTGTGTTCTTCAGCAGTAATTACCAGACTGCAGGGTTTAAAAAACCCTGTATGCACATTTCTGTCATAGCAATGTCCATGTTGTGAGGCTGAGCACTCTTGTCATTGGCACCGGGCATTGGAAACCAACTTTTCAATGCAAAGCATAAAAGCTTTTCCTTCAAATAAAAAATTGCAAAATGTGTATAGCTTATTATAGCTTTTTGTAGTATATTCCTTACCGTGTTTGCCTGCAGCTCTTTCCCAGTAGCATTATAATTTGATGAGACATGGTTCTGGATTCTGATCCTGCAAACACTTCCTTGTATAGCTGAAATATGTGAGTAAGATCATTGATTATATTGAAGTTACAGAAAGTTTCCAAATATGTGGGGACAAATGTGTAGTAGTCCCACAAACACAACAGAACCCCTTTCTGAAAAACAAAATAGTCTTTGCTGCATCCTGAATATATTCCTGCCACTGAGGGGGCACTTTGCTGTTTCATAAACTATATCAGCTATCTTACAATAACAAGGCATCTCACTTTTTAAATCCTTTGTTTTCTGGAGTTGATCTGTTATGTTTCTAGTTTCTGCTCCTCCTCCGCTTCTATTCATATCTAGTTTGTAAAAATCTCCCTTCTGTCCAGCTCTATTCAATGCACTTACTTCCATTTCAGAGCAGGCCCTACTCCCAAATGGCCCATAGGGAAAATGCACATTAAATGGCCAACCTATCCCAAGCATAATAAGGCAGAAAAATCAATAAAAGCAAGTGTAGTGTTAAATAAGCAGCTTGCTGCTAAATGTCATCATTCCAACTCGCTGCTAATCTTCTCTTATCTCCTTCTTATCTGCCATTGATTTGCTCAGCTGACTGTAGGTGCCAGGTGAGTGCTAATCTCAGAGCAAGCTGCTGTGGCAGCACACAGTGCCCAGGGTGCCCTGTGAAGGGCACAGCCTCAGCCTGCTCTGTACCAGCCCAGGCACTTGCCGGGGGCACAGCCTGCTGCAGGCGTGCAGAAAGCAGACTGACGTACAGAATTCTTGTAACCAGAAAAGCAAACAGCTGGAAAGGATTTTGATTTTGTTTTCCCTTAATTACAGCAAACACACTGGGACAGGCCACTCAGGATGCAGTCAACCAGATTACAGATGCAAGCCAGAAAGGTAGGAGCAATGACATTCAAATCAAGATGGAGCAGCTCAACACAAGCCAGAAGCGGCCTGTGCTCATTCTCCTCTGTCCCACAGGTGTTCTCAGCCTGAAAGTCCTTGGTTTCAGTGACCATTTTATATAACCTTTAATATTTTATAACAACTTTAACATTTTTATAACAACCTTTATAAATCTCACAAAAAGATTTCATGATCTGCTGCTTAGTAGCTCTACACATGTACTGGCAGACTGTAGCTGACACTCCCTGAACACTGAGTCTCATGCACAGCATTCAGAGATTTGCTTCCTATTTAGAAAACTTGTGGGGACAACTCTTCCTTCTAGAGGATAAAGTAACCCAGTGTTACATCCTGTTCCTCCCACCCCAGTCCTGAGGGAAGGGGGTCTGTCCAGGTCTAGCCCTTAACTGAATCCCAGTGCTGTCTAGAAAAGTGTTGGCATCTTGCAGCTGGGGATTTGGAACAAGTTAAACTAAAAACTAGGCTGATTTTTTTTTAATAATTTAATAATATTCTAAGTATGAGGGGTGAATTAGCAATTTTGGGGTCTAAAAGATTTTGTGAAAGCCAAAATGCACTGGCAGTATCCCCTTAGAATTGACACCTTTCGCAACTCCGTGGATGTGACAAGAAGGGCACCTGTTGATGTTAGATGGTGAGGCAGCAAAATGTCCAAAACCTTTTTTGGAGATACATCACTCCTTCTTTGTAGTCTAATCATTTTCACACCTGTCTTCTATCATAAATATTAAACCATGTTGCATTTTTCCAATTTTCTGCTTATCTTTTTTCCTCTTGCAGCTTTTGACAAGGCTTCCAAGACAGCACAAGATGGAGTAGAA
The DNA here is from genome assembly GCF_009819885.2 of Catharus ustulatus. NCBI lineage: Eukaryota > Metazoa > Chordata > Aves > Passeriformes > Turdidae > Catharus > Catharus ustulatus. Next base: position 27,046,953 of record NC_046228.1, on the reverse strand, counting down.
AAAGTGACCGGTCAGGCTGCAGAAGCAATGTCTGGCTTTGGGAAAAAATGTGGATTTAAAAAATGATGCTTTTTTTTAATTTAAAAAATAATTCAAGTCTGCCTGTATAAATCTCTCTTTGATCTGCTATTACTTACTTCTTTGTGTAGAAAAATGAAAGCTGTTTGATACCTGGATAATTTTGTTCTTCTCAAATACAAGCTTTTGAGGCAGAAGGTCCCCCTCATCCCTTACATAGAAAAATGTAATCTTTTAGCACGTCTGCTCACAATCATCAACATGGCTCAAAAGGTTTCAGCAATACTATTGCCCTGCTCTTACAACAGCTCTGTGATTATTGCCACATTTGCTGAGTGTTATTTACAAAGTCAGTGAAACTGTTCATAATTAGGACACCGGAACAGTCATGTGATGAAACTGAGTCTTCTTCCAATCATCAAAAATTAGCTGGGGTTACATTTCTTGTCAGTTGTTTGTTTGTTTCCATCCTCTACATTTTTAGATTAAGATAAATAAAAGTACTGTAAGATTTCCACTACTCAAGATCATCTTGTTATTTAATCTCATTATTTTGCTGGGAGTTCCAGTGAAGGATTGCAGATTGTCTCGCTAGTCTCTGTTGCTCTCGGATTCGAAGCCCTGTGAGGTCACTGTAAGGGAGGGGAGTTTGGAACCCTTCTGCAGCCTGGCAGACAGATGGAAACCAACAGCCCGGCACTGCAGAGGAGCCCTGTGGTGTCTGTGAGTGAATGCAGATGTGGTCCACACCTTTCTCCTTTCTCCTACACTTCTCTGGTGCCCATCTAAATGTCTTGTTTCCATTACCCACAACATATCTCCAGTTAAATCTCCCGGGAATGAACCCTAGTGTCTTCACCCCCATGCTCACCCGGGGCACTGCTGCTGAGGCTGAGTGGCAGCATTGAGGTGTGAGAGATCCCTGAGGGTGCTCTGCTCTTGCTCCAGCTGCTGCTTGTGTGCAGTTTGTGTGCAGTTGTGTGTGGTTTCTGTGCAGTTTCTGTGCAGTTTGTGTGTGGTTTCTGTGCAGTTTGTGCCCCGAGGTAGCCTCAGCCAGCCATCATCCTCAGTGCAGAGATGGAGCCATTGCCACGCAGGCAAGAGGGCAATCTTTTTGCCTAGGAGATAGAAATATTTATTTGAGATTGCTGCTTGCTGGGCAATCAGAGGCTGTGCAGCTGGACAGGATGCCCTCTTAGTGCTGCCTCTGTCAACAGAAGGCACTAATACCCACTTATTCACAGTAAGTGCTCTTACCTCAGCCTCTGGCTGTTTCTCATTGCTAGGCAATATTTCCTTTCTTTTTTTTTTCCTTTCTTTTTTTTTTTCTCTCTCTTGCTTTGAAGCCTTACCAGCCTGTTTCAGTAAGAATCTAATTTGTGTCTTACAAAAGAAACCCAAAGCATGACCAAAACCATCTGTCTGCAATGAAATAGGGCAGTCCAGGCCTGTTTGAGGTATCAGAGTATTGCACCTCTTGACCAAGAGCTGTGGTTGTCCAGGGCTTTTTGGAAGCCAGTCTTTGTGAATTTGGTCCAAGGAGAGACAGGCTCATTGCTGAACCCATTGACAGTCCTTGTCTGCAATCTGCACAAAGACTGCCCGACCAGAAAAACCTTTACAGCACCTTTTAAATGATAGACCACCTGTGAGTAAATGTAGTCCAGGGTTTTGCACAGAGTCCCTATGCAATGGCTCCTGTCATTTAAAGCTTTAAAAGCCTAAATATTTACCTAAGTTCAAGCTCACAGAAAAAGCATTAGACTATTGCACTCTCAGTTACTGGGCAACCCCCAATAGTACTTTATTATTTAGTACTTTTCATGGTTACCTCCCTGATGGTGAAATCTTTGGAGACTGAGATCTTTAGGCTCAGCATTTCAAACGCCAATGCTATGTGCGTGATTGTGACCTATACACCACACTCTGTCGCACTATTTTTTTGCTGCCTGCAAATCACTTTAAATATTACAAAAAAAATTGTACACTTGCAGGTATTTTCACCAGTAAAACCTGTTATCCCGTTGCATGACAGACACTGTTTCTCCTGCTTTGTTCTTGGGGAATGCAGCCCTGACTCCTGGTGTGCAGTTTTATATCCCTTTATTCCAGTTGTCTTCAGTATAACCACACAGCTGTCAGCTCCCCCTGCTCTGGCCCAGTGTTGGCAGCAGCGCTGGCAGGGTAGCGACTGGACAGCCTGGCTGGAGGGACTTCTGAAGCTCACCCACTGCATTGAGAGAAGAGAAACCACTTTATCCGTCCGGCCAGGGAGCATCCCGAGGCACTTCCTGACTCCTGGTCCCCAGTGCAGGGATGCCCTTTTTGCTTCAGGTGCCTGATCAGAGTATTTCACATCTCTTTTGTCCTGAAGGTGCACGCTGTGCCATGGGCACCCGTGAGTCTGAGTCACTTGCTGGCAAGTGTTTCCAGGTCTAAACTTAAGCACTTTGCTCCACAAGTAAGGTCCCTGCCTTAGTCACAGTGCTCTTTGGTCTGGAAGCATTTAGAGCTCTCTCACTCATGCATCATACAGGGACCCATGACCCAACCCAGGATTGCATCTTCCCATCCCAACTGAAGCCTCCAGATGTTCTGTAAAAGTAAAGCAGACATCCCTAGAGCTCCTAACAGCTCCTGTTCCATCAGCCCCAGACATGTGAAGTTATCTAACACCAGAGTTCTTCCTCATACTTGGTGCTGGGTGTGCCTGCATCTGCCTGAGCTAAGAAATGCTGAGCAAAGGGGATTCATGTTTCAGCATGGCTGGACTGCCTATCCCGAGCCCCTCTGCTCCATGCCCCAGAGAACTTCCCAGGGTGGCTAAGGGGCAAACAGTCCTCCCCATCTCCTCTCCACAGCTCAACAGGCCACGAGAATGGGGACAGATGGACAGATTTTTACCAGATTTTTGTCCTCCTCTCTGGTGAATACTGTGATTAATGGTCTAAAGGTAATCAAGAATCCAAGCTCTCTGAAACATCTTTGTAGCTGTAGTTCCCTGTCACATGTGGCAAAGTAAGATCAAGAAACCTGGAGATGAATGAACTGTGGGTGTGTTGGATGCTGTTGCCCACATGCCCCTGGGGTGTCCCGCAGTTGGAGCTGCTGTGCAGGCTGCACGCTCTGCCTGGGTTATGCCATTTCCCCAGGCCCCAGACAATGGCAGGTGGCCCCACTCAGCCTCGCTCCTCCCCAGAGGGGAGCAGCAGCAGTGGTCAGCAATAGGACACATGGCAAACTGGGCCCCTCTGGTACCACCTCCCAGGTAACCCTGATTGCTGGATTAGCTAAATTGGAGAAGATATCCCAGCAGTTCCTTGAAGTCTCTGGTTATGAACAATGTTGTCCAGCTCCCTTTTGGGGCTGTCAGCACTGTCTCCCCCCAGGGCCCATGGCAGCAGTGGGAAGCTTTCCTGCCCACAGGACAAGTTGACTTTCATATGCCTTTCACGTTAGAAGTTTATTTCCCACCAATCACACAGACCCTTCACTCCAAACCCCACAAGGTTTGGCAAAAAAGGGCCTTTCCCTAAACCTGCTGCACCTGGGCTGGGGCTGCCTGGCTGTGCTGGCTGTAGGCTGGGGAGGCTTTAAAGGGGCTGTGAGAGGATTCCCAGGGGAGCTGCTGGCTGCAGACACGGAGGGCAGGTAGGACCTGGGTGTGTGAGGCGGTGGTGTGCTGGGAGGGTGGGTGAGTATTGGTGCTGTGGATGTGTTGGTGCTGGTGCTGTGGGTGCTGCAGTTGAGCCTGGGGATGAGGGCCCGGCAGCCCGTGCCCGCGGTGAAGGTGCCGGGCTCGGTCTCGGCTCTGCAGCTCGGTGTGTCTGCCCGTGTGTCTGAGCTCAGGCAGTGTTTGTGCCTCGGCAGCTCCAACCCCGCGTTCGGCTCGGCCCTGGCATTGCCGGCCCAGCCCAGCGAGGCCGAGGTCGGCAGGCCGGGCCGCCCAGAGGACGGGCCCTGCGAGGCGGCGGAGCCGGGCCCCGCTCCCGGCACAGGAGCGAGCGGAGCTCCTCAGGCCTGTCCCTGTGCTGCGGAGGGTGAGGGGCCTGGCAGAGCAGAAGTGGGTAGAAGTAGAATGGTGCAGGGGCTCCATTCCAGGAGCTGTGGAATGCAGTTATCCAGACGTGTTGCTGCAATGGTAGGAACCGTGACGCTGAGTGCGACCTAATGCCAGTCTAAATGCATGCGTGATCAAAGGCCTGGTGCTTGCAGGGAACCGACCTCCTCATTGGTTTTCCACGGCTTTGGTCTACGTGTAGTGAGAGAAGATGGGTCCTTTTTGTATTTGAAAAGTTGGGTGTATTTTAATGCTGTGTGTTTTCGTTCTGTGAGGCAAACATCACCTTTTCCTGCGCGTGGGGTGTGTTGTGATGGCATGTACTATCTCCTCTCCCCTGTTACAATTCAATATGTGCCTGCAGTGCATCGGTGTAATGTAATTAGGGTTGCTTCCACAATTTTATTTCTGCACGGATGCTCACTGGAAAGCCAGTGCTGGTGCTGTACCAGGCCACACTCATGGAAGTTGTTCATGAGCTAATGTGGCTTTAAAAACAAAAAAAAAGCTGTATTTGCAGTACTGGAGTGCGTGAGAGTGGGAACCATTCTTCACGTCGGAATTAGGACAGGATGCAGAGGGTTATGTCCAGTGATAATGCAAACACACCGCAGCAAGTACATAAACCTGTTGCTAACTCTGAGTCTTGCTGTCTTCACACATCTCTCTGCTGTCAGTAACTGGAGCAGCAGCAGAACAGGACTAAGGAAATTGCAATTTCCCGTGAACAAGGCTGGCCATGGGTAGTTGAGGATGTCGCAGGGAACACTGTGTACATTTTACTGCTTGGCTGCTGTGCAAAGAATTTCCACTGGTCAGATGCTGGTCTGAGTTATCTGAAATATTTCTGGGTTTGTTTTCATTTTTGGTGCATTGCAGGTCTGTTTTGAACTTTGTCAACAACCCTTGACTTGATGTCAGTTTAAAACCAATATTGTTACTTTCCTTCTGGGTTTTTTTGTTTGTTTTTTGGTTTTTTTTGTGAGCATGTTGTGGTAGAATTTGCTTTCAGATATGGTGAATAATCCTTTCCCTGCTGTCAGAAGATAAAATGAGGAAAGGAACCCCCTCTCTACCCTCAGTAACTCTATATGCTATTTAATTGATATAAAGTAGGACTTTGTGGTCTGTAAAAAAACTGCAGTGGTGGGAAGAAAACTGAGCTTTTACTGTAATGCTGGAAAGGGACATTGCAGAGGAACTGTTGTTCATGAAGTGCCATGCCTGGCATCAAGAGATGCCTTCCTAGAGCCTGCTGTGGTGGCAGCCGTAGGATAAAGAACAGTTTGATAAATAAACCTTTGTTCTGAGGTAGATTATGCATTTTCACCCTGTTTTCAGCAATAATTATTTGATCAACAGAGTGAAACCCTCTGTCCTGTGTGAAAGGGCACAACAGTAGTTCTGATGGAAAGCTGGTGATCCCAGAAAAAAGTAAGCTTAGTGTTTTGGGGTGAGGTCAGCTCCTGTGTGGCTGGACTACATACAGGTGCCCTGGGAGAGGAACCAGGGTGCTGTGGGGGGCACGTACTCAGCAGTCTACCTCCTGCACATCCCGTCCCATTGGCTACAGCTGGAGGGACTAGGCTGGGCAGCTCAGCTTTTTGGCAGCTGGAGTGAACCCACCTGAACCCCACCAGCTGTTGCTGATGCTTTAAACTCTGGATGCTATGATGGATCCTGCAGAAAGTTTGCTGTGGGGACAGTGGGGAATGACACAGACCTACTCTCCTGAGCCAGACCTTGGAAATAAGAAGTTAAAATATTAATTATGACACACCACAAAATTATGAGCCTTCTCTAACACAATAAAGATTTCATCAGACACTTTAGAAAGCAGGGTTAGTGCCTCCCATTTCTTTTTATAGCAGTGACTTTTAAGTCCCATTGGAGATCAAAAGAACGTGGGCAAGAATCATCTCAAACTGGATACTTTTCTATGTAAGGTTTTGTAATGACAGAGTTGATTTAAGCAATTCTTCATAAGCGTTTCTCAATGCAATGTTTTTCTGCCCGGTTCATGACAGGCTGTGCCAGCCTGCATATCCCCCTGCGGCACGAGAGCCTTTGGTCAGGACAGCTGTGGCATGCACACTGTTTACCAACTCCCCGATATGGAAAAACAAAGCTTTCATTCCTGGGCTATGGAAAACTTCTGCCGATGAATCCACGCCCTCTCTCCGGGGAGGAAATCATAACAAACATTAATGTCTCTTCACCCTTTTATGCCTGGTATATTAATCACCCAACAAGGGCTCATGACTTTTCCCTGCTCCAGTTTGCATTTGCCCTCTAACTACTGGGAGGAGTCCTGCTTTGTCTATAAAAAGCTGCACTTTGCCAAACAGTGTAACAGAACCGAACTTAGGGATTCAGTCGCCCATCTCATCCAGGGAAAGGACCGAGCGCAGCAGCCATGTTCGGGATTGGGAAGAAGCTCGCTGAGGAAGCTGTGCAACAAGCTGAAAGTGCTGCACATGTGGCAGGTAAATACAAATTGCTGCTTTCCCTCCTCTGGAGCGTGTCTTGGGTGTTAAAGTATTCGCCCTGCTCCCGCCCCTGCTGCTGGGAGCAAATCTGCCCCTAAGGCATGAACTCTGTCGGTGCTGCCCTCAAGGGTGGGGTCAGCACATCCTGTAATCTCCAAGCCCTCTAACACTATAGTAACCGGAGGTCTGATATGAACTACTGGGTTTCTAACAACTTTTCTCTGGCTCATAGTGCGTGGGTGCCTAGATGATGCACTGATGACAGGACAGCAGAAAGCTGAGAGCAGAGGCGAGGCTGCTTATTTAGGGCTTTGCTTCCTAATATGACCAGCCATGACAAACACGAGTTCCATAGCAGTGTATCAGCTCTGAGGGCTCTGATCCACTCGCTGCTGCCCAGAGAGGTGCAGCTCGGTGCCCTGATGTCAGTGCTCCAGCTCTGCCAGCACCGCAGTCACACACCCCATTGAGAGCACAAGTGAAGCTGCAGGGGCTCAGGGCATGAGCCAAGTTCACTCCTGCGGAGTTTTGCTGAACTGGCCCCGAAGTTAAATAACCATCATTAGTGGAGCTTTAACATGGAGACTGCACTGCTGAGATTCCTTAAGTGTTTGTGCTTAGTAGGTGGACACTGGAAACTCACTCATATTTCTTTACATGATATTTAGATAAACTCTTGAAACCAGTTATTTTGTCTGTGACTTCAAATGCTGTAGAAATATTACCTGTGGGCTATGTGCCCAATGAAGCAGTGGGAAGCCTGCTACTTATTTACCATGACTCGGTTCATTTTGCTAGGAAGATGAACAATCCCACAGCCACCTTCTTTTGCAAAGAATTTGGATTTATTCTCAGTTCAGGTATTTTTATGTTGAAGCATGAAAGCAAAAACCCCAGGATGTGGGCAATTGGAAAGGAACCGTCAATTTTTCAAATGAAGATTTTTCTGATTTTGCCATAGAATACTCCTAGAAATGCACATTTTGTGGCAGCTTTTTGATGGTCCTAACTTCTTTAACACTGGGGAAACATCTACTGTTTCCTATGCTGGAAGACAACACGGATGTTTTAGAAGGGACATTTGTCATCTTCAGAGAAGCTGAGTACTAATCTCAATCAGCTGATGGAACTAAGTGTTTAGGAGTCAACAAGCTCTAAGAGCAAAGTTTATAAATAGTAGCTGCAGCCCTTCTCCCTCTGTCCCAAGCACTTGAAGCTGAACCAGCTCTTTGGATATCATCTGTCCGGAGGCCTTTGCCTGAACCCTGCCTATATCTTCCCAGCAAATCCTGCACTGCAGCATTGGCTCTTCCAGCTGGAGTTGGATTCTGAAACAACAGAGCAGGGACCCAGGCACTGGCCTTTGGCCACTTTTGTGCAATCTGCACACACCTTGATGCCAGGCAGTAAATACACAGCACATGAAGCTGAACTCATCACGGCAGTGTTAGTACTGCACTGACTGGAAGGATTCTAGAGGTACCCTGTAAACCCTCAATTAAATGAAAATAAAGGGGGATTAATGCCAGATTTCAAGCAAAAAAGACTGCATAACTGATGGTTTTGCAACTACTGAGCACCTTGTTTCTGAACTACTTCTGTTGTGCCTGCACGTGCCCCAGGGGCACAGTCCCATGGGCCATTGCCAAGTACAGAGTGGCCCAACTGGGCTTTGCAAGTATCTAAAATTAGCACCTATCCCATGGGTCCTGAAAGGAGTAATGAACTTGGCTATGACACAAGATTGCTATGGGAAGCATTTTCCTTAGCTGCACCTTATGAGCAGTGAACATCATTCACATTAGGAAACTGCAGCAGTAGATGACATGTAAGGATAATTAGCATGTCTTTTAAGCAGTAGAAAATGTCCTACATGCTCAGGGTGAAATAAGCTACCAGTTTTTACCACACTAAAAAAAAAACATTGTTGAAGAGACAGTCAATGCAAGCCTGGAGACCTTTGAAATTTTAGACACTCACAGTCCATTTAAATGTCTTTCCTCACCTAAGCATTTCTCCCTCCTGCCACTTCCATGAGGAATGTCTTCCTCAGTCAGCCACCCCCTCAGTATCTGTTGTGCAGAACACATCTATAGTGTTTTTTAAAAAGTAGTACTTGGAGCCAGGGGTAATAAATAAAGTTCCAATGCCAGGCCCTTTGCCCCAAACTTCTCATTCTTGCAAGCAAAACTTCCCTGATCATAGCTGCTGGAAGCTGATAACTTAAATATTTACCACTATTTCCTAGGCTGCAGTTCTTTATGACAATACCTTCTCTTGCCCTTCATTTTTCAGTATGTCTCTTCTATTGAACTTTTCCATGCCTTTAAAACTATTCTGGTCTCTTACAGAATATATTTTCTTTAGGTACAAGAGAAAGTATTAGACTAATCACTACATTTTTGATGTGCTGCTCATACAGCATGCCAGTTCAGAGAGTAAGTACCAGTTTATGTAGTTGGCAAACAATTTTTACCAGTGACACTGCTCTCAGCAGATCCTAGCCAGGCTAAGTAAAAGGAACTTAATTCTCTACTAGGCTTTGTTTCTTGATAGTCTAGGTACCTCACATTAACATCCATAATCTTCATCTATACCAAGATCTATGGATACTGCGGGGAACTGCAACCAGAGTTTTAATAGCACCTCAACTGCTAGATCAGGATGCTCATCCTTATGGAATAATTATTCTTCTTCCAGCCTTGAAACATTTAGGGAGCCCTTTGAAAATGTGAATATTGAAATTAGGGGAAGGGTAAAGACTGCTTAATTGGCTTTTTATTTTCTCCTAACTGCAGTTGACACGGTGAACCAGACTGTGCAGCAAGCAGCAGAGCAGGCTAAGAGTGCTGGTCAGAAAGGTACGGTGATGGTCCTGCTTATTTCAAAATGTCACTAATGTGAAATCCCAGACAGGGCACCCAGTGCTGCCTTGTTCCTTGACGCACATCTCGTGGGAAAGGGGAAGCTATTGTAATGATGCTACAGTTATCTTTTTTTTTTCTCTTTTAAAAGCACTTGATGAAGTCTACAAAGTTGCTGAAACTGGTGAAAAAGCTGTAAAAAATGTAGCAAACCAAGCAACTTCATGGGGCAAAAGCTTTGGACAATGAAGATCAAAATGTATCACATGTATCACCACTGAAATTTTTGTAAACAAGTTTCTACTACATATACTCTTAAATAAAGACAACACTCTGCCTGGCTTGCATGTATTCCTTTGGTTACACATATAAAATCACATTTACAATCACTGGTCTAGAAAGACTGGATTACTGCACGGAGCAGGCAGCTAGAGCTCTGCCATGCTACTAATGCAAATTTTTTTTGGTGGGTTTTTTGGTTTTTTTGTTTTAGTTTTTTTTTTTTTTTTGATGGGGTAAGGGCTGGCTTAAAGCAGGCCGCATGTAAAGTCAAGAACTTGAAAGCTGGTCTTGCATTTTGTCACTGAGGCTGAATCCTAACTGTGTGTGTGTGCAAGTCTCATAAGCTGAGCATCCAACAGCTCTCTCCAGACAAGGTAAGAACCTCTGTGCCTCTCTGACTGTGTTTATTCTTCTGATCTTATGGGTAAAATCACAGCTCTTGTGTTGAGGAAGGCTCAAATGTGTTTGAGGTGTGTCTGACCACTGTAGAGCAGCACTGTGACACTCAGAGCCAAAGCCAGCAGCAGGAGGTTGCACTGCTGCCAGTACAGCACTTGGCTGCAGTACCTGCTTTGTGCTGAGCTGGGTCACTGGGGCCACTCCAGCAGCTCTCCACAGCACAGGCACCACGGGTACTGCAGCCACACTGTGCCACAGAGACTGTGCCACACTGACCATGTCTGCAGGGCTCCTGTTGAACCCACACAGGGACAGCAGCTGAAAGAATCAGAACTAGCTCACTTTGAGTAACTCATCAACAACTAGAAAAAATCTTCAAAAGCCAGGAAACACTCTGTCTGCATATGAACTTAGAATGAGATCTTAGAATCTGATATTACAGACTTCTCAATTAGTATCAGAATAATTTAGAGGTTACTTACCCAGCATCTTGAAATCACAGCAAGAATTTCCATTGCTTTGACACTTCTTCCTGATGGTGACAGTTGCCATCAATGAAAAGGAGGTCTAGTACTGAGTTCTTTGCTGGGATAAAAAATTATTGTTCTGCTTGCTCTTCTGTATAATAGAAACATTTTGCATTTAGTAATTTGCAGGTGACAAATTGTTCAGTGACCCTGAACACTGTGGTTGTCATCCTTATGTGAATCCCTGAAGCTTTAGAGCACTTGCTGAGCTGCTATTCAACATAGTATTAAGTGCTGAATGAGAGCTTAAAAACACTCAGTAAGGATGTGCTTTGCTCTATGGAGTGGGTGTGCTTCAGAGCAGTTACAAATCTGTGTTGAGATCCCTGCGAAACAGAACAGCAAGTTTCTTCATAAATGTCTAGTGGCATCTAAGTGAATACAAGCAGTGATAAGGTTATTAGCTGGCAGGTAAGATTTGTGTGTGTATGTACATTATATGTAAGGAGGGCCCAACACCTCACTGAAGCTACAATTTTAGTAAAAAAACCTCTAATATTTATAACATGCATGCCAGAGAGTTTTTGCTTTCTTCAGCTGTAGCTTGTGCTAGGAAAAAGCTAGAGCTGCTTTGTATCCAAACCTCAAAAATCACTTTAACTCATACAAACGATACAAAACTGAAGTTTTGCCACTTTCTTCTCTCTGTTGCTGTTACTGGGTGTTGAGAGGTACATGAACAAAATGTGGATGTGGATAAGGAACGTGCGACTACTTTTTTATTCCTTAACTGATCACATTAGGAGTGAGGTCAACAATGCTCAGAACTGGTGTGAGATGATTTCAGAGCAGGCTATAACAAGAAGTCTGGGATCACTGATAAGGATTTGGCTCTTGCGTTGAGCTCTTAAGTCAGCCTGCTAGCATCAAGAATCTCAACTCTTTGATTGGAAGTACCCTAAGCTGTTGTTACGCCTGCCCTTGAATATGCTTGGATTCATGTCTCCAACACTGACTCTATTTAACAAGAGGTCAGTAACTACTGCAATCAAGCTGCTGAGTAGAGATCCAGTGAATATTAAGGACTCATCTCTGGCTTTAGTAAAATCATGCCAGGTGGTAGGTCTGCTTTTTTTTCAAGATATCCTCGGAAAAGAAGTGCTAATGTGTGTGTACACAAGAACAGAGGATGCTAATGAACTGGGCAATTACAGGCATCCTACAGGCTTTGGCTTTTTTTCCCTTTCAAGTTGGCAGGAGGTAGAAGATATCCCAGTTAGCTATGCCAGCTTTCTCTATGCTCCAGCATTGAAAGGGTTCCATTTTTCAAGTTTGCCCAGCCAACCTAGGACTGCTTTACTAGCTATAGAGTAAATTAAGCAGGGGAGGCAGAACAGTAAGAATTTTGCTTTAAATTAATTTGCTGCCATATAATGCAACACTACTTTTAAGATTATTTGTATTCTTTATAATACAATTATTTGTAAACTTTTAGCCTCCATGTTTTGATCACAATTTGTCAGAGCTGAACTGTTAAAATCATAATCTTGTTTTACACTTTATAATAATTTATGTAAAAACGGCACTGAAGAATATGATCCAGGATACAGATCTTGTGTTTAGAGATCCATACCTTGATCACAATAATTCTCAAGCTCAAAGGACTCATGTTTTTTTAAATAGTGTGTGTGTATATTCACATATATATATATGCTGCACTTATTGGATCTGTAGAACAACCCTAGATGCCAGCATATATGATGAAGTAAGCCACTAATTAAATACCTCACACAGGTTTATTGCTCCATGCTAACTACTAAATATTTCTTCACACAAATTTTAGAGGACAAGCTAAAAAGATCTGAAATTATTAACTAATTATACAAAATATATTTAATAAATATATTTACTAAATATATAAAGTATTTCAAAATCTTGCTGACAGGCAAGTTTAAGAGACAAAGATCTGTATTAGTGAGCCCCTTAAGATAATTCAGGGACAATATCTTAGTAGTGGTCAGGTAATGAATGGACATGTGTGCTGTTGAAGAGCTGCAGATTGTAGCTACAGAAAGCTATTGTATTAAATACAAAACAGTAATACACCAGCATAGTAGGTTTGGAAAGGTCAACTTTTTTTAATAACTGCTCTCTCTCCAGGTTATGTCATGCAGTTACAAAGTAGTTAGGAAAAAGCATGAGTTTCTGGGAGGGACTAATCGTCTTTTTAAAAAAAACATTCATATTCATTACATAAATAACATCTGGCACTTCAAGGGGACTCCAAGGGACAAAAGCCTTACACTTCAAAAACTGTGCTTGATCCATTATTTTGCTGAGGTCCATTTTGTTGTACTTTATGTTCAAAACTTTCAAGACCTCCTGATGACAAAAAAAAAAAAAAAAAAAGGCTGTGTGTGTTAAGACAGTGAATTAAGTTTATAGCAGCATTCTAGCTCCTCTGTGGTTTGGCCAATGATTTCTGGGTTCAGTTTCACTCTAGTTGATCACTGAGGCAGCATCTAATTTTCAGAAAGCCTCTGAAGGGAAAGGACTGAAAAAGAATTCCAAAAAACCTAAGTATGATTGCTTACCGAATTCAGAATATCCCTTTCTTAAAAAAAAGGAAATAACCTATAGTCAGAATAGTTATGTAGATACTTGATTAAAAACATAACTAGAGTAGCTCAATAGTTTCAGCTTATAAAAATATTAGTCTGTCAGCACTACAAACGTCATGATGATAGTCAAACGAGCTTGAACAAGCAAGGAAAGGTAGTCATGTAACAGTAGCACAGTTAAAGAAAAAATATTGCCTTAAGAGAATCAGGCCTGGAGCTTTACTACAAATAAAAACTAGACTCCTATCAAAGTTAATCCCTGCTGGAGGCCCATTCTTCCTTAGACAATGCCACAGCATTGATCATACAAGGCCTTACTGAAAGTGCTGAAGCCAAAATTATGTCATTAAACAAAAGTGCATGAAGTAATAATGAGCTAAGTGCTCATATAGTACAGTATCTGATCTGAAGTCTGAAAAGTGGCTCAGGTGGCAAGACCACTCTTTCATACATAAAATGTACCATTTTGTTTTGTAGGTAAAACACCCAGAATGGCCCCCACAAGTGCAGATGAACTGTTATCTTCAGATACATACTTGTATACAATTTCCTAATTCATGGATTTTTATTGTAAAAAAGACTAGTTTGGAACTGAAACTAATTGAGAATAGAATCCACTATAATGTCAGAAGAAAAGAAAATTTTGTGGTTACATGTAAACTTGTGATAAGCTTTCTCAAGAAGAGGGTACATTAACAGCGAGGGGTGGGATACAACAAGGAGCGGTCATGGCCTGTTTATGTAAAGGTCAAACCAGCCTCATTGTACACTTTGAAGACTTTCTCAATTGCATTGACGTAGGCAGCTGTTCTCAGGTCCAGGCCCAGGTTGTATGTCATGGCAGTACGCATGATTTGCTGAAACAGAAAAGGTTACATGTAGTTTCTGCAAGTTTCTCCATAGGAACTCAACAATTTTGCTTGTAGGATCCAAGCAAGGAGTAAAAGGAGCTACTAGATTGGTATCAGAGCTTGGATCCTTTGTGGATCAATTGAGAAATTTCTTGATTCCCCTTACAACTGAGAGCTGAAAGGGAAGAACATCTTTCCCAGGTCACTATATTACCCCTTTTCAAGTCTTACACCGAAAGGGAGAGATGTTTCAAGTAGCCTTTGTCCCACTCATTAAACATACAGCATAGAGGAATTAATCTAAAACTGCTAATGGTGAAGTAAAGCACTCCTACGTACATACCCTAGATTAGCCAGGTACAAGATGACAACTAAAAAGTTTCTACTTACTACAGCTTCTACCAGAATAATCTCTAATGTTTATTATACCCAGTTCAAGCTGGCCATGATGGCACAGAGCAGAAATTCTTCATACTCTAAGTGACTTCTGTTAATCATGTACTATTTATCTACTCCTTTAATTGCAAAGAGATTCTACACAAATTCAAAAATTGTCCCAAAGCCATGTGAGTTTTCTTTCATATATATATATAGTTATACAATATTTACCCGGGCAGAACGTTCCATCGTGTAAGCCAACCCAGAGTGCACAATGTCTTTCTCAGATGCACCCTGAAACAACAGAGAATAAAATCCAGGTTTAATCCAAGACACAAAAAGGTCCTCATTGTGTGCTGGGGACAATAACATGTTGGATTCCTATAATTACTGAGGCTTGTTCACTCATTCTCTTCTAATGATGGGTGAAGAATCTAAATAGCCTTTACTGTGTTACTTGAAGAGCTAGCTATGACCAATTCAATTCTAAAACCTCAGATGAAAGCACTGAAGACTTTATGGGCCTAGCTTCTGGATGCATGATGCTACCATTATCTACTGATGTAGTAATTACTGTTTTCAGCCTTCAGACCACATAGCAAATATTAAACAAAAAAGTTTCCACGAGTCAACAACCTATTGTAATTGTTTTGAAAACAGAACAGGTTTTAGAAAGGGCACGGATTCCAAATTCATATACTCCGCATTATATTAGCCCTTAGCAACTCCACAACTGTATTTCCATTAAAATTTAAATACACAGAACAATAAGCAATTGAAGAAATAGGATGACTCATTACAGGTTCAATGTTCCATCATCCTGATTGCTGTAATTTACTAATAAATTGACCTCTGGCTCCACAAAATACTTGCTTTCCCTCAAATACCAATTTGGGCTGGAAGTAGAAAGTACTAGGCCAGTTTTTATGGTTTGTGTTTAAGAGATCCAGCATTTGCTTCAAGCCACAGAACCCATCACACATAGGCTGCCCATATAGCCTAACATGTAAAAAACACATCGTTCTGGATCAGGCTATTGCTATCATCTGGCTGTAGTCCAAGTTTACATGCACTTCTCCTGATTTCTTCCTGAGGAAGCATGGCTTAATATTTTTCACAAGTTGCTGGATGTTTTTCCCCTCATTTGTTCCACCTCCTCTTGAATTAGAGTTTAAAAACCAAACCAACTAATTCTTTTAGTTTCCATGTATTTCCATGTATCCCTTGGCAGAGTATTGCACACCTGAACTGTCTGCTGTGCTAGGAACAGTCCCCTTGTTCTTCACTGTGCTGGTTTTCTTGGAACACATCTCACTGTCTTCCACCATTCCCTGCAATGAACAATCTGTCCTTACCCACCTCTTTCCATATCCCTCATTCTACAGATCACTGTCTCCACCTCAGGCCTCGTTCAGGCTAGTAGGGCCTGGGCTAGTTCATTGTTCCATGTCGGAGAAGCTCCTGTACTTTTATCTATCCTTGTCATCTCGCTCTGAACTTTTTCCACACTTCCAAAGTTTGAAGATGCAGAGACCTAACCTGCACACAGTATTCAGAAGGCAGCAACTCTGAATTCATAGGGTGGTATCATCAGTCAGTCTTATACCTTCAGAACAATTTCTAATGCTGGATTTGTTTATTGATTGCTATGGATTTCTAGGCTTGTACTTTGTCATCACCTCCAAACTTTCCTTTTAAACGCAAATGGATGAGTTCACAACCCATCACTTCACAGGGAAATTTCCCCACCATGTATTGCTACCCAATAGACAGCAATGAATACCTGACATTTCCTTGCCCATTGATTCACTCTTAAAGGAACAAACTACAGATTTTCACCCAGCTGTTATTCCAGAGTTACAGAAACATCAAATTGTCTGTGGTGTGATATCTTGTTCAAAGGTTTTTGGAAAACCAGGCAAACTATACCAACAAGAGCTTCAAAATACAAAAACCATCTGTATTAAAACTGCAGCTGTTTTACTGTATTGGAGGTATTTTGCCTGGGCTGAAGTAAAAGAAATCAAAAATAGCTTATTTCCAATATTCCGAAGCAGTTCAGATAATTTGCTTGCGTTCTTTGGCCATTGGGCTAATTATGTGCTAATGCTTTGCATGGGGGGAAGTGCTCCATGATAGCTACAATGGTAGAATTTAGATTTCAGTTATAATATCAGAATACAGGTCCATAACAGTAAAAAAAACCCAGCAGCAACTACTTACCGATATCCTATCTTGAAATTCTGCAGTAGGCACAACTGGAATAGTTCCCCCATGTTTCCCAAATTTTCTTTCCAAGCTTTCCTGGACAGACACTAGAAAGGAAAAAAAAAAGTGAAATGTTAGAATTTTTTTTCCTTACGACTTCAGGAGTGCTTTGGTATTTTCACAGATATTTATTTCATTTAAGTTCTTGAAATTCTGAAATTCCTAAACAGCAACAAAGAGCATTTGAGATGACACAATCTTGAAGTTAAGAAAAGGATTTAAATGAGAATTGCCATAACTATGCACTAATTTAGAAACACCTTACAATGTAAGATTTATGAGAAAGGGCTATATTAAAAACTATTCAGGTGTATATTTTGTCAAGTCCAGTATTCCAAGATTCTCATGTTTTCTACAGAGTACTGTTTAAAATGGAGCAACATCCTCCAGTTCTTCTTCACTGAGCTTCTTCTCTTCACATAATTGTTGTTATTGTTTCCCAGAAAGTAGACAGCACAGAATGACCATATGTGGAACTGTGAGTCATAAGCAGGTTTTTCCAGTGCCTGTCTCTATTATATTACTGGCCTTTATAGAAATCCTTTATTGTTGCATGTGCAGAACAATGGCACCCACTTCAACTTCATTTGAATGCTTCCTAAATACCAAGTGTACAGCTAAAAGACGTTTATTAAAAAGTAGTAAATATTTCACTTAAGTGGTTTGACTTTACTATTTTACAAAACTGAGGAAAGAATTAAAAGATAGCCAAAAAAGTATGCATTTAAGTCATTAGAGCTGCAGGTCAGTTAATCTATGAAACCTTTTCTCTTCTTTAGTAAGCAGCAATTACAGACTTCTGGGGAAATTGTGGTGAATTTAAAAGAGTTCTGTTTTCATTCCTCCCAAATTTGGTGGTTGCTAATCCAGTCTATTAATTAGACAGTGTGTGGAAGCAGAAGTGAGCACTTACTGAGCAAGTGGTAGTTTGAATCTCTTTCATATTTGAAAGTCAAACGGCCATAACTGACGTGGTTCAAGTTTTTCAGCCATTCAAAGTAGGATACTGTTACACCACCAGCATTCAGGTAAAGATCCTGCACAGAAAGAATAAATATTTTGAATTGTGACCACATGACAAAGACAGCACTACCATGTTCTGCAAGAGCAAGCACTTTGTACAAGGCACTACTTTAAATGCAACTACAGAAGACAATCCAGTTCTTACACTTACAGGATAACACCCTCTTCTTCAGTTCAGGGATTACGTCTCCTGATTTAAAATAGGACTTGATTTTAGAACACACCAAGTTCAGGTGTGCTTGACTGACTACTTACTTCTATTTTAGCACAAGTGTTTAAGAAAATTAGAGCATTCTTAGGCCATCTCAGTGAGTATAGGCTGAAGATCAGCTCTTCTATCTAGCAAGATCACTTGATCAGGACACCCTTTCTCTGTGACAAAATGGTCATTATAGCTGGATAGGTCTTATTCTTTCAAATTGTCACTACACATACTCTATACACTGTGCGGTACACAATTCTGTCAGAACATCACCCAGACACACTGTGTCTACAAACCAACCAGAATATTCACTCTTCCTTCTTCCTGTGTTTAGTGCACTTTTGGACTCAGCAAATGTCAGCTAATAATCATTATCCTTGGTAATTTACAGCTGTAGCGAGGTCTTCAATAAATATTATCATTCTTCAGCAATACTGACACCCATTTCCTAGACATCAATTATTAAAAACCACTCTTAGAGAATTAATGGCTTTTAATAAAAGCCTTCAATAACTAGCATCTTGGTACTCTCCACAAAAATGTTCCTTTTGTAATGAAAATCAAAGGTCATGTCAGAACCTTACAGGGATAACCATGATATTCCGCTCCAAGAAGATTTTGTCAGCTTCAGGAGTTGTAGGGCCATTGGCACCTTCAGCAATAATCTGAAAGAAATCACAGCACAGAGTAACTCAGAGGTATAGATTTGGGTTTTTTCATGTTGATTATAGAATATTATTATTTAAACAGACCATCTCTATTTTAAATTTCTATCTGAACTCTTTGACTTACTTTTGCTTTAACCTTGTGTGCATTGGCCTTGGTCAACTGCTTCTCGCTGGCAGCAGGGATGAGAATGTCACAGTCTGTTTCCAGAATGCTGCCCTCAAGTGGCTTTGCTTTAGGGAAGCCCATGATTGTCCCGTGTTGCTGTGTGAAGAAAACAAACCACTGTGGTTTTAGTGTGCTGTGCACTCATACAAATTTCTTCCCTTCTGGTTTTCAGGGAGAGAAAAGGGAGGAGCAACAGTACTAGAGAGACAGCTCATAATGTATTTCCTATCCTTACTTAGGCATAAAAAGAAAGCTATAAAGCTTCAGGAACAAAGTTCCCAAGACTGAAGCATAACAGCTCTCTGCATAAAGACAAAGAAGGTCCCTCTCAGCTCTTAAAATAGTTTTCAAACAACTGAAATGACTCACTAGTCTGCTACACCCAGAGTAAGTTGCATCACATAAGATTCCAATGGTTTTTAAAATTCACTATTACAACTGTAGCCTTTGTTTAGTGATAGAATCTTCATTCTTTTGAGAAAGAGGGTGATAAAGAAATTCAAACATTCCCTATATAAAAGAAGAAACATCAAATAAGCCCCTAATAAACTTTAAGCAAAAGATTGTATTTTAGTGCCTGTGAACTGTCTCCTCACTTCTGCTTCACTTGGAAACTGAAATAAAAAAGACCACATCCAGATTTCATTATAAACTACACATTCAAGTCACACTGCCAGGCAGGCTTTCACTCCTTCAAAAACATCCAAAGGGTAAAAAAGTTACCACCTGCATTTGCATTCTTGTTGGGGATAAGAGGGAAAAGTCAGAAGAATCAATGTTTCTAAGCCATTTTAGAAGGACTATTCGCAGCATGCTTTAAATATCACTACACCAGTCTACAGTCATCAGTTCATTCATACTTGCAAAGCTGACAAAAATGAAACTGTTTCTGCTCAGCTAAGTTTCATACCAATTTGAAATCTTCTAGTTCCTTTGGGTCAATCCCATCAGGATTCCAGATGGAACCATTAAACTCTCCGACAGCGACACATTTTGCACCATAACGATGCAAGTATCTCATAGAATGCAAGCCCACATTACCAAATCCCTGAAGGTGGAAAGAGAAAGGGAAAAGTAGTTAATCCTCCAGCTAAAATGATGATTACTGCTAAGGCTTATACAGTTTTAAATAGTTCTTCATCTATTGGCACATCTTGGCATTAGATGATGTGTATAGGAAAGATGGAAGAAATCCACATACATTCTATTCTTGTTTGAATACCATTGCAGAAATTATGCATTGTAGGCAGCAATGTACAGCTGTGGTAAGTGTTTTATAGTGGAGATACAGAAAGAGAGAGGTAACGCTACTAAGAAAGTATCAAAACTATGATGTTTATCAACTTGAGAACATTCTGTGTATCTATTTTACAACTGCACCCTCTTAAAGGGGTTAGTGGCTTTTTGTATGACTACTGACTTAATAACAGGCCATTAAGTTCCTTCACTTCCAGAATGCTGATGTTCTTGAAGCAAAAGAACACACATAGCAGACCAAAAGGTAATATGATCAATGTTGAAAGCTTGTCATACAATTCTGTGCTGGAAAAAAAGCTGAATAATAAATTCCTCTATAACACAGCTTCAATTATACTTGAGATTTTGACTTTTCTATTAGAAGCAAACTGTGATAGAAGAATTTGTCATGCCTTAGGTCTCTTTGAAATGCTCTAAGCTCATTTTCCTATAAGAATGTTCTGCTTTTCTTATGGCCATGTTTTCAGTTTAAGTTTTGCTTAAGTGTGTGTTGGTTAGTTCTCTGGCAGGCATGAAAATGCCAAAGAGCAGGGAGATGAGCACGCTGCTGGGCCTGTGCAGGGCAGAGATGTTTGTTCCAGCCCCCAGGTTAACTAGAAGACAATATGGAGGTTACAATTATTCTGCTATTTCTAACAAGCACTTTTTGGAAACAACAAAACAAATCAGTTCTTCAAAGCCTCCATTTAACATACTGTTTAAAGTTGAACAAGTTTCGTTTCTTTGAAATCTTAGGAACGATAATGCATACTACTGACTATCAAACCCTTTCAAAATTCAACTACATAAATCCCCTATTTTGGAACACCAAAAATGTACATTCAACCCTACAAATTTAGCATAAGGTCTTACTTTCCATTTTTCCAACTGCTTATTCCAAAATGGAACAAGAACATAACCCTCAATTCCTCCTCTCCCTAAATTTTTTATTGTAAAACATTGCAACAAATTTTGTGTGGGTAAAAGTAGTGTCACAACTCACTGAAAAGTGTACTATGCCTTAGTTTAAAGAACTCCTGTAACAGTATTCATTTTAGTATTTGCAGCTTACAAGGTCATTATATAGATTTGGCTTTGTGCCTGTAGGGTGCAACTGAAAGTTCAGTTTACAAAAAACAGTGCAAAATAAAGGACACCTATGTTGTTTGAAATGTGTTTCTAAAGTTTGAGATTAAATGTTAACTTGCAAGTGTTAAAGCTCTATCTGTATTTAAGGGCTACAGCCTGTTTTAAAAATAGATCTACTGAAAGTCTGTGTATTACTTTTCCTACAGTCCAAGGAAAAAAGTTACCTGAACAGCAAATGTTTTATCTCCAAATCCTGGAGTCATTCCTAATAAGCTCATATATGAGGCTTCATTGATGAAATTTTCAATTCCATGGAAGACACCACGACCAGTTGCAGATATACGTCCATGGATCCCACCCTGGCTGATGGGTTTACCAGTTACACATGCATGTGCATTAATATCCTGTAAAATAGCAAAGGACTTGTGAGACATGGAATTAATCAAACAAAAACCAGCCAGTTTGTACACTTTAGACAAGGGAAAACGGAAATTTTAGAGGTCAGAACATGATATAGCTTAAATGCATTTAGTTTGTAAGGATGATTTCCTTCCTCACTTTGTGTGAACACCTCAGAACATTCTTTCAGGAAAGTTGTGTCATGCAATAGTGGATATAGTCTGTGATTTTTTGTTGCCTCTAAGGGTGCATTTATCTTCAGTCTGTGTATCATGGTGACATCCACAAGTGGACAAATCAAAAAGCTCTCAGGAATGTTTCTCAAAGTCAGCTCCTATCTGCAGTCACAAATTCTTTACTTTTGATGTCTTAATTCTTTTAACAGTTGAACTGACTTTTAATCATCTTTAAACATCTTTTATAACAAATTCAGTTATTTTGCAATTACAAAATGAGGTATGAGGTCTGTAGTTGGAATACAGGGATGGTCTCAAAGGAAATCTGCAGTTTGAAGGTTATATGGGAAAAGTTGAGTATTTACTACTTTAATTCAGAAAAGCAGCATTTTCAATCAAGCCTCTATTTGTAATTTGGTGGCAATAAAATGAAGTTTTCCATATGCCAGATAGTCAGCCAAGATAAAATAGCTATTTAAAACCACGGCTGATTTTTCCAGTTGGAATTACTAACTTGAAAGAAATTCTTCCAAACCAGACACTGGACCTCCCTCTTCTGTGACCAGTGGTTCCCATGCTCCCACACCCTGGGAGCACAGTCACACGGTGGCTTGGCTTCCAACACAAGTAAAAAAGTAGGGATGAAAGAGAATCCACTGAAATGAGTGTGCCAGCAGCCGGATGGGTTTCCATTCCACCAGCCACACATTCCCTTGTGCCAAAGGCATTTGCATGCCTGTGGTGCAGGATGCTTGGTGAGAGGAAGGAAAGGAGCAGACAAAAGTAAGTGGAGGCAGAATGGCTGGAGGAGAATAGAGCCATAATGAAGACTAAAACTATTTACTGTTTGAAAACGATGGTAAGTTAACATATAACCCTCTTTAAGAACAATGAAAGTGATGCTGGGCTTGCCACAGAATTCCTAATTCAACCTCCCAAAATAGAGCTCGTTGCTCTCCATAAGCTGTATGCTCCCTCTTGTGGCATGTCAACTGTAACAAAGATTGGCAGGGGTGTTTTCTTGCAATGACTGGGCCTGATGTTTTAATAGACTTTCAGGTTTTTATTCCGTTAAATGGTCTTAAACTATGCTCTGGGCTTCATGCGTTCACAAAAGAGGAAATATATTCCATGAATACGTGAAGAAATACAGCTTCCTACCATATATAAGAATGTATTTATCAAAGTCCTTTCTTGTGTATCAAAAGTCAGTTGATTGTGTCAGGAAGCACAGGAAGAGAGGAAAGGATTAATTTAATAAAAACTTCAGCCATATATAATTCAGTGATCCAGCAACTTCAGATGGATTTTCTGGAACAGTTAACATGGTAGTTATTACCAACTTGCATGGTTTGTCAAGAAAACAGAGCATGAAGTGAGGGCGGATCCAGGTCTTCTTAAAGTCCCATATAAAAGCCACAGCTGATGTCAAAGTCCTAAAATCTTTGGTTTCAAGTCAATAAACAAAAACTTTTAACACATTTTGGGTGAAAACCAGAGTACTGCTCTGAGAACCTTGAAAAATGGCTTGTAGCTGGCATCAAAGATTTCTGTATCAGCACTGGCAGCTTATGAAGTTAGTTGATGTTCAGGCACTAACTTTTGCTCCTTTCTTAACCCTTTCCCCCTTGCAATGATGTTTTCCTTGTCTCTCCAGCTTCCTGGCTCTGTATGGTAGGTTTTGAGCAAACTTCCTCTATCTGTTTATATCTGTTATTTGATTTATCCTTCCCACTTGAAACTCCCTGAACACAGCTGTGCACAGTGTGCAGAGACAGAGTCATCAGGTCTGTATCTCAGACAGATCCCTCTCACCAGGGTTATCTTACCACTCCACTGAATGTAGTCCCTTGCACAGCTTCCGTATGTGTTTGGAATTACAGCTCATTTCACTTTTGTTTGTTGCTCATTTTCTGCTCTTAGTTGCCTTTCCTCCCCCATGGTCACTTTTATCTTTTTAGTATTCCTTAATCACCTTTCTTTTTGCTCTTGGTGTCCCAGCTAGATAGTTATCTGAAACATTTCCTCTAGAAACTAGTTTTGATGGATTATTCCCCTTTTTATAGTCTTGTCAGAATTCTCACTTTCCCTCTCCACTACCTGGTCATTCTCCACAATAGCTCTGGAGCCCCACTGTGGCTATCACTCTCTCTTGAGTGTACAAACAAGCAACCCAACAAAAGTAAGCAAACTAACATTTAAATTCCCCCCCCCCCCACCACATCCCCTTATTTCCATTTTTTGATTAACTTTGAAAGTGTTCTTTATTATTTTTTCAATAGGATACTGCCCTACAGAGCGAGTCTAAAAAGAAGCTGTTGTCATGCAATTCCAATTTTAATCCTCAGTAGTTATTTTCTTTTCTGTTGTCATTGAATCATAAGAATGTGCAGGGCTACACAATAACATGAGATTATAAAGTGGAAAGAATAAGAAATTAATCCATTTAGTTTAATTTTTTTAAATTTGAGCTTTTGTATAAAACTACATGAGAACTCTTCAATGCAGCAAATCTTAAAGCAGGTCACTTGCTGTGATCCTTCTTGTCAGTCTTAATAATACAGTGCTGTTGTATACACATTTTAGTATAATGAGTTACATGTTAAAATTCAATAGGTTGAGGCAGTAGTTTTGGTCTAAGTTGGAATTCTAAGTTCTGAGGGAACTAGTTGCCACCTTGCACGTTGGAGTCCTCCAGAAGTCATAATTTTGTCTTTTTATCAGATATCAAGTTTTAATTAAAATATTTACCTATATGAATAGCAAAAAGCATATAATGTTTTACAGTGATATCCCTAACAGAAAGCTCTATGTAAAAGTGATTTAACTCAACTAATCAGCCTGTCATAGCTGATTCCTCAAACATTCCTTTTTTCCTTCTGTAAGATACCTCAGACTGTATTTCAGACTTAGAATAAGTTGTGCCACTCCACCTCCTACTGTCCATGGCAGCCTCAGACAAGTCTTGTGCCAGGAGACTGCCTGAGGACAGCCAGGCAGACCTTGAGCAATGTGGCACTTGGTGGGTGGCACGAATGCCCAAGGCACCCAGGTGAAGTGCATAAACCCTGCTGTACTTCAGGGGAGCTGCTGGAAGGGACTGCACAAAGTACAAGGAAAGAATCTTTTCTCTTCAAAAGGAGTTCGGCTAGGCAAACATGCAATAGATTAGCATATTAACACAGCTACTAAATATGGTTTTCTTTGAACAGACCTGTTGAAAGTACACAAGGAAAGTGTTTGGTTAACAGGTACAAATAACCTAATTGACACAAGGACAAAGGCCAAGCCAAAGGCTAGCATTAAAAAGTAATTTTAAAAAACCTTTATTTTTTTATTGCCTCCTGGGCAATAAATTATGTTAATGTCTTTTGCTTTACACTTTGAAGAATTTAAGTCCACAATGAAACTTCTAGGAGACTGCAGAGAATCTCAAAACTTTTACAAGTTATACCAATAGTGTGAACTTAATTGGTATGGTCTCTTGAATGAACAAAACCATGAGCATGTAATTAATGAAATTTGTAAATTCAGCTATCAGTTAACAACTTTAAATTAGTAATTACAGTACCAAAGAAAAACAAGGGGAAATGATAGATATATAAACCAATTTTAGATTATATACTTTTAAAAATATGTATTTTCTTTTTGTTGAACAGTTGCAATCAGTATTGTATCAGAGGAGCTTCTTTTAAGGCTAGTTTAAGAATGTTAACCTTAAAGCTATTTTTCCTTTGCTCTACCCTAAAATCCTCACACCACTGAGGTTGTCACAGTTTGCAAGAATATTTTTAGATCCAGTAAGTAAACAAATTGATATGATTAGAAGCTTTTCTGCTTGAAAGCCTCTGCTCAAAACTTACATAGTGTCCTATGGTACTGGCATAGGTGTCAGCAATCCAGGACATCTCCCTCTCCCCCGTGCTCATATCAGGAGCAGGCACATCCACACCAGGGCCTGTTGGCAACAGTGAAAACAGCTCTTAAGGATCACACACAGACAGTTATTTTCAATCATTATTCCCTTGGGAACTGTGCAGGCCTTGGCAGAGAAGAACTGTTTTCCTGTTTAATCCTCAGTTTATTATGCAAACAACATATTCTTCTGGATTCACTGCAGTTTTAGATGCTGTATCACACCTTTCTACAATATTATCAAAACCCCCAACCTTTATTTGATAAAAGGTGAAGGCCACTTTGTCAATAAAAAGTCAGAGCAGGACAGTGTATCAAAAGTGATTTGGGTTTTTTTGCAGGGAGGGTGCTATCTAGGTATGATTTCTATATACTGTGACATTGACTGGATTCTTTGCATAAGAATTTCCTTCCTGTTACTGGCTGAGTTTAAATATTGAAGGTAGGCTGTTCCTAGTCATTGCACTGTAGCACATGCATTTGATATTACTGCTTACTTCAAGAAAGGTTTCACTTCTCTTTCTTGATGAAATAAACCTTTAAGTCTCACACATCTGTTGAAATAAAAAAAAAAATGTGTTTTTTGTAGCTAGCTAAAAATAGTATTTCCCCAGACTATATAAGATTATAGACACTTGCTAATGAGGTTATTATATGCAACTCTGCCTCAACAATTTTTTCTAAGTATTTTTAAAAACTTTGTGGAAATTGTGTAGCACCACCCAGAGAGCCAAAAAGGAAGAGAATTTTATCAAACCATTTTGATTGTCACTGAACTAATTATCACTATAGCTTGCATTGTGTATAGTAAAACCATAGTCACATGTAACATCAGTAAGTGTGCTTATAAAGGAGCTCAATTTACATGATAAATACTCTCTCTGGAAGAGCAGATCACAAACACTCTGAAGAGCAAGAAAATGCAGATAAAAGGATAAACATTCCCAAGGCAGTTAGATATCGGGAATACATGACAGACCTTTAACTAGTTACATGCCTCATTATTCATTTGAGTAAAAACCTTCTCTGGGTAAAATTGCTCCCTTTAATCAAAGGTTGAGCAGGTAATATTCAGCTTTCTGGACAGGAGATGTCCAGACAGCAAAGCTACCAGAACAACTCAGGGCTGAGTGTGAATGAAGCCCCTATGAACATTACAGAAGCTGAGGTTCTGTTACAACAGGCTCCTGTGCTTCTTGCTTACACTTCCCTTGCAGCCTCTGGTTGCCAAGGGTGAAGCCATCAACTTTTGCTGGGGTGGATCTTCTATTTCCTTCCTCTCTTTCCTCAGATACCTGCCAAAAGCCTCAATTGAGACTACAGGAAACAGTAACAGTGAAGAGCTTGCTAGCAGAGATTAAAACTGCAACAAATATGGTCACCATTTTCTGATCTGAGACAGAGAATCTGAGGTGTGAGAGAAATGTGATTCATTTTGGATACCATGACCTCAGCTTTTGTGGCTTGTCATAGCAGAACAGCCACCAGAAAAAATAAAGACACAGTTCCCTATAAAATGCACTAGGATGCAATGACTCAATTCTTTGTGGTTCTTGCTGAAAATTCTGTACCCAAATTGTTCACAGTTCCCAAAAATACTGTTATTTAAGGACATTATCTAATGGACACTGCCAATGCACAATAAATCAGATTCTAAATTTGAATAGTAAAGCTGCCCAACATACCAATAAAGCCCTTTTTGGCCAGCTCCATGGTAAACCTCCTTGTGATCTTTTCCAATTCATTGTCCTGTAGAAAAAATGCAATAAATATCAGAAGAAATCATTAGTGCTTATGAGTATTTGCTCAAACTTAGCCCAAGCACAAGCGAACGCCTTCTTTGTTGAGAAGAAAGGATGATTCATAATTTATATAATTTATATGCCACTCCCTAGCAGACTGCTGGTATTCAGGCACAAGAAACATTGTGCTTTCTTTCTGTACATTCTGACCCATGACCAGTCGGGAGCATGGCACAGGAAGAACCACCTGTGCCCACAGCAGAGATTTCCAGCAAACAAATCTGATATCCTGTGTGAGCGATTTACAACCTGCAAGAGCTGGCCCTGCCAGCTGTGTAACCAACACAGCCAAATGACTTGACACAAATCCTTGCAGGAGCTTTGAGCTTAGAATATCTGTTATGCATTCTGGTATTCCTTTCTGTACACGCTGTTTTAATTAGGGCAAGAAGGCAAGCCTGCAGTAAACCTTGTATAAGCCAAGTTAGTTATTATTCACACTGGAACACTGCATAGAGTGGTTTAATGGAGCATAAAACTATTAGTCAAAATAAACAAAAACATTAACTTTTTTTTCGAAGAGTAACTTAATTTAAGCTTTTATTAACAGTATCAACTTTAAAAAAATATTCCAGGTTCCAAATTATTTGTAGTCTCCTTATTTTCAGAAAAAAATTTAATAAATTAAGTAATTGAAGTATTCCATCTCTGAAACACAGACTTTTTAAAAATTCTTTTCCTACCTATTGCACGCACAGGCTACATTCAGCCTTTACACAGGCAGAAGTGGCAGGAGGTTTTAAGTGGTCATTAATGCCCTTAGAAGAGCTTTTTTAACTGGCTGGCTTCAGTATTGCAGATAACCAAATTTTTATCTATGATTAGGCTTACTGTGTAGTTCTTGGGATTGATCTTGACACCAGCCTTTGCCCCACCAAATGGCACATCTACAAGAATGCAAAGGAAAATAATTTTACTTTTTCAACAATAAAGGCAGAACACATGAGAAAGATGTGTAATTATATCTTCGATTTTAGCAGTGATTTTGGTTTTGCTGCATTTATAGCTTCTAAAGTGTAAGTTATAATCTGATCTAGGTACTCTTGTAAAAATGGAAGATCTTTCAAGGCACTTTGAAAATGGTCTTTAGAAGTCAGAAGTTCCTAATTTAAATTTTCTATGTTTAAATATCTCTTGTCCATGACACTTGTAGAAATAATAAGTTTTACCTTTTATATTTTACTGGTTTAGCTCAAAAATTTTACGTTGGAATCCTAAGCACATCCATACACATTAGGAAAGTATTTTCTTTACTTACACATAATATGCAGATTCTCTCCAAACTTCTCTACAATTTAGTAGCTGTGTACAGATTATATTCTTTATAGCCCATAAAGGAATTTTATCCTTCTCTCTCCACAGCTCCCCTGCCTGAATCCTTTACAGCCTCCATCTGTTCCCCCTAAAATTAGTCCCCTACTAATCCAAGTTTGTCATACTTGAATTTGAGTTCAAGATGCAGTACTTTTTATGGGAGAGGGTAGTTAGCAGAATTTGGACTTTTCAAACGAAAATGCAACCTTATGAAAGTATTTTCAGAAACAGCAGAGGGAATACATATTATTATTTTTTAGACAGATACAGATTTTTCCTGCCTTGTTACAGATTTAAGTTAGAGATTAGTGTCTAAAATTCATTTTACTCCTTTACATGTTTGGTTTTTTATGTAATTACATCAATACTGATTGAAACTGAAGACTGAAATCTTGCTTGAAAAGTGAACACTTACCAACCACAGCACATTTGTACGTCATGAGAGATGCTAAGGCTTTCACTTCATCCACACTAACATCCATACTATAACGAATACCTGCAAAAGACACATAAGAAAAAAATAGCAATTCACTAAACAGCTTCATAAGCATTTATAAATTGGGAAGGGTAATTCTACACCAACAATCTTTAACATGCAAGTAAGTCGTTTATCAACTTATTTACTCTAAGAGGTAGAGAACAAGACCCTGTTCCCCTACTTAAATATCTATCTTTTTATGTAGCAGAAATTCCCTACTTCAGTAATTTTCTATGATGTAGCTAAATGGCAGCAATCGGCCTTAGGGGAAAAAGTGAATATTCCTTGTGATAAAGATGAATCAAGCTGACAGGCAGCTAAGAGCAGAGTTTTCAAGAGGCTGATAAAGCACTGCAGCATTCCACAAGATCTTTAGCTTTGGACTTCATTCATTGTATATACAAGATTAACTTTGTTCCTCAACATAACTTATCAAGTACAGTTTATAATTAAGGTCTTTTTGATAGAGTAATGCAAGTTCCTGTTATGTTCTTGCTTGGCTTCAAGGCCCTTGCTGCTAGGCACAACCACAAAACAAAAAGCAATAAACCATTCTGCTAGTTTGAATTTTTTCAAAACACTTTGAGGGAACAGTCCTACACCAGTGAGCTTGTGAGACCAGGCCACCCATCCCACACCCACATGGAAGCCAGCCCACACCTGCATTCCCTGCTGCAAGTCACTCAGCAGGGCTGCAAGTGTGTGCTGACACATGGTACAAATGCAAATTCAATTTGTTGTGCGCTGGCAGGAGCTCAGAGGCGAGCCCAACATTCTAGGCAGTTCAAAGTTGAGTAAAAAAGTGATTACACAAAATAAGGAGATGTTTCACCTGCCTGACTCTTACCAGTCTTCTGAAAAATGGAAAAATCCAATCAATTGATTGAACTCAAAGTTAAGATTCATGTATCTGAAGGTAGCTACAGAGTAGGAAATATTTAACCAAACTGACAGGGCAGATATAGAGAACTAGAGATGCTGAAAAATGATGTTTTAATATCAACATGTGCCCAAAGCCACGTGCCACAGCCAGAAGGGCCCTATGGCTGTAGATTTGTTTCTATCCAAGCTTCTCCTACTTAACTAAGCATACAACAGAGCCAGGAATTATTTATTATTCCCATCTCTACTCCCAAAGTCTTTGGTTGTTGATTCTGCCAAGCTGCACGGTGGTTTGTAGCAGGCACAGAGTGTCCTTTAGATGCCAGAACATGGCACCACAAATTTCCTATTATGTAAAGAGAAGACCATATTCAGGTTCTCAGGAGTGAAAAAAAGACCAGCATACATTATCCAAACTAAAGCACTGTGCTGCTATGAAAGCCATTCCTGAATGCTCTGGAAACAATCCCAGTTTCAAAGGAACTAAGTGCTGCTCAAATAAAGCTGAGGGCCAAGTGCTGCTTTCTTATGAGTTCAATCAGTAAAAGAAAGTACCATGCCTGTGCAGAACAGAATTTAAATTTATTGTGAGAAGGGTGGTCTCCAAAAGCAAACTAAGTAGTTTCTGACTTAGATGGCTGCATGGAGTTAATGTCTGAGCTTTCAATAACCTTCTCAAAATTTAAGTAGAACCTATCAGAGCCCAAAAGGCCAGTAAAAGTTAGAACATAAATGTGTTGGGGTTTTTTTTAATGTGTTACTCTGATCCTTCAGAGGAGCAGTTATCCTTCTGTCAAACTTTGAACAAGAATGAGCACTACCCATGGCACTGACTGTTGGGCCTGGGGAAATCATTCCCTCTTGGTTGAGCAGGTACTCTGGGGGCAGGTCTCATCTGAGTATTGCTCAAGCCAGCCAAGTTTGGAGTCACAGCCTATGGTGGCCAGAAGTGAACTCTGCCCCTCCACCCCCAGCTGAACTGGATCACTGTGTATTTATTCAACCCATATACTTATTTAAACTTCCAAGCTGTGTATACAAAGCATTTTTGCTATAAATGTACTCCTGCAGGCATACAAAATGTTGTTTATTGATATATGAAAAGCAGCAGGGAGACTAAATACTTTGGGATAGTTATCATGTACAGTTTCAAGAGAGAAGCAAAATACAGTTTAAAGAGACGGAAGGCTCTTCTGCAAATCATATGGAAGACAGGAGGTAAACAAGCAGCACTTTAACTAGAAGTGCTAGTGCATGTACTCACTCCAGTGCATGTAACAGTTAGATCTCTGGTTCCTTGTATTACAGTCAAGGATTACCACAAACTTTGATGTCACAAATGTTAAGTTCTCACATCAAGGTAAATACGGAAAAAGCTCCAAAACTAACAAAATATTGACAGGCTGAGCTGCCTATCTGTCAGCCATGTACACATACCAGAACACAGAAAACTTTTGGACCTGAGGTCAAAACTGTTCTTTTCTGGACAACTTCATACTTCTGAATAAGGTTTAACTCCTTTTCCAGGCTTTTAAGCAGTTGTAATTAGAATGGCTCGACTGCTGACTTTATCTTTGTAAGTGGAAGACTAGTCAAATCAGAGAGTTGTGATGACTTTACTGGTCACTCTTCTCCAGTTCATGTGGTAAATCATTAGGTAAAGTTCAGGGTGTGAACCCAGGTTCTATGACAGGTGTGATGAATTTTTCCTTTCCCTGGCAAGAGCATATACCATTTAAGATGCACTAACATTTCATTCCTTTTCACAATTCAGGCAGTTACTGTTTTCCAGAAATTGTAATTACCCTACAGGAGGGCCACCTCTTTACAGGGAAGTTATTTGTGTTAAGCTGTTCAGACTGATGAGAAGCAGGCATCTGAGAAAGCTGTACATTCCATCTGCAAGCAGATGCACAAAGATAAAAGACTTACTTAATTTCTATTCTATTTGGACATCATTGAAATTTAATTCGACAGCTTCCTAATTTGGCAGGAGTATTGCCACACATTTGTGTTACTCTTTTGGCAGTGTTACTATGCATTCAATAGCCTGAGTCTAAAAGTGGACCATATGCACAGATAAAATACTGGGTTTGGCTTTTTGGCTTTCTTTGTTAAGGTTTTCACTACATAAAAGCAAACAAAGTCACTGTTAGGTAGCAAGACTACAATTTTTTTAAACTCTGGCAAGCCCCACGCAGTAAGTCTCTGGAAACTTGTGCCTTTTACAGCAAACTAGCTACAAAAAATAGTTTAAAGAAGGCCTCAAGTTACAGTATGACTCACAGCCATGGAAAATACTTTTCATTGGAAAACATAGGAATTCTTGTTCTAGTTGAAAATTCTCTTTCCTTACCACGCCCCAAGAAGTTAAACAGTATGCTAAGAGTGACTTTGTTTTTCTATGTACAAAGGCTTTCAAATGAGGAAATATTTTCATTTAATTTTTTAATATTGATCAGTGTAAAGAGAAGGCTTTATCACTACACTGCAGTGTATATGCTTTTAAAACTTCTTTTTTACAACCTGTATCATGGAGATATTATACTTCACTCAATTACCTCTTTACATTAAAGTAGTCTTTATCAGCAAGGTTACTTTGGATTCTATAGTAACAGCAGTTATCATTTTAATCATTTTACAGCAGGGGTTGTAATAACATACACATAACAAAGACCTTGATTTCCAAGAAAATTGGTTATACATCCTACTAGATTTTACACTGTAAAGATTGCAGTATGTTCTGTGATGTTAAGTGTGTTTATTATGCTTCCTTAGAAGATGTGGTGTACAGAACCACCAACTTTTCAAGGATACTACTGCATTTCCACTACGCCTACAAATCTATTTAGGGAAGTTTGTGTCACTATTTTCTGAGCTTTTCATGCAGTGATCCTAAATGCTAGTACCTACATGTGCCCTCACTTTACTAACCAGCACGAGGTATTCAAAGTCTCAAAAAAGGGGAAATAGTTGCCATAGCAACAGTTCAAAGCAAAACACTCGGTAAACTACTCCTCTGCACTAAATATCTTGTAAATCTTAGTAAGTCTCTCAAGTTCCCCAGAACCTGGAACACATCTCAGCCTAAATTCTTAGTGTCTAACCAAGGGTTTTGTCCTGCTATGACTTGAGTGTTTTCTTATGATTGTCATGTTCCTGTGAACTTTGGAACTAATTTGGGTCCTTTACAGATGACAATTCCTGTTAATATGGTGCATTCGTTCTGCTCACCTCTATTTGCAGAGCTGTTTAGCTCATCAAAAGAAGCCTTCCAGAGCAGCAGCTATCCTACACTACCCATATAGCACTCAGCAACACAGATGCCATGATCTCCTTTGGAAGTTTCTAGGACTGACTACAGCATGTTAATCTCCCAGTTAGCAACTCTGGGTTCTGCAGCAGCTCTGTTGGTTAGCAGCCTGCCTGACCCCATCCAAAGGCTTGAGTCTAAGTCCAGTCTGAAGGAACTTCAGTTTAGATGCTCACCTATGGATTCCGCAAAATCCAAAAATCAGTCCCAGCACTCATTGCAGTGCCTTAGTTCCTTGATGTTTTAACTCTGGATTATGTATAATATTTTCATATTTGGCAAGCAAACAAGTGCAATTGTGATTGTACTACCATCAAACTAAATATTCACTGATACCTAACTCAGTAGGGACATATCATCCAAGCAGTTCTTAAACTCTCTCAGAACACACATTTTTCTAGACTCAGAAAAACAATCCAACCTTCCCAAGAAGGAAACTGATGAGCCTTATTTGACTATTTGGAAAGTGTGGGAAACAGCACTGTGACCAATTTGTAATTATTGAAGACAAAGAAATTCCAGATAAACCTAACAAAGCAAGATGAGTAATTCAAAACTGGAAAACAAGAACACTGTACAACCAATCAGCAACAAGAACCACTAATTCCTAAATTCAATTCACTAACTGCCAAGAGAGAAGATAAAAATATTTATCTCTTTCTACACAGCACTAGCCAGCTATAAAGCTGGGGCAGGACAGACATTCCCCTACACAGACACCCCACAGTTCTGCTTTAAGCACAAGTAGATATAGAATGACCATAAGGTACTCAGCCAGACAGAATACTTCAGTATACAACTTTTTGTATGTTTTTCATAAGCTGCACTTTGAAATATGCTTAAACATATATGTTTACTTCAATCCATGTTGTGAAAAGCCAAGAATTTCCTCAATTCAAAAATTACCTCTGGTACATTAATAAGACTTGGTGTTTTAAATGTGAATACAGTAAATTTAGTACACTACCAGGCAAGCAAATAGGACATGAATTTATGCACTTAGAATCTGGCTATGAAGTAAAGTCTCTCACCTCCAGAACAACCTCAGTCGCACCTAAAGGATTAGGTCACTCATTAAAGTGCACTCAACACTAGTAACAAGGACAGAAACAGGGAGATACAGTAAACTGCTTCCACACAGATATTATTATTGCCACATGCAGGGGGGCGTGCGTGCAGAGGGCGGGAATAACGCACAAGTTGGCCCTGGCTGGTCCAAATGCCACAGGAGCCACAAAAGAAGCAACCACAGTGCAGACACGAGGCAGGCAAATTCCATGCTCTTCCTAACAGTCTAATTCCTAACAAGATGGAGCTGTTGCAATTCATGCAACAAAAAAGTGCTTGCTCGGATCACCCAGAGAACAGGAGGGGGACTATCACATAGGAGATTCCTCTCCCCAACACGTGTTTATGCAGAAAGCCCAATGCTGAGAGAGGTATGATCTCTCTATAAATAGACAAAGAGCCAACAGTGGCAAGGGAAAACAACTATTTAAGATCAAGGACAAAGCTGGCTACTGCAGCAATGGTATGAGCTGATTATATGAAAAAGCTGAGACTAAAGAGATTCACAGCCAAAAGAGCAAGGAATAGCCTCCTACTAGAATATCAAAGGTAAAAACAAAAACCCGATATGGTTCACATTACAACTAGCACATTAAAAGACATAAAACACAAGACACACATTCCTTTCCTTATTTTTTAATTTGTTATTTAAATTTATATCCACTGTTGCATTAATTGTGAAGTTAGATAAGCTACAAAAAGCGAAGAGAAACCTATGAAAATTGGTCAAAGGCTGGACTCAATCTTAGAGATATTTTCCAGTCTTAATGATTCTATGAAAGTAAGGCACTGGTACAAACTTTAGCTACAACACTGCAAGAGTTATCACCATTAAGCTAATTACCTTTTTCCCTCAAATAAACCTCTCCCACTCCTTTGGAATTAGATCGGTTTCCAAGGTTTATTTCAGGTTACAGATGGTCCATTGTTATAGTTCCATCTGTTGCATGGTCCATAGGCTACATTTCCATCTCTTACTTGAAAGACCCCAGGTCAAAGACACAAGCTCTTAACTTTCACCCATGCATGACTTAAAAAAAGCAAAGCCACTAATTCAACCCTGAGATAAACAGCTCTGCTGTTTCCAAAATACCTTATACTCCTTACTCCCTTAGAAAAGGAATATATAATTTTGAGACAGCACATGGGGTTGTACTGCTCCAAGTCCTGCATGTACAGGTTTTTCTTTTGCAAGTAAGATTTCCATTATGAGTATGCAAACTGTTTTAGCCAGAATAATGTCTGCAGCAGAGGGTATTTTGTGACTGGGCACTGAGATCAGTGCCAGCCTTGGACCTCTGCAATTGGAAAACTGCAGCAAGGGTGGCATGAATAAAAGCCACTTTATGCAGTAAGAAACTCATTAATATGAACTCATGAGCCAAGTGAGAAGGACAAATACTGATAGGTAGAATAAAAACAGCCAAGACCAGACAACAGGAAAGTTTTGTAGTGCAGAACAGATTCTTCCTTCAGCCAAGGCAGCACCACACAGGAAATCAAATTCATTCACCTCCAAGTCAACTGAACAAATAAAGTAAGACCCATTTGTCTTCACACAAAAGAGTGAACTCTGAAGTAATGTTTGACAAAGCTTTTCAAAATTCCTCTGTAAATGAAAGTTATACTAAATCTAGTCCAGAACTAAGGATGGTTTTAAAGCCTTTCTGAACTGAGGAAGCAGCTCAGACTTGGTTACAGCAATTTGGGTGAGCACAAACAAAAGTTAGGCTGTTCCGGCTTTGATTCTTTTAATTTATAATAGACCTGTTGGACAGCTGGTTAACATGGAAAGGCTTGAAAAAGCTTTACAACCACTTAACAGCATTATTCCCATAGTAAATGCTGCCTAACAAACATAGAATCACTTCCATACTATTAAGCAGGTAAAAATTCAGTAAGTTTATTTTGTTTTCTAAAACTGACCAATTAATGATAAATAGCCATCAGCAACCACAGAAAAAACAGCTTAACCAGTTCTACACCTTTCACAGAATCTGGTGAAATTATTTAGAAGAATTCATTATTTTATGTAGGAACTGCCAGTCTACTTTCCAACAAAGTCATCCGTATTCAGACATCTCATTTCCTGTACCCTATTTGGGTTGTTTGATTTCTTTAGGCAGCTGTCAGTGCAGTGAACAAGAGCAGCTGTGGTTTCCTGTTAGTACTGGCCACTAGCACGCAAGTCACCACATCAGCAAAGGAAAGAGTGATGTGACCACAGCATTACTTCAGCTACCAGGCAGCATCAGTCCAGTTGTATAAATACTACATCTGGAGTGTAAGCAACCTGAGCCCCAACACACAAGAAAACTGCTTATTCCATATTCTCAGTGGGCTGAGGAGGGATCTAACTAATTTTTCCCTTCTAGCAAACAGTTACAGTGCAGAAAATGGAGTCCTTAAAACCTGGATTTGCATGCTGGACATACTGGAAGACCTACCACTTAAATGGGGATATTCATGACTGTTCTGTAAAGATTCCTAAAGTACAGCAGAAAAGCATGGCTAAGAAAAAGAATGACCACCTTCTCAACATGCAACCCCCAAAGCAGAATTAAGGATTAACTTCTACAACAATTAAATAGGTAAGCACCACAAGATTCAATAAGAAGTGTTATTTCTGGATTCTCTCAATAAGATGGAAAACCACCGAAAGTTGTAAACAGAAAAGAAAGCATGTTTCAGTACCTCGGTGTTCTCTTCCAGAAGAGCACTTTTCTTCACCCAGTGAAGAATCACCTGCACTGCAATGTCCAACACAACCAAGTTGACTTGTGTTCTTACATGTGCTTTGGGGGGGAGAGAGGAGAGTAGGATAAACCTCTAAATAACTTCCTATTTTTATTATCAAGGTTTTTGATTGTTAGAATTAGGGTATTAAGAGTGTTGTACTTCTTGAAGAGAAATACCACAGTTAAGTTTCTCACCAAGGTGTAGGAGTTTGCCTATACAAAAAATGTAAGGCTGATCTTAGATTTGCCCTCATGCAGGTGTATCACACCACAGTCATCCATCCACTCAGGACCTGTATTTTCAGAGCAGTCCTCTCATGGCATTCACTCTGCTGAGGTATTTCTACTTTGCAGGCAAAAGAGAAGCCAGCACAGAGGAGGTACAGAAGGACTACTAGTCAAGGAACTGTTGGTTAGTACCAGCAGGTATCACTTGCATGCACACGTGAGATTTATAAAGATAAACCTTGCATTTAGAGTATGGCAGTTTTCACATTTGGGCTAGACCACTACACAGGGATTGAGGTTTCACTCTAGAAGAGAATGACCAGGCAAATAAACTGAAGATATCTCTGACAAAGGAACATCATCTAGATGTTATACTCTTAACTACAAATATTTAGTAGAAATAAGAAGGTGCTGCTACAGTGCATACAATTAAAATGTTTATTTAGACTCTTTTTATTTGAGTAATTCAGCTGTCTCCAAGTTCAGGGCATTTAAATCAAGACTTTTAAATTTGATTTACAGTATAAATTTCTCTTTAGTTCACGGTTAAATCTGTAAATGCCCTGATAAACAGAAAGGCATACAAAACTAACATAAAACCACTAATGAAGTATTTTGGTATGAATGTACTGAAAAAATTAGGAGCAATTAAAGGAGGACAGTGTTTAAAAGACCTAAAAACTTAAGCACTCCTACATTTCCTATTTGAATTTTAAAGTGTACTTTGATCATTTGTCTAATCTGCATACAGAACAGTATTTAGTATTCTCTAACCAGCATCTCTTATCCTTCAGTTTAAGTAAACCTCAGGAAATGCAAGAGATGAGCTTTTAAAGAACAATGCTCCTTGAAAGAACAATGACAAAGAATCCCCACTTACTAGCAATCACCTAGCAGTAACTAAACTCAATTTCTTTCTTAGTACCAAATACACAAAAAGAGAATGAGTAATCTTGTTTTACCAAATTTTACTTTTCAGGAAGCACAAAGTTAAAGGCCACAATTCTGCATGTGAAAAGATAAGGAAACTGTTCCTTCTCATGTCTTTGCAAGCCTTCCACTTGCCAACTCACCCCTTCTTTTAAAAGGGGACCTTATGTCCCTTGATGTTTCTTGATGGTGCAAATTACTTGCATTGGACTCTGGGGTCCACAGTGTGTGGGACACTCACTTCAGCAAGTATATAACTTTACACTGTTATATGGAGTTTGGAGTTGTACTTAATTGGCCTTTGTGATTTTATCCCTGTGGCCTGAACTAGAATTCTGGTTTAAAAATCCCTTTTGGACAGAAGCTAAAGTTGATGGTACATTTTAGGTGGATGAAATGTACTATAAATGCAGAAATATCTTTACTACTCCTTTGCCATTACAGTAGAAATGTTCTACTGCCTAACACCTTCATAGCAGGTTTCAAGCAATTGATCTATGCCATTTAAACTTACTATAAAATTCAGATATGTCCCCTCATAGTGAGCAAATTCCTGGAGAGCAGTAGAAGGTGAAATCCATTAATGATCTCTGTGTTTAAGAATGGAAAGCAAATATCATCTGCAATCTCTTCCCTAAATTCAGAGGGTGTGGAAAACAGCACAAGAAGAAAAGGACAAACTACTGAGACTTCCTATTTTCTCTAGCTGTCATTTTCAATTTCTGTAAGGCTCCAGTGTTTGCTTCAGTGTGAGTGCAAACAGGCATAACAAATGCCACCGAAAATCAAGAAATTTTGGTGAGAATTTAGAAATGTAGGTATCAGAACAGTGTCCAATCACCCAGTTGGTGGGGTTTGTTCATGTACAGAGCATGTTATAATTATTTATTGTGTAAACATTGGTTCCTTCACTGGTGAACAATACTAATGTGAAATATCAGAAGCTATCATACATTGATACTATTTTATTACTTCATTTGCCACTGGACTGCATTTTATTATGCAAGCAGGATCTTAAGAGTAACACAGGTTGTACAGCAAAGGACTTTTTATAAGCAGCAGCAAAGAGTAACTTAACTGAAATAGTGATACAACAGCAGTGTGATATCCACCAGCATTTTAAAAGAAATTATAGCAATGGCATAGAACAGTAGATTCACAGAGTAAACTTCAGCCACGCCCAGCTTCAGATACAACTAAGTCTGATGCTAATTCTTGCTTCAAGTAAACAACCAAAAGTGGAGTTAGCCTCTTTTGGGTGAGAATTTACCATGCCACAGGACACTCACTAGATACTCGATTTTGGAATGTTAGGAATCGCATTAACAGAACACACTATTTGTGCTGCAGAGAGAAATCCTCACGTCATATATATATACCAGCTGAAGTGAGTCTCATAAACACATTTATCTAAGAATAGCTTTCCTAATCTAGTCTTGAAGTTAGAGGAGTTCATTTACAGGAAATTGCTTGCTTTCTGTAACCCTCATTTACCATAAAGCTAATGTACACTGAAAAAAATAAATGTGTTTACAGACTACAGAAGCTCTCGTTTGAATCATAGACCTGAAATGGTTTCCAATACTCAAATGTCCACAAAGTTTAGAGCTCTTGAGTAAGTTATAGGGAAGGACATCTCTATTTGTTTTTCAAGGAAATGCCATGGATCCCAGACTAAAAGGGAGTCTGATTCCTCTGAGATCACGGCGGGTCCCACGAGAGCCCAGCTCTGCCCAGCTCCAGGGGCATTCACCCTCTCGGTCCCGTGGCATGTCACTGGCCTCACCAAGCTGAGCTAGCTACCTCCAGATAAATCACTTTTTTCTAACTATGTATCCAGCCGCTAACTGGCAATACAGTTAACTTGTTATTAAAACTTGTTATTTTTCTCTAGGGATGTTTTCTGTGCGAGCACTAGGTTTTCGCGAACACAGCAGGCTGGACGTGAAGGGACAGTGGCTCCTCCAGCTCTCGACTGGAGCAGGCACTTCCAGCACGGTGCTCCCACGTCTCCCCACAAACACCAGGTGTGAGTCACATCCAGCTAACGTCAGGCGGGGGTCTCCTCGCCATGCCCAGGGCAGATTGGTGGGTGCGGCGGAGGCCCGACGGCGGTACCGTGACAGCCGGTACCGGGGCTGGCCCGGGGGTCACCGCGGGCCGGGACAGCGGAGCGCTGAATGGCTGCGGGGGAACCGCCCAGCGCCTGCCCCAGCCCGGGTATCGGATAGCAGGGGCGGCACGGGCAGCAGGCGCTGCCCCGGCGGGACAGGGGGGTTGGTCGGGGGCACGGCGGGGCGGGGCGGGCTCGGCGGCCCGGCCCTCCGCGGGCCCGGCCCGGCGGCGGCTCTCACCTCCCTTGCAGGGCGTGCGGTGCTGGCTGTGCTGCGCCCGGTAGCCCTCGATCACCTCCCACTCGCCGTTGTCGCGCTTGATAGGGAAGGTGACGCTGAGCACATGGTTGCAGGGCTTGATAATGCGGAGGATGCCGCGGACGCGGTGGCGCCGATCCTCCATGCTCTCGCGGGTGCGCAGCCCTTCCACCAGCTTGTCCTCCACGATGCT
This sequence comes from Catharus ustulatus, assembly GCF_009819885.2. NCBI lineage: Eukaryota > Metazoa > Chordata > Aves > Passeriformes > Turdidae > Catharus > Catharus ustulatus. The sequence continues at coordinate 27,006,064 of NC_046228.1, read as the reverse complement.
GGCGCCGCGATCGAAGAACCCCTCCACCATCTTGAAGAAGTTGGGGTCGTCCTCCTTCTTCGCCGCCTCGCAGTAGTGCCGCCGCGGGCACCGGCCCCCGCCCCATGCCGCCGCCACCGCCGCCCCGCCGGCCGCCGCCGCCGGCCCGCCCGGCTCCGCGCCCGCCAGCACCGAGCCGGCGGCTAGGCGGGATGCTAGCAGCTCCCCCAAGTAGCGGTACATGGCGGCGGCCGCCAGGAGCGAGGATCGGAGCGGCGCTGCCGCTGTCACAGGAGGGGCCGGGGGCCGCCGCCGCCGCCTTTAAACGCGGGCTGCAGGGAGGGCGGCGCGCCCGCGAGGGGCGGGAGCGCTCCGCGCCTCCCGAGCGCGCCTGCGCCCCGCGCCCCGCGCCGCCCCCGGCGGGATTCGCGGAGGGGAGGGGGCGCGGCGGGGCCGGGCCGCGCCTGCGCAGTGCGCGCCCGCCGCCCCGCCCCTTCCCCTTCCTTCCCGTCCGTAAAGCCGGGCCCGCCGCCCACTCCGCTCGGAGCGTGGCCGCTGCGGCAGCCCTCGGGCCGGGGCTCTGTGCCCGCTGCGGCCCGTGAGGAGCCCGGGGCAGGCGCCTTCAGGTGCCGCCTTTCGGCCGCGTGCAAAACCAGGCCTCTCTCGGCGAGTGAGGGCGCGCTCACAGCCCGTGCCCAGCACCCTCGGGGGGAGAGCCCCGCTTTTCCACCCGTGTTTAAGTGAAGGCCCTGCCGAGAGGGGACAGAGGCTTCGTTAACCTGGCTGCTGTCATAGAGCTGTTCAATCACTGAGGTTAGGAGAGACCTTGACATTTATCTACTTTGTGTGCTCGACTGTTTTTCATTTTGCTGGGTCTTGGTCCATTCAAGTCCCTTTTTATGTAGTTCAGGCAACATCTCTTAAGAATATTACTTTTAACTGCATAAGATTTGCTTTCAGAGCATCAGAGAGAGAGTGCTGTACTGTTGAACTGGGTTCATTTCAAAGGAATTAAGTGGCTTGTTCATTTTCTGTCGGTTTGGGCTGCTAATTGGAAAATACAATGGGTTTTTTTCTTTTTAGGTTTGTGGGAGGCCAATGCCCCTAAACCAGGAATAACTAGGAAGTTACTTTATCGCTGTGGGAATCTCTCTAACCACTATGGGCTATGCTACAAGGCTTGTGGGAAAGTAATTTAACTTTTTGTGTATTTGTCAGCAGAGAGATTAGTCACAGATTCTTAAACTCACATAAACTCTTCAGGCAACTGGTGCTCAGTTGTTATCTTGATTTAATGTTGCTCTCTGTCCTAGGAATCTGTAAAAGTTCTCTTAAGGACCACTAATAAGGCTTGTTTTTATCTGTAATGAGGATGGTGTATAATTGTTGTCTAGAGAGCAAAGATCCTTGATAGTGAAACGGGGGGAAAAAAAGCAAGAAAGGAGCTGGTTCTTAGGCCGGTTTGTTCTTTGGATGTTCACACAGGGCTTCAGAAACAAGCTTACTGATTGAGTTTTCTGTCCATATTTTAGGTGGTTTATGGAAAAATCCTATTTTGGTGTTAATTTTCAGTTCACAGACCTGCAGTGTTCTCAGTGGTTGTATCAGCTTTGCGCTACTACTTGATTTCAGTCATCTGCATGTTCTCATTAGCTAGAGCTCAATTTCTGTACAGGTTCTTAGGTTTTGTAAATGCATAGGAAAGAAGGTGGTGAGCGCTATTGTGGCAATTAGTCCTTATCACATAATTACTTCCACCTTGTTCTGTAGGTTGGAATATCACTGCTCAAACACAGAGGGTAAATGAAGAACGTGATTAGCCAGTTTGCTCAAGCATGTAGCCTTACATCTTAAGGTTAATATGGTCAGCTCCTATCCTGCTTTCAGCTGTGTTCTCTCTGATTTACGAGCACACTCAATTATCAGCTGCTTGCAGTATCAGGCTGTTTGTAGCACATGTTTGTGGATGTATCTGAGACTGAGCATGGGACATGACAACATGAGAGCCACGTGGATCTCTCTAGGGGCTCTGTTGCTCAGTTGTATCTGAAGCAATGGCAGTACCATCCCTACCCTGCTTTCTAAACAAGACTGGATTTCGGCAAAATATTTAACAAGCTTGTGTGTTGATGCTGAGAATGACTAAATCACCATGTTAGATTTCTTAGTCTTTAAATATTGTAGGAGATAAGATAACTGGGGAGTTTTATTTTGCACATGTTTATGACTGAAATAATGTGTACAGTTTATAGGCAGTTTATGAAACCCAGCAGGTCTGTTCCATATTTCTGTTTAATTCAAGCCCTTTCTGGAGGCAAGAGTTATGACACTGTCTGTGTCCCTCATTCCAGTAGTCTTATGTGCTAAGCAGTGAGCAGCTGAATCAAAATCAGTTTGCCAGAGGAAATTATAAATGGCAAGCTTCAGAATGAGTTCTAGCAGGCATGAAAGTGGTAATTGCAATAATAAAAGAGGAACTGTATCTTCTTTGCTCTCATATAACATATGGGGTGCCATCAGGAGATTCACATTTGAGTAGCATCAGTAAAAAAAAGTCACTGGGGTGGATTAAAAGATAACTTCTTGTCTTCACAACCAGAAGTTTCACTAATTTTATTAATTTCATATGAAGTTTTGATCTTAGGACTGCATCTGAAGAGAGAGATAAGTAGAGAAAATGCAACACCTTTGTGGTAGGAACTGTCTGTATGATTCATGGGCTTTGCAACAGGGTCATTTTCAACTGTGTGTACATGACAGGTATCAGTTTCTGTTTAAAATATGTGAAGTTAAGTAGGGAGATAAACAACTTGATTTAATTTCTACTAAGCTGCTCCTAAAGCATCTTATATATAAATTTTAATGGGCTATTTTTATTATAGATAAGGACAATAAATGCCGTATTATGCCTTCCAGAAGCAGTCTCCTTTTTTAAGGTGTATATTAGCAATTTCATAGCAGGTGAACTAATTTTTAATGTGCCAGATTTTAAAATTTTATTGAGAAAAGGGGATGTAAGACGAGAATCAAATACTTTCTGCTTTAATGCATTATATTACTTGAAGTACTAGCTATTGGGCTGGTGCTGAATTCCCTCAGAAACTAGAGTAGCTGTTCCCAGCTGATGTCCCAGTCTTCTGATCGGCTGACCAGAGCAGGTGAGGGGGAGCAGAGAAGCTGCAAACCAGGGATCCTCCCAGGCTGGGATAACTCTGCCCTTGTCTGCCTGAGTGCTTCAAAACCAGTGTAACCCTGGGGTTGCCTCTAGTGCAGAGTTTGAGCTTGCTTTAGACAATTGATTCGGGAAGAAAGTTGATTTCTACAGAGGATCACTTCCTTTCTGTGGTGAACTGTCTTCTGGGAAGACAAATTGCTTTTGAAATAAACTGCAAATGGAATTACAGTTATTTCAGAAAATTTCATTTTAAGTTGTGAGCCATACCACGTGAAGCACTTGACAGTTCTTACCCTTTGCTTAAAGAATTGATTGAGATAAATTCCAAATAAAAATTGAAGCAAGTTGTTTACCTTTGAATTGCCTGTATGAGCATTTATGTTTCCCTTCCTCATTTCACCACAAATTACAAAAAAAGCCTCTTTTCTTGGGCTTAAATGTTATGTTGTACTGCTTTATGTCGAGCTTGGTAGTGTAACTAAATAGGTGAGAGCTGGGGTTATTTTCTTACCCCAAACTGCTGCAGAAACTGTTCAGCCTCTGAGGCAACAGATCTCTGGACAGTTGCATAATAGTTTCTGGGTGAATAGGAGGATGTGAATCTGATAGGAATGTGAAGTGTAGTACTGTTCACACACCTCTTGGCTAAAATCCTGTGTTTGTGTTAAATGGCGACGATGCAGGTGAGCAACAAGCGTGTAGGACTTCACAGAAATCCTCCTGCATGGGGACTGCCTGCAAATTGTGGGAAAATGTACTAAAATAGTACCAAATAGAAATCTAATTATTTGTCAGATCTTTAGCTTGAGATGTTCTCAAGTTCATGGCTTTTATTTTTGCTTTCCAAATGCTTTAAAGTAAAAGCTTCATGTCTAATTGGTTTTGGCATAGGATGTGAAAATAGAGATGGCAGTTCCTTTATATGCAGGAGAATGTACCGGCATTCAGTCTTCAGAGTCATGGGAGGTAATATTGGTACAGCGTTTGTTCTTTCAAAGGTGTATTTTGTAATGAAACAAATGTACCACAGATTGAAGAGTCTAAGGAATAATTAATGTAATCTGATCTTAATTTTAATTCCAAATTTGTGAATAAGTTGTGCTCGAAGTACCTTATTTCTTGATTATATTCCTCCTTTCTTATGCCAAGGATGTAACAGGAAGGATCCAGGGTGAAGTTGTCTGACCGGTGTTGCTGGAGGGCTGTCCCTGTGAGATGCTGTTACAGGCAGCACATGAATTAGGTGAATCCCAGAGGATTCCCTTAGTTTGTGACTGGCTATATGAGCACTTTTACCAAATGAACACTTGGCTAGAAATCTTCATTTCAGTCATCTGTTTACAACCAATCAGAGACCAAGCTTATTAAAAACCATTTTACTGATATCATAAGATACCAATACTGAGACCTATTGGTTTAGAGCCTTTCCCTCATAAATAACTTCAGCTGTGTTGGGCTATATCACATCTGGAGAGCACACAAGTAGGTTTTCTTTTATTCCTTTTGCCTTGATAAAAAACATCCTGAATTTGATGGTTTTCCAGGCAGACTGCAGAAGTTAATTTGCAGATGCTGCAAGTTTGAGATATGCTTTCTGCAATATTGCAAAATTGGAGAAGAGGTATTCAGATTATTTCCTGTTGAGATAAAGGCTTTAAACTTTTCAATACTTTGTCTTATTAATGAGATGCTTAGGTACCTATGGTCTGATTATTTAATGTTTTTATGTATTACTTTGCATTAAATTGAAGTTTTTCCTGACTGCTGAGTTTGAGTGATAAGCTGCTATTGTTTTCTTCATCTGTAAATAATAATGTTTTTGCTTGTCTATAGCCCTGTAAAAATAGGGAGTGAAACTCATAATTGTGCAAGCAAAGTAGGAAGTTCTAGGTTTAGCTAGCAGGGACTATGCTAAATTGAGCCTTGTTTTTTTTTTTGCTTGAGATGTTGGTGCAAAAAGAATCTGTAGCTGAACAAAATGATATTTAAATTTATTATTTAATCAAACATAAGATTTCTTTAACAAGATATCACTCTTATTTCAAAATTCTGATAATAAGTCTATTAGTCCATTCCAGGTTGTGAATTTCACAGGGATTCCTAATTTGTAAGTGAAAGGAACTTGGGAAAACCCCTCAGTAAGTGGTTCAGAGCAGTTTTCTGAGCTTCTAACTTGTTAACAGTTCTGCTGCAGGAATCAAAATATTGAATAAATTCTGATAACTATTTCATGAGTAAATATTTTAAATTGCCATGAAAAGTGGATATGCTTATGTTTATTAGCTTTAAAGACCTTCTGTCTCCATCTGTTTATATAGTTGCTGTGCATGATGACTGATGTTGCCAACTGGTTACCTCAGTCTGTGACAGAGCAGATATAAAAAGCTCTTCATGTATATGGGAGCTGATGCGTTCATCTCTTGGTCAGGCACTCTATAGATAGACAAATTTTCAGTGCCATGTTTCAGTACTGATACTATCAATATATTGATAATGAATGTTGCCAGATAATCTAACTGATAAATATGAAATATGCTTTTTAATCACACTTATCCCTGTAACACCACTTCTGGCTTTCAGATGGGTGGGACAAAGTAACTCTCTCTGGAGGCTGCAGGTCTGACCCAAAGCTTGCTGAAGTCAGTGACAATCTGATTTCAATGACCTTTCTATCAATGAGGCCATTCATGATAGAGGGTTTTGTGGGTCAATGTGAAGGCTTCTCCTTTCTCAATTCCTGTATCAGTGAGAATCTGTGTAAGCAGCTGGTTTGTGTCATTGTGACAATCTTTAGCTTTTGATTGGTATTTCCTCATTTCTAATTTAAAAGGCAGAAGAGGGCATGATATAGTTACCCAATCCTGAAATGTTTGTGATTCTCATCTGGCTGTTAAGTGTGTTTGGAATTAGCTGATGAGAAAGCCAGTAATGGGAAAACTGATAGATACACAGACATAAATCTGATAGATACACAGATGCACTGAGCATGCCAGCTTTGTTATCTTAAATAAGATTAGGAGGAAAAGACAACACTTTAGTCAGTTTATTTCCTGGAAATTATATTTTTTAGAAAATTCCTGTCTACTTCAGTGAACATAGTAAATAACAGATAGTAGAAAGTGGTTTGCCAGGAGTGAAATAAGAATTGTTTGAAAGTAACATTTACAATTGAAATGGATCTTTTTTGCTACTCTTAGTGTCCTTGGCTGTCTGGCTGAACATAATACCTGAGGTCTTTCCAGCCTGGAATCACAGCATCAGAGGCTGCAAACCAGTTTTTTCTTGGTTTAATACTCAATTGACAATCAGAAGTTGTTGACATAAATGTAGTGTGTATTGTTTAAATAACAAACATTAAAGCTCTTACGAACTAGGGAATACTAGTCTCCTGTAGTGCTTTTGTTTGCATTTCTATTATCAAAATCAACTTTAACCTCTTTCACTTTGGAAGAGAGGTTATGGAAATCAAGATTGTTAAAATGTTTGAATGCTTACATCTTCTGTGAAATATGTTGGTGGGTGAAGCCCACAAAGCATTAAGAATTGCCATTCAGGTGTGTTGGTATAACTGAAATTGGTATTATCAGAAAACTCCAGGAGTACATTGACCGGTATTTTTCAACACATTATGGATTTCCTGGTTATGCTGAGTGTAAAAATGTATATGTGATATCTTTTCTTGGTCATCTTTCCCAGACATCTGGATTATTCATGGTGCCCTGTGGATGTGGAGATCCAGCACACAATCACTGTTGTATAGCTCATCTCAGAGAAATCTCAGAATGAGAAAATAGGTCAGAAAAGGAAATATTTATGTTTTAATTTATTGTCCCCTCTTGAGCACACTTGAACAATTTTTGAAAACACTGTATCAAGTTTTTCTTGATTATTATTTATTGTCTAATCTTGTCAGTATTGGCAAGATAATGTCTAATTTACCTGTTCTGCTTCTTCTTTTCTGTTTTTTCCTTTGAAAGCCATAAGGTTGAAATTAAGCTTATTTTGAAGTACTGGGAAGGTAGGGTCTCTGCATGTCATTAGTAAGAGATTTTTTTCTGGTTTCAGAAGGACTACTTGTCTTCTGACTAAATGAGTTAAAATCACCATGGGATTTGTAAAAGCTTGTCTTGGTTTCTTTCATCTTATCAGTTTTCTCATAAGCCTGGTGTTTTTCTTTAGTAAAGGAATAGTAAAGGAACACTAAATAGTAATCTAAATAATGTGTGCTTTTAGATTGTTCAGTTATCATGAGAGGTCAGCTTTTTGAGCAGAGGATGCTATATGTTCTCCTCAGGCTTTAAAGCTACTTTATCATTGTGTCATTTACATCAATGTAACATTGGGTTACCCAGGCAGAAATGGAGCTTCTTCCTCATGTGACAAAAACCTCAGAGTAATAGATTAATAGGTGAAGGATGGGTTGGAAGCCATTCTCTTTCACTGTTCTGTTCTCCCTCAATACTTTACCCCTCACCTACACTGATCTCATGCTTGTAGTGAAAGTCCATTAATGTTACTTAGTTTTAGGTGCAATTTAATCTTGTTTATTAGATGGCTAATTCAGTGAAGGTCATGTAAGTTAAAGAAGTTAATGGGCCTGTTAACTAAAAGAAAAATAGTCTGTGACGAAACACTCATCTTTTTTCTCCCAGAGCGAGTCCTAAAGTCACAATAGAATATAGGGTACTACCTCGAGACTTAAGGTAATTCTTAACATTTTGAAAACTAAGGCTTGATTGTGTGGGTGTGTTCTGCACAATATAAGGTTCCTCCAAGTAGTATATGAGATTCAGGAACTAGACAAAAAAAAATAGTTAAATCAGATGCCCTGTGTTAACCCTGACTTTGAATCATTTGATTATTTTGTACTTGTAAACCAGCACCTGAGACCTCAACTAAGGAATAAAAGCAAAGGACAACAATAAATCTCATATTGCAGGAAGAGAGAATTGTAGATACAGAAACTATATAACCAGGGATGATGGCTGTTAAAAGTCTCAAGAGATAGGATGGAAAGCTGAGGTGAAATGGGTTTTGTATCTTATCAAAAAGGTGAAGGATTATGCACTGAGGAATGCCAGTGCAATGTTTAAGGTATGAGTATGTAAGATTTAATCACCGAGTTGTACACTTGGTTCAATTTACTGTGCAAGCAAAAGTAAGTTACTTAACCTTTCATTGCCTCTGTTCCCGTAAAAAATCCGGATGATAATTTATTCCCAACTTATTAAAAATACAGGGAGGACAAATACATTAAATATTGCTTGGAACTGAGCTGGTTACACAAACTTGCAAGGTCTTCATATCTGAATGAATATAGGCCAGAAATTGTGGAGCATGGGCAGTATATATTCCTGAAATTTGCTTTTCTAATAAACTCACCTTTCCTCACCAGTTTCTTTCCCATCAGACTTGATTTTCTTCAAGACATATAGGAAATTCTTAGATTATTTTTCAAAGTGATAAGTAAAATACTTGTTGTCTTGAACGTTTATCCTTTTTCAGAGCATATTCAGTTACTCATTCCTAGGAGTAGAAATAGTGAGGTCTGATGGAGCTGCAGTTCATTAATTTTATGGTGGAGATGATGAAAATTAAAGTTATGTAGGCTTTTGCAGGTTCTGTTGGATTAAAAGAATCCATAGAAATTAGTGATAGAGGAATGAGCAGAATTTCTCTTGGAGTAACAAATACTATCTATAGCTTCATCCGTAAGTTCAGTCTGGATAAAAGGAATGGTTGTCAAATACATTACATTTATGTTTTGCCAGCAGATTTTATTTCAATTGTTTTCATACTGTATGCTCGATATGTCTGAAAAGTAAGTCAGTCTTTCAGCAAGTCTTCATCCAGTAAATTGGATGATGGCAGGTGAGGAGTATATTTGGTTAGGAAAATTTCTGAAATGCCAAGTAAGGTGGAATTACTCAACAAGCAAATAAAATAGATTCTGGCTTTGGCATGAGTTCTTTGGGAATATGCCAGTGTAGATATGATTGTGCTTTTTTGCTGAGAATGTCAGATCAATTTGTTTAAAGCAATGTAGTTTCTTGAACTTAGACTTCTTTGTTTCTTTCTGTTTTCCCACCCTAGATCATAAAAGAGCATGAAATTGAGATAAGATGGAGGAAGGTGACTTTATGAGCTCTGTAACTGCATGGATTGCTAGTTCTAAGGGGCCTGTTGGGAATACAGACTTTGCAGCTGAGCTGTTCCTGTGCCCAGCAATAGAACCCCAGGAGGCAGAGCTCTGACTTCTCAGGGTGTGAGGCTTTCGTTCCTGCTGTAAGCTCAAACCCCTCATTGCATCAGTGCTTGTGAAGCAGTATTAATCCTAAAGATCAGTGGCAAGCCTTCTGCCAGTTATTCTGCTCTTGACATCTAGTTTCTGAGCTGAGACATCACTGTTTAATTTTTAGACTAATGGGATAGAGCTACTCCTGAAGTATCATGAGTACTCTTATTAATGTAAAGCAAGGTGGCAAATTTCTGTCATGGAGCCTGGAACTAGATTGGAAAACCAATGTAATGTGGAAAAGCCTAGATAACTTTAACTTCAGTCCCCACTAAACTGTATTTTAATTTATATAAGATGAGCTATTGAAAATTTGAAAGGTTAGGGTTTCACCTATTTGAGTTAACTTACCCCACATTTTTCTAAAATACTGATGTTGGCTGCAAGAGTGAAATTTTCTTATTTGAAAGGTAAATGTGAGTCACGACACTTTTAAAGGGATTTTCATTTTTTTGATGTTTATAGTCTTGAGAAGCTGGGCTCTGTTTGGAGAGGAAAAACTTTGCATAACACCACCGTTCCATCCAGCAGTACGGTGTAAGTGGCTTTGCAGTGCTCAGCAGCGGACAGTGCTACTGATGGACAGCTTCCTTCTTCATGTTTGCATGCTCCAAGGAAAGCTGAGATGCCCACTAAACAGTTTGTCACTGCAGAGCTGCCTGGAGAAGGGAACTGCATAGAATAGCTTCCAGGATCAGAACTTTATCCTTTAAACTTACCTGGATATAAAATGTAATGCAGTTTTTTAAACACTGTGTTTTCCAGGTTAAAGGGATAAGCTTAGGTAAAGGGATTTGACAACTGGTTCCCTTTTGGGATTGGAATCTCAATTTTCTTGAGAACTGGTAAAGTAAAATTTAACTTGTTTGCCATATGAAGAAAGAAGTGACAAGTAACATCATAATGTATGAAGGAGTTAAAAACTACACAGTATAATTGAACTGTTCTTAATTCTTATTGTTACCTCTTCCCTCTTACGTATTTGCCTTTGTTAATGAGGAGTGCAATTTAAGTGGACATTGTTTTGGATGTTTTTCTTTTCAGCTTCATCAAATCAAATTTTTACACTTGCTCATTTTATGAAACTTTCTATCCATACCCATCATTTGCTAATTTTTTTCTCACTGTGATCAGACTGTTCAGTTTTTTGCATGGTTTTTCTGTTGGCACATGAAGTTCATAATATATTGTTTATATATTGTAATATCATAAAGTTCCTTTTGATAGAAGTAGGTTGCTATTTTGATTCTCACTTGTCTCTGAATACTTTGTATTTACTGAATGAATACTATATTTTTGAAAAGATATCTTCTATTATTTTTAATCTCGTTTCCACCATATAAACTAAATATCCCTTTGCTACTTTTTAGATTTATGCTGACAATTATGATGTCTTAGTGGTTTCGTTTTATGTAATTTACTTATCTCAAATTTTTCTTCTGCTCCAGTGTTTCACAATGGTTAACATGAAATGTTGCCATACCTCACTTAATGTTTTTTATGAGCACATGGCTCCTGAACTGACACACATTGAGATGGTATGATAGTTTTTCCTGCAAGATAAAGTTTTTATATAAAATGTAATGTTAACATAGGTGTAGTTCTTGCAGTGCAATGTCAGGTAACTCAGAACATTAGCCATGACAGAACAAACTGTACTGCTTTTTGAATTCCTGTCTGTCTGGTCTGTTGTAAAGGTCACTAATCTCCAGAGAAAGATAATGGATCACATGTTTAGTGTAATAGCTTTTTGGATTTTCTGCTTTATCTGCTAATTTTAAAATCTTTCAAAGTAAGCTCAAACAAGTTTAATGTGAAATTCATTGGAAGGGAAGCCAGTATGTATTTACTCATTTCCTGTCATATGCTCAATACTACCATAGCTGTTTATTTATATTCCATGTGCTTCCTAACACAAGCAAGTTAAACCTGGAATTACTCAAATCATTAGCTGGATACAAAGAGTGCTTTGATATGAAATCGATTGCAAATTCTTTGTGTTTCTTCACCTCTGATTTTCCTCTTTCATGTTTTTACAGAATGTAGAATTCAGGTGGGTGTGTGGCACTAAAGCACCAGGAGTCACACGAAGCAGTAACTCTTTCTCTAGATGTCACTTGACATGGAGTAAGGGTGGGTTACAAAACTTTTATGAACTACTTCAGTACTAAACTCATTTGTGTGTTGGGGCATTAAACAGAACACTTGTTAAAAGGATAGATTTCTGCCACTGGCACTGCCTCTTCTGTTCTATGTGAAAATTTCCTCCTAGTGTTTTCTGAAATATATTTTGAAGACTATTGTGATTTTAGCTTTGTATAGCAGCTCACATGATTTTTCTGGATAAAGACTATGCGAATATGCTGGTAGCCATTCCTGGCCTTGTGTACATCAGTCCTGTTGTTTCTATTCTAGTGCAAAACAAGCATAGAACTTGCAACACCTGGCAGACAGAAGAAATTGCATCTGCAAACAGGGTTACAGTTCCAGTACACAAGGTGTTAAACTATGAGATGACCATTTCTTTAATTTCTACCTTCTCCACATTATACTGCGGAAAGAAGCAATTTATGGTTTTACTTCAGATTGGAGCAGCTTCTGCATGAAGACAAATGAATAAATAGATAAATCTCTTTAGTTTCCATCCTTAACTCTTCATATTTCAGTAGCTTTGGAAGTTAAACAACTTAAAAATTTAGGGGCAGGACTATGTAGTAAATAAAGTAATAGAAATATTTAGAGAAGTTGCTGAATCAAAGGCAGCTGAGTGAAGGTGCACAGCAATAATAGCACAGTACAGATAATAATGGAGGTATTGCCTCAAATAGAAACAGTGAAGAAAATGATATGCTTTGATTGAGAACAAAGGTACAAGGAGGTTTTTATCAGTGGTTATGCTACTGTGCCCTGCTGCTACACACTATGACTTGGAACAGTAGAGGGAGACCCAGGATGACTTGTTACATCATGCCTTGACTTTTTAAATTTTGCCTGAGGTGTTTTCAGACAGCTGAATTAACACGGAAAAGGGTACATGCCAAATCAGTGCTTCTGGCATTTAATTAGTACACTTCATTCACAATTTGTTCAATTGTGATGATTTCCTTTAACTGTTTGGGGCACAGTAGGATAGAAATTGTAATCAACAATTTTTTGAAGTATAATCAGACAAATGATTTTTAACAAATAGTCAATTTATTTTTTATAAATAGTCAAAGTGCATTGCTGCCTTAAAAGTCTGAGAGAAAAGCCATATCTTTGAAATGAGGAAATTTGCATCTAAAAGGCACCTTTGGCTCAGTCAGCTGTGTTGGTAGTTACTCAGTGTCACTTGTTCCCTGTTAAAGCTTAACCAGTTTGCTAAACTAACATCCATCTAAACCACTGAAATGTAAAGGCTTATATATTAAAAAGCTAATGCTAATTTTCTCTATTTATCATATCCTGATTTTTTTCATAGGTAAATGTGAAAAGACTTGAAAACTTTGTTTCTGTTTCCAGAAGATTCACTGTAGTTCTCCCTCACTTGAAATATTCTGAATTTTTTGTCTTAGTTTCCTGCAGTGCTCTAGTAAATTAACAACTTTACTACTTAGCCCGAATAGCTATGTAAGAGTGACGTTCATGCAGTTCTGCAAAGAAGTTCGTAGGTGTGTTCCTTCTGTGGTCACAACAAGAAGCAAGTGTGGGCAGTGAACCATCAGTGATCTTTGTAATGCTGTTCACCAGTGTCCAGAGACAGTTTGGGCCAAGTCTGAAGGTTATGTTTCCTTAAGGGGGCTTTATCTCTTAAAAAATCTTAAATCTCTCAACTTGTAGATAGAAGAGCAAATCCTTTTCTCTTACAGCTGAGGTGTATTCCTGGGGTGTGTGCAAAAGGGACATATTAAAATAATCCTTTGCCTTTTCAAGAACTGAAATTCTAGATTTGGATATAAAAGTCCGTATTGTCATGTAGTTAGCAGCTCTTGAGAGGTTTGTTTAAATAGCGGTGCTCACATCCAATGCTCACATCGCATGTGTCTGAACTTTTCTTTTGAGACACTGGATCTATAGAAGCATGTAAAACCAGTTTTTCTGAGATTTGAAAGTACTGAGGAGATCAGCTATTGATGGGATTGGATTGCCAGCTCCTTTGAACCTCACAGAAATACCCTAATGCTACCACAGAAAGGATGTAGTTGCACACTAGAGGAACAGATAGAATGTGCACAATGTGGCTTGGGGTAGGGAGGGGATAGGACTGGTGCCATAGGTTCAGTGCTGACAAGAAGTACTTGTTACCATTTAGGTTTGCAGGAAAGTTAAATGTTTGCTTTTCTGGAGGGATCCTGTATAAACAGTGATGAAGTAAAAGAAGTCATGATGGAGCTATTAGTCTAAAGGTGTCTCATGGGCTTGTGTGCCACCTGGCTTCTTCTGGAGCTCCTTGTGTAGCTTGTAGTTTTGAACAGCTTTGAAACATGACTTGATTTAGTGATGACTTGTGTGCTCCAATATGACTTGGAGTGAGTGTTTAGTGATGCTGACAAATGAGAAATATCCTATTTGTCTTAAAGGCAAGAAGTGCACCTTCTGTTAAAATCTGTTGCTAGCATAACCACTTGTGGTGGAAAGACATTTTCCTGGCATTAGTAGATTACTTAGATGGTAATAAAATAAAGTAGATTACTTTACAGGATAAACTTAAGAATTGCACCTTTTCAACATCTTGTCTCCCCCAGTACAAAAGCAAAAGGACACTTATCTATGGCAATTGTCCAAAACAGTGACAGTATCCCATTTTTGACTATGAATGTGCAGTTAGCATTTCAGATTTTCAATTTAAAGATTCATCTTTTTTGAGTAAGTCTTCTGTAAAGATGAGACAATAATATTGGTGACTTTGTATTTTAAATATTTCTTATTTATATATATTTATCTTCTGGTCCTCATAAATCTACTGGCAGTGAATGTGATGGAAATCAGGCTATCATGATGTTTCTTTGACCAGTTACCTTGCTTTCATCTTAGGTCCTGTATTGTTTTATCTTTATCTCTTTAACTCTTTATCAGGTTTCAGTCCCAACAGGGATTTTCATTGGTAATGATACTTGTGGAAAACTTTCTGCAAACTAATTTTTCTGAAAAAGCCACAATTATGCCATTCTAATATTGTGAGGAATTTTAATTTGCTGAAATATGTGGAACAATGTATTTTCTTGACAGAAGGTATAGTTGTTTAAATAGTTCTCAAAAACAAGGGTTTGAGGAATGAGTGTTCTTCAGCAGAATGTGCGTGGCACGTTTGTGTATCTTTGACCTTTTACCTTTATTTTTCTTTTCTACTCGAAAGGTCAATGTTCTCTAGCACTTTTAACATCTTTTGTTTGTAGCAGCCACTGGATGCTCATATCTCCTTTATTATATGTTTTTGTGTATTGCAAAACAAAAATCAATAAATAGTATTTACTTAAGGGGCCATCTGGAAAGGCACAAAGACAGTGAGGAAAAAATTATCAGGTTAATCACAAAAGCCCACTATCTTTACTCCAGTTTTCAAACACAATGAAGACTATCTCAGTGGCTGAAAGTGTATTATCAGTGTTCAGATTTTTGCATCATTTGGTTACAAAAACAGTAATGGTAAAATGGCTGATGCAACTGCTCAATGGGTGCCTTTATATGATCCAAGCTTGTATTTATAGAAGAAATGTCTTCATTTCAGATCCAGGGAAATATTTTCCTTCTGGAGCACAACTTCAGAAACCACAGGCCCTGCAGGCAAGTAGGTATACATTAAATAGTAATAGCAATGCTATTTGATTACTTGCCCTCTTTTTGTATATTAATAGTTTAGTAATAGTGATGAAGAAAAACTTCTTACTCAATATTTTGATTTAACATTTTTTACAGTGTCAGGCTATGGAACTGCTTAGAACACTGATTTCTAGTTTTAATTATTTCCCTGCTGCTTCGGGAGTATTTAGGAAGGTTTCTATTGTGATACCCAAACCTTAGGTGTTCTAAAAATCATCTTGTTATTGAAAGTGCTCCAAATAAGAAAAAAAAGGATGCCTCATGTTTTATGGCTACATTTTGCTGAATACAGGTTTTATGTACTTGTGAACCAGCTGTACCTATCTTGAGTTGAAATGGTTCAATTGTAGTCCTCTGATAAGAGCCAGTGAGGGGAGCTAAATACTGCATGGATTAGTATTGCTGCTATTTAACTTCAAGGGTAAGTACTATTAGAAGATATTTTATGGCCAATAATAACCTAAGTGCCTCATTTAGAAGTAACTTTATACTGATTACAGATACTACTGTGGGCAAATGAAGGCTTGTGATTTTCATCAATTTTGATATCAACTAGCAGGGTTCTTGCTGTACCACAGGTCTGGTTGACAGCAACCTCTGTGCATGTATTGCATGTGCTGACACAGTGTTATGTGAGCCAAATAACCAACCTGCTGTAAAATTGCTTTTGGTTAAACAGGTCAGTTATGGACAGCACTACTTTGCCTGGGACTTTGTATTAAAATTCAGATAAAAGCTGTTTGGTGATTGATAAAGTAAAAGGGATGACAGAAGTAAGACCTATGCTGTTAATTTTCCCAGTTACCCATGTATGTTCTCCCACACCTGTGTTTCCTTGACTTCTTGTTAGGTCCCACCAGCCTTGGCTACTTCGTAAATCTTCAGCTACCATTCACTTACATTCTTTTAAGCCCACACGATACATCTCTCACTCTTATGTAGAGTAAGTTTGCTTTAGCTACAAGTTGCTTAGCTTGATTTCTTCTGTCAGTTTTTATTTTCCATTGTGTTCCTCTTAACACATGTTTGGACCAAGCTTATTGATTTGGTAGATGGGTGCTGTCGCTGGTATATTGATTCACTTGCAGTGTCAGCAGGAGTTGTTGGCAGAAGGATCACCCTTCTTTTGCTTGCACAAGTTGCAAGCAAACGTGGAATGTGTTCATCCCAGAGTTGTTTCAGTTTCTAAGTATATGAAACTATTACTATACTGCTTGTTGTTTCTTCTTGCAAAGTTACCGTACAGCTGCAGTACCTGTTTTTTTAAAAAGATCATGTTGAATTTTGGAGGGAGATTTGAGCAGCATGTGAAAATGCCAGAAGAATTTCCTGTGATTTAGTAAGAATTCTGCATCAAGAAATTTTTCTAGTTTTCCTTTGGTTGGCAACTGTCTTAGTATATTTTCTACTCAACAATCACATGGGTTGAATTGATGAAAAAAGAAAAGCCCAACCAAACAACCATACAGCTTGAATTTAACTGAAACTAGATACTCTAAAGATGACTATGAATAATTCAGTTTCCTCAGTTGTAAGGTAGATTAATTAATCCTTTAAATTTTTATACTACATGCAGGAATATAAAGGCCAGTATGCAAATAGGAGAGGGTAAAGTTGATAATTGAAGTTTAAATTTAGAATTTAAGGAATATCCTACTTTATATATTTATTACTTACTGGGCCAGCTTTTCAGCAGGTAAAGGACAATATAATGTATTTTTGCATGCTTTAAAGATCAAGTCCTTAACCACATATCATTTAGGATGTTCATCATCAAGCTGCAGGAAGTTAAAATAATACACTGTTTATCTCCTAGAACTTTAGTGTTCCTAGAGGGGAAAATACACTTGCATTATATTGCTATAGTCCTTTGTCTTCTGATGCATTGCTGTCTTTTATTTCTGTAATTTTATTTGTAGCTTGAAACTCTGTAGTGTATAACAGACATAAACTCTAACTGGAGATTGAATTATGATTGCTTACTTCTAGTGTGCAGGGCTTAAGTAAAGACTTGGAGACTATTTGGATGAAACTTCTCAAAACAGATTTATGCATGTGGCTGCTGTGAATATTCAGGAATGATAGGGAAGCTGAAGCTGTGTCACCCTCTTAAATTACCTTGGTGTAATGCTTAATGATTGTCATGGTGAGTGAATACTATTAATATGGAATAAAATTAGGATTTCTAGGGTATTTTAGGGGTACTTTAAGGTCATGTCTGTAGCAATAGAACATTTCTAGAGTAACTATGGGAAGAGGATTTTTAAAGCTGTTTTTAATTTTGTTCTATGTGCAGCAAATCACTAGAGATTAAAAATCTGTTAGTGACAGTTTGTTTTAAAAATATTTTAATTTAGAATTCCTGTTTTACTGTTTAGATTGGAGGAAATACACTATGTAGCATAATATATTTTTGTATATTAAACCTCAGTTGCAGTGTCTTGCAAATGTAAAACTTGCTGATGTAGTTACTGTTTTTTAATAGATCATTGACCCGTCAATCAGACTCTGACCATTTCAGAGATAAAAAGCTTGGCTTTCATTGGCTGTTAGGAATAGAGCACCTTTCCACAAATTAGGAAATGGTGTAATAATTAACAGGTATAATGGATATGTGCATTTAGGTTTCGGTTGTGTCTTTGAGTTTTAGCTCCTGTTATCTTTGGTATTGTTAGTTAACCCACTGTCTGCCTACTGCAGTATAAAATGGATTGGTTTTGTGGCAGTAGAATTTTAATAAAATTATTGATAGTTTTTTTCTCACCTTTTAAAATCTGTAGTAAATTGTTCTTTCCGACTTTTATTTATAACAAGGTGCAGAACTTCATTAACAAAACTCATTAAGTGAGTAATAATTCTGTTCTAAAGCAGCAAAGCAAAGGTTCTTTAAACAGTTTTACCTACAGAGAATTTAGATAAATTTTGATATTTTTTTCTTTCTGATTTACAGATTTAAATTAGGTACCGATGATTCCTAGTACAGGACATCTTTGACCCAAAAAGTCACTTAGAAATTGCCAAAGCAGGCCATTTAGTAGTGGACCTATTACACAGAAAGTCGGCAGAAGTCACCATTCCTAAGGTAATTTATGTTTTGAAAATATAAGCTATATTTTGATTGCAAACATTCATTGAGTAGCTTCAAGATTCAATTCCTTTGGTGTGAGCGTAGAATCATAGAACAGCTTGGGTTGGAAAGGTTCTTCAAAATCAAGTTCCAAACCCCCTGCCATGGGCACGTTTCACTAGACCAGGTTGCTCATCCAACCTTGAATGTACTGGCACTGCTAAATGTGAATCAGAAAAGCAAATCCTAAGTTTAGAGAAGTTATAGAAGTGGAAAGTTAAGGAAAACTTTCTGAATTTTTGTGTAACTTGTAAACCTTTAAATATGTCAAAAAGCAAAAGAGAAGTGATATTTGAAATGAGGGGCTTATAAATTACTGTATAACTGGACATTTATCAATTTACCATTTGAACTGATAGTAACATTTTCTATTTGTCACAGATCTGTTACTGAGCTTTTTACATCATGTATTAGGTAGCCTTTTATCTACAAAACTTACTAACATGATTTCTGTAGGGATTCAACCTCACTATCACTTTGCTTTGTCTTTCCCTTACCTGATCCACTACTTCAGCATTGACTGTAAATTCTGTTCTTCTGGTTATTTGTATATTACCCTTCTTTCTATAACTCAGTGCTTTCACAGCTTTGGGTATTGTCCTTTAAAAGTTAGCATTTTCTGGGACTAAATTTAAACATACAACTGCAGAAGTTTGGACACTCCAATGTTTTGAGCATAAAAGTGAGCAATAAAAGTGAGCAATACCAGTCAGTGGGTTTTGTTTTTCTTCGTGCTTTGCCTTATCTAATTTTAGTGCTTGTACATTGCTTTTCCAGTGACAGCAATGATACACCAGAGATCAGTGTTCTGGGATGTTTATGGTTTTTCCATGTTACAACGAGCGTTGTGAACGTGCAGATTTATCGACCCCTAGTGGGCTTGTTGAGAAAATGGTTGCTAATTTAATTAGTGCTAAATTTAAAATTTGCATATTTTTCAATGCTGCATTTGTTTCAATGGTCTTTTCCTTCTATTTACAGCTGGATTAGCTCTTGAATTTTTTTCTGGTGTTCTCTACATCTGCAGAATTGCCTATTGGAGCAACTTCTATTAGCATCAGCACTCCCAAAACAAGTAGCTGTAAATCAGCATTTTAGTGAATAGCTATAGCTATTTCTGCATATTTTAGAATTATAATTACACAGCAGAAATTTTTAAAAATAAAAGGTCTTCTTTTTGTATGCTGTGTAAGTGGGCTTATTTTTAATTAGCTAGGAAAGCCAGTAATTTCTTGAGTAGCTTGATACTACATAAATTAATTAAAGCAAATCCTAAATCGCTTGCTCAAGCTTTACTGACTTCTTAGTGGTTTTTAAAGAATTATAATTTATCAGTGATAGCGTGAAACAGAAGTTTTGTGTCAAAACAGCATGTAAAATATTGAATTTCTAGCAAACTTTAATTCTAAATAGCTGTAGTGTTTTAGTCATTTAGTTGTAACTGTAGTTTTCTGGGTGATGAAATGATCTCCTGACCATGCTGTGAAGATCTTATATTTATTTCAGATGAATTAAAATCAAATGAAGTCACATTTGACTGTTTAATTAGCAATAATAAAGGAAGACAATAGGTCAATAATTAAACTTAATTCCAACTTCACTATAATGTGTTTCCATGAATCAGAAGCTAGGTGTTGCTATGAATTTATTTTTCTATGCAAGTTTGACACAAATGTTAAATATTTCTGAAATAAATTCAATTTTTTAGATTTTGTCTATTTTTATAGGCTTTAAGTAGTCAAGTAGTGTTTGAATCAGTTAAACTAGGAAATACTCCCATGAATTTTAGGTGTTTTTAAAATTGTAAAGAAAAAGTAAAATTTTTTTTTGCATTCGCTAGTATTTATTATTGTGCCTATTGCATAAACCATGTCATTTTAAGTCAAACTTACACAGCAGTCAAAAATGTTAAAAAGACCTCAAATTCATATTTTTGTGGGAGCACCCAGGATTCCAAGCCTGTTGGAGGGGATAGAGCAAAGCAGTTCAGCCCCTACTGGTGAGAAATGGAGAGAGCTGCGCTGTTTGTGTGATACCCGTGGGTTTGTTCCTGTAAAGGCCCAGGGTGCTGCTGCCCCCTCAGTGCCCCAGGCACAAAGCTCCACACTCACAGGGGTCCCTGCAAGTGGGGACAGTGCTCAGCAGGGCAGGTTCACGGGAAAAGAAGGAAAGGATTTGACATCTCCTGCCCCTGTGGCACTAACTTGCACACCTGAGAAGAGCTCAAGTTTAACTTACTCTGATTGTCAAGTATCCAAAGGTGGATTTACACCTGCAGATGTAAATCAGGCTGCAGATCAACATCTGCCCCAGAGCTGTACAGAATCAGCTGGACAAGAGAAACCATCACGTGCCTGCTGCCCAGAGCCCACTGAGAGAAAAGCCAGTCCTTTGGAGGTTAACAGCTCTGACATTTCTGCTTTGGTTGCCGGTACTGAACGGGTCAGCATCCATCTGCAGTCTGTGGGACTTCAGGCAGGTCACAGAAGTGAGCACCGTGAATGTCTCAGTCAATATTTGGATGTGTTTTTTCAAAAAAGTCAGGAGTCCAAACCAAAAGAACCAAGTGACTGTGCGGACTTTGCAGTGTCAGCAGACACTGAATTTCGTAGTGTGGTGACTTCAAGTCAGGTGGCTGTTTTTGCACAGAATGAGATGCAGGAAAGAATTGTAAAGCTACCAGAAATGGAAGCAGGCAAAAAAGCTGAAGAACGACAGTATAGTCACTTGCAATGTGATTCTGGTGTTGGGACATGTACTACTAATGTGACTGAAAATGAATATGAGGAGGATGGAAGTTCTCTTGAACTTTTCAGTTCTGAGGATGAGGGGGAAAATGTTTGGATTAATGCTACAAAACAGGAAGAAAGTGCTCAGGAAAATGCAGACGAGTTTCAAGAACTTAATGTTCCTGCTGAGCAATTTGTAAATGAAGTCCATATTGAGCCATTGAGCTCTGGAATACTGTGCTCTCAAGGGAGCTGTTCTCATAAGAACTCTTCTAAAAGACCCCGCAAGTATGAAGATTCCTTTCATCTTTTTCACTCAGCATTTAAAAGACAGCTGAAATCCAAGAGAGCTAAACTGAATTCTTCTCCACCTGGTTCTGGGGTGAGAGTGGATCCAGACAGGATGACAGAGTTCAAGAAACTCCAAAAGAAACTATCACTACTTAAGAATTGCTGCAGCAAAGATCAGAAGTACAATATCTTAGTCACAGCTGTACATCCTTGTCATATCAAAGAAATACAGCTGAAGACTAAACCAAAATCTTCTTGTAAAATTCCTGTAGCAACAATTGTTGTTATTGACCAGTCAGAAACTGAGAGAAAGGTGGTGCTATGGCGTGGTGCTGCATTTTGGTCCCTCACTGTGTTTCCTGGGGATATTGTATTGCTTACAGGTGAGAGTTCTTTTGTTTGCCTTTTTAAAATATGGATCTTTAAAATTCCTAAAAGTTCTACTCTAAAATGTTTGAAGTAGAAGAGTGTAGCAAGTAATTTGGAACTATGGCTAAGCATTTTTACATCACTTACATAATTTGAGTTCTCAGTCATCTTGTCAGTGGGACAATGACTATTCTGTGGAAGTTTGCCCTCAGACTCTGCCATGGGGAGTTAGGGTATTCTGTAAGGTGTCAATGTTTTAAAACAGTTGTTCCCGAAAAGTACAAGTGCTGCTACAAACCAGACCTAAGCAGTGTCTGCTAGGAGGCTAATGAATTTGAGAATTACATCAAATTAATGAGAAAATTTTATTAACTCATTGTAAATGGTGTTGGTAGGATTTTAAAAAAAAAAAATCATTGTGTTTCCAAGTGATCTCTTTCAAACCCTGTGCCTTGCACATCTGTGTATAAGATGGTTATATAGTCAAGAAAAATGTGATGCACTTCAATATTGTCAATTCATGAGTTGATAAGGTTGCTTTTTTTCTTGCAGATATAATAATGTATGAGAATCCTTGGTATGGAGAGGTCATGCTTCAGTCTACATTTACCAGTCAGTTACTGAATCTGGGGAACTGCTCAGCTCTCAATCCAGAAGAATGTAAGATTGTAGTGCATATATTACTATGAAAATCACAGTAAAAGAGCTATTTTAAGTATCCAGTTTTGTTGGCAATGCCTCACACATGGGATAAAATGGAGATGTGTGCAAGGTATAAAAGATATGAGCATAAGATGTAGACATGACATCAGATAGGCATGTGGAGATCATGGTAAAGTTTGGTGTCTACCTCTCTGAATTCTGAAAAAAAATTAGTTTAGGAAACAGCAGTTATCCCAGGAGTTATCCCAGGACCTGGCCGTGTGATGTTTGAGATTTCGTGAGGATTAATTTTTTTGCAAAAGGGAATAAGTAGATCCTTTCAGGGGAAGTGATTAATTGCAGGCCATAGAACATTGGAGACTGAGGGGAAAATACTGTGGAAGTATCACCATTGTTCTTACTGTCTTTGTGATGTCCACTGTTGTGATGCCAGCTCTAGGCAGACTGAGGTCAATCATCAAGAACAGCTTTCTTCTTACCAAACTATGATACATGATTTTTTGGGTGTATTTCAAAGTATTGCACTTAGCTTAACTTCATCTGCCTCCTCCTGATAGTACCCTGAAGTACAGTTTAATTTCAGATCAAGTGTTATATATCTCAGGAATTTCTTACCTGAAAATTACTCTTAAACTGTTCTGATTTTGTCAGTGTAAAAATGTTCCAAGTCACAAGTTTTATATTTTTAAATGTGGACAACAGTATGACTTTGCCTTTTTCCATGTAAGTTTATCCTCTAGTGGATGGTGGTGTTCTCCATGGCCTATTGGCTTACATATCATCAGAATTTCCACACTTCAGAGACATTCCACAAAGACAAGTTCAGAGACTGGATGATGTTCGGTATGTGCAGTTAGATCAGCTCCAGCCAAATACTTTGGTGCACTCAATTCTGAAAATTGTCAGTATTTCTGTGTTAACAGGTAAGTTCACGCACTGAACTTAAATTTCTGCAGTAGATGAAACTTAAATAGTAATTTTGCAAGGCACAATGTTTCTCACTGCTTGACTTAAAGCTTTGCACAAAAATTTGATCAGATTGCACTATCATCTTTAATTAGTAGGATTCAAATTTCTACCCACATCATCAATATCATGTTTATTAGTTTTAAATGCAGCATTTTGAAGATAGAAATCTTCATAATCTGCTCTAGTAAATCTTGGAACTAGGTATTAATTAGATATTTCATCCAGGAGTTCTTCTTCAAAAATTATTTATGAAGAATGCTGGAGTTTTAGTGTGGAACTAAAACAAACATGCAGTGTCCTGGATAAGAGTGGTATAGAGATGTTAATTGTTGCAATTGTTACTAATAGTTCTTGTGTGCCTTTTACATTACTATGGTTTTCTTTTATATGAGGACTTCTAGAGAAATGTTTCTTCCACTGTATTCTACAGAAGTCATGGGAACTTCCACTTACAGCAGTTTCTGAGATTGAGTACAATTTCTTTCTACTCAATACAAGTCAGGATGAATGGGAGCTGAAAGATGCTCAGATACTTCCTTCTTCAAAGGGAGTTGCTGAATTACTGAATACTTAGATGGATAAAACTAAATTAGTAACAGAATACAGATTATTTCCTGTACAGAAGAAATTGTAGGTGTATTCTTTGCTTTTAATTGTAGTGTAAGATGTGATAACACCATGATTTCACCCTGATACTGAGGCACATGGGGTTTGTGTGCTTCTATGCTTTTTACTCTAGAAGTAATGTCATTTCAATTCCTTTCAGAATCTGTGTACAGCTACAGAGGTGGCAACCAAAAGAAAATTATTCTAACAGTAGAACAGAACAGAGATCAGCACTATAGGATGGTTCTGTGGGGAGCAGGGGCTGCCTGGTGCCCCCAGCTTCAGAGGAAAAAAGGTAAGGTCCTTGTACCTGCTGGTAGGTGTAAAAGGATTTTTGTGATGCTCTTAGTGCCTTCTAAGTGTTCAACTGGTAACATTTATCCATGCAACCTTTAAATACTCCCCTTGGAGGGGTAACATATTATATGCTAATTCTAAGATGTCTCCTTTGTTTAGAAGCAGTGCCATCAGCAGCAGAATTTGAATGCCCTTTAGAAGATTGAGAAGGCATAAATATTTAAAAACATGAATCTGTATACAAGATGTACTTATTTGCATAGTGCCTGGTTATGTAACTATAAAAATCCATGAGTTAACTGTGTTACCAGTTTTGCTGGGTCTTCCTTATCATTGTCTGGTTCAGCATGAATTGCTGGGTTTTTTCTGCTCTTTTTTTCATCTTCTGCTTTCCACCTTACTCATGTCAAGCTTTATATCCTGATGGTCTTGAGATCAAGTCCAGCTGTAACTAAGTAAAAGCATCTCTTGCAAGAATTACATAGAATGTGTTTCAGCAGTGACTACTACCAAATTTTGATTTATTCCTAGTCTTGTTCTTTTAATATCAGTTAAACTAGGATAATTGCAGAGATAGAAGATTAAAAAACAGGGACATATTAAAAAATGGAAGTTGATTAATAACATGATTTTTTTTCCTCTGGGACATTGCCAGCATTAGCGCTGACAGCAAACTTCAGAGCTGGTTTCTTTTTCAAAAGGCTGAATTGTCTTGACAGCTGAATTTGGTAGAGGTGAAATGAAATTTCTGTTACAGGACAACTCGTGCAAAGTTTATAAGGAAAGAAAAAACGTACTTACATGTCATCACACTTAAAATGAAGTTGCCATAGCTGACCATATGAGAATGTCTTCTGATTTCTTTCTGAATCTTGTAAGTGACCTTGGCTTCCTATAAATTACCCATGGTATAGAAAGTAAACTCCTCTGTTTGTTTTTTGTTC
This sequence comes from Catharus ustulatus, assembly GCF_009819885.2. Lineage (NCBI taxonomy): Eukaryota > Metazoa > Chordata > Aves > Passeriformes > Turdidae > Catharus > Catharus ustulatus. The sequence continues at coordinate 26,980,821 of NC_046228.1, read as the reverse complement.
TGTAGACCACATATGGGACTTCAAATATCTTTTGGTCCGACATAGTTGCGTCTCAGGTGACTTGGAACTGCACACAACTCCATGGTCATCCTATGAGTGCTTGTTTGATGATGACAAAAGGGCAGTTGAATTTAAAGAAAAGTTTCAGAAAAGTCAAACATCCCGCATGGAGTTGACAAGGCTCTCGACACACCTGGAAGAGAAATGCTCAGGTAAATGTTATCCATAGCTCTGTAATGTCTGTTGTGCCATGCATAAGTAGGCAAAATAGATGCTCTGTTGATGAAGTAAGTTTTTTAAGGTAGTCCAGGTCTGGTTCTGAATTTATTCTGGGGGCTGCTGCTCTGTACTTGGCCAAACCAAATGCAGCCTTCATCCCATGAGTGCAATGGAGAGATAGGTGTGGTGTGTGGTGCCATGCAAAGACAGCTTTGGAACACAGAGGGAAATTCTGACTTTTGTTGTCCACACCAACCAGTCCAATAATGATGTAACTAATTACTGAAAGTTTATCAGTGTTTCTCAAAAACTGGAACTCTCTAAAGCAAGAGTAAAATAGCTGCTGCTATTGGAATCTTCTTACAAAAAGACAAAGAAGGCATTTTACACATACTCTCCCAGGTAAAGCTATAAGGTTGCTATGGTTTGTGTTAAATTCTAGGAAGTGATTAAAATCGTTCTTGCAGTATTTAATTCCAGTTTATATAGTGAAAAGCTGCATTGTTAAAGCTCTGCTTTTCAGTGTCTTTGAAACAGTAGGAAGAAAATCACTTGGAATTCTTTGCATAATTTTGATCTCTTATTCAGGCACCTTCTATAATGGCACCTACTGATATAGTACCTAAAAATGTAGTACTTTTATACATTTTAAAATAATATTTAGCCACCAGGATTTTTCACTGAATAAAATAGCTCTAAAAATGTGAGCGTGTGTTAACAAAGGGAAGAAAATGGAGAAAGTTTTTGATAGCGATTTTGGTTTTGAATCAGCTGTAGCCATTGATTTTGCTTTCAGTTCTAATTAAAAATTAATTCAGATTTGAATTTTTTTGTAGGAGTGATTCAAGTGAAAGCCCATATCTTGGAATTGAAGTTTACCATTTCCACTGGTCAGTACAAGCAACTCATCTTCTCTGCTGACACTTCACTGGAATGTGTTTTGGCTTCTCTGCCTATGATTACGTATGCAGGTTGTGCCAAATGTGGTTTGGAACTACAGGCAGATGAGAACATGATCTACAAGCAATGCATTAGATGTTTGCCTTACTGCAAAGTAAAAATGTTCTACAGGTAAACAAAATAGAGCTGAAGTAATGTGTATTGTTGGGGAGGCAAAACTTTCTCCATTTTAATTTCCCCTGTGTCTAAAATTCTTTATTTAAGGTGTGTTTTGCAATCTTTGTCTCTCTAATGAATTTTCAAGTTGTTCTTGAATTGCTATATTATATTGTCATTATTTATACATAATACTCTTAGTTTAAATCTAACTTTTAAATTTCTTTGAATACTGTATCATGCAGGAATGATGTTTACCCAGTACTGTGTCAGATAAAGCTAAGATGGAGTAGAAGCATGAGGACCAAAGGAAAACTCTGCAAGAATCTTGTTCCAGCCTAAATCTTAAATCTCTTGAATGCAGAACCATGTTTTTAACTGATTAGTCAGTTTGAGCTGTGCAGAAATAATATTAACAAATGTTTTCAATAAACCTTCTTGGAGAGCAGAGATAGTGAGTTATCACCAGATGGCACTGTAAGACACATATAGTCACACTTAGAGAAAACAACCTAAGTGGATCCAGTTGATGTAGGTACACCTTTATTAACTAATTGTTCAGTTCTCACGTTTATCTTGGGCTTTAGAAATGTAATTATCATAGTGACTAGAAAGACGTGTAGCTAGAGAATGTTTGTTGAGAAAACCATGGATGTAATAGAATTCTAGAATATGTAAATTTTCTATCTAAATTTCTTCTCAAATTCTTTCTAAACTCTTTCATAGTGAGCTTAATGAATTATTGACTTAAATACTATTATTTAATGAACTATGACTTAAATATCCTATTTATCGAACCAGGTAGTGACTTAGTATTTTTCATCTAAGCAAAATAGTCTTGCATCTTTGTGTGCTATTTGTTTTCCTATGAGGGGGGATTAAGTGCAAAGAGGCTTTTTTCTGAACTGAAAAGGTTCTCCCAGTCTTTCATAAGACTGTAAAATCTCAGTGGACGTGAAGGACCTCGATTTGCTCCTGCACAAAAGGTGGTAGAAAAATGATAAGGATTTCCAATGTTTGTATTCTCAGCATGGGAACACATCCAGATGTAGAATTTACATGTCCATTTTTTTCAGAGAAAAACCTGATATCTTTGCACTGAAATTTTCTTCTGATCAGTTTAGGAAGAACGCATCACCTTGGGAGTATTTCTTAGGAGAGATTTGTATTTGTTCAGTGGTTTGTGAAAACATTTGGTATTTGTTACAGTGCAAGAGACATACCTTGGTGTTATGTGGCTATAAAGGGATGTATTAAGACAGATAATATTGAGTGATATTGATACAGATGGTACAATTCCAAGTGATGTACCTGAGCTTACCTCCCTACTTTGCATTTCCACCACCTCCGTGGGCAATCCTGACCATCCTAACAGTGAAAAAATTCTTTCTAATGTCTAATCTGAGTCTCCTGTCTCAGTTTAAGGCCATTCCCTTATATATTCCTCAAACTGATTCCAGTGCTACAGATTTGACAGATGAGTACATAGATATTTTCTCATTTTTCTATTTCTTGGTATTATGTTGAGGAGTAGGATTAAACTGTAGTGCTTTTTAAAATTTTGCTTCCATAGAAAACAAAGCATAGCAGCTAACTTTAATGTAACGTTGTTTTCTGATCTAGGCCTGCTTTGATGACAGTAGAAGATGAAGGATATGAAATTTATGTTCATGTGGTGTCTGAGTTGGTGGAAAAAATCTTTCTCAACATTCCTGCAGACTGGCTGAAGAAATTAGTAGGTACTGATTCATGAATTAATTGTGATAGAAACAGGCAGCAAAGTTCCCAATGGAAGCAAAATTTTTAATCATTGACAGTTTAAAAAAACCCTAAACAACCAACATGAAAGAATATTTCAATGGCTGACTGACAAACTCAGAATTTCAGAGGAGAGGTTGCAACAACAGGAGGTGAGATGGTATGCATACCTATTATATAACTAAATAGTTGTAGTTATATACCTAAATATTCAATAACTAAATGGATTCCTTTTGTGCAAAATAGAGTCTCTTAGAAGCTTTTAGAAGTAGCTGGCATGTTTTTATGATGTGAAACATTGAGCTGTGTTTCAGACAAGCTTCACTTGATACATCCTGTCTGACTTCAGAGGTATTTTGTGATTCACAAGTGTTAGAAATTTAATGAGAAACAGGCTCAGCTCATTGTTTTTAAAAATTAATTAAAAATAAAAGCTAATTTTCTATTCAAATGTTGAACTTCACTTGCAGTCATTCAATGGAGATTCATGGAGGTGGAAATTGAATGTTAGGTGCTATTGTGAAAATCAAGTGTAAATTGAATTGTTTTGTTTTGCAGTGCCCTCTTCAGATGTAACCTACAGCATGATAGTAGCAGACCTGTGTCATTCGCTGCTGGCAGATACAGAAGCATCTTATTTGTTGGAAATCAGAAGCCACTTCGTGCTAGATGAGAACAGCTATCCTTTGCAAAAGGATTTCCATCTGATAAATTTTCATCTTGATCTTTGATCTCTGCACTAACTGAGTAACAAAGACAATAAGGACACACAGATGGGAAGCAGAAGAAAAATTACTTCACTGAAGGAAGCAAATCTCTTAAAAAATTATAATAAAGAGTTTTGGTTTTAACTTATGAAAAAAGCAAAACCTTCAAAAGGACTGGTATGGAATATCTACTAAATATATACTGCTGGAATAATACTAATGGATTTTCATAAAGTATATTTTTATACATGTATTTTTATGTTAATAATTATGTTAATAAACTCCAACAATTTCTTCTGTATCTGTTTTCTTTTTCTCTGCAGTAAAGTTCACTACTATTGAGGGACTGAATTTTCCTTAGACCTGGCATATTAGAGGAGGACAGACAGATTTCAGTAATATTTTAGTTATACAATTTTTATTTGTCTTACCCCATATGCTGTCTGTGGCTTTGTGTTTTTGTTTTGCTGTTGTGGTTGCTTTTCCTCTTAACAGCAGAATTTTTGCCATTTACCCTCCGCAATTGCTGCTGCTCTTTTCTCTTGTAAAACAGAATTGTCTTGTAATCATTCCACCTTCTTCAGCTCAAGGTAAGTCTCAAGCACAAGATCAGATGGATTTTATATAAAAGGCAGTTGGTAAAAAAAATTGCTCATTATGTGACAGTTAAAAACACTGTATTAGATCTCCTTATTTGCTGATGTTTCTTGCTTTGAAATAGCTCTTGTTCGGGAAGAGTCAAAAAGGGCTTCTCTCATTTATTTGCTCCACTGGATGACCGTGAGTACAAGTACATTGGTAAGTGCATTAGAATGTTTCTTCACAATTCAGCTGAAATTACTGAACACACAAGCTGGAAGTATTGTTACTTCAATGTTTAAGAAGAAAAGAGAAGAGGGCCATACTGTACATCAAGTCAGACAGGTGATTTCCCACCTTAGCGGTATTTGTTAACAGGCACTGGACATTGCCTGTGTCTTCTGCACAAGCTCATAAACCAGCTGTCTGGAACACTACTAACAGCTTACTTTATTGGTATGACTGAAATAATAAAAGACAAAATTTATTTGGTAAAATAATTTTATTCTGGTAATATGTAAACTGTATGATAACTGTGTAGCTTTTCTTCCCAGAACAAACGCGATAACTTTGCTTATCAAATTGGTTTGCAGTAGTTTTGTGGGACTGAAATTTGAATACAACTCTTTGGGGCTGAGTTGCTGCTATTACTCCTTTAGCAAAGATGTAATGAGGGTTGAGCACTTTGTCAAATTCGTTTAATGTAATGAATTCAGCTAATTTTGTATCCAGTGCTGCAATTAGCAAGACAGACTGAGGGTACCATGTGACATATCAGATGTTGGAGTCTTATCTTACAATTCCTTTGTGGTATCTTCTCATTCATAGTATTTCCTGTAGATAATAACAGTATTATCAAAATGGAAAGTGGCTTCATCTCCCCAGAGAAGCCTAATTTTTCTAAGATTTTGAATTAATTAATATCATATCCTGTTTGGAAGGAAGTTGGTTTGATTGCAGCTGTAGAGTGAACAATCCAGTCAACAATCCCCAGTGAACAATCAAGAAGAGAAAAATGTCCTATTTATTTTGATTAGGAACAATTGCTCTAAATTATTCTGCAGAGCAATATTTTACTTAATGAAGAAGACTAGTACTAAAACAGACACATGCCCAGGGGGCTTAGGCTTAAGCTGATTGGATTTTCAGTGTAAGAATGGTCATACTAGCTCAAACCCAAGGCTCTTGTAATCAATGCTCTCTCTCCAACAGAGATGTGTTTAGGGAGAAATATAAAAGGACAATATAAAAGGTCCTAATCTTACTGTCTCAGAGTATTCCAGTACTAGAGTACTGGAATAGCCTCCAGTCACTTGTGACTCTCTGACTTTTCTGCTTGTTCCTTTGTGTCAACTCAAAGTGCTGTACTTGGGGTCAGTTGAAAACATTGAACTGCAAGAAATACACCGTGCTGAGGGTTGTGAACAGCTGCTTCTGATGTGTGACCAATAAGCAGTGCCTTCACCTTTCCTGTTCAAAAGAGGTTTAAATATAATGCTGCTATTTTAAATAAGTTTTACATGTATTAGCCAGTATCTTTTGGGCTTTGTTTTGCCATGTTCGCTGGGCTTCTCTCACCTTTGGTGAAGCCACTCTGGTGGTGCCTGGTGTCATTATTTGCAATTTTTGGGTCATTTTGGGCTCTATCTACATGATGTGTGATCATTTGTGCCCAGAACTCATGACACAGTAGTGGAATTTACTAGTCAAAATAATTAATACTGAGACATCATGTTTGGCTGTTTTGTTTGCTCAGCTCTATGTTAATTAAATTTAACATTTATTTTAAAGAGAAGAGAGACTCCCAACCTACCAGGGACCAAGTCTTTATCTGTGTTGGGTTAAGGAAATAATTTATTTTATTATTCTCTACTTCGTGTACAAAATCTTGGCCAAGATTTTTGTACCCTTTAGATGAGAAAGATAGTAAGAGCTTTTCCATGTTAAGGTTGGTTTTTTTCCCAGTGCTGCTCATGTGCTGTGGCAGAGAGCATGCCATCGTTTCACCAGCTCCTTGGGCTTGCTGATCATCTCATTCCAGTGCTCCAGTTCTTTGCCACGTGTGTACATGAAGGGCCCAACTACCACTCGTCCCAGCAGAAGTGTTTCTGGGAAAAAAAGGAGTTAGTGATGAACACCTGTGGTGCTTCTCTGAAATCCTTGCCTTAATTAGAATATCAACCTGTATTTCTCCAAGTAATGCCTGTTCTGAAAGGTATTTTTAAACCAAAATATTCCTCAAGGAAATAACTCTGGACTTCAGGTTCTGTAGCTTCTACCTGCTGAGGTGTTCAGCATTAAAAGGTAGGGCAGTAAGTGGGTGTTTAGTCAATGCAGGCCTGTCCTTTTGCCTGCAGTTAAACAAACCATATTCAAGACAGAAATATATACATCTGCTCTGCCTCTTTACCTCAGGTTTATTGTGGAAGTGTGCCCTAATTTTGGGCATCAGCAACCTCAGGATTCATACGATGCTCTGGCTTCACAAAAAAATAAATGCAGTTACAGCTGGGAACTGTAATATGTGTGTTGCCACTGTAAGGAGCAGATTGTTTACTCATGGCTGAGCTTTTCAGATATGAATGGGGAAAATTATTGAGATCATATTTGCACTGCAGGGAAGATGTTTTTCTTGTGAGCAGTGGAAATACTGAATTCTGATTTGCTTCTGTAAGCAGAACTCCTTAATGGATTCTCTGACAATTATAAGAGGTGGCCTCAAGCATCGGGTTTTCTGCCAGGGAATGGGGATGTTTGCTAATCTCTTTTCTTTCTCACAGCTGAGAGAATTAAAATTCCTATTCCTCTTTCAAATTTGCTTAGAGTGAATGGCCACAAAACTTTGGAGATTGTGTGTTATACACAGAAGTGTGTGTTATACACAGAAGTGTTCAGATAAGCTTGTTTTAATAGGATACTGGAATGAAACTAAGGCACAGCACCTTGTACTGGCATTGACTAGTGTACAGTGATTTTATTTATATCTTCCAATAAATTTAGCCTCTGAAAGAGAGACATACGCTTAACTACAAATAAGTTGTTCTGCTTTTAAAGAGCCTTTGAAATACTCCAAAACTCTTACATGTTTTATGATTATTGCTGAAAAGGAATTACTTCCTCTTAGGTTTAAACATGTCTCAAATATGTAAGAGATTTGACACCTTGACTGTAGTAATTTATGACTGTAATAATTTATATAACTTACTTTCTCCTTTGTTACTCTGGAGCACAGATAGACTCAGGCTTGCTGTATCCAGCTCTGTCTGATCTGCCTTGAAACTGAAGGTTTCATTGTACACAGGATTGGGAGTTCCCAGAAGAGCTGCTGTCTTTTTACTTTTGATGAATTTATTATGGTTCATTAGTGAGACTTTGACATACACACCTTGGAGAAAAAGAAATTCAAGACTAAAAGACATCATCAAGAAGCAGTTGGGAGATGGCTTAAGGAATTTCTTCCTTTTGGGAGTCAATATCAAGTATAACATCAGATTGTGGAAGATTCATGGAACACACATGACAACATGAGATAAAGAGAGTACACAAAGTACTGAGGATGCAGTTTTGCAGTGCACTTTCCAATATAAGTTGTTAAAATAAGCAGCCATATTCTTACCCTGCATCCTTGATCTTATGTTTCTGTGCCTTCCCTTCATCTGATGGAGACTTTTTTGAAGGCTTAATTTGTTCAGTCAAACTTCATAGTTGATGTGTGCATATAGAGGACTAAACCTCTTTTCTTTTTAAATGGTAGGTGTATTTTGCATTTATATTGTTAAGCGTCAAAGCCCTGCAAGGAATCACTACAGATGGAAATACAAGTTTGGTTCTTCTTCTGTTTTTGCTTTGAGTGTTGGATTTTAAACAGCATTTTGAGGTAATTTGAGGCCAGGGACACATGAGTATGCTGTACCAGAAAAAGCCCTTTGCACTAAGGAAGAAAATTGTGACTCCATGCCATGGTCCTTTGAACAATAGCCAGGCTGTCCTAAACTGGGATTTTTTTCTCCCACCTCAGTTCCTCACAGGACAGCTGTTCAACAGTTGTCCTGCAGCTGTTACCTCTGGGAATTTGACTTGAGGCAACTGTAAATGTCAATTGGTTGAATGCTGAAATGCTGCCTTCTCTGGACTGGAGAGAGTAAAAGGAAGTTGCTGTACTAAAACAGGAGAAAAAAGTTACCACCAATTGCCACAGGACAAACCCTTTATGAAACAAACCCCCAAACATAGCAAAACTAAGCTATCAAAATCTAATTGCCTTAGGGTAAAATATGGCTTGTTTCCACCCAAATCACCAGGATGTTTATTTGTTCCTGTTCAGAGTCCCACAGCAAAAGCCTGGGTGGACAGATGAGGAAGGAGCAAATTAAAACAGGAATTGTGAAGCTGATAGCAGGGAGGAAATCCAGCTTACCAAGAGCAGGGTTCTCCTCGTGGAGCTTTAATCCCCTTGCCCTCAGAACCACCACAGTGAGACGGCCCAGGTAGTCATTGTAGCTCAGGGAGAACTGGATATCCCCATGCTCTGAAGGAGGCTTTGGAAGCAGAACAACACGTGTCAAATATGTCTGAAAAACTCTCATCGTGTAGTTAAATGGGGAGACAAATAATTTTTAATGCTAATGGTTTCTGTCACACTGAGGCATGTGAGTGAATTGTAATGGCTTTATTTATGCTGTTGTAACATTTGATGGAACCAATTAATCAGCCTTCCTAACCCTTGGAATTGCTCTTTTACAGGGGATATCTATTTCCTTGCCTCTTCTGCTCTTTTCTGCTCTTACTAACTGAAAAGCAAAAGCAAATAACAAATGTTCTTACGTGACAGCCTCCTAATTCATGTGACATTTTCTAAGCATCTGGGTAATCCCTTTACACCTGCTGTGGGCATCTGCAGGTTGGTAAGATGGGAATTTCGATTCCAAATGTTTATGAAGCACTTTTGCACTTGAGCTGCTTGGTAGAACATAGTTCTACTACAGCTGTATCCTTCCAATACTTGTAAGATGACTGAAGTCCCACAGTGCCAAGCAGCCTAGTGTCACATACCTCCAAGTTTTCTTTTTCCAGATCTCTCCATATGACTAGTTTGTTATCCTCAGTTAATGCTTCATTTTTTAGTGGGAAGATAACTTGGCCTAGGAGATGATGCTTCTTCTGTTTATCAACATGATAAACCAAAAACTTTAATGTCCTTTGAAGCAACATTTTACTGGAAACCTGTACAGGAAAAGGAAGAATATTAATAATTATAAAACATTGACACTTTTCTACTCTAGCATGACTTCAAAAGAAATATTTTTCAAAGTGTACTAAGAGTAGGTGGAGATTTCCTTTAATTATTTGAAGTCTGCTTTTAAAATTTGTCTAAAGTTTCAGCTATGCAGAAGTCAAGATCGAAGCTAAAATACAAGTTCATTTGAAATCTATTAAGCTAGTTAGTGTTTTTTTAGCTCCTGTGGATCTAGTGCTGTGTGATGCATTCACTTTCAGACACAACTGCTTAGACACTATAAACATTTTCTTCAGTTGTCCAAAACACAAGCCTTTTTTTTTTTAAAGCTTTTGTCTTGTGATGTGTGCTGAAAGCCTCTTAGCATTTTTTGTCAGAATTTCATATTTTATTTCCTTTTCCTTCAAATTTGGGGGAGTAATTGTAGGCTGCACCACTCTTCTTTCTATTATTCCTGTGATTGTACCTTGTTAGTTGTTGTTGCAGTCTGCAACTGGTGACTCTGCTGTTTTTGGGGACAACAGACACTTCCTGGCCTTTAGAAAATATGGGAGGAGAGATTGCTTTGGTTTCCAAATGTGTAAGGTACCAAGCTGTACAAATAGCAGCCCAGACATTCCTCCCAGGTTCTGCTGTCTGGCCTACTTCCACAGCAATGAAACTAAGAGCTGTGAAAGCAATATATCAGTATTGGCTCCTTCTGGAACTTCTGGGCTGAACTGTTCAGCTGTAGTTCAAACTGGAGTTTTCATTATTCCCAGGGCAAGTTCTGGAATCCTTAACTTTGGTACAGACTAGAAGTAAGGTCAGTCCGGAGCCACATGCTTCTATAACCCAGGATCTCCAGAAGCTGCAGTAAAAAGCCCTGTCTCTGGTGGAAACAACTTCTGTCTTGGTAGAAACACTGCAAACATACAAACATGTACTGTAGTTTGTGAAGTTAGTATTTCCAAACAAAATCTGCCTTATAAAAAGAAAAAGTACCTGGAAAACAAAGTTTTCGTCAAACTGCGGGTTAAGAGTTTTACGTTTTGTTTTGGACTGCAGGTAGCTTCTTTCATCAGGCAGCAGGTAGATTTTCACAAATGGACTACAGGAATCGGCAGGAGGCTGCAGCTTTCTGACTTTGATCAAGGAGACCAGGAGCCTTTCTGACTCTTGCTCATATTCTATCGAGAACCAGAGGCGGCCAATGTTGCCGTCAGGAAAATCCGTTTCGCTTTTGTCTTCAGGAAACTTGTACAGATCTGGGTTAATGGTCCCTACAACATAAGCTCCAGCTTCAAGAAAAGACAAAACAAACATCCTCAGATTAGCCTCAAGAAAGAGCCATTGCAGGCATTTTTATAACCACTGCTGTATTTGGGTAATCAGATTACTCTCTCTTTATTAAGAATCCATTTTTGTAAGAATTTTGTATTTTATTTCTTTTTCCCTCAAATTTGGGGGAGTAATTGTAGGCTGCAGCACTTTTCTTACTCCTGTCATTGTACTTTGCTAGTTCTAGCTATTTGTTGTTGCAGTCTGCAACTAATGACTCTGCTGTTTCTGGGGACAACAGACACTTGCTGGCCTTTTCAAAATATAGGAGGAGAGATTGCTTTGTCTGCCAAATGTGTAAGGTACCACAGCACTGGGATCAAAATGACTACATTCTTGCCCAATTCTTATATATAAAATATACAAATGCATAGAGCATTTAGGGCTTGTGCTGTGCAATGCTATCTCTACTGTGCCCCCAAGATACATGCTTCATAACAACAAAGTCACCCTACCCTTAAAAATAGTCCCATTTTTGCAATGCCATACCTAAAGAATGAAATGAGGACCGTGGCCCACACTGAGAGGTCATGTAGGGGTCCCTGTCTTCCTGAACCTGTTCTTCATTCGTCAGGTGAATCCAGTTTCGCCCATGCAGTGTTGGTGGAATGATAAATGGAACACTTCTGGATCTGCTCAAGACAACAGCACCTATTGACTCTTCTGGTTTAAATGTGGAAACCAAACTTGGTAAGAGTAGTAATTTACTGTTCTTATGTCACAATGTAAAAATTCTACAGCCATGCAAAGGTAAAAATAAAATCAAAACCATATAAAATCAATTGCTTAATATATAAAAATCCAGTGAGGCACATTAATTATTCTGGCAGATTCTTCTCTTTCCCTGTTTTCTTCCCTTTAGAATTTATCTTTCAAAGGAAAGGAAAAATTAACTGTAGCTGCTTGTTTTAGAGCCCAAAAACCCTGTAATTATTAATTCTCTAAGATAATCTCCTTCCTGAAGTCCTATTGTTTTTGTTATTAGACTAGAAATTACTCTGGAAAATAGGCTGGGATTGTCACAGTAACTGGTGTCCATGCACCAATTACACTTGAATGTATTCTCCCTTTTAGATAATCAGAAATAATCATCACTTTCATAGTTAGATTATCCTTTTCCTAAAGGAACAAAACAGAACATGACTGATGTTTTCATACAAATTTTCTGTACATGCATATATTTGGATCACCTGTTCATTTGACAAGTTGAAATAAATTACATAGTGTACGCTTTAAAAACGAAATGAAAATACGTACCTTGTGCTTTTTAGTTGAGTTTCAGAATTTGCCTGATCCTGAAAAATGGCATTTGCATTGGTTGTTTTGACAGGATTGATGAGCTTTTCATAGGAAATGACACGGCAAATTTTTTTCCAGAGCACATACGTAGTTATTCCAAGGAGAACAAATAAAAGGATCCCTCCTATTATACCTCCAGCCACAGCAACTGCTTGTTCTGTTCAAACATAAAAGCACGTAAAACATCATAGGAAGATCAAAGTTAAGTATATTTTGGGTGTAGACAGAAATATTAAAGGTAACAAAAAACATTCCCTTTTTTTTTTTTTTTTAAATGGAGCATTCAGCTCCGGTGGCAGTGGCAGGTTGCAGTGTTCAGAAGCCCTGGCAGTTCCTACGGTGTAGGAGACTACACACATGAAAAAGCCCTAAATGCCAAAGAATTGTTCAGGCTCTTGTTTTGCATTAGCATTTACCTTAGCATGGCAGAAGAGCTAGAACTTCCATGGAAGAAAGAACCAGGAGTGCCTAATATGAAAGTTACCATTATTTTGGTTTGGTTTGTTCTTGCAACGATTCATCTACGTTGAATTGAGTCTAGATCCTGGCATAAGGAACAAAGTAAAGCTATGAGTTGTTTTCTTTTTAAGGATGCATGTGTTTCCTGATCTGTGAAGCAAAAGGTTTCACCATTTCCTGAACCATGAGTACCTAAAGTACAACAAATCTTGTATATTTACTGTGAACAAACCAAAACCCAAATAAAACTTAATAAATGTATTTCATATTAATATGAGAAATTCTGTTGTGAGAATTTCTCATTAGACCACGGGACGATAGTTGATAATGGACTCAGTTCATTGTGTTCACGTGTTTGCTGAGAATGCTGGAGTGACAGGCTGCAAAGATTATTTTGCTCTGTACCTACACTCTAGAATTATCTTCTACACTGCAGCTGTGGGAGGCAGCTCGGGAGCAGCTGAGTACCTGGGTACTGACAGTTCTCAGGTCTGCCCTGAAACTGAAATAGTGAAGTGACCTGGCATTTTCTTAAAACTGGTGTTGAATTTTTTCCTCTTCTCTGCTTTTAGGTAGAGATAACTGTGATTATGCTTTATTCCTTTTGATGTCTGTATTTGGTAGATTACCTTGCAGTTAGCTGTCTCTATACAATGGTACAAGTAAAATACAGAAAATACATGCATAATATAATCAGTTAACACTAGTGATAGTTTTGAATAATTCAAAACTAATTTCATTTAATATAGTTTATTCATGAGAGCTATAAAGAGTACATGAGGTGAGTTACAAATACACATATTGCTGATCTTTTTCAGTGTTGCCCTGTTGCAATAAGTGACATGAAATGTCCTTCAGCTACAGAACACTTAAGTAATTACCTTATGCTGTAAAATTAACCTGGCCATAGTGCCTCAAGGCCTTAATCTGATCCTGACTCATTTTCCTGCATTTGGTAGAGTCAGCAGAGCCCGGTTGGTTTTGCAGCTCCCCTCCAGGTGTGTTGCCTCTGCAGGAATTGGCTGTCTGCTTCCCTGAGTCACATAATCACTCCTGTCTCCCAGCACCACCATGGAGCAGCCACCCTGCTCACGGCTGTACCACAGCAACAGCACTTTGCTGTCCTGGCAGCTGGCAGGCGAGCTACCCAGTTCCAGCCTCAGCCAGACTGTTAGTACAGTCTTTATTCTGAGGAACAGGAAACAAGCACCTACTTGGTGTGGGTTAATATTAATATGGAGACAAGTCTGGTTGTGCCATGTGGGTAAATTGGTTTTCCTTGCTAAGAATGCACAGTATGAGGAAATGCATATGAGCATGGGAATTTTGTGTGTTTGTTCCTTTGAGGTTTGCAGGGTATGCTCAAATATATCTTCAGTCATACACTTAATATATATGTCAATATATTTTATTGCATCTCTAAATGCCAGATGCAGAAAAAAATGCTTAAGTTTAATGCCCATGAACATAATAGAAATTAATTGTTTTCTTCATGTAGGTGCGCTATAAACAACACATATATCTACACGGCTGGTAGTTTTACTGTCTGACATAAGTATCTGAACGGTTAATATTTCAGATCTTTGTTTAACTTGTCCATTCATGAGTCTTTGATGCTCTCAGCAGCAGTCCTCTGTTCCCCTATAGCCAGTTTGTCACCATTTACCATTAAAGACAGTAAGATGAGGTGTGTATTAAATTTGGAGTAAGAAAATTAGTTTCCAGTCTTAGTTATTAAGTTTGTACGTATTGAATTTGTTCACTACAGAATGGTGTTAAGTATTTATGATAGTCATTGACTCAAATTCTGGGTTTGTTTAAATTTTACACAGTAAATCTATAAGGTAAAGTTTTACTCATTTCAGTAGTTACCTGTAATTTAATGAGAGTAAGGAGAATTTGTCTCACTTTTAGACCATCTTATCTGATCAGATCAGCAACAGAACCAGTGGCTCAGGGCACAATGTAGCACTAGTCACAAAATCGACCAGCGAGATAAGTTGCATCCATTGTGTGCAGGGAGAAAAGATGTATATTTTAAAATAACTCCCTGCCATCATGAGAAATTGATGTATTGTATTCTGCTGTGGTACAGGATTGTGGCAGCAGGAGCTGGAAGAGACCTGTTGGACCACTTACTTCATCTCCCCCCACCCGAGCAGGGGGACTGTCTCCTGCTAACACGTACCAGGTTTATCCTAGCACGGAGGAGGTGTCTCCTCTGGGATTGCATCCCTTTTTGCTTACTGTCTGATTATATGCTTTTGATGAGCTTCACTTCGCAGTAAGTAACTTTCGGAGTTACGAGCAGCCCATTCTCCACCAAGAGTTTTAATCCCTGTATAAAGACACAGCCTAAGCGCACGTACAGTATAAACTAAATAACCGAGAGGAGTGGAGGGAAGACTCCGCATTCGCTGTGCCTGTGTCCAGAGCCGAGCTGTCCCCTGTCAGACCTGCAGTTCCAGGCTGCTTTCCCTGGCCGGCTCCGGAGGGAGACCAGGTGCGCAGGACGGGTTGGGGCTGATGCTTTAGCGAGCCTTCCCCGGGGCCATGTGCCCGGCCGGGCTGCAGGAGGAGCCGGGCACTGCCTGCCTGCCTCCCTCCTTCCCTCTCTGCCTGCCTCCCTCCCCGCGCCCCGGCACTCACCGGGCATGGCAGCCGCCGCTCCCGCTGCCCCGTCCGAGTGCTCCCCGCCGTGCCGTGTCCGAGCGCGCTGCCCCTCCCCGGCCCGCCCCGCGGGGCGCTGCGGCACAGCCCGGGAGCTCCCGGAGGCATCTCCGGCGCTGTCGGAAGAAAAGAAAAGGGACACGTTCGGGAAAGATTCCGCGCTGTGCCAGGCTCCCCGAGCCCCGCCAGATACTGGCGATCTTCTGTGGAGGGAGAGCTGGGAGCGTAGGGAATTATGCTGGACATTGTGCTGCAATGATCTGTTTTCAGCCCTGAAAAGGCACCTGGGCCACACTGACGGTGTGAGAGAACTCCAAAAACTGCAGTTATACTCAGAAAAATTCTTTGTTGTTAGTGGCTTAATTCTGAATGTTCACGTGGGCATGAAAGCAGCGTGCATTTCTTTTATATCTTTAACAAAATATGTAGGCACAAAGGAACACTATCTCTTTAGACGATTGCAATTGCAGCCTTTCCTATTTGTAGTTATGAATGTAATCATCTTTAATCTCTGAGTGTGTAATAAATACAACCAACTAGATCTTGACCAACCAAATTACTCATTCATAGTTCAGAAACAAAGTATTTGCCATCACTTCTTGTCTGCTAATGCTGCTTTCACAGCAAGACCTTAAATTTAACAGCTGTTTGTATCACACGTTTTCATTACAGTCATTGCATGTATAGTGCATAGTGTTATTTAATCTAAAAGCCAAAGAAATGCAAAGGAATTAAAACCAGTAGCATCCTAATTAAATATCCTGTTACTGTGGAATCTCAGAATTCTTTTCATTGCATTTAAAATGTTTGCTGTAAATGTAGCATTATTGCATTCTATTAATTTTGAGTCCTCTGGAAAAAACTATTTAGATAATTTTTACTCTAAAAAGAAAAAGCTTCATATATTTTAGTTTTATGCTTGTAAGATAGTTAATTATTAAATAATATTGCACAGTCACTGCTTTTGCTACTCTTATTTCTTCATTGAATCAGTGCAAATGCTGAAGTAGAGGTTTTTTTGTTTAGCTTTTTTGCACTTGTCAGGGTAATGTCTATAAGCATGTCTGAGGCAACTAAACATTTTGAGTTGACAACTACTCTCTGCTTTCTCTTGCAGCGTTCTTGCTTGAGCTCACTTTTATGGCTGCATGAGGAGGGCTACAGCTGCTTTAAACACCTGATTGCTTTCCAGAGAGCACTGCTGAACAGCAGAGTGAGCCGTGGCAGATGCACTGTCTCCCATACAAGGTGTGCTGCCCGTGTGGAGGCGTGGGAGGTTGGACATCTGGGCAGCAGTGCCCAGTAACACCCAATAACATCCAGTAACACCCATCTGCTGATTCAGCTCCTGTTTCAGTGAGCCCCTGGCTGGGACAGCGGGACCTGGAGGGGCAGATCTCGCCCTCCCCTAGCTCTTGTGGAGAGAGTTAATGGCAAAGCTGGTGAGCAGGGAGCTTTCATTTTGATTCTCTGCTCCACTGTGAAGTTCCTGTTTACAGTCTTTGTGTGCTGAGTTCTTGCAACAGCTAGAAATCAGAATAAATACAGGACATGAAACACAACTATACCCTCCTTTATCTCTGATTGCTAGCCTCCTTCCTAGCCTAAATCCCTGGAACAGCTGAGAGTTTAATGTTTTGTGGACCTAGATATTGTACTACAAATATTCTATGTTTCTGATACATATTTTGTAGCATACGCATTTTTCGTTGTCCCTATCCAGGGACATCTTACAGTCAAACCTTGAGCTTTAAAATGGCACTTAAAAATTTTGTCACAAAACAATTTTCCAAAGTGTGTTACCTTAAAAACAGTTTTCACATTGGCAAAACAAGGTGTCACATTGCTCATTTGACACCTGTCTAAGTAACAGAAAATAATTTATCATATATTCATGTAATTCCCACTAGATTGGGCGAAATTCAACATATGTATTTTTAAATTGGACATCTTTGAAAAAAAATCTGTGAATATTATCCCTTTAGCCAGTTCTGATTTACAATTAATTTGATTGCATGTAATTACTTACAGCTGTTTATAGGAACATCCCTTGATAAAAGATAGAAAAGTATTTAAAGAATATATAGCTGTAGGATCACAAGTACCAATAGGTCTTTGGAAAGGTAAGTAATTATAGCATGATTTTACACTGAGGTCTAATTCCTACTATAATTTATTTAAAATCTTAAAATTTCAATATATCCTGTTCAATAAAAGGGTTTTCATTTTTTAAAACCCATTTTGCAACCACAGAATGATCTTCAAGTCCATCTATTTCAGGTGAAATATGTTCAAGTGATTCTGCCTTCACACCCACTCCCTCGTGTTGGTGAATTTTGACTTTCAGGTTGGTGGTACCTTCATTTGTAATGGCATCTAGAAAGAGGTAAAATTTTTTTTCCCATGAAACGTGAACTAATGTTATTGAGACCAGTGAATTGTTCAAGAACAATAGATTAGGGTCTGCAGGGAGCATTGATGGGCAGCCTGACTACAACAAATAGATTACATTGAAAAGTATAATTGCAAATGGCAAAAATAATGAGTACTTAGAATTTCTATAGTGCCTTTCATTTCCAGGCAATCATTTCCTGATTTCTATACCAGCATTAATTACTGGTAGTTAACCATCACAAACCTTTTTGAAATAATACTTATTGTTATCCTTATTTTATAGATTGTTTAATAATTGGAGTTCCTCCAGATCCACACTTGTGTAACTGAGATAAGAATTTCTCCCACAATCTACTGTTGGCCTTGGTCTGACACCTGGTTCTTGGCTTTAGCAGGCTATGGATAATTGACAGTTTCAGAAAAGAATATGTGAAAGAAAGATCTACTCTCTTACAAAATACCCTTTGGATCCATTCTGGGAGTAATTTGTTAGCTTCCTTTCCTAAGAAAAGATGAGAATGGGAGAGGAAGTGCATCCAGAAGGGAAGACTCTTCCACAACTGTTTTCTCTCAGCTTGGCTGTTGATGGTAGTCACCATCAAGCAGACTGCAATCCAGAATAGCTCTCCCAGTAAAATTATAGGTGTGAAATGGGGATAGAGAGAGGGCTACATGGACAAGAAGAACAAAAAGCTTTAAAAGATGCCATGTTTGGTGCTTCTAGATGGGCATGAGGAGAAAGACAGCAAAAGAAGAAAGGAGAGAGGGGGTGGGGAAACAGCATTAACCTAGCCATGGGGTTTGTATTCCTGCTTTGGCATCTCATCTCAGCCCAGTAAAACTACAGCTAACCTTGACATTCTTCAGGGAGAGGCAGACAGAATGCTCTCTCTGAACCTGCAAAAATCTTCCACTGTCCATCAGTTTCCTCATGGCACAGAACTGCTCAGCAGAGCCTTGGCCATATACAAGCTGTTACAGCTTGCACAGAGCTGTGCAAGGCAGATTTTCTCCCGTGCTTTGAGTCACTTTTTGCTAGGTATTTGAAATCTCTGACAGACACACTTTAATGCCCTCTTACAAATCTTTTTAGCACTGTTACAGAATACCTACTGATATGAAAGCATCTTTAGGTAAAGTCTGCATGCCAGCACTTCTACAAGATTCAGAATGTTTCCCTTATTTCACCTTTTCCTTTAGCATTAGCTGTTGGTTTTGCCTAATAACAAAATGTGCACAGGCTATAGCACCACCTCCTGTCCAAAGCTGGGCTTTGGTGCAAATAGTAAAGCAAAGCAAAAAGTTCTCTTAAAGATGTATGTATGAAGCAAAACAGAAAAATGGAAATTTTTATTCCTTTCAAATTATTTTCCTTTCCTGTGTTTTATAATAGGAATTTCAGGTTTGCTTTTACTGGAATGTGTTCTTAGGGTTGCTGCAAGGATTTTTTGCTAATGTAAATTGCATTAAGGAGGTTAGTAGCTGACTGTTGATGTATTAACAAAGTAAGAGCACAACATGTTCCTTTTAAAATTACTTTATTAATAATAACCAAATTCAGAGATAATATGCACAAGTAGAGACTTTAGCAGAGAAAACTACTTGTGAAGCTCTGACTTGAATGGTTTTAAAGCTTTTTGGGGGCAATGTCTGGCTTTTTGTTCCAGTTTTGTGTGCTTCCTGGCCTTGATAAGAGTAATCTAAACTCTGTAACTTTGGCAGGGCCTTGCAAGATTATGTGTGTACATGTGAAAAATGAACTGTTCACACAGCTGTAGTGAACAACAGAAGTTGCTGTAAGGCAAGACTGGTGTTTATTCCAGACAGTTTTTCCTAAGCCCCACCCTCTCTGAGTGAGGAGTAATGAATTTAGGGCAATCATAATGTGAATTAGGAGGGATTGCTGAGCAGGCAGGTGAATCCATAGACACTAATCCATTTTTAGATTTGCAGGGAAGCACAAAATCATATGTTTGGCATAGCAATTGCACCATGTGTAACACAGCCCTAACTGGTACAGCCTTATGGGATGCAAACTTTTAACTGGGAGCAAAAGGTGCTATTTCCTGGAAGCATTTACATCTGGAATCAGATAATGAAAGCTGCAGATCTGTGTGCTCTAACTTAAAGGTGGTTCTGCAGGCATGTACACCTAAAACTGCTCACCGTACAACAGCAACAGATTTAAAGGTGTCATCCCATACATTTTTGTGTTTAAAAAGAAATACAGGTTGCTCAAAAGTCTGGGAAGGACTGTAGGGAGATCTTGAGGGTCAAAGATGTAAGAAGAAAATAACTAAAATGCTGAGTGTAGGAAAAAAGAATAAACTTTTCATATAATTATTTCACTTCTGTGGGTAAGCGATGCCTTTGTGTTTGCCAGGTGGCCGGGAGGTGGCCAGCGGGAGCCGTGCTGGGGCTGTCCCTGCTGGATTTCCTTGGCAAGGGGCCCCGCAGGGCGATGCTGGAACGGGACCGACCTCACTCGGACACAGCTCCTGCCTCTGCCGGGGTAAAGGGTTCAGAGAGACCGAGAGTCCCCTGGGCACCATCCACGTGCGGAGGAGCTTCACACAAAGGGGCACTCTGCCCATTCTTGCACTGCTTTTGTAACAAGTAATAAGGAAAGCCTGATCCGTTTGCAGAATATTTATCTAGTGCTGATAGTGTCCAGGATGCATCAAAAATACAGAATCTCTCCTAAATGCACCCAATTCCGTGGGGTTTGACTCCAAATACTTTTGATTCCAGTTGACGTTAATCGGTTTTGGCTGTGTAGGAATCATTGATACAAGGAGTTAGAAATTAAATCAGGTATAGGGTACTTAAAAAGTGTCACATGAGCAGCATTGCAGCAGCTGTGTGAGCTATTCCACTAGGAACAAAAAAACGAAAAAACCAAAAAAAACCCTGGCCAAAACAACAAAAAACCCCAAAACCCCAATCAAACAAAAAACTCCCTAAAAACCAAAACACCCCCCCACAAACAACAAAAAACCCACCAAAAAAAAAACCAAAAAAAACAAAAAAACCCCACAAACAAAAACCCCAAACAAACAAAAAAACCCCACAACCCAAAAAAATCAAAAAGGGTTGATCTAACTCAAATCCTTCCAAAAATCTCTGTGAAAACCTAGCCAGGAAGGGATAAAATAAGCTGATGTGGGCATGTTTTGTGTGGTAATCACTAGAGTTGACTGCTGCAGAAAGAGTTCTGCACACTGTTCCTGTGGTTAGCTCTTCACTTAAAATAGATGTGAGAATGTTCTAGGGAATACAAGAAATATGAGAAGGATGAAAGTAAATCTTTCAAGCTAGGAAGAATAAGTGTCACTGACACAGATGTTGTTGCCTTGCTTCACTCAAAAACAAGCAAAAAAAAAAATTCTAAATGCTTGAAAGCAGTATTTTTTCTCTGTAGGAGCTAAGCAAACAATTCCTGTGCCTCTCTCAGCCCAGGGCTCAAATGGTACATGCTGTGGTTTGAAATGCTAACCTGAAGGACACCTGTGAGCTTATTATGTAACTTCATTTGTATGCATGGAGAACTACACTGGTTTTGAGAAACTTAATTGATACCTTTTTTCCCATTGCCAATGTAATTCTTCCTCAAAGAGAATGAACAAGATCTCTGGCAACCAGGGGTTAAAGGATGGGAGAATGGGAGAGAGTTAAAGGAGATTTTCTTTAGATTCCCGAGACCTGAGTCAGTATGTCCATGAGCAAAGGTTACATAAACTAATAGATTAGAACAAGATTTAGTTGCATAAACATTGTTACTGCATTTCAATCTGTCACAGAGTCAAGCCTGCAGATTATTGCAGGCACAGCTAGCCTGGGGCTTGCAGTCCATCTTGCAGGGCTTGCCTCTGACACTGGAAACATTTGAAATAGCATTGTTCTCTTGCTGTGGGGCTCCTCTGAAATCTAGGTCTCAGTGCTGCAAGCCTTGTTTAATATACAGGGGTGTTGCTCTCAGCTCCTGTCTAATTTGGGATGTCACCCTGGTTGCACAATAATTCTCTCTGCTTCATTTAACCCAGGATCAAAAGGCCTCTTATGTGACTGGTCCTCTCCAGGCAGCCACAGGGACTTGATCCAGATCCTCTTCCAGTTTTCCTGAAGTCTCTGAGCCTCTCCCTTCCCTCACACTCTCTCCCTAGAATATCCTGGATGAAGTCAGGGAGATGGATATGTTATCCAGGCCTGTTTTCCAGGGAAAGGGAGTCTGGATTGGGAATTTTGAGTGGACTGGAGCTGATCCACAGGCCATGAGACATTATGATGGCTGTGGTCTGAGTTGTTTGGGAAAACAAAGCCTTTCTTGGAGCCGCAGAGCTGCGTTTTTTCAGAGGGCAAATTATGCTCCCAGGCTGCAGTACTTTGCTCTTGTGTAGTGTTTTCCTTTGCGCTTTCCCCAGCTTCTTGCTGATCCCATTTCACCATTTTGCATGTGGGAATTGAGGTATCAAAGTTCAAGTCTTTATTTAGATGCTTAACTCCCATTAAGTAAAGAAAACTCTCTGCAGCAGGCTTTGTTCATAGCCCTCAGCCCTGGGCACCAGTTAACGTCTAGAACAGACTCCAATACTTTTCTGTTCAAAGATCAAGTAATTTTTATTTTTAATGACACCATTTGCAAAAGCAAACCAAGGAGGTTTAGTATTTACATGAATGTAATTTTGAAAAAAAGTCAGATCCAAACTTGCAGGAGTATCCTGGTGGGCAAGTCACATAAGGACAGAATTAGTGGTGACTTCTCCAAGTGTGATGTTCTGTTGTGTTTCTTTTTTTTTTTTTTTTTTTCCTGGAAGCATGCCCTGGGAGTCCTGACTGCTTACGTGGTCCTGGCTTGCCTCCTTTTCAGCTGAGAGTACAGAACAGATGGAAGACTAGCAATCAAATGCAGGGCAAAGCTAAACATGTGATTAAGTTATCAAAAGGCAAAGCCCTTATTGCATGAAAGGCAGCTTAAAGCTACCCCAAAACTGGCTTGAAGGGTTGTTTTTTTTTTGGTGCAATTATTTATTGCTTTTTGCTAATGGATATTAAGGAAGTGTAGGGAAGATATTCTGGTGGCTGTGCATGGGAGGAAATGACATCTGGGAGAAGTAGAGCAGAGTGCCCATGTGATTGTCCCTAGATTTACGAGGAGGTGTAAGGTTTTGTGCAATGTTATTTTTGGCTTATTGCAAAACATGCTTTAAAAAGGCAGCTTGTTTTCATTCTCCATAAACTACTGTTCTATTTGTTTGATTACCAAACTAAAAATAGTGCTTTGTAGAGATTTGCTAAGTCTTTGAAATATATGAGATTGTTTGTATCAGTGGGGTGCCTCGCTGACTGC
Source organism: Catharus ustulatus (assembly GCF_009819885.2). Taxonomy (NCBI): domain Eukaryota; kingdom Metazoa; phylum Chordata; class Aves; order Passeriformes; family Turdidae; genus Catharus; species Catharus ustulatus. The sequence goes on along the minus strand of NC_046228.1, from coordinate 26,957,777 downwards.
CAAGGTAAAATAAAGGTAAAAGAACTGGTCTGCTTTATTGAGAAAGTTGCTCTTATATTCAAGATGAAAAAGAAGGGAGATGACAGAGCTCAAAACCACCAGTTTTCACAGGTCTAAAAATTCTGACAGCTTTCAAAAAGATTAATTCTCCAAAGAAGAGAACTGCATCTATGTTGCTCCTTGAAAAAAGTCATGTCAGTAGTGTTACGGCATTATTCCCAATGAAGATAAATGTAGGTGACCTGGCAGATTTCACAGAGACTTTGAGATAAAACCACACAAATCATCTCCCTTTCTACAGAAACACTAAATTGCAGAATAGAGGTTTATTCAGAGACCATGTCTGCTATAACTGGGATGTCTAATCAGCAGTTGTCTTCTCCCAGGCACAAGAGGCAGAACTCTATAGAGTGTTTATACCCAAAACTCTATGTGGAGTGTTTATAGATAAATTAGGTTGACAGGCATGTTAGACATGTGGCACATAGCCTAATGGAATGGTATTTGTGGTGAGTAATTGGGATGTATTGCAAAGTCGGAAGTTAATGTGGTATCACCCGACACAATTGCTTCCTTTATAAGAACTCTTTCAGAAATAACTCTGCTGTTTATGTCAAGTGGAAGGTGATGATCAGTTTCATGTTTTTAAACAGTCTCAGGTGCATTTCAGTTGCCTTGAGTGTATATGTGAACACTTGCTATGCTAGCTCCTAGACCTGACTGACTGGAATTATTTTGGGTGTCTCAGTATAAGCAAAAACTAAAACTGGCACTGCATACAGAATGCCAATTTCAATAAGGGACAAGTAGTACCTGGAGTGGAGAGCTTCTGACTGGTTTTAGGCATAGAAGAAGTTAAATTTGCCCATGGTGCATTAGTTATTATCTTGAAGGCTCTCTCAGTCTGTGCCAAGGGGCTGTTATTCTTCAGAAACACTCAAAAATACTTTACAATGGAGATATCCAAAACCTGATCCAAATTGGCTGTGGCAGATGACATTCAGGCAAATGAGCAGTGTTACCCACAAGACAGCATATTGTTCCTGGAGGGCTACCTTATTGTGGAAGATTAGAACATATCCCAGAAATGCATTAAGATAAAATCTGCCTGGTGGAAGGTGCAGTTTCACTGGATTAAGTGGCTTTGAATCAACAGACAACAAATATCAGCCTTCCAGGGTTAGCATGCAGTGCCTCCAGGCAGAGATGTAAACAAATTTCAAGCAGTGTTTGTGGGCACTCAAACCTGCCCCCCAAAGAGCAGCAGAGCTGGGTGGGTTCAGGGCTGATGGAGCAGTTCAGAAGGCACAGTCTGGGCAGGTCCAGGTCACCCACCTGGCAGGAAAAGTTGCTCAAAATTACAGCAGACCAGGCAGTGCAAAAAAATACTGTGGTGTTACAAATGGGAAGGGGTGAGAGAAGGGCTTCAGTGCATGCTTTTACGAGGCACCAAGCAATCAGGATGGTTTTCTTACCCTGTTTCCCCCTCTGTAGAGGAGTAGATGGCTGAAGTGTGCCAGTGGATTTTAGGTTAGATAAAGCGCTTTTGGGTTAGGACTGTACTTCTCTCCTGCATGTGGCAGCCCTGGTTGCCTGGATGGGGACTGATAAACTCTGGCCTGCAGGTGTGACAGCTCTGCCTGGGTGGGGCCCTTCAGCAGGCAAGCAGAGCTGACTGCCTCTCCTCACACGAGCTGAGTCCACACGAGCTGGTGGCTTGCTTTCATATGACCCAAATCAGTAAACAGTAATTTTGAAAGCTTTCTCCCATGGCTGGGCATTGGACTTTAATTTCGTGAAATTAAACACATTCTCACATGTGTAAGCCCTGGGTGGAGTTCTCAGGAAAACATGAACTCTAGTCAGGCAGGCTGAGCAACATTGGCAGAACTGTTCTGAAATAATTCTCTTGAAAAATGATGCTGTCCTTCTTCTCCAAAGAAATTCATCAGCATTGTCTGGATTTGGCCTAATAGATCTGTAGGCTACTGATTTCTCAGCTTCCTTAAACTATCAACTTTCTTAAAGAGAGATACAAGAATAAATTCTCCAAATCTGAGTTTGAGGCAGTTTTACACCTTTGCTCATCAAATGTAGAATGAGAAGGTTGTATGCCAATTGCATCATTATGAATGCCTAGATTTGTGACCTGTTGATGTAAAAGTTGGTCACCAGTATCTTCCAGAAAGCACGTTTTCATGCTTTCAATGAAAATAGTCAACTTTGCTGAACATAGAAAATCTGGGGCAAGAAAGCCCTGCAACTTTGTTCTGTAGAGGGTTCAGGGGGAAAGCTAAGTGCACTCATTTTATAAGTCATTTTATAAGTCCTCTCATTTTATATGTTCTTGGGATGTCGTTTGGGCAACCTGGGACTCATTTGGAAGATGCATTGTGAGTGGAAAGGTCGTACTGAGTTGTCCCATGGCTGGCCACTGGCACTGGAACAGTGTTGGAGTAGCTACAGGTGCCAGGGCTGTGTCTCACTGTGTCAGCCCTTTGTCATCCCAATCTTTTGCTGGAATAAGAAAGGAAGATGTAGAGTTGTCCTCTCCCTGCAGGACCACTGCAGTCCTATACCAATGGGAAGAGTTGACTGGGCATGATCCTGGGCCAGCAGGAATGCTGATAAGGATGTGCTGCAAGGGACAAGTTCAAGGAACTTCTGTTTCCATCCTGGCAGGAAGGATGTCAAGGTCAGCACAAAGAGCTGACTGCAAATGCCTACTCTGCTTGGCTGCTGTAATACATGGCAGGTGAAATAATGCAGCCAGAAATGTGCTGCTGACCCGTGCGTGGCTCTGAACCCCCGAAATGCTTCCCGACCTGCAGCCCGAGGGTGTGATTGCTCACTGAGTCTGTGGCTGTGCATCTTAGGAACAAAGCCTGGAAGTACATAGGAAATTACTGGTTTTGCAGCCCATTCTGAAGATTCAGGGAGGAATTGTACATTCCTAAAAGCATTTGGGAGGGGTGTTGATCCCCCTCTCTCAGCTGAGCTAGGCCTAATGGGAAGGTATTAGTGAAGGCTTAGGAGCAAACTGGGAACTGATGTAAGTGGTTTACAAGAATTATTAACTGCTTCCTGAACAGAAAGAAAGAGGACTTGAAAGGGTTCTTTTCTGTTTTGGCATCCTTCTCTTTGCTCCACTAGAGATCCAACCACCCTCCCTTGTGTGAAGTTTTAAAGGGAGGGAATAGGCCAGAAAGGAATAAAAGCAGCTCACAATGTGGAAACTTGAGTGATCCTTGGGAAAGGACTGAGTGTAGCCCCTCATAAAGGTGAGCAAAAGAGGAGATTCTATACAAAAATGCGCCACTGTGGATGGGGATGAGACTCCTCTGGTCACATCTGTCCTTAATGTTCCCTGATGCACCAGAGGTCACACCTGGCAGCTTGGAGGACCTGTGTGCCAGTCTCCTCAAGGCAGGATATTCCTGTTGGGCAAGGATAGGGTGGGGAATACTCAACAGCAGCATCCTCAGGACCCTGCCCGTGCTGGGGTGAGCCCCTGTGTCAGGCTGGGAGCAAGGACACGGTGCTGCCTCCACGTTTGTGTGCAGGGAGGGCAGGCTGGGATCCACTGGGGGCTGCAGTACCACAGTGGTGGGGATGGCCACGGTCTGTGGGCAACTGTGAGCCCAGAAATAGCTGTGCCAGGTGTGGGAGAGAGGGATGGCACAAGTAGGAGCCTTGCAGGAGGGCAGCCTAAGCTGTGTGAGCATGCCGATGTTGTGCTGACACGAACTCCTTGGAAGTCACTTTGGTTCGACTAAGATGTGTTTAAGTGAGTGGAATCAGGTTCTGTAAAATTACTTCCAATAGAAAATGGGTTCTAAACCGTGTCTTGTTTGGCACAAACTAGATAATTATCTGTAGCATACTGCTTTTTCCATTTCTGCCTGCTCAGCACGAACAATCTCACGCTTTGCAGTTCATGGATCCATCCTTGTTCCCAGTCTGTGCCTACAGGACTGATGTATTCTGGCCTTGGGGTTTGATTTGTTTCCTTTCTGATCATTCCACATTACCAGAAGCAGTGGGTGTTTCCTACTGGTGATTTCACCTTTATATGAGGGTCGATACTGAACACATACCAGGATGCCTTGGCCCAGGAGTCAGTTCCTTTGTATACCTTTTATAATTTTCCTTTAACCCTTACATTTTTATTCCTCCTCCTCTGCTCCTCCTCTTCCTGCCCCTGTTTGCCTCGCCTCCCTGTGCTTCCCTGGCGGCATTGCCAGCTCTGCACAGGCCCAGTTTCTCTAATCAGATGAAGCTGCAGGATTATCTCTCTCCCTCCCTCCTGGGCTCCATTTTATTTCCTCTCCAGCCAAGGGGGAGCCAGGAAGGGGCAGCACATCGAGGCAGAGGGATCCCCATCTCCCAATCCCCTGCTCTGATGCTCTCTAACAATCCCACCTCCTTCACCTTATCATATGCTCACCTTAGTGTCAACAGCATCAGGCGGATCAAGGAGAGGAAATCTGAACTCTTTGGGCTTTCATCCTCCTCAGATTTCTGAGCATCTGTTTTTAAATACCCTCCAAGTAACTTGTGCAGGGAAGCTGGATGTGCAGTCTCTGAGTGGGGGGAAGGTAAGGACCACGGAGCCATGCACTGCCCTTTCTGTCTCCTCTAAGGACACCGAGTCCTCTCTGTTTTGCCAGGAGAGCAACAAAGCAGATGAGGGGAAGGGAAGGGAGAGGAGCTGCACAGAGACAGACCCAGGCTTCTGTAAGTGCTGTGCTGGCAGCAGGGGGCTGATAGCTGGACTGAAAATCCCAGGAAATGCTGGCATTCTCTTTTTCTGAAATGATGGGAACTATGAGCTTTAATTGAATTTTATGTAGTTCTGTAGAAGGTGGGTTTTTTTGTGCTGATGTCTCTCACTTACGTGTGTTCGTGTTTGTCTTTTAGTAAATATTTCCAGAATATACATGCCGCTATTTCTTTGGGGGAGAAAAACCCCCATGAGCTTGTTCATCTTATTCCTCTGCACATCTATGAGTCTATGAATATGCTTTTTGATTATCTTTTGTGTGTATGTTAGGATTTGGATACTAAAAATAAGAAAAAAGAGTAAATTTTATTGCTTTAAATTTCTACCTTTTAGTACTAATGTGCCAGGGAATCATTTACCTTACTGTTTTTCCCCGTGTGTACCACGTGCTTTTTTTAATTCCAAATATCCAATACTAGAAAAAGCTGAGGAATATTTCAGTGCTTTCTGCATATCAGCTTTGTTTTACACTTTTCCTTCCTAGATAAATGATTAATTGCTATTTTAAATGGCAAATACGATTTTTCTCTTAAACCAAAACATGTTTTTTCCAAAGTCACAAATTTGATTTGGTTTGGCTTTTTATTGTCACTAGATTAAATATTTTATATCAGAATCCTTAGTAGAAGACTATTTTGTGTATATGTTGTGATTAAAAGGAAAAGTCTGTGCTGATGCACTCCTGGATTTTAGGGGAAGAGGGAAAGGGGAGGGAGAGCAAGCAATTACTTCCATTTAGAGAACTCTAGGCATGAAAGGTGATGGGAAAGGTAGCCATGTGATAAATACATTTTGCAAGATGTTGATCTCGGGCACAAATGAGATTGACCCTACATAGATCAAAATCTACCTCTCTTCCATTGACTCATGCTTGAAAGTAATATTCTCGTACAAAAATATTAAAATATCAGTGGTTTTCTTGCTCCAAGACACAGATGAAAGCTTGCAGATGGTTGTTTGCATGTTTTTGTGTGTCTGAATATTTGCAGAATGTCATTGTGGTAAGATCTGAGTTTGGAGACCTCTGTGTGGAGTCTGTGTAAAACAATTAGATTTTGAGAAGTTTTCATTTGGGAGGGAGGGTTAGAGGAGGGCTTTATGTTTTCATGCTGTGTCTTGGTTACTCCATAAACACTGCTCCACTTACAGGGTTTTGTTGATTTTTATTGTCCAGACATTTTATCTTGACTGTATTCCAGGGAAAGCTGGAATTGCAATGCAGTTTATCTGTCAGTTATTTAGGGCTGCATAAACAAGAGCAGTAAACTGGATATGGCCTTGTGGTGTCAGAGTTGGTTTGTAATACAAAATGTGATAAATTTCCATCAGATAACCATGCCAATTCCACATTTTTCCTTCCATAGTAAACGATGCATATTCAAACTGCACTTGAAAAATAAAAATGTGTGAGGCAAGGTAAAACAGAGGAAATTTGTTATTGATGATCATTGGACTTCTGAAGTTTGATTTTCTTTCTTGCCTGTTAGGGCAATGACAGAGGGTAAATTGGAGGTAGCTTAATCACTGCAGATGAGCAGAGATATTTGCTTCTATCAGGGAGATACTGTTACACCTGACTGCAGGTTATTTCTGAGCAGAACAGCAACAAAATCCTGTTTCTTCTCCAGTGGACTCTTCTGGAGGTTAGAGAGACTGAATTGTTCATTCCTTTGCCCTAAGTTAATGATTTTAATGAGAATTTTAATGACTGTACTTCACTAGTCCTTTGTATTTGGATATTGCAAGCTATTACACAGTTTGCAGGAGAATGCAGCCCAGGAATGATGCTTTCCGAGGCTAGGGACTTGAAAGAACCTTGTAAATGGTATTTGCTCTGCAAGGCTTTTTTTTCAGTTAATAGGAAAGAAAAAAAAAATCTTATTTTTATTTTCATTCCGATATTTTTGTTGCAGCAAGTATCTTTGGCAGGTGTGTGATAGTTCATTGCTTCTAGTCTCAAACCATTTTGGCCCTAGAGCAACAGTACATGAGGAATCATAGACTGCAAATGATGTTGCACTTCACTTTCCTTGTCAGCCTTAACTCTTTTTTTTTTTTTTTTAAATAAATCGTTTCCCATGGCCATGAGCTGCACCATAGGGACTGCAGGCACTGGCCTTTTAGTAAATTCTTGCAGCTTCACTGTACAGAAATAAGAGGTTTTTAACTGGTATAAACAGTAAAGCTGTATGCATACATAGTATCTCTCTGGGATATTAAGATTCTGAAAGATGTGAATTATCCAAACTTTGAATAGCTTTTCTGTTTTTTTTTTTTTTCCTTTTTTTTTAGGGGGGAGTGTTGAGGGCAATGTTTCAGTGGTGAGAGAGAGATCTTTTCTGTGAGAGCAAAATGAGCAGGAAAATGAAAATAAATGTTGGAGTACAGTGGTCAGGAATATCTGCATGAGGGATACAATGAGCAGGCAGTGAACAGAAAGACACTGCTGAGCTTTTCTCTTGTTAAGATAATTTGATGCAATATTTCCTATGGATGCTTTATAACAATTAATCTATAGCTGTGCAGGTAGTAGTTCATCTGTATGTTAAGAATTCTCCTTTAGGAGTATTCTGTGATTGCTTAGGAGGTTGTTGGGAAGAAGATGGCCTCTTCCATTTAGAAAAGCTGTTAAAGTTCTTCAGAATAAAGTTTCACTCTGAAAAATCACCTTTAGCAACAGGAAACCACAAAAAAAAAAAATCACTTTGGGGCTGCTTAGGTAGATGCACTCAGAGCATGGGAATTGGGTCAGGCCAACTAAATGAAGTTGCCATCAGCCTGGTCTTTCCTAGTTTGGTGTGTGAGCATTAAGCATGTGAGTTATAGCCAAGCACCGTTCTGCACCCAAAAAAAGCTTCATAAGAAAGATCACCTCTAAACTGGCCTGTCCCTGTGTGGGGAAGTTCTTGCAAAATGGTGGCTTGGCTTGTGCACAGTGTGGATTTAATACAAAGCAGAGAAGCAAGCAGGAGTCTTTCTCCATCTGCAGAATATTTGCTAATTAAGCTTTAACAAGGGCACACCTGAGTGTGCAAATGAAGGTTAATGGGATTGAGCAGTTGTAAGACCTTCATTTGGCTTGCAGAGCTTTACTCCAGTCAACAGCACAGAAGACTGACAGAAACCAGTTCATCTGAGCTGAGGTGAAAGATCTGACTCCTTTTCAGCTCAGGCTAAGCAAACCTGGAAATTGGAGAGATGATGAATGCACAAAGCCTCCTAGCTCTCATAAACTGAATTTTTTTTTTGTCAAGTTTTTTAAAAAGCTTTAAAATTATTGCTTTCTGCAGAGAATCTGCTGGGAAAGTTCAGTGTTTATGACTGAGCAGGGTAGATCAATACTTCTTGAAACATCAAGGAAAAACATACATCTTGTTATGGCAGTCTTATTTGGTTCTCAATGACCTCTAATTTTGTGATTTTGTTGATTTAGTAACAAGAGAGCTGCTAATGAATTGGAAAGAAACTTTTGGAGACACTGCCTTCTTCCTATAGATCACCTTTCGTATAGTACATGGGGATCACCTTTGTGCTTCCTTGCCAAAGTCAAAGTGGAGATGTCTGCAGCTTGGTTTATGATTGGGATTAACCAAGAGGAGGGGACATTTGTTTGTTTACATGGAATAGGGTGTAAACATTTGTTCTAGAGGAAGTCCTTCACATACTTGGATTTGACAAAGTATTTGCACACTTTAGTCTGCTGCTCTGGACTGTTACTCTGTCTTGGGTTTTTTCTCCTGATGGTCTCTGGTGTCAAGCCTTGGGAGGCAGGGGCTCTTCTCTAGCCAAGCTCTAATGTTTGTCTTCTCTCAGTCCTGGAGAGTAGGGAAATGCTCCCTTTCATCCCTTTCAGATGTTCTCTGAAAACGTTAGATAATAGTTCCCCATATAGGTCTGATTTGACCAGAGATGAATTGGACACTTGCTTTCCTGAGGGACAGGCATGGCACTTTGACATGTTTTTTATGACAAAATATCAAGTTGGAAATGAAAACTTCCTCTTCCCATATTCCTTGTTTAAATAGATTCAAAGCTACCTTATACCACAATGGCAACTTTTAATACTATGAAACACGGTTAGCTAGTCCCCCTTTTAGTTCTTTTCAATACTCAGCCCCTTGGATAGAGGTTGCCAGCTCTTTTCCAGCTAAGGATATATAAAAGACAGCTTGCAGTGTGAACTGAAGGCTTAAATTAGTCACAGAATCTCTTTTTCCTGAGAAGTTCATCATAGTAAATAAAAGCCTATCAGCACACGTGGCACTGCAAGACAATGTGGTCTGCAGTTGTGACAGCTCTGCTTAGAAAGTTTAGTGAAGCTGCTTATAATAATTAATAATTGCTACTTAATATACCATGCTTATACATGGTATATTATATACATGTATATAATATATATATGTTGTCAGCATGCATGTTGTATAGAGAGGAAATACATACAACGAATGTGAGAAACTCTGCTGAGTTTAAGTATTTGAAATCCTTGAGATTACTTATGCTCACAGTGCTGGAAAGTTGCAGGGGGTGCTTCAAACATCTGCTTCAGAAGCACAGATAGTGTCTGAACTTTACTGGTAAGTTGAGTTTTCTGCAAGTGCAACAAGAACTTCCTGTAGAGATGCTCTATTTATTTCTTCCAATCCAAATACTACAAAAGAAGGGCCAGAATACATTCTCTTCAGCATCTTATATTTAGTACCTTTTATTCTAGGATCTGAGAGTGCTCTGCAATCATGAATTAAGCCTTTAAGTACCTACATTAGGGCCTTCTGCATCTAATCTGTGAGTCACAGATGAGTAAACTGAGTCACAAAGGGAATGAGTTGCTCAAGGTCATGCACTATGTCAATGAGCACAGGCAGAATTAGAAAGCAATTGCCTCCTCTTTCTAATTTCTGAGCAGTTTTTTTTTGAGTTCTGGAAGTCAGTTTTCTGTCAGTCCACAATGTTGAAGTCAGTCTTTGCCACCACTGTGAGCAGCTTCCAGAGGTAGATGGATTGTGGTTTTGAATTCTTTATTTCTCCAAGGTTTTGCATGCAGTTTATAAATGCTGTTATTTAAATAAAGAATTGAAGGGGAATTTGTGACCCTGGTATAGTGTTCAATCCCAGTGGAAAACAAGGGAACAATCAAGGAAGGCAAGTTGCCAGGTTTTTCTAGGTAGGAAAGAGATTCAACTATTGCATGTTGAACAATAATGAGTCATCTTTAATTGTTTTGGTGAAGCATCCTTCAATCTAAAATATTGTATTTATCCTAATGGAGATGTTTGGAGGCTTCAGATTGCTATTACTGTTGTTTATATCCCCACTATTCCTGTTTGATGCTGCTGTAGGAATTGCCATCCTTCAATTAAGGATGATATGTGAACATGAAAAGCTGTACTTGCGGCTATATCTATTCGGTATTTTTAAGGCAGATTTGAGCTTCCTTTGTCTGCCACTGCAGCTGGTTGTAAAGCTTTTATCTCTGTTGGCACAACACTGAGGCAAGGGAGTGAGTTTTATGGGGAGGCTGGGCATGTTAGGCTCAGCTCTGTGCTTTTCTGCCTCCTTGCAGCCAGCACAGAGCACACACTCTGCACTGCACATCCACTCACACAGGTTGGGACGCTGCTTCAGCTGTCCCAGGAGCCTTCACCTGGCAGGGAGGGGTATCCCACTGCCCTCACACTCAGCAGTGCAGAGCCATTAAAGCTGGCATGTCCACAGGACCCTCCCTCTAAATGTCACTGTTAAGCTTTCAAGCAAACAGCAACAATTATTATTATTTGAATATTTCCTACTCAAACACATGAATTTGCAAGTAGATACTCAGCCGGTTTGGGTGGAGTTTGTTGGAAGTGCAAACTGCTGGCCTCTTGTGCAGGTTGCGCTGATACCCAGCTGTACTCTGAGGTTGGAAGGAGGCTGTAAGCAAGCTTCTTGTTTTCTGTATGATTTTTAAGTTCATGCTGCTGCCCAGGCAGCTGTGATTCACACAGTTGGCAGGCTTGAGCCTCTCACAGGCAGAGGCTTAGTGGGCAAAGCTATGGCCACGTGTTTTTGCAGAGTTCCAGGTCAGTGGGATTGCTTTGGAGCTGGTCTGCACAGGACTGAAGAGTGGATACAAAAGGGGGGGGCTCTGAGGAGCATGAGTTGTTCAACACGAGACAAATCCTGTCTCCTCCAAGCTGGAACGTGTGAAGGAATAAGATTTGATCCCATGCTGTGAAGAGGAAAAGGCTCACTAGTGTCTGTCTCTGAAATAAATCCAAATGTGGATAGGCCACTGCATATTTTCTGCATTAAAGATGAATTCCTAAAGAAACTATCAAATATTTTAGTCACAGGACTTCAGCAATACCAGTGGATATCACTGGCCATCAGTTCTTAGCAGCATAATCCTGGAATCTGAATTAACAGTTTCATTTTGCTTAATTCTGATCTGCTTCAGCCAGAAAGACAATTATATTAATATACCACTTCTTTAGGCATGCACTATCCACTGTAATCATGATTCTAGGTCAATCTTGCCTGCTGTCATTATATTATATTTTCACCAGCTGGTGAAAATAGCTGATTACATGACCATATCATCATATTTAATTTGTAATTAAAGTTTTAAGTCTTCTAACTGAAGAGATGAGCTTTAAAGAAGTGAGCTGTCAAGCATAAAAGTGAGCATCAAATATGACTGTACAGTATCTCATATTTTAGCTCTGTTGGGTATACTGTAGGGTAGTTTGTATGCTGAGGCAGATCTCCACGTGGAGATATGGTGGGAGTAATGTTTTGCTCATAAAATTCTTCTAAAAAAAGATGAAGTCCAAGAGATTTTTGAAGTTGTTTCTGGGAGAGATGATTAAATAAAAAAGGTGGCAAAAAAGATGCCACATATTGCAGTAGTAAATCATGTGGTGGTGTCAGGACAGTGTCCCAACACATGCCTCCCTTGTGACAGGGTGCACCTCTCTGGTTTCCCAATAATTTATTTACAACCATGTGATTTGTCCTTTGTGGGAATTCAGCTGAAGGTGTCACTGAAATGGTCTCCTTTGGTCCATCTCTATCAAACTCCTCTCTCCTGGTGCTTTCATTTTAGCCTTGTTCAATTTTAAATTCAGAGTTGTCAGCTCTGCTTTGCTGGCTCAGACTGTGCCCAGGCTCTGGGCTGTCCCTGGTCCTTAATGCTGACCTTCCTGCACGGCTCTTCTAAGCTGTGGGATAACTGTGGGCACTGTGGCCAGCGGCCTTGTCGTTCCACACTGAGGTGAATGCATTGGCAAATGGTGGAATCTGTTCATTTTCTGGTGTGGCAACTCATTTGTTATCTCCCTGAGGCCAGCGTTTGGGGAAGAGCTCTCTGCTGGGGCCCTCAGGAAGGAGAGAGCTGAGGTTCATTAACACCCAGGGGACTCCTCACTCTGTCTTGTCACCAGTCACTGCAGAGATACCTGCCCAATGTGCTCAGCACAGGATGGGGAAAAGGTAGAAGTCGTTTATGAAAGCCTGGCAGCCAAAGCAGTAATTAGCAGAACTAACGAGGCTGTGACCAGTGGCCTTGTGAGGGCATCAGACACAAGGGCTCTGCTCTGGCAGTGCTGGGCACTGAGGGTCACAGCTCTTCTGCTCTCAGGTTTTCCTGTCAAGTGTGCTCCCCCTCCTGAGTGATGGTCCCAGTGACACGGCCCCACTGTCCCCAGTGCTTCTTGCAGTGCAGAACTGGAAATCAACCCCATCCTTTGCATACAAAGTGTGCACTTGTCTGTTGTGTTTGTCTGTTGGTATCTCTAGATCCCAAACCAGTCTGTCCTGTAGATCTGGCTGATTCTTGGAAATATTTAGGATGATAGGAAATATTTACAAAAGGGCATTAGCTGATTAAACTGAACAAGGCATAGTTTGTTTATAATGCTATTCCAAAATGGAAAGCCTACAGAAAGATGATGGATTAAAGGTTAAGTGATTGGGGTCTCAACCTAAGTCTTTATTAATCTAGTTGACAGGATTTAGAGAAATTATTTTTTGTATTGACAGAATTTAGAGAAATTCTTTAATGTTCCCTGACAGGTGATACCTTTACCCCCCACTGTAAGTCCTCTATTTCTTCCTTTCACTTACACCTCACCAAAATAAAATAACAATTAAAAACAGCAACAACAGAACTGCTAATCCCAGACACTTGAATCTCTAAGCTTTTTACCATGGCTAATCCTGTTTTGCCAATGCCTTTCAAGTGGTTTGACTCCCCTCCTAATGTAAATGTTAGTGATTACTGTTAATGAACTATTTCCTTCAGTAGTAGTAGTAGTAGTTAGGGAGAGGCCATCAGCTCTCATAATGCTATCATGCCAATTTTTGTTGAAGCAAAACTGATCTTTCTTGTCTTTTGCAAGTAGTTCTCCATGTGGGCAAGCAAGGACAATTTTTACACATAAGCACACTCTATTTTTTTTTATTTTGATGGTATAAGTTTCTTTAAAATTAGTACAGCTATAAAAGAAATGAATGCCATATTAGATAATGTTCCTTTTTTTGTCATTTTACCACATTAAACATGTATCTTAGAAGTTTAGTCATGGATTGCAGTAAGGAAGCCACATTGCTTTTAAAATACCAGGCCTGAAGCAAACCCAGTGTGAATACACTGAATTGCTTCTGGTACCTGAGGGAGCTTGGCTGTTTGGGCAGAAATGCAGATTTTCCTCTATGTGCTGTCTTGTGCCCCAGGCAGGGATCAGCAATGTTTATGGCTAAGTGACTGCTGCCCCTCAGGATGTAATTTAAGTTCTGTCATTTTAGCAATAAACTGCTCTTAACTTTCAAATTTATAACCATGGTGTTTGCAAGAAGATTATCAAATAAAATTAAGAACCTCTCTCTAGCAGCCTTCTATTCAAGTAAATTTCTTAAATCAATTAAACTGTCACTATTCTTCTTGTATAAAATATAACTGTGTTTGTCTTGGTGTTGTTGCAGAAATTCTGTGTTTGCTTTGTGGAGCAGATTGTTGCATAGCAGAGCAGAATGATGCAAATGAAGGAGCAAATTCAGGACAAAGACCTTGCAACCCCCTAACACTTCCCAGAAAGTGTCTTCTCTGAAAGGGCTAGTGCTCCCATGGAGGGTCCTGATCAGCATCCAAAAATAACAGTCATCATCCAAAAATGTTGGTATAGATCAGATTGCTTAGGTTTTCTCAATTCCACATTTGCATATTAGTGCTCTCACCACTGAAACTTGCTTTGATTTTATAAATTATTTTGCGATCAGATGCTGGTTTTGAAAACATAAAATTAAGAAAAAAAATTTATTGGATGATCAGCCAAGTGAAGATGGGTGAAGCAGCTGCAGTCATTATAGTCATTATTACAAATCTTCTTGACTTCTTGGGTTAACCATCAGAGTTATATAAACATAAAATAGCTGTGGAAGATTTAGAGAAGTCTCTGGCATTGCATACATGTTTCTAGTAAATAATATTAAATTTGTCTGACTCTTCCCAAATTCTGCAACTAACTTGTGGTGTTCAGCATGTCAGATGATTCTCACTGCCTCACTGTTAACTTACTATAGTAACAAAGTACTAAAAGGGGATTCTTAAAAAAGAGGAAAAAGGACTTTTTATGTGGGCAGATAGCACAAGGGGGAACAGTTTCAAACAAAAAGATGAGTGTTGTCAAAATTTCAGTTAAAGTACATGTGTGGAATACAAAAATACCAAAGGATTTTAGAATCATAGTTAATTTACAGTGAATGTCTTTCAATTGATAACATATATTATATTTAATATTTTGAGACTAAATTTACTAGTGCATTAAATAGGTCAAAACTTTAATCATAAGTCATAGCAAAATACACATTTGTTGTTTTAAAGTAGTTCAGTGGAATTAGTGAAAGCAGCCTAGATCCCCTCATAAGCTATCTGAAGCTAAGCCAAAAATAGTGGATGTTAATTCCATTTCTATCCTAATCCTTTCTCTGCTTGTCTAACAATTTTCTATTTATTCATAGCAGAGTATCTACCTCAAAAAATCATACTTTCTTATTTGTGTATTTGAAGTGTGAATTTCCTTTGAAATTTCAAATCTAAACTTTCAGACTCAGAACTCATAGTAGGTGTTTTTGAGTAAAATTCCCTTCCTATAAATTATATTTTTACATTTTAGAAATGAAAGTTAAGCCAAACAGTCTGCTCATACACAAAGAAAGTTGGCTTGGGTGCCTATGTAGCTACAAAATCAGTGTGTTTCTATCCATGTTTCATGTGGGTAATCCGTTCCTGATTAGCTGATTCACAGAATACAAAGGTGTTGCATGGCTGTGACATTGAAGAGGTTCCTTGTTTTGGGGTTGGATTTTTAAAAAGCTGGGCATCTCATTCTCCATACGTGACCCAGTCCCTGGCTGGCAGAGGTGCCAGAAGGACCATCCAGACCTTTCTGCTCCCCAGCCTTTCCCAGAAGCCGTGGGCTGGACTCCAGGCTCAGAGGGAGGTCTGGCACCTCAGGAGGTGTGTGTGTGGTGTTGAGCTTCTTCTCAGGGATTTGTGTGCACCCTGAGCAATCCGTGCCAGCAGTGCACGTGTGAAATGATGTTTGGGAAGGCCCAAGGCCATAGGAGAATTGCTACCATTATGCTATCATAGGAACATTGGTCTGTCTGAGCAACAGTGTTCAGATGCTGTTGGGAGTAGCTGGTTACAATATTCTACGTATACGTGTGTAATATACATCACATCAGCCCATGTTTGGTCATGATTTCACCTGCAGTGGGCAAAAATAAATTTCTTCTGAGTTTTCTGTGGAGGTTTCCTTGCCAGCATCACCCCTCATGTTGCTTTCAGTGAAGTCACTGTATTTCATCCATCTGAAAGTGTTGTGTGACAAATCAGTTTCAAATGCACTACTTCCTACAGAGGCTTCTGCAGCAACGTCCATTGCTACATAAAGAAAGCAAATAGAGGCCTCGGGTTTTGTGTACATGTATCTATTTGACTGCTATAAACTTTGTAAGAGAGCCCTTCAAACTTCCCACAGCCTTGTATCATTTGTAACAGGATATGTTTGAGGCTTCCTTTCCCTGAGTCTCAATATTTGTGTCTAAGGATTTCCATTAGTAAGTGTGCTTTCATCCAGGTGTGTGTGAGAGCCTTTGCAGGTGTTATCTTTTAAAGAGATTAAATGTAAGGTTTTCACCTTGTAGGCAGCTATTGCTCTGATGTTTAATCCTCTTGACTCCTTTGAACCATGTGTGTCAGACTATCTTCATGTGCAGAAGTGGCTGCAGGAGAGGTAACATAAATGAAGGATGGAAAATCACCCTTTTTCTCATGCAGTCCAAATTGGAGCAAACCCTATGCTAGAGGATGTTGCTCCTGGTCACAAGTCCTTGCTACACAACCCACAATGAGAATTTTCATAAGAATGTGATTGCAAATATTATTATTTTTTAACGTTGTCATGCTCAATTTAATTTCATTATGGAAAACAGGTAACACGAGTGGATTTCAGGTGATGGGAAAATTGCAAATGTGTTAGCTGCCAAAGTTAACAATGGAAATGGAATTACAAGCTGCCTGGATCAGCTGTAGAGCTCTTGGTTGGCAGAGGGAGCAAAAGGCGTGTTCTTATCAGTTACGTTGGTACATGACTCTTGAAACCTCTAAATATCACATTAAAAGGATCACAGTGAGAAGCTTCTCACTGAGAGGGTTGAATGTGAGCCCTTGCAGCCACTGTCCTTGATGGTAAGAGTGAACTTCCCTGTTACGTTTGCAGAATGCTTTTGTTCACCATGTGTATGTACCTTTCCTGTTCCACACATTTGTTTTTATTTCTTTATTTAGTGCGCAAGAAATTGTGCAGGTTTCTGTCAGAGACCTGATAAGGAAGCAGAAGGAATAAAGTGTGTCTGAGGGAAAGTTGTCTTAAAATGAGAAATTCTGGCTTTCACTCTCTACATCTGCACAACAAAATATCCAGTAGTACTTGGCTTGGAATCAATGCACAAATACTCTGGATCTTTCTGCTCAACACAGTGAGCTCTTGTAGAAAAGGCATATATGTATTTGTGTGGGTAGATATGGATATATAAGTGCATTAAAATAACTTTAATTGTACAAATGTTGCAACACCTCTGTGACACCGAGGCAATATGTATAGTCAATCAGTGCAATATCTGATTCAATCAGCAAAAATGGATCGCTAAATCTGGTGAGATTCAAAGTCTTCAATCACAACTTCCCTTAGATGTGAAACTGCTGACATAAATGTTAATAACATATGGGGTACTGTACCAACTGGTAGAAACAAGCGTTTTCTGAAAAATAGAAATGACTGAGTCTTCTATAAAAAAGGACAGAAGAACTTCAAGACTTTGGCTAAAGATTTTCTTGGTTTATTTTTATCTTGCCTCTGGTGCTATGAGTGTGCATGTTCCACAGCCAGCATGAAACTGTGGGTTTGGAAAGGTGAGTGGCACAAGAGCCAGAGCATGCACCCTTAGCAGAGGCAGTGCTGAGGTGCAGATTCTCCGTACACAGAGAGGGGAATTTCACTTCCAGCCTTTCACTGGAGCCATCTTTGCAGACACCTCCTGTGGTGCCAGATGTGAGCACAAGCTGGAATGCTGCCCAGCATTATTTGTTCTGGGAACACTGGCAGTGACCCTGCACTGGCCTGGCAGAGGTCATTTCCTTGGGTTTCATGTCATCTCTGTCACAGGGGGTCAAAACAGCTTTGTCCATACTTACTGTACACTTGTGTGGGCTCGGGGAAAACAGTGGACTGAAGCAGTGATCTTCTTGTAACATGAAATATCAAGAAATGTGTAAGGAAAGGTATGGGGAAAAGGGAGAACTTGTTCTGTTGTTGTGGCTTTAGGGTTTAAAAGCTCCATCAGTGACTGGATAATTTCTGAAATGACGATGTCAAGAAACTAAAAACTAAGCTTTTGTTTTGTTTTGACAATACAGTTAATATAATTGGCTTAATGACCACTGTGATGAAAAGCTATACAGTTTGAAAATACTTCTGTCTTTGCTTAAGTTACATGACATCTCTGGATGTCCCAAAAATGGCTCCAGTGAATTTGGGGAGATGGTACTTGGTAATGTTCAAATAGTTATTGTTAAAAGGTAGAAACCATGGAGGAGTTTTTTCCTTTTGTGTTTATGAATTGGGGAAAAAGTGCCAGAATTTTAAAAAAATCCTGGGTCTAATTTAGGGAAAAACTCTTTGGGAAAAGTGAAAATGGAAACTGACTGGTCTGAGTACACTTAGACTAGAGTACTGTGCTTTTTAAAAAGTACTTGTGAACTATGAAAGGCAAGAAGCCCAAGCAGGAGGTCAGTGGAGATTATAGTTTCCAGTACATTTATTTCCTACTTAAATTGCTTCTTTTTCTTTTCCACCATTTCTTGCAGATCTCTCTTTTTTTGCCATGTCATCTGACAGCCACCAGCTGATCACCCATTCCTATCAGGACTCACCAAGTTCTACTTGTCAGAGTCTCTTGAATGTCAACAGTCACCCCCTATCCAAGAGCTCCTCAAATCTGGCCTGTATTGGACACTCAAGGAGTTTAGAGGAAAAGCAAAACAAACAGGAGCTGAAAAAAAGCCATAGTAGCCATATCCTGGAAAACAGGAGTGATGCGAGGAATGTGCAGAGTCCTGGATGGTCCTCCACGCAGCCTGGGATGATGGGACATGGATCAGAGGTCCAAACTATGAATGACCAGTCAGCCAATGACCATTCAGAGGACAGAACTAAGAATACAAACCATGTTCTTGTCACTGAACAGTCCTCAGCCCCCTGGGGAGTGGGGGACACTAAAATGTGTGTAAAGAGCAGCACTGTTGAGAACGTTTCTTCAGCCTGCTTTGTTCACCAGCAAGACATGTGTAAAATGGAAGAATCAGGAGCTGCCCTTCAGAGAAGCCACTCAGACCTAACCTGCAGCTGCAAAGAGCAGACTTATGTCACTCACACAGAAACCAGTGCTACTCACTCCAGCCTAAGCTCTTCTGGCTGCAGGCATGGTCTGCCAGTGGCTAGGATGTCTTTCCAGACACAGGGATATGGATCAGAAACAAATGAAAATGCATCTCACTATCAAAACCTTGTGACTCATCTTCCAGTCCTACCTAGAGGCCAACAAGTACCCACAAATAGCTTTGACAGTGGCAGTATTCCACATAACACTACTGTTTACACAGATCCTGGCACATTTCACTCTGCTGTTCTAGGACCCCACATGCCTGGAAATGGTTTCCCAAACAGGACAATGTTCAGTCAAGCCCCTGGGATTGTTCATGGTGGTCTGACTTATGGTAATATTCCAAACTCTGTGTACTCCCCCATGGTGATGACAGTTCACAACAACTCTGTGGGGCCCTGCAGTCTCAGGCAGGATGCCTTGAAGGCAGATGCCACCATCCCAGCCTACTGTCACTCCTTGCCCATCCCATCCATACAGCTCATCCCACGGTTGGTATGCTCCGTCAGTGAGACAGGAAAAGAGCAGGCAGCACCTGGCTACTTTAATTCCTTTTCTGCTTCAGACATTCTGACATATCCTAAGCTGGTGTCTTCAGTAAGTGAATCAGGCCTGGATGCCAAGAAAATCCTGAAGTGCTGTAACTCTCCTGGAGAACAACAGCAACCTGCTCAGCAGGAGAGAGCTCTTCCAGAAGCCAAGGCTACCTGTGTTGCCCTGAGTGTCCAGCAAGGTGCAGACATGGTAGTGACAACTAAGGATATGTGGACTATGACCTCTATGAATGACATAACCAAAGGCCTAAAACCAGCTCTGGAGCATAGAGATGCCGAGGTACAAACTCTTCCAACCAGGGAATGCAAGTCAGTGGCAACAAGCCCAGCAGCTGCAGCAGAAGGTCACTCACATGTGTTCCCAGAGGTGAACCTGGAGCAAGACTCGGAGACCCCCAAATCTCCAGTTCGTGAAGTGAGATGGGATGATGAAGGAATGACGTGGGAAGTGTATGGGGCATCTGTGGATCCCGAAGTCCTCGGAGTAGCCATTCAAAAACATCTTGAGATTCAAATAGAACAGTTACAATCAGAGCCTGCTGAGGCAGCTGGGAAAAGCAATGAGAAAAAAAGGCCTTTCAGAACAATGATGCATTCCCTGAGATATCCAAGCTGTTGTGCTCGCTCCAGTACTGCAGTGGAGTGAGCACAGCTGTAGGGTGTAGGATAGCTGTGCTGCTTTTAAACTGTACATAAATGCTGACTCTTAAGTGTTAACATAGTGTACGTGGACAGCCCACATCAGGATGAATGGGAAAAGTTCAGTGATCATCAAATCATCATCAATACATTAAAGCAAGAAAAAGTCCATGGCTGGGCCATATAACAGAGAACATGAGATTATACTTAAATAATGCTATCCAAGTGTTCTTGACTGTATTTAATGTAGCACTGTTTTCTTTTATGTTAGTTTTAAACTGTTTTGCAAGGAATGGAACTTCTTTTTTAATGATACATCTTTTTGAAATAATTATGACTTTTTTCTGTATTTTAATAATTTAGGGTTAGAAAACAGAGTTTTAAAAGTTCTTAGCTTTCAATCAAATTCCCTTAAATTGTTTTGGCAGCTGTTTTACTGTTAATTTAATAATCCTGACTATAAGCCCACTTTAACTGTAGGCAAAATAACAAACTAGTGTAATGTTCTATGACAAAGAATTGTAACTTTTTTCTACATAATTATGAAGTAATTTCAGTGTTGCTAGTCTGAACTCTTCCCTTAGCAAGCTCATGTACAGTTGGAGGACACTATCAACGTTGCAATTAGTTTATATTTATGATGAATTACATTCTAAATATCCAGAACTTGTGTTTACCAAGTGGTTAACACAAATGTACAGTATTACCAAAGATGAATGATGTAATGTTAATTGCTTACTGAATGCTTGTGTTAGAGGCCTGAAACAGAAGCTGTTCAGTTTAGTCTGTGGTACCACCATACCCTACAATTCATGAGCCATTTTGGTTTGGTTATATTAAAAGTAATTTCCAGTGAGTTCTTTTTATGTGCATCTATCCTGAGCAGTGGTTGTTTGGCTCTTGCATAAGCCACAGGGGACAATTTGCACGTAACCTTTGCCTGTCTTGTGTTCTCTCTGTGGTCTGACGTCAGGCATCTGCTGAAAGTGAGACCTTGTGTCTTCCGCAAAGGACAGTCCTAAGGTTATTCCGAGTGCCTTGGTCATTTGGGCAGCTAAAAGATTTATTTTCTTCTGAAAACAACTTTGCAAACAGGTTGTCAGTGAGCAATGTGTTATGACAGTGTAATGCAGCTATAGTGCAGGGCCTGATGGAAGTGAAAGATTTGACAAGGAAGCTGAGAATACTGCTGCCAGTGTCATATGTGCCTTTGGTGAATGCCTAAGATTCTTGGGGAAACAACATGTGCAATGCTTTCTTTTATTGGAGAGACAGGAAACATTCATTTCTGTCTCAAAGGAAAATCTGCAGTGTCTGAGAACTTCCTGCTGTGGAATTAGCCACTCTTACTTTAAATGTGTGTGGTTGTGCTTTGTTGGTTTGGTTTGGTTTTTGTTCCAGTAAGGCAGCAGACTGTCTCCACAATGTTCACCTGACATTTGCATATCAAGAGGAACCCCTGGTGATTAGGACAGCTTTAAACTTTCATCTAGAAAACCCTTAAATGTAGGATCTCCTAGCTGGAATGTCCTGTGCTGTATTAATTTAATGATGTAGAGTAGTTAAAAATCAAATTTTCACTCAAGTGAAAATTTAACAGTGGGATTTAACAGAGCTGGCTCCAGTGAAATTCACCTTGCTTTCAGGAGGCTTCATTCAGACCTTAGGACTTTAGCCTCAAAGAAGTCTGAGCTCAAAATAAGTTTTATACAAAGCGAGTGTGAAACCACTGGAATATAATGCCTTACTTAGGATGCCCCTATAGCTGTGAGCATCTAAGTTCTGATAATGATTCTGGATGTTAAAATTCCTTTTATTGAAGCTTTCATAGGAGTAAGGAAGTAATGAGTAACTACATAAAATTACTCTGCTGTTATTTAGAGTTTAGCTAAGCAGTTTCTATGCAGGCTTATTTTATGGCCCAGAGTATTGAACATTGATTTTTCCTTTTCTTCAAACATTTCACTTTGAGAATTTTAAGCACTATAGTGGTCTAAAACCTTGTGCTGTCTATTAGCTTGTCCTCGGGTGTGCAGGAGAATTAAAGATAGTCAAACTAAAGCTTTGAAATAGCAAGAATACCTTCCTCCCATGGCCATTGTAATCCATACTTTATTTGACATGTGGAAAATATGTATTCTCCTTCCCACTCCTGCCATTCCAAACACCAAAATAAATCCCCCACCTGTAGGAAGATTATATAATAAGACCAGTATCAAACTGATCAGAGAGTTTGCAGAAGGGACTAGAATAAAATGGCAAAGTCCCTTGAATTCTTTGTCTGTTGTGCTATAAAACCTGGAAAAAATAATGTATTTCATACAGTTCTTATGTGTCAATTACTTATGGTTTATGCATTGGTATAGCTTGCTACTACAGTCCTAAACACTGATTATCATTCCTGGATGATAAAAAAAAATTACAAGTAAAGGCAAAGGATACCAGTGATTTGCAAGTTCAGAAAAACAGATGCTCCCTCATTATGGGCATTCTGAATCTTCATGTTATTAATCAGGGTTGCTGTTATTTACAAAAAATAGTGCTTATGTTTGAGGACTTCCTGCACTTTTGGAGGGGTTTAAAGTACAAGAATATAATGGAAATCTGAAGAAAAAAGTAATAACAAACTTTCATCTGAATATTAGTTACAGGGATAAAGCAAGTTGTTTTACTTGTCAAAGTCAAAGTCTTTAAAAAGGGTTATTTGGACTAGTTTTGCATTTGGGTTCAATTTTATAAAAAATCAAATGCAGCCATTTTGTATATTGTTTTCTGTTGAAGCATTACTCTTGTAAATGTGAAAACTCTGTTTTTTCATGTTTTCTGACTCAGGAAAATCCAAATCCATTACGTTCTACTCTTAAATATAAATAAAGTAGCAGGAAAATTCACACTAGATTTATAACTTAGTGGGTCAATGCTGAACACAGATGCTTGTCAAGCTAGGGTGAAATCAGGGTGTATTGTTTTCTCAAGCCCATTTGAAAACCACTTTGCACTGCACCATGCTGCCTCTGCTCCTCACACTGAATGCTCAAGTACCAATCCAGCTGAGCAGACTGGGGCTGCCTTTCCCAGGAATTCAAAGGGAGGGATGCACTGGCACACTGGGTGTTTAACCCTTTTGTCTCAATACGCCTTCTTTACATTAACATGTGGGAACAGCTCCAGTTCATGCATGATTTTGGATATGTTATGTTGTCCCTAGACACTAACTAATGTCTCTAGAAGGATTTCATTGTACATTGATACTTGATGGCTGAGATTGATAATGGGCTATGCTTAGCTCAGTGGCTCAGCAGAGATTGAAGGCAATTGATACTAATATCACTGTGCTGTTGAAATAGTCCAGAAAAGGTGTTAGAATAATTCATTTCATTCTGAATTAGTATTTACTGTTACCATTCCTAGAGGAGAGGCTAACACCTGTCAGACATTTGACACTGACTGTTATCATTGCAGTTTCAGTTTGAGGAAAAGGCAGTCATCTGTTCTGTACTGAAATGTAACAAAGATGTTCCAGGGAAAAAGAGCATCTCCACTGTGTGGACAGAGCAATGTATTTCTTCCTGGTCACTTCTCTCCTTACAGCCAGTAAGAATAATGACAGGCTGGACTAATTGCATTATTGGATAGACATTTAGTCTTTTAAATCCAAAGCAGTAATGACCTGTCTGGAGATGTGCTGAGGTAAGAGGCCTTCTAGAAAGATGTAACTCATTATTAAAGACTGAATAAGAAAAACAGTGTAGCTTTGCACTAGGAGAAGTAATGTGTGGTGAGGTTGGGTTAAAGCAGAAGCTGAGAGTGGAGGGGAGATTGGGGGACCCCAGCTCCACAGAGGGAACAGGGATAGGGTGTCCTCCAGACACTGCTACTGCCTCCTCTCCCAAGAGATTTTCCAACTGTGAAATTGCAATGTTAATACTTCATTGCCATCTGTTCCTTTCAGACATGTTGAGGTCATTAATTTGTCTTCTTAAGCCCCCTGAAAATGAAAGCAGTTTATTAGTGCTAAGTAATACTGTTAATTGGCAAGAGAGAAAGAAGCAGCGTGTGGGTTTATGAGTTGGAAATAAATAATTCTAATCAACTCTCACAATACCAGATAAATAACTTAGTAGAACTTGCTGTGTCAGTCTCTTTTGTCTTTCCCCTTTGGGGACTTTAGGGTCTAGGATTGATTTCTAAATTTTATTTCTTTTCCCTCCATTCAGAACTATGGATCTGAAGTGGAGAATACAATGTTCTATTCAGCTTCCTTCCAAAGCCTTGTTATTTACACAGGCCGCAAGATCCAGCTGACCCTCCTTAAAACAGGGGAATCTGATGCTTGTGAGCCTGTGTGCAGAGCCCTGGGCTGCTCATGTCTGCAAGTGCTGCCTGTCCACAGGTACTGGGTGTCCTGCAAGCCCCTCGTGCCCGCTGAGGAAGGGACCTGTGGTGCTTTTTCTTGATGCCATAGTCCAAGCCATCCCATTCCCCTGCCCCTCTACAGGAGCAATTCTACAGAGCCATGTGGTTTTAAAGGGAAAGAGATGGGTAAGCTTTGTGGGTGACGTGGATCAGTGAGAATTTTGTTCGTTTTCTTGCTCAGAAAGCAACCTGCAGACAGAAGTTCTGCCCCATATAAAAATGGTTGTGTTCCCTTTTCACCTCTGCCAGTTGGAATGAGCGTGTCCATTTTCTGTGGGGCAGCACCCTGCCACAGGCAAAACCAGTGTCATAAAGTTGTTTCCTTCCCCTGGAACTCTTTCACCAGACTTGGCACACAGTTGCTCGTGGCTTTTACTGCATCTGTGAAGGGAATGATGCATATCCTTTGCCATGGTTGCTTGGATGTCTCGCTTCCATCTTTCTTGAGGTAGAGAGGTGCTGACAGCCATCACATGTACCAGGGCCAATGTGTTCAGATAGCAGAGTACTAAGCTGTAGCTTGTAAGTCTTTGGAAGCATTAATCCTTTCTAATATGTGACCTAAACAGATGTCATCTGTCTTATTATCAGGCTTTCAGTATACTAAGACTATGTCACTCAGATGGCATGTGAAAGAAGCTTAGAAAACAAAGGGGAGAGACACAGGCAAGGAAACGATGCTGCAGAATTCCACCCCCTTCCAGCCACCTCCTGCTCACCTACAGGCACTAAAGACAACTCCAGTCACAATGGTGTCACAGGTGTGATGAAGGGGAGATTTTGTCTCCGAGGTAGCAGGACATAAAGAATGTGGGTCAGGCATTCCCTTGCACTCCTGCTGGTCAGGATTATGTCTCCGAGCTCCACCTGGTGCTCAGCGCTGGCACATAGCTCCGCAGGACAGACCTGCTTTTCCCTCTGACATCTTCTGGTCTCTGCTCACCTCCGACAATTTTTACTGTAGGGCAGAGATGGGGTCACAGCTTGGGGTGCAGTGAATCCTGCCTGAACACCCTTTTGTTTGTGCTTCCCAGCAGACCAGACCTGCTGACAGGCAGCATTTTGTGGTGCAGGAAGACACAGAGCTGTCCAGACCTGAGTGCCAGCACCTGACCTGTGCTATACTGCCTTCAAAGCAACTCCAACGGGAGCTGGAGTTTCTAGTCCTTCCCCTGACACAGACTCAACACCCTCAGTGATGACACATGCATAAAAGTCAGGCCTTTCCCCTGCTTTGACGGCTTTTTGTAGGCTTGTAGGTAATTTGCTTACACTGCCTGTGGTACTGGTTGTACTGCAAACTGATTCACTCCAGATTGGGATTGGGTAGAAATTCCTATGTGCAGGTTATTTGAATACTGTCTTGTGTTCACATTGTCTGGAAAACCCAACAAATGCAACTGCCTCAGAGAATCCAATTTTAGAAAAGCTTTTACATTGATTTAAATTCACAATGTGATGTTATAATTTGTTATGTGGTAATTTCTCCCTTGTTCACAGTGATCTGTGTTTTCTAAATTCCGTGCTTTTTTTCAGCATCAACCTCACTCTTAACAGTAGAATGAGGGGCTAATTTACTGTCATGCTGCCATAACTGCTTTCTTTAAAAGGATCTTGGGAAAAGATCAGCATTTCTGAGAAAGCAGAAGAGACCTGTTTCGATGGTGTGATGCATGTTGTTCAACAGCCTGCTCCCCACTGATGAGAGCAAACCCTGGAGCTGTAACACAGCTCTTGTGTTCCAAGTCTGCACTGCTAGTCCTTTCCTGCTCCCACTTTGACTGGAATATATGTGTGTGTATATATATACTGGGGAGAGCTGCAGAGTGTTTAGTGACCAAAATCACACTGCTGTTCTGCTACAGGCTCAATCTATGTTTGTGATAGAGCTTTTCTGAAGCAGGTTGAAGCTTTGTAAAAACAGTTTTAGTTTAGTTAAAATTGTTTATACACTGTTTACATGCCTCCCTCCTTCTAGCGTGAGTCCTTCGGTGCTGTGCCTGTTATTTTTTGCATCAATAGGTCTGGGCCAAGTAAGTAAGAGATTTGTTCACATCTGTGCTGGGATCCTAATTCACAAAAGCAACCCATTGCTTCCAGAAGTTCTGCCTTTGGTTGGGCTGTCTGGAGAAGCTACAGAAGACCTTCCTGAGGGCCTCTTTAAATGAAAGATGAGTGTGGAGTTAGGTGTAGTCGCTACTTTTGTACAATCTGAAGTGGAATAGAAGAATAGATGGTAATTTAAAAGTGTGGAGAAATGAGAAATCCCTAAACTAGAGAGAGGAAAAAAGGCAGGCTGTGGTGTGCAGGAAAATGCTATTAAAACATCTGTTTACAGGTCTATGTATGAAAGTGCTTCTGTGGGAGTTCACAAACGTTTAGTTCCTCTCTAGCACTGAGGTACCTCGACACACACAGCAAAGATTCAAGGTGAGTAAATACAGCGCAGAGAGCTTTGAAAGCGCCCTGCAGGGCAGTGAAGCCTTTGAACTTCAGCGCAAGTGGCGGCTGCTCCGCTGGGTTCCTCGGGCGGGCTGGGGGCTGAGCTCGCCCGGGCCCTGCGGGAAGGCTGGGATGGACCTGGCGCACAGCTGTGGGACCGAGGGCCAGGTCACGGCCGGCTGGAAGGGGACCAAGGACACACGTCAGAGAGGATACGTGCGGGGGAGGGTCAGGCACCCGCGCTGGCAGGGACGAAGGGAAACCAGCCCCTTTCCAGCGGCAGAACTGCAGGAAACTGCTCCCGCGGGAGCTGCATGAGGGTCCCTGAAGGCTACAGTGACGACTCTTCTGGAATTTCATACTCTGCCTTGGGGCTTCTGCTGCTTCTGACGGAAGCAGCCGGCAGCTTGGTCTGCCTTGGGTCCGGCTGCATCCGCAGCTGTGCCGGGCTTGCTGCGCTTCCCCATTCCCCCTTCCCGAGGCAGGGATGGACCGCTCAGCTGTGTGGTAGCATTGCAGAACAGGGAAATCACATTCCGGGACATTCAACAGAGAAGTTAACACAGCTGATGCCCTTCAACTACATTACTGCAGTTGTTGAAAGAGGAACAATCTGAACAGAAAATAACCATTCTTTAAACCACATAAAATTTGCTCTAGAGCCATTGCACCAGAGAGTACAGTAAATTCACGAATACAAGCCGCACTGACTATAAGCCGCATCTCTGGGTGTTGGCAAATATTTCGGTTTTTGTCCATAGATAAGCCGCACACGAATATAAGCCGCTCTGTCGTTCGCAGCGAGGACCCGCGTGCAATTAGTAACAGAACCGCGGGAGGGCGGGGTTTACTGGCTGAGCTAAGGCTGTGCAGGCTCGGCCCGCTAGGGGCCGCTGACGGGGCCAGGTGGGCCAGCACGGTGCTGCCGCTCGGGGCCGGCCGCCGCTGCCACTGGGCTCGGTCACCCCGGGTCGGCGCTGCCCTGCGGTGGCAGGCAGGGACGGAGCTTCCCCTGCTCCTACGGCGCCGGCGGCGGGCAGGGACGGAGTTTCCCCGCTCCTGCCGCGGCGGCGGCGGGCGGGGACAAAGCACCCCGTCGGCTCCCCGGGCCACAGCAATGGCGGCGCGCGCTTCCCCCCCCTCCCCGGGCCACAGCAATGGCGGCGCGCGCTTCCCCCCCCTCCCCGGGCCGCAGCAATGGCGGCGCCGGGCCCCCCCCGCTCCCCGGGCCGCGGTAGGGGCGGTCCGGGTCCCCCCTCTCCTCCCCGGGCCGCAGCAGGGGCGGCCCGGCTCTCCCCCCTCCTCCCCGGGCCGCGGCAATGGCGGCGTGGGCTTCCCCCACCCTCCCCGGGCCGCGGTAGGGGCGGCCCGGGTCCCCCCTCTCCTCCCCGGGCCGCGGCAATGGCGGCGCCGGGCCTCGCCCTGTCTCTCCCCTGGGCTGTGGCAGAGGAGGAAAGAGAGCTCTCCCGCCTCTCTCCCCGCCCCCTGTGCTGCCTACAGGGAGCCAGGCTCCACCCGCAGTGCAACAAAGTAGCGATTTGTAACAATCGCAAAATGCCGACTTTGTAGCTGCTCGGCTCAGCACTCTGGCAGGCACTTCTGAGGTTGTATTAGCCGCACCTGATTATTAGCCGCATTTCCGGTTTAGGAGCAAAATCTTAGTCAAATTGGTGCGGCTTGTATTCGTGAAATTACTGTATTCTTCAAGTTCCTTGTGTTTTGAGTGGTGTCCAGTAGTACAGTTTTGCAGGCCATACATAAGAAACGCAGGAAGAGCTTCCAGTTCTCTATCAGACCTCATGTTTCCAGGGGATGGGAAGGGATGAATCTCTCCCTGGTCTTCATTCCCACACTGCAGATGAGCAAGAAAGAATGTCTTTGAGTGTGACAAGGGAGTCATTACACACTTTTGCCAAATAAAGGAAGGATGGGCTTTATGCTGTAGAGCTATAATTGGGATTCCCATTCAGCAAGAAATAACACTGAATTTTGGGTATAGGTATGGATTATGTGGTGTCACACACTTCTGAAGGGAAAAGCTGCAGGTTTTATCATAATTAACTATTTCTGATGTGTCTTTAGATTCCTTTTAGGCATCCAAAATGCTTTTCTTCACGCTCTGGTTGGAGACTTATTGTGAACGCTGATACAGTTTCATCCAGTGCTGAGGAACTGCCCACTACATCTCCATCTTTGCTGCCGTTTTAACATGAGCAGATTATACTGTCTATTTTCCCATAAAACTGCATCTCTACCCAACCTTTTGCCTGTCTTTTAGTAGACCACCAATTTGCCTTTTGCTTAAGCTGATGTAATTTTAAATTTCTTTTTCTGATCCACTATGCAGGTTTGTGTAAAAAGGCACATCTGGCATGGCAAAGGGTATGGCTGAGGGAGGAGCAGTGTGTACTGATGGGTGGGAGGAAAGAGACCATTAAAAGATCCTTGTGGTTCCTTACCCTTGATATTCCTTTAGGGGTAAGATGGAAGATGTATCCAAAGAGCAAATCCTCTTAGGAAGGCATGACCTTAACCACAATGAATCCACACAGAAAGTGTACTGTGTGAAGCAACAACAAAAAAGCTCTCAGAACCATCTGGATTTTGATATTGCCTTGGTCAAGACCGTGGAAGACATGACAGAAACCTGTCATTGTCCACTGTGCCTGCTTGCCCAGGACAGGCAGCTTTTCTTCCTCGGGAGAGTCCTGCTGGGAAACTGCAGGGGGGACACAACAGGTGTATGGGCACTCCTGGTTTTCCAAGGTCAGAGAGGGTTGGTATTATTTTTCCTCTTAAATCCAAGTACACAGAGGACGATTATATAACACACCCTGTGTCTCCTACGTGTTTAGACGAGGAAGCCAAATACCTGAAACGCTTGTTCCTAAGGTAACAGCACATCTGGGATTAGGTGGCTGACTTCTACTTTCTCTTGTGTCAGCGCTGAATAATTTGTACTTGTAAGGTCCTGTTCAGAAGACCTGGGCTCCTTGGTCTGTGCTCAGACGAGGAAATGTGTAGGAAATTGTGACTCAGCTACCACATGTACCCACCTGCTTAGATTTCCATTTGGAGTCCTTTCTGCTTGAAGCCCCCATACATTCTCTGTCAAGCACACACCTACAAAAAGCAGCACTTCACAAATGTGCTGGCTGGGTGGTCACGGGAGGGCTGAATTCTCACAGAATCACAGAATAAACACTGTTTGTTGGAAAGGACCCACAAGGATCGTCGAGTCCAGCTCCTGCATGGCCCCGTGGGGATCGAACCCGCACCCTGGGTCCCCGGCTCGCCCCTGGCAGCTGCAGCGCGCGGGCAGCGAGCAGCAACCGGATCCTTTTCCCAGCTGGAAAGCGGAAGGCGGTACTGGCAGGTGCTCTGCCGTGCTTCACACTTGCGGAAAGGAAAACCCAAACCCTGTACCGCGGAAGGCCATACCGAGCCACGTACTGTGGGGAATTTCCGGTGGACACGAAAAAGACCCGGACCGGTGGCTCGCCCCACGATACACTCCGTGCAGCGAGGATTTGCCGAGCCGGGTCAGGCGAGATTCCCGGATTTTGGCTGCCGTGAGGAGCAGCAGCAGCAGCAGCACCCCCGCCGCCCCCTCAGCCGCTCCCCCAGCGCTCCCTCAGCGCTCCCTCAGCCGCTCCGCCGTGCCGGCAGGGGGCGCGCGGGCTGGCGGTCTCGCGAGAGCGCGCGGGGCGGCGCGCGGGCGGACGGACGGCGCGGGGCTGAGGGAGCGGCGCGCGGACGGCGGTGAGCGGCGGCGGGGCCGGCAGGGCGGGGGAGACGCTGAGGGGGATCCGAGAGCAATCCCGAGAGGAATCCCGTGAGGAATCCCGTGAGGCATCCCGTAAGGCACCGCGTGCCGCGCTGTGGGAAGTGTCAGGCACCGGGCCTGGGTCGTTCAGGTCGGTCGGGAAATGGACGCTCGGCGGCGCAGGGCTCACAGCAGACGGGGTTTTGTACTGATCTCACCCTCGGTGTCCCGGAGAGGTTGTGCCGCGAGCGCTCCTAAAGCCACGTTTCTGATTGCAAAGGCAAAGTCTTTTGTTAGCAGCTGCGCTTCTCAGAGGTTATATAAGCAGTAAATGTCTGGGTTAGGAATGGTCGGGGTTGTGCCACATCGCGTTTGTTTGAAGTTTGTCAGACGTGTGTTGTTCGATGCTGGTAAATGGTGAGAGCCAGAAACCTTCCGGGAGTTTGCTGAGCATTCTGACAGCTTTAAACTCGGTGTTTATGTCTGGGATTAAGAGAAAAGCTGGCAGAGAAACGAGGTTGCCTTTCCCCTGATTTTGGATGAGGCTTGCAGTCAGGGCAGCGGAAAAGGCTGTCAGCCATGTAAAATCGCTGTTCATCCATCCCGCTGCAAGCGCAGAACCTGGGCTCCGTGGAGCCGGAGCCTGGCGTGGGGCCTTTGGGGCCCTGTGCTTCGGGCAGAACCAGCGTCTGTCACTCGTTTTCCGAAGGGTTTTTAAGTGAAATCCTCGGGAAGATGCGTTGTAATGTGCAAGCTGCGTTAAAATAAGTGTGTGTCTACCCCACTCTGGGTATCTTCTTTGGTATTGTCAGTAATTATAGCATGGAGATTTCAGGCCTTCATACTCAGATACTTTGTGATTTCAGCTATATGCTGCTTGTGCATAAAATACATATTTGTAATAGACGGAATAAAATGGTGATCAGACTTCTTCACAGCAGTGACTTGTGACTGTTCAGAGCCCATCTCTTGTGAGGGTGTCTCAGTACAACTGCTTTGTGTACTGGCCAGGCTGTTTTGGGGCTAAAACAGGCAGAAAAGGTAGTCGCATGTGTTCAGGTCTGTGGCACAGACTATATACTGTGCAGACAGGTGAAAACTACCTGAATTTTAGAAAATGTAATACCTGGCACTTCTGTTACTATTTCTTAAGGTGTTTATGTCACTTTTTCCCTTACTCGAAACTCTTAAAGGTTATTTTATTTTTCTTCACATGTCTTGTGATTTAAAGATAGGATGTTATACAGTTCTTTTGGAGTAAAATAATCCCCCTAGTAGGAGCAGGAGCTCCGTACATTACTGGCACGTAATGCTGATGCTGCACTGTACAAAGTGCTTGTTATGCTTGGATGTAAATGGGAAGTTCCCAGATTCAGCTCGTGTACTTAGAGTACTTCACCCCCTGACCACAACTCCCATCTACCTAATTTGGGAGAGTTTCTTAAGAGGAACTAGTGTTTTTTTGGGTTGGATAGAAATCCATGGGGATTTCAGTTCAAGCAAGCCAGCTGGTTTAAAGCCACGTAAAGACAGGTCGGTGAGGCTTTTGGAGCAGCCTTGTCCTGCCAAATGGAAGAAGTCATTCCACATTTATAAATAGAGCCTGTTCAATGGGAGGCTTCATTCCCTTCAGAAGCTTTTCCTCAACAAGGGCTTTGCACAGCCCTGTTTTTTCCATCTGAGATGGAAAACAATGCTTTTCCCAAGGGCAGCGGGATTGTTGTGCTGAGGGTGAAAAGCTGGTAGAACCAGTTTCCTGCCGGCCTGTTTGCAGACTGTGCAGAAGAGGCAGGGTTGCCTCCTCCCACTCTGCTCCCCAGCCACCAGATACTTTATTAAAAGCTTAAAATTATTCTTGTCCAGCTGTTTCTGACCTGTGGGAATTAACATCTCGGGGTGGAGTGTGGGCAGCCAGGAGGCTGCACAGAGCACCTGTGACCAGGAGTTGTAGCTGCAGGGTCTTGTGGTGACACCTCTCCAGCGAGCCAAAAGTCTTCCTGTAAAAACTGGTAGTTATTTTGCTATTTTACTATTAGGAACAATAATATCATCTTCCTTACCATTGAGGCAGCTCCTTTGGTTTCATGTCTATAACATTTTTAGTGATTACACGCTGGCAAGGACACGGGCGTGGCCCATCCCTGGGAGTGCTCAAGGCCAGGCTGGATGGGGCTCTGGGCTCCCAGGTCTAGTGTAAGAGGTGTCCCTGCCTATGGCAGAGGCATCCGAGCAACATGATCTTCGAGGTCCTTTCCAACCGAGGCCATTCTGTGTGCTTTCCTCAGCTCTGTGTGAAATTGTGGAAGCGAGAGTAGATGTGACAAGAACTGTGCATGTGTGCGAGTCACTTTGGTCCTTGCAGGAGTTAATTTGCACCCGAGCGGCTCGGTGTCAGATCTCGGTGCTGGGTGGGGAGCCTCACTGCTGGCTGTGCATGGCCGGGGGCGGAAGGCTGAGCTCGGCAGCTGCATCGACTCGCAGCTCTGCAGCTTTGCTGCTGCATCCGCGCTGGATGCCTCAGTGCTCGGGTCTGCTTTGTGGTTGCATGAAGCAGGCACATTGCCACAATTCTGAAGTTGCAAGAAACAGCGGTTTTGTTGCAAAACGTTGAGGTTTCGCGGTTTGAACTACTAGTTGGGTGTTTGGAGGCGCTCGGTGTCCTGGCTGAGCGGAGCCAGGCCGGGCGGAGCGGACGCGATTCGGCCCGGCCCGGGGTCGGTGGTCCGGCCCGGGGTCGGTGGTCCGGCCCGGGGTCGGTGGTCCGGCCCGGGGTCGGTGGTCCGGCCCGGGGTCGGTGGTCCGGCCCGGGGTCGGTGGTCCGGCCCGGGGTCGGTGGTCCGGCCCGGGGTCGGTGGTCCGGCCCGGGGTCGGTGGTCCGGCCCGGCCGGCGCTGCCGACGTGCGGCTCGGCTCGGCCGGGGCGGGGCGCGGGCTGTGCCGCCCCG
The DNA here is from genome assembly GCF_009819885.2 of Catharus ustulatus. Lineage (NCBI taxonomy): Eukaryota > Metazoa > Chordata > Aves > Passeriformes > Turdidae > Catharus > Catharus ustulatus. The sequence goes on along the minus strand of NC_046228.1, from coordinate 26,924,250 downwards.
ATAAGCGCGGGGCCGCTCCCGGGAGCCGTGGCTTGGGGCGGAATTTACAGGGCTGGGAGCCTTCCGGAAAGCATTCCGGAGGCCGTGCCTGGGGATGGAAGCCGCGTTATAAACAGGACATTGCGGGATTGCTTCCTGAGCGCGGAAAGTAAGTGGAGCTCATCTCTTGGGGTTTGCATCCCGTGAGGCACATAGCGGGGGCTGGTGGGGACCCCCGTGTGCTTGGAAACTGTTTGATGGCACGGAAATGGCCAGGGCAGGTGACTGTGTGTTGCAGCCATCTGTCTTCTTGCAGAAATAATTGTATTTCGTTACTGTTGAGCCGAAGTGTGTGATCGCGGGTGTTTCAGAGCATGTGACCTGAAATCGTCTTAAATTCTCCTTGCTATTTGGGAGTAACTGGGAGGCAAGGAAATAGGTGCTTGCACCCACTTAGTTTTGTTAGAGGCTTGTGGAAATTGAAAAGAAGGGTGGATTGGATCTCATGCTCAACATGTGAGTTTTACTGGCTTATTTGCCACAAAGCCTAAGAACAGCCATTTTAACAGGAGCTGGTTGGCTGGAGGAAGGCAGCATTCATTTTCTCTCTACATTCTGGAGCGAGTCTCTTGTAATCGTGGAAAGAAGGAAAAGCAACAAACAGTAGTTTCAGAGATCATTAGAGAAGTGTTTGTAAGCTTCTTAAATTCAATTGTGCCATTACGAAGTTGCTAATACAGAGTGTGATAACAACTCTTGTGAAAATTATGTTAACCTACTGTAAGTACATTATCTATTGTGTGAGCAAATATGGTAGTTCTATTTAGCCTTTCAGACTTTGACTTGTTTGTAAGAATATAAAAATGAAATAATAACTATTTTTTTTTTAAAATTTACTTTTGAATATATTATAGTTTTTAAGGTATCTAATATTCTTGTTTTCTTGGCTGGGTATATTGCTGTCATCTACTTGTTAGATTACATCTGAGAGCTAGGGCTCCCACTTACACTGTTGGCTCCTACTTCTGCAGGCTGTACATGAAAAGCAAGATAAAGTCTAGGGAGTGCTGTGAGAAAAAGCTTAGCTTACCTTTTATTGAGCATTGCTAGCATGGTGAAGATCATGAAACCTTACAGAAGTGAAAGTGAACAATCTGGGGCATCCAAATAACAGGACAAAACTGGTTTCATAGCTCAGCATGGAGAATGATGTATTTTGGACTTCTGCACCATCTGATTTGGTGCAAAATAACATAAACTTAAAGATTACCTTAGAGTTCTCTTGTGTTTGTGCTCTGCAGTTGCCAGAAGATGAGATGTTATGGTGAGGATGGTATTGAGCTGTGTGCAGGGTCTTGGGGTGGCTTCTGTGCCTGGCCTCGTGTCTGGAGGTGCTGGAGAGACAGGAAGGCCCTGGTGTTGAGGGAACTAAGGGAGGTGCAGCCTCTGCTCCTGCCCCACGGTGAACATTGCTTTTTCTATCACCTTCCACTAGCAAGCCACTCTTAGCCCTCTCCTGTGTAAAACACTTTTGTATAGGTCTTGTAGATCTTGGCTGTAGAAGGACTTTTGGGTTGCAGTCTATGTGATCATGGAACTTGGAAGTTGCAGAGTAAATATCCGCTCAGTAACACAAGCTCTTGGTTATCTTGTCATCTTCAAAACCACTTTCAGTTCTCTTCAGAGCAGTGGTAAAATCTGTGACATTTTAGATTGGAACATGTGTACGCTTTAAGTCTGCTAGGAATTTCCATAGCTGTCATTGCTGAGGACTTGTTTTAAATAGAACAAACACTATGAATGTTTAGTGCTTCAGAAATCCCACTAAACTGGCAGGAGAATTCAAACTCTGAGGAACAAAATAACCCACTGTTTAGGAAAAGTGCTTACACTGATCCTTCCTGTTTTTACTAAAAATTCATACTTTCGTTTTCCCCTTACTTGCAGAATCCTTACCATTATAACTTCTGTAGCAGTTTTGTATTTGAGCCCCTTCTACTTGAGACTATGCTGAAACTAAGCTACCACAGCTGTGACCAGGACAAGATAATAGGTAGCTGTTAAAAGTTCTGGCCTTTCCAGCCTAGTAAAGAGTGATCTTTGTAGCAACATGTGGGTTTTCAGTTGATGCAACTGTGTGGGACTTTCTCATTTATGGGAGCCAGCTCATTCACCTGCAGAGGAAAAAAAGATCGCTGAAATATTTCCTGCCCCTGGTCAGGCTGTTCTCCCCCAGCTGAACCTTTTCTGGATCAGCCCCTCAGCTCTGGAGTTTGCTGGCTAGACATAAAAGCTGGAGGAAGGTGACTGGCAGGGGAGGATTGCCTAAACTTCTGTGGTTAAAGCTGTTGTCAAATATCTGTTGGTTTTCCTGTGATTGTGCAAGTTCTGTGGGCTGAAGTGTTTGAGAGACCGTTGTTGCCTCTGGAGGAGAGCTTTATCTATGTTTAGAAAACTTGCATCTGGTAGGGTCTTGGGGGCTTTTTTGTTCACCTTTATAGTGAAGTAGAGCAGATGGTTCTTCATATGATGCCCTTCCTCTTCTGTTAAAGAGGAAGAGAAACCATTAAGAAATCGTTTTTTCCATTGTGTTTTAGGAACACTTCAAGAATGAGTCCACCACAAGACAGAAATAGAAATTCCTGCAGCAGTGAGACTCTGTCAAAGTGCCTTCAAGCAAAGAAGGACTTGGAAACAGCTATATCTGGAATTGTCAAAGCTGAACAGCAGATTAAAGAAAACTGGCGGGAGGTAATTTTAAATTACTTCTTATAGATTTTTTAATAACTAACATTGCTTCAATTAAGCTTTTTATTATTCCAGAATATTTTTACTATTATCATGGTGGTCTGAAATTTTTGTAGCAATTTGCAAACACATTGCTGTCATTTGGCCATGCTCTTGATAAAGGTATTCCTGTATTACTAGCTTAGACATGCAGAATTTCCAAAAGCTGCTGATTGAAACATCAGAATAGAGAGAGATAACAAATAACATTATTCTTTGATACCTCTTTAAAGGTACCCATGGAATTCTTACTGACCTGAGCCATGTGATGTTGTGGGTGACTGTGATTAATTTTTGAGAAATAAGTCACTCCAGAAATTCCAGTTGCCACTGACAAACAGTAGTTTGCAATCAGGGCAGCCCAGGTATGCTCACTCTGCTTGACAGATGTAGAAATGGTGTGTGTTCCCTGACAGGTCAAGGCCAAGATCCACAGCCACATCAGCCGGCAGCTGGAATGCCTGCGCAGCCGTGAGGTGTGGCTCTTCGAGCAGGTGGATCTCATCCAGCAGCTCAAGGAGGAGGCCTTGCAGCAGCAGGCACAGCAGCTCTACTGGGTAAGCCCTGGTTGTCAGTCTCTGCACTGGCATTTTCAAGCCAACCTTGTCCTGCAAGTACTGGCTCAATTTTAATGCTGGAAGCTGAAACAATAACGTGTGTTTTGTTTTCCACGCAGTACTTGGGACAGTTCAATTGCCTTATTCATCAGCTGGAACGTTCCTACAGTAACGAACTGGCAAACCAGATCTCAGTTTGTCTGGAGAGGTAAGTATATTTTATCATGCAAGTTACCACAGTTGGGTTTAACTTAACTTACGAATTTAATCTGATTTTTTTATTCTAATAGAACTAATAATTGGTCTAATTGTTCATACATTTTTAATAGTTCCTAGAAATAAGAATGTGAAAGCAGTCTGAGGTTATAAACCAGGACTGTAATGAGCAGGAGAGGTACTCATTTATGCAGATTGTTTCAAATATCAGTTGTTGATGGCAGCTGAAGTAAGAAGGTGAAACTTGTGTTTTGCTGGCAATTTATTTTGTTCTTGGTTGGTAGATAGCAATTCCTTTCTTGTATGCCATATCAGAAGTCTTCTTTGTTACCGAATTATTGCCAAGTAGGTTGAAAGCTGTTATGGAGTAATGGACTGACTTCAAAAACAGGACAGATGAAGAAGATTGTATTTTTTTTTTCCTTTCTGTACCTATCACCTTACTCTTTCAGACTGGGAAGTCTTACACTTAAACCTGAAGAGTCTTCCATCCTGAATTTTGAGGCTGACACATCTTACCTTCGCCAAGCTATTACCTCATTTGGTTCCATTAAAACGATGGTAAGCACCAGGACTCCCCTGGGTTGGAACACTTGCCTCCAAGATTTTTTTCAGTAGTGCAATATATTCCAAGTGATATTTTTGCTTTTAGTGACAGCTTGAGTGGATCCTGTGCATGAGTCATACAACTTTAGATGTATAATAAATACACAGTGGCTACTAATTACTGCATGTAGTTTTCACTGAGTTTAGTTATGTGCATGTTATTTTAATGTATTTTGGCAGACGCTGAGGGAATGACTACTGCATTCTTGCTCTGTTCCAGCGAATGAAAATTCGTTACTGTTTTCTTTAGATAGCAATAGTTAAACATTGTAAACACTTTCTGTAATTAAAGTATTTTGGGATTCTTATGTAAGCAGCATATTTCCTGTATTATTGAACACAATTCTGTTAAAGGAAGCAGACTCAAGGTAGTATTTTATAGTCAATTTTTCTCCATTATATTTGTAAATGTTGAGAACATTGTTCGCTATAAAGCACTGAGAATTTTAACTGTGCTTTACTTCTTTATTGTAGAATTTGTCCTAGAAACTGGACAAAATGGAGATTTAAATTAATTTTTACTTTTTTTTTCAGCAAACCTCAGAGAGAGAGAATGCTTCTCCCTGGTTCCCAGGCCAGAATTGTGCCCTAATGAACTGTGAGCAGGTAAGATTGACCTCTATGTGTTTAATTGTATTAGAGGGAAGAGGAGAACTCAAGCACATTAGTGAGCTTGAGTAATGCCTTGTGTTTAAGATGCTTGAGTAGCCAGTAACAGTGGCTGTGGTGAGCAGAGTGATGTGATATTGTAGCTGCTCCAGGAACAGACAGGCAAGAACAGAGTATGAGAGTGTTTGTGGGGTGTGACTTCCAGATTTTTTGAGTGTTCCTTGATATTGGAACTAGCCAATTCCTATGGGTTGTAATTAGAGGGCACTGTTTTTCCTTTTGGTGCAGAAATACTGCTGCCTGCTGAATGTGTGTGTTGATGCCCAGCACAGATTGGCTCAGCAGTCACTCTCCTAACCAAGGCACGCATTCTCTCTCAGCAGCAGACGCTGTGTGGCACAGTGAGTGCCTCGCTGGCTGACTGGTTACTTGGAAGCAGGCCTGCGGGTGGGCGCCAGGCTCCCTATGTTCCCAGCACCAATCTTGAGGAATGGATTACCCAAAAGTGTGTGTTAGAGCCCAGCCAGGTAAACCTTTTGTGCACTAACCTAGTTTTGAACAGAGGGGAAAACACAGTATCTGATTGCAAGCAGAATATGGTGGGAATGAAACCTTCTGTAGTACTCTTCATTCTGCCTCATGTTCAGCTGATGCTTTGGCACTTACTAGCTGAATGCTCTAAGCTCTAACTGTGGAAATAGGTACTGAACATTGCCTTTTAGTTTTAATAGATGTATTTCAAAATGTCTTTACTAGGATTTGAATTCTTCCAAAGTCTGCTTTTTTGAGCAAGCCTGGGGAAATCTGAAGGATTTGGAGAACTGGCTCCTGCACAATCAGCAGTGCGATGTTGCTGGGAAGACAGATTCCCCTGGTTGCAAGGACTCCACCTCTACTCTCAACTCATCCTTTTCCACTATTGAAAAGGTGGAGGAATTAGAATTCCTTGGACAAGAAGAGATGGACCTTTCTGACTGGCTGCTCACTCCTGACACAGAAAATGGAAGTATTGCTTCAGATGAGAAATGGAAGAATGAATTTAAACCTTTTAGGGAAGAATGCAATTTGAATGATTGGCTCCTCAAAGCTGAAACATGTACCAGTTGTTGTGGCAGCCAGAGCAGAAGTGTGGAAATTGAGAACCTGGGAAATCTGAAGTGCCTGAATGAGCATCTTGATGGAAAGAAATCACCCACTACACCTGCTGTAAGTGCTTGGCTTCTTCAGCATCCTCAGGCCCCCTTTAAAGTGGAAGATGTGTGCAAAGCTAATGATGTGTGTGCCAGCTTTTCAGAATGTGTGTGTGATGAAAACTGTGGAAAAGAGGCTCTTTGCAAATGGCTTCTGAAGAAAGATGGGAAGGACAAAAATGGAGTTCCGGTCAGCCAGAGAGATGTACCAGACCCTGAGCATGATAAGACCAAGTTTGCTGCCAGTTCCTGGCTTAGCCCTACACAGCAGCTCCCAGGGGAACCCGTGAGTGCAGAGAAAGCAGATTATTCAGCAGAGATTGCAGAACCCTGGAAAGCTTTGCTCGAGAGGCCTCTGACAAGCTGGCTGGCCAAGCCCGAGCACAAAGCAGAAAGCACAGAAGAAAAGGAGCATCGGGAAAAAGCAGACAAGAGTTTCAAGAGTCCTTTCCTAGACCTCTTGGCTCCATTCCACCTCCCCTTAAATGTGAACAGTTGGGTGTTGACTTCAAATGACCTAGAAAATGCAAACCCGCCTCCAGTAGAAGATAAATGGCTTCTGCGCAAGAAAGCACAAGTGAGCAAAAGTTTTGATACATTTGTGTCTTATGTGACAGTTTGTTGCTTTACTAAATTTAATGACTTCATTCTCTTCCAAAGTCATAACTCTTCTGGATAATACTAACTGAAAGTTTTCAGATTTTTTTGTCTCTTTTAATGTTTTCACAATTACTAGTTAACTTAGCACTAAACAAGTTAATATGTTATACTAAATGAAGAAAGCGTTAATCTCAAAAACTCAAAAATCGGTTTTGGTTTTGAACACTTTAGAGGATTTGAAGATACATCAGAATGTATTTATGTTTGGGGTTGGTAATTAAGGTGGTTTGTCTTTCAGGACTTTGGCCTTCCTACAGTTTGTGACCTTTTTGCCTGTATGAAACTCAGTGGAGATAATGAGAAATGGCTGTATCGGTCTCCTTTACAGGTAGGATACAGATTGATTAGCTCAGCTGTTCTAATACATATCTTGGGGGTACAGAACACAGACACTGGCAGCTAATGGCCATCTTCACTTCTTTAAATGTAGTATTTTCCTCCCCATAGACCTTTTTAACAGCTTGGACCATTCTCCTCTGTTATTATTCCTCCTCTTTTGATCTTGTGTAAATCTCTCAACTGATTGACACTTGGTAACTCTTACTGTAACTAAGATATGAAATTAATGTGTCAGTCTCCAGACAGCTTCTTTCTTCCTCAGTAATGGATTTACAGCTGACATAATGTTTTTCCTTTCTGATGATAACTCTTTGTAATTGTTTTTGAAATTAATGAAAATGGTCCCTAGCAGGAGTACTTCAAACCCCAAAAGGCAGGATACTCAGTTCTGGGAGGAATGTTAGTATCACTTTTTTTAAGAGTATCTTATAGTTGTTTTTTTTCCCAAAGTGTTGCTGTTTATCAGAGAATAACCCTATTTTAAATTTGTTTAGATGTGAAGAACTGGAAGTGTTGAAATCATCCTCTTCCTGCTATCAGTCGCACATCACACTGAGTGACTGCAGCCAGCTGAGTGCTTGTGTTTTGTGTTTGGCCGTCTGCTTTCTCTTCTAAAATTTTAACAAAAAGATTCCTTATCTAACAGAGTTATGGTGCAGAAGATCCCTTTCTGTTGTCATTGATTCTGAAATGTAAACCCACTGACCATAAGCAATCCAATGTTTAGAGGTGTTAGCAAATTTGTATCTGTTATTGGAGTACATGGATCTTTAATGGGTTGTCACTCGAAGTATGTTGAAGCCAGTGCAGGTATAAAGCAGAATCTTCCTGGTGCTGTGGGATGCAGGAACAATAAACCACATTTGACAGTGACTTCAGAAATGCTGCTGTTTCTTTCAGCTGCTACAGTGTTTTCATGCAATGGGTTCCAGCTTACTTAGGCTGTACTTGCAAGCAATTTGTTTTATGGAGCAGTTGCTCACTTTGGAGCTTTCATTTGCATCTTGTGTTGGTGCGTTTCCCAGCTAAATATGTGAAATCCAGACATTGAAAAATACATGGATTTGTGGGACCTAACATGTGACAGGAGAATTGGTAATGTACTTCTAAATCAAAACTCTGCTTGTGAATTTTGAGCCTTTCAGAGAACAGGGTAGGGTGTTAGTATTCATGCACCAGTAGATCACTGGTCCCCAGCATTTACAAACTATTTGAATGTCACTGAAAAAGCTGTAAAAGGAAATGTGTGTTTCTGTTAGTTCTAGATAATTCATAATGAATTTTTATCAACAAAACCACTGGAAAGCAGGCATCTTTGCCACATAATATTTAAAGGTAATATTTGGGGAATTAGATGCCTTCAGCAGATTGATGTCATGCTAATTGGGAAACACTCACTTGGTAAACTGTGGCTACCACTGATGCAGTTTAAAGGTATTTAATCTGTGGTTTCCATGTGATTATGGATGTGGAAGTGGGGTCCAGTAACTTGGATCTTCCTGAAGCTGTGGACATAATGTGAGCAATACCTCTTCATATATTTAGCCTTTTGAGCCTGTAGGAATGAGTGCAGAGAGTTCTGTGGAAATGTGAATCATGCCTGTCAGGCTCCATGGAAAAACTGTGAAGTTCCATAGTTTCTGGTGCAGCTTCTACTCACTTAACAAATTGCTCTTAATGACTATGAAAATAGGACCCCTTCTCCTCATCCCTGCACCCTGCCTGGGAATAAAAGTGATTTGAGTTTTTCACAACCCTGTAGAAAAGAAATTGTTATTAAGATCTGACCTTGGTGTCACTTTGCAGTGTCAACACATTCCTGTCTGATCAATCCCATGCATTCACTTAAAAGTAAATTTTTAGTCTGAGAAGGGGAGACTGCACATCTGAAACCAGACCCTGAAAGGGCTTTAACATCAGCAAAACATTTGAGGCTTTTGTACTTTCATAGCCAGGGCTTTCTGCTGGAGGCAGAGAGGTGTTTTAGGAGTTCACTTTCCCCTTCACATGTGTCCTTGTTGCTGCATGGGAAGGCTGCACTGTGACTAACTCCAGTAACAGCCTGATGTGATTATCAGTTGAACTTAATGAAGGGGATTGACGTGCAGCCCACCTCTTCCAATTAATTCCATGTAGTCGTCATTGTGCTACTTTGTCATTCATTCATTATGAGCCTTTAAAACTTGGGGCTATGTATTCCTTTACTCAACTGACTTGTTGTCACTAATGGATATTTATGTAAAACATTGATTAGTCTTTTCCATTAAAAAATAATTGTAACCAAAGTGTGTGTTATGTTTCATTTACAAGATGGTCAACAAAAACTGCCGTGGCACACATCCAGTTTGCCTCTGTCTGGAGGCTGTTGAAGTTGTGCTTCCATCCAGATGGGCTTCACATGCTTTAGTTCACCTCTGCCTGGAGCTGCACTAAGCTCCACAGCAGGGAAACTCTGGGAGCTGGCACACTCCTACACATGCAGTGGGAAACTCCTGTCAGGTACTGCCTTGCAGTGTGACTCCCTGGCCACACAGCTGGTGTGTCTCAGTCACCTGGCTCTGCTCAGCTGCTGGAAGAGATAGATTTGGACGAAATGACCCATTTGCTTCTTACCACTCTTGAATGGTGATTTTAGTAGCATTTGGTCCTCTTCTCCCATGGCTGAAGAACACCTGTGGGCTGACTGTGCACTTGGAGGGAGTTCCTCTGTCTCCCTGGTGTTTGAGCGTCAGACTCCCTGCATGATTGGTTTCTCCACGGAGTATTTTCCAGTATTTAAACTGCAGCCTGCGTTGTTCATTAGCAGAACATTTACAGCTGGGCCTGGCAGCCTTTCAACCATGATACCTTTCATGGGGGGATGTGCGCACTTTTTTTTTAAGTGGACTGGAAGTTCCTTGTTAGGAGTCACATGCAGAACTCCTGAATGTGCATCCTGAATGTTGAGCTTTTAAAGACAAGGAAAAAGTACTTCCAAATTATCCCAAGACAAGGAGGACAGAGTAGTATTAGAGAATGCTATTCATGGGTTCTCAAATGGCTGGAGAACTTTCTTTGAACGAGCTGAGCTGAGAGATTGATGCCCTGTACTGAGGAAGTGCTTCCTTCCCTCCCACACTTCCCTGGAGGAAGGGTGGCCACAGGCCCCTGGGCCCCTTCAACTCCTTGTCCTCAGAGCAGCTCTGAGCGAGTGGGGCAGCTGTTCTTCCCACAGGGCAGGGAGGGGAACCTGTGAGGAACACAGAGCCGGTATTAATCATGCTGGGTAAGTGCCCAAAGGGGTTGGGGTACTCTCTGGTGTCCCTGCCCTGGCTGGCATTGAACAGCACAGACCCAATACTCACAGAGTGCACAAAGCTCCACTTACAACATACCAGTTTCCTATCTAGAATTTATTAAGCACAGGGGTAACCTTCTGTTAAAGCATACAAAAGGATTTCCCCCTCTTTTTGAAGTCCCAGATTAGATCACAGGAAACAGACTATGAACACTGGATTGTTTTTCTGCCCTAACATACATTTTGCCCCCTGTTTTCAGAAGCTGCTTCTGCTTCAGGGTGCCCAGAGATTTCCACCCTAAATAGTATTTTTTCAACAAATTCCTCCAACTATAAGAAAAGTCACCTGCTGACGAAATGGTGTAAGTGAATTTGCTTTTCTGTTCCAAAGACTAAGCAGACCCAGCTTCACAAGACTCAAAACCCTTCCATTACACCTGCTGGCTCAGCTCCCTCACTTGGTGCCAGAGCATGGAAAGCTGCCTTGGATCTATCAGCATAGATACCACAACTAGCACCAAAACCCCACTCTTCCAGAAGACAGTCAAGGTCTCCCCCATGCTCACATTTATGTCATGCTGCATGGGAGGGCTCTAACTTGAGCCAAATCTTGTTTTCAACTTGATTTTACATCCTTTTATTCCTACTGAACTTGGATATATTTTTGGTCACAATTTAAAGCAGCAACTTCGTACTGATTGCCAGTAAACCACGAATGCAGTATGTCATGACACAGAATATTGTAAACACGTTCTCTGTATTCTCCCTCACTGCTGCCTCTGTGCTGGTTGTGTTTCATAACTCAAGCTACAGATTATTCCATATACAAAGATTATGAACCAAAACTTTTAACAGCTGTAACACAGCTATTTCACAAAAATGCTCCCAGCTCTGCCCTTGATGTGAGCAGTTCCAGGAAATCTGAGCACACTGCAGACCAGATAACAGGCTAAGTTGTTCAAGAGTCAGCCTAGCCTTAAGGTTGTGCTAACTATGAACCTGAAAAGGCTTGTTTCTCTATTATCTCCAGTGCACCTGAAGAAGAAAATACATTTGTTAAGCTTCATGGTTTACCTACCTGAATCAGGGCAGACAGTTCCTGGGTCACATTTTAGTCCTGAAAATGTCTTTAGAAAACCTAAGATACATTGCAGAGTTCCTGACATTTAAAAAGCCACCCCTGCCCTCCATCAACCCTCAAAGCAGTTCTCAATTCTTTATCTGGCGTGGTCAAGAAGGCAGGGACACAAGTCCAACCAGTGGTGACCAGGAAACATGCAGGGAAGGAACTCACTGATGCCAGCGGGGAGAGAAAAAGCTCAGAAGAAAGTGCAGGTGTTTTCCTGATGTCCCAAGTGAAAGTGCTGTGCAGATGAAGCCCTTCTCACCCCTCTGCAGCCTGCATGTGGGGGACAGTTTCTTTGGTGGCACAGCCCTCAAAAAATGCATGCTAGGAAGGTCCAGCTCTCACACCACAACAGCAACATGCAGAGCACTATGGAATTGTGGAACATAAGGCTTAACAAAAAACACTTCGACATAGGGGGTGAGAAGAGGCCTGCTTCCTTTATGCTACTTTAAGTGTTGGCATAAAGCATCTAATCTGACCTGGTAGACAAGCAAAGCTAATTGAGTTCACCTGTGAGGGCTCATTAGCTGGAGGACTTGCTCTATAAAAAGCTGGTCTCAGTGGTCATTTGCTGTCAATGAGGCTTCTTAGCAAAGTGGTGTTTTCTCTTGGGGGAAGGTAAGAGCAACCACTTTCATCTTACTGCTTTTTGTGTATTTTGGTGTATGCAATATAATTGTTAAGAGCAGTTTCAGTAGCAAAAACTCAAAGGTAAACTTGGTTGGCATGAAGCTGTCTGCTGACCAGCAAGTTCCCTGTTTTTCCCTTGCTTTGCCTTCCCTGTCTTCAGATCTCCTTAATAATTTACCTGTTTAATTATTTAAATGTGGAAGGAAGGAATTGTTATACATTAACTACTGAACTAATTCCCAACTTACTGTTTAATTTATCTGCAAGATGCTTAGTATGTGGTTTAATTTTCTCACTGGAGAATGCACAGGTTCATTATGGTCTTTGTTCTGCTCATAATCTATGAATGGTACTTCAGGCAGAAAGTTTCTTGCTAATTAAAAGTCCTGTAACAGATAATGAGTGTAGTCTTTACACTGTTTGGTTTCTAATTGTTGGCTAAATGATTTCTGAGATACTGGAGCACCCAAATGTTTTGATAATCCACTGGCAGCTGTTCTGCAACAGCAACTGTATTTCATCCATAAACAACCAGGTCCTTATTTGTCAGAGCAAATAAGGGATTGAAGTCAAGCCTGCTATGCCTTACCATAACCACCCATCAGGAGATGATCAGCCTGCTTGTCCACTTCCCCTCACCCATCAACTCCCCCAGGATTTCATCACATTGTCCTTTAAAATGAATCTATAAATAGATCATGGGGTACAGCCCACTTCTGTAGCAGGAAGAGCAAAGGATAGAAATGGTATTGAGTAAGTACCACCCTTTTTATTCTGATGATGTCCCTTTTGCTAGCTTGCCTTGTGCTGTCAGAATAGCAAGCCCTGCCTGTGCCATGGCTGCTGGGACTGCAGGGAATACTCCATGGACACAGACCTTACAGGCACCCAACAAACCTGGCAGCGAGCAGGGGCAGCTATGGGGGCCCAGCATGCCCAGCAGCTCTGGCCAGGGCTGCCTGAGGAGCATGGCAGGGAGGCTTTGTCTCAGTAGCCACTCTGTTCACTTGCAGGTCCAACAAATATTGTTGCCTCTCCAGCAACTGGCTGGTGGGAAGGGCCAGTCCAGCTACACGGGTGTCAAGAGGTTCCTCCCAGCACAGCTTCCATGTTTCACACTAATTGTAAATAAAATAGCAAGGGGCACCAGATAGATCTCACAAGTGATTTGATAGGTGACTAAGCAAGCACGTCCTCTCCCTGCTCACAGGGACTGCCGGGCTAGGGAGCCCTTCATGTGCTCCCAGTTGTTGTACAGGGCGTAGAGGCCAGTCAGCGTCAGACCTGCGATCCCACCTCGTGCTATCCCGCGCACTCCACCTGCAAGAAACAAAACACATTGCAGCTCATTAGTGCTACTCTCAGGAAACGGTCAGTGAACAGCAACTTCCAAGAAGTTTAAATCCAGAGGCATTTTAATGAACAGTAGTTTCTTTAGTAACTCTCCAGAAAGAGTCCCTATACTTTTTCTACCTTCCTCTACCTGCTGCCAGGCTCATGGTCACTCATCCCTGATCCTGACACCAGTTCTGCTGGAATGGCTTCCTCTCAAACTGTGTTAGCATTATTGCTTCAGGGAACCACTATGGAGCACTGGAAGCCGAGATGGCTTTTCCCAAGTCCTACTTAATCTATTCTATCTGTCCCTATTACATTTGTTTTTACAGTTAGATATGCTCTCCTTCCATTATACAGTCTCCTCCAATTTTCAATTACGATAATTAGCTCTGGGCAGGAGGGAAATAAGTTAAAACAGCAGCTCATATGGACATGACATTGGGCTCCAGAGATTCATTAGGCCATTGTGCAAAGTCTATCACTGCTTTTGTGTCTTTGGCATTTTAGAACTTTTTGATTAAAAAAATAGGAAGTAGATTAAAGGTATTAACTGGCAGGTATTTATTATGGTGTACATTGAACAGCTTTCTTTATTCTTTTATTAGTAATCAGAATTATCACCTTGCAATGGTAAAAATTGAGTCACACGGGTGATAAAAGTCTTAAGGTGCTGGTGAGCACCTTAGTGTAAGGCAGAAATAGAGGGCAAGTTTGCCTACTGCCTGCAGGTAGTGCACCCAGCTGGAGCTGGGAGTCAGGTGCCATCTTACTTCAACTCCATCCACGTGAGCTCTGGGCTGTACAGAGGCACAAGCACAGATTTCTGTTGCTTTTATTAAACAGTAAAATACTTCTGTGCCTTGGCAGAGCTCCCAGAATGCACTATAAGTGCACAGAACACCTGGGAATATGACCCTCAATGCTAGGAAACCTTTGGGGAATTTGATTCTGCAATGTTTATCATTGCAGCTGAACCAAGCTAGATAATGGGTCCAGTGTATAGAACAAGGCCAGTTTCTGCTGACAGCAAGATAAAAACCCTGCCTGCTTTATTGGAGAAACTGGCAGTGCAGTTCAGGTTCCTCAAACTTGAAAACAAAATGTATCTCGGTAATCAGAGAGATTGTTTTTTTTTTTTTTCTTTCCATTATGGGCCATGAAGTTGTCTCATAGAATTGCCTTTAAACTTTCAGTGAGGCAAGAAGCTGTTGGCATCAGCTAGACTGACACTGATCAGCAAGACTGTGCTACCTGTGCTGCAAGGTTAAGTGGGTCTCACTGGAGTTGTTAAACCTCCCTGTACTGCCCAGGCATGCAATGAAACCAAGAAGCTGCAGAAGCGGGACTTGGTATTAGAAGCCATGTCTAGCTATAGTTTCTAGAAATTTCACTGCCAGACCAGCTGTGACAATTTGAGAGCTTTTTAGGGTATAAGGCAGAGTTCTGTTGGGAATTCAACAGTTCTAAGAAAAGTCCTACTGAATACAATCTATGTGCCTAAATCAGCATTTAGGAAAGCAAATGTAGATGTCTGTGTTTGTTAATTGATCCTGAACTTGTTGCACAAAAAACTTTTCATATGAAGGGCTTGCAGCTGGGTACACAAAACTAACCATGTGCAAGCAGTGTCTGGCAAAAAGCCACAGGTGAAATTTAAAGGACACTTTGTGCAAAACAGGTATTTGAGATAATCTGTAAAAATACTGACTCCTCATTCCTACTGGGGTAAATGAATACAACATTAAAGCCCAATTTTCTGCTGTTCATATCAGGATTCAAGAGATTACAGCAGTAACCCCCAAAGGGGGCTCACGACCATCAGGTGTACAAGGAAATGTGTAACATCCCCGCAGAATGTGATGCACTGACTATTCCTGTAGTAGGCTCTTTCCTCACCCCCCAGATTCAATTCCTCTACTTTCCCCTTAAAATCCTATTCTTCTTATGCAAGAACAGGTAGTTGAAGGATGATGAAGCCTGGCTCAATATTCTGTGAAGTCAAGGTTGTACAAGAAAGGCGTCATCTTTAATTTGGATTGCTGAGCTGTTTTCTAGCATCCATGTATGAGGACTTTAGATGTGCTGCTCCTACTACAAAAAATACTGGTGTTCTCATGTGCTGAGTGAGCCAGGTAAGGATGGCAGCTCTGAACCCACTGGCAAAGTCAACCAGAGGGCCTAAAGCCATCTGTAGGCCTGCAGACAACTTGGGGACATTGCTGGAGATGCTTCATGAACAGGGTACTAAACTTGTGCAGATGGTATAAGTGTGTGTTTCTTTACCAGTATTTCTATACTATGCTTCTGCTATAAAATGTTGGGTTTTTTTCCTTGGTAGCAGTTGCTCCTGGCTTCTGAACTACCCACAAAAATTACAAAAATAAAAGGGAAAGAAAACTTTCCCTAACTGGTCAGATTTGTGTTTTTGTGTTTGAGTAAATATGCCCAGGTCTGTGGCAGACTTCAAAGAGTAATGCACTTTAGAATGCAGCCCTGTTGCTGGGCAGAAAATCTTAGGGCCTCTTAGAAAATTAACTTGTTAACAAAAATAAAAAAGAAATTCTCCACTCCCATCCCAGCTGTGTTTGCATGATAGAACATGTTCCCACCCCTCCTCTGCAATCATTCTCTGCAAGCCTTTGATACCAAGTCTGCCCTGACAAGCCCTGCAGAAATGTGGCTGTGAGCCCCTAATCTTGCATGTCCCAGTTAGATAAAGGTTCCAGCTGACAGACACTTCTAGAAGCAGGTATTTTGAGATCAAGCACCTTGCACAAGAGTTGAGAATTGCTGTGGGTTTCCAAAGATAGATCTGATGCTTTTTAAATGGGAAATTAGTTCTCTGGCTTCAGCTTCTGCACCCTTTCATCACCAATATTGTCCCTCCTCTATCCATTTCAATAGGTTCCAGCCTACACTGTGCCATGGTGCAGCTCAGCATTCCAGTGCACTGTGCCATGGCACACAGCACACCAACAGCACAGCTCTGCACTTCAGCATGGCAGGAGCTCCTAACACTGAGCTGCACTTGTCCAGTATGAGGACTAAATCTTCCCATTAGGAAGTTACTGTCTCTATTTTCAGAATGTTACTCCCAATGTCCTGGGATAGTTCCTGGAATGCTTAAAGCAAGAACCATCCAACAGCAAACATTACAAACACATTCACCAAAACCTCAGACCCACATACTTATGCCAAACAAAAGAAGAATAATCTTTAAATTGTGATCAGTTTTCTGTCTTCCAATCTCTCTCTGATACTCTGAGTGAAAACAGCTTCTCTTCCTTCCAGGCCTTCAGGAACAAAAATACTTTTAAATTATTTAAAGGGCTCAGCTCAAGTGTACAAGGCAATCTCAGTTTTGCTCCTAAAGGGCTGAACTCAAGCGTATGAGGCAATCTCAGTTTTGCTCCAAACTCAAGCTCAGTAACCAGAGCATCTCAACCATCAAGCTCTCATTTGTTTGAACATGGTATCATTAGAAAATATCAAGAGTTTCCTCCTGCTCCTCCATGGGGCTCATTTAATGCAATCTTGTAAGTAGTGGACAAAGTCTGTTCATACAGAAATTACTGAGAAAACTGATAAAAGTTCTATTTGGAAGATACATTACAAAACATATTCCATTTTCATATTGCTGCAGTTAAGGCAGTATTCTGCTTAGACTACAGAAACAACAAAGCTTAAAAGAGGAAACATTTCCTGTAGTTAAAAAACAGTGGGAATATACAATTTAATTTACTGATTTAGAAGTACTAGAGCTGTTGAAGTTACTTTGCAACATGATTAAAATTTGCAGTCTTCTCATTGAGTGAAAGCAGCAGCACCTGACAGGAGACTACTTCAGCTACTGTAAATGGCACCTGTAAACCCTGCAAATCCCTGCAGCTCTGAGTTCACTGCCCCTGACTAGCAGAGCTGGGCAGGACTGAAGGCAGCACTGCTCTCAGGGGCCACACATATTCCTAGACATCAGTCCTCAGGAAATTAGGAAAGCCTCAACAAGCTGTTACCTGTAATGCTGCTTGTACATTGTCCTTACCTCTTTCTTATTTCAGATTTTTAAAAAAATCCTTTAAACACCATTTGATTGATAATCCTAGGGACTTGTTATGTGAAAAGGGGTTCTTAAATTTCTGAAATGCCTGACAGCCCTAAACTTAAGTGATGACAAGCAAGTTCTTTACTTTTTTCAAAATGCTGTAGAAAAATAAGATATTCCAGGCCTGTACCTGCAGCAGTCCCCCAAAAGCTCTTCCTGCCCCCTCCCTAGCCAAGAGAAACAAGAAAACAGCCCTGTCTAGCCCAAAGAAAAACATGGGTTGGGCTCAGAGAATAGGCTTTTTACAGCTCAAGAAGTTGTCAGCTAACACAACTGCCCTGAATTACCCACTGGATGTCACAAAACTGATCTTTAGCTCCAGCCAGATTTTACTGCTGGCAATAAAACATTTAGCCCTTCCTAATTCATAACGTATTGCCTTTTCACGGTTGTGTTCTGAGGTCTTAAAATGACAACTGCTACCTTCAGCTATTGCTAGCATAGAATTTCCTTGTTTTTAGACACACACCATTTTCTATACCAAATTATGTAACATCTATTGCTCCAACAGCATGAGATGCTGTAGCTAGGACTGGATTCCTACTGCAAAAAAAGTAAACAGAGGAATTTGGTTTGTCCAAAGAATTAGTTTACTTTTGTTGCTGTTACCCCTCACCTCGAGAGAGGAAAAAAATTATCTAAGAAAAAGAACATCTAGAACCTGTGTAACCCTCAGATAAGAGGTAAAGGTTGGTTAACTTTTTTGCTTGCTGAAGTCCAGCAGGAATGCCAGTGAGAAATTAATTGCTGTCACACTGGGTCAGGCCAAAGTCCCTCCTAGCTCTGTATCTTTTTTTGAGTGACCAATCCTGCATGCTTGAGGGGTGTAGGAGACTCAGCCAGCTGTACCTTGTGACAACTGGAACCATGCATTTTCATGGTGGGAGGGTATAACAGCAACATGGTGCACAGTGAAATAATTTTTGTTTGGTGGGTTTTTGGTTACTTTCATGACTAACACAATTATAAGAAAACCAAATAAAGATGGGCAGTTTAGAAAAGAGGTTGAAAACACGCAAGGAGGCTAAACATTTGTTTTAGATATGTTTGTCCTTTGTAACATTTATTAGAAAACACATGGCATAACAGATACTAATTGCTGCCTTTGCTGAAAACCGAAGAATAAAGAATGGCATTTTATTAAATGGGAAAGCCATCCTTGTAGACTTAGGATGGTATCAGACCTCCTTTTAGCAAAACCTGAATTGACTGTAACTGATAACTGTTGCTGTAACATTGCTATTGCATATGCCACTGGCAGAGGAACCCAAAGGGTTTTCTTCTAACTGAATGTTCTGGGTAGAAGTTCAGTGGTGAACTCAAAAGTTGCTCCCATGAAGTTGTAAGACCGGCATAAAAAATTAATATGCACTCTTATTGCTGCATTTGGGCTAAAATCTAGTCAGTAACTGTGGTGTCAAGTTTAAATAGATGTGAAAGCTGGACATCATTTTGGTCAGATGAATCAAGCAGAAGTTGTTTCCAAACTCCTCACATCAGTTTTCCACTCCCACTCAATAGGTGTCTTTTCCCTAAGGCATGCAGCACTGCTGAGATGGAGCCCAGCTATCACCTCCTCTTAACTGGGATTGAACTGCTTCAGCCACTTCAGTGGGAAGCTTCAATGAGTGATGGCACTGCCACTGAATGCAGGCAGGGGGCTGAACTGCCACTGTCCTCACTTGCAGAGTTTTCAATCCTCTCTTCTCCCACATAAGCTGTGTCAAGTAGCTTTACACAACTGCCCACAATCAATGAATTTAGAACGTGCACGTTCTGTTTGACTGCTGCCATTTTGGTAATGATTAACACTTCTACAAGGACAAATTGTGAAAACTGGGACCAGTTTGGGGCAACGAATCTCAGTCATCATAAAGTCTTCCCACTATTTTTTTCCCCTGACCACTCACCAGATGCTTAATCATTGGTTTCAGAAATTCAATCTAAGTTTTGCAGTGTCCACAGGAGTGTTTTTCAGTGCAGCAGAACTGCTGATGTGATTCCATAAGTGGTTAAGTGTGAGATTATAATAAAAGTCCTGCCATAAATTATCCCATTTCTTTTTAAGTATGTTCCTGATCTCTTTACAAAGCAGGAATGATGGAAGTGGGAAATTGGAGTGTTTGAACAGCACTGCCTGCAACTTGTATCCACCCCTTGTGGACTACAGAGCAGCCTTGATTTGCAATGGCATGTTTGTCTGAGCTTCAAGCTGACACTAAAATATACAGATTTATAACTCAGTGTCCTTGACAGCTTTTATATTTTCCTTCTCTTAATGCCAACATATCATGGTGTTCTATGCAATACAGGTAATTATTACAGTCTTGATATGTCAGATGTGTGCTGATCTTTTGCATGGTTTAAATATTCAGGGTTTTAAAGTAAATATATACACTGATGCAGTCTAAAGGCAGAACTTAACAGTTTCACCATACAGAATAAGAAAGGGTGTTCAGGCATAAGGTGACAGGAGAGCCAGCAGTTTCTCTGCACTATGGCTCATATGCTCAACACACTTGAAATACAGTAACATAATGAATAGAGATTTATTGACTTAATTTGCATTTATCAGGGCTGCCATTAGCTCTGTAGATCTTGTGTTACACAACAAATGTCCCGCTGTGCTCTGGAAATAAAAACCTTAGTAGTGTCAGATGACTGTGCATGTGACTGGAGTAGATATCTGTGGTTGCACTGTGACAAAAAAAGATTACTCATAATGCTCTATACTTCTGAAAGGTAAGGGGGATGCTTCTGCTGGAGTATTAGATGACAGCTCTTCAATAAACTCCTACAGAAAATATTAGGCTTCTATACGCTACCCTTTCCAGATGTTCTTGGTAATCTGTTGTATCACTCATGAAATCCCAAGGAAGAAGTGGATTACAGGAGAGCTATGTGCCCTTGCAAAGTTAGGTCTCATATTTATGAAGGTTGCTCCAGCTAATTATTTTTGGCTTCAAGTAGTCTAAGCCATGGAAAATAGAGTTACTCAAATTGTTTTGCCCCATATATAAAGTAGGCCTTCAGGAACACTGTTAAGACACTGAGGCTCAGTTAGATATGAAAAAGTACATAGGTTAATTCTTGCATTATCTCCTCCATAAAATGCAGGTGTGTCATGCAGCCAAACATTTACTGAGTTACTTAAAACATAAAACTTTTTTCCATGTGCTAATGTCAATCTGTGGTTCCCAGCAATCCCCTAAAAAAGATGATACCTCCCATTGTTAAGTTTGGAATATGTGCTGACAGCCATTTTGCTGATGAAGCTCAGACACTCTCCGACAAACAATTCAGTTTGCATCAGCAAACTCACCTTAAATCTATGCTGCTCTCAAATAACCTTGGTTGTTGGTTTTGACTACTAGGCAGAGAAGCATCCTACTACAAGACAACAGTTTCATGAACACCTAAGTAATAACTTCACAAATGCATCAATTTCTCTGTGAGTAGGGTTTTTGCAGCTCCAGGTACCACTATCACATGATTTACTATCACATGGATCACTTGCAGTAAGTTTAATCTTCATGCAATCAAGCTCTGTTTTCCTTCCCTGTCCCCATTCACTTTGGAAGGTAGTTCTCATTTGCCTGCATCCACTCATGGAGTTGAGAAACAACTAATTTTATTCCTGCTATTGCTAAAAACATGGCTAGGAATGAGGTGGGTATGTATTTTATACCACCTTACCATGTATTTGAGGAAATAAGTGACTGTCTCTTCAATATATATGTACAACAGTCATAACAGCTTTCATTACTGTCAGTCCTGTGCAGTTGCAAAGAATCAAATTTAATTCAGCTGGACTTTTTTTTTAGTGCAAATTTTCCCTAGGTAGCCTTAGTTGGGTGAAAAACACTGGGGTTAGGGGACATTGAGCTAATAGCCATTTTGACACTGTCAATTTTCAGAGCAGGTCAGTATTTAGTAAAAGCAATGAGAATCCTAATAACTAGGATAAGCACAAGAGAAGGAAAAGGAGAAACATTTTGCTACTGTACCAGTGCTTTTGTATAGCATTCCTGTCAAGGTTCCAGCAGCTATGGTGTTCAGGTCATCTTCTGCACCTCGTGTTTTTTCAATGATGACTCCAAATGCACTGTAAAGTAGAGCTGGGTAAAAGAAAAAAAATTTAGAAAGCCTTCAGTGGTCTGAGGCCCAAATCTTAGAATCCAGGCTTGGTGTACCTATTTGGACTACACTTCTGAAGAAAAGATTTTCTCCTTATTTGAAGGGAATCTTCTGCAAAACCTCATCTTTGGTGTTTCTTCTCCAAATCTCTTTCTGTAAAGCTATTTCTTTTTTGGTTATAAAGTAGCAGTCTTCATGACAAAATGTGCTATAAAGCACTGACTGAAGTTTAAGCCCTTTTTGCTAGTTCAAATTTGTTTGAAAATTCAGGGTTTAAAAGGAGTTTCTCTGATAGCTAGGACAAGATAGAGGTCTACCAGAATCCCAAATATAAAGTTCTGCTTAACTCTGTGATATTGGAGGCCATATTTTGTAAGAAAAATAACTTGTTACTGGAATGCACAAACATTTTCTTGAGTAATCTTTCTTCAAACACAGCTGAAAAAACCTGTTAATGTGTCACTTAAACTGAAACCTTGAACTGCAGTGTGCCTGCATCTCAGTTCTCAGACATGTTTTTGTTAGACTTGAAACAAAAAAAAAAGAAAAAACCAAACAAAAAATGGCCCAATAAAACTCAGCAGGCAACACGCATTTCTTATAGAACAAGTGCCTTTCTTGCTGTAGCTCAGGATCCCACCTCTAACCATGCCCTCTGTACTATGCCTCGAAAGCTACTGCCTAAATTAAATGGCAGCTAATCTGCTCCTCAGAAATAAGACTGAAATGAAGTGTCATAGATGCAACTTAGCCTATGCTTTGATGCATTTCTCAAAAGAATCTAGACTGGGCTATAACATGATTTAAATATTGCTAACTTCTACTACAACTTTGTAGGACACCAAGTTCCATCATTATTTTTCTTCAAAATAATTTAATCAATTTTGGATTTTTCCTTCTAAAGTTACTGCATTAGTTTTAATTTTTTAAGATTGTGGGGAGAGGTAAAAAAATTTGTAATTTCTAGGCCATTAGTTATTTCACTGACTTTTATGAAGTAATCTTGTTTTTCTGAGGCAATTGATGTGATTTTATTTCACAGCCCCCCCCCCCACCCAAACCTCAGTTCACAGAAGTTTTTTCTCATACACTGGGTTATTGGTCATTTTCTTTTCTCTTTTTTTCTAACCCACATCAGTTATGAGCAACATTTAGGTTTAGAGTCAGTGATATCATGTGTGATTTTTCTAGCTAATGTAGCATAATTGAAAGGATAAATCTTTGTACTATCACATTTCTTCTTCACATAAACATTTTGTTGACTATAACACAAAGCAAACATTGGGCAGTTGGTCACATGACCAGAGTTTCAACGTAGGGTATTGAAGTTATTTCAGAAATATTAAATTATAGTTTTTTCCTTTAGTTGTAATTTAACTGGAATGTATTAACAAGTACACATTACCTGTAATTTCTAGTTATTTCTGATATAGCTAGAGTTTGTTTATAATACAGTAAAAAAATTGGGTTTAATTAAAGGCTTTTTGCTCGTTATGCTGCAAATCCTATTTTAGCCTTTAATTTCCTTTTTCATGTCTGAGATACTCTCAAGCTCCCAAAGAAAAAAAAACTGCACATTTTCCTGATGGATTTAATAATGATAATTTAGAGAACACTCTTATTCAGATAATACACAAATACACTTTGCCAACAATTACATCTTTAAATTGCTTTCCCTATGAAGCAATGATTTTACTTACCCAGTGATCCCAGAGTGTTAGCCCATAATGCTCCTTGCCTTGTCACCATATTCAGAATTCTATAAAGGAGTTACAGACGTATGAAAACCTTTAGCACTCTGTGTTTACATCAAGACAGTGTTTATGACAGTAAGGCTTGTGTGTTTACACTATATATGTGGTTAATTAAACGGCCATGATGAACTAAATGCTTTTGAAAGCAAATATTCAGTCCTGTAAAGTCTTAAGAAAATCTTTCTCTCTTTTCAAGGCCAACTTGACCCTCCCCAAAACTCAAATCTCTTCCCTCCAAATGTCTAACCCAGGTTGTCCTTCCTTATGTGATGACTACACACAGCTCCTGGAATAACTGATACACTTATGCAGACTTAGCTGAGTAAAATATCTCCAAGAAAGCCTCAGTGCTCCTCTACAAGGACCATGCGTCAGGGAATGTGGGGATACCTGGCAATAAAGCAAGTCTGGACTGCAGCAAGCCAGGAGGGAAAGAGACAGTCCCTTACAATCCCATCCATCCACTCAACACCCAGCAACAGGCCAAGAGGTGTGGCTGTGTGTATGGTCTGTGTGTAGGCTTCCAGACTAGCACTAAAGAGGAGAAGAGAACCTTTAGTGCGCTCTCAGGGAAGCACAATGTCACTTCCTGCTGGCACCAGTTGCTTCCAGAATGGTGACAACTGCAGCCAGAAGAAATGACTGATCTTTATCTCCCAGCAGTGTAACACTATCACAGGCATAGGATGGCTCTGGACAGCTGACTACCACTGGAACTTAGTTCAGCATTTAATGTCTAACATTTCCATTGCTTTATGTTCCTTCTATTGTTTTTCCTTTTTTTTATAATTTTCATTAGGACACAGATCATTACTGAATATGGTTAGGCAATGAACTAAACAATAATGGAACATTTCATTTTGAAACAAGAGGGAAAAAAATCTACGAGGCTAGGGTATTGATAACCTCTAATTACAACCCCCACCTTTTAGCTTCATATTCATCCTGAATTGATATAAGAATCAGTAAATCTAACAGCCATGGCATACTGTGAGGTATTTGATGACAAGTGAATAACAGCAAAATTAACATTCATTAAGAAAGAAATCTGTGTACATTAAGGATAAATTTGGAGGAAATCTAGTTAAGCAAATCTGTTCTCTGCATGAGGGGAAAAACAGAACTTAATGCACTGTTGGAAGGTGATGACCTTCAGCAGACCTTTGCCTTGCAGAGCCAGGATAAAAGCAGCATGTGCACTGAGTGCCACCTCCTGGGCTTGACCTATCAAAGTTTGTGCTTAACATTAAGGCTTTGTCCAATTCTGCTCATTCCAAACCCTAAAATACAATTCCTTTCATCTAGAGCATTATGAAAGAGTCAGAATTATAGTGGTGAATATTTTGATAAAGAAGAGGATGAATCCACTAACAGTTTAAAAAGGAGCAGAGCCAATATAAACTGTACCAGGAAATACTAAATTCCCCTTCTAAAATGCCCTTGTTCCAAAGTATTCTGGGAGTAAAAATTTCCCATGTTTTCCCCCACTTATTCTGTTCCTCTGGTTTCAAATGTCTCTTCCACATAGGTTTTCCTATGTCTAAGCTACCATTATTTTAAGAAGAGGCATCCTGTTGAAACAAATGTTCCTCTCTTTGTTGTGTTCCTCCAAACAATCAGGTAAGGCAAAAACATGGTAATATCATGGGTCCTCATGGATGTCACAACCCAGAACAGCTCTCCCTGCAATGCCTGCTCAGCAGCACGCTCCAATGTCATCCCTAATGCAAATCCAGGCAGGCCCAGCTCTGCATTTGAATCTTTTCCGGGTTGTGAAAAGCTTGGGAAAGAAGGGAGAGTAGTGCTCAGATAAATTACAGCAAAAAATAGCTCAAAGCAAAGCCTGCTGCTTCTGGGAATATTTCTACATATAAAAACACTGCTTTTACTTTGAAGTAGATTTTTAGTAAACATCAAAGTAGTAATTATTTCTCAAATATTTAAGGTAAGGCGTAGGACACGCCAATTGTGACTAAATAAAAAGCAAAAAGGTTGAACTGAACATCATTGTAACTAAAAACTTAAGACAAATACCAACTCCCATTTGTCCCCACTAAAGAAAAAAACACCAAAACATTTATTGCTGCAGTATATTCAGATCTAACCTTGTATAAACTGGAAGAAACAACTGTCATTAAGAAGTAATGGAACACTTACTGTACGTTTCTAGGTTTTGACCACGCCATATTTTGTGTCTCCTTCAAGCCAAGTCTCAAACCATTCAGTGCACCAAATGCCGCCCCTAGTTGGAATAATACCAGCTATTACTTTTTAAGAAGCAAAAGAATAAACAATACTAAAAGCAAATACTGAGAATAGAATCCAGTGTATAAACTAAAATAAAATATCTCTTTACTTAAGACTAGAACAGACAATGTCTTGCAGAACAAGACATTTACAATCTCATCAATCACTGTAGCACATAGGTGTTACCTGGACAGCTGGGAAAAGTAAAATCCACAACCATCTACCTGTCATGCAACATCCTCCAATGGTAAAAAAGGCCAGCTCAAATCTGCCTCGAGTTTTGTTGGCTCCTGTGGGCAAGATAAACTCGTCTGTATCCTGGGGGAAAAATAAACAAATGCTTTTGTATTTTCCAAGTCCAGTTCAAAATGTAAGCCATATTAATTTTTTTCTTTAATCAATGCAATAAACTAAAGATAGATGAGTATTTCTGGAAAATTCTTGCCTACAGTAGCAGAGAGACAGAATACACTAGGTACATATTGCATTAAGAATGAAAAAGGACTGTAAAAAGTTCAATTGACAGAGCATTTTTTTCTTCCTCTAGCTATGCTAACTCTTCATCAATTACATCAGTCAGCCAAGGAACTCATGTTGTGGGAGTTGTTGTTTGTTTTTGGTTTTAATGACTATTTGCTTTATAATTAATTACATCTTGCAGCAGGCAATACAAACCTTCCAAAACATTCCTGTTGTCTGATTACATAGCACCGTTTCCTCTCTGAGAAACCCAGTCTGATACAATAATGCATTAAGTTTCCCCATTACTCTGATACTAAATAAAAATTGCCTTTTTATGAAAAGAGGTATTTCTTTGCACTGAAATAAGTGACCTATTTTAAGGATGTGAAAAATGCAAGGAATACACTCAAAACTAGCTATGATGAGGCATGAAATATGTGAGGTTGAATAATTTTTTGCTTGTCCTTCATTCTCCCACAGGGACACGCTTGCGTTCTTGCAAATCAGTGGTCTAAAAAGCTAGAGGAAAGGCTTAGAGAAACTGGCATATGTGCAGAGATAAGGTGTGCCAAGGCACTTCTTCAGGAGACATTGAAGATGCCTGTTGTTGACAAGGTGCTAAAGCAGCAGATCTCTTTTAAGCTTCTTCTGTGCTTTCCAGTCACAGTATTATCCACCCCTACTTACCTGACACATGACTCCAACAGCTGCAGGCTCAAGGAAATGCATTCTAAAGGGTTTTACTAGCCCACACTTGACACTGAATGTGAATGGCAATACAAAAAAAAATAGCCCCTGAAACTGTGAAGTGTTATCAATGAAATTAACTTATGGTTTCTATCTTCCTTAGGCACTTGGAGAAATTCAGTGTTTACATGAGTTAGTAGTTTCCAACAGTTTTCACTACTATCCCAAGATGAAGCAATCCTTGCCTACATAACATCTAAATTTCTAGAGACAATCTCAAATGCCCATCCTCTAGGCTTCTGCCAAAGGCTGACATGCAAACTTGTAACACCTGGTACCTGCTGCAGGCAACAGCAGCACTGCAGAAAACATCTCGTTCTGCGCCTGCATTCACAGACCAACCAAAAATGTGGGGCTTAAAGCAACAAGTACCAGTGGACATTTGTAACTAGGGGAATGTAAGATTCTCAACAGTAAGGCTGACTTTCCTGCTGCATTGTGAAAACAAGTAGAGGAGGGTCTCCTTGTGTTTAAAGATCACCTCTCCACATGCATCTTCACGAAACCCCCAAATTTAAGGGCTAATAATTTAAGTTCTTATATTCCAAACTATTAGCTGTATCTTTTTCCTTCAGTATTTAGAATCCTAGGAACCTGTGGAGACTGTTTAGTGCAACCCCCATTGTTAAAAGAAGGGGCAGTTAGTGCTGGGCAGAGCCATTCCCACATATTGTGATTCTCTAAGGAAGGAGACCTCCCAGCTTGTACGGGCAACTTCTTCACGTAAAAAAAAGGAATTCCCTTTTATTTCAATGCACTTTGCTATTAATTCAAAACACTATTACTAAACTTGTAACACAGTGAAGTGTTACAACACAGATTGCAGCCTCTAGTGTTACATCAGTAAGTATTTTTAGAACTGTATCATGACACTAATGCCAACACCTTCGCATTTAAAGCAAACTTCTTTTTTGTCTCTGAAATCTATTAGTACACACACTTTGTTCCAAAATCCTGCTATACTGTTTTTAACACCACCATGTTCTCAGACAAACTGTACTAACTAAACAAAACTACATCAGATGTTTTTGGAGAAAGTCTAAATAATCTCAGCTTCTTTCTGACCACTCAACAACAGCAGTCACAGTAGTGAACCCACTTCCACCAGATTTTCTCAATTTCCATCCTTCTAGGAATGTTACATTGTAATCTGGACTACAACAGCTTCTAGGCCCTAGAACTGCATGCAGAGCTTCCACTTACAAAAGAAACAGTGACCCAGCCTACCAGGAAACAAGGCACAGAGGTTAGGAGGTACAATGCAACTGTTGGCCTTTAAGCACTAATTCTAAGAAACTTCATGCTCTCAGACAATATGAACCATATAGGTAGAAAAATGCTAACCAAATAAAATCACTGATATGCATCCTAATTGGATTAACTTAAACATTTTCAGCGACAGTTAACATTTATGAAAAAGAAAAACATTACTTATGATGGCCTTGTTTTATATTAATTGATGTTAAGATGTGCAAGTGTGACAGTGACATTATTCTACAGAATAAATGGGAAGTTGTACTTCATGGTGGTCTCCCTTCAGCTGGGTAATGATATCAGGACAGTGATGTGAAATGGTAAAGCCTGTTATCAGGTCTGGAGCTTGGCTGAACACCTCAGTAAACTGATCGGACTCGTCACAGTTCAGAAAACTCATTCATGAAAAAAGGGGAGAGATTCTGGCTGCTCCTACTGATTTAAGGGGCTTGGAGGAGGTGTGACCAGTACCAGAACTTGTGTGAGGTAGTGCTGGGCTGTCTGCCTCAAAGCAGGGAGGGAGACCTCTTTCCAACAGCTGTGAAACAACAGCCCTACTTATCCTCTGCATTATTAGTGCTCACTTTTTTCTACATGTCCCAGCACTTCAAGATTTATTAGGGACAATACTGAATCAAATCGTCTCTTTCCTCTGTTCTTCAGTTCAAGACATCGGTGTACAGAGCTCAGCACTGCAGAAGGTTTGAGGTGTTCACGTAAGATCGTGCAAACACTGAAATGAACACAATAAATACAAGCCAGCTTCTCACCTGTACTAGGTACTTGGGGTCCAAGTTTAAATACGGTGACAAAGGGCTCATCCCAGTTACTAAAAGGAAAAAATACAGAACACTTTAACATCATCGTTCCGTAGTAACAATTCACATTATGTAAGGTAAAAAGGGGCACATCTCGCGCGTGGCAGCAAGGAAAATTCTTCCGTGAAGTTGCCCAACTCCTTAAAAGGCGGCACCGGCGGCAGCTCGCCCTCTCCAGGAAGCGACCGGCAGCTGGGGTGAGGGGAACGCGATGTCCCTGTGACCAGCGCCCGTCGCGACACGCGGCCCCGCCGAGGCCTGGCACCTCGGCGCCCACCCCCAGCAGGGGCTGGCGGCCGGGATCGGCCTCCCGCGGCCGGGCGGCGGCGGAGCCCTCGGGGCCGCGTGACCCGGCACCAACACCGGTCTCGGTCCCGGCCTCCCGGCCCTGCAGCGGCCGGTGCGCGGACATTGCCCCCCTGGGCCGGCCCCGCCGGCCGCCCCAGTACTCACGCGGCACTCCGGCCAGATCGGCGTGCGAGTACCCGAGCCCGCCGGCGCCGAAGAGGCCGCCGAGCCCGGTGCCCTTGGAGTTCCCGCCGCCCTCCATGGCGGCCCCGCGCCCGCCGCCCTCGCCACCACCAACGGCTGCCGCAAAGCGCCGCCGTAAAGCGCCGCAAAGTGCCGCTCGGCCCCGCTGCTTTGCGGGTCGCCATGGCGACGGGGTGAGGCGCGCTGGGCGCCATCTTGCTGCGACCGCCGGGCCCCGCTGGCCGGACGCCGCTCGTTCCCGGCCCCGGCGCACCCCCCGCGCCTTGGGAAGAGCCCGGCGTGCGGGACGGAGGATGCGGACGGGCGGAGTTGTTGCCGCAGCGTCGCGCCGTCCCCGGGGGGCGAGTGCTGGCCGGCCCCGGCGGGCAGGGCGGCCCCGCCGAGGATGAGCGCGGGCTGCGGGCGGGAACCCCCGCAGAAGAGAGCCCGGCTTGGCCCCGGCAGCCCCGGCGGCGGCTCCCAGGGAGAGCGGCAGGAGCGGCCCGGGAGCAGCAGCTCCGCCACCGCCGTGGGGAATAAAGGTTTGTACCGGCCCCGGGGCGGCGGGAGCGGCCGGGCGCGGAGCGGGGCTCGCTGGGGTCCGTGCTGCCCCCGCCTCCTTCGGCCGCCTGCTCGCTGTCGGTGCGGGGCTGGCCGGCGGTGCCCGCAGAGCCTGGGCAGCGCTGAATGGCCCGAGCTGGGAGCGCTGCTCGGCGCCCCTCGCCAGCCCGGCCCGCCCGCGGCCGCGCCTGGGGCTGGACGGGAGGAGGAGGAGGAGGTGACCGGGCCGGAGGCTCCGAGTGCCGTGTCCCTCTCTGCCGCCCAGGGCATCCCTGCCGTGCTGCTGCCGG
Source organism: Catharus ustulatus (assembly GCF_009819885.2). Taxonomy (NCBI): domain Eukaryota; kingdom Metazoa; phylum Chordata; class Aves; order Passeriformes; family Turdidae; genus Catharus; species Catharus ustulatus. The sequence goes on along the minus strand of NC_046228.1, from coordinate 26,894,090 downwards.
CCTGGGCAGCGCTGAGCGGCGAGGGCCGCATGTGCCATGCACGGAGCCTCCCCGGAGCTGCCTCTCCTCGCCGGGCTGGAATTGGCTCTAACTTCGCTTCCCGGTGCCAGCGTGTCCCCCGCATCCCAGCCCCGTGGCGTGGTCAGTGCGCGCTGCTTCCCCTCGGAGACGGCTTTGCGTGCAGGATCTTCATATTGATTTTGTGCCTGATTCTTTGCAAGTTTCCACTAATAGTGCAAATCATCGAGGAGCGAGCGGTGTGAGCCGCTAAAGGCTTTCCGCAAGAGAGGGGACAAATACTTATTGCGGGGAAAAAGGCTCTCAGCGGGGCTGTGCCAGGCTGTCACGCAGGGAGAGCCAGGAGTAATGACAGGAGCTCACAGAAGCACGTGGCTGCCAGCCTGGAGCGCTGCTGGCCCCACGGGGTGGGGTGGCTGCTCCTCCTGCCACCTGACAAAGCTGTGTAGGCAAAGTTCCCGCCTGGCTTCCTTAATTTTGTTTTATATTTGGAACTAACGCTGCCATAATAAATTTTTCATGCACCTCTTTCAGGAATGGAAAGGAATGCATGGAAGGGGAAAAAGACCCCAGACAGATTTGCTGTCATCTGCAGCTGATGAGTTAAAACTATCTAACCCGTAACTAAGAGGCAACTTTGAGTAGATGATAGTTTAGAGGTGTACACTCCTACAGAGTTAATGAGAATCTTCTGAAAATTAGGGTGTTTTCCTCAAAAGGTAGATTGTAGGGGATGATTTGTGTAATGGGAATGGTTTGGGGAATCTTTGAGTAGAAATAAAGATGCCATTAAAAAAAAAATGGCAGCAAAGTCTGGTTCTGTTGTTTACACTGAGAATAAGCATGTGTTGTCTTTTTGTTGCATCTTGCTTTCACCACCTTATCTGTAACAAAAAGCCATGCTGGAAGTATGAAAGTGATGTGTGCTGTATTGGTTGGAGGGCTTCTATGGCTGCACAGATGTTGCAGTTCAGACTAAACCCTTTTTGTTCTGCTCTGGTGCTGCTGCCATCATTTCTATTTATTGTGCTGATGAATAAGTATTTCTTCCTCAGCACAAGTTTACACCTCAAGAGGTAGTCAGCTGCCTTTGAAGAGGTTTATTTGTCCTGTGTTTCAACATGTCTCTTCAGGTTTTTGTGTTTGTTTGGTTTTGGTTTTTTTCTGGCTGTTTATCTGTAGGCAATTTGTATTAACACTTCAAATGTTAGAAGGTGGTGAAATTTGCTAATCAGAATGACTGCTAGATTTAAATTGAGTGAATCTTTGGGAGTAAAAACACTTTAGTTTGTAAAATCTGTCAGTGTTATTTGTGTCTGAGTGGGGTGAAGCTGAGTGTTTGAACGGCTGATGATGGCCCAGGTACCCTTGTGCTTGTAGCCTGCATCCAGCTTGGCACTGCCCCCTGGTAACCCATTCACATGGTGGCAGTTTTGCACTGTTTGTGCCATTACAGAATAACTGAAAATGATTGTAGTGTTTTCTGGAGATTACTTCTCATTCTGAAAATTGTGGTATCCTCTGATGAGGGCATTTGATAAGCAGCTGTATAAGTGTTCAAGGCCTGGAATGTTAGGGAAAGTGTTTATGAAACAATGTCTCTTAAGTTACCTATGGCCTCAGCGATCTTTGTTACAAGTTACACAACCTCCAGAACCAGCAGAACGCTGCTGAGACCTCCCATACTCAGAATGAGAAGAGCCAGATCTGATTTACTGGTTTTGAAGTTCTGCAAAACTGTTGTTATGGTAAGGTACTCCAGCTGTTCCTTACCCAGCTGAAAGCAGTGAGCAAACACCTTGCACAGTCAGCAGCGGCAGGGAGATGCTTTCTCTTGGCAAATGGAAAGAAGGGAAATGGAAGCTAGAGGCCAAATTCACAGAATATCTTTAAATAACAACAAAACGAAATACGCCTTATACTAATAAAGACTGCTTTCCAGTTTTGAAATAATTGCTTTGAATTTTTTTCTCCCTGTTCTGGTGCAGCAACACACAGATAAGACTGGAACTGTGTTGTTGGTAGTAAATCTGAAGAAATTGTGTCCTTCATTTTGTTACTGTTTAGGGGTGTAAGCACTAAAGCTGTTCATGGATGGAGGAGAAAGGAAAAAGTCTTTTTCTGAGTGCTTGTCACTTCTAGTATTGAGCCTTATATTGAGCTTGTATTGAGCCTTATGTTTCACACTATGCTACATACAATAAAGTTCTTGGGTGGGTCCTCAAAGAGGCCTTGTTTGTTCTTTTTTGATTTTAAGTTATGTCATATTACCTCTTCATTCCAAAATTCAGCAGAAGCTTTTTGGGACTCACTGTGGTGGTGATTAAAGGTAATGATGAGAGCTAGAAAGTTCAAGTTCCTTTGTTTTTTTGGTTGTTTTTTTTGTGTTTTGTTTTTAATGCTACACATTCTGTATATTTGTAACCTTTTAACTATATTAAAAAAAATGGTTGGATGAAACAAATCACCACACACCATACCTGGAATTTATAAAGATTATTACAAAACCTACAGCTGCAAATTAAGTATTGCATCACATGTACTTCTAATACTGCTAGTGTCTGGATGCACCCTACAGTAGAGATGCTAATGAGGGCTTAATTGGAGGTGTTTTTATCTTCAGTCAGTACAAGTTATCTTATTCATATACAATGATGTTGCAGTGTTATCATGTTTCATATAATAACAGTGAACTGTGGTTTTTCAGTTTGTAAACAGAGGACAATTACCAGTTGGTTGGAGAATAAAGGATCCAAGACAACGGAGTCCAGAAGGTAAAAAGTACAACATAAACCTGTTCAAAAGTTGTGTTCTTTGAGGGGGCCTGGTGGGAGCTAGGAGTGCAGGTTGCTGCTGGCTAAATGGAGGCAGCCCCATTTCTACTGCTTTCCTTACCTTGGCACATCCTCTGGAGTAACAAACGGATGCTTTCACTACAAACAGCTAAACTAGTCCCCCACCCATCTCTAAACACCCAAGCCCAAACTTATTGCTGACATAGATTCACATCACTGTGTAGGTGAATTAAAACATCTGCTCCTACAAAGCAAAAGATGGGAAGGCAAAGTGGGAGTGTTGCTTCCAGTGGCAGCCAAACACAGTTGCAGATTTGCACTGATAATCCTGTGACCAGCTTACTGTTTTATTGTTAATTTACACACAAAAATCTGTTTTGGTTTGTCTCGTTGGTCTTCAATTGTAGTTTAAATATGTGCAGCTTGATTTAATTACAGCCAGAATTTACAGGTGCTCAAATGTGCGTTGAGGTTTTTTTATGAAAGTTGTTACAAGTTTTTGCTACTGAATGGTATCAGGTAGTTCTTGTCTAATGTGGTCAGTCAGGGGCAGTGACTGCACGACTGCCTTGAAGTTATACTCCAAAGAATGTAACTGTCTGGCACAGAGGAATATCAGATACTGTTTTTCTGTAGTTGCAGTTGTAAATGTGCTGGTTTATTTTTCTTTGATGTTTGCTAGTAAATAGAGAGTGAAGTCCATAGTGATGCTAAAAATAACTGGGAGGACTTGTGATAATGATTAATACAGAAGCATACAGGGTTAATTACAGGCTTACAGGTTCCACTAAATCAAGGATATTAAGAGGATTCTTAAGGAGGGAATGAATTATTTTATTTTTATTAAATTCCCTTTAGAGTACTGCTCTTCTATGCCCTTCTGCATCCCAGGTGACAGAGTAGAGCCTGGGCAACTTTAAGAAGCAAATTTGTTGTGCAAACATTTCATGTGCCTTTCTATTGCAGTTAGCATTGCAGTTTTAATTTAGATTTGTCTTTGTGTTAGATTTAATTTCTCAAGTTGGTGACAGATATTGTCAGTACCTTTAAAGAGTCATTGAGATGGCAGCAGTATCGTAACTCTCATTTTTGTTCATCAAAATTTTCAGGAATAAAAGCACACATGGGACGTTAAACTATCACGAAATAAAGCCCTCCAAGATCCTTTTGTTTTCAAATAATCATTCTGTGGATGAAGTTCCAAGCTATCATCTCTCCTTATCCTGAGTGGTCTTTTAGAAGTGGATCTGTTACCATTCATGGAGAAAGTTAATGCCTTCAGGAATCTATAGTCTGTTAAAATGTGAAGTGGCTGAATTTAGGATGATGTATTTAGGTGGTAATTGTATATTTTCGTATTTAGTGTAAATGGGAAGCTGGGCAGTGACTAGACATAAGGAGTTTAGTGTGCTCACTTTGCATTGGGAGTATACAGTGTTGTAACAATACATTCAGGAGAATATGTTGTTCAGAGTGGTGTATTCACCAAGACTAGTCAGGTTTGCTTTTTTTTAATACCTGTGTGTCCTCTAAGTAATTTTCTTTATCAGTACATTGACACATAAATTAGTATGTAAATGTGAAATGAATTTCTGACATCTGGTCATATAAAACTCAATTCATTTCCCTGTGTAACCATTAGGACGTGTTTCTATTCTGCCTTGCCTTATATGAAGAGAAATCAAGTTATTTTTCTCTTTAAAGCCTCCTGATTTAATGTATCTTTTAGTTTTTATTATCAGTTTGAAATATATTTTACACTTGAGCTTTTGTATAGAATTTTTTTGAAGTTACGGGTTGTTTATAAAAGTAAGGGAGTAGTAGGAGATTGTGGACTGCTGTGCCCTCTTCTTCTTTGATGAATTTGTAGTTCTGAGGGTATGGCCATGAAACCATCGATTTCCTTGCTCATTGTATTTAATAGATAAAAATGAGAGTTATGGAAAACTTTGTCACAACTTCTCATTTTTTTTAATCTGGAGAAAATAGCTAAATTATAGCATCATAGTGTTTAGATTTTAAGATAAGGCTAATGAATGACTGGAATAGATTCCTGAGGTAAACAACTGATTGATCATCCTTTGGAGCCTTTAAATGGAAATAGGGTGTAGTGAGCTGCAGTCCTCAGTAAAACCTGTTGCTTCTGGTAATGCTCACTTACTGAGTAGAATGAATAAAAATCTATACTTTCTGTTGTTTGTTTATCATTGTTCCTTAAAACAAACATGCACAGAAATTTCGTTGAGAAATTAGACATTGAATTCCCTTACTTCTCTTCCACAGCTTACACAGCAAAATTAATAACAATACTGAAGCAAATCCTAAGATGACTTCCATTAAAAAAGAGAACTTTTGTGAGCATGATGTGAAAAAGCTAGAGAACACTTGTCAGCAAAATTATGCAAAAATATCTGTGGAAGTTGGTGTGAAGCAAGTAAATTTGCCTCAGACAGGCAGCATATGTAACTGGGAGGCTGAGGAAAAAGATGCAGCCTTAGATACAGATCCTGTGCAGGCACCACAGTCTGCAGACCTCTTTAAAAATGCCAACATTGATCAGATGCACAACACTGGCAAGCAGAGAGGCTGTGAAGAAAGCAGTGCCACTTGGACTCAGAGGAAGTTAACAGCAGCAGGCCGGGCTTCAAAACCAGGAAATTCGAAACCTTCTTCAAAAGATGTTGAGACAGATGGACAAGTGGCTTCATGCAATTCACAGAAGCTGAAGAGTTGCAATTCTGTCTGTTTAATGGGTGAGCAAGAGCAAGGGGATGTAGTTCCAGAAAGTCCACTTTCAGATGCTGGTTGTGATGCCTGTATATCTGATCTTGGAGGTCCTGGGAGACTGAGCAAATGTCAGAGCAGTTCAGGGGACTCGCCTGCTTTTGAAAAAGAAAGTGAACCAGAATCACCGATGGATGTGGATAATTCTAAAAATAGCTGTCATGGGTCAGAGGCTGATGAAGAAACAAGTCCATTTCTGGATGAACGAGAGGAGATTAATATGTCAAAACCCATAAACAAATCTTTTAGAATGCAATATGGGGATGCTGAATTGGAGTCAAGGAAATCACGTTTTTCTGCCAAGGGCTGTGGAAGCTTTGAGGAAGTAGATAATTCTGTTAAAGAGGACAGCCTGCACACTAAGGCACCTGGGAACTCTTCTGCTCCATCATCAGAATGCAAAGGTGCAAAACAGGGTGTGATGAGAGACTCCAAAATCACTTCTCACTTCATGAGGATACCTAAAGTTGAGGATAAAAGGTGGTGTTCTGTTTGTCTCTTCATCTGTTCTTTTCATGCTTAGAAATTTCCTTTTTTGTGATAGAATTTCAGAGGCTGGATTGTATGAAGAGTTTTGCAAAATGTATTTTAAGATACAAAGACAATTGACGTAAGATTGAAATAACTTATTTCTAATGGGGTTATTTGTGGGGTTTTTTAAGGATGTCTTTGTCCAGTGCAATTCTTAGAATTCTTACTAGTTTGATCTGTCAAAAATAGTGAATCTGTTTTGCTGAACTGTCAATGCTATTGATGCTTTAATTGAAATAGACATGGAAAAATTCACTTTTGAGAACAGTTGTAGAGATGTTTGGGATTTTTTGTTGATGTTTTTGGGTTTGGGTCGTTTTTTGGTTTGTTTTGTTTGGCTCTAGTCATAATTTGGGAGAGAGAAGGACTGGTGATTACACTGCAGCAATGGAAACAGGACCCCTGAGCATGATGCAGGAGTCTGCATGCCAGGTGTTGTGGAAGGACAAAAGGATAATCTCTGCTCTGAAGACGTCAGATTTCAGTGGGATCTGAGAAAGTGAATAAGTATCTAAGGAGTGAACAGGAACTAACAGGACTCTGTATTTTGGTATAGGATACAATTCTTTGACTTGACTCAAGTCCTTCAAGTAGGGCAGGAAGTAGTTTTGCACATCTTTTCTGGGGCATTGTCCATGGACAAACAGATTCTGTTGGGAAGGAGCATGGCTCTGGAGAGAAATGCTCTGCTTTGCTAACCCACGGCAGTTCTGGGAAGGGTTTTGTCAGCCTGTAGAGAAGAATGTTTTGGTAGATATGGACTTGGGTTAGGGTTAGGGTTAGGGAGGGGAAGGTTGTTGGTGGTGGGAGTTCTCCCCAAATAAAGCTTTGGCGTGAGGCTGCAGCAAAGGCTGGCAAATAAACTGACTGCTATTACTGTAACCCTGGGGTGAAAGTTTGTATATTTGCCTATCAGTTTTTTCAGTGGAAATAAAATGTTTCAATGCATTGTATTTTAACAGCAGGAAAGAAAAGTGTGAATTCAAGCCCCAGCGACCAGGAAGGAAGTTTGCTAAATATACACCACCTGCTCTGCCAACCAACAAGAAATGGTTTGGAACCCCGATTGAAGAGATGAGAAGGACGCCGGCGTGTGGGGCCCGTCTGCCTCACCTGCGACCTTCAGCCACCCACACCGTGACTGTCAGGGTACAGTAACACACTGCATTGCCTCCAAAGTCTGCTCAAGTGTTCAGTAGTGTGAAATGCCACGTGTTAGTCGCACATTTTGACATCTTTCTTGTACTATTTCTTGCCATTCCTTGCAAGTGGGCTGGGGCAACTGATTTTCCTGAAAATTGGCTATTCTGGTGCATAGAATTAGGATATTAAGATCCAGAAGAAATATAATAATGGTTTTGCTGCCTCTGTCTTGTTAAGGGCAAGTACTTTTGTTTTGTCGAGGGTTGTGAGTACTTCCTTGACTGAGTTGTAAAGTTTGGGAATTTAGATACATCTGCAAGTGAAATTGGTACTTCCAGCATTTTCATGCTATGTTTTCATTTTAGTGTGATTTTGGTTTGAGTTCAAGGCGTACAAAAGGCTCAAGATAGTCAAGTCATGGAAAAGACAAAGAATGAAGAAGAGTTTCTTGCAATTTTACCACTGCATTTTAGATCAAATCTAATAAGTTTTCCTTTAATCCTTTGAAGTAGTATGCAATCCAATTATTGTTGAAACAAAACGTGACTGGAAAACTATGGGGTGATGGATAAATCCCAGCCAAAAGAAAGGCATCTTGAGTTTAAATACTCTGAGAGACTTAGTGCTACTAGAGGGATGAATAACAAATTGAGTCTTTAAGAATGTGGTGTTCCTTTTTTTTACATTTCTGATGTTCTGTGGAGTAACCTTGAGAGGTTGCTCTATCCATAATGATTCCTCATTCCTTTCAGGGTTAGGTTAAAAATACTATTTCTGCACATGACTATGGTTACATTTGTAACTACATTTTGAAAATAATTGAATGAAAATATGTAGATACCTAAAATGATAAATGAGGAAATCTTCAGCTGGTGATTGGATATATAGCAATTGAATATATTACCTTTATTTGAATGTGTTAAGCTGGCATTCTTTTCAACAAGTGTAATGTAAGATTAACAGATGGGTTTTTTTCTGAGTAGCTGTCATGTAGTCAGTTTGTAGCTTTCCCCTTTCTGAAAAGGATGGCTGTAGATGAGAGCTTTTTTAACTCTATTTTTGCTTACTTTTCATTTCTTCCATTTAAAAACTTGACAGTAGAGTCTGATTTTTTTTTCTCTGTCCTGTTTACAGGTAGATCTTCTTAGGGAAGGAGAAGTACCTAAACCTTTTCCAACTCACTACAAAGATTTGTGGGACAACAAGCATGTTAAAATGCCCTGCTCAGAACAAAATTTATACCCTGTAGAGGATGAGGTAAGATTAAATATTTACAGTTGTGTGATCAAATATTTGTTTCCACATAGATGAATTTTCAGTTTATGGCATTTGCTCAATTGTCAGTCTGACTATGGAATTAGAAAATCAAGTCTGAAAAATTGGATTTTGGGTCATGATGCTTCAGACAGAGCACAAGACTTTTTTTATCCTGGTAATTATTTTGCTTAGCCAATGATTTGATGTTCTGTATATTTCTGTATTTATATGGAGTGTAAACTTGAACTCCTTATAAATCATGTATTTGTTTACTGACGTGTTTTTATATTATATATTTTGCGTGTGCAAAGCAATTTGCAATTTCAGCAGATGTGAATGAATTTGTAAGCACAGTTTGATTATAATACTCTGCCAGGTATTGCCGACTGTGAGGTGCATTTGACCTTTATCCTACTAAAACAATTGCAGAGATTAGCCCTGCATGCTCTGTTGGTCTGACATTTCTTGTCACTGCTTGAGACTTAAACATACCCACTTGAAATACTTCAGACTAGGGTGAATGTAATCAGCAAGTGTGTCCTGTAGTAAAAACTCTATAATGGTTATTGATACTCCACTCAGAAACAAAGAATTCTTATAGCCTCTATTAAATACTCAGTCTTTTCACTTACCAGTTTTACAGGTGACAGTAAATACATCTTAATGTTTTGAATAACTTAATTTGACTTTGTTTTGGGCTTTTACTTTGAAGAATGGAGACAGAACTGCTGGAAGTCGATGGGAACTAATCCAAACTGCCTTACTTAACAAATTTACCTGCTCACATGATTTGAAGGTAGGCCTGTCAGTTTGAAATCAAGTCTATATGCATATAGATTCAGTATATCTGTATACTGCTGATGATTCTGGCTTGATTTTATTTTATTGATGACTTAGTAAAATAAATTATGAAAAAGTCTCTGCTGTTCAAGGGATTTCCTAAAGAATGAAGGTTGTTAATGAGTACTAAGTGTTACCAGTGAATTTATTCAGATCATTTAAATTAATTGCCATTTTAAAGTCTACCCAAAACTGTGTTTGTCCAGCAGTATATACTAGTCTGTGGTAACCACAGCGTGAGGGTTTTGTGTAGCCAGATGGTCAGGGATACACAGGTGAGAGAGTTGGAAATAGTAACTCTTCGCATCAGTTCACTCCACTAAAACTACAATTCAAGCTGCTGACAAAAATCTGGAGATTTTGGAGACTACTGCTCTTTTGATAACTCTTACAGTTATGTTGGCTCAAAGTCTTAGAATAACATAAATATTGATTTGGAGCAGCTTAGAGTTACTATTACGTTTTTTTTGATGAAGAATAATGTCATTTAGGTTATTCCTTAAAGACAGGGAAAGAGGAGGATGCAAAAGCCGTAGCTAAACTTTAAATGAACAAGTAGAGCTTCCCCAGCAAAACTGAGGAGACTTCCCTTGATGTTATTTTATCTGGTATTTTTTAAGGGTGGTGTTGTTGTAAAGGGTCTGTTTAATTTTTCTGTGGTTCTGATTCTTTAAGTTCCTAAACTGGTACAACTTCTGCTGTATTGCTTTTATACCTTAAATACCTTTTATTGGTACTGAATGGGAAACATTTATGTTGTTTGTTGGGAGATATGCCTTGCCTTACTTTGTTTTAGGAGAAAAGAAAAACTCATAGACTGAAGCTTATTCATTCCTAAATGCAAAACAGAGGGCTCAGTATCAAGGATTTGCTCTATAGTAATAGAGCAAATTAAATGTTACGGATTTTGGTAGAGTCTGTGGCAGGTTTTAACCACCAGATGGTGCTGTTCCATCAAAAAGGAAATTTCTTCCTTTAATAATTATCCCTAACCTCTATTTTGTTGTGCTTTTTCCTTAGGAGGCCATATTGAGGTACAACGTTGCTTATTCCAAGAAATGGGACTTTACAGCTCTTACTGACTTCTGTGAGAAGGTAAAACCAGTTGATTTAAAATAGGAAGAAGAATAATATAAAAATGACTATTTAACGTCTCAATGCTTTTGACTTTATTTCCATTTTCAAGAGTAAATGTTTCCAGTTGCCAGATAGCTAAGTGAGCAGCTATTTAGATGGTAGTTTCAGTTGAAACAATAATTATACTTTATAAAGTGGCTAAATTTAAAATTTTATGCATGTAATTGGAGTTCTTCAGTAATATCTTAGCCTCATGAAGATAAGGCAGTAGAAATGCCCTTTTCCTGTTTTATGGCAACCAGATTTATTAAGAAATTGTATTAATATTTCCAGTGTAATTTTTTTTTGTTTGTTTGTTTTGAGGAGTGTTGGTCTTTTTTGCCTTTCTTGTAAAACTTTAATGTTATATTGCAGTGGTGTTTGTATAGACTGTGCTTTACTGGCATAGCTGGAAAATTTTGCAAGTTGGTGAGATGATAAATTTAAACTGTAGAGCCTTTGAAAGTCTGAGGTGGGTTTTATAGCTTCAAGTATTAGGTATTAGTACTTTCATGGGGAAGATGGACAAGAGAAATGAATAGTAGTTCTCAAATGCAAGTTGAACTATTATTAATGTACATCCTAATTGACAACCAGGAACTGTGTTAACTAAAGCATAATGAAAGATTAAATGAGTTGCAGTAGAAATTATTGTATTTTTCTTCAACACTTCAGAAGTACTTCTAAAACACATGTACTTGTTTTCTTGGGAGGGACTTGCTAAGCTCCATTAAGACTCAGTGGAAACTGAATTTGATTTGAAGTGGATTTTGTTTGTTGTGTATGTAAATAGATGTCTGCTTGGGCCATGTGATCAGAGGAGCTGCTCTGTTCTCTCTGTTGCCTGTCTCCATTGCATGTGGGGACTGCTCTTTCACAGAATGAATTAGCTTTTGCTTGCAGCACAGTATTATTACTGCTGACAAAAGGCACCTATAAAAATCCAGGTGGTGAGAGCTGCTGTGCTCACCCATCTTGCAGATTTAGTGCTCCCCTCTCTCATCTCTGGGGTCACTGAGGTGGCTCCATGGTAGAGGCTGTGGACAGTCAGTCTCTGCTCCTATTGACTCTCCTGCCAAGTGGCGTTAACTTGGCCTGTTCATGTGTTACTGAAGTGTACATACTTAAATTAGAATGTTTTAAAGTATGGGTGCTACTCAGTTAAAAGTCTGACTCAGGAACGAACCAGATTTGCATCAGATTGCTGCAAGCACAACTGAGCTTGTCTTGATGTGTTCACACTGTGCATTTGGGATTTTGGAAATTGTGGGTGATTAGATTCAGAGATCATCAGCCAGAGAGCGTAAGTAATATCAGCTGTCTCCAGAGGAGAGGGAACAATAGGGAAATACCTAGGGCTCAATCTTTCATGAGGATCAAAAGGAAATTTCTGTATCCTGGGAATGATGATTTGTTTGTGTGGTTCTCAGATGAAGGGAGGAGATCTGTTTCATACACAGATTTTTGACCAAGTTAAAAGAGTTTGCAGCAGTATTTTAAATAAGAAACAGTGAAGTGCTTGGGACAAAGTCACCTCTTGTAAACCACAGGAGCAAAAGCAAGCCCTGGCTTCCTTTGTTGAATGTATTGTGTTTAGTGAACCAGGACATGTGGAGGGGGTAGATTTTGCAGAAAAATGCTTGAAAGGGATGTGGGAACTTTTCAAGTTTTGTAAATTAACAGGGCATCTTGTTAATTTTTGAAACCTTTCAAACAATGCTTGCAGTCTAAATGAGCAGATCTTGTGTGAAAGTTGACATCCTCTGTGGAAATGACCTAAATATATTGGCTGTAGTGGGCTGTAATGCTTTTGAATTTATTGTGAGTTAATGATTAAGGGCTTACCACTGGCCTATGTATTTTCTTGTTTATCCTATGATTTTGAGGGTACAGAGGAGCTGTTTCAGGTTTTCCCAGGCAAAGTTGAGGTGGTTGATAAAAAGGAAAGCTGGCCTGGGTAGTCAGCCCAAAGGGAGTGGCAGCAGCTCAACAGAAGATGTGGTCACAAATGTATATTAAAAGGAAAAGATTAAAACAGAGTCTGTGATTGTCAGATGTGTCTTTATATTGTTGGGCACTATTGACTTTCAGTGCCTGCTTAACCAGGGATTTTGTAGTCTGATTTAGAAGAGAGCTGTATCTGTAAATCTAATGGTATCTGTTTTGAGGAATGTTCAGATACTTCAATAGGCCTGTGTTTGGTTATAAAGTCTGTTTGTTGTTTTATCTTCCGATTATGGACACAGCTCACCTCATCTATTAACCTCTTAAATACTGTCATATCAGTCTTGTGCTGGGCTTCCTATTTTAGATAGTTCCTTGCAAGTTATACTATCAAAATATGCAATATTTTTAAACACAACTGTGTAAGATTCAAGTCAGTTTTCTTATAATAACAATAGCTACCATTTTATTTGGCTTAGATTTATTTCCCCTTAAGATGAAAACACTCTCAGCCTTTTTAAATAATGGGAAATAAATATCATGTATGTGAGCCAAGATTTTTTTCCAGAACAACACAGCCCACAATTTCTACAGTTTGGTCAAAATGTGGTCAGAAGAGGGAGCCCTCCCACTTTCAGAGGATTCTCTTGAATGACAGTTAATGTGTGGAAGTATAATTCCTCTTTGTACACGTGAAGTAAATTGGGAAGTTTGGATTCTTTTCTGTTTCTTTTGACAGTTTCATAGAACTTGTCCATAGAACAGTGTATATAAAGATCTGGGTGACTGTTTACTTCAGACATCTGACTGTTTTGCTGTTCTCTACAGAATTTCCACAGTGTTGTGTTAATTTGTTTGCCATCTATGTTGATATTGGCATACATGCCTAAGATTTCTTCAGGTTATTACTTAGTGGATGAAAGTTATAAGTGCTAATATTTTTCTTTGTATGTGCAAAATTCTTGGCACTTGGAAGTGATCCTTGCATCTCTTTTCCCAGAACTTACCTAGAAGCTAGGAAAGAGTAAGCAACAAGTCAAAAAGGAAATGTGAGAAAACCGCTATGGATGGAGCTGTGTTGGAACCCATAATGGGTTATAGATCAGCTTTATTTCTGGGAATGATAATGGGCTGGGAGTTAATTACATGCTTTTGCTCAGCAGCACTATGTACTGCAGTAGTTTTTATTTTTCTTCCAGGCAAAACCAAGTTTTGTATTTCTTTTTCCCAAGTGTGTGAAATAAAAAGTCTAGTTAGGTCATTCAGGGCTTATGCCTTAGACTAATCTGTGACAACAGCAACTTTATCTGAAGGGAAGAATAGGGCTTTATCATTTAAGACAATCATGTGGTCTGCTGCTTTAGATTGGGTGTTCTTGTGCCTTATTTTTATTATATTGCTTTAAAGTCTCTTAGGGCTTAAGCATAATTCTTGTCAATGAACTCTTCTTCTTACTGTTTGTATCTGTCCTGCCCTTTCAGGAACAGAGGAGTGTTTGAACCTGAAAGTGGCACAGACCAAATATTAGGTTTAGGTAAATTTGTGTGGTATAGGCAGTGATTGTCTCTGAGCTTCTGCAGGTGTTCTGAAAAATGGATCACAATAAATCTTGCAGGTTCAATACAGTGAATCAACAACTATATTTTGTTTGTTTGGATTCTTTGATCGTCTTGCAGGAAAGTTTAGGAAATGGAGAAGATACAGGGAGAGGAATCAGGAGTAATGCAAAGACACATGATAGTTTTCATATGAGCAATGTCTCAATAAGTCAGGATCATTTCACCTTTTCATCTTGGTTGAGGGACATGAGTAATGGGTATAACAGTGCTAGCCAAAATAAATGTAAGAGAGGGTGAAGAGGAAATTACTGTCCATTCTTTAAGTGCAGGAGTTAAGGGACACCAAATGAGTGTTTTTAGCAGGTAAGGATTTAACACAAGGCAAAAGTAATTATTTTGATACTGAATAGAGGGCTGTGGAACCTCTTGTCAGGGGAGCTAGAGGGTGCTATGGCTTTACATCAGGTTTTGAAGGAATTGGGAGAAATTGCTGTTACAAAGGTCTCATTGACACTCAGAGATATTTTGGTGGACTCTGGGAATTTGATACTGAGTACTGCATATAAGGAAGTGCTGCTGATTACTTGTGCTTCTTGCTGTTAGACTTTTCTAGGAATCCTTTGCTGATGTGCTTTCATTGTACTGATGTTCTGTTGTACATGGAACAATTGGCCATTTTTACATTCTTATGGCTCGACTGGATTGAAGCTGAGAGTTGAGACAAGTGGTCTTGTTATGCAGGGTCTGTTGCTGCATAGTGTGCAATATGAGATGCTGCTGACAGAAAGGTATGACATCTATACAATAGATTTTTTTAAGAGGCAAAAATATGTTGACATTTTAAATGCTTGAATTACTTAAGGCACTTATGCTTTTCAAAATTTTCTTTTCCGGGTTCTCTTTAAACCCTTGGTACCTACTTGACTCAAGTAGGAATACTTAAAGGGGATAAGCTATCAGTATCTTTACAAAGATACTCTCCACTGTGTACTACTGTTTCCAACTGTTAGATTTCCTTCTAGTATAGAGAAAACCGTGTCTGTGTCTGCAGTGCCTGTGTATGGATACCTTGTGGTCTTTGTCTTTTGGGAAAGCTGGTTGAAGCCAGTCAGTCTATTTAATGACCAGTAATTGCATATTTGCTGTTGATTCCCATGTAAATTCAGCATTTAGGAAATCCTTTTATATTATGAAAGAAGCTGTATAACTTTTACCTTTGGATTTTTCTATGAGATTGAAAGAAAAATTATGATGATGTCTAAAAAGACCAGTCTCTTCCCTTCTTCATACTTAATTACAGAGAAGAACCTCCAGCACGAGGGAAGAATTTACCAGACTACTTTCTCTGTACTCTTCTTTCTCCTTTCTAGTCAAATGTGCGCTCACTGGTTTTAGCCTCAAAAGTGACTGTTAGCAGTCGGGGGTTTTTTGTGGCACAAATTTCAGCTCATTCTAAAATCTGATGAAAAGCCATGTAACAAGAAAACAAAATCGCTTGTCAAACTGAAGGAATATATTGCTATTTTTCTCCACCCGTTAAAAATAATTGTCTCAGAATTGCAGCTGTAATTAGTTTTGATAAAAGGAGTTCCATTTCTCACTTCTTTCCACTAAAACTTATATGATGAATGCTACTGCATGCTGGATCCTTCTAGAAGTCCAGAACAACTAGCATGTGAGATTTTGTTACCATGCTTTGACATGCAAGTCTCTGTATGTGAGTTTTCAGAACTTCACTTAATACCTTTTTAAAATTTTCCGTAAATGTAATTTAAAAATTATAAACTAAATAATAAATATGTTAAAAATTGATCTATAAATACAACTTTTTCTATTTTCCACAAATACCACGCATCTATATTATATGTGACTTGGTCTTCCAAAAGTCTGGATTCCTTTTCTTGCAAAATTGCAGTTAACTCTTGTACTAGAAATTGGTTTTTGTTTTCACAAATCCTTGCCATTTTAATTTGGGCCTAGCAGTATTTATATGAGTATGTGCACACACACTTTATAAAATTCCACTTTTTCTACTTGCAGGTGTTGTGTGCAGATTCCAAAATATAAGAGAATATTCTAAAAGTGAGGAGTAATGGAGCTTATTACAATGAGTCTTGTTAGTCAATGCTTTGCATTTAAGAATAATTGAAGTAAATAGAAGAACACTAATGTATTTAACTGGAACAACTAGCATGTATGTTGCTGATTGTGGTGCAAACCTGTGAAATCTGGGATAATATCTGCAGAATGTACTTAGTGCATTTTTTGGCCAAACTGGAGTTTCTCATATAAATGTATGTTACTACCTAGCATACTAGCATGTCTGGCTGAACTTGTTACTTTCAGAGAATGTCAGATACAAGTAATTGAGTTAAGATAGAGCATACTAAATGATAGAGAGCTGTGCAAAACAATCAGACATGCAAATATTGGCCGTGTGTCTGCTTCCTCTCTTAGAAGAATTGGTTCCAGTTTGAGATAACTGAATAAAATTAAGAACTTTCTTGTCAATGAAATACTCTGCTTCAATTGCAGAATTGCAGACAGCCACAGAACCACACAGCTATTGTGGGTATATAGTTTTATCTTTAATAACCTCAAAATTAACTTGAGAAAATTTTCAAATTGTCTGGGTAATTTTGGAAATTATGGTTCCAATTTTTTTACCATTTTTTTTAAACTTTCATCTAAAAAAATGACTGTAAATGCAACATCTGAAGATGATGCAAATGCAGTATAGTTTATTTGTATTATGATTGAGCTCCAGATTTTCATTAATTTTAAAAAGACCAAACACAGAACACTGCTACAGTTAAGTATGTGCATATCTTGGGAAATCTTTATGTTCTGATAAGGCTTCACCCCACTCCTGTCTCCTTGTGGGTCTTATGAACCATGACAGTCTTTCCTGTTTGTTTTGTTGTTTGAATGACCTGCTTGAAAAAGTGATTGCTGTAATCAGTGAAACTGGAATAGAAGGAATTTTGAAGTACCAAATTGTTCTGGTGACTGGGTTTTTGATAAATAATTTTAATAATTGTCTGGACAGTACTAACAGAAGTAAGCCATTGTACAGAGATGTCAGCACTACAAATGTAGGCTTTTAAGCAAGAAACAGAATGTCCCAAGGCTGAAAATAGCCTATCCATTGCTCCTTATTGGATTTTACTTTAGTCCAGATGTTTTCAAGCAATTTTCATTACATCAGATTACCTTTTTAAAATCTAAACTGAAAAGGTCTTTTGAGTGTGCAATGAAGGGTTTTCTTTTCACAGCAGCAGAAAGGAATTTATTCCCATTTTGAATAAAAGGTAGGCTTTCCTGAGGTGGGGAGAATATGCATCTTGTATACATTCAAAAACATTAGAAATAAGCATTTTCGAGAAAGAGCATTGAATTACAGGCTTATTCTTAGTTTTTGGTACTGTCTTGGCAGAACAGTCAAGTGCTTTAAAGTGGTGTTTTATAAGCACTGTTGCAGTGACTGTTGAGTTGGAATTATCAGGGAAGGGATAGTTGCACATAGCAGGTGCAGAGATATAACTATACTGTGTCCCACGTGCTCCTGGATACTCAATGCTTTAGTGAAGATCTATGTAAAGACACATCCTGAGAGTCTTTCACAGTTTTTCACTGTATTGAAAGCATTCCTGTTTGAAAAACAAAAGAAAAAAGCCTTTGTAAATGTAAAATTCTGGGTTTAAAGGCTGCCTTCTGATATTTGCTTGGTTTTGTTTTGGGGTCAGAGGACTGTTGAATAGATTTCTTTACTTCCATTGGATTATGTGTAAGTCATCATTTATCTGTGCTCACCTATGTAGCCCAAATGACTAAGAGAAACTTCTTTTTGTGGTGTTGTCTTTCCTTAGCTGCTTAGTGCTTTTGGATGTTTTTTAAAAATTTTATTTACAATGTATTGAGCTGTTAGAATACAAAAGCCCCACGAAACAAACCCTGATGGTCAAAGCTTTCAAGAGAAATGCTCACTGAGAAGGTGTACATGTAGGTAGGGAAGTGATAAAGACACATTACCATTTTTTAGGATGACTATGAAGTATAAATTAACTGGATTGTAACTATATTCCTTTCCATCTGAAAAACTGAATTTGTATATATGGCTTCCTTGGAGAGTTTGTTACTGATGCCATGCATTCTTTAAGGAGCAGGTTTACAGATGTGGCTGGATGTGTACCCTCAAGATGGTCTGCAGGTCTTATTTGGTCAATAAAATATTAATTGCTGGATATTTTTCTTTAATTATTGGTCATTTTCAACCTATGTAATACTGACAGTCAAGCAAAAAATGGTCTGTAGATTGGTTAAAATCTGCAATGGTATAGTTTTATCTTTACTTGATTCGGGTTTTTTCCCCTTCTGCCTGTGCTTGACTTTTGGTTTGGTTTGGTTTTTTGGCATGTTAAAGAAAATGCAGTTTTCATAAGGGTAACAGCTGTGCTGTTTCATGAAGCTTTCTGTGCTGAAGTTTCAAAAGTGGTTGCAGAATGGCTTTAGATTGGCAGGTGAAAGGTACTTTATCTTTCCCTGATTACAGCTCTTCTGTAGAGACAAGGTCATTGTCCTCTCCTCTTCTCTATTCCCCTAGAATAACTTGAAAGTACTTAGAAAGTCGTATTTGACTTTTCATCCCAAGACTCTGGCTTTGGAAATGGCCATGATACTTCTAGCCACGATAGAACCACTCTGCAGGAGCATAGAGGTAGAAGCTATTGGAGGCTTGAAGGGTAGTGAAAATGACTGAGGTTAGATTTCCAGTTCCTTAGAAGTATAAACTGGGCTTCTAAAACCATTTAAGAGGAGATTGAAAAATAAACACTCATTCTTCTCTCAGATTTTGTTTAGAATGTTTAAAAGCTTTAAGAAAAAAGCAGCATTTATTAAGGATAATACACCTGAGAGATTATTCCAGAGTTGGATTGGCAGAAGACATGAATGAAGCTTTGGGGGGGAAAAAAATTAAACAAAACCAAATTAACCTCTGCCTTGTAAGCTGTCTTCTCTTTTCCTTTTGAAGTGTCAGTTTGTGATTTTGATAAATGTCAAAAGCATTCTTGTTCTCAAATAAGATTCTTCTCTGCATAATCCAGTGTTACGGTTTCTTTATTCTTTCCTCCTAAGATTACTTTGTCCTTCCTTTTGTTTCTAATCAGACAAGTCAAGTGCTCAATAGATGGGATGGATTTGACATCTCAGTGTGTTTTGAATTAGGGATCTGGAAGAGCCAGATGAGAGTATTCTTTCCTGTAGTTTTGGAAGTTCATTGACATAATAAAATGGAAACACACACCACACCCCACATTTCTTCTATGTTTCAGTCTTGTTAATATGTACAGTATTTGACATAAAGAGTCTGTTTTACAGAGGCATGTGAGTTACTGGGCTCAAACCTGCTGTCTCTGTCTGGGTATGAATATGCTGATAGTTGTTACACAGTGTCTTTAAGTAGAATTGATCTCCTCCCTGGTCGGAAAGAGTAGAGAGTACTACTTAGTGAAGCTTGTTTTGGTGGTTTAATTTAAATGGATTAGTTTTTAAAGTCATCCAGTAAGAACTTGTCTGGGCCTTTGTGTTTGTGTGTTTGTTTGTTTAGTTGTTTCTCCCTAGCTGTTCCAAATGTCAGATTGAGAAAGTCTGCTTTTAGGATTCTGTCATGTTTAAAGGCACCTATGACAAGGATTAGAGGAAAAAAGGGAGTACAGATTACCAGTCTGAAGTTAGTTACTTTCTAAAAGGTAAAAGACTTCAATGTCATAACATAATTCATCGTTTTATTGGCACTGCAGAGTTCTAGTCATGGATTTAGACTGCACCATATTTAAGTGTATACAAAAAGCATAGGAATTCTGGATGGGACAGGAGAACAAGTAAATAAGTGCAGGCTGCTCTGGAAGGAAGAGAAAATGAAAACAGTGCAAAAAAGCAGCAGCCACTTGTTGTGATTGTTTGAGTACACTCAGGTGTTTAATGTCTCAAAATCATGGAACCATTTAGCTTGATAAGGACCCTGAAGTTCATAGAATTCAACATTAACCCAGCACTGCCAAGTCCACCAGTAAACCATGTCACTAAGCACCACATGCACACATTTTAAAAATACCTCCAAGGACAGTGTTTTCAACTTTGAAGTATTTAATGTGCCTCAAAATACCCTATAAAATTATAAAGAAATGTTTTATTTGAGACAAATTGGAGATAACGAAAAAGGAAAAAGAGCTGTTCCTGAAATTAGGAGAATGAACTTACTGTAAATAGAGTACATACAAGTTATTTGGCTTGTCCAGTTATTTAGTTCAGCATTATCACCTCTAACCATATGATATCTTACATTAAAATAATGTGGAAACTTGTTGCTGAGAAGTTTAGTGTAGATGGTTCAGAGCACTGACAGCATGAGGCATTGTGGCAGCTGTGAAGGAAAAAGAAGGTCAAAATCCATTAGAATTAGGAAATAAGAGACACACAGCCTGAAGGAAGCGCTCTGGTTTTCCTCTTCATCCTTAAGAACATGATTGAGTTGGTCCTTGTCCTGCCACAAAAGTTAAGATGGGGATGTAAAACCAAACAAATTGTAAACATTAAGCTATTGCTGTCTTAGCATGCCTGTTGCCATGATGGCTGTGCCTTCCCATGTGATAGATGGAGCTGTCCAAATTTGTGTACCCTATGTGCTGTTTGTTTGCTTTGATGAGCTGTCAGATTTAGATTTAAACTCCCTACTATCACTGTCACCCCATGCTATCTCAGATCCTTCTTATTAGGCCTGTCAGGCATATTCCTCCGCTGCATTTTGGAGGACTGGTTTATAGTGACAAGAGGCCATTACTTACAGCTGTGTTTAGTCAGGCCTCTTTGCTGCAGGATAAATGTTCATTTTGCTAAACTGCAATGCAGGTTTGGCCAAGAGCTCATACCTCTGCTGTGGCTCACTGAGCCGTTTGCGTCTTAGGAATTGCAGCTCTAAAGTCCTGTTCATTTAGTCAGTCACTCCAGTGAAAATAGTGATGGAATTGCCAAATTATTTTTTTGGTAAAAAGCAATTCATGCTTTGCAACTCTGACTCCATATACTTTTTCCTCATGGTATAACCCCTGCATGTATTTAATTCCGACATATTTTGCATGATTGAAGTGCTGAATAAAGTCAACATTGTATTTATGTTTTTGTTTCAAATACTGAAGGAAGCTGTGAAGGACAATAGTGCATAATAACTAAAGGAGAAACTGATCAATTGTTTAAAACCAAAATTGCTACTGTACTTAAATGTGTTTTCCTTTATGAAAACTTCTTGACAACCATTTAATATTTTAGAATTCCTTAAGTTATAAACTGATTGTTAGTTCCTTTAAAAATAGAAACTCAGTCTTTTCTCTTAATGTTTGCAGAGTTGTAGCCTTGAAAAAGTTGTACACAATTAAAAACCACATTAGTGAATTCATACAGACATTCCTAGCAGATTTATTTCCAAATGAGGTGCTTGTTTTAACAACTTCATTCTGACTAGAGCATTCCTGCTTTTTCAGTGAGAAGAGTTGCAACTGAAATCTGCCTTTTTAACATAACAAGGGTCATGACTGATTCTTTCTCACTTATCACCCACTCTGCACACATCCAATAATGCATGACTTTTTGGTAGGCTGCTTCAACTTATTACTGCATGGGCAGACTACCCCCACCTCTAGGCTATTTTTCTGTAGAATCAGCAAGGTGAAGGATCTCAGAAAACTGTCAGATGAACATGGGAGCTGATGAAGTGTGTGTTTGAGTGGATAGAACGAACACATCCCTCTTTCAGTGGCATCAAATATGTAGAATGTGTAATGTCACTCTAAATATGCTGGATTTTACATCAGTACAAGTCACTGCTTCCTGAAGAGAGTTGCCTTCTAAATAAATCTTCCTTAGTTCTGTGACCAGATGTTCTCTCTGCTGATGCTACATTCTCCAGGTTGGTGTTCGCATCGTGGGATGTCCGCCAGCTGTAGCTCTGTTGTCAGCACTCCACATCCTGGAGTTCTTTTACCTTCCATGATTGAGTGTTCCTTTTTTGCTGCTTTCAAGGCCTGAAAAGACTGTCACAGGTAACACCAGGCTCTGTGTTGCACTCAGCATATCTGAGAATATGCAGTGACAGTGGTGGGGCTGCAAAGCTGCCCCAGTAATGGTGTGCTGGGAAGGTGGTCGAAAGAGCCAAGCAGCCAGGGATTTGCAGGTGCTCTTTTTCATAGAAACCTCAAAGGAATGTTACCAGTACAGGAAGAGTGTATGGGCAGTCAGGGTAAGCTTTAGTTACATGGATGTGGCCATTTGATAGAGAGCAATGCTGAGTTAGGAGTTTCTTGACTCTTGTGAGTTTGTGAACACACAGTGATCATATATTTGAAGTTGTGGGGTCCTCTGGCACCCAAACTCTTCTAAAAATTCATTTCATTCTTGTGTAAGAATAATCAGAAGTCAACAAGAACCCTTTTGGGCAGTAGCACCTCTAAATGTTGATGTTTTTCATTAGTGGAGATCTAGTAGAACTCATGCATAGAAATACTATAGAGAAGAAAGCATACTCTGGTACATCATTAGGAAGGTAAGAAGAAGGAAAAGTAGGATTTCAGAGTACAAGAAGTGACCTTTATAGTTAAGTATTCTGCATCAGAGCTGAGCTGTGCAATTGCTGGCCTGTCTCTGTTTTGGGAAGAAATTGTCTCACACTATTATTATGTTGTTTTCAAAGAAGCATAAAGAAAAGGTTGAAGTCTTGACAGCTGTGACAAAGTCCGGTGCCATAATGTGTCACCAGATAAGTGATACTGTATAGTCTGTGGCAGTCAGCAAAGCACAGCAGCCACTATTTATGTGTCAACTTTAAAAGAGAGGAAGTGTTACCCGAAGGGAAGAGAATATCAGAATTTGACAGCCTGGTAGACATCTGAGGTTAAATGTCAGTTTTTGAGTAGCTGTAACTTACATATTCATTTTATGGGTTGAGATCTGAAATTCCAGGCTCTAAATGCTCATTTGGTTACTTTATGGCACTTAAAAACATTGTACCTAAAAACAGAGCAAAGTTTCTTGCTAGAGCAGTTAATGTTAAAGGTTAGGTCATAGTTTTCAGGGTTTGACTTATGCTGTGTAAATATATCAGTGCATATGCAACCAGCCACAGGAGAGAGAGATACATCTTGCTCTTTTCCGATCTTAAAAATAAATTTACTTTCAGGAGTAATTTGTTTATTGCTTGGATTCTTCCTCATATCAAATGATTTTCATGTTTCCTGGGCTTGCTGTTCTTTGTAAGTTCTCATTTCATTTAAAAACTTTATATTAAACTCTCATTTTTATGCCTCCACAACTAGCATACATAATGCATACAAGGTAACTGTGTAAGTCTTGGCTTTGTTATATTTTCCCCCTTTTCTCAAACAGAAGTTGTTTGTGCTTTGAGCATTTGTTTGTGTTTTGGCTTTTAACCTCCTGAATACTCTTATCCCTTTATATTACTTGGAGCAGGAGACAATAGAGCCAAGATATTTCTATAGTTATTTTAATGATCTTGGAAGAGCAGAAGTTGTTAGCCTTCAAACAATATTTTCAGCGTTTATGTGGATCAGTGTGTGTTGAGTCAGAGGCACTGTATTTTCCTCTTCTCAAGAGAATTGCCAGTGTCTCTTTTATATTATGAAGTATATGTGAAACTTTCAGTTGAAATGTGAATTACAAAGCCCTGATAATGTGACTAAAAAGATCTCTTCCTATGATTGCACAATTAGTCTTAAATAATGTAGAGACTAACGTTGATAATACCTTCATGCTGTTTCATCCATTCTGTCTGCATCTGATTTTGTGCAAAACTGATAGCAAATCAATTTTTAAAGTGCTGCTTCAAAAATAATATTGTGTAGTTTTAAAACCACCATTTCAGAATTTTGAGAATTTTAGTCTAGAAGCCGGTAGAAAGTAGTGGTCTCAAATACAGATTCCCTGGATGCAGGGG
This sequence comes from Catharus ustulatus, assembly GCF_009819885.2. Taxonomy (NCBI): domain Eukaryota; kingdom Metazoa; phylum Chordata; class Aves; order Passeriformes; family Turdidae; genus Catharus; species Catharus ustulatus. The sequence continues at coordinate 26,870,100 of NC_046228.1, read as the reverse complement.
AAGGAGGGAGGCAGACAACTGAGCTGTGACCTTTGTCTTCTGTTCCCCAACTGTAGTGCAAGTTGTGTGTTTTCTTGTCTCTGCTTTTTGCCTTGAATGCAGCATGCAAATCTAACAGCCACTCACGTCTGATGCGGTTATCTGATCCACAGATAACGGGAAAAACTTCACAGCATAGAAATGTGCTTTTCTCTACATCTCCCTTCAGCAGACTGTGAGGGTTTTGAGGCTTTTGTGCTGCTTCACGTATTGCAACTGTGCCACTCTGTGGCATTTCTTTTTATAACCTCCTGTCCTAGCTTTTCTTAGAAGAACATTGCCCACCTTAAAGAAATTTTTGAGTCTTTGAAAAATAGGTGTGTGATACATGAATAGGCATGTGGGTGGGTTCATCTAAACCCTTGGTGTAGGATGTTGTGCTCAGAACTGGCACTTGCAAGTGGAAGGGAGATCCTGGACTTGCTCTGAATATATTGGCATGATTGGCTTTGGCAGCTGAACACATCAACAGTGGGCAAGACAGTATCAGGGGAGAACTGAGAATGGGACAAGAAAGGTTTGATGTGATTTGTTCTTGGGTATAAAAGCTTTGAGAGGCCTTGTGAAACATTGGTGTGCCCATTTGTTTTCAGTGTTGTCAATTCTGGTTTCCCCCTCTCAGGAAGTATGTTAGGAGAGAGGGTGAGGCAGCTGAAATAGTTGTTAGTACCAGGTGTCCTACAGGAAGAGACTGAAAAGATTCCAAGTTCAGCATGTGGGTCCTGGCAGGCTGCACCTGCTATGTGACAGTGACTGTAATTCTTGAGGGAACATGGTAGGGATGGACAGCAGAAAATGCCCAGGATTGCATCCTCTTGCATAGGGTTTGCTGTTGCTGCTGCAGAGGCCCACTGATCTGAGCCAGGAGTGTATTTTATCTGTCCTTAAGAGGAGGATGTCACAGGTGCTTGGCTTGGACTCTGACCTGAATATGAAATTTGAATAAATCATTCCAGTACTTCTGTGGTTAGGTAGTGATTTTTCAAATGAAAATTTGGTTCATTGCTTAGGAAAGAGTAAAATGATAACTTATTCAAGCTTCCTTTAAACGGCATTTGGTGACATGTTTTCTCAACTGCAACTTTTGAGACTTGTTTCTGTATCTCAGTCAGTGGATTATTTCAAGGTAAAAATTCAGTGAGGCAGTGCTGTGAAAGCGATAACAGATTTGGCATGAAGCTAAATGGACCTGTTTTTTTCTCATTTCTTTTGCATGGGTCCTGTTTTCAGAAACTTTTGATTCAATTGTTAGTTCTGAGGTAAAAAGCTTTTTTCCCTTCTTCCTTTTTAACAGGTTCTTGAAGATGCAGAGGCTCAACATCTGTTCCAGTCCATTCTTCCTGATATGGTCAAGCTGGCACTCTGTCTCCCTAGTATCTGCACCCAGGTGAGCAGACTCAGCTAGCAAGTGCCCTGTGGCACAGCACTTCTCTGCAAACTGCAGCTGAGGCTAAGGTCAAAAGGGTCATGATGTGTTCTTAATAAAAGCTGTAAATTTTGTGCTGAGGGCAGATGAGACCTAGGGAGCAGAATGGACAATACACATCCAGAATTACGTAATAGAATGTGAAAACAAGTTAATCTCACTTGTAGTTTTAGCCTGAACTTCGGTAAACATTTTCTATATGCTGAAGTTGCTTCTTGCATTTCTTAAATGAAGTGACCATGCAACAAATCAGGTTATAAAATCACACTTAGAAACTGGAACAATTGAATAATCTGATTCAATTTTTTATTTTAGATTTTTTTTAATCTTAGAAGTGATATTTTCATAAAGGTTTCATATACTTGGGAACATACTTTTTTCTGTTTAGAGCGTGCAGTACTTGCACACAAACAAACCTTAACTAATTCTGTATTAATGCTATGGGAATTAATTCTGTAAGGAATAAAGCTGATAAAAGTGAGTAGGGCTGATGAAGTGAGGATATATAGTAGGGAACGTATTAGTAGGGTGACAGCAATTTGTGAACTCTTTTGTTAGCATTTTCTAGATTGATTCTGTTGGTGAATAAGGAGGGAAAATCTTTCCCTACCCTTTTATACGGCAAGGGTCCTGAAGTAGATACATAACTTCAAGCTATGAATATTTCTTCCCTTTTTTTTTCTGGTAACTCAATGAGGGAAGTTGTTTGAAAATACTGTGAAGTTTCTGAGCACAAGCACAAGATCACATATTGTTAGGCAGTGTAAATTGTGTCAGGCTCATTCTTTTGGTCAGACATAAAGATAGATTTGTTCCAATATAACACTATCCAAAATATTCTATTTTTATAGGTTTGTAGAACTTATTAGAGTGAGCTTCTGAGGCTTTTTCCCCCGTCTAGTTGTGTGACATCATAATATAACTTGTTAATTAAATAGCCAGAAGACAGAATGAGATTCAGTGAATGTGAATGTAGTGGTTATAAGAATGATGGAAAACTTGTTTGTTTTCTGGAGTAAACAGGGCTGTGTGTTCAACAGCCTAAATCAAAAGCAGTTTCTGTGTTCACAACTAGAAGGATGAAAATGTAGCTGTATTGGAGCTGGGCTAATGATGATGGCTGAGAATTTTCGAAGCAGGTGAAAACTGTGTTCTCATTCTCCTGTCAAGTGGTAATGATTACTGGACTCAGCAGTCAGAATGATGTACCCCTGCTATGCTCCATATTATCACACAATTAAAACAATAAAATACCATCAATGTTGTCTGCCAAAGCATAGAACCAGAGGGCTAATGCCTGATAAAATGAAAGATGTATAATATTTCAAGTTGGAGAATTCTTTCTTCCCTCTGTCCCTTTACTTCTTTTTATATTGAGGAAACCCTGACCAGAGTAAAATAAAACTTTAAACTGAAGACCAAAGAAATTGAGCTTTTTGTTCATTCTCATTATAAAAGAATGAATAATTACACACTTTCTACAAATACCATTAGGGTTATTTCTTCAAGTAGGTTGGAAAAAAAATTCAAATCAAGTCATAGAGTTATGATCTGTGGTATGACTTCCTTATTTCTTTGTAATGGCCAAAGCATGGTTATTCTAGCTGAAAGCATTCCCTAAGGGTTCTTAACTATTCAGATATTGAAAGTGGATTTTTATTTCAGTTTTTAACATTGCCCAGGATTTGCAACATCCCATCTATTTTTTCCCCTCTGCATTTCCGATGGTGTTGTTTGATAAGTTATATTTTCCTGATCTTTTTATTATTGATTAGAAATCTGCAGTTTGCCAGGCAAGCCTTTCTGAATTGTCTTGAATAAACTGTTCTTGACTTTAACAGTGCTGCTGATTAAAGGCTTTACCAATGGCCTAAATTACTCTTGCTCTAATATAACAAATGTAATTTTGTGCCTCTGTTTTTTCTTTCAAAAAGGGTAAGCTAATTATTCTTCTCTCTCCTTCCCTCCTTTCTCCCCTGTCCCTTCCTCCCCCTCATTTCTTTTGTTGGTAGCCAATACCTTTGCTGAAACAAAAGATGAATCACTCCATCACAATGTCACAGGAACAGATCGCCAGTTTCCTGGCCAATGCTTTCTTCTGTACTTTTCCACGTCGCAATGCGAAGATAAAGTCTGAGTATTCCAGTTATCCAGACATTAACTTCAACAGGTATGGCACTCAGCAGTGAATGAACCTGATAACCCTCCCATGAAAATGTGGTTGTCGTTTAGGGAAGGAACTCATTTGTTTCATGCTTCTGTCAATAAATTCACTAGTTTACTTTTTGTCTTTCTTTCCTATTACCTGTAAGGGACAAGAAAACTGTGCAGAAAACTGTGTGTCCGTGTAAGAAAGGATATTGTGCACAGGAAGATATGGTTAATATTCTGAGTTTTTTTGGTGTATGAGCATGCACAGACACACTCTTGCTCTGGCATAATTAGATTGATACAATTCCCTGCCTCCTCGTAAGCCAATCATCTGCAAATGGTATATTTTAGTTATGCTTCAAGTGTTCTGTGGATTTAAATTAAAGGTTGGTGTTTCCCCAGCCACGTTTCTGTTGTCTCCTATGTCATCAGTGGTGATCTGCACATTAAGTCAGATCAATGGGACTTCATTCTTCAACATCCATACCATTATTTTAAGGCAGTTGTAGAGCTGTGTGTTAAAATTAACCTTTTCTTTATGCTGCAAGTTAGCCTAAGAAAGCCACAAAAAGCTTTTCTTAAAGATATTCCAATGTCTAAGCAAACACTTCTTTTTCTTAGTGGTAACTTAAAACAGATTTGATTAGAAATCTTTCTTCACATCTTTTTAATAATTTACATTTGCTTCTTTCAATCTTAAATGAGGGAAGTAGATGGAGAGATTTTCTGCTACATGGGCTTGTAGATTAGAAATATGAATTCATCATTTTTTGGCAATTCCATACAAGTGTAGATCAACCTTAATTTTATTAGGCTGAAGCTTGGATAGATTATTGATCTAGAGTTTTTCTTACTCCTCACTGTTAACAGATGTAGTGTATGTGCTCTGACAGCTGAGATGAAATATAAAACCAGTATTGCCTGTGATCCAGCACACTTGTATGCATGTATTATGAGAACTGTATTAGACTAGGACTTCCCAGAATAAATGTCAGGCATGCCAATGAGCTAATAATGATGGTTTTGGTGGCTGCTGCCTTTAGGGGCTACCACAGGTACTGTATCACATATATTGTGTATTTCAGAAGAGAGACCAGGATCACTGCCTTGGTGGTTATCCCAAGAGTGCAGTGGGTTATGGAAGAGAAGTGTGGGTGGACATTATCATGCCATACAATTCAATGTATTTTTCCAGTGATTGCTAAGAACAAATACTTGAGAAGTACCACTGTACATTTAAAAATACTGATATTCAGAGCATTGAAAGAGGAGAGGGAAAGGTCTGGAAGGAGTTCTGTTTGACTACACATTTCTAGCTGTAGTTTGTGGTATTTTAAAGGACTTTAGGCTGCTGGTTTTTGTTGTAATTTAAACATTTTATAAACCAAGCAGTTTCTTACCAACTACAGAATAAAATACTGTTAAATAACTGGGGTAAATTCATATACTTCTCTATGAACATTACAGAGCAATGTAGTAGTGATATTGTGATAGTGTGATAGTATTACAGTGTAGTACTTGTGGTTGATTCAGGGCATAATACTGCAAACTACTTCTAAATAAAAAATCTTGGCAAATTATTAGGTAAATATTTTCCTACCATGGACTCAAAGAATGACCCATAAAAAGTATTAAGCCCATAAAAAGTATTCAGAATTTTCTGCTCTGTTCCGGTCAGTCCAACATTATTTTCTGACTTGGCTGCCTGGTGCTATCATAGTAAGGTCCCACAATGTTATTTGGAAGGGGAAAGACCAGACAACCTTCAGGCCTTCCTTTTGCATTATGAATGAGGCAATGCTCAGTTTTAAGTCACACAGGGTAGAAAGCCATTTTTATTTGTGCAAGAACAACAATATTGCTGCCAGACTGAAGAAGAGAAGCTAATGTCTTCTGGTTATTGAGGATTAAAAGTGGCTCTTCCTCAGTGTTTGCCAATTTATGCATTTATTAGATTAGTACAGTTTCCTTTTCCATTCCTTTTTTTTTACTTAACTATTTTTGCACCAAATCCACACTCTTACATCCCCTGTGTTTTGAATTTGATAATAAGCAATTAGTGAGGTAGAATACAAGGTGTGGCAGGCAGTGGATGAAATTTGAGAGAATGTGTCAGTGAGAGTGGGACTGGTAGGATAAAAGCAAAAAGAAGAGTTGTGGAGAGAGTACTGCAAGGCTGTACAGAATTCTGCTACTGTATATAACCTGACTTAGTTAAAATCTAAAATGAGGGGGAAGAAGGAGGATACGTAGTATCTTACGTCTTTTTTCTTCCTGCCACCTGTATTTTCCTGCCCTGCAAAGTTACTTCTTTAGTAGCAAGGACAGAATAAACTGTGATGTTTTCAGCTATTGTTTCAGACTTGTAAAGATTACAGGATTTGGTTCACTGCCGTGTGTGTTTTCAGCTTTTTAAAAAAAGCTTTTTGGGAAGCTGGATGTACTCAAAAGGCAGTAGGCAATGACTGAAGTTAAAATATTTATGACTCTTTTTCCTGCTTATAAAAATGTTTTGATGTAAAGTCTTTGGAGACTGCTGCTCTGCTCTGTCTGCTTAGGGATGGGCATAACAGATTGTTCACACACCAGCCTTTTGTCCCCACAGTATTATTGTCTGTAGCTTTTTTCAGACTTAGTTCTTTCCTCAGCATAATTCATTTGCTACATGACTGTGAATGAATGACTTTGTTCTTAAGGTATCAAAAATAATCTGCTGTAGTTCCCTAACAAAGCCAAATTACTGAGTGCTGGATGCATTTGAGGGGTTTTCCTTTAGCAGAGGTGGTGTTCCTTGATTCCTTTATCCAGGTCCTGTCTACATTCGTGCAAGAGGCTGCCACTCCTCCCCTCAAATCCCTGAGACTGAAAAACCAAAATTTGCATCTTCTAAGTTAAAAACACAACTGTGTAAGTTTTCTTATGTTTTTAGTTTTACACAGCAGTCTTTTGGCAGGTCACTTTGTGCAGACTTAAACATTAGTACTTTTTTATCCACTATAAAATAGTTACAGTTTTTACATTTAAATGCTGATATGTTCCTTCATTCCTCCCAGTCTTCTCCCTGCTTTAGGTTTTTATGTACTGTTAACTACCATATTGTAAGTTCCACCCCTACTCCCCCCAAGGTACAAATCTGTTTGACAAAACAAGGCAGTCACTGCAAGATGGTTTAAAATTTAAGACTCATAGAGGCAGAAGTGCAGCTGATTGGGAGGAATGCTGCTGTATGTGTTAGTATTAACATACATCATCGATGCTTTTACCACTCCTCTCCTGCTGTTAGTCTTGCCAAATGAGAGGAGAATCAATGTGACCATTTCTCTCTTGACATGGAAGCACTTGGTTTAATGGTGTGTTGTGACACTGACTATCCATTTTGATTCCTTATCTTGCTACAGACTGAAAGTCACCTGTGTATAATTAAATACTCAGTAATTTAATTGAATTCTTCCCTTTGTTGCTTGGCAGGGATGAACCTGTTATGAGTCTTAAGTCATTAATAACACAATTAATTTCAAATATAGTTGATAGAAAGGATTCATAGTTTAAGAGCTTTAATATTTATGAATTCAAGTAGGTAGAATGATATCATTCAGTGACCAAACATTAGATCATACTAAATAGCATAAAATATTGCTTCTTTTCTAAATATCAAGCTAAATTTAGAGTGTTCAATTTTTTGTTTTAAACACTACTATGTATGTATGTATACTAGTATATATATATATGTGTGTGTGTGTGTATATATATATATGATGACAATAGATTGGGCAGCTTTATTCCAAAATAATCCATCACAAAAGAAAGAAATAGTTGAATTGGCCATTTTGTTTATCTTATTGATGTATTTTTCTTGGAAGTGGCATTCAGGTTGAATGTAGAGCCTGAATTGCATTGACTCTCTACATTTATGATGTTGGTTGCAGAATTTAAAATAGTTGATTGTGGTGATGGTTGTAATTGCACTCTAGGTGCTATAGAATTTAGTGATTTAGGCAACTGTCTAGTTTGGTTATATGTGAAAGCAAAATGTGAGGAAAAATGTGTGCAATATTGAATTAGTGTTCTGGAAAGGACACAGGTTTGTCAAGGACCTGCTGTGCTTCTGCTGTGTCTTTGACCTGTTACAGATCTGTTTTAGCTGTTGTGTCAAGTTAGAAGAACTCCTCCATTTTCCTTGTTCAAAAACTCAGTAGTTCAGCTGGAGATGTAATAGCTCCCATTAAAGCTGCTGGGGTTGAATTCAGAACTGAAGGCAGTAAGTCTAACAGCATAAGCCTGGTAGATCTTCTGGCACATTTATTAGTGCATACTCTGGTCTGAAACCAGCAGTATTCCACTAGGACTGAATTTCTTCATCTTTATCAAACAAACCTTTAAAGTAATTTCAAGTGATTGGAAATGAGGAGAAAAACACACTAGTTAAGATATATTTCTTTTATGGAATATGTAATATATGAAAGGAAATGGGAAACTGTATGGTACATTTATGCAGGAGAATTGAAATCTAATTTACCAGTAATGCAATTATCTCTCCATAAACAACATCAATTTCACAACACTAATGAATATTCTCTGGGGAATAAATTATCTAATGACTTTGAGAGAACTTAGTTTGGACTGAGATGTATTGCTTCTCTGATAAGTGGTTCTAGATTTTCTGAGTTAAAGGACACTGATCCTACAAAACTCATTCTGTTATGCCTACTTTGGGCATGTGAACTCATTAGCTGTGGATGGATTACTTTAAGTATAATTTTCTGTAAAAAAATTTAAATCACATTTGTGTTTGGTAAATGTGGAAACACCCTTTAAATACACAACTTCAAAAGGACACTATTTTTATGAATCTGGCATAATTACTTTGCTGTAGTGATTAAAACGGTACTGAATCTGAATGTTTTTTAGCTTAATAAATATAGTAATGCAGTCCAGATCTTAGCTGTACCGTGCTCTTGGTTGTCCTTTGGTTTAGATCCCCAGGGTAAAACGTTTTAACCTGCTATTTTCTGGTGTTGAGTACTTGCAGTTAGCATCTTATCATTTCATCAAGGTCAGATATCAACCTGATGTATTTTAAGACTCATAAATGACCAAAACCCTTTGTTAAAATGATTTATAATGTGCCAAGTTACTTGCCACAATAAACAGAACTACAAAATGAAAAGCACAGCAAAGAGAGGTGTGAGTATATGGGAGTGTCTGAAATGAAAGATAGTTTTTTGGATCTAGATTTCCCAACAAAATTACATCACTCCATATTTTTGTTTGCAGACATCTTAAAAGTCATTATTTAATCTAGAGATGAAATTCTAATTCAACATAAGGTTGTTGAATAGTGCACTGTTCTTAAATAACTTCTTAGATGACGACAGCTTGTACCTATGACACATCACAGTAAATACAAAATTGCCCATGAGGCTGAAGTATTGAATGTTTTCTTTTTCTCCTGCTTGATATGAAGGAAATTAGAAAACTCTAAAATGACGTCTTTTATAAGCTGAGAGAAGGAAGGCAGTTTTAATACAGAAAGGTAGAATTCATATTGAGTGGAAGAGGCACACACCAGGCACCAGAAAAGCAGAACTGAGGTTGCTGTACCTGGCTTGTGTGAGGTTGTGCTCTGTTTTTCTATCAGGAAATGCAAGATGTGGACAGTGGCATTTCCTTTTGTTTTGTCAGAGGGATGGTCCAGTTGCTGCCTTTCATCTCTTTGGAAGGAATTCCTCATTTGAATTATTCTGCTTTTGGTTTCCATTAAGTCCAAATTTCATAGAATAAAGTTGTAGTATACTGAATAGTTTTCCTTCTAATTCTCACTTAAAAATATTTTCATTGACTGCAGAACTTTCTAGTAAGGGTTTATATTTTATATTAACTATAAGAATGTCCCATTTTAAATTTGCTAAGGTTTCCTCATCTTGCATTATCTAATTGATGTCAAAGTATTGACATTTAAAGCTGTCTAGGGCAGTGGTCTCCGAACTTTTTTGATCACACATACCTATCAGTAAAACATATTTGAGCATGGACCCCCAATGTATTTGTATTTATTTACTTAGGAATTACATTCACATGCTACTTTACTAATGTATTGCATTATATAACATACAAAAAAATTTAGAAACAGTGAGATAAAGGTGAAGTAACCACTACTTCAAAATGTTTTTTATTTCATGAATGGGACAAAAATATATTCTTTCTGCAGCCTTGTGGTTGTATTGCACACCTCCTGGGGTACTTTGGAGACCAGAGTGGGTCTGGGGTATTGCTGTTCACACAATAGAGTGTAGTTTGTTTCCCTTGGTAAGGGAAGCATAAATTATAGCAATGAAACAGTTGTTGCAGCTCTATTCTTCAGGAGAAGTCTTTGACTGCTCCTATCTCCTGTCTTTTTCACTGAAGTGAAGCTTTAGAGATTTAAAATTCCATTTTAAAAGGTAAATATATGTTCTGAATGGGGGAACCCCACCCAATAAATAATCAACAAAACAGCATTCTCAGAAAACACATAAGGCAAAGGATATGAGTAATTAATGTAATTCCAGTTATTCCTATATGGTAAACAGGTTTGCTTTCATATATTTAGAGAATGAAATTGTTGTCTGTCTCATGCAATTGTGTGATAAGCACATATTATTATGGACACATTCCAAATCTTACATGGTGGGCTCCTCTGTGCACATTAATGCACACAGCTTTGCTTGACCTTTGATACACTAATATCTACAGACTGTCCTTAATATGGATGTGACTAAGGTTGCCTTGAGCTCAGTTGTATAAAAATGTCAAATCATACTGAGAGAGAATCCTTTTGAAACTGTTTTGGTAAGCTGTGCTTAGTATTGGAAGTCAAAGCTCAGAAAATACTTCATTAGAAATATGATACTGGTTTTGAAAAATAGAAAGTTTATATTTCTCGTTTGCTCCTGGAACTCCACTTTTTTATTCCAAGAGGTTGGGAATTGCAGGAGAAAGATGGAAGAGATGCTTCTTATGTGCTTCACAGTGCTACTAATGCAATCCTAAATGATGAGGTTATTGGACCATTCAACACTATATTAGTTTTTCCTTTAGGGTTCTGAAATTTCAGTGGTGAGGGTGCTCAGCAACTGGGGATGTTCAGCCACTTAATCAAAATAGCCCTCAATTGTATTGAGGGCAGTACAAGTTTGACAATAACATATATAAGCATATTATTTCCACCCCTACATGTATATATACATCAGGTAAGCATAGGCTTGAAATCCAGCAAGATAGAAAAAGCAAGGTTTATTTGGTTTATTCGCTTTTTCAAGTGTTTTATCATCCAATACCTCAGACTAAAGCTGTTAAGTGATTAGCTATGTTCTTGAGGTGGAGGGAAAGGTATTTTCATTTCTGCCTGGACTTTCCATCATTTTCCCTGCTCAGTTCCTTTACTGGGTGAAATTCATCTAACCATATGACTTATGTGTAAATCCTTCTTTGACTTTTATTTGTAGGAGAAGATCAGGCTTCAGTAAAATATTTTGTACTTATTCAGATGTTCTGTTATCTTTAGTGAGATATACAAGAAACAACACAAGTGTTTCTTCAAGTTCAGTAGTGAAGACAAAGACACTTTTTAGTGTCTATGGGGTAGTGGAGGAAACAGAACACATGGTTAATTGTAGGGATCACAAGTACACAATGGTGTATCCACACTTCTGCAAAAAGGAGCCATGGAATGCCATAGATTTATGAATGAGAATTATTTTATTTAAGTATGATCCATACAGCAAATTTTTGCACATTATTACAGTGTATGCCTTTCTGGGGCTTACGGTAGGTTCCAACTTCAATGTAAAGACATGATTACTGTCTTTGAGAAGAAACATTCAAAGGAAGCCCAACCTGGGTATCAAAATATCATTATGGAATCACTGAACTGGGAGATTAAATCACGTGATTGTAATGGCTCCTGCTGGAGCCAGTTCTTAGAGTAACATCAGGGGAGCAATTTAACTCCTTGGAAATTAAATTTTACAGGTAAATACTGTATTTTAATTTTACCTTGATCAAAAACGATGTATTTGGGTGCTGTTTACTTAAGCTGGTTCAAATTCTCTCCAATAAACCCCATGCAAGCCAAGGTCACTTTTGTGAAGCTCTTAATATTCTTAAATAATTTTTCTCCTGTGTGTTCAATGCACCCTTTGAAGTTCCTTGCAAGTTCAAAGTCCACTTGCCTCAGCACTGGAAAGAGTTGGGAATAGGTTCTTTGGTGCTTTTGACTCCAGCTTTAGAAGGTGGAAATGTTGGTTGCAAATATGATAGTTTTGAGTTGATAGTCAAGACTGCAAAAACCAGAATATTAATTGCACTTTTTAAATGCTTCTTTTCCACCCCAAAATTTTTAAGGAAATGCTCGTGCAAAAATATGTTTTTGTAATAGTTGTTGAAATGGTATGAACAATTGCCTTGTAACTTTACTGTATGTTTACTCGCAGTTGTTTTACATTTTCTCAATATTAGTTCTTACTATTTTTAGTATTTTATTTCTCATGTATTGGATTTCTCTTCAGAACAATTAAATGTCTGAATATTTGCTAGGAAAGATTTTTCATTTAGCCACAATGCCTTTAACAGTCTACAATGTCATTAACACAAAGTTCACGCATCTACTTTCTTGTGTTTTAAAATCTCTGGCCTCTAATGATTAAATGTGTATCTGTGGAGATCTTCTGTTTGATTAACACTGGTACTCCCTTGGCTTGTCTGGAGCCAGACATGAATTTGGTGATCAGTCCTGGAGGCTTTCTCAGCTTCTATAGCTGAGAAATTGAAGTTTCTGCATGGCAGTGGGAACATCCTGGACAAAGCTTACATATGCAGTCACCAGTAAGATTTCATTACTTCACCTGAAAGTGGACTTGCAGTGCTTTGCATTTGATTTACAATGCACTTTATTTGGATGAGTTCTCTCATTGAAATTAATGGGTTTTGACCCTAGGTGGTTCTGTCAGGAAATTATGTACTTTCCACTTAGAGATTTGGATGCATTTTTATGTTACTTAATATCTTAGTGATGCCTTCATATAGCTTTCTTCTTTAAAATATTTGCTTCAAAAATGAAATTTTCATATTTTTGCCTAATTGATTATTTCAGAAATAAGGTTCAAGGTAAAAGGTTTGTAACTTTGCCATGTGGTGTCCTCATTTAAGTTAATGAGGTAGGACCAGGCCATTATTGAGTCATTTAAATATCACTTGGTTTCCCTGTTGCATTCACAAATATGACTGGTTTTAGCTTGATCTGACTTCAGGCATAGTTCTGCACCTTTCCTGCCCAGCCTGCTGTTTATACTGAGTCACATATTGCCTTTGTGGCATGAAGAACTCCCTCCCAAGAGATTGTGATGTGAGCAAGATGTGACTTTGATGTGAAGAGGCAAAAAAAATTAGTAAAGGCATGGTCAGGCTGACAGATAAATTAACCAGTTTAAAGGCTGCGTGTGAAATGAGACTTCCAGATAAGAGATTGGAGGTAATTTAGGCAACACCTTCACACACATGCACACATTAACTCCTTTTATAAACCCCTTTGTACCTGTGCAAGCTCAAGGCCTTGATAGAGCTTGCGTATAGGCCTATTTTAGAATAGAGTTTACCTTCCTAAAGTTCTAGTTCCTCATTCAAAGTTCCCTGTGCTAATAAAATTAACCTCTGTGACTTAATATAGATTTCAGATGCAATTGATCTCTTCAGCCTATATATATCATAAGGATTTTTAAATGCTGAAAAAAATCTAGTTCACCTCCTTGCTGAATCTAGTTCAATTTACATCTCAGCATTCTGGTTTTAAGGGCAGATTGTCATTCCAGTACCCAGAAACAAATGAATAATGTTGTGTCATTGCTTTACTTAGACTGTTTATTGGGGGGGAATGTTGTATCCTCAGGCCTTTCAGTGGATCAGACATCTTTTAGTAAGCTTCCTATTCAAAGGGTATTATTTCTGAAGTCATTGCTGTTCTTCCTTCCAGATAAATTCCATTATGTGTTGCCAATAACAATGCCTTGTCACTCTGCTGGAAGTGAAATTAAGTAATGCGTGCTCAGTTTCTGGAAGATAGATGATGCAGTAAAAGTATTTCAGCTAACCTTAAAAGAATACATTCACTTAATGGCTAAAAATAGGATCCTTCCTTTTAATGCTTAGGTTTTGTACAAATGCCTGTTAGAATGGCTGTAACAGCCCAGTGGATGGAGCCATTTCTGTTGGGGAAGGTTCTTTAGAAATACTGCTGGTGCAGTGCAGCTCTTGAAAGCAGCAAGGTTGCATTAATTCTTCTGAGCAACTCACTGAGCTGAAAGGAAGGTGACATTTGGAACTTGGAGTACTCACATTACATGTTTTTACCCCTTGGTCACTTATGGCTTGTTAAACGTTTCTATTGTTACAAATAAAACTAGTGGCTTTCCAAAATGTTCATATTGAAATTACAGTTCTTGGTATAAGAAAATTGGTGCAAGTGAGAGAAGCTTTCGCTTGGCATCTTCATCAGAAATATAGCAAGTCAATAAACTCATTAGTCCTAAAATCTTGAATTACAGAGGGGCTGTCTAGAGAGTTCTTTCTACAGTACTTAAATCCAAGGCTAATGAAATGTGTGCATAATAATTGCAAAAAATCAAATTGCAATTAGTAAGTAGCACTAATTGCTCTGCACTGTATCCCTGAAATCTAATTGTTTGCCTCTATTTCCTGTTTTTCAGGTTGTTTGAAGGGAGGTCACCAAGAAAGCCTGAGAAACTTAAGACCCTTTTCTGCTATTTTAGAAGAGTCACAGAAAAAAGTATATCCTTTATTCTTTTTTTGAGCTGCAAAACAGATAGATGAAAAATTTAATCCTATTAAATTTAGAAATGGCTACACAGCCATGATGGAAGTATTTAACAAAAGACAGCTTGCAAAGTACACTGATATTCATACTAATGGCACTTCTTACCATATGTGTGATGCATGCAAGCAAATTATTTGCCCAGAGCTCATTCTGTTTTATTTTTTCTGATAAATGTATGTATAAATATATATGTGTATATATATAAGGGGTGTGTATAAAATACAGAAATATATTTTTAGTCCCCTGTAGATATATGTATATAAAATGTGTGTGTATATCATTGTGTAGATATGTAGATATAAATATATGTATTTATATAATGCTAGTATTATATGCACCCACTTGCCTCATGACATCAAAGTGAAGATGTAGAGGGAACTTGGGACCATTACAGTCATTAAAATCGCAGGCTTAAAGATTTTGAGTTAAGCTTCACTTCTCCTGCAGAATGCATATTTAGTCTTTTGACTATAATGTTTGTAGTTCTGAGGGATTTTCCCCTACCCCTTACTTGGTTCAGACCATCGTCATCATTTTAATTCACCACAAAATAGATGCAGCTATATCCTATTTCAGCTGTCAGACTTTAAGCAGTATCAATAGAATTAAATCTCAGAGGTAAAAAGTAACTTGTGATCTATGTGTGGGACTGAGAAGAAATATGATGTGCCAGCTTTTGTAATACTCACGTAATAACAGTTTTGTGCAAACCAGATCCTAAATTTAGGCAGCTGTCCCTGAGCCCCTGAGCATGTGAAATCTGATGGGAATTCACTTTATGAAACTACTGTATTAGATTTCCTAACATTATAACTTTAAATAATGCTTAATGAGATTCTTGGATGCTCTTTTCTTGAATTAAAAATTCCTATCATACCTTTAAAAATACGCCACTTCGTATTCTTTTTTTTGTCCCAGGAATTAGTAAGGCTGAAGTAATTTAACCCTATAAATTACTGTAATAATTTTGCTACTCTTTCTATTGTAAATAATAATTGTGTTCTCTGTAAATGAGCACAGAGGAAACTGAAGATTTTGTGCTCAAAGGGTGAATGCTTTATTTGCAGAATACCACAACTGATACCAGAATTCTCTTGTGAAAGAGCACTTGATTACTATGCTTGATGGCTATGCACTTTCTTCAGAGAAAGTAACCCCTTTTTAAACCTAAATTTTAAAACAAGCTTAGGACCACTTAAGGCTTTTTTAGAAGGATGCATTTGTGCTTTACATACTGTTCTCAATGTTTTCACAAATCCCAGTAGACTTAATGTAGCAGAAAAGTAAGTGTTAATTGAAGTTTTTATTAAGATGATATCACCTAATAAAAGGTTGATATTTTCTTCCTGAAAAACTGAACTGTTTTGAGTGAAATAAGGAGAAACAATGATACTGCATCCTTCCTGCAATGAGCAACAGCTTCTCTTTTTCACTCGAGGGCAGGGGTCTTTTCTCAATTGGAATACAGTGAATTTCACTTGCATCCTGGCAGGGTTAAAAACATTGCATGCTTATTGGCATAGTTGGACTTTCTGGAAATACGAGCTGCTGCTTCCTCCCTCCATAGCTTGAATACTGTCTGGGTTGTCTGTTGACACTGAACAGTGGTTGATTTTAGAGGTTCACAGTCTCTTTTTCTCTAAAGCAGCACATTTAACTTCAACTACTGGGTCTTTCTAGTAGTGTTTGCTATTGTTAAAGTGGAAATCACTTAAGAGATAGTTTTTCCTAGATCTGGAAAAACTAAAATACTCAAACTGCAAAGTGGGAAGAGAAGTAATATTTTGATCATCATGTTACTTGTCTTCAATTAGAGCTGGGCTGTCAGGGGAAAAAATCAGTCACTCTTGAGGAAAGTTAAGCTCTTGGTATCTGCCAAGAATGATGTTTGTAGTTTTCAAAGCTTGCCAGTTAAGATAATGAAAGGGCTAAGCTCCCACACTTAATACATTTTCCTTTGGGGTTGATTTGCCTGTAGAACCTACGGGATTGGTGACGTTTACAAGGCAGTGTCTCCAGGAATTTCCAGATTGGGAGAGGTAAGTCAAACATCCTGTTAATGTAAGAGATTTTGTAAGTCCACAATAACTGAATGTCCTTCATTTGGAATTGATTCAGTTCTAGAAGTACTACAGGAAACAATATTTGCTATGGACTGTTGTAGAAAGAAATACAGAGGGCAGCAGTGAATTGTGACAAGTAGTTTGTGTCCTGAGTTTTCCCATATGTTTGTCTGTAAAGCAAACAAATCTTAATTGAAATTTTAAAACAGTAGCATAGCTTTGGTGCTGTTGCTTGAGTGAGGGGAAAAAGAGAGGGATGGCTTGATTTAAGAAATGGCAGGAAATAGGATGCAGGATGGGTGATGACCAGCATGAGCACAAGTATTGCAGCTTCATTGCTGGGGTACAAGAAGAACATAGAACTTCAGATTTGGGGTTTCGTGGTAAAAGGTGGAGAAACTGAACAAATGAATCTGCTAAGCTTTTCCACATTGTTTCTGCAAGGTAAACATGTTTTCTTTGATCTGTCAGGGTTTTTGATTTTTTTTTTTTTTAAGCCACCATTTGTGTAAGCAGTTTGGGTGAATTTTGTTTTAAAATGAATGTTTTTTTCTGGGGGTTGTGAAATGATCCTTTCTGTGCAATATTTTTCCTCAATGGTAGATCTCAGAAAAAACTATCTAGATTGCATGTCACCTATGAAGGCACCATTGAAAACAATGGACAAGGTATGCTCCAGGTAAGTGCATATAACAGTTCATATGGCTTTCATGTCTTTGTCATACTTTCATGGTCTGCCAGCTTAACAAAGTTACTTCTTTATCCTCAGTTGACTTAAATGACAAGATGTTATGCATCATAAAAAACCCATCAAGATTAATTCCATGGGCAGTCTTAGTACTGTCAGTGCTCCCCAGCTTATCTAGGTAGCACATGTACCTGTTACAGAAAGGACTGACAGAAAATCACAAGTCCTGGACAGCTTCAGGTCTTCTGGTTCAAGCCAGGATCAAAGATTGACAAGACAAAAGATTCAGGCTGTGATCTTGATGGCTTGTCAAAGTTTTCAGTTTATTTGAAAAAAAATCATTCTTGTGCCCCAGACAGTGACCAGGTCAGTGACCCAGGAGACTTTCTTGCTGCTGCCAACACCACTGTTTCAGTCTGGGAGGCAGTCAGCAAAAGAAAGTCATGAGGAGGATGTCCTATCCATATCTATAGAGAGGAACATGTCTGAGTTTTCAAATTAGTTGTTTGCTTTCTGCTTTTCTTTAAAAACAAAAAAAAAAAAGTCTGCCTTCTAGAGTTGTTTTACAAAAAAAAAAAATCCAAAATTAGAACTTTTTTAGCCAGGGACAAATACTTCATTGGAAGAGGAGGAAGATGAGGAGAATTTTTTTCTGCAGTGCTTTGTGCTCAGATTTTTAGATGTCTCATAACTTTATGAAACTTGAGCAGTCAAATGTGTGCTGAAATTTTCAAGAACTCAGCAATTGTTCAATAATGACCATTTTTCTAGTGTTGCACTCTGCATAAGGGAGTATTGCCTAGGATGTGTTCTTTTTCCTCTTGGCTATTTCAAGTCTTACCAAAGAAAATAGCCCACAGGTGATGTGTCTCAGGTGAGGCCCAGGACAGGGTGGGTGTTTGTGCAGGACAAGGTTGGGGCCCAGGGGAGGCTGCTCAGCACAGTTACAGTGCTTGGGGCCCTGGCACACTGCACATGAATGGTTTTCATATAACTTTTTTTATCGTAGTCAAGTTTAGCAAATCTTAAGGAACTGAAATGTGTTGGTATTTCCAGGATAGGCTAAAGGAACACATGCTGCTGTAGTGGCTGGCTCTTGGTGTGCTTTGGACTCTGCCTCCTGGGTCAGTTTGTAATCTTCACAGGTGTTCATGTCACCCCAGCTGCTTCTGTCCCCTTCCTGTACCTGTGCTCTCATCAGCTACCTAAGTAAAAACCAGTAAGAAGCTAATAGCATTTGAAAGATGAAGTAACTTTTAAAAATTAGAAATTTATATGGGCAGTGAATGTGAGATAATAGTAATTACTTTATTGAATAAACAAACTTCTTTTAGAACTGTTGTCTGTATGAAAATGTAATTTGCAAAGTTGCAGCAAAAAATAGTCCAGAGCTTCTCTGTTTCAAGCATAAACCTTTATAGTCAAAATTATTTGCCTTGTTCAAGTGCATCTCAAGGACAATTCATAAGAGAGTGTTAGTACATTTCAAGAAGAATTTGTTAGAGGGTTTTCTGGGTACAGAACTGTTACAGGGGCAGTGCTAATCTAAAGATACTTCAGTGCAGAGAGTTGAGGCAGAATGCTTTCCAAAGGACAAACTAATGATTTTTCAATGTCCCTAAAAAGAATGCTGTTTTCATCTTTTACATTTACTGAAATGTGAAATATATGAAATTCTGAAACATATGCCTCTTCAAGGGAAACCCACCCAACTTGGATTTGAGGCGTTTTGAGATGCAAAATTTCTTTTGCTGTTTAATGTCTCATTTGTCGTAAGTTTTCTGAGAAGATGAGTGGAAAAAAAGAGGGAGACATGATCATGTTAATCAGTCTCTCTGCTTGTAGTTTTAAGTGATAGCATCAGATTTCAATACAATAATTGAAATTTGTACAGGATTTTATTTACTTTGGTAATGAAAGGATTTTTTTTCTTATTCTATCATAATCCTCCTGAATGTATTTTTGCTAGGTTGATTTTGCAAACCGTTTTGTTGGAGGTGGTGTGACTGGGGCAGGACTAGTACAAGAAGAAATTCGATTTTTAATCAATCCAGAACTGATTGTATCAAGGCTCATCACTGAAGTCTTGGATCACAATGAATGTCTTATCATCACAGGTTAGTCTTTGCAGAAAACGTTTCACATCAAATTCTGGTTCTATATATGCAACTTCAAGTTGAAGTTTAGTATGTTTAAATGCTGTAAGGATTTATAAAAAAGAAAAAAGTTGGTACTCATTTGACAAAGAGCCTCCTAGTTCATCCCACCTAACACCACAAGGGACACTGTCCCATAGATGTTTTGTGAAAGGAGAAAAAATAAGTGACAGCAAGCAGAAGAACTTATTTTATCCTCTGTAAATGTGTTTGAGGACTTGGTATCTTTAGCTGACAAGAAAGAATGGTGATGGGCAATATAGGTAACAGCCACAATTTCTAACTATTAGCTGATACTGCTTCTCTTATGTTAAAGGATGTGGGGGTTTTGTTCCTCTCCTGAATTTGTAGCATTTGATGCGATCAGTGGGATTGAACACTGAAGAAGAGGAGCTGCCTTGTGATTACCTACAAGGGAAGAAAGTGGAAGAGTAGAAAATCTGCATCCATTAGAAAAGGGTAGAAAGTTAGGAACTGTCTCTGAAGGATTTTGATCTTGCAAGTTTCACATACGTGTTTGTTATTTGTGGGTTAGTTATGGGTTCCTAATTACATCAAAAACAACCTGCTTCTCCAGTATGCTGCTGAGGGGTTGTGAATGGAGATGTCTTGTCTGTCCAAAGCTTAGCTGAAAGGGTTTTTTTCTTTTGCTTCCCTCTCTGCCACAGAGCTTTCATTGTTTTATTATCCATTGGATTAAAACAGCATGAAAAACCAAATGTCACTGTTAAGAACTGGAGCAGCCCAGGTCATGCTGCATGTCTCAGTTGTATACATGAATGATCATTTTGCATGACTAAAGAAATAAAATGATACTATAACACTATTTTATTTACACTAAAGAGCAACTATAAAGAAGAAATATATGATCAGAGAGATCATCTCTGGGTAAATGTTATAATAAACTATGTTTACATTTTTCAGTTCACTATAGCAAAAATGTTGGGTCTAGTTACCTGAGCTCTCTCAAAAGCCAGGAGTTTCTGTAGGCATTTGAACACATTTCTTGGAAAAATCCATCAATAGCACTTCTTTCTTTCACATGCATACACAGTGGAAATTTGAGCTTAAATCTTGCAGATCTTATTCTGTTCTGAGTTATTGATTGTACTGGGCAGAGCATCTTTTGTTTTCAGTCTTATGCTTTGTAATCTTTTAAGATAGTGTTTTATTTTGTTTTTCCACTCTGCCAGAATTAATGCCTTTTCTGTGAAAAGTTTTTGATAAACTGGCTTTTGTGATTACATTTTAAAAAATTGAGTCAGAAAAAAAGTTCTTGGCCATCAGAGACTTCTGTTCTGTATTTTGGATATGATACTATATAAACATATTTTAAGCACTCCTCTGAGAGAGACTTCTTTGGGAAGGGTAAAAACAGAGCACAGCTGTCAGTCTGGGTAATAACTGATTAGGGGGAAACACTAAATTGAAAGACCTTCTTCCATTCCTCTGCAAACAAAAATGGAGATTTGGCATGGACAGATAAAGGTGAGAATGTTTTTTCACTGCAGCAGCATTGTCTTTCTTATTATTTTATCTTTCAGTGTTTTGCAATTAGTATTTGGGATGTGGAGTTCTTCTCTAATGGAAATATCCATTCCATCATTTTTATTTAATCCCTGGAGCTTTTCCACCTTGGTTCTTAGCCAAGTCTCCTCTGTGTCACGATCCTCTTGATAAATTGCATTTCTTGTGATGCATCTTGACTCGACAGCCTAATGCGTATAACTGTGTAGCTTAAATTTGCAGAGGAGCCCAAGAAATTGGGAGATAAATTAAATTTGTTGTGATTTCACAGTATCTGGTTAAGATCACTGCTGTAATGACTATGAAACTGGTCATGCAAACAGTCGAGTTCTTCAGCACAGACATCTACCTACAGAAATGTCAGCAGCAACACCAGAGATTCCCACAGCTGCATTTCTGGTAGAGCTGTGAATAAGTGTGAGTGGTTTTCATTCAGATTTTTTTCTTTCTTTCTTTTTTTCCCCCCCCGTTTGAGCTCATACATTCTCAGGCAGTGTTAAAAGCAGAGGAAACTGTTCCTTGTTTGCTTCAAATCTACAGATCTCTCAAAGGTCAGTCAGGACTACATCTTAGCAGGGCAGTTTTGGAGACTTCTGACCACATTAGCCATGCAGCAAATGAGATGAGATGAGATAATTGGTTTGGCTGGAAATTTACTCAGAGAGGAAAATTGGTTTTCAGCTAGATTTAGCAGGCTGATTGTGCCAGTGTTGGGAGAGCCAAAGACTAATGGTGGTACAAGATAAGGATTGGGAGAACTGATTGAAAGGGAAAGGAGGACCTTCCTCTCACTTATGGCACTGATTGTGCCTTTATGTTGGTGACTAAAAAGTAAAATCTTGCAACTTTCACATCTACTTTTTATTTAGTGCTACTGGTCCTGCCTCTTCAGGGGTATAATTTCTAGCTCATTAGAAATACTAGAGGAGCACTATAGTGGGACTTTTCCCAATCCCTGGAAATGTTATAATGCTGTACAGATCATATGCAAATTTAAAGCTGGACTATGGAGTCTGAGAAAGGTATATTTATTTTTAGTAATAATTGCAAATCTGTCTAAGTTAAAAGTTAAACACCAACACTTGACAATTTCACTTTTTGTCTGATGCTGTAACTTTTACAAGTCTCACAAAGGATAAATTTTTGAATGGTAATTGTATATACATTCTTTTGACTTTAGGTAGGCTTTTTTAGGTTTTGTAGCTTGTTTTTAGAGTTCTGTTGGAACTTTATTTGTGGTTTGCCCTTTTTTTACCTTTTTTTTTAATATAGAGAAACAAAAAAGATTCACCAAAAACAACATTAACATATCTGGCTTTATTCTATTGCAGGGAGAGCAAAAGCAGTATGGAAGTTTGTATCCCAGTAGTTCACAGGCAGAAGTATTGCCAGTCAAATAATCATTTTTGTCTGAGAAATTTCCAGAGCTTCACTTATGAAAACTCATTGATTTTCATTAATTTCGGTTTTCTGGGACATGACTTTAGAGTCTGTGTGATTTCCTAGAGTTTCTCCAGTATTGATTTTTTTATATAGATATATGTGTGTATTTGTGTATATTTGCTTGTTTGTTTGTTTCTGGTGCTTTTGTCATCAGATGCTACACTTCCATAAAAATTAATGAAAACAAGGAACCTTGAAAAAGCCATCCTAATACTTTATCATTTAATCTCCCTGGTACAATATCTCGATGACCTAGAGTTTTCTTTCTCCGTCTTAGACACCAAAGGAAATGCTTCCTTTATCAAGCTGGAAGTTTTGCTTGGTTGTCCTTTAAAGAGAGCTCTCAAGAGTCACATACTTCCCTTATCTGTCATTTCTTGCTCTGTGCTCAGACTCTTTTACCAAGCGTATCAAGAGAACTGAATTTTACTCATGTCAGGAAAAGTCTTAGTGAAGACTGATAGCCTGCAATTCAATTAGAAGACTGATTTCTGAATATGGAAGCTTCTGTGGTTGTCCTTTGTCTGAGGGCATGGATGTGTGTGAATTCACAGGCATATTTTGTAATCCACATTTTTCAGATGATTTTTTTATCAGGAAGTGAACTCGGTGAGCAATCACTTAACATCTCACTCATTTTGCATAGCAACTTTTCAAAATAGCCTTGAGTGAGATTTATGTGCTCTCAGGATGATTAATCTTCTAGACTAAATAAATAATGAGTGGGTAACAGGGCAGATGAGTTAAATGAGCATTGATAAGTCTTGTCAGTTAAAATTAATATGGGCAAACGGGGAAAATATCTTGATATATATGCATCATTGTAAACAGTTTTTAACAGCTTGTTTCCTATGCTTGAGACTACTGGAGGTAAACATTCAAATTTCCTTGTCAGTGAAGTTTAAAGTTAATAGTTTTATGTTTTTGATTGTTCAACTTCAGTTGCATTTTTACTTAGGGATTGGAAAACTCAGATTAAGTTTTAACATTTGTATTCTCAGGATATTGCTGACCTGTGCGATAGTTAAGCAGTATTCTTGTCTTAGTAATCAGATGTTTTGTGCTGTCAGCTTGCACTTCTTTAAAACTTATTTTTCACTGTTCTATTTATGGGCAGAGCTGGTATCACAAACTAAGGGATTGCTTCACAGTTCTCTTCTTACTCTTACTGTTTATAATTGTGCCAAACTATACCTGCCTGAATCAACAAACAAGTCAGCTCAGCTGATCAGAGTATGGTGCCAATACTGCCAAGGTCGTGAGTTCACTGAAGAGTTGGACTTGATGAGCCTTGTGGGTTCCTTCCAACCCAGGCTGTTATGTGAATACTTCTGAAACTCAGCTGTTGTGAGCTCAGAACAGGCAGAAAAGGTGTGATTTTGTGGCATTACTTCAGGGGTATTTCTCTGAAGTATTTGTGCAATGAACAGGTTTTGAAACAAGGTCCTGAAGGTCTATAAAATTAAGTGAAAGGCAGCCTTTTTGAAAGGTTATGATTCTTGTCTCAGTTAAAACACACTCTTTCTTTGTCTTGGGATAAACCTTTGAAAAGGAGTTGGTATAGCAGAGCATAGTATCTAAAATTACTGGTGGCCTTAGGAAGCTGCTTTCTGACAGCTTTTAGTACTTGCCAAGATACCCTGTTGGACCGTTTCAAAAGCAGCCAAATATGTTCCACACTGTGGTTCTTTGGGTCTTTGTTCTTTTACAGAGGTAGTTTGTTGATGCTGACCACTTCTCATCATATACTGGGCAGCACAGGTAGATCTGCACTCATGTTCTGTGGTGGGTGCTGCTCATCACCTGTGGCAAGGGAGCTTTACAAGGAAATCTTGTATTCGTGGTGCAAATACAAATTCTGTGTTTCCCATTGCTTCTGAGAGCTGCGTGTTCATTTGGAGAGGCAGTGATTCCTATCCAAGATTTGAAAAAAATCTGTACCTATTTTATATGTAATCTGGAAAATCTTTTGTTTCAGGTACTGAGCAGTACAGTGAGTACACAGGCTATGCAGAGACTTACCGCTGGTCAAGGAGCCACGAAGATAAGACCCCTAGGTAAAGTTCCACATAAGTGTTTTAAGTGAAGGAAGAAATAAATGTTAGAAATTTGAAAACTTTTAAGTATTTCCTAGCATTTACTTGATGTTGCTCTCTTCACTAGAGCAAACAAGCTAAGAAAGTTGCCATATTGCTAATGCCATACTAATGCTAATGAGTGGTACCTGCCCTTATGTCGCTTCTTAGACCAACATCATTTACAGTTTAGAGATACATGGGTTTAATGCACATTTTTGTTAAGATACTGAGTGAACTATGGTATGCAAAGTCACAAGAAGTTTGACAGCAATACCTCAGATGCCACAGTGCAGATGATTTGTGGCAAAATAAGAATCATTACCATGAATCTGCGTAGAAAGCTCTGAGCTCTTGAATTTATTTCTCCAGCAATGTCATTAGAGTGTATACACAAAATTACTCATTTGGTATAGAAACATACACAGTGTACTCTCATTTAAATGTTGGAGAAAGACAGAGAAACACTGACCTTGCAGTGTTCTTACATACTTGATAAATAGTGCTGTGTAATTAGATTTGTTTCACGTTCATGCCCAAAGTCTAGCCAGAGTATTTCCAAATTTATGGAGAGGCCTGTCTCATTTCTGATTCTGCTTTCATTCCCAACCCACAAAGAAAAAGTATTCCATTGTCTGAGTTCACCTTTTCAGCTGCTTCTAACAGAGAAGCTGTGAAGGGAATTGCTCATTTTGAATCGGGGTTATATGGCTGATATTGAACAACTAATGTCTTCTACTTTTCTTCCCCCTCCCATTTTAGGGATGAATGGCAACGACGCTGCACTGAAATTGTTGCTATAGATGCATTTCACTTCCGACGTTTCATTGATCAGTTTGGTCCAGAAAAAATTAGAAGAGAGCTCAACAAGGCCAGTAACTTCTTAAAGCAGTCTGCAGTCTAATGTTTATAGAGCTTTCTCAAATATCTTTATGTTACTGTCTTCATCTAAGGAAATTCTTGCTTAGTTGTGTCTCATATGACAGAGTTTTGCTGTCCAATGTTAGAGCAAAAGATTGTCAAGTATATTTATTGTCCTGTGATGTGCTATTCAAAGGTGTATTTTATATAACTTTCAAAAATGTAAATGAAAGTTGGATATACGTTTTGTTGACTCTTCCCTCTCCTGCTTCCAAATGATGGGCTGAGAGTTGGGGGTTGCTCATCATGGAGAAGAGAAGGCTTCAGGAAGACCTTATTTTATTAATCCAGTACCTAAAGGGGCTTGTGAAAAGTAGTGAGAGGAACTTCTAATATGGGCAGATAATGACTGTACGAGGGGCTGTGGTTTTAAACTGTCAGAGGACAGATTTAAATTAGGTATTAGGAAGAAATTCCTGATGTGGAGGTGGTGAAGCACTGGAACAGGTTGCCAAGGGAAGCTGTGGATGCCCCATCCCTGGGAATGTTCAGTCCCAGGCTGGATGGGGCCCTGAACAACCTGAGCTAGTGAATGGCATCCCAGCCCATGTCAGGCAGGTTGGAATGAGGTAACCTTTTAAGGTCCCTTCCAACTCAAGCTATTTTGTGATTCTAAATGATGAATCTAAGTTCTTTCCCTATGATTTGTGCTGTTGAATCCTACTCAGCTGTGCAGTCAAGGTAGAAAAGGAGGTGCCCCATGTTTTAAGATATTCATAAATACGGTGCCATTTGCTTTTCATCCACCTTTCTTCTTTGCTCTTGGGGTGTTGACATATTGCCTGGGAATTTACCTTTTCCTGTATTGACATCTTCTTGAGATCAGATCCAGGTGTTCATAAATTCCCTTTATTTTCAAAATAGCTGTAAGGGCTGTTGTAACTACATATGTGTGTATCCATGCCAGTCAGA
This sequence comes from Catharus ustulatus, assembly GCF_009819885.2. Taxonomy (NCBI): domain Eukaryota; kingdom Metazoa; phylum Chordata; class Aves; order Passeriformes; family Turdidae; genus Catharus; species Catharus ustulatus. Next base: position 26,843,832 of record NC_046228.1, on the reverse strand, counting down.
GCTTATGGTCTTCAAGAAGACTGACAATGCAGGCCAGTTTTCATCCTTCAAACAAAACTTCTGGACTGACATGGAAAACTAGCATGCTTCCTACTAGTAATTTTTTCATATTTTTAATCATTATCATTATATCATTATTATACATTCAAAGTTGTCAGTCCTTGACCCTGCCCTAAATCAGCTGTGAGTGTACAAAACTGCACTTTGGTGCAGTTTGGACTGTGGTCCTTGGCAATCCCACACATCAAAGTTGCCAGGTGGAAGATCTTGTTGACAGGGAAGCTGGAGCTGTGGTGGACGTAATTTTTTTCTCTTCCCTGCCATCCCTAATTTGGGATCTTGTCCTTAAGTAAGATATTTGAGATGTTTCCCAGTCCTTGGTCTCTGCCCTGGATTACATGCTGCATAATGTTTGGGAACACTGGGTTACTTTCCCAGGCTGTGGCAGGTGCTTTATCATCTGCATAGCCAAGGTTCTCCTGTCACTTGTTTTTCTTCTTGTTTTGCTGGTGCTCTTTTGCTGAAGCTAAAGCAGCCTTTTCCCAGCTTCTAAGGTTGTACTTCTATAGGGACTAGTAATTGCCATCAGTGAGCTGTTTATGGTTGAGACCTTAGCTTTCAACCTGTGCCAATGTTTTCAAACCATTTGCTGTTATCCCATGCGCAAATTTTATCTGCTGGCATGCTGTGTCTGGAATCAGTCTCCAGTTCACAAAGCAGATTCTCCTAAGTTAATAAGAAGGTTAATGGGGCAGAATTAGGGCCTTTCATGGCCAGTATAAGGCATAGGTAGTGAGAGGTGTGTGGCCTGTTCTGGCAGTGGCAGTGCTGGTTTTATTGGGCAGTGGAGTACAAGAATGTTTATTCAGTTATACTCTGCTAGTGTGCTAGTTTTTGGGATCAAAACGTGCTGATGAGTCTCCTTAGTGTGATTCTACATTTACAGGTGCAGTGAGCCTCTTCTTTAGCTTGGATGTTGAATATAAGAGCTCAATGCTACTGTTATTAAAGCCTCCTGCTTTCTGCAATACAGGACGATATAGAATAATATAGGATGCATTTTGAATAAATTCAAACACACTGCCCTAATTCTCAGCTGGAAAGAGAATACACCCTCTTGAAATGATGTACAATGCTGAAGGACTAATTTAAATTAGTTTTGAAACTTTAGCATCATGACTAAAGTAACATTCATCAGCTTGTTTCTTCATGGTTGGTAATGAAATTAGCCCTAAAAAAAGACAGTGAAGTACAGTTTGTAAACTTCACTGATATCTTTGTACAAAATTCTAATTACCTATATGAGTGAATTTATGATCCACCTGTAATTTTCACTGTATTGAATTGGTTTGGATTTTTAAAATTAATTATGGTAGATCACTGCAAGATTTATAAGGTGTGTTGGTTTCACTGATGTTTTTTTAGGAGGACTGATTTATATTTAAAGAAAACTTCAAATCTTGAGTTAATTTTCTGTTCAGGCTATCCTGAAAAGTTTCCTGTAGCTGTGATGAAACTGGGGCTCAGGACCTGTATCTTAATTTTTAACTTGAGTCCAAATAAAGCAAAAGTCTTCCTGCCTTCAATTTTTTGGTTATTGGTGTTGAATTTAAATGAAGACTGTTGGTGTATTGAAGTAGTTTGAATTCAGTATTGCTAGAAGACAATACTGATTTTTGTTATCATTTTATTGTTTGAAAGTATCATACCAGGTTGTCTCTCAAATCCATTTCTGACTCTTGTGTTTCTGCAGGCCTACTGTGGCTTCTGTCGACCCAACGTTTCACCTCAGCATCTCTCTGCAATAGCCACGGGAAACTGGGGATGTGGTGCCTTTGGAGGGGACTCCCGATTAAAAGGTAAATTATAGCAATTAGTTAATGTTCAAATTAATCAAATAACTTACATTTTGATCCCGGGCCATATATTTTTGTTCAAGTACATTTTTTTGCTTTTGTTCTAATTAATACATTTTTGCCAAGAAATGGCATTCTATAGAATTGCTTCATTAGTGCTGATCTTTAGGCCATGAGTAACGTGACCTTAAACAATAAAAAAGCATTCTACTCTATTCTTTGTGCTTTAGACTTTGATGCTGTTTTCAGTTTAAAGTTTGGAGCAAGCACATGATGGTGAAATACTGGGTTTGTAAGCACTGTAGCATGAAACCTTCCAAAACACAAACATGCAGCTTTAGTTCACAGAAGAACATGTTCATTGCAGTTGTCAGTCATATAAATCAGTTGACTTTTCTGGAGCAGTCTTTTTAGATTCTACCTAAAATTCATATCTCAGCAAAGCTGTTTAAAGTACCTGGTAATTTGCAAGGCTTCACAAATTTGCTGGCAATGGTTAATGTTCAGTTTTTCTCCTTAATATATTGCTGTATGCCAGAGAGATTTCCACTCACTCAGTCATGCTGCTTTTTTTCCTGACTTGCCTGCTATATCACTCACTTGCTCATGTTCTTTTATATTTAATTAGAGTATTTATAATGCAGCAGGTATCACATGTCTTCATTCATTTAAGACCTTTTCCATCAATTTAAGAACTGATGGATCCTGACATATAAATTCATATCCTGGTTCATATAATCCTAAATAGAAATTTACATTTTTTGTTGTTTCCAAGCATTTGGAGAGTGTTTAAAATTTGCTTTTCAGAACTGATTTAGGTAGCTACAGTGAGACAGCCACCAGGCTACCAGCTTCATTTCTTTCTTAATGTGTTTAATTCATAAAGCATCTATTTTTTTCTCAATGCTCATTGAGTTCCTGGCAGTTGTTTTTTTTTTTATTTCCATTAGATAAAATAGGCTACCAAATGCATATCTTATCAATATCAGGGCTAGTATTTACTGTAGGATCTGAGCATACTTGATCTGTGTTAGAAAGGTTTAATAAATACTTCAATTTGCATAAGATCTTGGATCTGAACTGTAATATCCCATGTATCTTTTTAATGTAGAAGAAGGGATGTCATTTCCTCAGGTGAAAGTCCAGAAGTTAAGTGGGATCAGCTGGGTGCAAGGGGCAGGAGAACTCAGATCTCTCCAGGCCCCAGTGCCACAGGCTCTGTTGTTCTTCCTGTGATGCTTCTTTCCTTATCAGTAACATGGAAATTTCCCATGGTATTGTGTATCATTAATATCCAGAAGATTGTGAAGTCTGATTCTTGACAAAAATTTTGATCCTTGTTTCATAAGATCTATAGCAATTCAGAATAAACGATAGGATATTTTTAATATCTTATAAAGTGAAACTGCATTGTTTTTTGGGATGAATAATAAGATTCATTAGGTTCTGTTCCCCTATGCAAGCTAGTTAATTAGACTCTTTAAAAGCTGAACTACTGGAGCTTTACTAAATCCACAGCTGGTTCAGTAGTTTAATTAAAATATCATTCCCAGATTGAGATTAATTTCACATGTGAATCATGTAATTTATAATTTTGGCTATGGGTTTACAGGAGGAGTTTTTTTTTTTAATTAAGGAATGCAGTGTTTTAATAGGTCTGTGTTTAAAAATGTGAAAGATCTTTGAGCTGAGCTCTGAACAGCTTTCTATTTAGCTTCCACTAGCAGGTGGTAATGCACTATGTACACTGTTCTATTTAAAATTAATCTTTACAAAGACAATATTAATCACATTTTAATTAACTCTACTTACTGGGTAGAAAAAGGAAGTATTAATATCAGAGCTGCACCAACAGGCTGTGAAGTAAGACAGGCTGCAGCAGATGAAGTAGTTGCTGTCTGTGATCCGTTGTTTGGACTGTTGTAGTTGCCTGAAATGAACCTGTGATTGATTGCACACCTCTGTGACACTCCAGCCTGGCACTGCTGGCTGGTGAAAAAGCTGCACTCTTCTAAGTTTGGTGCTGCCTAAAATGGTCCTGGTTTTCTTCTCCCCCTTCGTTGTTTCTTCTCCCCCTTTATTGTTCCTGCCTCTGTGGTCTGGTGCCCACCCTTGTCTCAGCACTGCCTCTTCACTCTGCCAATTCAACTGCCATTCTAGCAGAAAACAATTAGCTTTTATTCTTCACCTGTAACTGTTCTGGCAGTTTGGTGAATGGAATTGGCACAATGATGTCTGATGAGCACCAGAGAGCTGCAGAAAAATCAGGAGCTGGGTGAGAAGTGGACCAGAGCTACTTTCTCCAATTGCAGTGGGTCATTAGCTTGGCTCAGCAGCAATACTGATCAATAATTCAGATGATTTCTCAAGGTGAATCGTCAAAAACTATTTCCAAGATAGGATTTTTTTTTCTTTCTTTTGCATGTAGACGAACAAAATCTGTCTATATTGTAACATTAGCTGTTGGCAGAACTTGGGATGCAGCTTGGGCCGATGAGTTTGACAGAAAGCTGGAAATTAAATAACATGAATTGCATTGCTGACATTGCCCCTCACAGGTCAGAGTAAGCCATCATATTCCATGCTGCATACTTCTATTGTAGATATGATGGACACCTTAAATTATGCAAGAAGAGAGTGCAGAACCATAGTTATTCTCTTGGAGCTGGAAGTTGGGTCAGCTCTCACTTTGCATAGCTTACCTAGCGAAAGGATTGGCTCCATTCCTTCTTACAGGTGGCACAGAATGGGAATTGCAAAGTGCTCATGGATGGCTTTTACCCACTGCCTGTGGCTGTATGGGCAGCACAAGCCAGGATGGAAGGTGCTGCTCTGTTGCCTTATGCTGCCACAGGCATTTACTGGCTAATTAATGGCTGCATGCTGCTTGGGGGCAGACATGGACCAAAATAAATCCCTCTCAGTTTTTAGCACATTGTTTATCTGGAAGTAAGGTCACTAACAACTCTAGCAGAATGCTTCAGCACTGTTGACCTGCAGTGCCCAGCATTCTTTGCTTTATTTTAAAAATAGAGGTAATATTTATCCATTGTTTGTACTGCTTTGCAGCATTCACATGGAAACAGATACTGTGGCTGCTTGCTGTAAACTTAAGCTGTGTTTTTTCCTTCAGCAAATTGTTTTATCCTGTGTTCATGTGTAATCTTTCTTTGTTGTTTCAGCCTTAATTCAGATATTGGCAGCTGCTGAGGCTGGACGTGATATTGTTTATTTTACCTTTGGAGATGTGGAGCTGATGCGGGACATTTACAGCATGCATACTTTTCTCTGTGAGAAGGGCCAAACTATTGGTGAGCAAAAAGAAATCTTTGTGTGCACAAAAGAGGCATAACCACCTCTATAAGTAGAAATTTTCCGATATGAATTCTTTTCACTAAGTCCTGAGCACAAGCAAATGGATCTCGGTTTATTTGTACCTGTTTTCAGAATGGGGAACTCATCCTGCACGATGTGGTCTGACATGTTGTCCAGTTGCAAAACAAAAAAAGCAATGTATCCATTTTCCTACTGTAATTGTTATGTGTCATTTAATTTGTGGGCCAGAAGAACAAAACTGGGTAATTGGCAATACATTTGTAAGTAATGTGTATGCAAGCCTAATGTAAGGATAGCTTGTGCAGGAAGTTGAAGGAGCCCATCCTACATTCTGAGCAACCTGCAGACATTCCCATTACACAGTCGTCAGCCTCCTCCATCACTGCTCTTTTAGAAGTGTTCCTAGCCACTGTCTCAGTGTGCATGTGCATTTCTAGCCTTCCTTTGCAATCAGACATTGCTCATATGGCCTGTTCTTACATGATGTTCAATGATTTCTTTTTGGTTTTTGAAGGGGACATTTATAGGCTGTTGCTGAGATACTACAATGAACAATGCAGAAACTGTTCTACTTCAGGACCAGATGTCAAGCTGTACTCTTTCATATACAACACCATTGAGTCCTATGCAGATTCTACTGATGATGAGGATGAGGATGAAGAAAAAGGGTTGTGTTTTGAAGATTAAAATAAATGTATTTGATCAGAATAATGTTTATCTCCTCCCACTGGTATATTGTGTGAATTGCTGGACATAATGAATGAGCTGGCTTAATTTATATTGATGCATTGATACTTATATGTAACACCCAAACAAAAAAACCCACAAACACCTTTGAGAGATGAGATTTATTTGTTTGATGGTTTCATACATGAAAACCTTGTTCATGTGTGTACAGAAGAAAATTCTTTGGTAAGTCTGGTTTGCATTATACCTTGTTAAGTAGAGTATTTTGGTACACATGTATATTTCACTGAGACTGCTGAAAAACTTCAGATTTCCCTGTACTCCTTTGCCTTTATTTTTCAGACCTCTTATGTAGATTTCTTATGGAAGCTTAGAGCTGGAGTACAGGCAGCCATGTAACTCCTCAGAAGATGTTAGAGAGAAGCATTTTAATGATTGTTCTTACTGAAAATTGTCACAATCCTTAAGAGTGCCAAGATGTCATTGGTGTTCTTACCAAAGTTTTCATTCATTTAACTTAAAATGTCCTGGGTCTAATTTATTTTTTTAATGATAAATGGTTAAAAATTGAAAAGTTCTGGGGGAGCCAAGAATGCATTTCACAACTGCATGGTCTTTACCAAATTAGACATAAAAGTTAGCATAAAGGAGCAGACAAAAACCAACAAGAGTGGGAAAATGAGAAATATTACCAAAGCTGGAAGCAGAGGGAAAGATTTTCACATTAAACTCTTCAATAGCATTTTGTTAGTGCTATCTGTTACCACATTGAGCAAGGTCTTAGACACGTTAGTCTATTGGAGATCTCTCAAGATTCAGTGCTGCTGGCAATATTTGAGTTAAGGTTTGCTGGTGGTGTTTATATTGTCATATCAGTTCTCCCTTATCTCAGTATGCATATATGTGAGTATAATATCCCCATGGGATATGTGAGTGAGGAAACAAATCACATATCAGTGGGAGGAAAGTCTGCAGGCTACACATAAGAGCATGAGGTCCTGTTAGGAGTTTCTGCCTGTGTCATTTTAGACATGGGAATAACAGTGAAGAGTTGGCAAAACATGTAAAGCCCATGCTATTACTATCTGTGAATACCAAATTAGTGTTGCTGTAGTACATTAATAGTTTACAAAACTGCAGATTCATCTGGGATAAAACTTTTTCAGGTTTATGTACTGGACAAATCCAGTGAGATTTTTGTCTCTTTGTAGTTTTAAGCCCAGTTTAAGTTTCAGCCCAGATTCCTACGTTTAACCTCTTCTATGTTAGATTTTTTTTTTGTCTTTCATAGTTGCTATTACGAGTTAGCAATACAAGTAAAAACTGCAGCAGGAAATGTAGTGACCTAAGTTTCTTAATCAATGAATCCTTTTGAGTTACGTCAGATAAAACTCTCCAAGCCTCAAACACACCATGGTAATTAAATGCTGGAAGCTGTTGGCAGTCTGGCTTAGAATAAATCACTCACTACTTGATCTGCTCTGGGGGAAGCAACAGGAAAGAGTCTGGGTCGTTTATAAACACCTTCAGGGTGCTGTACCTTGGCATTAATTCTAAGTGGGCAGCTTGCAGGTGTCTTACCTGGGAAGTGATGGACACAGAGGTATCTTCCAGTACTTCCCACCAGCTGTATTTTTCTCCACCACCATCCATTATAAGGGAAAGATTTTGGCTGGAATTTCAGGCTTTTTTTCTGTGTTTGCAACCTATGTCCTCAGATTTAGCAGAAATCTTTTCTCCTGCTCCTGGTGTTTCAGTGTTGGCTCAGATTCTGGCAATAGGAATAACTGTTTCATTAGCTCTTTTTTGGGCATTTAGTTTCAAGTATGATAGTTGATAGTGCTTCTAGATGCATTGCTGATGATAGATGTACCCTGTGAATTATGACAAGTGATGGAAGACTGGTGCTATCAGCCAAACTTTTTTCACCTTACTACTCAGGATCTCATAGAAGAGATGAACAGAATTTATTCCTAAACAACTGGAAAAAAAGTACAACAAAAAGGTTTAGATGGCTAGAAATGATCTCCCCTTTATTAAATATAAATACTTCTTCATTAGTGCAATATTGCCATTGTGAGAAGTGATTGGTCAGGTAGGAAAAATGTACCAAATATGATGGAATGAAATTCTATTTCAACTCTGGAAACAGAAAAATTTAACTTTGGAGGGATTCTCTGATGATCATATTATAGGTATGCAGTTAGAAGAGTTCTTGCAGTGTCAAGTGCTTCCAGGATAATCCTAGTCTTTTTATGCAGTCTGTAGTTTCAGTGATACTGAGCATTTTCTAATATGGGGACGAATGCCTTTTGTTTGAGATTGTTCATTAGAATATGTTTACCATACTTTTTTCTCTTGTGAATTATGCTTATACGGACAGGAACAAAGGAAAATAACTCCTTTTCAATTTTATGTGTTATCTGAAAAAGAATGATATATCCTGGATTCTGTTATTTGTTCCTGATCTCGTAATGGGCAACATTGTAAGAATGCTTTGAATATGATTTTGATCACAGTCAGGCTGAAGATTTTTTTTGTTATTATTGTTGTTGTTGTTTGTTTTGGGTGGGATCTTTTTTTAAGCAAAGTAGCCCAGAATTAGTTAACAGTGGTGTTACATTCCCATGATGTTCTAATTCACTAAAGAGCTGAACTGCCCAGATTGCTGAATGTCAGGCCAATACGTGCTCTACATCTTTCTTTTACTCCCCATCCACCACTCCCCTTTTCCAAACTCCCTGAAATGTTTCCTTTAGCTGGCAATGCCTTTGGTGCTCTGGGAGAAGTAGTGAGAAATGGAGATGCCAGTGATCTCCTTGTGCAGCCTAGAAAGCTTCAGTTTCACTCTTCAGGAAACCTGGTGATGGAGTATTCTGGGTTTGGGATTTTTTTATTATTTTAGGGATGTTTGCTATATGATTTCCAATAAAAATGAACTTCCTACCAAAACTGTTTTTGTTTTATACTTTTTAGCAGCTAAATTGAATGCTTAATATGAAACAACAGGCAGTCATGTAGATTGCAATGTTGCCTCATAAGTCAAGTTTGGTGTCTGAGCACTTCTGTTGTTCTACAGCTCTTGCACCTAAATTGCTCAGTTTTGAGGTTTCCTTATCCAATGAGGACTATCCAATACTGTATATATTAATTTATAAACTGTTGAAGTGTTCCTGACATTCTTCTAAATTTACAGTTTATGCACCATTATATTGTATTGATTTTTCTGGACCTGTATGCTAATGTTTACATAATTTTGTAGGAATACAATTAAAAAATTCTGACTGAAGCCATGTTGTGTAATTTGTCACTTTATATACATTTGAATGCACAGGACGTAATACTGCAGATAGTTCTAGTAAATTGTCACATAACACAGAGCTGAGAATTCCTCTCTACATTGTTGTGGTGGTTGCTTCTGTCTGCATAGCAATGTAAAATGCAATTAGCTATTGTAGATTGGAAGGGTGTCAGTGTGAGTTCGAGGTTTCATCCTTGTGTGTGGCCATATGCAGATACTCTGATGTTCCCAGGCTTGTGGTAAGCAAGTAGATGTTGGATTTTTCATTGAATTTCATGAAGGAAATGTCACTTAATAAAAGTAAATAACCCCCTAAAATATATAAATAATTACATGTTGTAGAAGGGTTTTTATGGTTTCCAAGAGTGGGGCTGAGATCCTCCTAAATAAAACAATTTCAAGCTTTTTCCAAAATGTTGTTTTAAGCCAGTAAGAAATTAATTTTTTTAGCATTACAGGAAATTAGGCTAAAAATATAATTTCATTGCGTCTAAGGTTTTATATGTAGGTGTGCTTATGAAGTTTGACACGTTGATACTAAAGGATTTCATCCATCAAACAGCAGCAATGGAAGCAAAGATGGTGACTGACAGACACATCTGGGGGAGCAGGAGTGAGCAAGTGGGTTGTGGCTGAGCAGGGAGCTTCCTGCACTGTGCCCAGATAACTCTGCTCATGGAAATGGCCAAAGGGATCCCATTTTCACGAGCAGTGTTTGGCTGAGTGCTGGATGAGCTAGGGGTGGCAGGCTTTGGTTGCGTGACAACTGGGAAGGGACAGAAGGGTTGATGCCCTTCACGTTGTACCTTGGAAATCCCAGGTGCAGGGGAGGCAGAAGGTGCTCCCATTGTCTGCTGCAGTGCAGAAGCAGCTGCCAGTCTGTCCCAAGCTGTCACTGATCTCACTGTAATCAGCAAACACCCTCAGGAATGAACTTTGTTAATTCTTAAAAGCAACCATAGCCTGTGGAGATAACCCTGAGGATAAAGCACAATTGATAGGGTTGCTTCACCATGGACTTTTCCTGGTTTTCTCCATGGTTTTCCAACCTAGGTCAGTGTTTGGAGAGAGGAATCTCAGACACCTGAATTTCACAACTTACCATGTTTATATTCACAATCTACATCCTCTCATCCTGAGCAGCTTTCTATGACAGAAGGATGGACAGATGGATGTCATACCTTGGGATTCCAAAAGCTGTTACAAACTCTGTCAGGTTCACTGAGGTAACTCTATATTAGCCAGTGTAGGGTGATGCAATGTTTGCTCTGGATGGATGACTTGGGTTTTTTCTTTCTTTTAATTTCTTTTTTTTGATATCTGCATAAAGTCATCTTTTGTTTTGTGGCACCTCTGTGACAAGAGTGAGAACATCCATAAAATCATGGAGACTGCAAGATGCAACAGCTGTCTGAAATAGTTGGGTTTTTTAAGCTCAGAATTGAGTATTTATGATCTTGTTTTGTGCTAACAGTGTTTCATGCTCATTTATCATTGCTTAAGTGAGTGTGACCTGGAAGTTGCATAGGAGGTATTTGTCACTGATAACTCCATTACAGCAATGCCATCAATTTCTGCTGAGCTGAGCTGTCAGCCAGGCTTTCATTGCGTGGTCCTGGAAAGTGGCACTCGGTCTGCAGATAAAGGAGGCATGGTGTGTTCCAGGTCCTCTTGGTGACACTGTGAGATGTGTGTGGGTGTGTGCACACTGTGCTGTGCGTGCTCACACACTGAAGAAGCTTTAAAGAAGCTGCCATGAACTACTGGAGTGGGGATCATTGCTAATGTAGCTTGTAAACCTGGGAAGCAGGGGACAGAAGCCTAGAGAGAGGTTGCAGTTTTTACAAGCTGGCTGTGCTTGCTGGCTCTCTGTTCACACACCTCAGCCTTTTGCTGTCAGCTGTCCTCTCTCTCTGATGGATTGTACTGAACACTCTTTGCATAGCTCATGTACCTGAAAATGACAAGGTTTTGTGCTGTGGTTTTTATAAATGAATAAACTGTAAATTGAACAGGTGATTTTAAAGATATGCATTTTTTTTACCCTTTAATTGTTGAATTGCTAAGAAGACCACTTTGATATTCAAATTTTTAAAGAAATGGAATACAATGAAGGCATTTCTCCATTGGGTGTAAAACAGTAAGAGTATGCTTGGTTGGGTACAGGCTACTGAAAAGCCTCATCTCCTTTTGCCCAAGTGATAAACATTGTTTTATATAAATCTCCTCTTGGAAAATTAATGTAACATGCAGATAAGAACCTACTTTCTTTGTACAGAACTTTCTACAGAAGAGAGGCTTTGTCTATTCTGCTCTCAGTTGTTTTCACTTGGAAGTCCCAGCTCAGTAACATCTCTTTTTTTTGTTTGCTTTTTAGCAATGCCTTCTGTAAATGATTGGAATTTTTATAGCTACTACAGCTGCTTCCTTTTGTAATTAATATTATCAAAGTGAGATTCTGCACAGATAAAAGCTGCATTTACCAAATAGGAAGGGAACAAAGGACCAGTGAGACAGGTTTGTTTTAAAAGTTCATGTTTAGAGTTAACAAGAAACAAGAATGCAGTGCCACATGTGATGTTGCCAGTTTGGATCCAAGACATCTGCAAGTGTGTTAGCATCTAATCACTGTTCCTGTGCAAATCCTGAACTTTCATTCCAAGGCTGTTTTTGTAGGGAGGCAGTAATGACAAATTACAAACTTTGTTTTAATATATCCGTATGTCATCACTTCTTCAGTATGTCTGACCTTAGCTAAATGTTGCAGGTATTATGGGTGTTTTTGCCTGGAAGGACAATGTTTGCTAGCTTTTATAAACTCTAATTTACACTCAGAACAACATCTGGAGTGCATGAGGAGTTAGACTCCTGTAAATCCTGTCTGCATGTGCTCTGTAATGGCTTTTGAGCATCTGAAATCTTCAGGGTAGTGGAGGGTGCTAGGAGGCTGCAGGGGAAAACTGCAATCTTCTCGCTCAAAGATGGTGTTTTCACCTTTCTTTTACACTCACTTGATGGAGATAGAAAATTATTTTGATTGTGGGGGAACTGTTACATTTATTCTCAGAAATTGCTAATAGTACCTGTTAAAAAAATAAACCAGGAAAGGAAAGAACAATTGGGGGCAAACTTCAATGTTTTCCAATTTATTACAGTGATCTTCTATAGTCATGCTCTCTAAATGTGATGCTTAGATTCTCTCAGAAATCATGAAGACCAGCTGTAAGGGGGGCAGGGATGTATGTTCCCAATTAGCCTTTAGTTTCAAAGTTTGCAGGTCTTTGAAAAAAAGACAGAAAACACTTTCAGGAGGCAATTGATTTTTGTTTTTGTGTTCCCATTTGCTGGGTTGCTGTCTCTCATATGTTGGTGTCCAAGCAGAAACCCATACACCTGTATGGGTTTCCTTTGGTGCCTGTTTGATTGATGTTTTTCATTTGAAAGACTGTCCTGACTGGATCCTGTTAGTAGTCTTGCTTTGCTTATGGGGGAGAAAAAACACAAGGATGGTGTTTCCCTGAAAACACCAAGCATCACCATCTGGTGAGCTCTGACCATAAGTGTCCAAGTATGTCATGTCTGTTTTGGAGCTCTGTGGGAAAATGACAAAGTTAAACACCTTACATGTCTAGAATCTTGCAACTTTAGAATTGGTGTAGGAAAAATATGAAAAGTTTTCTCCAGGCTGCCTGGTTGGTTCAAGTTGTTTTGCTTTGTGTACCTGGAACACCAGAGAGTAGATTTTCAGTGAACTGTTTCTGTAGGCTTGTGCATCTTCATTACTAACAGTGTTCCCATATTAATGGGGTCCTCTTTTGTGGCAGTGAATAACCAGGCCAGTGAGGAACTGGATCCATGTGTAGAGAAGGCAGGGTGTCCCCCCTGGCACTCTTGGCCTTGCAGAGCTCACTATGTTAAAGATCTTTTCCCAGGAGTTTAACTCACTCCACTTTTGTGTATTAGTCTCTTGTGCTATTTCTACATCAGGTGTTGCCTATATAGGGATGCTTAGGAAAGTTCATGATCCTGAACTCTATGAATTGTCACTAAGCAGAGAGAAGGGGTTTTTTGCTTCCATTTGAGAGGGGAGGGAGCTAAATCAAATCAATTAATTAATTGTGTCCCCTTAAGATTTAGATGTAGTTTATGACATCTGCTTTAGAGATGCTTCAGAAGAATCCTCTTTCATGGCCTTACATCAGTGAGGACTTGGCTCCTCTGCACATGTACAACTGCCTTTTAGCTGGAAGTTGATGGGAAGTGCTGAATTTGCTCTTTTTTTTTTTTCATTCATCAAAGCATCTTGGCATACCAGATGCAATAATGGCACTGTATAGATCAAAGTGTTTCATCGTGGCACAAAGTTAATTTTGCCAAGATTTGAAGACTTACCTTTTCAGAATTAAAGATTAAGAAAATTGCTGTGAATAGCTAAATCCTGTTATTGAATAATGACAAAATTTTCTTTAATGTACTAGGAATTGATTGGATCTAAACCAAAATGTCATGAAAATAAATTAAGGTAATTGTAAGTGTTTCACACAATTTTTAGGACCTTATCCTTTATATAAAAGGGTATTTTCAAATCTAGAGTTATGTCTATCTTCAAAATGCCTGCATTGTTAGGTAATTATCTCATTGCAGTTTTAAGTCATTATTTTGCCTGTTGCCTGAGGAATTTTACAGCAGAGCAGTATTAATAAGATGCCAGGAGAACAAATTTCATAACTTAATCTCTGTCATAAATTGAACTCATATAAACAAAGTGGCATTTTCATTCATAATTAAATGACCTGCAGCAAATGTAGGTCAGGAGTGAAGGGATGCTTGATTTTACATTCCATGGAAAATCAAAACTTTTGCATTTTGAGGAGATAGGTGAGAAAAAATACAATCAGTGTCTTGTGGACATGGATTGAACATACCACAACTTTGAGAAAAGGACGTTCCTAATTCATCCACATTGTAAATCTCAGCTAAGGGGCATTTAGACTTCCCTGAGCATTCAGATGAAAAAAAAAAAAAAAGACCTACTGATTGATTGAGTCCACTCCTTCCTCATTCTGTCAATTCCATGTACACAAAAGCCAGCAGCCAAACCCAACAGATTGAATTTAGAATACAACAGATTTGGAGCTTTTTTTTCCTTATCTGAAATTGGACTACTTGATTGTGAGCAATCATGTGGATGAGATTTTTCTAATGACAACTGAGTACCTCCTAAAGTCATATGGCTTCAGCATCTGTAGCTCTAAATCTTTTAACTGAATCTTTTTGGGATTGGTTTTGTTCTAAAGTTTTTGGAGACTTAAAATTGTTTCCAGTCACTGGCATGAGACCTGTAAACACTCAGATGAACCTGCACCTTCTCTATGTCAGTTTTGGAAGGGGTTTGTTACCCTGACTTACATCTGGAGCCTCCTTTGCCTACTAGGAAAGGCTTTGGCCCCAGTAGTTTGCAGGGTTTCAAGGCAAATCAAATTTCTGTTTGCTTTAGACAAGCATCCCCTTCTTTTTGCCTCAAATCTTGATTACATGTTCAGAGAGCCTCAAAATGTTAATAAATTCCTCTGAGACTGGTTTTTATTACAGTCCAATGTAAAATTGCACCCGTGAGAAATGCCTCATCAATGACCAAAATAAGGCATTTGTATACTTAAATGAGTAGGGGAAGGCTTTGCTGTTCTGAAAATTAATGTGACAATGGCCTGACAGAACTATGTCTTAAGGGAATTAAATCCAACTTTGAATTCTGATCTCCAGGTCAAATAACTCCAGGTATTCTCTGCTGCCTTAATATTTCTCCAGGGCTGAGACATAACACAAACAGCAACTAGCAGCCCAGGTATCAAAAGGTTGTAATTGGTTGTTTGTGTCTTAAAGCCTTTCCAAAACCGAATATTGGTAATGCACCCAGGTGGGAGGAGTTCTCTGAAGTGAGCTGAAGGAAAGAATGAGCCGGGGGAGATGAGGGACCCTGTAAGTGTCCCTTATCCCTTGCTCAGGCAGTGCTCAGCAGACACAGCACCTTTTCCTTACAGAGGGCAAACCGCTGCTATACATCCAGTCCTGAGACACGTGTGTGTTTTGTCCCATGCTCGAGAAGGTGTGCATTTCTTGCAAAAGCCTCTTTATTTACTGAAGTGCTTGCTTTTCATTTGTGTTCTGGGTAGATGGCTCCTCCAGCAGTTTCTGCTCATGGGCTCAGCCTCGCCCAAAGCTTCCCCCTGTCTGCGGGAGGAGCCGATTCAGGCTCGGGGCTCGCTCCCGCTAAGCCGCTGTCCCAGGCGGAGCCCCGGTGGGGGCAGCGTGTGCCAGTCGTGCTCAGTGGCTTTAGAGTACTGGCTGAACTGACAGATCCAAACTCATTTACTTCAGTCTTGAGCTAATCACAGTCCCCAAAGTGCCGTGCAATCCTTGCTCTTCATAGCTATATCCTTCCCGACTATAAGGTCCGAGGTAGTGATGACTGAGGATTATGATTTGCTATAGGGATTCAGTAAGAAATGACAGGTGGGATTTATTTCTCACTTGCCAGACAGCTTTGCAGACTTTTCAATATTTTTCCATAATTGGCTTCAGTGACAGCCTCCCACAGGCACTATACACATCCAGGGAATGGGTCTATGCAGGAAAGGTCTGTTTGTTAAGGCAACATCTGTAATTGCCTTAGGCTGTCAGAGCAATAGCACTAAAACTCCAAACCTAGCATCATTACAGCCAAAATCCATCTCACTGTGGGTCCTGCCTTTCACTTAATGATGTTGTTCTTCATGTGGTGTTCTGTGCATTGAGATATTATGGTTCATCAGACCAGGCTTTCATGCAGCTCACAATGCCTTCAAATGGAGCTGTAGATACACTCTTTTCACATACATGACATAAGCATGGATATCCACTGGTAAGTGGCCTGCAGAGACTGGAGAGCTGGACACTGTTACAGTGCTGTGTGCTGAGTTCCACAACTGCCTCATGTTCATAAGCATTGGAACAACTCAGTGAGCTCAGCATTGATGGGTGAGAACTTTGTACAGTAGAGGGATCTCCCATAATGTGACAGCATGGACTGCACAGCAAACTGTTCTGAATGGAATTTAGAGAAAGTAAAAACAGTTTATTCCAAGATGATAAAACAAACCCAAAACTACATACTGAGGTTCAAGTTTGGGGTGAGTTGTTGCATTTTTTCTATGGTACCAACCTTATTTTTCTGGAAATGTATTTGGTGATATGGTGGCTGCTAGTGGATCGAGAGTCCCCATGAAGCATGAACAGTAAGCTCACCTTGGTAACTGAGATGCTCACAGTCTATTCAGTTCAAGTGTTTCCTCTTTACAGGAAAACAACTGAACAGTTTGCTGGCAACTAAATATAAAGGAAGCACAGAGCTGCTTCAGCTGTGAAGCAGAATCACTCTCTAATACTGTCCAGCTGAGTTCAGCACTGTGAATGTAATGTTTTCAAATGGCCACCATCAGGAAAATAAGAAATTATTGTGACTCCACATCTAACAGGTTGGATATTCCCAGGCCATGCCTGAGCCCTTGGGTATTTTACATCAATGCTTTTGCAGATGGTCTCTTTGGCTCTGGCATCAGAAGAGAAAGGGCTGGGAATGCCAGAAATCATGAAGTTTTTAACTGTACAACAGGTTTGGAGTGCAGCTCCCAAGGACCCCATTGAAAAGTTTTTACTTCTGAAAAACAGAAGTCAACAGAAAAGCCTGTTTAGTTATTACAAAATAACTCAGTAGGGACAGTGCTTCTAAGGGAACTCTAGCTTTGAGGCACAACATGGTGTTGATTAGTGCAAATAAAGCTCTTCAAGAGTCACCTTTCAGCAATTACAATCAGACACTGCCACTGTGGCTTCAAAAGCTTCATTAGCAAACCCTGCTCCTAGTGAGAGCTGTAAATCTCATACCCCAGAAGTTTTAGCTGATGGAGAACTGTCTTACCTTATTTATTTTCTTCCAAATGAAAGATAATTACATATTCCTTCATCTGGATAAATAGCATTAAAAATCAAAATAGATCATCCTGAAGAAAACACAGCCAGTGGTACAGTTCTAAAGAGATGAGGATAATTTTCCAGTTGAGTATAAAGTCAGGGTGCCTTAAATTTTTATTGTTACCTAAAGCAACAATCTAACAAAATGCAATGTGGTTTAGATGTAACCAAAAGAAAGGTATCAAAAAATAATTATTTTAAAAAATTTTTGTTAGGATTCTCTGATGAAACACCTGCAAATACTGAAAACAATTTTCTAGCAGTTTTCTCTTAATCCACTGGTAAAGTAGAAGAAGAAGATATTTTCAATTCTTTCTTGGTTGAGGAAAAAGCAGTTGGCAGTGCTTCATTCATTGTCATTGTGCCAAATGCTGGCAGGCTCTTTTGCAGTGCCAGTGGTGATCTGTTTCCACAGTTAGTGGGAAGACTTCTTGCTGTTTTGCCTGCCAATGTACTAACCTCCCATTAAAATAGTGGGACAAATTAAGTTTAGTGCTCTTGCTAATTTCCACATGAATTCATTATTTGGCAGCTATAATAAATGTTGTATGCCAGAGTTCCTCCTTAACCTACGTATCTTACTGACTGGCTGCTTTGTATATACTGTAGTTAATTGTTTATTCTAACAATTTAATGAAAATACAGTAAGGTATCAAAGAAATAATTACAGCAACAGTGGTTTTTGTTCTTGTAGCTGTAATGAGCTAATTTATTAGGAAAGACTTGGGAAATCACCAAGTAGAAGTTGTGTTTTCCCTATTTTCAATCAGCTCTGCTGTCTAGCTTGTCTCTCTCTAACAGATCTGTGGCCAGACAAATGGGCTCCTGCAGTTTGATTCCATCCAGAAGTATATTTGGAGAATAAAATCACTTGAAAATAATCTATTGGCCAGAATCAATCAAGGAGCAGTCTTGGGTGTTACTGGTCCTCCAATAAAACGCTCTGTACTTGTACCTCTTTTCTCCAGAGCATCACAGCCTGAAACTTTAGAACAGAGAATGAGTAAACCCAAGACAGCTGTTACTCAGATCAAACTATCAATGTGAGTTTGTCTCTTGACCAAATAACGATGGCCTGCTTGCCCTTAGGTTTGACACGATTTCTCTTGTGAAGCTGGTACAAATCAGGTGCTTCAGTCAGGTGGGAAGGAAGCTTGCAGGTCATCCAGGGCTCAAAGCAGGATCAACACTGGAGTCACAGCAGGCTGTCCAGGGCTTTGTTCAGCTGGTTCAGATGCCTCCAAAGATGGAATCATGTTTCTGGGTCCCTGTTGTGATATTTTTTATCCTCTGAGTGAACAATATTTTCCTTGTGTCTGGGTTGAACCATTTCTATTTCAGCATCTATCCTCCTGCCATGCAGCAATGTGAAGAGCCTGGTTTTGCTGGCTCTGTCTGCCTGCTGAACTTCCCCCCTCAGGTTATCCCTGTGTCTGAGGAAAGGGCAGTCATTGCTTCCCTCCAGCTCCTGGCTGTGTTCAGTTGGCACAGCCCAGCATGCTGCTGGCTTTCCCTGCTGCCTCACATTTAACCTGCCCAAAGTAAGGAGCTGTGTGAAACTGGGACTGACTTTTCTGTCCCTCAGACATCCAGCAGCACATCTCCTTTACCATGGGAGGTTTATTCGCAGAAGTCAGGGATGTTACTGAAGCTTATGGCACACAGAGGCAAGGTTTCAGAAAGCAAAGGGAACAGAAATAACCCATGTGAACTTTTCTGCAGGAGGTGTCAGATGTAATTAAAATACTTCTCTTATGTAGGACTGGGGAGGAAGAAAAAAAAGCTTGATAAATTATTTGGTGACAATATAAAAAGGTATAAAAACAGGGGTTTGGCACATGTTTGAAATACCTAGGAAAAGTCTCCAGAGCCTCTCCTTTGAAAACTGACTGGATCATTTGTTGCAGTTGTTTGGTCTGGGCTCTAAGGCTTTTAGGTCTCAGATTTAAATATTAGACAAACATAATGACCTGTGTGACATCCATGTTAGGCTCAAAGTGAGAGCAGGTTTTACAGTTTCCAAAATGCCTCGCTTTGAGAAGAGGTGGTGCTTTAGATTTGAACCTCTGTTAGTTTGTAGTCTGTGTATGTAATAAATGCATTGGGAAAAAAAGGCAAATGGTGTTTCTGGCTTGGCTTAAAGAGAACTTCTGGTCAACATTGTCTCTAGTGGAATTACATTACTAAAAACAATGAAGAGTTGCCAAAAATACATAAATGTATCTATCTCAGGAGGGGGAGCCATTAATGAGATTGTCCTTCCATGAGTAATCCTGTACCCAGACCACCTCCTATGAGATTACTCTTTGAAAAAACAAGCCCACTGAGAAGTCGTGCTGGGCTGGAGAGAGAGTTGTGTGGAGCAATTAACCGCAGGAACTCTCTGCTGATTGCAAGTGGCTGCTGATCTGCCGAGGAAAACCCTCGTACCAAGCCCAAGTGAAGGAGCAAGGCACTGGAGGGGTGCGCAGCACCACACCCTGCAGCAAGCACATTGTGCCCTTAGTGGGCAGCACAGTGAGTTTCCAAACCCAGCTGTGTTCCAGTTTTGTTAAAACGTTCTTTGGGGTGTTTAAGCAAGTTGGATGTAGTTTTGTTAACTTATGCCTGAGTTAAGACAGAAATGAGGCGGAAATAAGTAAGCAAACTTGTTAGATTCACACTGGTCTGCTACAGGACATAAGGATAAATACCAAAATAAATAATGGCGAGTGTTTCTTTCAGCACAGCAGGCAATTTCACCTCTGACAGCACAGGGGTGCTGTTGTGACTATCCTGTGCTGTAGATTTTATCCAGTGCCAAACTTTTCTAACACATAACACTTCCTCATTATGGAGCTGGCACAAGAACTATGAGAAGTAAACTGGCACACCTGACTCTGTGTGTGCTAGGAATTGCAATTTTTTTCAAAGTTTTCATTCTCCTAATGGATTCCCATTCCAGCCAATTTCCAAGTGTGACGGTTTAGCAGGAAGCAAAGCCAGTGTGGATCTCCCTTTGGCTGGTCGGAGGGAGACACAAATATACAAGTGGACACATAAATGGACAGGTAAATGTGAATTGTAAATGGAAATTGTAAGACTTGAAGCACCTCTTAAGAATTCTTACTATTCTTACAAAAAGGAATTGTGAGCAAATAGCTTATTGTCCTCATGGGCTCACTGGAGAGCAAATGGATGAGTGGCAAGCAGGTGATGCTCAGGGATGCAGACTGGTGACAAAGTGACACCAGGAGCCTGCAGCAGTAAGGCAATAAATAGCTCAGTACAACAAAAGCTGCTGGGGCAGGCTAGTGGGACAACCAAATCACAATAAATATTGGAGAATTTGGGAGCTGCTCCAAATTCCAATACACCAGAAACTTGCTGTTTCAAGCACACAAATTGTCATTGTGTGAAGCATTAAAAGAAAAAAAAAAAAGAAAAAGGAAAAAAGAAAAAATAATGCAAATTTGAAACTGGGCAAAGGCTTTTGGGAACAACATAAGCACTTGAATACATAATGTAGTATCTTAGTGCCTATCCAGGCGTGTTTAATTTATCCTGTTCACTGCAATGGTATTCAGAGTCAGATTTGACATGTGGGTTTCCCTCTAAAGTGGAGGGGAGGTCTGCTTGTCCTCACAATAATTTTTAATTGAATTTAGAGCAATCATGTTATGCTGACTGAACATAAAGATGGCTTCTGTCTGCCCATAATAAGGTTAAGACTCAATTAGTAGTTGCAGCATCTGACAATGTTTCACCACTTGCCAGAAGGCTCAAGCAGCATCTGGCCAGCTTCAGGTACCAGCCCAGCACCCATTTCCCTCTGCAGGGGTGCTGGGCCACCCTCCCCGGGAGCACTGAGCGAGGGATGGGCTGTGCTGGGGGCTCCCTGTGCCTGCTCCATCTGCTCTCTGCACTAAACACTGTAGCACAAACCCGTGCACACATCATTCACACCCTCGCTCTGCAGTCCCCTGAAGGTGCACAGCTGCTAGGAAAACTGCTGAGATGATAATAAGGTTTTTGATGTATTTATGTGAGGATTAAGGGTTTATTCATCTTGGAGAAATTAATTTTACTCTAATCAACAATTGTATCAACTAGTAAGCCTCAAGAAAATCTGAGTGACCATTAGGTGACAAGACTCCATATAAAGCCTGTTGTGCTCCTTCCTAACGTTTTCCTTTTCCATTTCTGCCGGCCTGACCCTGGTAAACTCATTTTTGCACTATATCCTTAGCACAAAACAAATTATAGCTCTTTCTCTCTTCCTTTTAAGGTATATTCAGTTTTCCCATCAATCTTATCACTTACGCAGAAAGTTACCAAACGTTGGAATGTATGTGGTGTCAATATTAACTGAAACACTAATTTTACCATATGTGTATAGGCATTTGGTCTTGGTTGTAACGTGATTAAGAGCAGGTAAATAAAAAATTACATGATTTCTGATTTATGTGTTTCATGTCTATTGCATGTCACATATCCCGGGGCATGTCCCACGGTGTGTCCCATGTGTGTCCCAGGGTATGTTCCGTGTCTATCCCGGCGTGTGTCCCATATCCCGGGGTGTGTCCCGTGTCTATCCCAGGGTGTGTCCCATGCCTATCCTGAGGTGTGTCCTGCATCGCGAGGTGTGTCCCGGGGTATGTCCCGTGTCTGTCTATCCCGGGGTGTGTCCCTTATCCCGAGGTGTGTCCCGTGTCCCGTACGCCGGGGTGTATCCCGTGTTCCGAGGTGTGTCCCGGGGTGTATCCCGTGTCCCGGGGTGTGTCCCGTGTCTATCCCGGGGTGTGTCCCGTATCCCGTGTCTATCCCAGGGTGTGTCCCGTATCCCGTATCCCGTGTCTATCCCGGGGTGTGTCCCGTGTCCCGTATCCCGTGTCCCGTATCCCGGGGTGTGTCCCGTGTCCCGTATCCCGTGTCCCGTATCCCGTATCCCGTATCCCGTATCCCGTATCCCGTATCCCGTATCCCGTATCCCGTGTCCCGGGGCGGCGGTGCCGGTGCAGCTCGCGGCCCCGCCCCGCCGTGACCTCACGCGCCTCCCGTGACGCAGGTGCGGCCCCCGCCCCGCCGCTCCCTCCCTGCGCTCCCTCCGCGCCCTCCCCGCCGCGCTCCGCGGATGCGCTGCAGCCTCCGCGCCCCCAGGTCTGTCCGCGCCGGTGAGGGGCGGGGGGCGCCCGGCCGGGCCGGGCTCGGTGCAGGCCCGTGCCCCGCGCAGGCCCCCGGCGCGGCGGGGCCTCTCGCCGTGCGCTGAGGGGGTCGCGCCGCAGGCCGGGCCCCGGGCCTGGGGTGAGCGGGGCGGCCCGGCCCGGCCCGGCCCGGCTCCGGTGAGGCCTCAGCCCTGCCGCAGCGGGAGCGCCTTGGCAGCCCCGCAGGCTCCGGCCCCGGCGGGCAGGGTGAGCGGGACACCGCGTCCTGGCGTTGCGGGGAGGGGCCGCAGAGCAAACCCGACCCTCGCCGCTCTGTAGCCTGGGGTGTGTGCTGGTGTCATCCCTGAGGTACCCGCTGAAGGCGTTTATTCTGGGCAGGGTAATAAATCCGTGAAGTTTTATTCCACCGAGACGCCTCCATTGCCCAGGAGCTGTGCACCTTGCTGGAAAACCTCCTGCAGGTCAATGTTCTGTGTGGAGAATTAGGATTCTCTATACAGCGTGGCATATCTGTGCTGGGGGAAAAGAAACATGTACTGCGTGGGGGTATCCCTGAAGTAGCCTTATTTAATAAGGACATTCCCTGTATCTCTAATTTAAATTATTTATGATAATCTTTTGGAGGGACTTTATCCTGTTCATCCATTTTTTTTTTCACTGTCAGCCTTGTTTTACTTGAATTACTCAGTCTTAAAAAGAACTTTAAGAGTAAGCTCTGTGGGGAATACTGGGGGAAAGTACCATGATAGTGAATGAAGAACTATTTTTATGAAATATAGAACAGACTTTTTAACCACCACTTTTTAACTACCATTTCTGCAGAGCATAAAGAACATTTGTTAACATTGGCAGCAGGACTTCACATGTGTTAAGAAACTCAGTAAAGGGCACTGGCAATACCAGGAGGATATTGATTCATACGTGCAGTGTATTTATACTAAAAGTGATCTTGAAAAGAGCTGGATAAAAACTTTGTTATCAGAAGTGTCTGCTGTCTGTTTTCCACATACTTCTGTGACCCTCTAGAAACCTGGGTAGAATAATTCCCAAGACTGTCCATGTCTTTGGGCCCTTCTAGGTATGGAAGTGCCAAGGTGAAAGCCAGGTTGATGTTTGAGACAGAACAGCTGCAGGAGTTTTCAGCTGCTTAGGACTTTCATTTACTTCCACCATTTTGAGGGTGCTGTGGTGCATTAAATATCAGGTTGTTCTTCTGGTTCACTGCTTCTTTCTTATTTTTGACCTCCAGTAGAGATTTAATTAATACCATTCTTTAGGTTGCTCTTAGCTCAGCTTGATCCCTTTCCAATCACTGTTTTCATTTCAGGGGTGGTTTGGGAAACATAGTGAAGTGGAACAGGTCTGACTCTTCCCCACTCCTGTGTGCTGTCCTGGGTGCTGATTTCTGACTGACAGTCTCAAGGCTGAGTGGGCTGGGATGCTCTATGATCACGCTGGTGGTCTCTGGTTTGTTTAGCTGCTGACAGCTGACATCTGTGCTCAAGAGTGATGTGTGCAAAAGGAAAAACTAGGAAGAAGTCAGGGGTTTTGAGTCAGATTAATCTGTAACTGGAATCTGGCTGGAATGACATAGCTCCTGTATGCTTTTATGGATTGCATATTCAGTAGTTACTGCTTGAAGTATGGCTCTGACCCCATTTTGAAATTTAAATGGAACCGGAGGGAAGTGACTGGTACCACTTACAAGCTCTTTGTTTCTGTTATATATTATGTCATTTGCAGCCATTTTCCGATCTCCCTGACCAATTTATCTTATTCTCTTATGTGTTCTTTACTAACTTCTAGAAGAAAGAACTACACATTCTTCAGGCAGACATATTATAAAGAAAAAAATGTAAAATTACCCATGCTTGAGAAGCTTGCTGCTGCAGTATGATAAACTGAGAAAAACGTTCCTCTCTTTCCCTTCTCTCTCAAGTCTTTACAAAGCACTTTAAGTAAGAGTCCCTTAGGAATGACTGCATGTGTGCAAAGGTTTTGTGGCAGAGGATGAGATTTGCATGCAGTAAGGTAGGTGCAACAGTGATTTCCATGAGAATGGGCACAGACATAAAGTTGTAAGTGCCATGGTGACCTCTCTGTTCTTACTGTTAGAACATGCTGAAGTCTCACCCAGTTTTGCAAAATGACATCATACATACTTGCTGTTAAATCTTACAGAAAATTACGTGTGCTGACAGTATATGAGTTCTGTCAGTGCTCTTACAGTCACTGAGCTCTTGCAGGGCTTAATCTGCTTCCAAAATGGTGCTGATGGTGTTTGTGTTCCTCCAGTTGCCTGGGAGCCCTGGTCAGAGATGGGTGTTGACACAGGTGTTGTAATAAGCTTTGAATCTGTGAAGTGGGAAGTGACAAGGGAATAGAAGCCAGTAGGAAATAACTGATGAGTGGGGATTCAGCATAGCAGTGGCCCAGCTGTTGCCAGTTTGCTGCACATGCCAGGTGGAGAGAGAATAGTGTGTGCTTTTGAGGAGCTCACAGGTTTAAATGAGAACTGGATGCTAGTTTCAGTGATGCTGCCTTGGAAGAACACTTTTCATGTGCCTGGGCACAGGGAGAACATGGACAAGTGCTTTTTAGCACATCCAGTAGGTGGGTGATGGCTGCTGCTCTTAGGAGCTACAGCTCAGATCTGCTGGTAGATGAGAGTGAAAAGACTGCAGAAGTCTTGAAAGAGTAAACAAGGGAATCTGATATGATCAAAGACAGTGCACTGCTGAGGTGATACAGTTAAAGGCAGTGATTAAGAAAAGGCTCTAGTCATCAGCTTTTAAAATAGATGTTGAGCTAAAAATGTGATACCAGAGAAGAACAAGCTCTAATACTGTTTTATTTAGTAGGAGACCTTTTTCTTTTCTTTTTCTTTTCTTTTTTTTTTAAAGATCACTGTTAATCTTTAAATTTGAGTATGAAAAATATAGCAATTCCTATCCCTTAGAAAATTAGGCATTTTATAGCCATGTATTTTTTTTCTGAAAGGAGGCTGTAAGAGGAGAAACAGGGAAAAATAATTTAATGGGATTTATATACAGAAAATGTTTATGAAACTTTTTATGGTATCTATTTTTGGATAGAGAGAAAGAAATCTTAACATGTAATAGGCGACATTAAATTTTTTCTATGACTTAAAGTAACAGCATTGTTTTTAAAAACCTTAAAAGTTCATTTGGCAGCTCAGTACTTTTGCTTTATGCAGTTGTTCAATCACACCAAGCAAGAAAAGACCTCTGGGTTTTACCTTGGACCACATAAATTATTTCTCCAGATGAACAGCTAAAAAAATTTGAGGTACTTTGGAATTAGTTTTAGCTACTTCAGCATTAAGATGTTATTTCAGGACTAATTTTTAAGATGCATTTTTTATTTTTCATTTTGAAGGTGAGCTCTGATTCTCTTTGCTGGTGCTGGAGCTGATGATGTTCAGCATTCAGAAGATTCAACCCTTATTGTGGGAAAATGAATTGGAAAATTGAATTTCTCAATTCAAAATTTCATGGAATCTACTATCCTTGTTACAAAACTCATAAGAGATCATTGGAAGCACAAGATAAATATTGCCAGTTAGGAAAACAAATTAAAGTGAACCTTTTCTCAGTGTTTCACTGTTGGGTTGAAGGCTAATGTCAGTACGAACACTTAACTAACACTTCTAATTTTTTAGTCAGCTCCATTACTTGTGGCAGAAATTTGGGCTTTTTGTTTTCCACAGCACCTATGTCTCACTGTTTGCTGACCCCACCCTAGTCTGGCTGGGTAAAAGGCCACAGCTTTCCAAACAGAGGGGATTGCCAGGAGCTCCAGAGTGGTCAATGATTAGCAGTACAGGGGCAGGCAGTACAAGTGGTGATTGCTTCAGGGAGCAGGGTGACTGATGTGGGGATGGGCAGCAGCAACCACTCCACTGCTGTGGCTGTAACTCTGCAGGGAGCTTCATGTTAGGCCTGAGCCTTCGTACTAGGGCAATTGTAGCCAGAAACCTCAGTTTTTGCTGTGAGGCTGAAATGTGTCTGCAATTCATTGGCACTTTTTCTGATTAAGTTTGGTTTTATTTTATTAATAGGCTTGGATTGTCTGGCTAATAAACAAACATGAGTCATCTGAAGTTGTTTGCAGCGGTAGTGAAGACGCATGGCTTTAAACTTCTGGAAAAGCAGGATATAGCCAGAAGGGCATTTTTACATGGCCAACGGTATTTTTCATCAGGAACCTCAGAGCCATTCCCAAGTGGGAGTAATTCCAATTATGTGGAGGAAATGTACTATGCATGGCTTGAAAACCCTAAAAGTGTACATAAGGTAAGTCTAAGACTTGAGTGTAATGCTGGGTTAGGAGTGGAATAGGTTTCTTTTACTTTTCTGCTTGCTTTTTTAATAAAAAGTTCAGGAAAAGGTCTTGTGTGAAATGAAAAACATGAAATTAATTTCCCACCTATTGATCGGTGTAAGATGTGATATTGCAACTATAAAAGTATAGAGGAGGTACAGGCATGGTGAGCAGAACGGAAAGAATGAGAAGTCAGACCAGAAATAGCTGCTCTGAAATGTTGTTTCTCCATGGAAAGGCTGGTCTAGCAGTCTGTTAAGTAATTAGTTACATACAGAAGAAGACCCAATAATAAAATAATTTTTTTATATATAGTAAAACTATATCAGAGAATATGTTATATTTAAATAATATGTGTTGATGTTGGTACTTCCAAACTGTGTGAAGAAGAGGAATGTTCAGTTGCCTTTGGATTAAACTGTGGAAGTTGTAACCTTAAAATCGAATCTTGAAATTGTCAGAATGTTCTTCTGAGGTATCTTGAAAAGTATTTTGTTTTGTGTCTCTCCTCCTCTCTCCAGGCAATAGACATTTGTTTGCTATTCTAAAAGCTCTATTACCTAAATCCTTTCTTGTGGACAAAATACATAGGCTTATTTTTTAACAAGCTTTCTGCTGACAAAGAGGGCTCTGTTATGGTGATACATGTATAGTAACTTAAGAAGTCGGTGAGAAGTCTGATCAATTCTAAGACAGACAAGTCATTTTCCAGGAAGTAATGTGAATTGTGCCCAAAATGTTTACCAAATTGGTTGTCTGTTCCGTTATTCTCGAGGCACGTATATCAAAATGTCACTTAGAAGTTGTTGTTCTAAGTCTGATAATCTGTCTAGAGTGTGAGGAAGTGATGCATGCTGAGGGCAGAACTAAAAAGGAGACCAAAAAGGGTGGGTTTGTAGCTGTTTTTTTTCCTTTGGATGTTGTATATGAACTCAACCTTGTTGAAAGGTGACATATGCAGTGCCAACCCTGAAGACTGACTTATTCACATAGCAGATTGATTCTAGGTCTTTTATGTTACACCTGAACTTGAGATAGGTAAACCTTCTCCTGGAGTGGCTCTTTCTCATTTGACTTCGAGCCCTTGTTCTGTAGCTGCCAGCTGAGCTCCACCAGTGTGGGGTGGGGTAGCACATTGTGTGGGTGCACTGAATTTCTGCAAAGCCCAAAGTGATGTGTCAAGACTGTAGATCGATACCAACCCTTTTTTACTGGGCATACTGAAGGGATGAACTCATGCATAAGGAGTGTGTGGTGACATCAAGGTGACACCTTGTTTTTCATTGTATTTGCATTATATTGGCTTCTGGCTAACTTCTTTCCCTTCAGATAAATGAAATTTCTGGTTCAGTCCCTTTGCAGTGGAGTGCACTTTGCTGCTGGGAAGCCCTGCAGGCATCTCCGTGGGTGGGAAGTTCCGCTCGGTTCTGCGGGCAGGGAAGTGCAGAGCCCGGCGCGGCCGGGAGCTGGCCGGGGTGCTGAACAGGGCGGCCGGGAGCTGGCCGGGGTGCTGAACCGGGCGGCCGGGAGCTGGCCGGGGTGCTGAACCGGGCGGCCGGGAGCTGGCCGGGGTGCTGAACCGGGCGGCCGGGAGCTGGCCGGGGTGCTGAACCGGGCGGCCGGGAGCTGGCCGGGGTGCTGAACAGGGCGGCCGGGAGCTGGCCGGGGTGCTGAACCGGGCGACCAGGAGGTGCACACCTGCTTCTTAGGGTAGGCAGAAACGCTGAACGTTCTGCCCAAAGTCCTCCAACTCATCTGGCAGTTCAGGCACAGTCTGATCATGGATCCTGTTGAGGTGATGCAGGTGGTGGGTTGAACAACAAGTGATAAATCAGCACAAGTGAGTTGACAGAGGAATGTAGGGTGTGGCCTAGGGAGTGGGTCCCAGGTGATCCAAGACACATTATTGTTGTGGTTTAACCCCATCTGGCAACCATGCAGCCACTTGTGCTTTCTCACATACGTGTGAATGGGGGAAAGAATTAGCAGGGTAGAAGTGAAAAAACTTGTGGATGGAGATAATGACAGTTTAACAGGGAATGCAAAAGCTGCATGCACAAGCAAAGCAAAACAAACAAGGAATTCATTCACCAGTTCCCCCGGGCAGGCAGGTGGTCAGCCATCCCCAGGACAGCAGGGCTCCACACATGTAATGGTGACTTGAGAAGACAAACACCATCACTCTGAATGTCCCCCTCTTCCTTCTGCTTTCCCCATGCTGAGCATGGTGGGGTTTGGAATATCCCTTAGGTCAACTGGGGACAGCTGTCCTGGCTGTGTCCCTCACAACTCCTTGTGCACCCCCAGCCTCCCCACTGGTGGGGTGAGGAGCAGAAAAGGCCTTGACGCTGTGTAAGCTCTGCTCAGCAATGACAAAAAGTCTCTATATTGCCAACCCCCCTTTGAAATCCAAACCAGTTACTGTGCAATTAACTACCCCAGCCCAAACTAGCACAATTATAAAACTGTGTGAATTTTTTTTCTAGGTTAACTGTGTTTAATAAACTTGTGACGGTAACAAACTGAAGTAAATTCACTGTGTCCCTGATTTATGAGGCTTGAAAGAATATGATGGATGGAAATAACAGATTACAGCTATTCTTGCCTAAATTATTAGTTTTTCATAGCTTGTGAAAAAAGGGGAGGAGAAGAACAATGCCAATTTTACTTTGTTTCATCAACAAAGTTAATTGAAAACCATCTCATTTCATTGGCTGAAAGCTGCAAATACCTTCCCAAGATTTTTGTTGCCACAAATTGTTCAGTTTGAGCTTTCATATAACAAGTTAAAAATGTTAAAAGGTTGAAATCACCCTGTTTTCTTAAAAATACAGAAAAATTTGTGCTGTGATTTTGACTGTCAAGTTCTGCATTTGTCATTAGAGTATGAAAAGGAGAGGAAGTGTTGGAAAATAATGTCAAGAGACACCACAAGGTGTTGATTATGATTTTATTAATGATTTGGCTCTTTGCAGGCCACTCATTTTCATTGTTTTATTCAGTATGTCCAGCATGGTCTAGAGAGCCAGCTTGTGCATTTAGACATTGCATTCTCTTTCCTCATTTTCCTTTTTACACCCTATTTCTCTTGATGTTTCTTCTTAGATAACCCTTTTTCAGAGGGAATGTGCCTCCTCATTGATTAGGTAGAAAAGCTTGATTTTTCCTGGGCTTTAAAAGTCATACTCTATTCACTTGTACTTAAAAACTCCAACTAATCAGGGCTCCTGAACTGATTTCCCTCTCAGAAGATTTGACTGGACATGCTTATTTACAGCTGTTTGAAATATGGCTGTCACGTTCCAATGAGGATATGCAGCGTTTCTAAGAATTTCTCCTTTCTGTGTATATCATGGTTGCATATCAAGGAATATGCATATGTGTGTATATATACATATATATAAAAGAGCTTTTATTCTTTGTGCAAATCCATTTCAGATGATTTCCTGCTTTTCCTTGCCTTTTGTATTTCCTATCATCGGAGTAGCCAAAACAACAATCAGAATAAAATGACGTGGGCTCTGAAAAAGGCATCATTATTTCTCCTTGAAGCTTGGTGTCAGGGCCATAGATCATAAGAGAGAAACTTGACAAGGCTCAGTTATTACTATCACAAGATTAATTACAAAACTGCATGGTTGGCTATGGAGTACATAATGCCTGCCATGTTATCCTGTGTGCAACCACTCTGCTGGAGTGTGTAATCACCTTCTTGTTTATGGACTAGGAAAAAATGTGGGGTTTGTTTTGCTTTGACTTCATTTTTTTCATTTTCTTTTTTAAATATTATAGTGGTGCTCAGTGTATGTCTTCTAAGGAGTTACTGTCCTCGCTGCAGTTGATGAATATTGTGATGGCACTAGGGAAAAAAACCCAAACCATCAAGAAAAAGCATATATTACTTCTTATTTTAATTGCAGCACTGTTTATTATATGACAGTAAAGTGTTGCTACTGAGTCACTTGAATTGTGTTATATTACTTGAGAAATAATGGTTAATTACAATATAGATTTGCTGGCAGAAGAAAAGAAAATGTATCATCTATTACTATAGTAATTTTTTTTGGGTGAATGTATTTTTGTATTATGAATCTCCTCTACCATTTTCTTGAAGAACTTTACTAATTGGGTTGAGGAACTGCAGATTTTCTGTGAGAGGAAGCTGATCTTCTGTCTGTTCAGTCACATGGCAAATGCTGTTGCCAAAGACTGACATTGATACACAGAACTTGAAGACTATAATCTGGTATCAATCTTGAAAGACACTATAGAAATTTGTGAAGGCTTTGATGGATGTGTATCTAGTAAAAACTAATTTTCTGTAGCCAAATGATGTATTTTCCCTCCCCTCTGATTAAATGTCAAGCCTGTCCAACAAATCAATAAGTTCAAAAATGTGATAGGAAAAAATAGTCTGGGTCCATTCTGTCTCAGCTGGCTGCATCTTCAGATGGAAACATTTTCTTGATATTTGTGAGTTTGCATGAAGAAAGAGCCCTATACTGATTCTCCTTAAACAGATCACTTGTTGGGCAAGTCTGTTTGGAGTTTGTTAACAACTCTCAGCAGAGAGAATTGTCTAAAAACACCTTCAGTTTTTTGTGGGACTGTGCTGTGATAACTTTTACATTTAAATGAAAGGTTTTACAAAGGAAATAGTTATTATCATCATTGTGTGTGCATCATGGTGTTAGAAAAAGTAAGGAAGAAACCTTAACATAAGCAAAGCAAATTCTTTATTTAAATTTGAATGTGAGAGATGTTATGGATCCAAATGTGTGTTTAGAATTTCCTAATTTAATGAAAATTTATAACTCTGTATTACCCAAATAATTTCTCCAGTCTAAGTAACTTTAGTAGTTTAAAAAGGGGTTATGATTGTTTTTCGCTGTCAAGGGTCTCCAGACTCTCAGACTGGGTGCTGTGTAGGCATGGAATAACAATACTGTTCTTAACACAAACCAAGAAGGTGTATAGAGAGAATCCCAGCTGAAATACAGTCACACTAATAGGCTCTTATAGACCACTTACAGGATGTAAATTCAGACTTCTAATCTCAGTGAGGCTGCCAAGATGTCAAGGTAAGAAGAATATAGGAAACAGTCATAAATAAGAGAAGGGAGGAGGAATGAATTCTTCATCAGTGTGTCTGGAAGTGGCCACCACACATGATCTGTCTACTTTAATTTGTCAGGCCAAATGAAAGGCTATGTTTAGATAAGCCTGTGTAAGAGCAGGGTGATAAGTTTACTGTATTTGTATTGATGAAGCTTTGTATGAATAAAGAAGCAAGAGGGGTGCATTAAAGCAATGTTTCTTGGCCATGATGAGATTCCCACCCTCAGGTTCAGTGAATCCCCCCATTTCCACAACTTCAACTTGGAACGTTGGATGGTGTTTAACTCCTTTATGCTGCCCCTCTTGTGGTGTTTCTGAACACCTGAGAGCTTTTAGAAATTTCATATAAACAGAAGAACCCAGAATGATGTTTTTTTGTTAATGAAAACTAAGGATTTTGGTTTTTTTTTGTCATGTTATGCTTGTATTACATTTTTTAGATACTTTTGTGGGTTCTGTAATGCAGTTATTAAGTAATATTTTAAAAATTATTGCTTTGGACTACTTTTTCTGTTTTCTGGCACTTGGTTCTTTGAAATGTAATGGAAATCTCCAAGGCTTGCAACCTTGCAGAAATTTCTCTTGCAGTTCTTCTATTCCAGTCACAAAGACATGCAAGTTTTTAAATAGCTTCCTTTTTGTATTCTTAGGTTAGCTGGCTGAGGGAAGTGTTTTACACAGACTTCCTTCTTTGCTGAGTAGAGGTGTCTCACATGTTTTGTCACATTTTGCTGCTCTCTGTTAGCGTTCATGTATCTGATACCATTTTAACCTGGCATAGTGACTACCTCATCAGAATGAAAACAGTTCAGGAAAACAAGATTTGGGCATATGTGAGCGAAGTAGCTTGTGTAAAAGCACAAAAGGGAATAAAAGGATAATTTGTTAGTTGTGATTCAGTTTCTGAGATAAGTACTTTTCTAAAATTGCAACTTTCACCTGAAACCAGGCCCATAATTTCTTTCATGGTAAGGTAACTTAAACTGGTGAGGAAGGCATCTTAGAACAAAAGTTTCACTCAAAAAAAGCTTTAATTGCTTTTAAAGTTTCTTCAAGAAAAAGCATTTAAGGACTGATTCTGATTTAGCATAATCAGTGAGTGTCTTGAAGTACCATGAATTCTGTAAGTGTCATTAAAGGAATGTATTCATTTAGTTTATTAAGGTTCTTTGTTTTATAGGCTTGATAGCTCTTTACCAGCAGCATTTTACTGTACCCATTCTTGGCTGCCTGAATAAACAGCACAATTAAAAAGAGCTGTGTGAATGGATAATATATGAAGATGCTTTACAGATCTGTGTGCTGGAGAGTTTTCTGCTGAGCAAGCTCGATGTAAGAAATGAGAGGGAAAATGTTCTGTGTAAATACAGCACAGTTACTGAGACTGGGACTTAACAGTGCTCTCTTTTTTTGCTCTCTGTTAGTGATGTTCAATACTAATGCAGTGAGGTTCCATTTGCAGCTTGAAAGAACTGCTTTGGATTAGACTTTTGTTTGAAGTAATAAATATTTGTGTTTCTTCTGTGTACACATGTCCAGTCATGGGATGTGTTTTTCCGAAGTGCTAACGCTGGCCAAGCAGCCCATCTGCCTGCTCAGCTGGAAGGAAAGGCATCATTTCTGCAGAGCCATGGCCTGGCCCCCACACCAGGGAAGGCAGAAAAAGTTGTTGAAGACCACCTTGCTGTGCAGTCATTGATAAGAGCATACCAAGTAAGTGTATTTTGGGGTAGGTGTGGGAAGGCCTCTTTTTTGCAAACAACCTTCTTCCTTTTTATGTTCTTATTTGTATTCTGGTCTTAACTATTGTCTTGCTTTTGATCCAAAATGCCTTGAACTAGACAACCTTTCTTTCCAGCAACATGGAAATGCTGATTTCAGACTGGGGTGATCTTCTGACCTTTAACAAACTCCTCATTCAGATTACCCACAGCCCTGATTTAGTTGGTCATCTGATTTAGCCCAGAAGGACTTTATGGAGATAGTAGTTTGTGAAAGTCTGCCTTCACCTCTGGGAATGTTTGTACTGCAGTTCAAAATGTTACTGTCATTCTTTCTTAAAGAATGGAATGTACTTGCCTTCTCATACACCTAAGGTGAATCTTGAGATTCCTGATTTGAGCGGGATTATAGGTAAAGAGAGAGAGGACAAATGATGAATTAACCAGAAACTGCATTTTGGGAGGCTGACAGTACTGAATTTGGGTTAAGTTTGATGGATTCTTTTAGAGAGCTGTTCATCAAAATCGATTTTGTTTCACACTCAGATTTTTAACCCTTTTCTTAAATTGAGAAATTAAGTCTAATTTCATTATTTTTCCTCTAAAAGAAGAAGGAATTTGGAAATAGGACAGTGGGTTTTGTTAGCTATTTTCCAAATGAAAAACAAGTTTAAATATTTTTTGTTTAGACTTGTATTTAGTATCTTGGTTTCAATAAAAGGCTTAAAATTGATGTTAAAAAAACCCGAAAACAACCAACCCATGCAACTAGATCTGTGTTTAACAAAATATTCTACAAGTATTTTTTTAATTGGAAACTTCCCAAGAAGTTCCCTGCAGTTTGATTTGAGAAGATCTGTTCCTCCCTGCCCTAAATATTTAAATCCTGTTTGTGTTATGAAAGGAATAGAGGAGGAACTTCTTAAAAGACCTTTATTTGTACACATTGCATTGTCACCATTGAGTTGGAGGGTTGTTGTAAAAGAGTAGAAATGTTTGTGAATATAAAAAACGTGAAATTTGCTTAGAAATAGATACATAGAAAATAACCAATTTTGCAGTAAAATGTTGATGAAGTATTAGAGAAAATTGGGGTGTGTTAGACTGCTTTGACATAATTTACTTGAAAATACTTCAAGGATTGCAATTTTGCTTCTGTATTTGTCAAGTGATGGAACAGAAATGTCTGTAGAAATGGCAGGCACCCATGTGTCTGCAACAAACAGTCACAGAGGATTGCCTAAGGCAACTGTCTGCTTTTTAAAAGGTATTTAGTACCTTCTAAATTCATTGTTGAAGGGGTATGATAATTTGTGACCTTCCTTTCCCTGATAATGAAATGAAATGGAGAAGGATACAGAATTTTCATTTCTCAACCTGTCAGTGTTTTATGGTTTTTGTGGTAAACTGCTTTGCAGTCTGTTGAGCTGGACTTTGAGAAGGCAGTTAATCTATTGCTTGTTCTAACAGAGAGCACTGGACACACTGAAAGAAGGATTTTCAGTGGGATGTGTGTGTTTAACAAAAGCGAGGCCAGAGAAATCAAGGTCTGGTTTCTGTAGTCTGTACTTGCATTTCGTCATATGGCAATCGATGAAAATTTTCTATGTATGAATTTTCACACGGTTGATCTCTGGTTTTTGCAGATGTGACTATTTCCTGTATTCAGTGAATGTAGTAGCACTTACTAAAAATGCCTTTGTATTGAGGAAAATACTGTCTTTTAAATACCAAACCGCTCCTGGAATACGGCATAGCATTTACTCATCTGCCTTTCTGGGTTTTGGCATTCCTGCCGTGCTTCTTCCTCCTCCTAGTAATACTGAAGAGCAGATGTAGCTTAGGGAGGTGAATTCTTTGCTGTTGATGATGTTTGAGACAGAATTGTTTGCTTTGTTCCAGTCAGATAAACTTAGTGCTGCTGTAAATAGTCAGATGGCACAGATGTTGCTGTGGGCATCATTTGGCCTGTCAGAGTTTCATTACTGGTGATTCATGAGATGCAAAGAATTACAGAAGTCAGGCTGAGTTTACAGGGCTGATGTTCCAAAGAAGAATGCCATATTTCTGCTTTTTTATGACTGGAAACCATTTTGTTGTAAACTCTCCAGCAAATATAGAATAATTGAACAGTATTTTTACAGGTCCCTTCTTGATGACCCACACTGTAATCATAATCTATTACTGTGTGATGCCCTTCACTGTTAATATTGCACTTTATAATTTTGGTTTTTTTTCATGGACAATTAGGATACTAGTAGTGTGAATGAAATTCTACCCAAGGGATGCAAATTCGTTGTTAAAAAGAAAAGCTATAAGGAGAAATTATTAATATATGAATCTATACGAAGATTTTAGTGAGTTAATTTGGTATATGAGAATCACACATAAGAGACATATTAAAAAATGTTCTATATTTGTGACTCTCTGGGATCAATTAGCTATTTCTTCTGTAGTGATGTTATGTGATAATTCACTAGTTTATAGCAACTTGTGGCATGCATTAACACCAGTCAGAGTGATCATTGAAACCTGGCTGAATTCCTCACTCCATTTGTGTTCTTCAGTGTCTTGAATATCAATTCTAGCAGATCAGATTTCTGAAATTTCATGAGTGAAAGCAGATGCTGTCAGATGCTATCTGGTGTGGAGCAGAGCTCAGGAAGAGTGATCCCTTCACTGCCAATATAAAGTACTGCAGCACCAATCTGTTTTAAGTCAGCAATTCTGTATTTTAATATACTGCAGGTGCAGAAAGGAGGATTCAGGCAAAAATACAAAATGACTGAATTGGCAAGTGGTAAGATCTATAGGCTCATTATAGTTTCTTAATTTTACCCAGAGACTGAGTGTACTCTTTAGTAGCCTTCTTCACTAAAACTCCAGTGTAATTTCAGTTAAATTGTGTGTCAGGCATGATAAAGATTATGTTGTAATGTATAATTTTTGATGGAGGTATATATGTAATCAGTAATGTAATACTTATTTTTGTTCTTATGGGAAAACTTGGGGAATGTTTAACCCTGTCATCACATTAGTGGTGTTCGCTTGTTCATCGTAATGGCTGATATACAAACTGTGGAGAGATATTACTGACTTTTTTCCCTTTGTCTGACTTCTAGTGTGATTTCATTTTGCTCTTACTTTCCTCCTCTTCCAGATCCGTGGCCATCATGTGGCTCAGCTAGATCCCCTTGGAATTCTGGATGCAGATTTGGATTCGTTTGTTCCATCTGACCTTATTACCACAATTGACAAACTTGGTATGTAAGCTGTGTGCCTTCCTAATTGCAATGCCCATTTGTGTATCACTGGACTGAGGTGATTTAATAAGACCTTGCACAGATTCATAGAAAGGCTTGGGTTGGAAGAGACCTTAAAGATCACCTAGTTCCAGCTCCCCTCTGTGGGCAGGGATGCCACATTTCAGGGATGCTTCTGCTGCCTTTTCTGCTTGCTGATATCATGACATAGAGCCTTTGAGCTAAAACTTCAGGATGATGGAATTTCTACTCTGAGATCACAAGTGAGGTTCCTGTGAATTCATCTTCTGATTAATGATTGTTATAGATGCTCTGTAAACCTCCTAAATACTTTATTTTTGAACCACACCAGAAATTAATACTAGTCAATACATTCTGCCAGTCTAAATTACTCTTACAGCATTACAGCTCATACTTGAACTGGGGTCATCTGAAGGCTAGTCAATAGAGAAACCAACCAATAAAGAATGCACTGGACAGAGGAACTTGGGGTAAATTTCATACCAAATTTGGAATCCAATGTCTGATACTTAGTCCTTATGTATATCTTGAAAAAGTCTCTTTGAAGTTATCAGAAGAAAATGTGGGAAGCATAGAATTCTTTACCTGTGGATATAATCCAATGGTGATTATATCTTCTGTTACAAACTTTGCTTTGCTGCTGGAAGAGTGTAGTGCACTAAGGGCTGCTTTTGCAAAGCTTGTTCTCATTGATAGGAAGGCTGGTGTCTGAGAAATTGGCACTGATCAATTTCTTTGCTTCTCTCTACTTGACTAAAAAAACACCTGATTGATTTTTCTCTGCTCTTCAATCTACCTGGTTTGTTTAAAATCTGGTTTTCTACTTGATGAAGGCACTGAATCAATTTTTCTTTGATGGGTAGGGAAGCTTTTTCGATCAGACATAAAACATAGTACAGGAAGTAAATAAAACACTCTCTGCTTAATTTTACTATAAGTATATCTACTGCCTCTTTGCTGCTCTGGTTTCTATTTCTGGTGTAGGGAAAGAAGCAGTTCTGATCGTATGAAGGAAGTGGGTGCCTAAGACTAAATAGAGAGGTGCTTACACAAATTAGGTCTTCTCTCTGAAGTTTGTCAGCTTTAATTAAAAGAGTACCTACCAGAAAGCACATGAGACATTTACTGAGCAAGAATTAATTTGGAGCATGGGTGACTACTAGCACATCAGAACACATTTCTTTAAACTCTACAGTTAATTTAGTCCAGGATGTTGTGACTGGTCAGAAGGCATCCACTGATGCCCTTGTGCCCAGATGAAAAATGTGCCAGACCTCTGAATGAGATGAGGGGATCTGTTTGAGAGTGTAACTGAGGAGATTTCAGTTTGTGGGGGGGAAACAAAATTTCTAACCCAGTTTTAGCACAGCTCAAATAGAAGAAGATCTCAAATACCTATCCTTGAATATGCCAAGCAGGAAACTTGCAAAAGGTCTTTGGCAGGAGAGAAAATATTTTAATATTTGATTTTTCTTTGCATTTTCTTTGTCCTGTCTTCTGGTTTCTTTTCGAGAAACCTTGTGGTAGGAAATTTCTGGGAGTTGCTTCTGAAATTGCAGGTAATTGCAGTGTACTTACTGCATGAGTCACAGTATAGAATGGCTTTCAGGATTTCAGTTAGGTTATATCTCTTTAAGCACGAGGTGATGCTTCAGTAAATATGTGGTGCTGTGGTACAAAGCACAGATGTTCTGTGTGTGCCCAAATCACTCCTGTATGTGTTCTGGTTTATGCATGAGAGGATAGCAAGAGCCTTTGAAGTCTGAGGGAAAGTCAGCAAAAGTGAAGAAATAAATGCCCTGCTTTGTTTCAAATGACACTAAAGGCCCTGTCATCCCCTGTGTCACTCTCCCCTCCTGCTGGGACAAAACCTGTTATGATACCAAAAAGGAGAAGTAGTGGTACCTATGCTTTTTTTGACCACTCCAGGTTTGAAATTTTAATATATTATTAAATTTTTTATTAAAAGCAAAATTAGCATTTTAAAATGCATTATTTTAAAGCAAAAACCATATTATTTACTGACAGTGCTGTGTAGGAGAAGTGGTAGCAATGCAGTCCCATGGCCTGTCTTCAACTCTTCAATGCTGTTATTATTTTATCCTTAATTTGCTGCCTTGCTTTTGTTTTCAGAAAAGTCACTTAACATTTAAGCACCTTATTGATTTAAGAGTTATGTGCATGCTGTTGTGTTAAAGTGGATATCTACAGCTTATCTGGAACCAAGATAAAGTTCAAAATTAAAAGTGGAGAAACTATTTTTAATTTTCAAACATTTCTACATGTGCAGGAACATATATAGTTTTAGTGTATATATAAGGTTCTGTAACTGTGGGTAATGTGTGTTATAAATTTTGTACCTGTGCTTCTTATGATTATAAGAAACTCTTCTTCTTTTCTTCATTTAACAGGTCCAAGTTAAACTTGTATCATACAAGGCCTTTAAATTGCATTGATGCCAGTTTTTCAGTCTTGTCTGTTGTGTATTTTGGCTTTTGAAACTGCATAATAGTTAGGTTAAATATTTTCTTAAATAATATTCTCAGCCAGAAAAAGTTCAGATATGTCCAAATCAAGATGGGTCTGTGGTAAAACATGTGGTCAGTGTGGTAAAAGTTTTAGATGGTGGGGGTGTGGAAATCTGTGTATTTTGTAAGGGGTCACTCCCTGGGAACTAGGGCTGTACAGGTCATTACATGGCTATTTCAAACTAATTTCCCTAAAAAGATAAAGAGTGTGAATAGAAATACCTTGAAAGTTCTCCAGAGTGCTTGTACAGCATTTTATTGAACCTGTTGTGCATTCTCTCGGTCTGTCTATTAATGTAAAATTCTTCCAACCAACTGGTTCTGTCGGTGAGAAGGGATTCTTTTTGTGTCTGTTGCTCATGATAGAGTCTGTTATTTTATTAAACAGTGAGTTGCAAGAAGTAGTGTGGAAAATTGATGACATTTATCTTATTATGGTAAATATAAAAAAGGCTTGGATGACTCCAATTTCAGTTGTTTCATCTCAGCATTTAAGAAAGAATCAAATAATGACTATAGAATTCAAAAACTCTTCTAAAATCCAGACTGTAGTCCATTTTACTAATGGATACCTTCAAAATATTCACACTTTCAATTTCTAATCTGGTACCTTCTTTCTTAATGTGCTTTATTATATAATTGCCATGGCTTGATAAGCAATGCTGGTTTCCTTTTTGTCTCCCGTTCTACTTTGTAAATCAATAACGTATCTGTTGTAGGGTTTTATGGTTTGCATGAATCAGATTTGGACAAAGTCTTTCAGCTGCCAACAACCACCTTCATAGGAGGAAATGAGAACAGTCTTTCTCTGCGAGAGATCATCAAACGCCTGGAGGTCAGTGGGACGTGTTTTCACGTGCGATTGCTTTCATTCAGGCCAAAGTGAACATTTCCAGGTGTCAGTCACAAAACCCCCTTATCATCTGCCCGTTATTAATAGAACACATCAAGGATCCCAGCAACACTAAAAATAACCTTTGTGCTATTTCTAGAGGTAGCAACCCCACTGGTGCTATTAGCTGGATGTTGGAAATACGTAGATTAAGGATGAGTTTAAAAGGTGTGAAAATGGTACAATATTAATGCCAACCTTCGTTCTGGAAAGAACTGATATTGTTTAAAAGGAACGTAGAGCCTTTAGAAACTTTTAAATGTTGTACCACAGATAAAACACCAGTACACAGCGTGCTCAGGACATTCAGGGGTTGCTTTCAGATTCCCAGCTCTAGTGAGACCTTTACTTGAGGAAAAATATGAAGGTTGGGTACCCAATTCATGAAAGCCCTGCTGTAGTTTATAAACAGTGATGGTCCTTGTTTTCCATCCCCTGTCTTTTTTCTAGAGTTTCATTATTTGACAGGTGGCATGGTTTATGCCATAGGAAGTCATCAAAGCTAAAATAAGTCAAAGAAAAATTAATTTGAAGGAATAAATATCATTAGAGGCACACTCCAAATAGCAAAGCAGCAATTAGGAATGGTATTGAATTTTTAGTCTGCCTAGTGAGTCATTGTTGGATATTCCCAGCTGCTTGACGTTTATGTTAGCTTAGCTGAGGCATGGTAAATTGTTAAACCACATTATCTTTGTTGTGCGTTTGAGCACTATATTTGGTTGGGGGTTTTTTGTTTGTTTTTGCACTTCTATCTTATCTGTGTAGCAATAATCCTTGAAATTGTGATGTGAAAATTAAAAAAATAATAATAATAAAAAAAAAACTTAATTGCAAAATCTGAAAGCCTTAAGGAGCTGATTTGCATTAAGGAGAGATAACCCTCTGCTTTCCTCTTCTCTAGAGCTTTGGATTTTTTTTTTTTTTTTTTAAATAGAGGTTAACATTCAACTCCATAAAGGCAAGTAGAGAGCACACACTATGTTGAGAGTTTTGTCTCTAACGCACATTAGGTCTTGCTTCTGCTGACTTGTGTTTTGCACATATTTTTTCTAATGAAATACTCATTTTAAGGTGAGAAAAAAAAAATCTAAAAAATTAACAAGGAGGTAAAATTTCTGCCGTGTCTTTGCATTTCTCTCTGTCCTTTTTTTTCTCTCAGCTGCTTGGAATTTTTTTTCACATTTTCAGGTTTCTGAAACTTGACAGTTATCAGATAATTTGTATTAGATTTCATAGCTGTCTTCTCACTGTCTTTATTTCTTGGTCTAAGGTGGCATTTAAAAAAGATGTGATAAAAGACACAAATTTGGATAAACTAATTGAAATCTTTGCTGGTGCATTTAAAAAAGAGTGTACTGTGCCTGTAAGAACAGCACTGAGTTAGGTGAAATGTGCAGGTCAGTGTCAGGCAGGTTTGTTGGCCTACTTTGAGTGTAGCACCTGGGGAGAATCTTCCAGCTTAAAAATTTTGAACTGTTAATTTGTACAAAACTAGATACAGTAAAACAATTTATTCATTTATAGGATTACTTTGGGGGAGATATTGTGGAAGAGGAAGACAGGAGAGTAACAAAGAATATAATTTTAAAAAAAATTAGTTTCTTTGTGGCCCACTAGCTCCTAAAGCTTCTCTGTTGGTGTTTTCACTTGCCAGCATACTTACTGCCAGCACGTTGGCCTGGAGTACATGTTCATCAACGATGTGGAGCAGTGCCAGTGGATCCGTCAGAAGTTTGAGACGCCGGGAGTTATGAAGTTCTCCAACGAGGATAAAAGGACTTTGCTGGCAAGGCTGGTGCGCTCCATGAGGTGAGGTGGGCTGGGCTGGGACACTGCTCTGGGGCTGCTGCCTGGAAGCTCTGGGGTCTGGGAGCTGCTGTCATAGGGGGGAACAGTCTCACTGAAATCTGGAGTAGAGGTGGGTGTGGTTAACTTGCTGCCATATCAAAGGGAATTGTGTGCTGTGGGGAATCTGTCAGGATCACTGTTGTGACTTAGTCTGTTATCTCAAGAGGCCTTTAGTGGCATGCCTGGCAATGGCACTAGGCAGGATTGAGGAGGTAAACTAGGAAAAAGCTGTTTCAACACACTACTAGTATATATTTGTGTTAAAAATTTGTAGCCTATTTCAGAAAATAAGTGTCAGAACAATGTTGATGTGTGATTTCATGTCCTGTTTCTTCCCGTTTTGTTTTGAGATGGGCCAAGATGTGTTGTGCTGTTGCATGACTTGGCAGCTGCAGTTTTAGTATGTACAATAAAAGAAAGCATATTTGGAAATAGCTTGTTGACTGCCTCCACTGTGGCTATCTGTGTGGAAATGCTGTCATCCCAGAGATCAAATTATCCTCTTAGCCCTGGAACAAGCTTCTCAGACACAAGATTTATTTCAGTCCCTACAATCTGCAACAGTGCGTACGTCCTTTGTTAAACACAAGAGTCAGGATTTGTAAAGGCACAATTTTTTGTTTAAGATTCTATATTCAAAACCTAAAAATGAAGTGCTTATTGGAGGTGTTAAGAGATTTTTGCCAGGTGTTTTTTTTTTGCCAGAGTTATAATGTCTCATTAAAAGTTTCATTTAAACAGAAGCTAAAATGATACTTAATGTTCAAGGAAATATTGAGTAAGTTTGTCTAACAGGCCCTCAGTACAAACCATCTCCATTTATCCTAAGACAGGAATTTGTGCTTTTATTCCTGCCTAAACTGTGGAAAGATCTGGGGTTTCTAGTGGCATGAAGGTGCCTAATATTCATCTTCTGCCAAATTAATTGTCTTCTGAAGGAGGAATAAAAATATTTTTACAAAAATTTCTATCCAGCCATCTTTTTATTTTATTGTTTGAAAAGAACCTAGGAAAAATGTCTGGTTTTATGGAAAACTGGTTGTTCTCTTGAGACTTGTGAATTGTAAAGCACGTTTTCATTGCTTTGCTCAAGACTGTTTTTAAATATGTTCATTACAAGAACTGCAGAGTTCATGTACTTGAAACTGAATTTTAAAGTTGGTTTTCTTATCCCTTGTGGTTTTCACTGATAGGTCATTGAACAGAGGGTAATTTTAAACTCCTCCTTATGTAAAATACTCATTGTGTGTTTCTGAGCTGTTTGGTAATGCTTTAGTAAACATGTTAGACTGTGATGTGGAGTCTGGTCTGGGCAGGGTCCCCTCTGAGAGCAACCAGCTTCCACCAGATGTTTTCCTCTCTGGGCACTGAATGCAGTGTGACTGCATTGGCACGTGGGGGACTGCAAGGTGGGGCTGAAATAGTGTAGCTCTGCACACATGGCAGCAGTTTGCCTCAAGTAATGAACTTGCTGCTTGTCCAGTGCTGG
This sequence comes from Catharus ustulatus, assembly GCF_009819885.2. Classification (NCBI taxonomy): domain Eukaryota; kingdom Metazoa; phylum Chordata; class Aves; order Passeriformes; family Turdidae; genus Catharus; species Catharus ustulatus. The sequence continues at coordinate 26,800,271 of NC_046228.1, read as the reverse complement.
CTTAACTTGCTGCTGCAAAGAGGAAGAAATCAGTGTGTGCTCTGCTTTCCTTCACCCTGTGGGACCTGCTGTTCACATGGCAGAGTACTTTCCCTTTATGTAAAATCTGGCATGACCCCACAGACTTCCCTGAGGAATTCTGGCACAATAGCTCAGTTAAGGGTCTGGCTTTGCTTAGATGGCTGGATTGTATGGTATTGATGGGTGTGCTAGGAGAGACTTTTGGCAGCAATTCATATCACTGCCTTTAGGACTTCAGTCTAAAGAGATAAATGTCAGGATTCTAAGCGAAGAATAAACTGAGTGTTAATGGATTATGGCAGTGTTATGAGGCGAGGCACTGCATAGATGATGTAACCAATACAGTTACTTTCACGAAGATGTATTTTCATTGCCTTTCCTATCTCTAAGCTTTACAATGTATAATCCTTTCAATGTTTGTTAAAAGGTACTTTTTAACCACTCACGTTGCCTCTGGCCTAAATGCATTAAAGAATGAAAGAGCTTAGAGCTGTCAGGGATTGACATCATTCTGCTGCTGAAGCTGAGGCAGGGATACCAGTGTCCTGCTTCTTGTCCCATTCCTGTGTTACATCACACAGGCTGAGAAACCTTGCTATTGAATGAGACCTGTGGAATTAGATGTGTTTTCCAGTCTGGGTTTTTTTTTACAAGTATTAGAAAATACAGATTCTCTGTAATATATTCTTCAGTTCATAGAAGATACTTTGCTGTCACTCTGCTTTCCCAGTGGTCAGAATTGTGTACATGAGAACAGAGTTTAACTTGAGAAGTGAATTTTGTCTGAGGTGGGGACTCTTAATTGTTTCAAAGTCCTAGTAAATAGTTTTCAGGTAGGGGAGAAAGAAGACTGAATTCTCTCCTGTGTTTCCTTCCTCGTATGTGACCTAATTCCAGAGGCATGTAACTTGTATTTACAGATGTTTTAAAACAGTTTAATGTAACTTTATTTGCTATAAGATGGTAAACAATAAGTGTTTGCTACATTACCTTAATACAAATAATTTCTCTTGGTTTTTGTTTTTTTTTCTTTTTGGCAAAGATTTGAAGACTTCCTTGCTCGCAAGTGGTCTTCTGAAAAGAGATTTGGTTTGGAAGGATGTGAAGTAATGATTCCTGCACTTAAGACCATCATTGATAAATCCAGTGAAATGGGAATTGAATATGTTATAATGGGAATGCCTCACAGGTAATGCCAATGGAAACACCCCAACAAATGGGCTTATTGTGTTGGGACAAGTTTTGGGTTGTAGAATTTTATTTAAAAAGTTGATATTAGAGAAGCTGAGGTAGGAAGAGTCAGTCATAACAAGTAATGGGAACACAAAACTGTAGCAAATGCCAGTCAGTAAGAGGCAACAGGCTTCAAAAGTAAATGGTAGAGAAACTCTCCTCGGTGTACTTTGAAGATGCAAACAAATGTGGCAGCAGCCATAGTTTCTCTGCCATTGCATAGAGTCTCTAGAACTGGGAAAGCTAGGTGAGGTAGCTTTGAATTTACTTTTGCAGTCTACCTTAACTAATTTATAATGTGATTATTTAAAGACTGCTAGATAGCTACAAAATTCACTTGGATAAAAAGGTGTTCCAAAATGTGAGAGGGAATGCACTTCAGGAACTTTGTAATGGGAAGAAGGGTTGAATCAAGGGTTTCAGGCTCAAAAGTTTGAAGAGAACATTTACAAATTTCTAACAGGATGGTTTGCAGATTTAAGTTTTATACTGTTGACTCTGTTAGTACCGTTTTTGAGATAACTATATTTGGAATTTTCTTAGGGGTCGGCTGAATGTATTGGCTAATGTAATCCGAAAAGAGCTGGAACAGATCTTCTGTCAGTTTGATCCCAAACTTGAAGCAGCTGATGAGGTAACATGCTTTTCCATTAGATCTGTATAGAGAGGTCAACATTCAAGATAATGTTTTTTTCATAGTAACCATGACCAAAACAACTGAAAACTATCAGTTGCAATGCCTCCTTTTCTAGTTTGAGGAACATGATTTGGTGAAATTTCTTAACAGATTTAAAAATTATATTAAACTTCAATCATGCAGAAGGTCTCTCAAGAGTGACTGTAGATAAATAAGTTCCATTTGATAGAGTTCATAACCTCTAGGCATCTCTTTTTAAGTGAATGAACAGAATATTAATATGCTGTAAGTATTTATCTAACATTTGATGACAACAGTAAGATAATAGAATAGGAACAGTGTCCCAGTTTTAAATTATGGTGTCAAACCCATAGTGCACACTGATGTTCAGGTAACCAGATGCATTTTTCAGGCTGAAGCACCAATTTTAAGCCTAGTGAATCAGATGAAGCAGGAATGACATTCCTGAACTGTGATTGCATCTTTCTTGTTAGGGATCTGGGGATGTAAAATACCACCTGGGAATGTACCATGAAAGGATCAACCGAAAAACAAACAAGAAAATCACTCTGTCTCTGATGGCTAACCCTTCTCACTTGGAAGCAGTTGATCCTGTTGTGCAAGGCAAAACAAAAGCTGAACAGTTTTATCGAGGAGATACAGCAGGGAAAAAGGTAAAGATTGTTTAATATAGTAACTTTTAATGGTAGTTTTTCATGGTATTTCCAATAAAAATAGTTCAACGGTAGTTTCATATTACAGGATCTTCCTCTTTTCCTCCTATGTGAAAGGGATTTATCACCTGTTAAACTAAGTGAGTTTTCTGACATGAGACCTCAATGGTAACTTCAGGAAGTAGGCTTAAAGATTCATTTCCTTTGCAAACTGAGAAAAGGCAGCAGAATTCTGAGAAATTTATGGTTTATTATAAAATTACTGTTTTATAAGCACTACAGAAATGAAATATGGAGCCAGGAAATCCTGCTGAGTAGCTCAAATTGCAGTTTTACTTTCTAATATATGTGTGGTTATGTGTGTACAATTCTCCCTCTTAGGTTATGTCCATATTATTACATGGGGATGCTGCCTTTGCAGGACAAGGAGTGGTTTATGAAACATTTCATCTTAGTGACCTCCCATCCTACACCACAAATGGCACTATTCATGTAGTGGTCAACAACCAGGTAACAAGTACAGCCTTTTCCAACCAACTTCTTTGCTGAATATTTGCCCATCTCTTTTTATTATTTGTTATTAGCTGGGTTCCTTCACCCCTCTGGTTATTAGAATGGTGGAGATGTTTCTGAAAATGATCCTTGTATCTAGCAACTCTTGAGTAGATATTTTATCACCTACGTGTATTCCGTTTAGTTTGTAATACTTAGTTAGATTAGGCTTGCTTTGGTTTTTAAGGGGGCAAAAAGAAGCTAGCTAGTCAAAATGAAAAGCTGATGCTGTTGCTGTGTGAATGGCTATTAAATGCAAACTTCAAAACAGAGTAGAGCCAGGTGCCCAGATTATTTTAATAGAAGTCTCGAATTTTTAGATTGGCTTCACCACAGACCCCCGTATGGCCCGTTCATCTCCGTATCCCACCGATGTCGCTCGTGTGGTCAATGCTCCCATTTTCCACGTGAATGCTGATGACCCTGAGGCAGTGATGTACGTGTGCAGCGTAGCTGCAGAGTGGCGAAACACTTTCAATAAGGATGTGGTCGTTGACTTGGTAAGTCTTGGTTTTCTTAACTTTTCATTTCATGCATCATGTACTACTCTTTATTTTTTTTTTTTTGCAGCTTAGAAGGTCCAGTCAAGAAACATTTGATTTTAAAAAATGTGCATTTTTAAAAGGTATTAATATAAAGTATTATAAATAAAAAGTGTTTAAAAAGAACAAGTAACTAACAGGTTCACAAGAAGCCATGAATGTTTTTTATGTGATAAATCTCTTAAAGTCGCTGTAAAACTATGAAATGGAAATATTCCATTTTACATTTTTCCTTATCAACAGAAGCAATCATTCCCTTTGTAGGTTTGTTACCGTAGGAGAGGGCACAATGAAATGGATGAGCCCATGTTCACCCAGCCTCTGATGTACAAGCAGATCCATAAGCAGGTGCCAGTGCTGAAGAAGTACGCTGACAAACTGATTGCAGATGGGACTGTGACACTGCAGGAGTTTGAGGTACATGCCAGCAGAGTTAGATGGAATCTAAGGAGTTGTAAGGAGAAAGGCCCAACTGTCACTATATGCTGCCTTGTAAACTTTCTTACTGTGATAAGTTGACAATTTGTGATTCAGTTTGGCTTGGATTTTCATGTAAAATACTATTGTTGTAACAAAAGGGCTGGAAGTGCTCTGAAGTAATTAATATATATTGCATGTAAGAAATAGCTTCAGTTCTGAGGGAGAAGGTGATTAAATGAGAACATTGGAAAATAGAGGCATTTGTCAGCTGTTCTTCATCTCTAGAACTTTGTTTCAGCAGCAAGACAGTATTTAATGCTCCTGTTGATAGCTTCATACTGAGACCCTTGGCAGGCTTGTGTCCAGCAATGATGAAATAGAATCAATTTAATATTTTTGTTTTCTTGCATGAATTCATCCAAGTTCAGAGATCATTTGAAGTATTCCAGAAAAATGAAGTGTAGGGCTCCAATGCTTGCAGCTTCAGCTCTTGTACACTCCTCTGTAACACCTGTCTAATGAACTAAATTATTTATTTAGAGTAATGTAGAGCATGTTTCTAGAAGGCAGTTTGATCCTAGATAAAATAAATTTTATTTATTTGCATTATTGTAAATACATTTTCTCATGGAGTTAAATAGCTGGTTTTATCGTGCTGAATGAGAGGTGTCATCTGTAAGATATGAGGGTGTTATGTTTATCCATTTTAAAACCTTTTTGTTCTACAGGAGGAAATTGCAAAGTATGATAGAATATGTGAAGAAGCATATACTAGATCTAAGGATAAGAAGATCCTTCATATCAAGCACTGGCTGGATTCACCTTGGCCTGGTAAGGAGTATCCTTTCACTTATTCTAGTGTTACCCAAATGTGCTTTTATTTTGAGCCCAAAATCTAGGATTTAAAGATTTTATCAGACAGTATTCCTTTAAAATGGAATGTGTGACCTTTGATTTGCACCTGTTAATAGTAAATATAGCATTCTGCCAGTTCAACATGAAATAAATGCTTTTGTTAAAAAATGTGCAAAGTAAGCTGTGACTTTGAAAAAGCCGTTTTCCAGTTTAGCAGAGAAATGGTTTTCCTTTACTGTTAACTGCCTAGGCTGTCAGGAAGAAGGAGTATGTCTCATGTTATTTATTCATTTATTTATTTTTATTTGAGGGATTGAGGTGCCATATACCTTTTATTGGCTGCCTCTGCCCACACAGTTGGACTTCACAGGGAGTGAAAGCTCAAACAAAATAGAGCATTGTGTGCCTGTAAGATCAGCTTCTGTTGTCCTGCAGACAATCAAAATTGTTTCTAGCAAAAGGGGAAGAGCTAGGCTTAGTCTGCTGCTTGAGTTGTTGAATAAATTGTGGGTAATATACATATCTCCTAAACAGTCCTTGGACATCTCACCAAATGTTTTCCTTCCAGGCTTCTTTAACGCCGATGGAGAACCCAAGAGCATGTCTTGTCCTCCGACAGGCATTTCGGAAGAGATGCTGACTCACATTGGCAATGTTGCTAGTTCAGTGCCAGTCAAAGACTTCAAAATACATTCAGGTCAGCTGAAGGCTTTGTGTCTTGTTCCACTTCTGTATTTCTGCATAGAAGTTACTCTTGGACCATTTCTCAAAGAGGAAAATGCCTGTGACTTTTTTCATTTTGACTCTTCCACTCTGTGGGTGAGGAGAATGTGACATTTAAGTCCCTGCTGCTTGTTCTCAGCATAATATTCTTTCTGTATCACACCACTTCTGTTTCATATCTCATTAAAATAGATTTTCCTCTGAGAAAGGTAAAAGTCTCTCTGCAACCTGAAGTTAATAACTCCTTTCATTCTTTGAGTCCTTGCATTTTTTTTCAAGAAGTCTTAGCTTTTGTTCTGAAAAATATTCAGTCCTCCCTTTGGCATCTATTACAGTAAGTGCTGTCTCACTGGGGTGCCCCAACACTGTGTCAAAGTTCTGAGATAGTTTTATTTCCTTGGCAGGTTGAAATCTAGCAACTATTGGGAACAATAACCCGCTCATTCCATGGGAAAACATGGAGACCCTGTGTTTAGGGATCTTTATTCTTTGGTTGACTTGTAGGGTACATACTAAGGATAAGGAATAAAAAGCTTTTTTCTCTTTAAAATCTCCGAAGAGAGAAAGCTAATCCTCTGTAGAGTCATCCATCAAGGAATAAAGTTTGTCTTCTGTAAATATTCTATGTGTTTGTGTTCTTTTGGGAAATGAAGCACAAGTAATGATGGTAGGGCATTCCCAGTTATTAATTGCAGGCTTGTTGAGCAGATACAATTAATGAATAAATTTAACTCTTCTACACATTTGTGCACTTTGTTGTGACACTGATAAATTAAAAATTATAGTTTCTCAATGAAATTTAGTATTAGACATTCTAATTAAAAAGGCAAATTGGTCTCTTGTTAGTAAGTTGATTAACCATTGACACTAGAGAACACTTGCCAGTATATAAGGTAGATTTATGGTTCAAAACAATTATAGTATGCTAGATTCTTTTATGCAGTTTAAAAAGCTGTGAGAGAGAATTTGTAGAGAAATAGAAATTTGAAGTACTTTGTCCTTTCCCTATAATGAAACCGTTTAATATAGTCTTGCAACAAACAGTGGGAAGATAATTTTTTAGAATATACTAAACAATTGTTAAAGGGAAAATTTTCAAGTGGTTTTTTATTTTACTTAAAATGAGGCAATTTCAGTGAGAGTTTTATGTGGAAAGAAAATGAGGTGCTATTCTGTAAAACTGTAGAATGTATAAGGAAAGGGATATATGGGAAAGTAAGATAGGGGACAGCTTACCAAAATCATCAGTGTGAAGGTAGGATGCTGTCAATTGACAGTGAATACAGGTGGCCTCAAAGCTGGAAACACCTGGGTGCAGCTGTAAAGTTTTGTTCCCACTGAAAGTTACAGTGTTGTAACTTGTGGTTTAGCTCATGAGGTTATAAAATCTTTACTGAAAAATCAGCTGTTGGTTACTGACTGAAAATCCATTGGCAGCTGCTATGCTTTTTCTATTTATATGATATTCATAGTACGATCAATCCTGTTTCACTGTATAACATCTCCAAAGTGCAGTAAGACAAATGCCAAGAGAAAATGAGAAAAGGAAGGAAGACAAAAACTCAGAAACCAAATTGCTATTTTCAGTCTCTTATAAAACAGTACTTGGCGTTAGAGATGTGAAAATGAATCTTGGGGGAGAAGAATTTCACTATGAGTCTTTTAAATTGTACTTAGTACTTTCTGACACAGTCAACCGTACTTTCTCCTTCGAAAATAAGGTATGAACATTGCACAAATGTTTGCTTGGGAAGCAAGTTGTTTTATTTTGCCTTCAGTCCTAGAAAAAGAGTTTGTGGACCTGATTTGGTATCTGTGTTTAGCGTCACCAATGAGGAAGGTGAATGTAATGTGAACAGGGAATTTCTCTGAAACAGATCCATTCATTTCTGATCTTTATTCTGATGTAGGACTGTCTCGGATTTTGAAAGCTCGCTCAGAAATGACCGAGAACAGGCTTGTTGACTGGGCCTTAGCAGAATACATGGCTTTTGGCTCTGTTCTCAAGGAAGGAATCCATGTCCGACTGAGTGGGCAGGATGTGGAGAGAGGTACTTTCAGGTCAGTACTGAGATAACTGCTAAATGTTGTTAAAACTGTTTAAGTCCCACACTTAAAGACACAATTTGGCATTTGTTTAAAAAATATGGTCTGCAGGGAAGGGGAAGTTGGGGCTCTTTCTTCAGCATTAATCTGAATATTAGAGGTTTTAAATCTTTTAAATACCATTCCAGTGGTGGCTACTTGGAACTTGTGTACCCTGTGATCAAACATGTTGCCAGTTGGTGAGGTTTTAAAGTGAAATAAGGTCTTTTGTACTGACACTTTTAATGCCCATGGGGCATGTATGAAGGCAGGATCTCATCACTTTGTAAAATATATACAGTTTGCTGCCTTAACTGATTCTCTGTAGAGTAAAATGTTAATGATGTATTTGATTGAAACCTTGGATGTGCTGCCAGTTCCTGGGGTGAATGCTACACTGTGCTTCATTGTGGATGAAGAAGAGAGAAATAAATTTTGGTGTCTGTCTGTTCTGTTCTGGCTAGAATTTGGGAAGAACTGAATATACCGTGTTGTCCTAATAAAACAACACAACTGAGTGCTTTCATTATTTTGGAGCTGCTAAAGAGATGTCTAGAAAATAGTTCTTCATTCAGTATTCCATATGCTGGCTTCTTTTCTTCCTGTTTCAGTCCTCACCACTGTCAATAGATAGAAGCTAGATAAAGCTGCAGACAGAAGCACCAGACCCCTTCTCCTCTTGGAGACAAACTCTTGAGGATGGAGGGAAGGGGGGACAGCTTCGATTCTGTACTGATTTGATGTCAGTGAATCTGAAAATTTCACACGTGCAGATTGTATGTCGGTATATTTCTGGCTGGCCATTTATGCTCATCTTAGTCACCTTTTGCTAGGGAAACACAAAACTTTGTGCTCAAGAAGCTTAACACCAATCTAGGTCTTCTGTCATTGGCTTAAGGACAAAATCAAAATTACAGTGACAGAAATTATTTCTGCCAAACAGCTGCCTGGTGTATGAATTTCTCCCTTTCTTTCCTCTTCCCTCCCTGTGCTGCTCTTCAAAGGTTCAGTCTTTTTTCTGGCTTTACATTTTTGAGTTTTAGATAATTTTCAGGGCTTTTTTGCTGGCATTCATTTTAGCAAAGTGAAGTGCAAACAGATTCTGACTTCAGTGTTGGCAGCTCTACAACACACAGTATTGTTACCAGTACAATAACTGGTTGTAAAGCTGGACATATTGCTGTGATTCACTCAGTCTGCTCAGAGACTTAATGGATTGCAGTAATTACTTCAGTCATCTCTGTTTTGGTAGTATTCCTTGGTGCCTCATTCTAATGCTGATTAATGGTGTTCCAGAGAACTGTAAATGGTGCATGTGAGTGGAAATAGCAGGAAAAAGGATACAACTCCTTCAAGTTTCAGTGCTGAAATTAGATTAGGTTTCATTTTTTTTCATTAAAACCAAACAACAATTGTTTCAAGGAAAATATTAGAATTTGTGAGGAAGGCAGAATGAAATGATTATAATAAAAATTTTGTTCTTCTGAATTTCTTTAATAATTCTGTTTTATAGCAACTACTTCACCATCCTTTTCTCTTTCTTCACAATTCTACTAGCAATGAGGTATTTTCAGTTTCTGTGAGTGCTTGAGCAGCATGGATAGTCAGTGAAAGTCCTTACAGTGCAGCAATTGTATTTAGACATGTGATTGTCTTTCCCATGGTTTCAACCAGACCAGGGTGTTGTGTGTAGCAGAGATAACCATCATGCTTTCTTGCTTTCCAGAATGCAACTTTGATGCTTTGGTTTTGAAAATAGCTCTGTTAATGCCCCAAATGCTTCTTGGCTAGTAAATCTCGCTCAACAACTCTTTGCAGCCATCGTCACCATGTGCTTCATGATCAAGAGGTTGACAAGAGAACTTGTGTTCCCATGAATCACCTCTGGGAGCAGCAGGCTCCCTACACCGTGTGCAACAGCTCCCTCTCTGAGTACGGGGTCTTAGGTAAGTCTCAATCTGCCTGGGGCTTGGCAGGCTGCTAGACAAGAGGCAGATCTCAGCAAGGAAAAGAATGTGGGGAAAAAAAAGCTGTAAAATGATCATATATGGACAGGTGTCAGAGATCTTCCTCCAGGTTCTGGTATCCCTTCAACAAGCATCCCCACATTTTACAATTTTGGGATTCAGGTAAAAGCATCCATCTGCTATTGTTATCTTGGCAGTGCTGGAATGTGCACTTGATACTTTTTTAAAAGGGAAGGAACTGACAAGAAAACCAGAGACGTATTGTCATAGAGATATAAAAAAATCCATCCTGGCCTTATATGAACTGCTATTCTCAATGTACTATTTCAAGAAAACAAATTCTTTTTAGTGATAACATTAATCATAGTGAATTATTTTACCTTCAGCCACAGAGAATGGATAACCTTACTCTGACATGATGAGGGTGGCAAGAGGAATGTGGAGCATGAAACAAATACATCTAATAATTTATCAAAAGTGTTACTGATTCTATGGATAATAAAATATCATGTGAAGGAAAAACTTGAAATGTTGTAGTAGATAAAGGTGGTAGTTGATAGCTGCTTGCTTCAAAGTTCCAGAAATACTTGGTTACTTAGTCATTTTTACAATGCTACATATTACTTATTGCTAATATTAAAATTAAAGTAGTATAAAATTGTACAGTTGAAGCATGGGCTGAAGACCAGATTTTTAGGTACTTTGGTTAGCTCTGTGTCAGAATTGGTGTGAACAGAATCACAGTTTTTGTATCGCTGACATGTAAAGGTAAAATCTAAATAGGAGAGTGTGAGCAAGGATGTGTATAAACAGGAGACAAATAATTGACATAGATAAAAATCAAGAATTTAATTTCAGAGAATGATTGTTTCCAATTTCCTGTTGTTTCTCACAGTGTGTTCTGGGATTTCTTAATTTGAGACTGTTTACAGTGTTGCTGCAAAACTTGTGGATAAGTGGATCATAGGTTTCTGGATTTGGCTTTATAACATTTCAAAAGAAGTGGCAAGTATCTGGATATGGTTGAAATCTGATTTTATTTAAAAAATAACACCTCAATAGGAAGCCTAGTGTTGATATGGTGTGAAGGCAATTCTAACTGTCACAATTCCATTCTTTAAAAAACAAACCAAGTGGGCTCTCTTTCTTTCTCTTTCTTGATCTCATCCTGCTCACTATTGCCCTTCCACCTCACCCAACAAAAGACAGGTGAAAGTTGATTTAATAAAATTCATTGAATACAAGCAATAGGGTAAAATAGGGTTTTGTTTGTATGCTGAAAACAAGAATATAATTTCTGTGCACTTGTGCTTCAGCAGATGGAATGACAGGTTCTTCAAAACTAATAATATTGATACTTTTAATTTTCAAGGACTTTAAATCCATTATGTCCGAGATGTTTTCTAATTTTAAAGGAGATTAAATTGATACAAATAGTTAAGTGATGTGGCTTTTGTTTGTTTACTGGATTGGGTTTTTTTTAAACTAAAAATGCCATGTTCTGTGTTGAAATGATTTTATAATGAAGTTTTCCCTCTCTTAATGGCTTTTATATATTGACCTTTTCCAACATGTGTACTCTAGTCTATTGCCTCCATAGACAGACAGTTTTGGGATAAGCAGCAGTGTGAGAACATGTCTTTTCTAATTAAGGCTCTGAGTCAAAAAAGAGCTATCAGAATTGATATTTATTTGGCTGGTAACATCACTGGGTCTCCTTTTAAATACATGAAAGAATAAGTGAAGGTTTGCACTTCATGGAGTTGGTTGTTCAGGAGAACCAAAACCCCTGAACACTTTATTTTCTCCAGCTGCTGTTTCTACTATCTAATTCTGTTAAAAGAAGCAGTTTAGAATTAGCACACTGAAGTGTTTGGTGGCTGTAGGGAGAGTTGTGAGATAATATAAAGGGGAAATAATGGTGAAAGAGTGTTAGGAATTTATTCTATGACTGTATTAACATGCAGCATCTCAGAATAATTTTGTAAATTCCCTTAGTTTCTGTGAAGGAGAGCTAAGTAAAAATGGATTAAACAGCCCAGCATGAAGCAACTACATATTATTTCCTCAGCAGGTACATAAGCCAAGAGCTGGTATCTGTTCAGAGCTGTGAGCTTTGCACCAAGTTAGGAATATCTGGGGAGCCATTGCTATATTAAAATGATACTCTGGCAAGATTGATTTCACTTAGAAAGAAAACAAAGGCCAAAGGCAGTCGTTCAACTGTAGTTCAGACAACTGCTTATGTTTTATCTACAGAAGCTCTGGAGTGGCTGTAACCTGGGCATTAAATCAGAGTACTTAACAATCTCCGATTATTTAGAGTATTTAACAACCTCTGATAATTTTGTTTGACATCATATGTCTAGTATTTTTAGTTATACACAGATAATTATAATTTAGTTGTGCATCTATTTGCCTTACCGTAATTTTCCCCTTGTACTGAAACTGAATATCTGGAAGTATAAGTGATGACCATGAGAAGTTATTTAAGAAGAAGATGTTTGTCTCAACTTATTTGCTGATTAGGATAGAGGAGAAAAACAAAAGTAACTTACAGATGCTCTATTCTACTTCTTCAGTGTTTTTTAAAAACTTTAAAAACTTGAAAGGATTTCCTGTCTTTCTTTATGGCACTCAGAATGACTTGTGTAGTGTTGAGTCTCTGTCCCAGAGGTGAGGTTCTTTGTCCTATTCAATACTGCTTTTGAGAGATCTTGTGCTCAGGATATGTCAAGGAATAACAGGCAAGATAGGCTTGGAACTAGTGTGTAGTTCAGGAAATTCCTGAACCACGAGACTTGGAGTATAGTTTTTCAAGGGAAAAAGTCAAGTTTAAAGCAAAAGATGAAAGGAAGAAGACAGGTATTAATGTAAAATTACTTTTTTGTGATACACACCTAGGATGAAATGTGTAGTATTGCTGCTCAGTCAGAAAAATGCATTTTTAATATTGGGGGTAGCAAATGCAAATATGCAAATACCTGCCAGAAATTGTATTAGGAACTAGGACAGACTGTAGTAATCAATGGCATCTGCACGGAGTTCTGAGAATGCATGTCTTCCTGTTTAATAGTCAGCCTCCAGATGGGTATTAACTTCACTTTGTCATGAGCTGTTTTTGGGTTTGTGAAAGGATGCATATCTCTCTGTAGTCCCTGTGCTTAGAATTTCTGTTAAAGATAGCACAAATCTGTCTTTGAACCTTTCTTCATTCTGACATAAAACCCTTGTACTGATAAGGCCTTTTAACCATTAGTTAACATTCATGCCCTAACTCACTTTAAAATCATACTAAATTAAGTTATGGCTGTAGCCTTACTTACATTAATTGAAAGCCAGCTATTCTTATGGCAGTCATGAAAATGTTGTGGGGAAATGCTGTGTAAGCTGCCACTTTGCTTGACAACACTTCTTTCTGTGCCAGAGTGACAGAAGAACAGTGAGGGAGCACAGCAGGCGCTGGACTAATAGAAACAGGCATTTCTGCTGGGTCTGTCATCTAGGGACCATAATGAACTCCAGCAATTCAAACATTAGTTTTGCAGCCTTAATCAAGTGCTGTGTATTTTTCTTTCCTCTGTCTCCTCAGTGTAGAAGTTTACCAAACTGCTGTGCTGGTTCCTCGTTCCCTGTGCCCTGGTGTGCTCTGAGCCCTGAGCAGCTCTCTGCTGTTTGGAGTTGCCTGGTTGATCTCCAACACCCTTTGGGTGTGCAGATTCCTTACCTGACATTCTTTGAAAGCTGTCCTGCTGCCTGGTTGCCTTGGATTTCCTGACAGCTTCAACCTCTTTTCTGTTTCTAGCTGTGTAAGAGTTAATCCTTTAAACCCACAAAATTTGCACAGGATTTTAAAGGAATGTTCAGTTCTTCTGCAGATGCAAAACAAGGTCTCTACTGTAGTTTTGTTGTTGTTGTTTTAATTCTCTTTTTTGGTCTGAGGTTGAGCTCTCGTGAGAGACCTGTGAAGGAACCTGCTCCCCTGGAGTTCATGTCCCATCTCTAGAATGGTGGAGACTTTCTAGTTCAGGTCACCTTCCCTGACCTTGGCTCTGGTGCCCCAGCAATTCCCTTTCAAGACGATACCTCACCCTCTCCTGGGCTGTTTACATTGCATCTGTCTGGATCTCTCTCCACCACCACTTTTTTTTTATTACTATGTAGCAGTTCAGATCTTGTTCTTTAAGCAATTTTCTCCCCATGAAGGAGGTAGTAGTAGTAGCAATAATTCTTAACAGACTCCTTAGTCTGTCAAGAGTTAAAGCTATTCCACTACTACAATCATAATTGGAATAGTTTTAATTTAGTAACTCTCATTGCCATTTCCCTGGTGGAAAATTGAGTTCTGGTATACCAAAGATGCGTATACCACAGACACATGTGCCATGAAATAGTAGTCTCAGCAACATTATTCTCAAAATAATAATCAGAATGTATTGATTACATTTAGATATATTTTCCTGAACATTTTTATAGCTGTCAGCTTGCAAATGGTATCTGTGTTAAGATCACAGTTTTCAATGCAGCTTCACCTAGAACATTGTTACCCTGTAGAGATAAGTGTGAAGTTGTCAACAAGATAGGAAATGAGAAATTATTCTCCTTTTGCCATGTGAATTTTATGGGTGATCTTTTGTATATAAAGTAGAATTATGTGTGTGCTGTGACCAAATTTTACATATACATCTATACTCTTTGAAAAGCACTGTTTGATTATTGATAACTGAGTGGTCAAGACCTTAGTTTGTGCTTCTCTAAAAGCCAGATTACCCCACCCTTACAGAGAGCAGCATATGCACAAATAAGTCGTGAACATATTGCATATTTTCTCAACCATGTCACCCAATCAGTAGAAATGGTCTCTTAATGCTTGTGTAAAATTAGAATGGGATTCAAGCCTATCTAGGGAAATCTATTTTTCAGATACCTTTGGGAATATGATTGAAGGAGTTGTGTAAATTTTTCTGCTGTTTTCATTGTGTTAAGAACAATAGAATGACACAAATGAGGAGGCCAGAGGTGGAAGAAAGGCTGAAGGAAAGGCTGTTCAGGCAGTCAGGCCAAAGGCAAGGCCAGCAAAAGTCATTGTCTCTGGTAATGACCTGTCATGGGGACTTACAGATGAAGGGCTGTCTGTCTGGCTTTACAGTCTTCTTTTGGCCTCTAATGTATCACTTGCCTTTTGATGGGAGCATCTGCTGGAGTCATGGATGGACTGCTCAGAGATCAGTAGTCCAAAAGCCAAGTGACTCAAAGATTTTGTGCCATGGGGATGGTAAGCAAAAAACGGGGTTGGAATTACCAAGGAGTAGACTGTGAAGGCACCAGAAGTTAGTTGATCTGCTGGGGTAAGCTTCAATGAGAGTGTTCCCATATTGTATTTGAAACCAGATCATTATATTTTGTGTAGAGCTTCAACATGAAATGTATCAATTAAATATTTATTCTCTGTGGGTAGAATCAGTTTTGCCTCCATCAGAACCTCTATACCCAGAGCACTGCTATATAGCTCTGCTTTTTACTAAGAGCTTTAACCTTTTTGGTTATAATCACTCCAAACTATAGGTGGAGAATCTGAGTATAGATATTCATTCAGAACTCCAGGCTTTGTTGTATCAAAAGATCAAAGGAAAATATGAACAGAGATGAAATACTTTAACACTGAAGCAGATACCTAAGGGGTCCTTAGCCCTGCCTAAGAAAAGACTGTTTATCCAAATCCCAGATGTGTTTGCCATGCAGCTGTTATGTTCAACTTTTTTTGAATATCTGAGGACTAGGATCATGTCTATAGACTGAAAATTGATGTCACTAGTAATTTTCTTCATCATCTGCATATGAGAGGGGAAAAGAAAGATGATGTTATGTAGGGCTGCAGAAATATTAAAATTAATAAATAACTCTTGAACTGGGTTGTAAGTGCATTTTTGCAGGATAAGATAGTAGTGAGCTCTTAAGGAAACATTAAACTAAAGTTGGAGTGGATGGAGGGGATTTAGTTTGTTTAAAAACTCCTATTATATTGAAGTGTTTGAGAAAAGTGTGAAGGATTGAAGTCAAGCTTGGAAATGGTACTGTTGAAAACTGCATCATGTATAATGGGGCTCCAAAAATCCAGTTCATGCTCTAATTTGGGGTTAGTTTTATTTTTAATTTTTTAATGAGGAATGAACAGAATTTTCAGGAAATTTTTTTATTTTCTAATTCCTCTATTTGTTTTCTTGTCAGGTTTTGAACTTGGCTTTGCTATGGCGAGTCCCAATGCCCTGGTGTGCTGGGAAGCCCAGTTTGGGGACTTTCACAACACAGCTCAGTGTATAATAGACCAGTTCATCAGCTCTGGCCAGGCCAAGTGGGTTCGGCACAACGGGATTGTCCTGCTCCTGCCCCATGGGATGGAAGGAATGGTGAGTGCTGCTGCCTGCCACGTGCAGGAGGGGACTGCTGCCACCAGTGCCTTCTCTGCAGCTGGACAAGCTGCTTGGTGGCACTGCAGATCCCCAGAGGTGGCTTGGGAATCCAGTGGTGATAGGAACCCAAGGGAGGAAGGTACTGTGGGACTGCCTCAGTGTTACAGAGAAGAATGTAGGTAGATCGACTGGTGAAAACCAAAAAACCCTGAGAAATATTTCTGAGCTCTTAGCTTTGTGTCCTTCTTAGTGGCATGTATCACTTCCCCCCATTTTTCCCTTTTATTTTTCTTTTCTGTTTTGGTATCTTTCACTAAAACACTGCCTTCTTTCCCTAGCAAGCTGCATTCTCAGTGTACAATAAGAAATCATGTCTAAGAGTGCTTACTTAGTTTTATTTTGCATAAAGTATGTATGTATAAACTCTGCACTAAATTCTCTTGCCATGAAATGGTATAAACAACTGTAAAACTTCTCAAAAATCATTGACCTTGGTTAATTTTGATATAATAAGAAATCTCCCTCATTCTGGAAAGGAAAATGTTTCTACTAGCTGTTGACTGTCTTTTCTTTGGTGGAGGAACTAGACAATGTCTTAGAGGGAAAGGGTGTGGCCACACCCTATGTGTGAAGTTACATGAAGTTCATATCAGCAGTGGAATTGTTCTTCAAATATTTTAAATTATTTTAAAGGTTGTATGACTGTCTTGTCAGTTAAGGTTAATTTTTTCCTTTTCAAATACATTAGCCTTCATGAATTGTTGCATGTATGTTTCTAGTTTTCTATTTAAAAGAGCCTAGTATGTGCCACAGTGGCAATCTCCATCTGTATAAATGCCTTAGACCTTTTCACCACAAACTGTGTCATTTCTATTCTCACAAACAATTTAGTTTATTTCCATTCAATTATGATCCTGTCCTGATACACTGGGGTGCATTCATATCTTATGAATGGCTTTCCACATCCATTGTGCTTAAAGAATAAAGGGTCTGATGCTGTTCACAAGGGTTTTGATAAATTAATTTTTTTGACTGTATCCTGAGGGGACAGCCTGAATGAGCCCTCAGCAGGAGGTGTGGTCCTCTGCAGGGAAGCACTCAGCTTAAGGGGCTGGTTCTCTGCTACTTACAAGACATTTAATCTTTCTTTTCCCATAGCCACTTGGGAGTGAAGATTTGCACAGGTCTTCTAAAACATGCTTATTTTGCTACCAGTGTCAGCTTATTTTGGAATATTTAAGAATCCCACCAGGCTGTTAAAATCTTTTATCCTCCCAGAGGACCTTTTCATTACAGGAGAACTGTTCTTTCTATAACTACAGTGTTTGGGACAAGATGATTTGGGGAAGGATTCTTAATGGGATATGGATCCCTTCACCTCTAGGTCATGCATTCACAGGCAAGTTGGCTGTGATTGAAAGACTCTGCAGCCTAATGGCTCCTTGGAGACTCATCTGAAAACAGCTAATGGATTCAGTATAGTCTCACTGGATAGGTGGTCACAGTAGAAATAAACCCTACCCCGTCCCACGCAGCAGTTGCTGGCAGTCTGATTGGTGGTGTCAGCACAGAAACCGAAGATGGATGTGAACATTGAGGCTCTGGACTGAAGTTGTTGCTGGGTCAGTATGTGAGTGATGGGGAAGCCTCATCTGCCTCTCCTGTAATTGTTTGCTGGTAACATCTCTGTTCCCAGTGTACTGACTGCAATGTGCTTGTGAAGCACTGGGTTTGTGCTGTGTATGCCATGCTTAGTGCAGGATTTGATTTTCTGCAAACAGATGTGAACAGCAGAGGTGCTACAATAAACTGGGCTGTTACGGTGCACCACACTTTTTGTGCAGCTTTGCTCCTTGCACTCAAGTCCTTACCAGTCTGCGACCAGATTATTTAGCACCTCAAAAGTGGAGGCAGAATTCAAAGGAGCAATGATACAAGGCACAGCTGCAGGCTGTTTGTGTTACACCTTTGTTGCCAACAGAATTGAATTCCCTTAGTGCATGAAGCAGACTGAATCATGGAGTCATAGAATGGTTTTTGTTGGAAAGGACTGTACAGACCATCTAGTTCAAACCCACCCACCATAGCAGGGAGCCTTTCACCAGGGACTGCTCAAAGCCCCATTCAGGGTGACCTTGAACACTTCCAGGGACGGGGCATCTACAGCTGCTCTGAAAAACCTGTGCCAGTGCCTCACCATCCTCACAGCAAAGATTTTCTTCCTTGTATTAAATCTATACTTGCTCTCTTGAAGCCTAAAGCCATTCCCACTTGTCCTGTTGCTACTTGACCTTGTAAAAAGTCACTCTCCACCTTTCTTGCAGGTCCCCTTTAGGTACTGGAAGATGCTGTAAAATATTTCCCTGGAAACATCTCTTCCCCAGGCTGAACCATTCTGACTCTCTCAGCCTTTCTTCATAGGAGAGGTGCTCTCATCATCTCTGTGTCCCTCCTATGGATCTGGAATTCTGCATTTGGAATTAGGAAGGGTGATGTGTTCAATCAAGGTGGACTACTAGTTGTCAGAATAATGACTGATTTTGGACCTCATGTATTAAGAGATAGCCATATAAAGAAAAAATCTCTTTATGAACATTATTAGCTTAGGAGACATGGAGGGAGTTTAGAGGTGTAGTATTTTGTCTTAGAGGTGTCCTTCCTAAGGGTACCTGTCACTTGAATCAGCCAAGGCTGTCATACAAACATCATAAAGTCACCCCAAGACAAATAGCAATATGTAATAAAGCACATTGCATTCTCACTCTCCTTACAGCTTTCTCTGATCCTTTATAAACAGGGACATGAAAAAGAAAACTAACAGATTCTGCTACATTCCTTACTCCTGATAATTTCTGTGGCCAGCATGCATGTTTTGCTAATGTAAAATGGAGCTAACAGCATCTGTGCAATTCAAGTAATTGCAGTGGGTACTGCTAGTGAGACAGTGGATGGGAGTGTTCAGTAATGACAGAGCATAAAATATCTCCCAAGGAGGCAGAAATTAATCGTAGGTTAGTCTGGCAGATAATGTGTGTATGTATTTTGATCCATTTTAGCTAAAGCATTCATCTAGGTATTTGGTCCTGTACTGAACAGTGAACAATAGTAGGAGAGATCCTGTGCCTACTTTTGTTGCTAATACAGCAAAAGTAGTCAGCAGTTAACTTTGTGTTTGCTCCTGCTCAGCATACATGAAGTGTGAGTCACTGCAGTACTCTGAGGCATCCAGTGTTTCTCTTCCTGGTATTCCTTGTGCTCCTGTTTGCTCTGCATTAGCAAGGTCGTCACTGTGCCCACATGGACCCACTGTCTTTACACTGGTATTCATACTGAGGGTAAAAATCACTTGCAGCTGGTAGAAACATTGGAAATACATGTTAAACCAAATCTCCTGTGAAAACAGATGAGGAATTCCAGTCCTGTGGTGTGTCCTCTCTCCCACTGCTGCTGTTGATGGCTTTGACTGGGGGGCAGGCGAGTAGCTGGTGCAGAGGGGACAGGAGGTACTTACTCATGCAGTGAGTGAGCTAGACTAATGTCTAGCTGCTCATTTGGCTCTTTAACATTGTTTTAAATGATACCTTTACCAGGGTCCAGAGCATTCATCAGCCAGGCCTGAGAGGTTTCTGCAGATGAGCAATGATGATTCTGATGCCTATCCAGTAAGTAGTTTTGTCCTTTTCTTGCTTTTCGCATCCCAGACAATTTTTGTTAGTAGCATCCTTTTAGCTAGGTATAGCAGGTTAGGATTTAGCTGCAAGTATTGGTGTAACATTAGCTTGATCCCAGTAAAAGTAATGGAATTATGCAGCATTGCTGCTCACTGCAAAGCTGAGGTCACATACAATTAATCTCTGGCAGCATGATCTTTTTATGGCTGTTCCTCAGGGCCAGTGATCCCGCATGTTTATATTGCTGTGTGTACCACAAATAGGCATCTCTAGCCAATTTCTAAAGGAGGTCAAGTGAGACTACCCTGGTTCTTTGCGGTGGACCTAAATTGTACTGCTAGGACCATGAAAATAAAGCAACTTCTAATTTTGATTGGGCTAAGATTTTCATAGATTGGTCATTCACTTCTACAGATAAAGTACATAGCTCTACAGGATGGGAGAGAGAGTGAAAGCTAACCGTACACACAGAAATTGAATTGTACTTTAATGTTCTTTCACAGCAATTCTATTTTGTTTCTTCCATATGCTGACATCTTAGTCCTCCTCAGTCATCCTTCCTGGACTTCCCATCTTTTCTGAATTAATGGAAACTTTGTGTCTATTTGCATATATTTTTAGGAAGAAGTAGAAACAGAAAGGAATGATTTGTAGGGATGCTTCCCTAGCTAATAAAGCAATCTCAGCTGAGAGCCACTAAATAAATTTTTGAGGGAGTTGCTGAGAATCAGAAATAGAAGGATGGCTGTCAAGCCTTTTTTCTGATCTTTTAGACATTTTTCTAACGCATTTTAATGTTTCTTTCAGGAGTTCACTGAGCAGTTTGAAGTTTCCCAGCTGTATGACTGCAACTGGATTGTGGTGAACTGTTCAACTCCAGCCAATTACTTTCATGTCCTCCGAAGGCAGATCATGCTGCCATTCAGAAAGCCGGTAAGATTACCTTAATGGACTTGATTATTCCAGGTAAATTAGCCCTCAAACAAGGAGTGGCCTTTGCATATGAGACACTGCTGAAAAGAATAAGGATTGCTGGTGAGAAACCCTAACTGAACACAGGTTGGAAGTTCCCACTTTGATGGAAAAAAGCTCAGCTCTAATTTACTCTGCCTCTAAAACTTGATTTTGAGCTTTGCTTCCATCTGGCTGTGCAGATCTTCAGATGAGCTTGTCAAGATATTAGTGATGTAGCTAACATGTTGCAGAACTATCTGCATGTCTAATTGCTGGAACTTTGAAGACTCAAGATATAACTGTTGAATGTTTTAGTGGTTCATAACCTATGATTTGATTTTGTTGTCAAAAAGAAACATCAGCAGTGAGTTTTGAGAACCTGTAAAAGGAGTAGCTACCTAAGTCTTCTGAATAATTTTGAAACTTTCATGGCTTTCAAAACAGGAAAAAATAATTTACTGTTTGCTATTCATATTAATTTATTTCATATTCAGTTTGTGGTTTTTGTGTGCACAGTGTTACAAATGTTGCACGTGTAATGGAGAGAAAACAGCTTCTGAGTGTTGGAAAAATTTCTGTCTTACAGCTGATTGTTTTGACACCCAAGTCATTGCTGAGGCATCCAGAAGCTAAATCCAGTTTTGATGAAATGGTGTCTGGTAGGTCACCTCAAAGTATTGCAGGGAAATAATTAACTATATCCAGTTGCCTGTCAGGCTGTGAAGAACAGAATCTGCTCTGCAGAATTTGTCTTTTCTTTCGGCATAATTTCTGTGGAGCTGTCATAGTGAGATCTAGCAGGGACTTTTGCTGAAAAATTTCCTTTCACATATAGATTCTTAATTTTAACAGGTTTATCTTGTAACCAGCCATTAATCTTAATGGAAAGTGCATTTCCATCTCTGCAGGGGGTTTTCCCTCAAGAGGCTACCACGTCCCTCTGCTGTTTTTCTCTTCATATAAAACTCTAGTTGTTCTTTGTACTGCCCATGCCTCCTGACCCCAAGACTGAGGGATAAGTTGTAATTACACTGAACTCATTTGGAAGAATAATGTGCCCAGTACTCTTTACAGTGCTTGGTTTGGGGCTGCTGTGTCACACCAGTGATCTAAAGTGAGATCAGTGAGTTCAGAACTGTTGTTGGCATGCCATGAGCACCACAAGATACACAGTGACTGCAGGGGGAATACCAAACACTGCAGTTGTTTTGTCCTGCCTTGCACTGGTTGACTGTGTTGGAATGGCATCAGGAAATGCAGTGATATGTAATGAGTGAGGGATTAAAGTGACTGTTCAGAGTGAGAATGTGGGCATAGGTGTACTGGTCTATCTCCAGTTCCAGTGAGGGTCTTGACTGCTGTCAGAAGAGAGCAACTGCTCAATTTTTTTTAAAAGCAACTTACACTGTATAAATATGCTTAAATATTGTATTATCTTATTTTTGTGTGTAAAATTTGCTTCTTGAGAAAAGGCATTTACTGTTTTTATTACTGTTTAAATGCTTTGTAGAATGTGTCAGATTAGAAATTCTGTAGGCTTTGTGATTTGTCACTTTGTCTTGGAAGTCCCCTCTACTTCAGGCTAACCTCAATGGTGTTCAAACAAATTAACATTGAATTCTGGCACACTTTCATGTTTCTGCTGAAGAGAGCAGGTAATAAAGTGTTTCTGACTCTCAGCTAACCCTTTTTGCTCTGCTTTTAATAGAAAGCTGAGAAAGAGGAAGACTGACTCCAGCTGACCCAATGAAGCACAGATTCAGTCTTTTTTAATGATGAATTCTGCTGTTCAGTGGGACAAGATAATTCTGACATAAATCAGTTCTTCTTTGATATGTTTGTGCTGTTGCTTTTCTTCCCCAAGATAAATGGTTCAAACAGAAGCTTATTCTCCTGATAAGTGGGTGTGCTGATTCAGAATAGGAGGTCGAGCTGCTGTCTGCCAGCCTACAGTTGTTTAATGTGGAAATAGTTCTACTCAATCATATATGAGAGCAAAGAAAAGGATCTTTTAGACCATCAGGTCCCTCTTCCAGCTTCATATATCCCAAGAAAATTTTACTCCTGGGAGGTGGTAGCCGTGAAAATACTTATCTGAAATTATACTTGTACATTAGCATTTATGCATATGACTCAGCTCAGTGCTAATTCTTGCTTTGTCTATTGCTCTTTTATCTCTCAAACAGAGGTTTAAATCAAATATACAGCAGAATGTGTGTGCTTGGGTAAATATTTCTGTAGTTGCCAGATTTATGGATATGTGTTTTTTGAAAGACTTGGAATATTGACAGTCTTCTAGCTTCTTGAAACAGAACTGCTGAAAGTCACTTTAGCCAAGTTACCAGTCTGAAAAGTAGGACCAGAGAGGCAGGAGAGCCCTTTGATCACTGCAACCTGCAGCTTGCTCAGTAATGGACTAAAGGACTGTTTCTTGGGCTGCTTTATTGAAATGCCAGGCCCACTGAGAGCACTTTCTCTAATTTGTACTCCAACTAGGTACCACTTTCCAACGTGTGATTCCTGAGAAAGGGCCGGCAGCGCAGGCGCCACATGAGGTCAAGCGAGTGATTTTCTGCACAGGAAAAGTCTACTATGACCTTGTGAAAGAAAGAAAGAGCCAAGACCTGGAGAAACAAATAGCTATAACCAGACTCGAACAGGTGAGCTCCCTGATCCTCAGAAGACAGGGCCATGGGGATTCCTGTGCTTTTAAATAGACACCCCTCCTAGAATGGATGGTGATAGCTTTTTTGTAGCACTTATTATCTTACAAGATATATTCTAATTCTTCGAGGCCTTGTGGATTGGGAACACATCAATACCATACTGGACAATGAGATTCAGAAAGCTTGATGACTTCCAGAACAACATAACAAAGTGAAGATTACGATATGATAGCACCTTAAATTTGTATATGCAGTCTGCTAGATTTAAATGTTGTGAATAACACACTTTGAAGCTATAGTGTCCTTCACTGATGAGGGACATGCAACAGCTACTTCACTAAAAAAACTGCAGGAGTGCAGGTGGTCTGGACTACAGCCTACTTCTGTTCATACTACTGCAACTATAACATACTTGTGTATTCATTTCTGACCATTAAATCAATTAGAGAAACATGAGTCACTCTCCATGGAAAAGTAATGACTCACCATGGGCTAATACCACATAAGAGAAAGCCTTGACAATTATTACCCTTTTCTTCCAGATCTCACCATTCCCCTTTGACTTGCTGAAAGAAGAACTTGACAAGTATCCAACTGCTGATCTAGTCTGGTGTCAGGAGGAGCACAAAAACAGTGGATATTATGATTATGTCAGACCTCGTTTCCGCGTTATTGTGAACCGCACTCGACCCATCTGGTATGAGACTTTTAAAAATTGCTCTTTCTCCTGGGCTCATTTGTTTGCTTTTAGATTTAGTTGGGGTTGTTTTTAGGTATTCATGGGTAAGTCAGGTTCTTCACAAATCAAACTCTCTGAATCTTGGTGAAGGAGGGAAAAATCTGGACTACTATTTCACAAATACAAAGTGCACAAATTGCTGTTCCTTGTAGGTCTAAAACAAAATCAGTAGCAACTCGGTCTGTATTTGTTGCTACTTAGCACAGCACTTAACTCTCTGTTGTCCAAGATTTTGTCATTTTAAGAATTTCATTCCAGATGTTAGGTTTCTGCAGGAAACAGCTGTTTAAGAGCTCAGTCCAGGCACCTTTGCATTTGTTTTAGATGACTGACTCTCAGATCTGCTCGTGCACCTGTCAAAAGAATGAGAGTCTTCATTGCCAAAAGCAAGTTATCTAATTATGAGACAGTGTACCTGGCTGCCTGCGAGGGATGGGGAGAAGACACAGCTTAACAATGATGGGAGGGAGGAAAGAGAGGGAATCTGACCAGAAGGTATAGCATGGTACAACTTAGATTGATTTTTATTTAAGAAAGATTGATGACTAAATATCCAAAACTGCCAAGCTGACTTGAATGCCTGTTCTGGTTTAGGGTAAATTTGGGAGAAAACTTTTGAATGGTGTTCTTTTAGGAAATAGATTTAAGTAGTTTTTCTTTTAATTGGTTTGGGGAAATATTTTTTTGAAGAGAAGTGGAAAAAAAGCCTGTTTATTTAATAGGTAAAACATTTTTAGGAACAAAACTCCTCATTGTTCTGAAGAGATGATAAATTCAGAAGAGTTTCTTTTGTGGGTTGTAGTTTGGCTCACTCAGTTTGTTATCAGTCCTTCCACTGTTGGGAAATGCTGCAGTTTAGGCCAGGCCCCAGTGGGCCACAGGTGTGAGCTCCCAGTGCTCCTCTGGGTTTTCAATTTAGAGTAGGTTTGAACAATTTCAAGAAAAAGGAAGGAAAATAAAAACAAACCACAGTCCAGGGAGCTTCTTTGCCTTAGTTAGCTAGAAACTAACCAAAAGCAAAGGAAAGTTCTCTTGCTGTCCACTGCAGACAGCACAGTCTGTGTGAAGGATGCAGGGGAGCAAGTGCAGTCTCTGATAACAAACTCTGCACCTCTTCTCTCCCCCTTCACTGCTGGAATCAGCCTTAAAACTGCAGAACTCAATATTCAACACCAACAGAACAGACAACTGGGATACAAGCATCATAAAGTCACCCCAAGACAATGCCTTAAGCAGCATGTTCTCATGTTTATTATTGTCAAAATAGAGTATCTTCTCACCTCATTTGTCTGCCTAATTCTTTTTCTCATGAAGGTATGTTGGCCGAGAGCCTGCTTCTGCAGCTGCCACAGGCAACAAGAACATGCATCTGGTGTCACTCAGAAGGTTCTTGGATACAGCTTTCAACCTGGAGGCCTTTGAGGGGAAGACATTCTAACTGCAGGGCCCTGACCTGTGTCTGACTGGTGGTCTCTCAAAACACTGCATCCAAAAGGAAAGTGGGCAGAATACTGGATGAATGATGTATTTTTGCTTTACCAAATAAAAGGATCCAGCAGCTGATTTCATTATTCTGTACCTTGCTCCCATTTTATAAGGAAAAAACAATTCCAGCTTACCTTCCACCATTTTTTGTCACTTGTCTATTTAAATTGGAACCTCTTTGACACAAGAAGCTTCTCCTATCCCAGAATGCAACGTGTGGCTCATATCTCTCTCTGTGGGCACTGGTTAATTACTGTAAGTAAAGCAGGCATGGACAGCACCACAGTTACGCACACAAGAGGCATTACCACAAGGAAAATAAATTACTTATTGCTGTCTATATATCAGAGAAGAGTAGTGAAACTGAAAAGCAGAGTTAGTAGATGACTTTGGTAGAGAAATGTACTGACTGTGTTTGTTGGAAGGAGATGGTGAGGCAACCTGGAGATGTGAAGAGGAGGCTGAAAATAGGGGAGTCACATTACAAAGTTGTTCAACTGGGGGATAACAGTAAGTAGTGTGAACCACTTAGCTATGAGGTCAAGAAGGGTAGAAGTAAAAGGGACCAAGAAAAGGATATCTGGGGGTAACTGAAGAGGGAAGAAGTGTACATGAGACCATAGCTGACAGAGCAGTGGGTGATCACCAGGAGAATTCAGCATCAAATGGCTTCAAAAGTAAGAGATGCTCTTGCTCCCTGGGATGCCTGCTTTGATGCTGTGTGCTGTTGGGGAATTCTGGGGTCCTGTAAACATACTTGTTTTGGATGAACAGTCTTCCCCTCACCATAACTACTAAGATGTGCTTTTCTTTGACCATTACAAGATTGTGTTTGGATGAGAAACCTCTGTTTTTGCAACAAGCAGTGGGTTTTCTGCTTTGTCCAGTGCTATTCCCTACCTCAGATCTTGCTGATACTAATTCAGCTCTGAAGTGGCTGTTCCTGATTTACTGACATTTTTTTTAGAGGAAGGTGGGCAAGTAATAGCTGCTGATTTACCAAAGGCACATGCTGTGGTTTTGCACAAGTAGTAATTTATTTTTTTGGTCCCTTACTGATCTGTCAATTAGGATCTCAATTGCCATGTACTTTCAGTATGGACATAAAAGTGAACCCCCTCAAGAGCTGCTCTGTGTCAGGGGGCTGATGTACAGCAAGTGCTGGAGGGGACAGAGCAGCAGGGGCTGTTTCTCTTGCTGGGAAGTAGTGTTTGGCTTCTGGGGAGGCACTGCATGCCAGGGTGGTCTGAGAACCATTGCTTGTGCTTCCTCCACAGTGCTAGAAGGCAGGTGAGCCCAGCTTTCCTCTCCCCTCTTGACATAAGAACTAGTATTGTCAGAAGTCCTGTTCCTTCTGCGCCACAGAACTCGGCTCTGAGTGACTGCAGGTTTCTGCAGCACTAACCTCTGTAGTGGCAGGAGATTTTTGCCCTCTTTGAACTGGCTGGCAGGGGAGGTAAGCAGTGGGGCAGAGGGATGGCCACCCCTGTGCTGGGGCAGGGAGCTGGAGGCAGCTGCACAAAGCCCTGTGCCCCAGCAGTGCCCTGAGGGTCAGGCTGGGTGTCCTGAGCAGCCACCTGGAGACAGCATAGCAAGTGACTGGAAAACACAGATGAGGCTTCACTCCATTTCCCTGACCTGAGCATGCTCCTTGGGCATGCTTTTGCTCTGGGAGTATGTTTTGCCTGCTGGTGGTGTATGGACTGTGACAGAACGAAGCATGGCAGTTTAAGTCTGATTCAAAGAGTCAGGTGATGCTGGAAAGCTTCTTGTCTCATCAAAATAAAAAGCTGTATTTAAAAATTTCAGCTATGATCAGATACTACATACAGAAGCAGGTTTCCAAAAAGGCCTGTGTGCCTTGTATTGTCCTTTTATTTGCCTTGGATATACTATGATAGTGAAGAAACAATCCTTCTGTCAGAGCATAGAATTGATGTGGTGAGGTACTTACCATGGCATCCCGAACTGAACTTAGCCTGATGTTTGTGAAACTTTAGCATCCTTTCAAATCAGACTGGTTGCCCTGGGCTTTTTCTCTCACTGAAGCATTTAAGCTAATTCAGTCTTTGAAACCTAATGAACTTGGAAAGTACTGCAGTTGACAGCCACAAATGTTGTCTCCTGTCCCTTTATATAGCTCAATACATTAAGCTGATAGACAGTAACCATCACCTAAAGTATTTTAATGTTTTTATGAATGCTTGTTTCTGTAGCAAGAATTGAGTGCAGCTAAATATTGCTGGCTCTGTTTATTGTATTCTCAGTTTGCATAAGGCAGTTAGTGCTGCATGAAATATGATAAATGCACTTTTGCCACAGTATATGCAGAGGTAGGAAGCAAAGTTAACATAGAAATATAAATGGTAAATGACAGATTTTCATTTTTATTGTGTATAATAGGTTGGGCACAATAGTTGCATAAAAATTCCATCAAAGATGTAAAAAAATCCCAATAAAATAAAAGTACATAAGAAGAAAATTCTCTGTTATGGCTGATTTTTTGGACAATTTCTCCTTTGACTAGGGGTATTAACATCCCATTTAGGGTGTTAGGACAGCTCATTTTTCTGTTTTCTGTTTGTTTCCTCAATGGTGGCTTATTTAAATATAGAAGCAGTGAGAAAGCATTTGGACTAGCAGAAGATAATTATTCAAAACCATTGAGTCAAAATTGACAATAACAGTGAAGTTATATTAGAACATTTTCTTTTATTATTTGCTAATTTTTTAAAATAACACATGAATGCATTTTTATTTCAAGGAGAGTTTCAAAAATACTAGAACTAGACTGGAATTAACATCTCTAATTTCTAAACATTGTGTAAATAATTTCTCTAAACATGTTGCGTCTTCAGCTTTGAGATGATAAATGATGAAAAGATTTATCTTTGTATAATGTACCAGAAATATTATATATAGACCTCTTGTGAAAAAAGTGGCACTGAAATTCAAATGACAGCTTTGCAATGTGGAAGAAACAGCAAATGTGAGAGTGAGTTGACTTCATCTACTTGGGGGCATACCATGCTGTGCATGCCTGCAGCAGCAAAACTTGCTAAGGCAATCAGCTTCTGTCACTTCATTCCTGACAGACAGCAGGAGTCTGCTTCATGGAAACCTTTGCTCTGGCCATGGCACAGTCAGTCTGTGCTAGAGCAGAGGAGTAACCTGTTCTCCAGAAAAGAAACCATTCTGTTTGTTCCAGGAGGTAAAAACTATTGTACGAGACTATCCAAAAACCAAGAATGTGTGTGCATTGTTTGAACTGAGTAGCTGAAAGTGTGTGCCTTGGGGGGTGTTGTCTGTTTCTTTTCTTTGTTTTGTTTTAAGTATTTCTTGCCAGAATCTCTGGCTGCTGTTCCAAGAGCTCTGGGTAGCTCTTACCTGGGTGCACAGCCAGCAGATGTGCTGCCTCTCATACAGAGCTTGGAATACCCACTGCTACTAAGAATAACAACAAAATGAAAGCTTGGGAACCTCTATGCTATGCTTTCACACATGCATATATATATGTATATGTGTGTGTATGTATATATATATATCTTCTTTTAATTGCTGTTGGCATAGATAGCAACAAACATTGCTTAAAACATTAAATGGAGGCACACTCAATACTCATAAAACCAGAATGGCCGTAAAAGCAGATAGAATAGATTTGTCATTTAAACAAGTCTGGTCAAAGATGGAAGAAAAGAGTCCACTGTTCTCTTTTCTATTGGTTCAATGAATTCAGAATGTTTTGGTTTTCCAGGCAGCTTCTCTGGCTGGTGCTGGGCTCTGGGATGCAATGAAGGGTGTTGTTGGAATTTTAGAAACAGGGAGTTTTGAAATTTTTTTTTTTGGTATTGATTTCTAGAAGAACACTGCTTTTGAACTTGAGGCTTTGAAGAAGGCTTCAAAAATTGAATGATAGAACTAGAATCACTAGTGTGTAGTTTGAATAGAAGTAGCAAATATCACATGGTGAAGGGTTTGGAATTTGGGGTTTTAGAATATGGTAATAGGTGTGGGACAAGACGGAAGTTTTAGGGTGGAGATTTTCTTTCTTCTTGTTCCAATTCTTCTTGGGTTTAGGTAGTACTTTTTAGTTGGATAGGCAATACTGCACTGTGGGTCACAGGTGTTTATGGTCATTGGGCCAAAAGTAAAAATAATTTGGTTGTTAGTTTTTAATTGGACAATTTAGCCTCAAAACACCTTGTAATGAGCGAGATACATCGCCATTTCTTCATTTTTAGCTCGTTAGCTAGAAGTGCTGTAGCACTCGCTGTACTATAGATAAGAATTAATAAACAAATAAGTCCAAACATGAAATTCCACCTCTTATGCCTTTAATCCTGACTCTGACTGAAGAGAAAAGGGAAAATAAAGAGGGCATCAGGGCCCCTGCCAGGCTAAGGAGCAGCCCAGTGCAGGGGGGATAACTAATGATGGCTGATGGGACTGGCCGGGGTGCTGCGGGGGTTAAAGCCCAGGCTGTGCTCACAGCTGGCCCACCCCTCACTAATTTGCTGTCCTCCCCTAAAACCTCCAGATTTCACTTTGTTTTCCCAGGATGGAGGGCTGTGAGGCATGGCTGCCATCTCCACAGCAGGAAGGAGTTATGGAATTAAGGTGAGGGGAACAGGGCTGAGCATGGCTGCTGGGAAGGGCTCAGGAGGGAAAACAGGCTCAGGCTCCCAGATCCTTGAACTCTGTATGAGCAGGTAAGAGGCTGGGAGCTGGGTGGGGACCTTGTCCTGCCCTGGGAGTGCTGTGTAGGAATTATTGTCAGTGCTGCTGGGGGCTGTCAGGTCTGGAGTAACATACATGGCATGGACTTCTGAGGGGAGCCAGGGCTGCTTGGGCAGGAAAACACTGCCACGTGCACTGGGAGTGCAGTGAGGCTGCTTTGGGAAAAATAAGGGCACCTGTTGGGGCAAAGAAATGCATTTTGTTCTTTCTGGAAAAAAAACCAACCCAACAAAGTGAACCCTTAAAATAATTAATTCTCCTTTCCTGGGGAAAGGTATAGAATAACTTGGATTTTTCCAAGGTGCAGCCATCATCCCCAGGTGAGAATGAACTTCTGCTTCTCCCTCTTTCCATGTCCTGTGCAGGTCTTGGAGATTTTGTCAGTACCTGTCATACAACCTTTCTGTGCTGATGGAAGCACATCATTTTAGATATCCTTGCAGATATGGTACTTTTGCATATATCTTTCTGCATTTGTTCCTGAAGAGTAAAGGTTACTGAGTAGAATAACTACAATGTGACATTCAAGATTTCTATTAGATCTGATAAAAATATTTTGTGGGGTTTTTTTTCTTTTTTTTTTTCCCCCTTTGTTCCTGTTGAGTAGTTCTGCAAAGTCCAATTGTGCAGCGATAGGAGTCTTGATTTCATGGCCTCTACTGATTGAAAGATAATTGAAAGTTTTTCTTCATCTTTATACAGAACAAGGACAGAGATTAAATGATTATATTTTCTTAATCATTGGTGTAAGATACCAGTGAACAGCATGCAGTCTAAAATAGAAATTCAACATACTTGCTGGAAGGAAGCAGATAAATATTTTTTTCTTTTCTAATTCATGATTTTTAACATTGAAACCACCTCTTGTTTTAGATACCTCTTAATCGCTACTTCAGGTTTTTTTAATGCTGTTATTTAAAATGTTACCTATTATCCAAAAGGAATAAAAGAACAAAAGGAGTAATTATTCAGGAAAAATAGTATTTTAGAGAATTATTAGCTTTGATTGAAAATGTTTCATGGATTTCCTCAAACTTTTCAATTATTAATAAGCGCACCAGGCAGTTCCTCTGTGATACTTAAGTGATTCAGTCATTAATGGCAAATGGAAATCTAATTTGTTTAGAGGGGAAAACAGTTGTAGTCATCACTAAAGATGCTGTGTGAAACCTTGAATTATAATTTCAGAAATTTTTACTTCCTGTTCAATAGCCCATAAATTCACTGATACTTTTATAAAAAGAGCACCTAGATACTTTCTGCCCATGTCATACACAGGCAATGTGAAATTCTCCTCCACTTCAGGAGGGTGCATTCAACCTGCCACAAGAGGAAGGGGTCTGTGTGAGAGCACAGCTTGGCTCTCCATTGTTTTCCTTGGGTAGGTGTTAGATTATCTCTATAATGGCTTTGTTTTAGTACTGGTTTAAGTGACTGCATTCCAGTTGGAATTCCACCTGCAGTGGAATAACAGCTGTCTGCACATGGACTTGGTTGAAGGGCAGTGATGTTTAGAGCTCTCACAGAATTCCCCATGCACCTGTGATGCTACCTGGGCTGAAGGAAAAGGTGCAGATCAGTGCTAGGAGCTGCCTGAAAACACAGCCCTGGCACCCTGGGGCTTGGCTATTCCACAGAGGAGAGAGACCTGGTTGTTCTCTCTGCTGTGACCTTGCCCAGGCTGTGAGGTCAGCTCTGCAGTGATGCCCTGGGTTCTTTGCTGGGGCTCCCACTCAAGCTCCCCTATCTGGAGTGAGTCAGTTCCACAGGAGAGGCTGGGAAGTAGATGTGAGCAGCCACTGTGTGCTGGCCAACACTTTGCAAGGGTAAAGTTAATTACAGTAGTTTCACGAATACAAGCCGCACGGATTATAAGCCGCACTTCCGGTGCCTCGACAATGTTGCTGTCTTTGTCAATAGATAAGCCGCACCCCGAATATTAGCCGCACTTTCGTTCGTAGCGAGAATCCGTGCGCAGCTTTCACAAATTGGCCAATTAGTAACAGGATCGCGGCATAGCGGGCTTTACTGGCTCGGGGCGGGGCCAGACAGGCTCGGCCCGCTCATGGTTGCCGACGGGGCCGGGTGGCCCAGCCGCTGCCGCCGGGCTCGCTGGCCCCCCTCTCCCGTCAGCACCGCCCCGCTGCCGCGTTCGCTCGCCCGGCTGGCAGGGCTGCCGCCGCCGGGCTCGCCAGCCGCCCTGCGCCGCGTTTGCCCCGCCCCGCGCCTCGCTCGCCCCGCCCCGCGCCTCGCTCGCCCCGCCGGCAGGGCTGCCGCCGCCGCCGGGCTCGCCGGCCGCCCCCTCCCGTCTGCACCGCCGCCGCGTTTCCTCGCCCTGGCCGGCACTGCAGGCCCCCGCACCGCCGGGCTCCCCCACGCTGCTGGCCCCGATTCTGCTGGGCTTCCCCCGCTGCCAGGCAGCCCCACCCGCCGGCCTTCCTGCTTCTGCCATGCTCCCCTGCACTGCTAGCCCCAGTTCTCCCGGGCTCCCCCGCCCTGCTGGCTCAGGCTCTGCCGCCCCCCTGCCCCGCCCTGCTGGCTCAGGCTCAGCCGCCCGCCCCCCACACTGCTGGCCCCGCCTCTGCCAGGCTTTCCCACCTCTGCCGGGGCCGGCCGGGCTCCAGCTTGGCTTGGGGCTGCCGCGGGCTCTCACTTCCGTGTTGGCAGCTTTTAGAATTTTGTTAATGTATTAGCCGCCCCGGAATATTGGCCGCAATTGCGGGTTTCCACCAAAATTTTGGTCAAATTGGTGCGGCTTGTATTCGTGAAATTACTGTAGTAAAAGCCAAAAGACATACGAAGGAAGAGTATGTTTCATACATACTAGAGGAACAATTATATTTCCCCAAATTAATGTACATGCTGCTGGGGGTAAAATAAAGAGGATAAAATAAAATTGTCTAATATAGAACATGAGAAAATGGCCGTACATAATTTCCCATGACTAGAAATAAATGTTTAACAAACTGCTCCCAGTAGACTTGTTAAAGATGAAATATTTATTACTATATGTTAATTACAGGGTTTAAGCAGTTCTTAAGTAATTTAAGGGGATTGCCTTCATCTTGCTTTCAATAATTTTATGTGATTAAATCCTCCATCAGTTGTTCTTTGTGCTACAGCAATTTGCCCAAACATATCCTTGATTAGTCCATGTTTGCAATGTTGGATATTTTATACAGGATGATTGTGGACAGTTTTCTTTGTTTTACGGCCCAAGCAAAATCAAATTCCATCAACACTGATGTTTTTGTGTGTGGACTGAAACACAATAACTTGTCAAGTCTGGAAAAATCTTATTGCTATAGTAAAGTTGTATGCTTACTCTCAGGATACAAAGCCTCTGATGCTACAAATCAGTTTTGAAACAGTCCTTACATACTTTTTTAGGCTGCAGTATGTGAGACAAATACATACTTAACATTAAAGTTTTCCTCTTTCCCCTGAACAGCATAAGGTATCTGTAAATATCTTGCACTTTTACATCTTAAAATACTGTTTTGTGCCAACCCATTTTGCACAAAATTACATTGAGTAAAATTTTTGGCTTATCCTGAATTCCAACTGGTGTTGACAAAACTGTCATCTTGGGGTTGATGAAGAGCTGAAGCTCTGTGTTGCTTAGGGACTCTTCATTGCAACGACCTACTGCCTATTCAGAAGGAAAGATAAACAGAAATAAAGCAACTTAATCTCCAGTGATTCTAAACGGTTCCTAGTTACACTCTTAGATAATTAACTTCTCCTGTGATGTGCTCATTTAATAGATACCTGGTCATATGTGACCATGTTTATTTAATGTGCTCTGCAATATTTATACCACAATACACCCTTCTCATTATAAACCAGACAGTCTTTAATTTATTTACACACACATATTCTGAAGCTTTTGCTTAGACAAAACTCTACAGGCTTCAGGAAAATATATCTGAGTGTGCATGTCAGTTTATGACTGCTCATAAATAGCTTCTGAAGGGATTGCCAGGAAAAAAACCTAGTATTTTTCCTTCTTTTCAGCACTACTGTTCTGATATTTATGCACATTAAAAAATTAGGGACATGCTACATGAAGTGTGATTATTTTTGTTACTTCCATTTTTATTTCATTTTCATTTATCATGACTCTCTGGTCCCTCATTAGACTCACCAGTAAAGTATTTGTCATAGTGAGCATAATATTGCACAGTTCAGGAGCTCAATAGATTTGTGCAGATTTCAACTTTGTGGTACCTGTCTCTGTAACAAAGCCCAAAGGGAAGGAGATCTCTGTAGCCACGTTCTGTTCCCCAGAATTAATTCCGAAGCCTACAACAAAGACCACTTGTTTGTGATGTTTCTGGCTATACTTCATACGACCTCGGTGGCTCATTCCTGGGCACATTTACATATACACTATGTGCTAGCAAATATTTATGTGTCTGAAAAGTGCCTGGGGTGGTGCAGAACAGCCCTGGCTTTTCTTAAAACTGCCCTGCAAAACTGATCAAAACTGAAAGCTGTAGCAAGCAAGGGCGGCATTTCAAATTAGTTTAAAATAATTTTAAATTAGTGATGAATCTTGTCTCTCACTTGAAGCAGCCTATACTGAGGATTGCCACTGTAATTTCCTTCCCATGACCACTTCCATCTCCACAAAAGAGTTCCCAGACCTTTACAGGTCTTTTTTCTGCTTGATAAACTGGTAACCATGAAAGTCTGTATGTCTTGTAGCAATAACTATGCCACTTTTGCATTGGGCTTCTGAAAATTAGCTGCTTGGAAATTAAGTACCTGCTGTCTTTAATATGATAATACGTGGGATAAACACCTGCAGCCTCCCCTGGTAAGGGGAACTGTCCTGTTGCAGTGTATGGCTTGTGCAGCCACTGGGAGGGATGGCCAAGAGCAAAGTCCTCCTGTTTGCTGAGAATGAAGAGAGCCCATCAGTGGTGTCTTGGATAATGCCAGTTTGTTCCTTTTTAAATGTGCTCCGTGTATGAGGAAGAAGCTTCACCTTTCCTAATGTTGTTTCAAACCAAACACCAACGAAGTACCCAGATTAGGAGCCCTGGGATGCTACAGTCTGTGCTTCACAGAGATCTGAACTGCATTGTGGAGCTGCCTCTCTCCATCAGCTTGCCCAGGGCAAGCCAGCTCCTAAACTAAGGTTCACTGAAGTGCCTGCAAATAACTGAGCCAAAGCCAATCTTTGAGGTGTGTTCTGCAAAGGGGAATGGACTGGGTGCCACACAACCACGCTGCCATGCAGCCCATGCTTGCTGCAGTTGTTTTCATTACTTTTTTTAAATTTATCAAATGTTTTTAATTTGTTCCTTGATAGCTAAAGAATTTTGTATATACTTTCCCTCTCCTTTTGAAGAAATTACTGGAAAAATTGTCATATTTTTTGAGCCATTTGCAAAACACAAGGAAACGCACATGATGGAGCTTAATCACGTTATAAGAGATTGTCACTGTGAAAGGCTTAACTATTTTAGTTATATTGGGTTATTGTGCCATTAGAACCGTTTGACTGCCAACTGTGCAGCAGTGGGGCTCCAATCATCAGGAGTCTGTGAGCCTTTTCCATTGCAAAGAGTGCCAAGGATAGGAGGGAGAGAGGCTCTTAGTGGTACTGTTTTTTCAGTGATTAATAATACTTGAGATCCATTTCAGTGATCAGAAATGTGCCTTAATGAGACAATTAGTCAAACCATAAAAGCTGCACAGCAATTTAGTTGGTGTTACTACTGGAATAATTTGCTGTGGCTGCTTTCTTCTTCCTGATTTGACTTTATCACAATAGTCTGGCTGAAAGTTACTGCAGAGAGACTTGGAGGCTAAATTCAGTTTTGAATGTCCATGATTATCCATAGAGCAGATAAGCCCCTTAAAAATTGGGGGAAAGTGGGTATTTAATTATAAAAAAATTACATGCCTTTGTCTATGAGGCTACTGTAGTGCTTTTCAATATCCAGCTGCCTGCTAGTGCTGTGGCAACTAACTGCAGGGAGTGTTTGGGGGCAGGTACCAGGCTGAAAGGGTTACTGCAAATTTGTGTTTATTTCTTCCTTCTGTAACAAAAACGCTGTAAGAAGGTCTGAGCTCTCTATGTGGAGCTATGAGATCTCTTTGAGATGCAACTGATTTTATGTCTCAGTCTCACAGTTTGGTCACCATATTACTCTAAAGCAAAGTCAGAGCAGTTGTCATCAACCCATACTTGTCTCAAAAGCTTGCTGTTTCAAACCTGCACCTTTGTGTTCCTCAAAGCTTGTTTGAACTTACTCCAGCTAAACATGTTGATTTATTAAGGCATAACATCTTCCCACAAAGCTGCTGTTATTCTGACTTGGAGTTATGACAGAAATGTCCTCAGAGTGATGTTAGAGAGGACCAAATACAATAAAACGAACCCACCCAACAAACAAAATAACAAACCAAAAAACATCTGCTCCAAGACTAGTCACACTAGTGAGCTTATCTCCTGGCAGTGTTTCCAGTGATACTTACAGCTTTTCATGCTCAAAGAGATCTGGGGAGTTTATTCTGCTATTTTTGGGAATAAATCCTGCCCAGAACCACCATTATTTAAACTAATTTAGCCTAATTAATTTGCATTTACCTAAGAGGCCAAGAAACAATTTACTGCCAGAGCAGAAAGCCATTTGTTGGTGTCCCAGTGAAGAATGGTAGGTGTGTTTGAGCTGCACTGGAGCTGGTTTATGGGCAGGACAATCTGCTCAGCAGTGGCAGAGAGGGTCAGGGTGACAGCCAGGTGTGAACAAACTCCCTCTGTCCAGGGCAGGTGGTGAAAACACAGTTTGCTGTCTATGTGAATGCTTCCTGCAAAAAGTGCCCCTGGCCAGCTGTGCCAAGCTTAGTTGTATTGATCTGCTCAATCCAGCTCAGTCTGAATGTTCCCACTGTCTGAAAGTTTCCTACTTTCTAAATTTGTTGTGTTAGAGTGGTAGAAAGCAAAACTGTTTCAGTCTTCTAAAGGGACAGTACAATTCCTGCTTTGTTCTTCTTACTGAGGAAAATTGGTTTAATGCCTCTGTCACCCCTAGGGAAGGGGACTGAGTGTGGACACAGTGATAGTGTTATTTTGACACACTTCTGTGTGGGCTCAGTGCTGCTGTAAATGTGGTTTGCCATCTCCCTGCAGATGTCAGCTGGGAGAAGACACTGAGTGACAGGTTTTCTTTGGGTTCTAGCTTTGTGCTGGGCAGCCTGCTCTCCTGCAGCCCTGCTGGAACCTGCAGCTTTGCTGCCTGCTCTTCCTCAGCAAACCCTTGTGTTTCTTGGCTCAACCCTCTCTGTTAGCATGCAAAAATTAACCACCTCCTTCTTTCATAACTAATTATGGCCCAAACTGAATATTGCTCAGGGTGTCAGCATTCTGGCATATGATTATTCTCAAACTGCTGAATTTACCTAAGTGTAAATTATTTTTGAAATAAAATCAAAGTTGAATGTATGTTGACAAAAAAGGAGCTTCATACTCAAGTTATGGGTACATGGAATATCAGCTGTGATAACACCCAGTTTTAATCCTGTCCTTATGGCTATGGTAACTTCTTTCTCTCTACTTTTGGGCTCCCTAGTAATGCACAAATGTTCTCTGAGATATTTGTGTCCAAGAGAAGAGCAGAACTGTAAACTGGTATAACTGTAAAAATAGGTATTATCAGCTAGGAATGACTTTGAAAGTATCTTTGACATAGGAAGCTTTTAAAGTTCAAAGAATGGAAGATATTCAGAATTTCAATCTTCCTTTAATTTATTTCAAATTTTAAAAATGCCATACAAATAAGTTGTATCCAAATTTGTAATATTCAGGGTAGTAGCAGACAACTGGTTCTGGAAAAGGGGCTCTATTCTTATTTGATTGATGTGGGGTTGTCCTCTTCCTTAAGAGACCTAGAAGTGTAATATTGGTAATATCTTTGGGATGCAAGTAAACTGCCTGACAAAAACCAAGCTTAAAGGGAAAGTGTCCCTGTAAATTGTTAAGCATTTGACACCACTTTTCTGGCTTCTTCACAAAGTGGATCTAACTTGCCATCACTTCCTAAAGGAGAAAATTACAACTTACAAAATATATGCAAATAAATGTATTTACTTTTTAAATTTCTACTTCTTACCCCAACACCTATAGTCCTTTGTGCTCTCTTTCGTTGTACTTGGACCCAGTACTTGGCCCTGCTGTGGTTAATTCTGTAATCTTAGATGGATTCAGCTTGAGCAAAAAAATAAAAACTGCTATTTTGAAAGCAGAGGGAAGCCCTAGTACCTCTGTGGACCAAAACCTAGCAGGTTTTCTTGTGGTTGTGAGCTGGTGCATATGGGATGGCCCCAGACAGTGCTCTCCCAAGCATGGCCTTAACTCCCAAGCCATTCTCTGTTCTGTGCCTTTCAAACTGCCTTGAATATAAAGCAGTACAGAGCTTAAAAGTGTAAATGTTGATAGAATCTGGATTGTTTATGCCTTAGGAAGCACTCATTTCAAAATGCAAGTGCTTTTGGAGAAACTGCAACTAATAAAATTCAGGAGTTACCAAAATCCAGGTCATGGATGTTGCAATGAAATACAATCTCCCTGTTGACCACCAGGTCTACAGCATTCCAGTCTGTTACCACTTCCAGAATAAGGTGATGTCCATCTACCTCCAGGCCAGCTGGAAAAGGGCAAAGAAGCAGTGGCAGTACTGCATTTGCTTGATTCCCAGTGAATTTTGAGTATATTTAAGTTTTAGCACTTATGAGGAGAAAAAACCCAGTGTTAATGTAGTTAAGTGCTGTACAAAACTCCCCACAAAGCCTATCAGCTTTAATCTCCATCTTCACTATTATTACAGTAATTTCACGAATACAAGCCGCACCAATTTGACCAAAATTTTGGTGGAAACCCGGAAGTGCGGCTAATATTCCGGGGCGGCTAATCTATTAACAAAATTCTAAAAGCTGCCAACACGGAAGTGAGAGCCCGCGGCAGCCCCAAGCCAAGCTGGAGCCCGGCCGGCCCCGGCTGAGGTGGGAAAGCCTGGCAGAGGCGGGGCCAGCAGTGTGGGGGGCGGGCGGCAGAGCCTGAGCCAGCAGGGCGGGGCAGGGAGGGCGGCAGAGCCTGAGCCAGCAGGGCGGGGGAGCCCGGGAGAACTGGGGCTAGTAGTGCAGGGGAGCATGGCAGAAGCAGGAAGGCCGGCGGGTGGGGCTGCCTGGCAGCGGGGGAAGCCCAGCATAATCGGGGCCAGCAGCGTGGGGGAACCCGGCGGTGCGGGGGCCTGCAGTGCCGGCCAGGGCGAGGAAACGCGGCGGCGGTGCAGATGGGAGGGGGCGGCCGGCGAGCGTGGTGGCGGCGGCGGCAGCCCTGCCGGCGGGGCGAGCGAAAGCGGCGCTCGCGAAAGCGCCGCTCGGGAAAGCGCCGCCGCTCGCCGCGAAAGCGCCGCCGCGAGCCGCGAACCGCGAGCCGCGAAAGCGCCGCCGCGAGCCGCGAACCGCGAGCCGCGAACCGCGAGCCGCGAGCCGCGAGCCGCGAACCGCGAACCGCGAACCGCGAGCCGCGAAAGCGCCGCCGCGAGCCGCGAGCCGCGAGCCGCGAGCCGCGAGCCGCGAGCCGCGAGCCGCGAGCCGCGAAAGCGCCGCCGCGAGCCGCGAACCGCGAACCGCGAACCGCGAGCCGCGAGCCGCGAGCCGCGAACCGCGAGCCGCGAAAGCGCCGCCGCGAGCCGCGAACCGCGAGCCGCGAACCGCGAGCCGCGAACCGCGAGCCGCGAGCCGCGAGCCGCGAACCGCGAGCCGCGAACCGCGAGCCGCGAACCGCGAGCCGCGAAAGCGCCGCCGCGAACCGCGAGCCGCGAAAGCGCCGCCGCGAACCGCGAGCCGCGAACCGCGAGCCGCGAACCGCGAGCCGCGAGCCGCGAACCGCGAGCCGCGAAAGCGCCGCCGCGAGGCGCGGCGCGGGGCGAGCGAAAGCGGCAGCGGGGCGGACGGCGAGCCCGGCGGCGGCAGCCCTGCCAGCCGGGCGAGCGAACGCGGCAGCGGGGCGGTGCTGACGGGAGAGGGGGGCCAGCGAGCCCGGCGGCGGCGGCAGCACCACCCGGCCAGCCCCGCCGAGCCGTGGCGCTGAGCTGGGCCACCCGGCCCCGTCGGCAACCATGAGCGGGCCGAGCCTGCCTGGCCCCGCCCCGAGCCAGTAAAGCCCGCTATGCCGCGATCCTGTTACTAATTGGCCAATTTGTGAAAGCTGCGCACGGATTCTCGCGACGAACGAAAGTGCGGCTAATATTCGGGGTGCGGCTTATCTATTGACAAAGACAGCAACATTGTCGAGGCACCGGGGGTGCGGCTTATAATCCGTGCGGCTTGTATTCGTGAAACTACTGTACATTAATGGATCTCCTTTGAATGAAGCCTCCACCCTCTGTCATCTCTAGGTTTAGGGGTAAAAGGCAAGAAATTAATTTTGTGCTTGTATTTGCTATTAACTGGCAGAGCAGCTGTAAGAAACACGATGCATTTATTTGTAAGTACCACAGAGTAAGACTAAATTCAAAAGAATTCTCCTAGAAGCATTAAGATGGTGTTACAGAACAGCTGGAACATGAAGTGAACAACCTTGATAACCCAATTGTTCATTGACGCATAATTCATCTTTCTTCTACTGAAAGAGTAATTTCTCAGGACATTAAAGACTTGAGACTTTTGTGAAGCTGAGAATCAAATCAGAATGGACAAAATAATCTTTTGATCCACATATTTTTTTAGATGAATTAGGTGCTTTTCAGGTTTATTATGGTACATTGTATAACATTAAGCTAATCAGAACTAGGGAAATAAGAAAACTGGCTGTTCCAGCAACATAGAAATGCCAAGAACTTGCCTGGGCACTCCCCAGATTTAAATTTATTTTAATTCATCACTTTCTATTGAAAATCGGCAGAAGCAGATCCCCGTATAGTCAAACATTCAGGGTCTCACCTTTCCAGGTTTCTGTTAGCTGTGTCAAGGCTGTACTGACACCACAGTTATTCTGGCAGGTGGAGGCACTTTCCCTGTCCCAGTTCCACTGTAGCTGTCCACTTGAAAGGGTCAGCATTTCTCAAACATTTAATCTAACTGTGTCCACCTGTGAGAGCTGTTGGCAGTATTTTAATTCAACCCACTGAAAAAGTAGAAGTGGCTGAGGAAAGCCTGTTTCATGAAGTAGCATGCTTTCAGCTTCTGCTGCTGTTTTGCCTTTCTCATCAGACAGCTCTCACTGCTTTTTGGGAAGCTTTGATGGTGATCTCAGACAATTAATTCACACTTATAAAATGGGTGAGAGAGATGACACCTCTATACTGTGGGCTCTAAATTAAAAAGCCCGCCTGATTAGTTTCCCTGGGTTAGGGCCATGGCAGTACATTGCAATGATCTACCAACCCCAGTGAAAAAAAATTGGAGTGAGTTGCCAGTAGCCCTCTTATTGCATTGACTCTTTATAAATTTTCAGTGTCAAGCAAATAGGAATTTGTCTGATACTGAGCTTACTTTTTTTCTTTTATTTTTTGAGGTGCCTCTATGTTATCTAAAGCCTTTAAATTCACAAAATTTTACTTATTTGAATACTTGTGATCATATGCATGCAATTTGATTTGTCCTGCAACCTTAGATTAATTTTGCTAGGTAGAAAAATGTTAGAAAAATAGAAAAACTATTACAGCTGGAGAGGATTGTAGCAGAGGAAAAGTGTTGCCCATTCCTTCATAAACAGGAAATAGACTGCACCAGTCCTTGACGAGATGAATGAGAAAAAAACAGTTACACCCCTCCTCTGTGGGCAATACATCACTGCAACTTCAGGTATGGCTAGCGAAGTTCTGCAGCACCTGCAAGCTCTGTAAAGCCCGAGGCAGTGCTCTGGTGTCAGCGCTGCCGTGGAGCCTTTTCCAGCCCTGCAGCAGCGCCCCGAGCCGCACATCTGGCTGGGTCCCTCGCGGCACATCTGGCTGGGTCCCTGCGCACGGGAGGGCGGAGCAGCTCTGCTCCAAACCCCGGCACAGCTGCCCCACCCCGGGGGTACCTGCTGGAAGTACCAGCTCAGCTCTGAGCAGCGCATTTAACTCCCAAGTTCTGCACTTTGCAGCTGCATTTGGGTTTAAATGTTTCCATCGCTGTTTGAGGTGTTTATTTCAGTCTGTGTTTTAGCGAGGTTTGTGTGACTGGAAAATAGATACACATTGTAATACTGGCTTGTTTTAGTAAACACAAAAGATGGAGGTGTTGGTGCTTTCTGAGGCGTGTTTGAGGAGCAGCCCTTTCCTGTGTGTCACAGGTGGCACAGCTGCTGGAGCCCCCTCCGCAGCCTGCCAGCATTGCACCCCCGAGAGCCCCCGGCACAGGGGGTCTGAGCAGGGGCCGAGGGAGCGGCCTGAAGCTGCTCCGGGGGGGATGTAGGCTCGGGATCAGGAAAGGCTCTTCACCCAGAGGGTGCCGGGCACTGGGACAGTCTCCCCAGAGCAGGGGTCACAGCCCCAGCCTGGCAGAGCTGAAGAAGGGCTTGGACAACACGCTGGGATGGTCGGGGCTGTGCTGTGCAGGGTGATGCCCGAGTCCCCTCCGGACCCGATATATGGCACGGGCTGGGCAGGGCAGGACCGGACAGGGGAGCTGCGGGCGGGGCACTCCCGGTCCCGGCCCCATTCCCAGTCCCAGCCCCATTCCCGGCTCCGGCCCCATTCCCGGCTCCGGCCCCATTCCCGGCCCCATTCCCGGCCCCGTCCCGGTTCCGTCCCTTGGGGCGGCCCCTGGGCTGGAGGCACACTGTGCTGCCCGGCACAAAAAGGCGACAAGGTCTTTGCTCTGGTGGTTTTATTTGCGGTGCGGAGCTCCGCCCGTGAGCGAGCTGGGTGC
Source organism: Catharus ustulatus (assembly GCF_009819885.2). NCBI lineage: Eukaryota > Metazoa > Chordata > Aves > Passeriformes > Turdidae > Catharus > Catharus ustulatus. The sequence goes on along the minus strand of NC_046228.1, from coordinate 26,757,027 downwards.
GCGCTGCCAGCGGGCACTGCAGGGCGTACGGGCGGATACAGACAGATAAATGTATTTCAATGGAGACAAAACATTACGGGAACAGCATGTGCTATAAATACACATTTACATTTGTCATAAATATATACTTTTTTTATAAAAATAAAAGTATCACTAAAATATTTCTCTGTCTTCTGCAACTCACGCTGTGCTGTCACAGCCGTGTCCTGCTGTCCCCTGTGGCACAGGGGCTCTGGCAGCACTCCTGTCAAAGGAGCGAGGTCGGGCTCTCACACCCTTGAAACACCCCTGTTTTGAAGTAGAATGTCTTTTACTTTTGATCACTGTGAACACGGAATTCCATTAAAACTTCGTTTTTTAGTTTCTGCACCCCGGCACTGCGTGTACATTGGTGTACACCCACGGGGAGAAAGGAACAATTACCTCCTGAAAGTTCTCTTGCAGAGGGTTATGTGCCCCGGGTCCCACCAAGAGGGCTCATTAAATCATAGCCACTTGTTACATTAATATAATTACACTTAGTTTGTCAATCAAAATTTTCTCTCTTTTTATGCTGAACAATATATTCCACAGTATTCTGGTTAGAAACATTTTTAAAGCTTCATGTTTGGTTTCCGTAAGTGCATAAAAGTGTGTATTTTTAAATTCATAAAGGAACTTGATCTGCATAACATAATTTTAAGTAAGAACTTAAGAAAACCTATTTCCTGAAATCCTTGATAGATACAGCATGGGATGACACCACACAGGCATAGGGAATTGTGTTAACTGAGAAGCAGTACAGTCCCTTGTGAAGCTCCTGCTGTCAAGAGAAGTTTGTAATGCCTGTGAATTTTTATCTATCTGTAATTTAACCAGAAGCCTCCAATTTAAACAGACCTGAACTGAGTCTGAAGCTTCCTGCACATAGTCAGGTACCTTGCAGAGAATATTTTAGCACAGGCAGTGGCAAAGGTAAACCACATAGACAAAAGACTTCCTCTGCAGAGACTGAGCTCATCAAAGCTGCTCCTTTCAGGTATTTAGGCTGAACACTACAACCAGATCAGTAAGATACAATTACAGAATTGTTAGCTAAATAAATAGGAAGGATGGGTGGTCACTGGTCCTCAAGTAAAAATATATAGTCAGTATTTTCCACCACCAGTGGCATTTTCCAGAGCTGGAGAATGCAAAACACCAGTTGCAGCAGCTGTAGACAACTAAGGGACTCTTAAAGATAAATTGGTAAAAAATATCAGGTATGGGTGTAGATGCATCCTGAGTTCTCAGTGACTGTTAAGATTCCAGACAAAAAAAGTCAAATGAGATATAGGTAATGTTTGCAAATAACTATCAGTACTTATGTAGCTAGAATTACAAAATAGAAGTATATATATATAATTAGAAGAAATGTAACAAAATATCAAATAACTATTCACAGTATTTTTATACACTTAAAATATGACTACAATTTTAAACATAAATTCTACAAAAAATACGTAGTGCTACATTATGTTAGAAATGCAAAATGCTTTTGTAGTGAAATGTGATGAAGCAAAATTACTGGAAATACTTTGAATTAATTTTCATAATTATAGTATAGGAAAAAAATCAAAGTTTTATTTTGAACTGTGCATTCTTTAAGCAAACTTTTGGTCTAACAGTTTTCTTGGGTTTTGCTTATGTATTTTTACATATTTACTTTTAAATTCAATTAAATGTTACGAAGAAGTTTTTTACTGTGAGGGCAGTGAGGCACTGGAACAGGTTGCCCAGAGAAGTTGTGGATGTCCCACCCTGGCAGTTTTCAAGGCCAGGTTGGATGGGGCTTGGAGCAGCCTGGTCTAGTGGAAGGTGTCCCTGTCCATAGCAGGGAAGGGGGAACAAAATGATCTTTAATATCCCTTCCAACCTAAACCATTCTATGATAGCTTTGGGGCAGGTTTTATGCTATGGTATTATTTATGTAATGTAAAACCAGATTTCATATTTGATTTGAACCACAGCTCATGGAGTAATAAAACATACATATTTTCAGTGAAATATAATAACTTTAAAAAAATGAGCCCAGCTCTTAATGTCTGCAAATCATCATAGTTGGTTTACCTCAACATAGCTACTTGCTCTAATTGATTATCAGGCCCACTGTGCTTTCATATATGGGGTTGTGGATGTCCTTTATCCTGCAGACTGCTTAATTGCATGCATGCCACTTCAAAGAGGCAGTGAAATAATCATGGACATAGAGAATCTCCTGAATTTGTATCTAGAGTTCTTAAACATCTGCATCTCTAGGTTATTGCAATAAATCTATTCTGTTTTAGGCTTCAGAGTGCTTAACTGTGTGATTGTTCAGTCTACAAAGGAGGAGAAAACATCTCCACCTCTCCACAGGCAGGGAAGCCATCCCTGGCCAGGTCTCAGAGTGCTCCAGCTTGGGCAGCTGGATCTGCACTGCAGTTTGGAATTGTCTTCAGTCAGTGAGTAAGCTGTGTTCTAACACAGTACTGAACACCTCTAAGTGAGGCAGCATTATTTCACCTCATGAGAAAGTAACTGAAAATATTGGTCTCTGGAAGGATTTACAGGGAATGAAAGATATAATGAGAAAAACCTCAGGATAACACTCACATAAAATGGGAATTACCAGACACTATATATTACCACTTTCCTGGTTGAATTTACTGTATATTGCAGAATATGCTACCCTACATCTGCTATTAAAAAATATAAAATATAAATCCTTCCAAGCGGGATGATGCAAAGCTGATATGAGTACCTGTACTGGTATTTATAACTTTAGCTTGAAGACTTTCTTATATTGCAAATTTACCTCTTCATTATAGTTATTGCTCTTTGATTTTGTGTGGTTGCATTCACTCTCCTGCCACTCACAGTGACTAATTTAATGCCAATGCAAACAGAGAAGGTCTTAAGTAGGATTGAAAAGTACTTATGTTTTGTGCTTTGCCACACTGTCAGGCTGGGTTTTGCTCACTGATAGAAAGAAATAATTAAGTCAATTCATTAGGGACAAAATTCTCCCAGTTCTGTGATGGATCATGTCTCCAATATGCTGCTTTCAGAACAGGACTGTGCTTGAGACCAGTGCAAACCAGAATAAAAGCTAAATTATTTCTGCAGCATTTTCAGACTGGGGGAAACATGCAAACACTCGTGTTATGTTCCTAACTCTGTGGAAATGCACAGGGGCCACTCTTCTAAAAATAATCAGGTTTTCTTATATAGTAAATAGACTGGTATTATTAAATAATCTTCATGCAAAAGTTCAAGATATAATGGCATCAGCCTATTATTTACAGTGTTACTCTCAAAATTCCCAACAGGGGAAATTTCTTTTTTTCTTAACATGCATATCTTGTAGTAATAGATGTGAATATTTTAGAACTACTGGCAGGGGATATTAATTAATTGGTGTGCCTTAGTATTTAATTTATGTCATACACGAACTTACTCAATTTTTAGGTGATAAAATGGCACAGGATAATTATGGTTAGAAATGGCAGCACAACACATACTTTCATGACTTACTCCTTCATTTCAGCCAGTGAGACCAAAACTTTTTCACTGACCCCTAAGCAAGAAATGGCAGATTTAGTACACAGAGTTGTAAATGTTGGCAAAGATGAGAAACAAATATCACTTTGGTTCTACACTATTATATTACTAATATTATCTTGCCTTTGAACAGCTATGTCATGTTGCTTTGTGGATTCAGGAGAATAATTCCCACAGCTCTTAGTGCCAGTGCTCACTGCAGCTGGGTGGCTGCATCTTGTTTAGCAGGTGCCTTTGCTGTAGTAGAACTGCATTTCTTGCACAGATCTCTCATTGCTAGGAGACTTTCTTCCACAGCTTTTGCAAGCATGCCTGAGGAGGTTTCCTTACATTCTTTAAAGCTTGAGATGCAGAACAATATGTGCTCTGGCTGAGGGTTGTAGCATGCCCCATATCCATTGGGCACCACAGGCCCATAGCAGCAGAACATTTCCATAGTGGTGGGAACCTGGTTGCAGGGAGAAGGGAAAGAGTGATCTCTGAATAATCAGGGCACCTAAAATCAGCTGCTTAGGAATTAGGAAAAAGAGAAAAAAATGCTACAAATGCTGGTTATGTGGTGAATCCAGCCTTGTGGCGTATCACTGTCTTCAGAAGTCCAGACCTGGAGATGATTTACCTTGGAAGGCAAAAGCTGATCTCAGTATAGAGTATGGTTGCTCTATTTGTTCACTATGGTGTAATTTGAGGTGGCTATAAAGTATTTCTTTGCTCAATTTATATAGCTATTTGAAAGCTATAATATTTGTTATTGATAGATAGGAATTTTATGTAATCCTTGTACATAAAATGGATACATAAAACTTCTCTAAGGTTTTTAATTTCTTAAGGTTATGTTAAATTTGTAATGTGAAGACTGCATTAAATTAGAGAAATTAGCATTGTCCATTTATAATTATAGTTTATAATTGTGATGCTGTATAAAAATACTTTAATACAACAGGCATTCTATTCTCAGTTTAATCATGGCATACCATGGTAGTGAAACACTTTCTTCTGCAGAAAATAAAAGGTGTTAGAAATCTGTATGTTTCAGACTTTGTGTACATGGGCCTTCTCAAACAACATTTGCCTTTTTAATGGTGTAGAACAGGCCATTAGTCCTGCTAATAGAGCCATAGAATTGTCAGATGAATTTGCTGTGCAACAGCCGAGGGCCATAAAGCTATTCAGAAGCTCTCTTTGCTCATGGATAGTTTCTTGGAGAATTTATGTAGTAGCATGTTGGTTACATTCACTCATGTCTGAAAGCCTACAAACATTATGACAAGATCAAATTACTTATTAAGGTTTTATGCTGTGGCATGATATTGTAAGTCTCTTTTGTTGCAGAGTCCCAATCTGTTGCAGTGGGGTTAGTGTTTCAGTTAATGAATTCCTACATAGATTTCTTTTTTCATTAGGACTGCTACTACATGCAATGAAACATTTAATTCTTAGGCTGTATGCCATAAAGATGCTTCCTTATTCAGAATGTTAAATATAGGAAGTATTGACTCAGGGTACCTTTGTATGTGCAAGTAACTGTAAATCTGTAAATGTCTGTACCTGTCCAAAATGTCTGTAACTCTAAATTGCATGTCTGCATGGGTTGCTGTCTTGAAGCAAATAACAGAAGGCTCTCAAAGATCTTAAATGCAGCAACTTTAAAGAGTAAAATTTCCTCATGGAAAGCTCTTGGCTTTTTGCTTCTCAGAGTGGCAGCCCTTCAGGCCTGTGGCTTTACTGTCACTGGACAGGAGAGCTGTCATCTCAGGGGAAGGAGGAAAATAAGGCCATTTGAGTATATGTAGTTTGGAAACAGAGGAAACTGAGCCCTCATGGGAATTTCCAGAATTTCTACAAAGGACTTTGGGATGTTGCCTATAAAGTGGTAACAATCAGTATTTACTGTGCTGATAACCCAAAACTGGATTGAAAACGTGGAGCAATTTGCAGACTTCTTGATGACACTGCTTTTGTTTGCTTGCCCTCTTCACATTGTTCTCACTGTGAGTTACAAGGTCTGCCACAACACAAATGAATCACCCTTTGCTTGGCAAGACCAGTGAACAGGAGAAACTCACCTGGCTGGTTGAGAGGATGAATCGATTGCTTGTCAGATAAGTCTCATCTGTAAATACCTCTGGCAGTTCCTTGCAGTGCTCCCGTGCCACCTCTCTGAGCCCTAGCAGGTGATTGTCTATTGCCATTCCAGTAACAGCCTGTGATAAGATGGGATAAGACAACAGCATTTAACTGAGTTTGGGGGCATTTTGACTGTTACTGCCTAGTGCTCTGGTCAGAGCTGAGAACTTGGTTTGAGTGATGTAAAGCCTGTAATGTTCAGATATTACTCTGAGTATGTACCTAGAAATTCATACGGTGCTCTGAAGATTTACAAATTAGAAAGGAGACAGTCTTGAGGTGTATTATGTGCTGATGCTACCTGTGTGTTCATTGTCTTTCAGAGCTGAAGATCATTAGCTGGGCTTCTAAAGACACTGAGGGGAGCATATGGGACAGCAGAAATTTCTAAGCATGTTTTGGAATTTTCTGTGCATCCTTTGGATTATGTTTCAAGGTGGAGGGCTCCAAAACACCTCCAAACTGGAACAGGTTTTCCATTGCCTCGCTGCCTGCATCTCCCTCTGGCAGTTAAAGCATGTGTCATTCCATAGAATTTAGATCCAAGGAGCTGGTAGGTGTCTGCAACAGGCTGAACAGGTAGATTTGCCAGTGATCTATCACAGATCTATGAGCAAGCCCCACTGCTTGAGAAATTTGGGATACAGAAGCAGCAGTGGTAGCTCACAGGAGCTGCAGCTGAGCCTGCAGCAAGTCCCTGCCATCAGCTGCCTATGCTCAGGTCTCTGCTCTCTCCAGCTACCACCTGCTCTAGACTTAAGGCATTTATTAGCTTTAAGAGCTTTGCCCTGCTAGTAAATGTGATTGAAGATGGCTCATGGGATCTAAAGTCAGCGCTGGCGGCTTGGCAGAAAGGACAGTTACAGAGTTTTGTTTCTTTAGGAAACCAAACCAAAATTTGGTCCAACCAGGCAGGAATTGCCTCATATAAATATGTTCAAAATCCTTCAGTCCAGGTTTGTTCTTGCTGGTGAAAGTACTGATTTTGTGGTGTGTAGGAAGGGAATGCTGAACTAGGGACATTGTAGTGCCCTGAGAGCACAGCTGACACCCCTGTGGCACAGGACCCTTGCAACAAGGGGAGCAAACAGCCTGAGAGAAGGCAGGAGTGAAGAAAGAGCATGAGCTTGGTTTTCCTCTTAAGGATTAAAAATAATAAAAGAAAAGCTCAAGTTTACTTCTTCTCTTATGAGGAGAATAATTTTAACCACTGATAAATGCCTGAAGCAGGGGGTTGGGAGTGCATTCCTGGCTTGGCTTATTAAGAACTAGGCACCCATTGGTAGGGGAGCTATTTGTTCATCAGCCCAGACAGAGGAATGCAAAATTCTTGCAAAATGCTTGCAAAAATGTAGCATACATCGGTGCTGTGTTTATGTTCTTTTTCCCATATGGGGAAACTGACTTGATAATCAAAGGAAATATTTTGCTATCACACAAGATTTATAAGGCTGTTAGCAATGACATTTTTGCAACATAGATCAATGTCATGTCTGAAGAGAGGCTGAGACAGGCTAACGAAATAAACTCTGAGTCAACGCATAGGAAAAAACTGGGCTAAATTGAATTTTAGAGCTCCACTTTTAAGATAGCAATGCTACTAGTAAGCCTTAACAAGGGGAAATAAAATCATTAAATTGCTTTTTGTTTTATGAAGTAGATTTTTTTTTTGTTTTCCTTGGGAGCTATTACATTTCAGTCTGTTATGCACAATTTAGTCAGACCATCTAAGTCTTACCCAGAGTTTAAAGCCCCAATGATTACATTCTGCTATTCTGAGAAAGGAGGGGTAGCTTGGTAAGTAGAAATACCTGAAGAGCTTTTAAAATTTAAAGATAAATTATTTTTCCAATGGCAGTTTTAATATTTTCCCATGAGCTACACTGGAGGCTGAATAAATAACTTAGAGGGGAGAATTAATGGGCATTTTTCTTTTTCTCTCTCTTTTTTTTTTTTTCCTGAGATCTGTTGTACAGAAACTCCACTGGCAGATTTGCAGTGTGTTGTGTTCATTGTGAGGTTACCCTGAGATGTTTCAGGTGAGGCAGTCGCCCTGAAGTAAGACTTGACTTAGCTTTACAGAACATGTGAAGTCTCATCTTATAAGATGCGGGCTCTCAGCACAAGGCTTGAGACACAGAATTGTTTTTCTTCCCTGTTTTTGTTCTTTTTTCTTCAATACTCAGAATATACCCTTAAAAGCACCTCCAAAGATGAATGATTGCTTGAATATTATGTTATCCAAAGAGTAATCAACAATATGCATTTATAGGCAGTGGTCTGAGGCAAAAAACATAGGTAGAAAATTCACTTTTCATAGCTGGTTATTAATATTTATTAATTTCATGAGTGGTATGACTAAGTTGTTTATAGAACAAGTCTCTGCTTTGTCTTGGCACAGTGGGACATAAGGCATTACCCAGACTGAATTGTCTCATTTTTAATCAACAGAAAATGAGTTGTATTTGATATTAAACTGATTTCTTCACTGGAGGGCATCTCTCACTTTTATTAGACACTGCATTCAGGTCTTTAAAAGAAAACTTTGTTAATGACCTTTATTAGAAATGGCAATTTAGAATACCAGAATACATGTTCCAGCATAGCAGTCCATCTGAAGAGCAGGTTCCATATAGGGACCTCTATCCTCTAGTGAAGAGAAATGTAAGAAAATTCATAGATGGTTAGTTTTAGGCTTAGTTCTTTTAAAGTTGAGGTCAGTTGAATATGGCTGTTTGGGCCATTAGAGATGTTCCTAAGTGTGATGTAGCAGATACTTTGCTGTTTGGAGATGCCTAAATTTTTCTAGTGCTTAAATAGCTAATGACAGTGTCTTCATACTTTTCTTGAAAAAGATGACTAACTCTTATTCAGACAGGCAGTGTTTTACTCACCAGAACAGAGTAATTAGTCTGAGCTGCAATTGCGTCCTTAAATTTCTGTATCTTCTCAGAATCCTGTGGGGACAATCAGAATATATGTGTTATTGAATCAACTCTCAAAGAAATAGCACATTGCATCAACTAACCAGGAGCCAGATAGCAAGCTCCTGAAATGTCCTTTGCTCTTGGCTCAGCTGGGAGTACTCTGATACATGAAAAGCCACGGGGATCAATGTCCTGATCAGCACCAACACCTGGTCCTGCAAGGGGTGAACAGGTTTCTTGTTTGAAGTCAAGAAAAGGCTTGCAGGTCCTTTTGTGTATTCCTTGCCTGGATTTTGGGGGTGTAGATTATTACCAATAGAATCACTGTGTTTAAAGTAGGGAAAATAATTGCCTAGTGTAATTCCGTATTTTCAAAACAGACAGGCAGTGTATCTTCTCCAGAACGGTTTATCTAGACAATGACAATGGTATCAGTGAAAGCCATTAATGCTATTTTACTAGCCAGTCAAAAAATTACTCCCATGTGGGAAAGAGCATCTAGAATTTTCCAAGGCTGCTCTTCCCTCCATAGATGCCTCACATTTCAGAAAACACGCTAGTAAATTTTAACTCCTGTCAAATGGCAGACTTTTATATTAAGGGAAGGATCTTAAGAAGTGCTGCCTTGCTGTACATTAAGTCCAACACTGTAACTCTGGGAGACCCTGAAACAGCCAGAAATGTCTGGGTCTCCAGATAAACAGGGGACCTTCAGCTCCTATAGACGATGAATGATCTTTTGAACAAAGAATTAATTTTAGAAGCAAGTCAAGGTCACCATCAGGGACCTTCAAAATATAAAGTTTGATATTTTTTCACAAGGCTAGGCTTTAGTTCCCTTGTACAGATTAAATTACCAAATGCACTCTTTAAATCTGATTAATTTACAGCTATTCAAGCAATCTCTAGTGTCAGTAGCTGCTGCTTTTACAGTAAGTGTCAAATGCATGAGATATTTCTGCTGCTGAAGAATCAATCTGACTCAATCAATCTTTGGTGACTGTTCAAGCTATCGTTTGAGGATAATTTTTATTTTTATCAGAAGAAAAACTTTTTTTTTTTGGTTGGATTTGAATTAATGGCTATTAACAAACAGTATTTTGGAGATTTCAAGGCTACTTACACCAAGTGGAGCATCTCTGTGTCCAGAAAAGAGAATTAACCCCTTCACATTCAGAGGTGTGCATAGATCTAAAGAAATCACCTTAGAACAGGGTTGTATTAAATTAATTTTCTAATGTTTCTGTGATACTTATATATATATATATATATATATATATATATATATATTTAGTTTTGCATGGAAAGATGAACACATTAAAACAAAGATTTATTAATGTCTGTTGGAAATAACAATCAGACCAATATAAATGTCGTTCGTATCTCTTGGTGGAAAGGAGGCGAGGAAAACTATCAGTGGTCGGTTTGCTTTATGATTACAGGTTTTCCAGGGAAAATTAAACCATTATCCCCCCTATTCTGTACAGCCAAGACATGCAGAAGAAAGATATATGGGCTGAGACTGAGCTCCAGTTGGACACACATGGCATTCTTCAGCTTGCTTGTGTGAAACAGGACAGTTTAGGATGCTGTGAAAGGGCAGCACTACCTCAGATCAGGGTGGGGAAAAGGTGGGAAATGCTGAAGCTCTGGGAGAGCTGCAGGAGTCAGTAAGTGTTGGAAGAAGGAAGGAAGGGATAGCTGCAGGGATCTAGAAAGATCCATTGAAACACCATGGTAGGAGCGTGCTGGCTCCTGCAGAAGCACAGTCAGTGTGCCACAGCATGGGCTGGACTGTGCTGAGTGCCCCGGTGTGGAAAGTGCACAGAAAACAGAACCTGTAATGAAATGTGATCGAGAGCCATCGTGTCAGACAGGGCACTGATAGCAAATAAAAGCAGCTTCTTCTTCCCTACTGTGTGGAAGTCACTATTACAAGCAATAGTATGGTCATAATCTGCTGTGAATTACCCACCCAGCAGAGGGAGTTACTCTGGGCTTTTGAGTTATTTTACCATGGGACTTATTTGAGCTTTGTTCATTAGGAGCTAAGTTCTGGGCATGATAATCTTAAGGAAATTGAAGAGCAGTGGATGAAGAGAGGACTTACCTGGGCAAATTTTCATAATCCTCTGAGACGTTAGATCTTGGTTTATAATATTTCATTAATTTACACCTAATCTACAGCCCAGCAATGCATCTAGCAACGTTATGCTAAATTCTAAAGAACAACCATGTGGGCTGCTGCCACTGGAATGGGCTTACTGTGAAAAATAAGCTGTATTGTGGCAGCATTTTGCATCTAAACAGCCACCTGGAAATTCCCCGTACAGCAGCGCAGTGCAGTGGGTGGAAGTGGCGCAGAGACATTGAGGGAGGCTCTCCAGGGACGGTGGGCAGGACAGTGCACAGGGCTGTTTGTGAAGCTCTGCTCTCAGCTGTACCTCTTTGCATCCCCATCTACTTTGTACAGCGCTCATGCTCCTGGCAAACAGATGGTGGTGTCTCAAAGAAAGGCAATTTTAATTTTTCTTTATGCAGTATATCAGGACAGCTTGGAGAGGTGTTTGATTAGCTTGATGAAGCTTTTCATCATTAAGGTTCAGCTCCCTTGAGGATCCTGTAAGACTTAGTCTGTTTCATAGAAACATCGCTTTAAACCAAAAAAGACCAGCCAGAACATGTCCACACATCCAGAAATGAGAGCATGGGTATTACATCACATACTGCAGGCTGCAGCAGAACTAACCACTCACTGCAGGAGACCTGCCAGGCAATTCCCCTGGTGTGGCAGTTTAATGATCCTGAACTTTGCATGTTCAGCCCAGATCTCTCCAGGGAGCTGAATTTGGACCTGATGACAGAACATTCATAAGACAGTACTAAACCTAAAATTAGACATTACGCTTCTTATAATGTCACGTTTAGGCACCTTTGAATCTTTTGGATGCTTAAATAAAAATAAGGGAATATTTATATTTAGCTTAATGGTTGGTCTGTACAAAAAGCAAAATCCCCTAATGCTTGCTGCCCTGCCCTTTGCCTTTATGTTCTCAGTCAGGAGTTAAAAAGTGAGAGACTTGTGACCACGAATGCATTATTCACGTAGTGTTTTGGCAAATAAGACAGAGGGAGCCAGCCCAACATACCGACACAGCTGTCTTGTCACCTGCCATTGCTTTGACAAAAGCAAGTGCTTCGGAGGTAGCAGACCTAATATTGTCAACCCTGCCCTCATCAAATCGGCGCAGGGAAGCGCTTTCATAGGTTGGGACCAGCCTCCTGTGGCACCTGAGAGGGTAAGGAAGAGAAACAAAGAGTGATTATTGTCAAAGAGTCATAAAGACTAAGAGAAATATAGGCTTGGTGCATTTTATCGTTACTGCCACACTTTTATTTCTTGCACAGTATTCATCTTAATGTTGATGGAATTCTGTAAGAAACTTAAAAAAGATGGATGCTCACTCCTTTCTAATATGAAGAGCTGCATACAGCTGTATCTGTTATGCATTGCCAGTAAAAAATGACTTGTTGGGTGAAAACAAGTCTAGTAAAACAAAAATTTACTGAAAGATCTCAAAGAATGTTTTATTTGTACTGCATCATAAAGTAATTGTGTAATTAATCATTTACTTATGGGCTTGAAATATGTTTTATTTAAAACAAGAGAAAATGCACTGAGTGTGTGAATGAAAAGAATGAATAAAAAGCGAGCAGGGTATTATTTGTGAGATGGAATGGAAACCCTCATAGCAATTAGGACAGATTATGAAGACTGTTGTTTCATTTGGGTCCAGGTATACAGATACTACTCCTTGCTTCAGAGACAGACTGTGTCTTTCAGTTGAAGCAGGTGGTCTCAGAACAAACTGTTCCTTAAGGTTTTTATTGCAAACATGGGATTTATAGCATGGCTGCGATCTAGATGAAAATCTTGGGCTAGGTCATTATTGAAGTTTTATTAACAAAACATGTAAAATGGATGATCAACAGATGTTGAAAGAAATGATGTTGAAATGTACATGAAATGTGTTAAGCATCTCTGGTCTTGACCAAGTAAAGACCACTCTGGGATTTAATTTGATGTGATAAAGAATTATTCGTGTAATGGACTGTTCTGCAGGAAACCATGCAACCTCTCTCTACCCTGGAGTCCTGGCAATCTAGAAAGGAGCTTTTAACTTTGATAAAACCATGGAAATGAGGGGGATCTTATCAAATCTGGGATTCCTGTGAAGAAGGGAACAGCAGTAGTTACCAATCTGTGTAGGAACTCTAGTCTGCTATGCTGCTGTAGTGGATGTTTTTCAGCCTGTGGTGCCAGAGATGCACGTGTGGCTACTGCTGTGGCTCCTCCCAAGCTGCCCACGAGGCAAGGCAGTGGTGTTTCTGCCCCAGGGACCTGGGCTGCCCAGCTGCTGCTGCTACAGACATCCCTGCCACATTCCCTCCCTTTCTCTCTGCCAAGCACAGGGACAGGAGGGTACTGGCTGGGAATGGCTGGTGTGGGACACAGGGATGGGAAGGTGGAGCAAGAAGAGGGAAAGGGAGCGAAGAAAAGGAGTACTCTCTCTCAGAACCAGGCATCAGTTTCTATCTTGTCTGCCCTACAGTCATTAGGCAAGATCACTTACTTCCATGCAGGGAGCATTTGTTTGAATGTTGAGGAAAAAATGGATCCTCTGTAAAAAACCCCACTGCCTTATGTGCCTTGTTCATATGAATTGAACTAACCTTACCTGTAGAATGCCAGCTGAAGTGCTACTTGAACATAGGCATCTGGGCTAATCTTTTGTTTCTTAATAAATTCCTTTCCATAGTGCTCAAATTTGTAGGCAATAAAATCCAGATTTTCCACTGTCCTGGAAAACAAGCAGAAGACAGTTACTGCAGGGGTGGGTGCAAGAATCTCATAGAATTGTCAAAGTTGGAAAAGAATTCTTGGGTCATCAAGTCCAACCATTAATCTACTCTACCTTGTTCACCACCAAAGCGTATTCTGTCCCATTTCTGTTTGCAAATAAAACCCAGGGATCTTTTCCTGCCAGTACCCTCTTAGAGGTGAGTGGCCTCCTGCTCTCCTGCTCTGCAGACAGCCCTGGCCTTTGGTAACTTGTTCCTAGTCAGTAACTTTTATTCATACAGATTCTACACCAGGCTTGTTATCTGCAGCCTTAACTGTGGCACTCAAGTCCATTCATTTGAGTAAGATACCTTTTTAAAACAAAACAAAACAAAAATCCAGCAACCTTCCCCTAGCCTTAGTGTTTCCATTCCTGAAGCCTAAGCAGGGGTCTCCTTTGCTCTTGACAAATTTCTGAGAGATTTACTGGTGTGAGAATTGGGTGCATAGGACCTGATGAACACCTTAAGCTCCTTGTAAGATTCAAATTAGAGAACTACTACCTTTATTTAAAAACAAAGGATTTATTCTGCATCCTGAATGTTCTCACTCCTATGTATCTTTCTAGATACTTTGAGGTCTTATCTAATGCAACCACACTGGATATGCTTACAGCTGATCATGCAGACAATTAGTTAAATCTTTACAAAGAGATGTTGAGAAAAAATTCTTATTGCTGCCTCGACCCCCAAAGATCATGCAAATCTTTGACATCCTGGAAACAGAGTCAGAAAACCTAGACTTTGTGGGAGCAAATTACTTTCCTAAATTCAAATGGTTTATTCAAACCAGTTGTATTCTACTGTCCTCTATATGTACCCCTACTGCCCTGGCTTCAGATTGAGTCAGCTCAAACCCAAAAAAGACATCCACAAAAACAGAAGGCCTGCATTGTTTGCATCCTGTGCAAATATGAGTAAGCAGTTCTTCCAGTGGTTTTTACAGTTCCTAATATTTACATGGAAGGAAAACAATGGTAATGCAATTCCTGAATAGGGAGAAGTAAGGGTCCCTATCCTGCAGAGATGCTAGGTGTGTGCAGCTTGGTAAGAAGAGGAGGAGCAGGAAGACAGGAGGTCCCCTAGGAGGGAGCCCATGCAATGTGCTGGGTAATTCCCAGCTTGCAGTCACGGCTGAGAAAAATGAGGCATGGTTTTACCTTTGGAGCTTTTCTGCTGCTGATGCCAAGTGTGTCTGAATATCAGGGGAACACTTCCATCTGAGTCTCCGTGGAGCAGGGAGCTCACTCACTGAATCAGCTCGGACTAACTTCTTGGAATTTTCTTTCCTGTTGGTATGTGAGACAGAAGTCAGTAAGTTCACAGGAATAATCCATTTATTAGACACTACCTTTCAGCAGGTGAATTCCTGCTTTTCAACAGTTTTATGGATCTTAGTGCCCATGTGCATCAGGGAAATCTGCCACTGGCAGAAGCTTCCCAGGGGCTGGGTTGGGTATGAAATGTGCAGGAAGGGAACTCACATGTGCCTGAGCAGGTATTCAGTGCACTGCACCATGACGATGCCATCGAACGGAGAATGCTCGCACACGGCCCCGCAGAGTCCGTCCCTTCCTACCACAAACTAAACGAGAAAAGAATAGGTGCAACATACACAGGCAATACATAGTGTTCTGGGTAAGCTATCCATGAGGGAAACCTGACAAAGGTGTTATCATTCCCCTGTGGTTCTCTTATTGCTCATATCAGGAACTTCCTTGCCCTCCAGGTCGGTGGGTGACTTACAGATCTACTGCAAGAGAATTGCTTGTCCTCTGAAAGGTGCTGCATTTTCATGCTGCTATTTGGGACTGAATCCTGTCATAATGTAAATTTTAGCAATTCCCAATGGAATCTGAAAATCTGATTTAGCATCTGCTTTATGGTACAGAAAACCCATCAATACAAAGACAGGCCAGGGTTCTCCTTCCACTTTTGAGGACAATAAAACATGTGCATCTGGGAAATCCTTAGGACCCAATTTTATTACAAAGCTCATTTGATAGCTTTCTCATAGCTTGTTTTGAATCTTTTATTTTTAGATGCTTTCTTCATTTAATTTCCCTCTTACTTGTCTTCATTCTTAATTTTATTGTGTACACACGGCACTGCTGGTGACAACCTGCTGCACTCCAGCTCTGTGATGCACCCATGCAATTTGTAACTTCTGCATCTCATACAAAAGTGGATGTCTAAGCCAATACTGCAGCTTTGCTGTCCTTTTTCTGGGCTTTCCCCCACACTTGTTTTGAAGTGCTTTTGGCTGGACCTCACCCACTTAGCTCTCTCTCTTGCACATTTGTATCACACACACATCCTACCTCCCTGCTTTCCATGAGGTTTTCAGAGAGTGGGCATGATGAAAAAGTTCACCTGGACATTTTCTGAAGCCTTACTGCAAAGGGGAGGAGGAATATGGAGAAAAAGAACAAATTCTACTGTGAGAATGGCTTCCTACATAATCTGTGTTTGCATGAAAGGAAATGAGATCTTATTTCCCTAAGAATTTCTCTTCACCTTTGAACTACTTTGGCCTGAATACATCTTGACAATTTAAGTTCTCTCACACTCTACACAATTTTATTTGCTTTCTGCTGCTTTATGATAGTAGACAAAAAGAAAATGTTGTTTATTCTCATCTGCTTGAAATATCTTAACACTTGACCCTGCAAATAACAGTGTTGTAAAGACAAATGGTTTGTTCTTCAAAAGAGTCTGCTAATAATGTAATTTGCAGTGGCATTAATCAGGAATGATTACTGAAATGTATTTGCTCTTGGGTAAGTTGGTGCAAGTGAAATTATTTTAGGGTTTTCTCTTTTCATATTTCTGTTTTTAGATATGGCAAGAGCAACAAGCATTATGCAAGCAATGTATCAGTCAGGGTTTTTTCAATTTTTCATAAGGTGTCAACATTGTTGACAGTTGGAGATTAATACATCACTTCACTCTGGGTCTATTGCAAAGTGTGGAAATAACAGTGTGATGCTTTAAAATATGACAATCAAAATCTGATGGGAAAAGGCTGGAGAAGTCAATACTTAAGGAAAGGCTCAACAAGGATGTCATTAAATGAGTAAACAGTCTGTTAAGTGAGGACTTAAACACATGCCAAATTATAAGCATTTCTAGGTTGTCAGAAAAACATGTAAGAAGCGGAAACAAAGGAAAATATTGTGCTTTTTTATCATTCTGGGATACTAGGCCTGCATTTTCATTTCATTTGGTTCAGTATAGAAAAAGACATGGGTTTTTTTTGTATCCTACATGTTCCTGCTCATACATCTGTGTATCTGTGGTGTCTCAAGAGCAAAGGGCAGCTTTGGAAAAGGTGGAAGTGTCCCTGCCCAGGCAGATGCTGACACCACTCTCCCCTGTTTCCCCCAGCTGACCCTAAGTGTCCCCACCCCAAGGCAGCAAGGTCACAGCTGTCAGGCTTTTACCTGCATGGGTTTGTCGTACCAGCGATTGGCCCCGTTCGTGTGGCAGCCCCCTCCGTGCAGCATCTGCAATGCCATGTTGGTGTCGCTGAGCTCCACCCTGCTGGGGCTGTCCAGGCACACCAGGCATATGCACCGCTCAATCATGTCCAGCGAGTCGCGGTTGGTGGAGTCTGGGGGTAAAAGAGTGGGATGTTCACATTCTCTTACCTCTGAGAACAGCTGGCTGGGCAGCCCTCTGCCTCGGGGAGCACGGAGGATCTGACCCTGACCCTGCAACGAGCTGGTGTCTGCACAGCCTCTCTCAGCAGCAGATCATCTCAGCACACGGGGACATTACACCAAGGCATTCATTCCCGTGTTAAATTTTGTAACTCCGTGTATCTCTCACATGATTCAATAATAACCACTTTCTTTTTCTGCCTTTCATTTCCTTGAAGTAATTATATTACAAGATAGATCTATTTTACTCTTAAAGCCAGCATTGCTTACTTATTTTATATATAACAGTTACAGAGGACAGGTGGAAAACAGAAAATTTCAGAGGTCACGCTATTGCTGCAGTATTCTGCTCTGGAATAGCAGAGCTTAGAGTGTTTTTGTGTTGTTCTCCCATGAAAACCCATTTCAGAATAAGGAACAGCAGGGTCTACTTTGGTTTTGTCTTATTGTTTTAAAACCCTCTTGTCTCTCCTGTATCTGGTTATTAGTTTATATTGCCTACATCACATGGGGAAACATCTGCGGATGAGGTTTTGAGGTTTAGTTTTTGAACACGGTTTTGCAAAGCCCATGGGTTGCCACATTACACTGCTCTCCTGTCACTCCTGTACTGCTGAATAAAATGGGCTTTTCTGCATCTCTTTCTTTTTCCTCTCCTTATCCTGACACTCTTCTTATATGGATGGACAACTAGGGGTATTTTTAACTTTGTCCTCAGTGCTTTCCTCCTTATTTATGGTGTATTTATGTGCTTCTCGGTTTCTTTGTCTGCCTCAGAAATATTACAAAGGTTAAGGGCTTGTTTGCATCAGAGGACCAATTTGAAGCACAGAAAATATTTAATTGTGAGCACTTTCTACAGTTCCTCATTGAAAATATAGAAGTGTGCAACCTATAACAAGAACTTGTTTAATTTAAAAACATGTAACATTATTAATTGCTGTTATATGGTTGTTAACCAAATCAAAGGAAAAAGGGCTTTGAAGCATCAACATAAAATTCCTCTTGCTCTTAACAGATCAGCTTTCATCTGCTGGTTTTGCTAGATTTTGGTGTAAATGTAAATTTGTATATCATATCAACAAAAGATATTAATTCAGATTGATCAAAACTTCTTTCAAGTTCAACAAATATGTGCTCAATTGAGCACCTATTACTTTAGCTAAAAGAATGGAAAAATATTTAAAGTTAATTCTGATTTTCATTTGACATTCATGGGGCCATTTCAATATGTGCAAGTTTTCAAGGCTTTTAAGTATGCAAAATAGCTTGATGGTCTGAAAGAATAGAATTTTTCATAATAAGACATAATGTACCTTTCCAGGTACAAGGTTAGTCAGGAGCTAGAAAAAACCCAGACACTTGTCACCAGCCAGGTTCATTCTCCAGATGCTGTGTAGTGAAAAAGAGACCAAATATGCAAGAAATTAAAAATGTGTCAAGAGAAGGAGAGGCAAGTGATAGCAGCAGCTGAGAAGGAGGAGGGGGAGCTTTGGCCCTGTGCAGGTTGTGTAAGGCACTGCCTATTGCTGTTGGGAGGCTCCTGCAAGGCAGCATTAGCAGCCAGGGGCTCAAGGGACAGAGATGGCCAGCCTGACTTCTTGCAGGCTCCTTGGGGACCTAGTGGAGTGCAGAGTGTGTTGTGTCCCCTTGCTAACAGAACAAGAGTCCTAGGGAAAGCAGCTGGAGCACCTGCCAGCTCCTACAAAGGCTTGAGCCAAGAGATTGTGTTTGATGGGGCGCGCAGAGAGGTTGCTGCCCTGTAAAACGTGAACACCAGTGTCCCTTTGGAGTGTCTTCAAAAGCATTCAGAAGCCTTATAAGAGAGAAAACACATCCCTGTCCACTTGGCTGTAAAGCTTTTCCAGTATCTCACACTTGCAGGGCTGACCATAATTGCGGATTTTTTTAATTGACAGTCTGGGTGCATCGGTGCAAAGGCTGAAAAGATCCTTGTGAATGGAACTTGCCCTGTATGCATCAGCTTCTGGTGTTTGCAGACAGGCATCTTTGAGGAAAAACAGCTTGGATAGTGATTTACAAACTGCTCCCAGCTTGCTCAGCATTCTGCTTTACGCTGTTTGATAGGTTTATATATATTTCATTGTGGCTGCTACCCACACATCTTTGACAGATATGAAGCCCTTAGTCTGACATATGGCTTCAGGGCATCTGGAGTCTAGGTATCAGAGTGAATAAAATTAAGCTGTGCCAGAAACAGCAAAGTAGGGGAAAGATGCCTTTACAGAAGGAAATAGACATATCCAGAGAGCTGATCAAACACTGAAAAATTATCATGTGAAGCAGGCAATAAATTGCACAAGAACTCATGAACCATGACTTGGGATTGAAAATATCTGCAGGAAGAGGAAAACAGAGGAGAGTAAGACCAAGCCTAAAGCCCCTAAAGCAAGACATTTCTTCCTGTCTAATGCACAGTTGCATTGAATTGGTCGGCCAACTGTTGGTTAGCTGGGTTTTTTTAAATTTAGTTTTAGGAAGCAAAATATGGGAGGACAGTTTTGAATCAAATTCAGATGCAGTGCACACGGGACTGTAGCCAGTCACTTCATACAGAATTCACTTCCTGTACTGAGGAAGAGTGAGCCAGCTCTGCAGCCTGAAGGCAGTTACCATGCTGAGTGTGTTTATGAATCAGTGATGGCTGGGTTTATTGCAATAGCTTGGACATTTTCTCACCTGGAAGACCTATGCTATATTTGCAGGTCCATGGATATAACTCCTTCATAGCCTCTGCAAAGCACTGCACAGGTTTCTTGTCCCAAAACCTTCTCTTGCCCTGCCCAGCACAGACCAGCTGTGGAGTGACCCTTTCACTCACACTGGCTCCCAGGTTCTCTCTTCCTCTCTTATTTATTGCTGCAGGAACATTTCACCATCACAGATAAGAAAGAAGAAGGGCTGTAATGATCATATGTCCATGTGTAACAGCAATGAATTCACCTATACAGAAGAGCTGTGCTAACAGGAATGGTCTGGGATGGCAATCTTGCTTTATTTAGAGAAGGCTTACATCATTGTGCTATGAGATTTACTACTGCAGAATCTGTTTTTTCAGCTACATAACTGAGCTGGTTTGCCTTCTGATTAAAATGAATATTTTGGTTAATGCCAGGCAATCTAAAAACATTATGGAGAGGGTTTTTGCTGGTTTTGTCGATTTTTCTTTTTGTTTTTCTTTTGGATGATGCAGGTTAACAAAGATAATTTTGCTGTAAGTTTCAAGGCATTGACTATTTTACTTAGAATGGCATGAAAATAAATTATTAGGTGTTCACCTCAATTTTCATTAAAACAAGTTTTTTTTGTCTCCTCCTTTAAAAAGAAATGATGGGAAGAGGAGAGGAAAGCTTAAAGGAGAGAGTAATGCTATATAGTATTGCTGAAATAATGGCCAGGACTCTGTATGTGTGTGTGTGTGCATCCGCATTAAGTTTTTATAAGCACAGATAAACTTGAATAAGAAAAGGGGACTCTTCCTTAGAATGATAAACTTGTTTTGAGACTACTGGCAACTCTTGTATGCTCCAGGACATTAGTAAAACAGCAATGTTTTCTGTGGCATTGATGAACTGGAGATAAAGAGATAAGTTAATGTTTTCTTCAGGATGAAAAAGTAAATACTTAAGACATGTAAAATGGCAAAAAGAGGGCATTTACATCACTTAGCCTCAGGGTAAAATACATAAGGTGTGATGTGATATCACTTAACCCCACCCTTTATTTTCATCTGTTTCCGACTTTGACATTCAAGTCCAGAATCTGACACAGCTAAATGCTGCCTGTTGGAAAAGGGAGAGCAGATCCCCAGATAATAAATGGTGCCATCTTTCCTAGATACTTACTTCAGAATTGGTTGAATCAGCCCTGGTACCTTCTCCATTTACTAGAGAGAGTACACAACTAGATTCAGTAGGCGTTTAACTTGCAGATGCTTTTGTTGGATAAGATCAATAATATCAAATAGTTGCCAAAAGCTAAGAGGATACATCATTCCTCTTGGTACAAAATGGATATGAAGAAAGAGACAAATCACAAGATCTGATGTAATGTAATTTATGTGATGAAAAACAAAGAATGGAGTGAGAGTTATTACATGGCATAACACTTAAACATACACAGCCAAAGGGTCAAGCCACTCCTGCTGCTCCCCTGGCAACACACATCTTACATGTACTGAGGTTCCTACTGCTGGAAAAATTCAGCAGTGGGGTTGCACATTCAGTCCTGTATTTGCTGTGAAGTTTGCTCTCAGCAAAGAAAGGCAGTGATGGTGAGGAGGAAGATGATGAAGAGAAAGCTGGGGTTGCTGCTGCTAACCTTTCATAAGGATCATCCTGGCCTCTGCCCACTCTGTTCTTCCGTCTGTTGTCAGCAGGCCAATTGGAGGCAGCATTTCCTCTTCATTCTCTGCCATTTTTGCTATCTTTTGTAACTGAGTGAAAAGATCTCCCTCACTGAGACGACGGAAATTAATGACAACATCCAAAACAAAAAACTGCAAAAAAATGACACAAGTCAGAAGATCAGTCAGAGGTGGGATGGACCCTTTGTAGTCCAACATTTTGCTGCCACCTAGGCAGATGTTGAGATGCTGAAGTCCTGCCTGGAGAGCCAGGCCTGCATGCAATGGAACACAAAACCACTGGGGAATGGCCCAGGGCTCACCCCTCCTGTGTTTTAACACCAATGTAATGCCAGTTGCCGTAGGAGACTTACACTGTGTGTTGGACTCAAATAAAACATAGGCTATTTAACAAACTTAAAAAAACCTGGAGAGATAAAATCAGGCAGTATGTAAGTAATTTTCATGGTATTATCTGTTTAAACAGTATAACCTAGAGAATCTAGAAAATTTCCTGCACTTCCTGGAAAAGCAGAAAACACTTCAGTGGAAGCTGCCTTCTCATTCCAAGAAGGCCTGCAGGCATGGCTCTGGTACTGCAAATAAGGCTGGGCTATAAGATGCTCTGCCCAAGAAACAGATTCTGCTGCTGCCTGGCGATTACTGGCTGGGGCAGATTCACTCCAACACTTCAGTATTTCTGCCTGCATCTGTGCTAAACTCTTCAGGCATAGCTGAGGGTCCTACATGGTGTCTATGCCATGCACAGGTGTGATGGTGGTATAGCTGCCATGAACTGTGTGCCAATACTTGACTGTCAAAAGAAGAGCATTTCCAGCAAATGCACTCTAATAGGATTCTTTTTTCTCTGTGGTTTCATCTCTGTTTATTAAACATTTCTGTTTGAAAGAGAAAGCAAATGAATTCTGCCACATTCCTCCTTTCTGCATCACAGTACTTGGAACATAATGTGGGCCAAGGACAAAAATGCTGCCGAAGCATCTTTTGGAAATATTGACCGCAAACGCTAGGTAAGAACTGAACTCATCCGTAGAACGCTAATTGCATTGCTGATCAGAGATTAGATTAGGCTCTTCTGGAATGAATTTAAGCAAATTAAGAAATATAGAAAGGTATGAAAAAAGAAAGCTAATGTACCTGATTGTTACAAGCAACAATGATGTGTTCTGGTTCTGGCATTACATTGCTTTTCTGGGCCACGAGGGTGTCTTTGGTACGTCCTGGAAGGCGATACGAAGAAAAGAGTCCATAGTATTGCTTCATACAGAGGGGATGGCCAGACAGCTGTCCACGAGAAAAATCAGCAGGTAAAGCATGGCTGCAGAGAAGGACAAAAACAAAGCCAGGGGAAAAGAGGGGAGAGAGACAGAAAGGAAAAGAAATCTAATCTGTCCTTTGTTCTGTTACAATTAGATCAGGTATAACACAAATTGAATAATAAAATGAGATTACAGTATAAGGGAAATAGATGAATTCCCATACTAAAGTTAAATACATCATTCTTGGCAGCTTAATGCATATTCATTAAGCAACTGCATTATTATCTAGTGGAAATGGAAATAGCAGGTCACAAGCAGCTTTGCAATGTGCACAGGAAGCCTGCCTAGATGGGACCCCTGAAACTTGGCAGGATGGAAGTCAGCAGAACAGCTGGGAAAGATCAGCACCTTGAAGAAAGGTACTGATGAAATTCCCAGCAAATCACAGCAGCACTTTACTGTGCTGACTGGTTACAGAGTGTGGGAGAGAGCCTTGCCTGACAAATAGGACTTGTGCAACACAGTGGGAATTTCTGTTTCCCACAGGTCCTCACTTTTGTGCAAATTTTTCCTTTGACCTATGGAGTAATATGTGCTGAAAACCTATTATTTTTTGATTGGAAGGTAGGTGAAACAAGCATCTCTTAAAAGGCTTCTTTAGTGGCCAGGGAAAAAAAAAAAAAGAACTATTACAGCCACAATTATGATTATAGATTGTAAAATACCCCACTGACACTGCAGCAGGAAATAATGGTGCTGCTGGTCAGGACAAGCTGCAAAGACCACAGGAGGAAGATCTTACAATGCACACAGTTTCCTCCTGCAAAAGATAAGCTTCCAGCTTGTCAGATAGGGGCAGGGGTGAAGAAACAGGCAAGGAGGTTTACTCTCATGCAGCTTATGAGGGGTACTGTTTTATGCTAGTTTATCTTGGTTAACTATTCTTTAGAACTGTTGCAGTTCTAAACCAGGGATATTTGCTTTAGTTCCCAACTCTCAAATTCTCTGTATCACTTGTACAGGTGCATAACATACATGATTTGAAGAATTGTGTATTTCCCCCGTGTTTTTATTCAGAAAGTAGCAGGAGCATAAGTAGCTTATTTTTCCTGGCTACTGAGCCAGCCTTTCTGTGGTGAGACTTCCCTCCCCTGCTGGGATGTGTTATTTCTCTGAGGGGTGGGAGGAGGGACAGTGCTGCTGTGAGTGGAGAGTGCAGAATGTGGAGAGTGCCAGGAAATGTGTGCAGGCTGTGCAACCACAGTGCTGCTGCCCTTTGTGGGGAGCACAAGCTTCCTCTTGTGCTCTCAGTAACTCTGTTAGGCAAATTGTGTGTGTCCTTTTGGGCTGCACCGTGCCTGCCAGAGTGATGACTGCCAGCCATCAAAAAGGATCCTTCTTCAATCTGTTACACTGCAGGAATACAGCAGAGAGGGCATAAAAAATTGCTGAAGCACTTGCCCTGAAGCGTGCTGGAGCTCCAGCCCTTCCCCATGGTGGAGAGGTGCAATACAGCCTGGCTTTGTACTGAGAGCTGCCTTGGATCAGAAGCCCTGTGAGTACTCAAGCTCTCCTTCCAAGGTACTTACGTGTCCAGTAAAGCTTTGTAGTCTTGCACTCCTGAAATGAGATTGGCGGCAAACCTGCAAGAAGCAGAGAGAAGTGACATCAGTCTTTTGTCATTTGGCAACACTGGGCTGTTTCTGGGAGACAGAGGAAAGCCTGAATGATTGATGACACAGCATAAGGAGAGAAAGTCTTCTGGCTTGGCAAGAAGAGCTCTCCTCCCCCACCCAAAACCTAAATTAATTCATGTCAAGAGAAATATGAAATCCTAGAGACAGTCCCTTCAAATGGTTAAACAGAGCACCACAGGAGGAAGCCTGAAAGTGCTTATTTAGAGAATGGGAGCAGAGACTGAATATTTAATAGAATCCTCACATGGGTTTCAATATCAATGCTCATAACCTGTCCAGTATTAGAGTACTTCCTGTCCTAAGCAAATATTCTTTTTGCAGAGCTGTGGACAGGTGTATTATTTCCTGACATTGTCTGCTCGCACTGTGTCAGAATGGGAGGCTTTAAGAAAAATATTTCCTCATTAAAGCATGTGCATTAGAAAATGCAAAGTGGAGGGTTTTGAAAGCTGTGTGCACAATAAATTTATGCAGTAATGAATTGAAGCATTTATAGTTAAGTTTAAAGTAAAGGAAAAAGATGCATTAGCTGTCTATGCAAAATGTTAAAATAACGCATATTGGTTTCAAGGTTCTGGCTGTTTTATAATAGCATAAATTCACATGCAGTTAATTATTTCAGTAATGAGCAGCTAGAGAGTGCTAAAAGCAAAGAGGAAAATTGCACTATATGAAGGTACATTTTTAAAAAGGAAGAATGTCTTGGCAAAGGCTGTAGAATGAAATCCTGTTCTAAGGGTGTCTGGAGAGGTATATTCTGTGCTTGGCTACGTGCTTACCTTCTCACTTTTTAAATAACAGTAATTGCCCTCAACAGCTCAAAGCAGAAAGATCAGTTCAGGGCTGGGACTGATGGGCCTGAAGGAAGCAGTGTTCTTGGGGAAGAATGATTTCTGAATTCTTCTTCTTAGGTCCCCTGTGTTTCTGGTGCCCTTTTGTGCATCTGAGAGTGACAATTTAATGCCAGCATGGCCTTTTCAGTTTGCAGGGTGGCTACGAGTCATAGTGAAGCCATGTTAAAGATTATTTTCCTTGAAACTGTGTGTCACAAATTAGTATTTATTTTTTCATTTCATACTTGAATCACGTACAGTAAAAAGATTTGTAAATATTCTTTAAAAATATTAATCCCATGGCATTTTTTGTGGAATACATTTAATAGTAATGACATCTTTCTTTCTGAATACCAGTATGAGTTACCCCAGAAACACTGTCCTCAGTCAGCAGGCCTCATAGGAAATCATTTTAATGGCTACAGCCCTTATTTTTTAATGAAAGTTGATTGTCTTTTTGCACAAGCAGTACATTTAAAACATCCTTTCATTTAGCAAAAGCTGCAAAGTCGTAACACGTTACCTCAGCTGGTCATTCACGTCCTTGAAATGCTGACGAGCAAAGATAATTGCAGGGCTGGAATTGACTGGAAGAGCCAGGCGGTTGTTGAGGTACATGTCATCCAGCCAGTAGTTAAACACCTGAGGGAAGGGGACACAACATCTTAAAGCTGCCAACAGCACACAGAAAAGCAGGCTGGGGGTGAGGGGACAGTGCCTGGTGCTCTTGGTGTCAGCCATGGGCTCTGATTAATGGAGCTGCTGAGCATTTTCAGGCTGGGCTCTGTGACCTCAGCTCAGCAGAAGTCAGCTGCAATTCCATAATCCTATTTCTCAATCAATGGCAATTTACAGGGTGTTCCATTAAAAACTAAACATGCTCCACATTCTGGTGCTTTGGGTAATTTGTTGTTTGCTTCTCTCTACAACCAGAAAATATTTGAATGCAACATGTTAGGTCTTTCATAGCAATTAGAATATGTTTAAGAGAGGGCAAGGGTTTTTCTGGTGATGCCTTTTCTCAGGGGGCTTCAAATATTTGTCAATGATGCCAAGATGCTCCAGTGCTACCCATCAGATATTGTCCTGTAGCAAGACAGAGTGGGAAAAGAATTTCCCAAGCCTAATGGCTCAGTCCTGCAGAGAGTGGCATGTGGATAGGGTCCCTGGAGAATTCCCTTTGTGTCCACTGACACAAATGCAGATTGCTGATTCTTGACCCAGACACACATTAAATTTCTAACCATTTTTACTGAAAACACAGATGAACAGTAACTTCATTCCTTTGTGTCTGAGCAGAGATTGAAGAATCATTATTTGGAAAATGGAGGCTTTCATAAAAAGATCAAATGGTCTTTCTGAGAGGGCAGGCTTTGCATATGGTAACTATAAACAGCAACAAAATTATGCAAAAATAATTACAAATGCATGCATCAGTTGAAAAAGTTTTCCTCCGAGATATTTCATTGCTGTTAGAACAGATGCTTCCCCTACAGTCTCTGGAGTCTTCAGGGGAACATGCTAGAGATATACTCCTGGCAAGTTAAATTCCAAATAAACCCATTTCTAATTTACCTTAGGAATCAGGTATTTATTTTAATAACCAGTATTAAAAACTGTCACAATTTCAGAAAGTGTTTATGCATCCGTCCTCTGTAATTTTCATGCTCTAAGCATTTAAACAAGCAGTTGCCTTCTGGAATATTATTTCCTAACAGGAACACTGTTTAAATGCTGGTTAGTTTAGCCACCATGAAGTTCTGTGATCACAATATGAAAAGACTGGGCAGCGTTTTGCTCAGAAATTAAGCACTGCTTTTAAAATGAAAGCACTGACAGCACTCTACACCTTTTCCCCCTGACTGCAGCAGCAATTCAATGGAGTTTTCATGTTTGTCACACAAAAGGGAGAGCCACAATTCACTGACATCAGTAACATCCTTCAGGATTTCACTGAATCCATAAAATCATTTTCCTTGTTGGGATGGAAGGACTTCAATAAAACTCTAATTTTCAGCTGCCATATTCTAACATGGTTAATGAGGGCAGGATGAACTGTGACTTTGTGGAATGGTAAAATTTACCTAATTCGCCTGCCTTGGGAAACAGAAAGCTGAACTTTTATAAAGGCAGAGGTCTCAGTATGGTTTGTGTGATAGATGCACATGTACACACATATATGTGCATATTTGGCAAAGTAACTTCTTCAGGGTAACTACAATGGTATAGTGTGACAATGAATGACAAATAATAGTTCAATTTTAAAAGACTAATTCCTATAATGAAGTATTCCATTCCAGAATAATTGGAGTGGATCAGAACTTCGGGTAGATGACTGTGCAAGGCATTTTTAAAGCCTTATCAGAAAGTATTTTTCATTCCAATAAGAATTCTAAATCCTGTTAGAAAGGAAGAAATTACATCCAAAAGGCGTGTTTCCTACAGGTGTTGTGGCACTTCTGTGTATGAACCTGAGTTGAATTAATGTCCTCATTTATATCAACAAACTGTTGATCTGAAAACATAATAATGACATGGATTTTGACATAATTTTAAAAATCTAGCCTATTAAGTCTGAGATAGTCCTTTGTCAGAATGGCCCCTGTTTGCATTGACCTGCTGAAAGAAAACAGTGATTCCATAGAGAACATCAGAAAGAACTCATAAATAAGCATCAGCCAACACAGCAATTATTTTTTTCCACTGCATTTACTTACCCAGTTTGTTGTCTTTTCACTTCTTTCCTCAAGCATTTGCTGCAAGGATTCCCCCAAGCCCCCTGGAATCCCAAATTTCTCCACGATGGCCTTGGTCTTTTTAAATTGCTCCTCTGGCACCAAGTGCTTCATGCACTGTAGGTACATGTGTAAGGTCTGCTGCAGTGGTGGAACTGGAAGTTTTGGCACTTCCTAGTCATTAAAAAGAAATATATATTAGTGAGTATTCTACTTGTTTCCAATCTGTCCTCTTGTGTTTTCTTTTTTTTTTTTTTTTTGGCTGCTGATTAGTATGTTACATCCCATTAAAAATTAGTTTATTCTGTTTTAGCAGTTAAGAGGCCTGATTACTGCAAATGTCCTGTTTGTACAAATGTAAAGTTTGTTTCAAATGGATAGAGAAGGGGATTAGTGCAAAATTATCAAGGACACTTTTTCCTTGGTAAAAATTCTAGAAATCCTAGGACAAAGGCACGACACAAGCAAATGTCCTGAACTAAACTCTAGGAAATCTGCAAATACATTACAAAATAATAAAATAATATCTTAAGATATTTCGTTAGTAAGGAAGAGCATTTAGCTTATGATTAGTAAAACCATGGGTTAATACTTGTCTGATTGGTAATATGAATGGTTATAAAAGTATAGGAGTAGAAAACACGCAGGTCTATCTATTTGTTAGTACTGACCATGTGCAGTGCTCAATAAGCTGGTGTTTTACCCTGCCAAAGCTCTGCTGTCAGTCAGTCTGGAACCCCTCTGGAAGGCTTGATAAAACGTTTCTATTTATCCTTACCTTGTTCAGAGCAATAGTATCTAGGAAGTAAAGGGTTCCGTGCTGTCCATGCAATTCAGTTTCTTTTGTTCTTTAATGTAGAATTAACCAAGTAAAGTGTAATT
This sequence comes from Catharus ustulatus, assembly GCF_009819885.2. Classification (NCBI taxonomy): domain Eukaryota; kingdom Metazoa; phylum Chordata; class Aves; order Passeriformes; family Turdidae; genus Catharus; species Catharus ustulatus. Next base: position 26,728,055 of record NC_046228.1, on the reverse strand, counting down.
AGTCATTTAAAAGCCAGAGCATTTATGGGGGCAGTGAGAAAACCAAGCAAGGAGGTAATTCATGAAAGACTGGGAAATTGCAAGAGGCTGTGATGCTCTAAGAGTGGCTCCTCAGGGAGGCAGCTGTGTCTCCTAGCTGAGAAATGGTCATCTAATGCAGCTACACTTGTCCATTAGTGATTAGTGTAGGTCAAACTTTTGAAGGCTTTGTTTTTCTAATTTGATTTCTTCCCATCTCGTAAAGTAGGCAATGTTCAGATTTTTTTGCTAGCTCCTGCTGTAACAGAGATTAATTTTAGTAGGATTGCAGGCCATAGTGTGATTTGGGGTGAAAGAAAAGATTGGCAGTTGCATGTCCCACCTGCTGCTCAGAGTTAGTCCAGGGCATGCAGGGAGGAAGTGCTCTGAACAGCAGGCAGGGGCTGGGTGTCCTCTGAGCTGAGTACCAGCTCTGCCTTTTGGCATCCACTGAAAACTCAGTGCTGCACTATGCTCCCTATCTAGAAACCAAAGATTTTAGATACTCATGAAAAATGTCATAGGATTACCTGTTATTAATGGAAATGCAATTCCAATTTAGCCTGCAGTACACCCAGAAATAAAAGAATAACAATTCTACAGTTCCAAGCTATGTTTAGTCAAGACATATTTCTTCTGTCATTGGTTTCTCGGTCATTTGAAACAGATGTGCTAACTAGTCTTTCTCTTTGATACCTGGCTTTGGCCCTGTCTTTCTGGGTAAGGTTCCTGTGCAGTTCATGATTCTGTTTAGGAAAAAAACCCCAGAGGCTGACTATTGACTATACACACCCAGCACCTTATAAACCAGCTTGAAAATGAATCATATGTGATAGTCTGATAGTGTTGTACTAGCATGAATAATTTCATGCCATCTCTGGCTTTGTAGTATAAAAGTATTTTTTGTATAATAATATTTATTTTACTGTAATTCTCCAGAGGATGCTGGGAGAAAGAGTTTAGTTGCATATGAGAAGCACTAGTGTTAGATCAAGATTTCTGGCTATAAACTGTTGCAAGATAACTGGTGTTCCCTGAAATTAAGAAACTGGCTCTAGAACAGAGCTTGGGTTACAATGATGATATTAATTTACAGAATTAAAAGTTGTTAATTCATCTTTTTTTCCTTTTTGTTTTCCCAGAAAGAGTTACTTACTCCTTCATCTTTACTGCATGTATCTTTCTCGTTCTTCTGCATGTTTTTTTCTAGGTCAGGCATTCCTGCATTTCTTTTGGTATCTTTCGTTGAGGACAGAAATTGAAGTCACTTGGGGGCACTTAGGGAGCCTGATGCCTCAGTTCTGGAAATAGAAAAGATTTAAAGTCCTATCAGTACCCATTATTTATAACCAAAATGTACGAGGGGAGTATTCCCTGTGCAAACACACACAGAAGCTTCAGAATGCAAACCTGAAGACAAATAGAAGTACAACATTCAAAGTAGCTGAACTGAGCCCTGTGGAGATTGCTCTGACATTGTTTGTCTCATTTTGCTATAAATTTATTTATTCAGAACTATCTCATGCTCATAAAAGGTCCCTTCTCAGCATGGTTTATTTTGTCACTGTAATTTACTTTGCAATTTATTGTGACATAATCTGCATGCTCTGTATTACTGCTATATGTTAGCTGGAGGAAAGAGGGGACTTTTCTTTGAATGTACTTATGTTGACACAGGTAATAGTAATGATGCAGTTTTCTGTATTAGGATTTTATATTTCCTTCCCTTGCCAATTTATATGAAAGCACCACAGCCTTTAAATGTAGTTTTCATGGCACTTCACCATGGGTACAGTGAGGTGCTGTGCTGGAAGATGTAAAAAGGAGTTTGATGGAGATGTGCCTTTGCCCTCTGCAGCCTAAAATCTCACAGGGTACCAGCGCTTTGGGGCATAGGTCTGGGCTGGGGCACCCTGTGAGCCTGCCTGTGAAGGCTCTGGGAGGATGGGCAGGGGTGCTGTACCCTGGGTTTGAGCCACTTGGTAGAGCAGTCTTTCCAAACAGCACATACTTATCCAGGGACACGGCTTAACCTGCCAAAAGTCACAAAAGTAATCTGTGACAGAGCAAATACTTCCACTCATGTCTCTCTGGTATTGAGCTTATCCTGGTTTTCACTTCTAAAGCTGCCTCTTAACTCCTGTGCAGGAATAAGAACAATTTCGGTTAAAAACTCTACAGCATATGAAAGTGAGTTAAGAGTTTTGTTTAGCAATAGGCAGAGATGGCTGTGGATTATTCCTTTCCTGAGGAATCGGCTATCCCAGCCTTGCAGCTTCAGTGTGGCTCTGCCAATGTGTATGTGGTCACTGACACCTTGTGTTGATCCTGTCCTGCACTGTCAGTAGGGCCATGTGCTGTGAAATAGGTTGTGTAAGGTTGAGAGCTGTCCCTGGGGCCCTGCAATGAGGCACACAGCAAACTCGTGTTGATCTGTCATCTGCTCACAATTTACCCAGGTGAGAGACAATCTCCCTCATGGAAAGGCCACATGAGCCTACTGCACTGCTCCACTCCCTCTGGTGTGCTGCACAGGGCCAGCCCCTCAGCCATGCACTCTAATCCTGAAACAGGTTCAAAGCTCAAATAATGCACGTCCTGTAACTCTTGGAAGACTGTTGGCTTGCCCAGTTGTTTATGGGCTGGCCTCAGCCCCCCACCTGCAGTCAAATACAGAGCAGCCATTTTGTCTTTAGAGCCCGTCAAACTGTAAACCCTTAAAGGAAAAATCCTGATGGTATTCTTTTGGTGGGACTTTTGTTCTTTCTTTCCTTATGTTTTTTTTTTTTTTTGTCAAACTGCAATATGGTGCCACACTGACTAAAAATCTATATTGGCTCAGTGTCTCTGGGAAGTGCTACTAACAGCCCTGCATATCTGTAAAAACAGTGTGATAAAGAGTTTGGAGGTGGTAGCCTGAACTGTGCTTTTCTCCGTTGCGGGGATGAACGGAGGCTTTGTCTCTGGTTCAAGTGCTGACAGCTTAGCATCACACCCAATCCTGTATTTGCTTAATAAAGGACAAGAAAACTGACACAGAAGAAAATCCTGCAGAAATTCAAGATGACTTCAAAGTTGCTCACTAGAAAGCTATAAGGTACATTGTCAAAGTTATTAGGAAAAAAAAAAAAAGAAAAAAATAATCCTAGCTGTTTTTATTTACAGCTGGCTTAGCTGGAGGGCCAGAGTGAGCGGCTTAGCACGGTGGCTGCGAGTCACAGCAGGCTGGGGAGCCGGGTGGCCTTCCCCACAGCTCAAAGCAGCAACTCAAATCCACAACAAAAGGCACTGATCTCTCCGTTAGCAGATAGCAGAGAAGGACTAAGCCCATGTGCTTATACTTGAGTTCTCCTGACATGGTGGACTCGGGAGGCAGCTCGCAGTATACTGTGTTCAGTCCCCATCCATTCATCCTCACTCTCAGCGCTATCAGGAGGATAAGCTTAAAGTTCTCAGCAATCTATGCTTGAAGTTAAGAGGAAGGGATGCGCTGTCAGGAATACACGTGCGAAGCGCGCACTGCCGCGGCCGTGGACACTGCGAGCGGAGCCAGGAGCCGCCCTGTCGCCGGCCTGAGCTCCCTGCGGGCCAGGGAGAGCCGGACCCGTCGGGGAGCGCTCACGCTCCTCCGGAGGCTGCTGAGTCCCGACACCTTCCCAAGCCACGTTCCCCGAAAGAGCCCTTTCCCTCCCGAAGCGCCCGTCGCGGCGGGACACCGCGTGGGTGCCGCCTAACCCGCCGAGTTTGGTGAAGGGAGCTCGCTCGGCTCCGCTCCGCGGGACCCCCGCTCCCGCTCTCCCCGTTCCCGGGCTCTCCGGTCCCAGGCTCTCCCGGTCGCAGGCTCTCCCGGCCCCAGGTTCTCCCGGTCCCAGGCTCTCCCGCAGCCGCGCCGTCGGGGCAGCGGCAGGCGCGGGGCGCGCAGCCCGTACCTGCTCGTCGGGGAGCTCCGGGCGGCTGCCGGGCGGGCTCTGCGAGTCGCGGCGGCTCTGTCCAAGGTACCGCCGCCTCCTCCGCGGCCAGGTCGCCTCTGGGTGGGGGCGTGCGGAGGGCGGCTCGACTCCGCCGTCGCTGGCTCCTCCCCGCCCCGCACGGCCCGGCCCGGCCCGGCCCGGCCCTGCCCCACCGCCCCTCCCGCTGCGCGCAACAGGCGCTGCTGCCTGCGCTGGTCCCCGCCCGCGGTGCCCGTGCGGTGCCGCGCCGCCGGCTCGCCCCGTGTACCGTGAGGGCGGGCACAGCTGGGCGCAGCCGGGCACAGCTGGACGCAGCCGGGCACAGCCGGGCTCGCCGGCGCTCTTACGGCCGTCGGGGTCAGCCTCGGCAGCGGCAAGGGCAGCCCCAAGGGGCTAATGTGCTCACAGACCCGCGCTGCCGCTGGGGTTGTCGCCAGTACCGAGAAGTGTCGCTTCTGCGGCCCCTGAAAGCTCGGTGGCCGAAGGGGCGGGCGGCGCTGCCAGTGGCTGCCGGAGGAGGGGAAGCCGCGACGGGGCGGCGGTGCCGGGAGGACCCGGGCTCTGCAGGAGCTGCCACGGGGGCAGCGGCAGCACCGGCCCGGGGGCCGGCGGAGGCTCCGCTTTTGCCGCTTACCACAAAGAAGCTTCGCGGTCTAGGGAAGTGGGTCTCATCTCCCACCGCACTGGCCATTGCTCCTTCGCCGAGCCCCCGTGCCGAAGCGCCGTCCCGCTGTCCTCATGAGTTCTGCGCCGCCGGAGCAGCGACTCGGCCCCGGCGGGATGCGGAGCGGCGCGTCCCGGCAGCCCCGCGGGACCGCGCGGCAGCTGCTCCGCGGCGCCCAGACCCCGGGGACGGGTGGGAGCCCTTTATTGGGTGCTATGGGTCCTTACAAATGTCATTTCCCCTCTCTTGCGATTACAAATAATTTGTTTCCTAATGGGTTAAGAATTAAAATAAACGATTTTATTTTATATTAAGAGAAATTTATAGGGCAAATGATGCAGTCTGGTTCCCTTGTGAGTGGATCGAAGGTTTCCACTATTTGCAAATGTTTGAATGAAGCGTTTCACCCGTCTTTTGTTTTTGTTTAATCCCTGTCGAGTCACTGAGGTGGGTGCCTTTTAATTGAGGCAGCATTTAGCACTGAGAAAGGCACCTCCCTTCTAACTGCTGGTAATGTAATTTTTGAAATATTAGAAAACTGAAATTCATGATTGTGGGGAATTAAAACTGAATTTCCATGAGAATTCAAGGAGCTGTTTTTAAGCAAGCAGTAGCACGGTTGCAGCGAGATGTCGTTCGCTCAGACCCATTATGTTGTGAAGAATGAATGAGAACATTTTGTACTGGGGTTTTCTCCCGTACCATTTTGGTAGCTAGTGAGAATTGTGCTCTGGGGAATTGTTACTTTAGGGGTTACACTGAGCACAACCGGCTCCCTCCCTGAAGCAGCCCTCAAAAACAAAACAAAAGACAATTGATCCCCTTCAATTCTTTTTATTCAGATTGTATTATTCTTGTAACTTGGACTTCAACATAATACAGCATATTGCACTTACCGGAGAGCAGCACAAGAGAGAAAAAAAAGGTACAATACTTCAGTTTATTCCCAGGGAAGAATAAAATGAGACAGCTGTTGCTCTTCTTAAATATATGAAACCAACTGAAAGTCTGAGTATATGTACACAAGATTTACTAAGTCCCTGAATACACCATTTGAAATTTTACACATACTTTTTTGCTTTTCTTGTATTTTTTACAGAGATATACAGTATGTCACACATAGTTTCAGTTTGAGAACACTCTGCACAATTATAACCCAGCTACGAGGCTGTTGGGTTTTTTATTTTCTTTTTGGTGTTTTTTTTTTGGAAAGATCCCCTCAGATTTCTGCTAATGATTACTCCAATAATTTTTTTCAGCATCGTCTCCCATTTTCCACCCCGTCCACCTTGCCAGAATGCTGAGGGAAATACCGATTAAAAGTAAGTCTAGAAGAAAGCCATTACATCATGACAAAGGTTAAACTGTAGATATTGCACGTCAGTACAGAAACATAATGCAGTAACATTTTCATCCCCCTCTTTGCCTCTCTCCCACATGTCTCTTCTTGCTCCTGGGTCTGGGCCACATGGGGGAACCTAACTGTACTCATAGTCTGATGAGTCCTCCTCAGACACCCCTTTCAGGTCTCTGTGGTAAGAGCCCATGCCGTTCTCATCCATCTCACCCGCTGGCTGGAGGCTTTTGCCCATGCCTTTGCGCTCCTCCATTTTGATGGTGTCGTAGAGTCCCTTAGGTCCTTCTTCAAGGAGGATGTTCCTCTCTGAGTGAGAGGGTTTCATTTGGCAGACATTTTTGAGAAAGAGAAGGACAGGGGCATAAAGCACGTTGGCGAGCCCCATGCCCAGGTTGAGCTGCGCAAAGCCCATGGTGTGCACAATCTGGCCGGCCACGATGGGCCCCAGGGCATACGCCACACAGTAGGAGATGTCTGCAATGGCGTAGACGCTGCCATAGACAGAGACGTGACGCACGTCCACCAGGAAAGCCAGGGTGGGCAGCAGGGCTGTGTCCACCAGGGCGATGCCAAAGCAGATGCCACAAAGGGGAATGATGACCTGCCCGAAATTCCTGCAGGCTGGCACCAAGCAGGAGCTGGCACCGATGATGGCCATGCCCAGGGCCCCGTAGAACCACTGCAGGTGTGGGTACGCAGCAGCCAGCTGGACGGTGACGTAGACGCCCAGCACGTGGGGGAAGAAGGCGGGCAGCCAGGTGAGGCCCACCTCCCACTCGCTGGCCCCCATGGAATCCTTCATCCAGTTGGCGATGGTGGGCTCCAGGAAGGCCAGGGGGATGTTGCAGGTGGCCAGGGCCCCTGCCACCACGGCAATGTAGGGGTCGATCATGAGGCGGTGTATGGGGGTGCCCACAGGCATGTTGGCCCGCGCCCCGGTGCCGCCCGGCGGCGCCAGGACCAGCAGCAGCAGCCCGTCGAGGAGGCAGACGCAGGCCAGCACCAGGAAGGGCACCCGCTTGCCCGCGAACTCGTAGAGGACGCCGCCGAAGGGAGGGGCGGCCAGGCTGCCGAAGGAGATGCAGGCCAGCGCCGTGCCCAGGGCGCGGCTCCGCGCCGGCTCCTCGGCGTAGCGGTCGGCGATGAGGGCGATGCCGGCGGTGTCTGCGAAGGCAGAGCCCAGCCCCTGCAGACTGCGCGCCGCGAACAGGGTCGCGTAGTTCTCGGCGAAGGCGAAGGTGGTGGTGGACAGGAACAGGACGCCCAGCCCGGCCAGCAGCGGCAACTCGTAGCCCACGCGGTCGATGAGGGTGCCGCTGAGAGGGTTCACCAGCAGCTGCAGCATGGCTTTAGAGGCGAACAGCACCCCGATCTGCACGTCCTCGTTGCTCCCCGAGGCCGGCGGGTACCGCGCAGTCAGAAGGCTCCGGTTGCCGCCGCCGCTCCCGTTGCCCCCCGCGGGCGCGGACGGGCCGGCGGTGCCGCCGCGCATGGCCGCGATGTAGTCGGGGATGATGGGCACGATGACCATGTAGAGCATGTTGTCCAGCAGCAGCGCCACGCACACCACCCCCAGCAGCAGCCGCCGCTGCCGCCGTGCCTCCCCCATGGCGGTGCCCAGCTGCCGCCGCCGCTCGCCCACCGCCTCCGAGAGCCGCTCCACGGCGGCCCGCGCCCGGCCCGCGCCCCCCGCCTCCGACATCGCCCTCAGCGCCGCCGCCGCCCCGCCGCCCGCATGGGGCACGGCGGGGGCGGCCCCGCCGCCTCGGCCGCCCGAGCCGCCGCCGCTCACCTCCGGGCGGCTGCCGTCAGCCCGCGCCGCCGCTGCCAGGCGGCTCCGAGGGGCCGGTCCTCCATCACCACACTAATAAGAGCCGCGCACGGAAACCCCACCCGCCCCCGCCACCGCGCTGGCCCCGCCGCTCGCCCGCCCGCCCGCACTCCGCGCCCCGCCCCGCCCCGCCCCGCCCCGCCCCGCCCCGCTGCACCGCGCCGGGGACGGCAGCTCTGCCCGCCTCGGCATGGGGGCTGCGGGGCGGGGGTGCCGCCGGGGCTCCCCGCCCCGGGGGTGTGCCTGGAGGGGCGGTGGGGACGCGGCACCGCCCCCGAGCCGGGGGCCCGACGGCGCGGCTGGCAGCGCTGGAAGCGAGCCCGGCTCCCCGGCAGCCTCCCGGAGTTCTCCGTTGCCTCCCCCTGGGCCGGGGCGCCGTGCCCCCGCCGGTGCTGCGGGCAGCGGTCCCGTGTCCTGTCAGCCCCGCTGCCCCAGCGCAGCCTGCGGAGCCCGGCGATCGCGGGCTGTGCCGCTGTGCTGCCGCCGTCCAACCCAGAGCGGCTCGGCGCGGGCCCTCCGCTGGTGTAGCCGGCCAGGGCAGCGTGTGGGTGCGCCCAGGGGGATTTGGGCTAATCGGGAACGGGGCTGGCAGGGCTGGGCTGAGCCCTGCCCCACCTCACGGGGGGCGTGAGACCGCGGCAGCATCACTGGAAATCACAGAGCAACGCAGTAGCTGCCTTGCTGCGTGCGAGCGTGTTTCTAACACTCAAACACCAGGGAAATAATCCTCAAAGTGCGGTTGTGTTGCACCGCATTTTGCCGGGCCAGTGCGGCAGCTGGAAGCGCTGCGGAGCAAGGGGCCTCACTCGGTGCAGAGGCTTTGGTATTGAGAAGCGCTCCTCAGCACAAAGCAGCATATCATTGCTCCTGTAGCAGAAATGACATGTGGGCTGATCCAAGGAGGATCTCTGCGGAAGGCTGTATGGAATAATCCCATCTCAGCCGATCGGTTCCTGAGTGCATGTGGAGTTTGGGCAACTTCATTTGCTTGCGTAGCAGGGCTTCCACAGCTGAAAGGGAGATGAATTATCTGTCAGTTGCTGTATCCTGCTCTGTTGCGAGAAAACATTCTAGATGGCCAGAAAGACTTTAAGATGGATCCCTGCATGGAGTAGCATACAGATCCGATTGTGCTTACACAGAAGTGGAACCTTAGAGCATATTTAAAATAACAATAGCCCTAGACATCTATATTGTCATTGTTACCGCTGTTATTCATTTACTACATCCACTGTAAAACTGCAGAAATGTACCACTGACAATCGGGATAAAGCTCTTGACTTGGGACTCTAAATAAGCTATCGTCCTAAATGCTTCAAAAGCTCATTTCAGGGTGTAGAAGGAAAGTGAAGGAATAGAAGAGTCTAACTGGAAGGATACTGAGCTAAAAGCCAAGGCTGCTGCACTTGGCTGCACGGTGTCAAGATACTTGTCACCTGTGAGATTGATTTAGTTGGGAAAAAATCAAACCAAACACTACCAAGTCCATCCTCTGATTCCTCAAACAGACCCCGGGGCAGTTTGTTGAGAACATGTTTCTGCAGAGGACTGTGAGCATGGGAGGAGCAGCTACCCAGATGATGCGGAGATGGCTGCAGGAAGCGCCCTCTGTTTGGGATGGATATCACGTTTGCAGTAGGCGGTAATGGGTTGGGGGCAGATACGACTTTGGATCATTGCTGTGCTGCAGTCAGGAGTATTGGAATCTTGGCTCTCGCTTGATGAGGCACTTTATTTGATTAAAGTTTCCCTTTTAATCAGAGATATGGTCATTTCCCGTCTCTAAAATGGAATCTGGCTCTGGGGGTCATGTCTGGATAATAAAAGGACTGGTTCTCTTGTCTCATGGGAGTTGATATCGAATTTATTACCATCAAGAGAAAGCAGAATTATACTTGTAAAATGTTGCATAATAAATTTAGCTTCCTTAGTAAATCAAATCAGCGGGTACCCTTATCTGCAAGAGATGCGTCATCGCTACGTGAGTTTCTTTGACTAGACAGAACTAATGGGGAGAAAATGTACCTTCCAGTGTGATCAAAGTTGATGGACCCACAGTAAATTAAAGTTAAAAAAAAGTCTCCCTGGTGTTTGGCTTAGAAATTTATATTTGGGAAGGGACTTCAAGGTGAAATGAGATGACCCTTAAAATTTTGTGCTTTTATCCCAGAGCCAAGAGATGTGACAATTATTTAGTTTGAGAGGAGGAATGCCGAGGAGGTGATGTACTTCATTTGTCCTCCAGTGCAGAACATGCAGATTTGGAAAACCACCGTTAATGTCAAGGAGATAGAGAAAATTTTGGACCTGTGTAAACAACACAGATGACTGCACCAGGACTTTTACCACTTTCTTTGTTCTAGAGGCTGTAGATGATGCAAAAGTAGCTCAGGATGACTGTTTGGCAATAAAAAGGAATTTATGATTGAACCCAAAAAAGCCCATGGCCCAGAGAAATTATACTTAGAATCTTCAAGATTTCAGAAAAAATCCTAGAAAATATGTAACATATATGAGCCTACAAACCTTCATGTCTGCTGATGTTTAAGTTGACTGTAAGGGTAAAATGGGGTAAAATGACTGATTGATCACATGTCTAACATTTAAAAAGGAAGACCTACCTCCACTGAAAATTTTGGAAAAATGAGAGAGGTTTCTCTCCAAACATCAAAACAAATATATAAGTAGTTAAACAGATAAAATTACTTGTGTACAGTCTGCTCGTGTTTGTCCTGTTACCTACTGAATTGATGGTCCTGGTGCTTTGAAATGACAGTTGTTTTTGATGCTGTATCAGGGTGATTTTACAGGGAGAGAGAGAGAGGGAGAGAAGCAACAACTGCTGTGATGCACTCTGCTACCAGGAATGGAACTGAGTTAATTGTGCCTCCTTAGGAGCCTTTCTTTCACAGGAGAAAAAGTTTTTGCTGAGAGGTGTCCAAACACAATGAGTCAGAGAATTAAGAGTCTTGCAGGTCTGCAAAATATTCATACTCTTAATGGCCTGAGTACTTAATGTCTGCAATAGAGAGCTTACCCTCTTCAGTATATGGCAATACTTTTTAGCACTTAAGACTAAACTAATTATGTGTTTCTTTTTTGATTAAAAGACCTGCTAATATGATTCTGCCAAATAGGAGACAAGTATGTTACAATCTTTAGAAGTGTGGTAGAGGAAAAGGGAAGAGATAGAAGTTAAGGTCCATTTTCAACAACTTAATTTCAAATGCATTTTTGTGCAGAAAACGGTCAGGCTGTCAAATGACAGCCAATAAGTTATTGTTGTGAATGTGATTACCAAGAAAACAAGGGATATTTTGCATTATCCTGTATGTCAGTAGTAGCTGAGGTTCCTGCTCGGCTCTAAAACCTTTGTTGCCAAGGCAAATGGACGCACAGCAGAGACAGAGGCACATGAGGCACACAGAGGAGCTTTGGAGAGCAGAGGAAAGAGGGAGTCCTGCCCGTGGCTGGTGGTGCCATGAGGTGGCACTGTGCATGGATATGCCAGGCCGGGCTTGGTAGCCCTCGTCCTGCTTTGGGTCCCAGCTGGGCTGGTTGGCAGTGCTGGCTGGACAAGCCTTAGCCCCTCCAACCATCAATACTTTTGGGATCAGGAGGATTAGCCACTAGGCACAGCCTTTTTGAGGTGACCATGTGTCCTGTAGCTCTGTCAAAACTTCTTGTGTGATACAGGTGTAATGTGGGATGGGGACTGTACATGAAAGTGTGCCCTTCCACTTCTGTAAAAGCATTGTTCAATATGAAAAACTGCTTTTTATTAGTGGTTGTCATACTTTGAGGAATGGTAAAATAACCAGGGTGGGTTTTTTAAAATTTGTGTTACACCTATACTTCATGCTGCTTCACTCTTTGGAAATAGTGCTTGGAGAGAAAGGAAAAATAGATGAAGATAGGAAAAATAAGAGAAAAAGCAATTCAAGGGTTTATGTCTAAGCTCATACCAGTTCTAGCAATAGTTGATGTTCTTGATAGTTGTAACAGATAGTTCTTCAGTTAGAGTTTAAAGAAAGCTAGTAAATGATTGTGTGTCTTCCAGCTCTGAAAGTACAGGGTATTCTCTATGACAAAGTCATTTCAGTGAATGGAATTTTCACTTTCCCTCTTGGAGAATGCTTATCTCTCCAATAAAATTCAGGGCTTGAGTAATCTCCTAATGTTCAGTCTGAAATGTCTTTTCCTGTTTTCTCATGTTAAGCCTTTGTCTACTGTGTGCATCACCTCAAACCACTTTTTATCTTCTTCATATCCTTCAAACATTTGCTGTGTTAGTCCCAGATTACATGAGAATGACAACTGGTGTCTGTCTTTGAGATGCAAGAAGCAGCTATAAAATCTGGGAAGATGCTGTTCCTTCCATTGACTGCTCCTCTTCCTGGTCCTTGAACACCATTTTTGTCCTGTCATGTCTTTGCTCTTTTGGGGAAGCCTGTGAAAATGTTCTCCAACCAACCACAAAAGTATTTTTCCCCCCAATGTTATCCTGGTTTTCATATTTTTGTTGTAAAAATACAGAATCTATCCTTGCTCCAAGACTCCTCAAGTTCATTTCTGATCCAATTTTGCAGGGAACAGGACTGGAAGAATGTTTGGACGCTTCCTCATGCTTAGCGTCCTCCTCCACTAGCTACTCATCTCTGCTCACCTTTTGGGGCTTTGCTGCAGTCCAAATAAAATTTCTCACTGCTTAACAGCCTTTCAGAACTGTGATAGCAGGAAACACACCTTCCACATGTTCACAAATAGTTTCTGGGGCTTTAAAATGGTGTCAGATTGGCAGTTTTGTTTGCTGACTGTTCAAATGTGCATTTCCATCATGCTGGACATTCTCCTCATGCTGACTACAGAAGAAAGATAAATCAAAGAACATGTCAGATATTTTGGATTGGTAATCTGTAAAGACATTCATTTTTCCAAAGCAGAATGAATTGAATATGAATATTTTACTTAAATGGGGAGGCAAATATCTTGTCAAATAATTAAATATATGTTTGCAAGATATATTGTAAGTGACATATTCCAGTGACAGGATACAAGTCATCTTGTATCTTCTAACTATTTAAGTAAAATTTCAGTGTCAGGAAAAGCTCAGGCATCTGGCAAGTCTGTAATGCCTTTCTACAAAATTATTACCAAGGAGAAAATTCTAAGTATGAACTAGGCATGGGTGTCTGGAGACAAACGACATAAAGTTGTAGTGAATCCTACTTTTCCATGTGACCTAAGGAAATCAGAAATATAATCCCAGATAATTACTCATGTTCATCTGATCCATCTAAATATCTAAAACTTAGATATTTACTCATGTGCATGTATTATATGTTAGGTTTGTCTGTGGCAGCATTTGCCACCAGACTTACCCATCTCTTCCCAGTGCACTTTTTGTTCATAAAAAAGTTATGTTTCTGTAGCTTTCATCCTCTGCCAACATTTTGAATGACTGTGGCATTTCAACTGCTTGTAAAGAGGTGAGGAAAATGCTCCTTTCTACAGCATAGATAAAGCCAGTGGAGACTGAAGCCACCTTGAAGGTCCTTACAGATCTGTGGGATTAGTATTCACACAGATTTAGGAAGGGAAATCAGGGGTACATCATGCTTCCTACCTCTGGAGTTTACAAGACTGATTCTTAGCCTGCTAGCCTGAGGCTGGTTTTGGCATGGCATGAGCTGGTGTCACTGTGAAGCTGCTGTTGGTGGGAAAGCTTGGAACTGGTTGTCAGTAGAGGCAGAAGAGTGAAGTAAGTGATTGTGTGGTGCTTTTTTGTCACTGGGAGTATCTGCTGAAGTCTCTGTTGCCACTGCAGCTTCAGAGCAGTATATGGTCCATATGTGGCTTTTGTCAGCTGGGGGCTCTTTGCAAGGTACAAAGGGCAGTGACTCCTGCTGGTGCTTTTACGTCTATCAAGGCAGTCTTTGCTATTTTTGGATAAAGTTTAATAATTGACATCTTTTTTTCTTTTTCTTTTTATTCATGAACCATCTGAAGGTACTTGTACAGTTGTCTCTTACTTTGTTTGAATATATTGTAAGTTGCTCTTAGCATGAAGGTTGTTTTCAGAGAAGTTGCTGCAAGAATGAGATGCCTGACATTAGAAATCTGGACTCCACTGATTGGCTCTCAGGGGTGGAGCACCTCCTGTTGCTTCCCTGCTTGGGCTGGAAGCACATGGAATTAGTGTTAATGTCTTAGCCTGAGCATGTCTACGCCCCCTCAAACTGAGCAAAGTAGATCATAAGTGGAATAAACTTAATAAGAAGAGGTGAGATTTGACAGCACGTCTAGTAAATTTATGTTTAGAAATTGTACTGAAAGCTCTCTGGAGGATTTGAAAATCCAAGGAGATGAAGTCCATTTGCTACTAACCAAGGCAGGACCAACTGGGTAGCAGGAGGAACACCAGGGAGAAACAGCTGAGAGAGCTCCTGCTCTGAGCCCTCTTGCTGGTGGGAAAATGCATGGGATTTGCTGTCAAAATGTGATGGGACTGGTGGTGTCCCAGTTGTAAACCCAAGGAATGCTTGGTTATGTAGGTTAGATTCAGAAGCAGAATTTCAGCTTTTTTAAACAGTTTGTCACAGTGGATGTGTGGGATTTTTTTTGTGTGGCTGTTTTGTTTCTTTGTGGTTTTTTTGGTTTTTTGGTTGTTTTTTGGCCCAGAAACACAAAATTACGGGGCAAGTTTTCTTTGACTTTCAGTTAGATGGTGGCACCTGCAGATGAACTTAATTCTTTTGAAATGTACCCAACTGTTTTAATGGTGAACATGGCAACAGAATGGAAAAGTACTTTGGTTTACTGGTACTGTTGAGAACTCTGTTTTTCAGCTCATAGTATATGAGGATTATGTGTTCTGTTCATTTCATGACCTGAACTGTATGTATGGAACAGAAGGCTGCTCTCTGCAGGTTTCTGTACTATGTGCACATCCCTTGAGTAAAAGGGAAATGCAGGGAACATGCAGCAGTGAACTAAAGGATGTTGAACATACACTGTGAAGGAAACTGATTCCAACTGGACACAAATGAGGTTGCATTTGAAGGGAACTATTTACCTCCTGACAAGATTTTAGGAATTCAGTGGGCTCCAGTAATTTCCTAACAGTGAACTTTTAAAGAGATTTTCCATTTCCTTGATTGCTGCTATATTTAAAGAAGATGGCACTTGAGAATTGAGAGCAGGACGCAGTGACCTTGCCTTACCCATAACGCCAGTGGAAGCCACTATTCTTGGAGCACTGTAATTCTGCTCTCTCTGGGAGGCTGCCTTTGATTTCAAGGCAAAAGGCTGGAGCTCCCATATGGGAGACTGCTGTCCTGCATCTCTCACCGAGCGTGCATTAACTGGAGAGCAGGCATCAGATTAACATCCCTAGTGCTGTCATAAATCAATCTGTGTATGCTTAAACAAGTTACATCAGCCTAATGGGAAAAGATGTGGTGAGACAATTAAAAGAATTAACCCGGAGCAGGGGGGTCGATAGCAGGGAATAATCTGTTGCTGGAGTGTGACGCCCAGGCGCCATGGTAGTTCTGGCAGCCAGTCCCTGCAGGAATTGAGCCCCAGTCTCTCTCGTGGGAGGGCTGATGCATTTTCAGAGGATCTGGCAATGGGGCTCTGGGGTTTCCAGATGCTTGAAGGCTGATGAGGTTTAATTATTTTTATTATTAATTTTTGTCACTCTGAGGTAGAAAGCAGCTGTGTGTGAATGAGCTCACTAGTGCATGTGTAAATAAGCCAGCTCAGAGCCTTCCTGCCAGTGGAATCAGAGCATAAGCAATAGGGTGCAATCAATTTTAGTGATTTAATACTGTCTAGGTAAGCTTTTCTTCTTACTTACTGACTCAAGAAGCTTGTCTTGCCATACTGTTCTTATGCTTTAGTGAGTTGCCTAAATTGAGCAGTGCAAATGGCTGCCAATGGAAACCAGAAACTAAGACTTCTTATTAGATTTACTACAGTGGTCATTATGGTGAATTTAATTACGAAAAAGGCAGGGGAGAGTTGCTAAAAAAAGATACGGGTTTGTTTCCTTTACTCCTCCGCACCTTGTGAAAAGTCAAATTGGAAATGCATATCTATCAGGCTTACAGTCTTAGAGCACATTTTGCAAGCTCCTTCCAGACATTTGCACAGGGGTCTTTGAAAAATGAGCCTCTGTCTTCCCCAGCCAATACTCAGTACCTGAATCCAGTTCAGCTGCTCCCTGTGTGAGTTAATGGAAACCTCTGCTCCTTCATTTCCCTTGAGTCTGCTTCTTGTTTCCCTGGAAGATTTCTTTTGCATGGGGCTACTTGTGCCTGGAAAACACAGTCAATGTAATGTACCTGGGACCAATGTAAACCTCCTCCTTTCCTCCTGGTTCAATGCAGAGAAAGTCGAACTGTGTGCTGAAACTGAGGGAGTTGTGACAGTCTCTGTCACACAGGTATGTTTCAGAGAAAGGCAAGGGAGTCAAGAAGAAATTGAGAGCTGGTGGAAAGGGGTACTCACAGCATTGTGTTTGTGTACTTCACCTTTTTTTTTTTCCCCTGTAGCTTTGTTATCATCTTCAGGCAGAGAAACCTGTGCTTGCAAATTGTTTTCTTTTCCACTTCTCCCCAAGCAGCACAGTGAACTGTTACTGGGACCATAAGGGGCAGCATGAGGAGGTAATAGAGTTCAAGGAGTTCTCTGGATGTGGGGGAAGCTCCACCATGTATCTCAGAGCATGTGATGTTAACACTGTGAGCCACCAGACCACCAAAGCCTGAAGAGTGAGGCTAAATGCCAGTGGTGTCTGCAAGAAATTAAGTTATTGGCTGTCCAACCCTTTGCTTGCTAAGTGTGTCTCTTGGCTCGAGGCACATCAGGTAGTGCTGGGACTGGCACTGCTGCTGCTGCATTACCGCAAAGCCAGCAGTGAGCCGCTAATGGTGCAGTGTCCTCCCCTGCCAGTGGCAATGGATGTTTGAAGGAGCTGCTTCCCCAGCTCATGTGTGCATGACTCAATTTGTGTGTGTTGTGCTTAGATTTGTTTTTGGTGGACATGCTGAAGAGGCCCAGGAGCAGAGAAAGGCTCTTGCTGGCCCAGGAGACCAGCAGCATGGAAAGGCTTTTGAGAGAGGCAACAGGAATGCTGGCCCTAGTTGCTCTGCTTTCTGCTTGCTGCTTTGAAGGATCCTGGCAGCAAGGTACGATGCAAGATAAACTTTGTGGCCATTTTTCAGTGTGCCAGTTGCACAGATAATGGATCTCAATCGGGAAACCTCACCAGGACAGGCAGGGGTAAGGGTTAGTGCAAACCTGGCTTTTCCCCTCTCCTAGCAGCTATCCAGCTGCATCTTCTAGCACAATGCCTTTAGCAATCATCGAACTTTTGACCCCAGTCTCTGAAGTAATGCCAAGTATGTTTAGCACACATACAAATGAAGTGGAAATCATTATTGGCTTGCTCATGACCTGCTGAAAAATGGTTCCCCTCCGGGGGCTCTGTTTGCATTTCCCTCAGTGTCTCTGAGCACTCAATCTTTCAGCAGTTTCATGTGCTACGAGCTGAGCATCAGTGTGCTTTTGATTGGATCGACCTGCCACCGCCTGTTCACGCCAGACCTTTCCAGCCTTAGGTTTTCTGAGGCAGCAGTGACAGAGTTCACACCTAAGCACCCCCCAGAACACACACCACGTTTATATTGTATACCCAGGTGTTACTCAGGACCACATCTAGCTCATGTCATGCTGGGAGCTGGTCTCAGCCTGTCCTCTCTGTCCTTCAACTACCAAGTCCCAGGAAAAGGAAATGCAGATTTGTAGGCTGTCAGGAGGCTCTGCTGATCCAGATGACTGGCAGCCCAAATGGCAAGGTTTCTTCCAACCCTGAATGTTATTTCTCTGCTTTCTCTCTGCATGCATATATTCATTTTGTCTGGGCTGCCACGAGGGTTGACAAAGCTGATCTCTTCTTTAAATGTCCATCATTGGAGCCCCTTGTCTTCTAAACAAAGAAACTTCCAAACACTCAGAAACCTCTGAAATATTTATCTGAAATACAGGAATAAAATATATTTTATTTTTATTTTTATTTCTTTCCTAAGCAAAGCTACACATAAAGCTTGAGAGAAGGTCGAAGCTCATTGAGATAATTCCTACTTATTCTGTGTAGATACAGAGTGATTCCAACAACTGGATTGTTCTTAGCAAGAGCCTCCTTTTGCATTTGCATGTAAATGATCACAGGAAGAAGGAAACCCCAGTATTCACCTCGTCACCTTATCCTGCATTATAGTTGACATATTTTGAATAGTTGATCCTCCCAATTTGCAATTTTTTTTTGGTACTGTTTTAGTAAATGGCATTTTCTTCTCCAAATGTGTTCTAAGTTCTTTTCTGTTGGTATACCAGAGCCCGTGTTGAGACAGCACCTGTTCTGGCAGAGCACCACGGTGTTAGGATGATTGATGGACAGCTGGCCCTGTGGCAGCAAAGCCCCTTCCTCCAAAGAGATGGCAGGACTCCAGCTGGCTGAGGGGATGTGGCAGAGCAACGGGAGCAGGGCCTGGCTCTTCTGTGCCTGCTCTGCTCTTTGCCACAGTCCTCTTGGAACTCCTGCCCTTGTGCTGAGGGGCACTCGGAGCCAGGCCTGCTGTGCTGTGCTGTGCTGTGCTGTGCTGTGCTGTGCTGGGCTGGGCTGGGCTGTGCTGGGCTGTGCTGTGCTGTGCTGGGCTGGGCTGTGCTGTGCTGTGCTGTGCTGGGCTGTGCTGTGCTGTGCTGGGCTGGGCTGTGCTGTGCTGTGCTGTGCTGGGCTGTGCTGTGCTGTGCTGTGCTGGGCTGTGCTCTGCTGTGCTGTGCTGTGCTGTGCTGTGCTGTGCTGTGCTGTGCTGGGCTGGGCTGTGCTGTGCTGGGCTGTGCTGGGCTGTGCTGTGCTGTGCTGTGCTGTGCTGTGCTGTGCCGTGCCGTGCCGTACTGTGCTGTGCTGTGCTGTGCTGGGCTGGGCTGGGCTGTGCTGTGCTGTGCTGTGCTGGGCTGTGCTGTGCTGTGCTGGGCTGGGCTGTGCTGTGCTGTGCTGTGCTGGGCTGTGCTGTGCTGTGCTGGGCTGGGCTGTGCTGTGCTGTGCTGTGCTGGGCTGTGCTGTGCTGTGCTGTGCTGGGCTGTGCTCTGCTGTGCTGTGCTGTGCTGTGCTGTGCTGTGCTGTGCTGTGCTGGGCTGTGCTGTGCTGTGCTGGGCTGTGCTGGGCTGGGCTGGGCTGGGCTGTGCTGTGCTGTGCTGGGCTGTGCTGAGCTGTGCTGGGCTGTGCTGTGCTGTGCTGTGCTGGGCTGGGCTGTGCTGTGCTGTGCTGTGCTGTGCTGGGCTGTGCTGTGCTGGGCTGTGCTGTGCTGGGCTGGGCTGTGCTGTGCTGTGCTGTGCTGGGCTGTGCTGTACTGGGCTGTGCTGGGCTGGGCTGTGCTGGGCTGTGCTGTGCTGTGCTGGGCTGTGCTGTGCTGTGCTGTGCTGTGCTGTGCCGTGCTGTGCTGTGCTGTGCTGTGCCGTGCTGTGCTGTGCTGTGCCGTGCCGTGCCGTACTGTGCTGTGCTGTGCTGTGCCGTACTGTGCTGTGCTGTGCTGTGCTGTGCTGGGCTGTGCTGGGCTGTGCTGTGCTGGGCTGTGCTGTGCTGTGCTGTGCTGGGCTGTGCTGTGCTGTGCTGTGCTGGGCTGTGCTGTGCTGGGCTGTGCTGTGCCGTGCTGTGCTGTGCTGGGCTGTGCTGTGCTGTGCTGAGCTGGGCTGTGCTGGGCTGTGCTGGGCTGTGCTGTTCGTGTCCCCAGCACTGCTGCCTCGCCCCGCGGGTCACGCTGCCTGCGCTGTCCTGGTACAGCTCATTCACGGGCTGTCCTGGTACAGCTCATTCACGGGCTGTCCTGGTACAGCACATTCACGGGCTGTTCTCAGCATCCCCTGCAGCTCGGCTGTGTCGGTGTCCCGGGCCAGCTCTCCAGCCGTGGCACAGGCTCAGCAGTGCCGGGTGTGCCGGCGCTCCGGGTGCGCCTCTCCCCGGGACAGAGGGGAGCGCAGCAGATCGGGGCAGGGCGGGGAGGGAATCGAGCTCCTGCTCCGCTGAACCGCTGCAGCAAACCCACGGCTCGGGCAGGGCTCCTGTCCGTGCACCAGCTCCTCAGAGCACTTTGTCCAAGGTAAAACCTGGCAAGATGCTGCCTGGCCATCGATAGCCGCGCGCCCCTGAAGTTACACAGAAACACTGCAGGAAAGACTTTCGGAGCTGCTGGAAACCAGCTGAGGATTCAGCACACCCCCAGTCTCTAGTGTGACCTTTATCATTGGAGGTGATGTGGCAAGGATCATAGGGACCCGTTCCTCTGAAATTCTCCCCAGCTTTTGGGATTCTGCTCCCCCTCTCCAGATGAGAGTGTTGCCCATGCTGTGCACATAACGGGAGTGGGGTCCCTCCGAGTCCTGTGCTTTCAGTGGGCTTCAAAAAAACTGCAGCAGATATGCCATGGGTTGGTTGTACAAAGGGAAGAGACAGGAGAGAAGAAACAAAATAATTTTCTTTCTACTGTAACATGAATTAGTTATTGACTACATCGTTCTAATTTCAGGGAGTTTATGCGAGTGGTTCCCTAAATTTCGGATTTACTCTCCGTGAAATGCCCGGGACCCACCCACCCTTCCCTGCTCGGCTCTGCAGGCAGCAGTTCAGGACGCTGGGAGCAGATTTGTGGCCATTCAATGCCACCTTCTGGTTTTAAATGTAACAGCAGAGCTGCTCTAAAAGGGTTTATTGCCGTCTTTGATAAACTGGGATAACAAATACCTAACTTCTTTGGCGGCTTTCTTGGATAATTTTACACATTTTTCTACCAGGTAACATGAAATTTTTCCCTTGGATTACTGTTTATATTTGTAAAAAATATAATAAAGATAGGAACAAAAATATTATATTTTGATCTGCTGCTTACCTTAGAGAGTCAAGGTTCGGGAAAAGGCTCACCAGCATCACTACAGAAAATCTGCCAGGGCCATTTCTGTGTATCAGTAGCAAAGGTTCGATTTTCAGTAGCTAGCAACTGTTTGTCCTCTGGACATGTTATTTAATGATGTATTGCTGCAGAGTTTTTTGGTATTTAAATGGCCTTTCTACTCAGCACAAGGGAACTCCTTCCTTACAAAAAAAACCAAAAACAAAACCAAAGAAATAAAACAAAAAAAAATCCCAAACAAAACCCGAAAAAACCCCACAAACCCAACAAAATCCCCAAAAACTCACAAACAAAAAAACCCCACAAACAAACAAACAACCCACCCCCCCTCCAAAAAAAAACCTCCCACAATCCAAAAAGAAAAACTCAACCAACCAACCAAAAACCCTGAGTTACCTTACAAGAATGTGGTAAATAAAGGGTTTTCATGAGCTTCTCTCATATGCATCAGTCGTATGTGTGAACTTTTCACTGTCTCCAGCTAAAGTCAGTAAAGATTCGGACTAGAATCCAGTTGATATGACGGGGTTAGAAGGAATGCCCTGTTTCGGGTAAAGCTGCTGCTGTGTGGTTACATTCGGGTGATGGAAGATCTCCGTGGTGAGACTCTTTGCTCGTGGCTGTTTGGCCAGTAGAGGGTGCAAAGATCGCGTGTGTTTTGGGGGAAAAAAGTTCTTTTCTTCTTCAGCTCAGCCCCACATCTCTTTAGTGCCTAGCCTTTAGGGAAGTTTTTAACCACAAAGGAGAAAGAGAACGCAGAAGATGCAGAGTGTCAGCAGGTGGACAAGCATTGTTTGATAGAATCTAACTTCACTTTGCACATATGCCAGTTGCTACAGGAGATGCAGCCTGGCTGGGAATGGGGTTCCCTCTATTTACAGAAACTCATTTCTATTTTCTAGACAGTATTTTTATTGTTATTGACAACATGCATTTCTGCATGTCTTTTTTTTTGGGGTGGAAAATACTTAATTTTCATTTTTTCATTTTGTTTCAGCTACGGAGCGTCTTCTGCCTTTTTATTCCTTTCACAAAGATCTGATGACACCTTCTGCATGTAAAAAGTATGTTTTCATGAAGTGAGAAGCAACTTAGTTATTGGGGCATACCAAAAAATTAATTCCATCCTCAAGATAACAAGGTGCACTTATTTTATATTTCCCCTTGTTTCTTAGAGGGTTTGATATATGAACTTCATTCTCTATTACCACTATAAACCCTGATTTGCTGCTTTAGCAAGTGTTCTTGGCTGGTGTATGCTGACACTGAATTCTGCACACAAACATCAGCTGTCTGATTTGATCTCTCTCAGACTCTGATGGCAGTTTTATATGTTTAGACAATTTGTTAATAAATGTTATCTATTTTCACTACATTATGTGTAGGGCAATGGTATGTATGTAGTGGTGGAACTATTTGAAAGGAATTAAGAAGTACAAGGCAGTGTATTTGAGATAAAAAATAAAACATTCCTTGACTAACACTGGTATCTTCATGCTTGATAGAACATTTAGCAACTTTTTTCTCACTTAGGAGCCACCTTAAAGTTGTTGGCTTCAACAGGCATTTTTCAGGAGGAAGTCCTAGTTTTGTACTCTAAAAATTTCATGAGGATCCTGATAAAAGCTTCCTCTCTCTGAGAATGAGTGCCCTGTGGTTTATGATGAGTAGGTCAAATATTAATTCACTTGTGACATTGTCTTTTGTTTTTTCTTATTTCTTTGTATTGTAACTCCAGCAATGCATTAAGATTATGTCAGTGGAGGTGGGTTACAATGTAGGAGATTAATGTTGTTCAAATCCTTTGTTTGGTGAACAGCAAACAAAAATATTAATCTTAAAAATATAAGAAACAAATTTCTTCCTGGCAGAGTTCTTTCCCATTGTGGGTGGTCTGCTCAGATGCCTGGGTATCACCATCAGCTATCTTTATTTATTCCCAGTTTGTCAAACCCAGATCTCAGAGTAAGATCTGCAGCATTTATGCAAGAGCACGGAGCGAGAGGCAGCTGCTGTCTGGGCTGCTTGGAGCTGGCTAAGCTGCAGTGAGGTGTGTGCTGCCAGTGCCCACGGCCTCAGGAGACCCGATAATGAGCGCTCCTCCCACTGCCACAGCCAGCTCCATCCTGGGAGTCTGAAATAAATCACAGGCTGAGCCATGGCCTGGCTCCTTAGACAAGCTGCTGAATGCAGGAGACAGCCAGGCTTTAGAGGTTTCCACTATTTTGTAACTACAGCCTGAATGCACCTCTGTGTCTTCACCTTCTTCCAAGGAATATTTTCTGTATTTTCAGGCACCCCTTTGGTTCTGGTCTTACTTATCCAACCTCCCTTTTCATAGAGACTGAATGGGTGCTGAGGGTGGATACCCTGGTTTCTGCAGGAAATTGTATAGTACACTTCTAATTAAAACTCCAACAGAAACAGCCCATGTTTCTAAAGCTTCAGCAAAGACTGAAGGAAATGGAAGCTATCCCCTGTTGAGAGGACATCAAAGCAATTTCTGAAACTGAAGATATAATTATGACAGGGTCCTGTGGCTTTCCCTTCTCGCTGCTCGGCTTTCTGCCACTTTGTGCCGTCAGTCTGGGACTGGCGATCTGCATTCAGCAGCTTTCTTCCAAGTGATGTTATTTTCTGAGAGGAGGCACAGTGCTGAATGACCTTCCATTTCCCAGCTGTGAATCCAAGTATCTAGTCAGCAAATACTTGATGAGCTGTGTTTGGAGACAGCTTTGTGGTGTGCCTTTGAGCTGGCAGTGGTGGAAGGAGAGGTGATTTCTGCTCTTGACCCGGCAGAGGGCATGGGTTGGCTCCGGGGACTCATGCCAGATCCAAGGGCTGTGGAAAGCACCACTCATTGTTTATGCATCACTGTGGTTTCCGTCACTGATAAAACACTCCAGGGCATGCATTTTGGGGATTATCACACTTCCTGGGTGATTAAAGTCCCGGGGCAGCTAAGGTGTGTGATAATCACTCAGAAATCCACCGGATCTCGAGGTTTGAGGAGATCATACCATTTCCTTCTCAAGTTTTGTTTGCTGCAGCAAAAGCCCGGTGCTGCCATTGCTGTGGAGAGGTGGGATACCCAGAAAAGTGGAAAGCCCTGCTCAGAGCATGGCTTCAACCACCCAGGGAAAGGTGGTTTTCACAAAGAGCTGGGCTGGCCACATCATGCTGCATCTGCTCCTCCTGCTTCTCAGATCTGCAGTGGCTGTCAGGCTGAGCTAACATGATTATCCACAGGATGAGATTACCCAAAGGTGATTTCTTCTTTTCTTGCTGTGACAGGTGATGGGAACTGACTCTTCACCTTTAAAGTCACTCTGATGGAATAGGGCTTCCTTCAGGAAACTAAAGATGGGAACCAGAACTGTGTTATGTATCCCTTCCCATCTCATTTTCCTATGTCTGCATCTTGGATCACCAACACTGTGCTTTGAGCAGAGCTGTGAGTGCAGTGGGACAGTCACCAGGGATCTGTGATTGTGAGAGCAGCCCCAGCTCCTGGCCTTGTGGGGACATCTGAAGGTGGAGATGTTTGATGGGACAGGCACCAGTCCTCTTGAAGGAGCTTTTTGGTTTTGTTGTCTCTAATTTTGAGGCAATGTTTGTACCAAGTGTTGTTGAGGACATATCAGTGTCAGAATAGCAGGCTTAGACAATGCTCATTTTAAAAATGAACATTAGGTCAATTTATTGGTCATATGTGAAACAGCAGTGGCAATGCCTACAAGGGAGCCTGTGAAGGAGTTATGGTTTATATAGAATACCTAGAATTGCTCCTGTGCTGTCTGCAGGTCTGCAGTGTGGTGGGTAGATAAGCCTGCAGTGCAAATTGGAGGATCATGTGCAAGGAATTAGGAGAAGTAAATCTAATTATTACTCTGCAAAGACTATTTTCTGTCCCTTGATTCACTTTTTCCATCATATGAGTTCTCTGACATATTGGTGGCTCAGTATGATTTTGCACAGATTTGATTTTTGACATTGCGTGCTTAATTACTATAAAAAGGCTTGAAAACTTAGAAAATGAAAATGGTATGATACAGATACATCTGGTGGCAGATCAACAGATCTCAGTGTTTTGTAAGAGATCAACATGATGTTCTCTAAGGGAAAATGGCACAAAGAGACTTCCACCATACAATGACACGGAATATTACACCTGCTCAATAAATCAGGTAATCAGTGATCAGACCCAGTCTCTGTACATTGCAGCAGGCCCTTGAAACTATCTTTCAGCCACCAATGGTCCTTTTGGCTCAGTGCTTAATGGCAGTCACATAGAATTATCTGTGGCAACATTTAAGGTTCACTGTAATTCACACAGAATCCTTTAAACAATGTGTGAATCACAAAATCAGCTAGGTTGGAAAAGATCTTGGAGTCAAGCCCTTGAGAGAACAGGGGAATGAGCCACCCAGCTGGGCATCTCTTAACTGGTCACATTCCCACATTCCCCACCAGCCCCTTCCTCGGGGAGAAAGAGGAATTTGTATTTTCTGCTTCAGAGGATGAAATTAATTTTTGTAAAGTCCAGGCTGTCCAGGGCTTGCCTGAGGGAGTGGGAGTGGGCTCTGCCTCGGGTCAGGTGGCCTTTAGCAAAGCTCAGCTCAGCTGTGGGAAGCAGTCTGATGGTAATGAATGAGCCAGAAATCTGCCTGCGGAGCTGCTGCGGCCACATCATCCCATTTCCAGTGTCTGTCAGCGAACGTTTTGCCCCAGTTTCTTGTCTGTTTCCCTTTCAAACAGTCATTCCACAAATGACTCTATGGAAAAGCTAGATTAAAAAGTCACATAAGCTGCTTTAGCAGCCATTAGTTTAAATACACTCAGCAGTGTAAACATTCATATGCCAGATCAATTCAGTAAATGGAGACGGGTCACTGTATTAAATGGACTGGTGTGTGCTCAGGACACCAGGTCCCCTCAGCACGAGAGGCAGGGACTGTTCTCTCCCTCCAACACTTTACTCTCACTAAAAACACTTTATTGGAGAAATTATTTTGTCATTATTTGGAAGTAATGACAGAGACCTGGTTAGAGAGGTCCCTAAGAGGTTTAATATGTCTGCAGGACTGGGAGTTTAGAAGTCTTTTTTTTTCTGATAGGAAAAGAACTAAGGGAAAAAAAAAAGAAAAAAAGCATTGACTGAGGTTTCCTTGGGGCCCACTGAGGCTGCTGCAGTGATGGGAAATGTCATTAGGCAATTTCAGGTGTGCACCAGCTGTGCATCTTTTCTGGCTGTGGGCACAGGATGGGGTCACTTGGCATAGGGACACTTCTTTTGCTCCTCTGGGGGAACTTTGCCATTTCAGTGTACTCTGGTGATGGCAACACAGGACTGAATAAAGAGAAGATATGGAGAGAAGTTATGCTGACTCTTCACTATTACAGGCCATGGCCCTACTAGCACAATAACATTAATATCTTTCTTCCAATTTCTAAGACTGGTCTTTCTTATGTTATGATGAGACCTTGTTTTTTATTTGTTTTTAAGAAAAAAGAGGAGAGCAAAACCTTTACAGCCTCCTTCATCTGGAGTGTTTTGTACTATAGTTGTGTGCCATAGTACTATTGCAGAGCCTAAGAAGATTGAACTAACCTGTATTTCAGGAGGAAATCACAGCCTAGAAAATTGCTCAACTTGCTAATCACTTTAAAAGTATCAGTGAGCAAGTTTTGAAAATTATGCAGAATGAAAGCAATCAGATTTTATTCCAAAGGGCCAAGTTTATGAAAGGCAGGTAACTTCTCATGTAACCTACTCGGGATCTTTGTCCATCACCAGCTGTAGGGGCTTTGGTCCCAAGTGAAAGAGATTGCTGAAGTCAAGAGTTGAACAGGTTTGCAAATGTAATATAGCAAAACTGAATGAATTTCTTCTCTAAATATGTGATTCTACCACTGTGTCCTTGTGTTTCACCTCTGTATCCCCCCTGCTCTCTGTGGTGCTGCTGCTCCCCTCATGTCTCAGTGAGACTGAGTGCCCCTCAGGCAGTGATGCTCCTGCTGTGCTCCATGGGGTACTCAGTCTAACCTCAGGAAAACCAAAATAAAACCCTGGAGTTTATATTTCCTCCAGATATGACCTATACTGGTTGCTATCTTATTGCTCCTTGGTTTTGTAGCCAGGTGTAATTGAAAATGTTTTGTTTACTCTTCTACTACACAACTTTTCCAGAAAACAAATTTGATGCTTCTTAAGGAAAAATATTCTGGAAGCAGCATGAGTGTGCCACGGACTCTGGAGTTTCTGCCTACAGTCAGTTTGATTCTGCTTTTGATGTAGAACCCCAATTCCATTTCATCAATGCTTGTGTATTTTGCTGGGATTTCACAGCTTTTTGAAGGGAAGCTCACCACATGTTTTGGTGGTGGCTGTGACAGTACACACGAACATTTCCTGACTCATTATTTCTCCTTTGCCCAGCTCTGTCTATCCTCTGCTCTAATCTGTGTTTAACAGATGAGTGTGTCTCAATAATGAACATTTGAGAATGTCGCAATCTGTGTATGTGGCAGTCCTCCAAGTGAAGGAGGAAAACTGTGGGAAGAGTTCCTGGGTACTCATTTTACTGCTCAGCATTAGGCATCTGTTTAATTGTTCCAAACAAGCTGCAGCAAAATGGACAGGCAGACACAATCAGATATATTTTAATTTGCATCTCTATGACGTTTCCCATGCCAGAGGAGGGTTTGGCAGTCATGCTGTCTCTGGAGTATGAAAAAATGCCAGGCTTGCTGAGCGTGGGCTTCCCTTCTCTCCATGTGGTGTTTGAAAAGGGCAAAAGTAAGACATGCAGTAAATAAATCCAGTATTAGGTTTTGAGATTAACCTGTAACTTTATTGGTGTGGGGTTGTTTACTTCAGGATGATCTGGGACTCATTTGCTGTTATGCTCCTTAGGCAAACTGGCTGCTGGAAAACCAGAGCTGGTCAGAATAAGCGCTGCTGCAGAGGCAGGAAGAGAATATACAGGCTAACAACTAAATATGTAACCTGTCAATGTCCAAGGACAAATGCATGGGGTGATGTGGTCCTGAGCTGTAGAGCTGCTGTGGTCAGCAGGAGCTGGCAGCCCCTCCCTGGGACCCTGAGGGATATCCCTCTAGGAGAGTGGGAGACCTCCTGAAGCCCCAGCTTTGGTGCTGAGAACCTGAAGCAATTTCCTCCTGAAGCAATAGCCAAGCAAAAGGCAGGCTTCTCTGCAGGTGTTTCACTGAAATCATTCCTGTTGTAGGTTTTGAGCCTGTTTTAGCTCTTCTCACTATGACTGACGATGGTGGTCCTCCCCTAATCAGGGCATGCATCAGTTTTCCTTGTGAACATCTCTTGATGCCTACAAAGCGTTTCCTGGGAAAACTGGCGGGAGTTTGATTCACAGCAATGCCTCCATGTTCAGTGTTAATGATTTATAAATATAGCCAGGAATAAGGAGCTGCAGGAGCCCCAATTTCTTGTTGTGCTTTTTGGGATGGTTGTTTGTAAGGGTGAGTGCTGTGACCAAGCCACTCATGTGGCAGACTAAGGGCTCACAGGCCCCACATTTTCAAAAAGCTGTTGAGTCATCTCTTAATATGCACCGAACAGCTTACTACCTTTTTTTTTTTTTAAAGTATGGGGATATTTCTACCTCTTTCTAGCCTTCTTTGGGGTGTGGTTTGTTTTTGGTTTTGCTTTTTTTTCCTTGACTGTTCCTGCATGGCTAACTGAAGTCAACTTGAGGTTAAAGCTAATTTAAACTGGATGCTATATTTAGCATTTATGGTGCTAAAAGGATTATAGGAAAATAGATACTACATAAGTGGCCATAATCTTCTCACTGCTTGTGTTACTTGAGTGGCAGAGAATGGGATGCCAATCTGAGATTAAAAATCTAATTTTAGGGAGTTAACAAGAGTCACATTGAAGTAAAAAGGTACAGAGGGATTAAATTTTGTGGACTTAATTTTTTTAATTAGGCCCCTGACCTGCTTAAAACCTTGCAATCATAGCTTTAACCAAAGCCTATGATTCTAAATTTTGTAATATTTCCATACACCAATTTAATAAAATCAAACTAGACACTTCAGTTTTACCCCTGGTGGAACAGCCAGGACACATTTTCAGAGGTCAGATTTTTCCACTGCCTGAAGCTTGGCAAGCTAGCTCTGTGCCATAATTTTTGATTGCTGGAAGCAGTAGTTTGCCAGCTCCTCATCTGTATTCCTCCCTCCATGACAGTGACAAGAAAGCCCAGGCTGGGATGTGAGGAGCAGTGCAGATGGCAGCTCTGCAGCTCCAGCACTGCCCCTTGGTCACAGCACAGCCACCTCGCCTGAAAAGACCTCACAGTTAATTTCTTTAATTTCTTTCATTTCCATCACCTGGAGAGAAATAAAAGAAGAAAGAAGAAACAGACTCACAACAAGTAATGTTGTTTGCAGCCACGGCCTTATGGCTCTGGCAGGAGGGTGGGCTACTTCTGAGAAGAGACACAAAAATTTTAAACCATGGAATTCCCATGATGTGCTCTCGATGAACCAGCTTGTCTGAGCTAAATTGTCAGTGCAACTGAGAAAGGGCTGGCTGCTGGCCCCGAGGCACTGCAGGAGCCTGGTGACTTGGTAAGATACAGTGCACAGCACTGGCTTGCTGGGGGTTATTCTGCATTCTTCCAGTCGCATTTAAGGGCTACCAGTGGGAGGAGGGACGGATCTTGTATCCTGACTGCAACCGAAACTGAAGCAAAATTGGCATCCAGAGAATGTCTGAACTGGGCTCCTTTTTATTCCTGCTTGTCTGTAGGCTTTTAAATAACAATTAAACCCTCCTAATGGGATTTGAGTACCATATGGCACCTTTCTCACAGGATGACACTTTCTTGTTGCTATCCTGTCATTTGTCCATATTTACAAGTAGTTTTCAGCCAGAAAAACAACAGTCACCATTTAAAGACATCCAAGGAGAGAACACCCTTTGGACAATTATTTGTTCCTCTTTGTCTGAGGCACTGTGTTCTCTTTGTGGTGGTAAATCAATGGAGTGGATTTCAGTGGTGTCCTGGTTTAACCCTGAGCCGGCAACTAAGCCCACACAGCTGCTCACTCACTCCCCCCGCTGCGGGATGGGGAGGAATGGGAAGAGTAAAAGGGAGAAAACTTGTGGGTGGAGATAAAGTCAGTTTAATAGGTAAAACAAAAGCCACGTCCATAAGCAGAGCAAAACAAGGAATTCATTCAGCACATCCCATGGGCATGCAGGTGTTCAGCCATCCCCAAGAAAGCCAACCTTCCTGACATGTAACAGCTACTTGGGAATAAAAATGCCATTGCTCTGAATGTCCCCCTCTTCCTTCTTCTCCCAGCTTTGTATTCTGAGCATGATGTAATACAGTCTGGAATATCCCTTAGGTCAGCTGGGGCCAGCTGTCCTGGTTGTGTCCTCTCCCAGCTCCTTGTGTACCCCCAGCGGGGTGGGGTGAGGAGCAGAAAAGGCTTTGACTTTGTGTGAATGCTGATCAGCCATATGGAAAACATTCCTGTGTTATAAACGCTGAATCCAAAACATTGCTGTATAGCAGCTGCTATGAAGAAAATTAATTCTAACCCAGCCAAAACCAGAACAAGTGGCAAGCTCAGGCCTCTGAAATATTATAGGACAAGGAAGTTAATAAATGCTCAATGTAAGCAAGGACCATTGGGTGGTAGGATTCTGACATGCCTCTAGTCCTGAATTCCTTAGTTTTGTTTTTAATACACTTATTTTTGCTGGTAATGGATTCTGAGAAAGAGTAACTGCAAAAGAACACCAATTTTATCATTTGGTCCATGTAATAAAAGACACTAAGGTATTGCTTGTCTTACTTATGCTTGCAATGCTTGCTTCTCTTTTAATTTCCTCCTAATTCTATCTCAAAGCACCGAGGTTCAGCCAGCAGTAGTTACACAGTTCTTTGGTGGTAGATGGAGCCTTTAATTATGGGCAATGCCATGGGATTAATGTTTCTAATTTCAGCTGCTGGATGGGGTTTCACTGGAGTCAAGAACCACGTTGTTTCCACTGATGCTTCAGGTTGAAACTCGTTGCTGCTTCATGTGTTGTATTTACAAGTGTGGCTGCTAAATACATTTGATTTCAAATGCCATCTTTAGGCAGCTGTGTCAGAGGTGCTGATACTCTGCTCTCCCCACCTGCCTATCCCACAGCAGGTGCATCTATCTGTCTGCAATGCTCTCCAGTGTACAGTTTCCCCTGGAGGATCCTGCCTCTGAATAAGCACCTGATGCCTTCTAAATTTTTAGACCAGTGAAGCTGGCTAGTGTGGCTCCCTTCAGCAAGCACACTGGGATAAGATCTGACCATATCTGCAATGTGCTCCACTTTCCAAGTGCTCTGTGGATGAGTTTGGAGAAAGCAGGGGTTGTTTCAAAATACTTTTGACCTTAATGTTAAGAAAAGCATTTGCAGCTTCACAAGGGTTGATCACTCTGCGCTGACCTTCCAACCCAAGAAGATTTGACACTTGGTTTGCATCCTTAGGAATGGATTATGATTTCTTAAACACCTGCTATCAAAACCTTTCCTGACTGTGTCAGAACAGGACATAAGGTTACCCCTCTTCTCCCTGACCATGAGGCCAACGTGGCCTCACAAAAACCCCTTCATCCTTGCCCCTGTAGCATCATTTGAGCCATCATGGAAGCATTGCAAGCACATTGATTGCAGCAAAGACAGTCCTGTTCCACCAAGAGCTGAGGAAATAAAGCTGTGCATAGGGGAACTAAGGGGACACAGCTTACAGAGCCAGGAAGGACAACCACAATCATCTAGTCTGAAACTAGGCCAAAAGTGCATCTTTAGAGTGATGCTGGTTTCACTAGTTCCCCTGATAAGCTGTTTCTGTCTTTCATTACTTTGTTGCTGGGAAATTTCCCCTTATTTCAAAGTTGAATTTTTCTGACTTCAACTTTGATTCACTGGATCTTTGTCAGCCAGATTGGAAAGCTCCTCACGTGTGTCTTCCCCAAGAGCAATTGCCTACGCAGTGTGATGAAGGTATGTCTGCACTTTCTCTTCAGTGAGCTGAAAATGCTGAGCTTCTTACCCAGCACCCATGTCAGAAGGCACGGGCTGTTTTTTCAAAGCCAGAGAATTCATTTGTGACACTCACTTGAACTCTGTCCAATGTCTTCAAATCCTCTTAAAATGCAGACACTAGGACAGCATTCAGTAACCTAGTAAGGGTCTTGGCAGTGCTGCCAAATGATGCTGAAATCCTTCATTATTTCTGCTTCATATTATTGTCCCCCACCCACATTAAAGAATCTCATTAGTACTTTTTGCAACAGCATTGCCCAGACAGCTTACATTGAGGCGATTATCTATAATGACCCCTAAATCCTTTTCTGAGCTCTGTTTTTCAAAGCAAAGTCTTCTATCATGTAAATATAAGCAACTGTTATTCTTGGATCTCAAACACTTGATCTTACCAAAATACATTTTTGCAGGTTACAACTATTTATCCTGGTGGCTCATTTACCCATCTATCTCGATTCCACAGTTTTATGTCACCTGAGGATCGGACTGTAACATAGAGAAGCAAAACCAAAAAGTCAATCAAGAAAAAGTCTCTGGTTTTAAAATGTCCCCATTCATTTTAAAGTGTCCCCATTCATCTACCAATGAACTGCATTTTAAGAGCTGCCAGTAGCCCAGTATTCAGTTCACAGAACATGTTATGTGGTCATTTCATAAAAGGTGTAATTGGCTGTATTTTACTTATCTTTACAAGTATCCTGGAGAAATTCAAGTTTTCACTAGGAACACATGAGTCTTTGCATTTTGTCCTGGAAAAAAATATCATGATCTAAATTTCTTCACATCTAGTCAAGGTAAATTGATTCCAAATTACTTGTTCTCATGCAGTTGGCAAAATCATTAATTAAAAAATGGTTGATCCAACCATTAATTAAAAGTAATTATTCCTAATTGGAAGTACAAGAATGAGATTCTAGGAAGGTCTTTCCTGGCTTGAATAATTCAATGATGCTGAGTTGCCTAGCTCCCAGGTTTTGAATCCTTGCTGAAAACAGGCTGCAGTGAAATGGCTCAATGTGCTGACAAAGGACATGAAACAAAAATCCCCCGTCTTTTGAGATTTATAGCCTGTTTAAGGTGCTTTTCCTTAATTTCTCTGTGGATCCTACTTTTGGGGAGAGCTTATGTACCGAACTCAGGCTTGGGGACCATCCTCCAGGAGCTGATGTATCACATGCCCATGCCAAGTATCTCAATATGTAGATCCTTTGTGGATAAAGGGCTAACAGTGAATCAGCCCACTGTCTCGTCTCCATTAAGATTTTTTTATCTATTTCAAGAAAGCTGAAACCTTCCTAGTAAAGGAAAGGTTTCAGAGTTCTCTGGGAAATGCAGCATTTAATCTGTGCATCAGAGGCACCATTCCATGTGACATCTAGGAGATGTTGCCACTCAAGGAGCTGCTGAGGCAGAAGCATAACTGCAGGGTGCTGATCAGCTTTAAAGTTTGAACTGACTGGTTCAGTAGTGAAAGAGCTGACAAATACTGCCATCAAAGCATTGGGTTTGCCTTCCTTCTGTTTGTTTGATGGTATTTTCCCCAGCCCCATCTGTAGTTAATGGCATCCTTAAGCTGCTGCTTCTACAGCTGATTTCAGCACATTGGTTTCTCATCCAATGTGACATAATTTGCTTGCAAAACTGCTTGTCTTTGAATGATGGGTCAGCTTATAAATAGAGAAATCAAGAATGTTCCTGTAGCACCTCACAGTGTAGTTCAGTGGAAGAAATCTTGGGACAATGGAAACGAATCAATGAACACCATGAAAAAATCTGTTTTCTTACTGTTCACCAAGAAGATTACCAGAGTGGCTTCTCCAGCCATTTGAGCCTCTAACTGTCACCTGTCAAAATACTGTTTGTTTTCATTGTCAAGATCTAAAGCACATTGAAAATTTAGCACTCTTGCTGTAGCATTTGCAAGTTTGATCTGTGCTTCCACTTACATAATATTCTTTGCTGGTTTTTATAACATAGAATGGCTTGATTTGGTTTGGAAGGGATCACCTTGTTCCAGCCCCTCTGCCTTAAGCAATGACACCTTTAACTGGACCAGGTTGTTCAGAACCCCATCCAACCTGGTCTCTATGTAACTGAACTATTGCTGCCACCATTTAAAAATAAGATAATGTGTTTGTAGGACACAAATGTTTGTATTCTTAGAGTCATATTCTTGTAATACAATAATTAGAAAGAATTGTTTTTCAAACTTGACTTTTGACAGCACTGTAAAAGACTTTGCTTTGTAGCTACACAATTATTTTTGTAATTCTCAAGAACAAATTGTTAGTAAAGAAAGCACATTTTCTACCATTAGAGACCTACTGAACTGGGTATTGTCTTCTAAAACATATTTCTGAACAATGGTTAATTAGTTTACATTAATTTGCGACCTGGGTTAATTAAAATTAGATTCCTTTAAAGCAGGTAATTGAATTTGCATCTGAAATACATTAAATTGGCATTTAGGTGCAAAATCTTAATTGTCTTGACCATTTCTGTGGGTCAGGGTCTAAGGGAGGTATCAACTCTGTGCAGCTCCCTTTGCCTCACCTCTCTGGCCCTGCTCAGGGGTATCATTCCTAACCAGTGAGCCCTGTGCTTGTCTCCTGCTTCTTCTGAAACAAGGAAAACCTGTGGCCCAGCCCAGCCCCTTTAGACAACACTAGCTCTGCTCCTCTGACAGTTCTGTGATGTGATGTTCTGTTCCAAACAAAACCTGCTTTAGAAAATTTCATACACGGCGAACACTGGGAGAAATTTACAGTCTGCAGAAATCCAAGGGTTTCAAAGCATTAAAAAATACCTAAATCTTGCATGTACAATTTCAATTGTATTAATAATCATTCAGACTTGCATCTCATTGAGAAGCATTTTTGTGCTTCCTGGTGCTGTTATTGTATCCTTTTGTCCTTTAATGATGTACTACTTTACATTAGTAAACTTCCAAACAACACCTAATACAGATGTGTAGGCATGTGTGTTCACCATTTGAAAATAATAATAATAATAATAATAATAATAATAATAATGATGATGATGATGATGATGATGATGATGATGCAGGCCCACCCTCCTTTTTTCTCTGCAGAGAGTGGAATGCCTGTTTTCATAACAAAAAGCCTTCTGAGTATTTCCTGTGTTAGCCTGGCCAGGTTAGCTCATACAGACCATTGACTGTAATCCTCTGATGGACAATCTCGAATGTGAATATGTATAAAAAGGCAGATGGTACCAAATGTTTCTGCAGTTCAACTCCAACATGCAAACTCTCCCTATCATGGGCTGAGGTGTGGGGCCTCTACTTCATCGTCCTTGTAGGTGAAACACAAACAGAAATTTAAGTGAGGCATAACAGGAGGGATGAGTACTCGTGAGTAACACTTGCTGTTCATCATGTTGTAAGGATCTTCTATCTCACTTTTTGTCTTTGTATCCCACCTTGTTGAACCAAACCAATCCTTAGCACTTGGGTCCATGTTTAAGATTTTGTCAGTCCTTTTTTTCTCTGTGATGACAAAACCAGCTTGCTGTCCTGTTTTACAGTGGTGCAGCTCAAAGAGGCAGGATGATAGACTGGGAACAGTGCAGATTCCTCCTCTGACCCTTTTGCTGAATTGTTGTGTGATGCTCCCATCAGCTGTCCTGCAGGTAAAAGCACATCACAGTGTGAGTGAGGCACATGAGGAATGTGCACTGCAGAAAAGTCTGACTCCCTTTTATTGAACTTTAGGGTGTTTGTAAGTGTGGGCAGTGCAGGAAAGCTGAATCAGCAAGATCTGGATTTTCAGCACTATTGAGGACACAGGAACTTCATCTGGAGTTGTGGGCGTTTAATAACCTTGAAAATAGAACATAAAATGCTCTTTAATGTGTGAAACATTTATGTCTGCTGAAAGAAAAGCTGAAGAAATTAAGCTTTGTATCTAAGAGAAGGAGGAAAAATTGCCTTCTGTTTTTTCTTTGAAAGTCTGTTTTTCATCAGTGTGTCAGAATGCTCACTCTGACACAAATGAGCAGAATCAGTTTGCCTGTGAGAGCGATGGTAGGGTGTTTAAGGGATGTTGGATATAATGCTGCACATCACTGGGTGCCAAGAGTGGTTGCATACTGAATCAAGTAACTGAAGCCTAAGGAGAGGCTCACCTTTCGTTTCTGTTTTGGTTGTGTTCAAAATCTCCCCAACAAAGGGTTGCAGTGGCTAATGAGACATAACCTGAGGTGTCATTTAATTATTTTAACTGTGGCAGTGGCTAATGGGACATAACCTGAGGTGTTAGTTATTTTTAACAGTGGATACAGTTGTTGTAGTCACTCTCATCTTTAGTGACAAAGCAGGTATTAATCACTGATGTTCATGTTAGCTATACTGGCTTAAACTGAGTCTCTATTGTTTTTTTCTTATGCAGTTTGCTTTAGAGAATAGGTGGAATGCCACATGTATAGGTGTGTCTTGCATCCCCTGTATAACCCTGTGCCTGTACTTTGGTTAGGGTAATGTAAATCCTGTTTCTGTCCATCTGGGACTCTCCAGAGTGCAAAACATGATGGGATTTTGTATGCTTCAGCCTAAACTACTCAAGATAACACCTTGTTGTGACAGGTGTTATCAGGGTGGTAACAGATACCCATTGGACAGCCAGCAGTGCCATGGGGCACTGGGCCAGCACATTGTGGTGAAAGCTGACTGTGATAAGGATAAAACTGTGTAACTAACTGGAAGTATGTGTTGGGCTTCTTGATGCACTGCAGTTTGCTTTTGGACATTTTCCTGAAGCACAGGACACTTGTTTAGGGCATTGTTGATGGTCATCAGCCACTTCTTAATGTGGATAAACCAGTGGTGAGAACTTGTCACAGCCAGAAGAATGACCAGTTATCAGGTACTGCTAGATCTTGGTGACCAGTCCCTGGAAACTCTCATATTTATTTCCCTGTCTATTTTTTATTTCATTTTTTTGTTTTGTTTTGTTTTTTTTTGGAGAGAGGAAAACTATCCGTAATCCAATAAATGAGCCATGAGCAACCTGAATTCCTCCCCTCTTTGGCAGGAAGTCAGCAGCCAAGCCTATAAATTAGAATTTGAACAGTTCAAATACTTTGTTTTCCTCTCTTCACTCAGTCAGGAGCTTTTGTAGCTTGTATGTAGGAGCCCTCAGGCTAGGACAGCTATGGGCCTGACTGGCTGAGAAGCATTTGTTGAAGATATTTAGGGGGGAGAAAAATGACAGGAGGAATAGCTCAGGTTTTATGTATATCTTTAGGTTTAGAGGTGCAGAGTGAAACTAGGTGGGATTTCTGAAGCAATGGGAGAAACACAGTGCACAGGAAACCATCTGAAGTGAGGCATCTCTCCCCCTTGGGTGGGGCAGGCTGTTCTCATCTCACTGTAATGCACTGTACTGCCTCTGCTTAGCCCCAAGCTTATAGCAGTGCACTGGGCCATATTCATCTTTACCCATCACTACTGCTCAGTAAACAATATGGAAAAGAATGCATAAACCCAAGCAGAGGCATGTTTAGATTTGTAGCTGTCCAACAGAATGAAGAAACAGATCTGCTGCTTTCTACTCTCACATTAGAAAGTTTGTAGTAAGAGCAAGTAAAAAATCAATCTGCAAATGGACTAAGAGCCAAAGTCTGAGATGAGTTTCTATTATATGTTTCCTTTAAACTAAAGGGACTCAGTCCCTAACCAAATATCTTTAGATTTATTAGATTATTACAGTCTTTTTATGTAAGCCATGATGTGTTCGTGTAGGCAGACACAAAAAACAGTCCTCAAACCATGAACTTCAGAAAATGCACATCTCAAACTCATTTTACTGTATGTCCCATCATTCTTCTGCTACTGGGGGTAGCAAGCAATCATTCCATCTCTCATGCCCTGTATCCCTGCTTCAATAAGGCTGTCTCTGTTCTCCTCACCAGCCACCTCTTCTGAGCCAACACTCTCCTTCATTTCCTCCCATGTTCAAGCTTCTCCCTGTGTTTGATCATCTCTGTGACCCTTTTCTAGTTTATCCTCTCTGAATTGGAGTGATTCAAACAATGCACCCTGTTCACTAAGTCTGAATAAATGGTTTTCAAATGGTGTTACTGTGTGTCCTGTTTTGTTACCTACTCCTTTTTTAGTGTTCCTTAGCATTCTGCTGGGATTTTTCACTGTGACCCCACTGACAATGGAGCTGGTGATTGCAAGACCTACCCAGGCCTCCTTCCTGAGAAAGAGATAATTGCACATTCAGAGCCTGTCACTGTAGATACATACTTGAAGGTAATTCTGTGCCCAGACACATTATTTTGCACTTATCAGTGCAAACATTTTGTCATCTGCTCACTTTATATTATGTGTACCTAAGACATAAGTCTTAGCTGTCAGCATTAGATGTCATTTTCTGCATAATTTTGTCATGGCATTATTCAGTGCTCTGTCAGGTAGTTTGTGACCAGGCTGAACCTCATGAAGTCTCAAAGCACAGCTCTGAATGGGATCCTGCTGGTTAACTGCTGACAAAATGACATTTATTCCCTATCTCTATGAGTGGAATATCCCTTCTACCCACGGATTATTTAGCTTGCAAGATTGGACCATCTACCCTTTTGTATCTCATAAACAACTGATTTCCCTTTTAATATACTGGAAGGCATCAAAAGGATGGATCAGCTTTTTCTTTGGTTAGTTTCAAAAACCCTTTCACTGTCAGTGCTTGGAAATGAACCATATGAACCCTGTAAGTATCAATTAGGTTTGCTTTTCTTGTACACACAATCTCTCCTAATCTGTATCATACACATATTTTTTTACAAATGGGCAATTCTGAGACACATCTTGTAATAAGAGGCAATATCAACTGACAGTTTTTCATCCCATAGGCAATATGAGCAACATGAGCAAATACAAATGTTTAAAGTGGACTTTTCTGAGAGTTTAAAATACATATGAATTCTGGTAATTATGAAAGTGACTTTTTAATTGCTCAGACTCTTTAATCATCACTGATTCAGTGATTGCTCTCTTACGTAGAACACAGTGGAATTTAATGGGAGACGTGAAGTTAATTTTTATTCTTATGACATTTTGGAACAG
Organism: Catharus ustulatus; assembly: GCF_009819885.2. Lineage (NCBI taxonomy): Eukaryota > Metazoa > Chordata > Aves > Passeriformes > Turdidae > Catharus > Catharus ustulatus. Next base: position 26,689,085 of record NC_046228.1, on the reverse strand, counting down.
AATCTGACTCATACCTCCCTTTAGTTTTTGCTCAATGCTCAACAAAAAGATGAATGTTTTTTATGATGGACTATAAGCTTTTGATTGTCCTGCTAAGCAGCAGCTGCAAAATCTGATGCAATTTAGTGTGTGACAAAGCTGAATGTCATGCAATAACTCATTTGAATAGGAGCCAAGTTAATATTCCTTACTGGGGAAACATGCTCCCTAAAACGTTTTTATGGAACAAGGATGTCAGATTCATGATGGAAATTTGGAAACTCCTGTTTTGGGTGCACTGAAAATGAATTGCTCAGATGAACAAGCTATTTATACAGACATGGTCAATACTGGATACTGGTTTAATCTTCTAGTAATCCAGACATTACCATATGGACAACCTGCACAGATTGATCTGATGAGGCCTCACTGGGTAAATGAAAATCCTGCTTCAGTTAATTTGCTGAGCTTTTATGTTAGCTTTTATCAGGAGAAAAAAAATGCTTTCCAGCACATAGTTTATTCCCAGTGACATATAAAATGAGACTGATGACAATTGACACAGGTTTAAGGCAGCTTGTTTGACAAGCAGCTCATGATGGTTTGGACAGTTGTCTGGAGGGCTTTCTTTTCATACTTCATTGTTTGTAGCCAATGCACAGCCTTTCCAATGTGGAACCACCTTTGCACATACATATCAGAGAATGCACACAGTTTTCTCTTGAATTTTGCTTTCAGTGATGTACCCACAGTAATTTTGTTTAATGCCATAATGGGTTATTTAGTTTTGTTATCAACCTCTGCTTTCTCAATCTTCTGTCCTGTGAGGAACTGCCATATTCCTCCTCTGTAGTTCTCATTTCCCAGGGCATATACAAAGGCATCCACCGTTGGTGCAGTCTTGGCAATAAGGGCAGGAATCTGTCATGAGACACAGTATTTATTACTGGGAAAACACATTGAGAAGCCTATGTTTAGTTTCCCTCTACCAAAAAGAACCTGTCTCCAATGGCATTAGCTTGCTACACCCAGACAGGGGAGAAGTAGAAGCAATTTTGGTGAGAAGTCCAACTCAAGAAATTAAGAGTTTCCAGGAGACAGAATTTAGGTTGGCATTGCCTGAAACAGGGATAATTCAGTTGAGAGTGAATACAAGCACTCAGGAGTAGTGAAAGGTGTGCCATGGACACCTTTGGATGGACAAACAGGCTGATGTTGCTAACACATTTAATGTGGGATACTGAATACAGTAATGCATTTGGTGACCTGAAACTGGGCTGATTTTGGGGCACAGAATGGAAGTTGAAAGGTTTGATGTGATATTACTGAGTCCCAGCAGTGGCTTTGGAGCCAAGACTCATAGAAGAAAGGGGAAAAAGGAGGAGCAGAACCTTAGGAGTGATCAGTTACAACTTCCTTGAGGAGAGAGAAGTATTAGAAATATGAATGAGACAAACAGTCTCTTTAAAAATGAAAATTCTGAGCTCACTTTGGGCAGGACACAAAAAGCTCTTACATGGCACAGAACAGTACAGGTTACACACTCCTAACTAACTGCTGAAGGAAGATACCCCTGGCCTCCTAAGTTTTTGCTTGATCAAAGCAGTAATGCAATGCCTGTTATATCACTGTACTTACAGTAGATGAACAGAATGCTCTGAAGGACTACTTTTAATAGATGTTTTTACAAGTGAACCCAGTAGTGAGTAAATTGGCATTGTTGCATAGAGACAGAGAGAGGAGAGTGAGGAGAACCTCATTGTTTGGGTTCTGAGGTGGCACTGACGTACCATGCGATATTTTGGGGGAATGAACATCACATTTTCCACTGCTGCATAGGAGCACAGGAGGCAATAGGGACCCCAGCAAATGACCAGCGTCTTCAACGGCAAACCAGTGTTAAACTGAAAAACAAGAGCAATAGGTTTCTTTGTGTTTCACAGTCACACACTGCACCAAACGATGGGAGAGGGGAGTGGGACCCTGGTCTGTGTTCAGCAGCAGGAGAGGAGCAGCCAACAGGATATGGGACAGAAAAGGACAGCAGCACCAGACCCTGATCCTGGGCATGGGTGGGGAGTGGCAGAGGTGGCAACACGCCTTGTGGTAGATCAGATTTGTTCAAGAAATATATAGAGGGCACATGTATTTATTCCAGTCAGCTACAAACAAGCCTGCCTGACTGTCTCTGTCAATAAAACATTCCTCTTGAGATCTGACAGTCTTCACTGAGTGCAGGGGTTGGGCTGTGCCCACCAGCCATGTATAGTGCCCCAGAATGTACAGCCTGCACCTCAGCAAACAGCTCATATAATCACCACATTATATTCCCATAAACCTGCCACACCAGAGCAATTCCTTTGTTTCCAGCTCATAAAGATTTCTGATTTTCCTCAGCCAAGTGTTCACACAGTGTGTATGGGAAGGCCATTCTGCCCCCATGGGGTGCCTGCACGTTTCCTTGCAGAGCTGTAGCTCTGTCTGACTTCCTCAGCCATAAGCCAAAGGCCTGTAGCACAGCAGGAAATAATAATCCTTCCTGAGATAAATTTCTCTGGATAAACACTGATATGCTATTGGAAAATATTCTGTATGCTCTGTGTTAGTTTTTTTAGGAGAGTTTGTTAACAGAGGGAAATATTCAGGATCACTGCTCCATCTCCCTCTTTTATGGGGGTGGGTTTACAGCACTAGGTTGGGGTAAATGTGGCTGTCTGGTAAAATGCTGACATTTCCAAGGATGGTGTTTCCATGAACTTTCTGAATGGCACATCCTGTGTTGCACTACCCTCCTGCTCAAGTAGGACTGGAGAGTTGGGACAGAAGGAGCTGAGTCAAAGCCTTTGTGAAAGCAATAATTTTTTTTCATCTCTACTGAATGCAGCCCTATTTTGTTAATGTGATTGCAGGGGTTCAGGGAGCTTTCTTACCTTAAAGTGCCCAGTTTTCCTGAACTTTTGGTGTATGGACTGATAGGCTGTCAGCATGATGAAGCCTGGGATCATGAAATTAAAAGTGGACAGAGCAAAAAGGAATGTGACATAGTTTCTGGGAAAGGTGAGGAGGGAAGAAAAAAAGAGGGTGTTAATTCAACTCTAGTGCATCTTTGTAAACTTGCTGTAAGTATTTTCCAAATTTTAATTTTAAAATTGCTAAAACCACTTTTGTCAGTGTGCTTCAGGTGCAGCATTTCCTGAAGGCCAGTTAAGCTGTGCCATGCTATTGTGTGTGGGATGGATTGCATTGTAGAAAATCACAACAGGTGTTTGTATTCTGAACCCAAACATCACACTCAGACATCTGTGCTGGCCTGCATAAAGCCAGAAGCGTTCTGAAAGGGTTTCAAGCCCTAAATCCAGAAAAGATGTATGATTGAGGGAGTGGCAGGAAGCTGAGCACCAGCCTGTCCCCCAGAGGAACATGACTTTGGCTGTTCCATGTGCCACCATGTGAGTGCAGCCAGCCTCGGGAAATGCCAGCCTTGTCCCAGCTGCTGGAGACACATCTGCCCCAGGAACAGCTGTGGGCACAGCTGGGGGTTTGTGTGCCCCCAAGGCCACCCCAAGGGATGGCAGGCTCCCCTCTGCTCCTGTGGGAGCTGGCCCTGGCCCTCACCTGTCCCCTTTGCTGTAGTCCAGGGTGCAGCAGGTTCGGAGGGGCTCGTAGTCGTATTCTCCCCAGCCCAGCAAGGGCATCACAGCCCAGAAGGCAGCAAACAGCCATGCAAACACCATCATGGAGGCAGCTGTGCTCCACTGCAGCCTGCTCCCTGTGGCAAGAGGAAAGGGGATGAGCAAAACCCCTGGAAACAGCTGCCAGGCCCTTGGGCCCCAGGCAGCAACAAGCTGTTGTATCCTGAAGCTGACCTGAGTCTGGAGGAAACAATCTTCCATAAAATACGAAGGAAGCTTTTAGGGAACAGCAAACTGCACTTCCCTTTTGTGTCTTTCACTTAGACAAATGTTATGTTGATGCTCAGCTTTGTACCATGTTGGAGATACAGCTGCTGTTACAAACATTATATTCTTGTGTTTTGGGAATGTGCTTAAAGACACAGATGAGGCAGAGAGTAGAATGAACAGGGTGAGGCAATAAACAGGGTTTGAAAAAACACAGTCCCATTGCAGAGTGTGGGTCAGATCAGAAATGTGACTCTGCACACACTCCTCAGCCCCTGCCTTCTTCCCTCCTGCCTGGCCAGGAGCGCTTGACATGTGTGGATATCTAATACACACTGTTCTAAAATTACTGGCCATCAATATATGTGAATATATGACAACAGAGCTTGTTCTAAAAATTCTACTGGACAAGTAATTGTGCCCTTAAGATCATCACTTAGCCTATAACAGGAAATGTGAAGCTCAGCATTAGTAATTTTTTCTAATTTTATAACAAAGTGTTCCCTTGTGTCTATCTCATCTGGTTCCATCAAATACCATAGGAATGTAATGAAAGATTGGAAACTTGAGAAGACTCAGGAGGTATTTCTTCATGCAGAGGGCAGTCAGGCTTCCTTGCTGCTGCAGGATGTTGTGCTAACCCTGCTGTTTGCACGCAGAAAGGTCTGGATAATTTTGTTATTGCCTGTCATCATGCCCACGCTGACCAGCCCGTGATGCCAGCAGCACCAGGAGGAGAACAGTGACTTCCCCCAGCACTCCTTTCTAATCCAATCTCCCATTAGGGACAAGCAATGATGTAATTTTCACTGAGCTTGAGAAGCAATCTTTTTGTCTGCCCTTAGGCAGCAGCATCTTGACAGCAGGCAGGAAGACTCTGATCCTTCCCTGAGAGGTGAAGGACTGGGAATGAGGTGCATGGGGTGAGTCCCTGCCATGGAGCCAGATGTGGCTGGCTCGTGGGTGAAGGACAGCTGGGGGCCACAGAGGCTGGGGAGCCCCATAAGACAGCAGCTCCAGGAAGAACCACAAACTCTACAGTAGCTATTTTGTGTTTGTTCTTGGATATTTTGAAAAAGGAAAATCGAGGCTGTTGGTGAAACTGCCTTTTTACAGGGGATCTGGTTCCATTCCTCTCCTTTTTCTTATCTTCCAGACATTCTTCAGGGAAAAAAATTAAAGTTTGAATTGCATTAAAAATCAACTTGGAATATTCGTTTGGTGCAGGTGTTCAAAAATTAATCATGGGAAAAGACAGTTCTACACATTGCAATTTAAATACCAAGGAGAATTAAAGAAAATACTCCGTATGAAATATTCTAGGTTTTATATTTGGTACTTGCAAAATTTTTTTTTATTTTTTAGTAATTTAAAATATAATTTTATAATGATTACTAATGAAGAATTGTTAATAATGACTGATATCTGTCATATGATTACTCCATGGAAGACATATTTTGGCTGCAAAGGCTTAAATACTGGTTTGTAGTACTCACATGATATGACTCTAGAATTACATAGACGAAAAGGTTTTGATTTAGGGGACTAGAAATAGAAGTGCAACTTTTCAGTAATTTGTAATTATTCTTAAACTCCCAATCCAAAGCAGCAATGTAGCCTAAGCATCTTATTACTTTTGTGTTTGTGCCTTTTCTATGACAAACTGCAGGGAAAAGTTTATTTTAGTTACTTTTCCATGGGAGTTAGGGGTTGCCATTTTCTCATTAGATGTGGACTAAAAGGACTATGCAATAATGCAGTCTGGCACCAGGCATGTCTCAACAGCTTGTCTTTGGAAAGCTCATTTCTGGGGCTGAGCTCATCTTTTCTCTCCTCTCACACTTAAGGGGCCCCACTTTGAATGCTTGAAGAGGAGACAATCAGAACTATCAAAATTAAATTTTTTCCTTTTGGCCTTGACCTTTTGCAAAATGAGATTAATGGTGAAGTAGATCTGGTGAAATCAGCTGCTGGTTGAACGATCAGAAAATATTTACACACACATCAGAAGTAGCTAAAAATGTATGAATATAAAACTAAACAAGCTTGAGATTATTTTAGTTTTACTCAGAAAAAAACACTTGAAGTACAAGAACAGTGAAAGAATTGTGCTGTGTTCACACGGCAAACATGTCCTCCCCTGGAAAGTGTGAGAGCAAGAGCACAAGTTGAGAGCAGTTCAGTTGTTTTTGTGCACAGCAGGCCATTGCTTTACCTTAAATTCCTTTTCTTGGCCTCATAAAATTTAATTTAATAGCCATATAGGTCCTAATTCAATTAAATGCATATGTATGGGGTTCAATTACTAATTTGGGCCCAGGGCTGGCAGTTTGGTCCTATTAAGTCTAATCACTCTCATGCTCTGGTTTTCTCTCTTTGAAAAGCAAAAGGGAAGCCTCTCTTTTCCAGACAGTGAAATATTAATACAGGGAATTAAAAAAAAATTCTCAAATTGCTTTGGAACAGAAAGACTGCTCCCCCATCATTCAAAGATTGCTAAAATTGTGATGCCAAAAGATGAACTTTTAGCAAGTGCTAGATAGAGCATGGAACCTTAATCCTTTTGATTGTGAAGGCCAGTTTCTAGTGACATAATCATAAACTGTATCTCGGGGTTTAGTTTGTGGAAACATTTTGAATGTATTTTTAAAAATATTTATGATTTATTCAAACATTTAGCTGATTTTCACAGACTGAAAAATACATCTCTGACACTGGCACTCTCTGACACTTTCAGCTAGATTTCAGTCCGCTGTTTGAAAGGAGTGTCTGAAATAAAAGGTCAACAGGATTTTCTATGATGGAGGGGAAAAATAGTCCCTTTTCCTCATTCTTGCAAATGGTTAAATTACAATAGCTGTATAGTATTAAGTTACAATATATTTCCAGGACAGTATATGGCTTGTACCAAACTTAATGGCATGCATCATTTAAAATCAGCCAAGTTTGCCAAAGACAAAAATATCTGAACATCTGATAAGGAAAAATATATATTAGTCATAAATAAAATAGGTGTTAGCACCTACTTCATCTGCAGTGCAAAAATCACCAGTCACTGGTGCTCACAAATATTCATTTTTTGTAGGAATAAGAAAGCTATAATGTGTAATAGCTTCTTTTGTGCATATCATGGTAAAAAGCTCTTTAAAATAGCCTAATTAAGGGATTTTTAAACTCCTTTTAAAAAAATATTATTTTGCTGTTGTTCACTGTGATTTTTGACTTGGTGATTACTTCCTGCTTCAGTGAAAAACACACTCTGTATAAACACTGAAATTTTGTCAGGGAAAACTGATACAGGTACAAAACTAGATGAAGGGAATGTGGCAGGGTGGCTGCAGTCAGTGTGAGAGGAATTTAGGACTTCTAATCTGACAGAGCTGACAGCTGCAATTTTAGCAAATAGTAGTTTGGTAATCTTTGAATACTGATGTAACAACCCAGGTTACCAGGTTGTTAAGGATTAGATAAAAGTCACTGTAATTCCACTTTTAGAAATCGAATGCTGCTGTGAAATCCCTGCTGGTTTTGTTTGTCTTCTCTTTTATAATATTGAGAGAAGTACTGATATAAATCGCTTCAGATTTTCTGTTTTCCCCTAATTCTTAAATGCAAGTTAAAAATCTATATTTTTAAAATTCCTTTTAAATCTGTAACTTTATGCTGTGCTTATGAATTGACCGGGATCCTTCCCCTCTTCACAAACTTCTAATGGCAGTTGAATGGAGTGTGAAGGCAGAGAGGAAGTGACAATGTGTACCTTGATCTAAACTGTCACCTTCTGTCCTGAATTCTTGGCTGCTGAGAGACAGCTTCCTCAGAATCTGCCCTTTTCTTCTTCACTGCCAGACACTAACATATAACTACTTCTGTTTTCTCCTTTTCCCCCTAATGATCAAATGCAAAAATCTTTTTTCCCCATCTTGAGATTGACATTGATACCCTTCAGACTCGCCTGTTATTTCTCTTCTTGCATAGTCTTGGGTTATTTCTCTAGTTCTCTCCTCTTTGCTGTGAAAGTAGCATCTCACAGACCCCAGAGCCACACTTAGGGGATGAAAAGAGTTGCCCAGTGTGGTTGCCTGGAACTAAGAAAAACCAAGAAAGTGAGAGTAAAATATCCTGACCTTCTCTGCCATGGTGGGTGATAACACTATTTTCTTCCACACGCCAAGCAAGATCAACCTGATTTCAGGTGAGTGACTTGTCTAGTTATCAATACACTCTAAAGGCAGTGCTTTGCCATTTAGGGCTGGGCTGACTTCCAAATCTAAAAACCTGGCCAATTTTCAGAATGTTGGCGAACAAATCTGTGACATCGGCTTCCAGAATGGTTGTAAAGTCCCAAGTAATCCTATCATCATAATCATCTCTTACGTTCTCATCAGCTCATTCTTCCCAGAAATACAGATAATGAATAATCAAATGCCAAGCTGAGGAATGCCACAACAAAGGTTTTCTTGGGAAACTCTTAGGCCATAGCAGAAAACCTGGGGATGATGTAATTGGGTCTGGAAGGAGTACCAGATCATGGGGAATGAAGATGGAAGGTTGATAGCCTTGTATTTGAGGTAAAGGTATTTTGTACCTTCTGTACAGGCATGCAACTCAAACCAGTGTCAACAGGAGTTTAATGTATGGATTGAGAACACAGTATAGCCTGTGGGTTTGGTGTAGCACATCTATGAAATATGACTTAATCTTTCTTGCAATCAGCATGTGAAGAATTGAACCAGAAGGGGATGGTTTTACTGGAATAACCACAGGGCCTGAGCACCTTCTGGGTTTTTAGTTTTGTTTTGTTGTTCAAAATGTTCCCTGTAGGCGCCGTGTTTGGCCATCAGTAAGTAACAATTTGAGCAAAGCAAAGAAGCTTGTGCCCTGAGGGCCCTTCTGCCTGTGCTCTTAATGTAGTGTATGTTCTTGACTGGAGGAGTGCATGACACAAAAGCATTAAAGTCAGTGTGGCAGAGAATAAAATGTCTTTCCCAGACATGCTTATTTTCAGGCTCGCTCCTCTTCCAGCTCCAAATGCATTTCAGTGTCCAAGGGGTGTTAGTATGGATTTAGCTCACAGCCTGCATTATTTGGGGCCTTTGTCTAGACATGAAAAAATACATTTCTTTGAGCCTGAGCGGAATTCCTGCAAAAATTGCCAAACAAAAAAAGTTGGCAGCCTTTCCTCAACAGGATCATCAGTCTGACCATATTCCCTGTGTGCTTTGGGTGTGTTTTGGCATTTGCTGCTGGAATCACAAGGAGGCTGTGTCTAAAAGGCTCTGTGGGTAAAAACACATCTCTTGCACCCCAAAACTCCTGTGTGTTGCACAAAGGGGTTGCTGAGCTCTGTCTGCCCAAGCGTGCCTCTGCATGGGCTCTGTTCCAGCCACTGTCTGCAGAGGCAGCTCTCTGCTTGCACCAAATTTATCTATTATTTGTAAACTCTGCATGGACATGGTGATCTGTTTGGTGCACAGCAGGGTGTTGGATGAAAACTCAAGATAAATATATTTTTCTTCAAAATGAGGAAATGGATATTTTTTGGGATTAAGAGAAAGCACGGCCAGGGCACCACAACTCAGATGTGATCTGGATGAGGAAATATCTCCTGAAGGTGGTTGATAATTTCCCCCTGTATGGGAAGACGTCCTTTGGAGAAACTGTTTATATTTGCTCTATCTAGTGTGTAAGAAAAACGAACTTATATATGGTGCACAAATAATAAGTATGTGCTTGCTTTGACTCTCAGAAACCCAAGTCAGCTCCCTTTGGCAGGATGTGGGTATGGTTGTGAGGCACATTTAGCCCTTACTTGTGCAGTAGTGATGGTATCGGTCCCAGGCGACGGCAGCACTGGAGCTGATGCTGGCCAGGGCTGTCAGGAAGCCATGGAATCCATGGAGCTGGCAGCCATCGGAGCCATAGGGCCAGTATCTGTCAACAAACCAGCCATATGCAAAGAAAATGATAAATGTGAAGACATGTCTGGAAATTGCATTAACAGAGAGGGTAAAATGATAGCCTGTGCTCGTCCTGTCTGTCTGAGAAGCACTGTGAAAGGTGTTACTGTGCTTGCTTTTCTTTCCAGCGTTTTTCTTGCTATGGTATCTCTTACAGTACAACAGCTATTTGTACTCTTAATATTGAGAAGAAAATATAACCCTGCATCTGTGCATTGAAAAGCTGGGGCTTTTAAATTTGAAATCTACATTTCAGCCAACTATCCAGATCTTCAAGATTTGCCTCCTTTGTGAGGAGCCAATTTGTCAATATGTGCAAGTCAGTGCAACACAACAAACAGAAAAAGGCTTGCAGACAAATTTGGTGTCAATCTAGAGGTGATAATGTAGTGAGTGATATTTTGATATTCAAGTAGCTTCCATAACCACTGGTAAAGCTGTCTGGCTAAATGTCTTCTCTGGCAGTCTTATAATCTGTCAGTGATTATATGCAGTAAAATCTGCTTTTCTACCTGCCCAGTATAACCACAAAGGGTTTTGTTTTGCTGTTTCAGATTGAGGGAATGACAAGGTTGGCCACGACTTATGGTAGAAAGAGCTATTTAATTATGAGACCTCTTAGAACTTAAGCTGTTAATTTTCATGTGGTTCTTCTGAGCATGCTGTAGGAAAACATTTCTGCCAGACCTGAGGAAGCTGGAAAAGGCAGCGATGAAGGCGTTGATGCAAATCCCACAGTCAGCCAGGGCAATGCTGAGAACCAGCAGATTGCTGGGAGTTCGGAGCTCTTTGATTTTTCGGAAAGAAATAATTGTCAAGCCATTCAGACAGAAGCCAAGCAGGGCTGAAAGACAGAATTGTTTTGTGTGATTCAACTGGAAACGGAAAATATCTACAATGATACTGCTGTTTTCCTTGATGGGAGAACAGCAATTACAGTGGAATCTTAGCACAGGGAATGTATCTGCAGTGGTCAGTCTGCACGCAGTTACAAAGGCTTTCAGAAGAGAAGTCATAAGTGACAGCTCAAACCTGGGCTTCAGGCTTCATCAGTCATGTGGAGCAGAAGCAGTTTGATCTTATTTGTAATTCTGCCTTTTGTCATAATAGAGAAACTGGATTGTCAGGCTCCATGCAGGGACACATGGCTCAGAGCAAGTGAGATGCAGAGGAGGTGGTTTCAGGAGAGCTGACAGCCAGCACATGCTGCTGGTGTACACATGTCCAGGCCTGACTTTGATAGAGAAATGGTTTGTATTTAATATGCATTATAACATTCTAAATCCCTCAGCCATGTTCCAGTCAGCCTGCCCCGCTTAGGGCTTCTGTCTCAGGGTACACAGTGCTTGAATCACACCAGCTCAATCTTATTACTGCCCCTCGTCAATAGACTATACATGGAAAGGAATAATCTAATTATGAAAAGCAGTCACTGATAGATTTAAAAAAATAAGTTTGTGTTGGTTCTTAGAGAGGGATCCAAGCAACCCAAGCTATTCACCCAGCACAGAGCTGCCACTCTGAAGCCCATCCTTCACTGGTTTAAACTCAAGCTTTGTCCTTTAATGCCCTTTTCAAGGCAACCTGAATTATTTTAGCTCTGATGAGGCTCTGACTCAACATCCAGTCTCTAAGTTTCACTTAGACGAGAGGCACTATGTCTTTGTGTTCTTCTTGGAAAAAGAAATGATGTAGCACAGAAAAAATCCATATCCCCTAATTCTGTAAAGTAGTGTAGTTATTTATACTTATTGTCTTAATTCTGCAGTTACATAAGATGGATGATTTTTTTCTAGTCAGAAATCCTGCTTCTACCTTAATTGCATTAATGGCTGATGGCATAACCATAGTAACAGCTGATGTGTGTCTATCATTACACAACATATAACAAAATATTTCCAGGAGAAATATTTGGAGCCATTTGAGATCTGCTGTTTTTATTTCCTCCCTGCTAGATTACCTCCCACCCACAGGGTAAAACTGCTGTCAACTCTTTCAAATGCAGAGAAGCCTTTAGGAGAGATGAGTTCTGAGCATATTTAGAGTAGAACTGAAGAGTTATTGCTATATCTTTTTTTTCTATATTTCCCTTGTTTTTGGAAGCCTCAGGCTTTACCAGATTTTGCTTTCTTGAAGGTCAGCATGAGTGTACAAATAGAGAACTTACTAAATTGTAAAAAAAAAGTTTTGAATTTTCATTTTTAGATTAGCATATGTGTCCACTTAATAAAGTAGAATGCAACTCTTCATTGCACCACAACATCTTTTGCAAACTGCACTTAGAAACTGCCATAAAAAAGGAGAGGTCTTCATTGCCTTTGTCTCACATTGTTCCAGGAAGTGAATTAATCCTTGATTATATAGCTTGGCCTTCTAACCCAAATGACAATAATAAAGCTTTACTGCCAATATATTGGGCACATTCTGCCTAAAACCCCATGGAAAATACTTGTGTTTAGTAAACCATAAATGTATTAGACTACATCTTGTTTTAACTGAAGATTACCACAGGTTCTTTGCTGGAACTTCCACAACTGCAGGTCCCCATCAGGACCCAGCTCTCAGCTCTGTCAGCCCCCAGTACTGTCCCTGTCCTCCTGCTGCTTCCCACCCTCCAGGATCAGAGTGCAGATCCTGCTAGGCTGTGCAGGCTGTGTGGCTCAGGGATTGTTGGCCAGGCTTAGTCCTGCACTTTGTTTTAGGCAGCAGCCTGCCCCTGGGCAAAAGTAGAAGTTTTTTCCTCTCTCTTCCAAGGAAGAGTGTCTGACAGCATTTCCAGCTTTACTTTGCAGCCAGGTACGAACTCGGGTGCAAGGTGAAGGTGAGCACCCATGCTCCACGTTCATGGGCTGAGCTAATGAACATTTATCCCACCCTGATGGTGCTTACAGCTTCTCCTCCACTGCTGTTGGGCCCCACAATTCCCACATCCCCTTCTGAGCAGCACCATGCAGGAATGGGATCCCAGGCCCTGGGACTGACACCAACATAGTCCCAGCTATGAGCCTTTGCCAGCTGCCAGGTGGATATAAATTCAGAGTTTCATTGCAGTCTCTCAGTAAGTGGCATATGCCTTAAGAAAAGATCACATTGGCTAAATTAAATTGATATGGTTGTTACTTTTCCCCAGCAGCCATTAACTGCAGTGCTACCAATGCAGTCTGGATGTGTGCTAACAGTTTACAGTTTTTTTTGGAGCTATCATCTTTGATTGCAAGACAGCCATCACAACCCACTAACCCAGCAGTCCAATTTTATTGAGAGATTATCAGTAATTTCAACCTCTTTCCCCAGAGAAGATAAAATTGCCTTTAAAAGTCAACAACAAAATACTACATCCCAAATTCCTGAGAAGAGAGATGAGTTGCAAGTACTTCACTGCCACAACTATGCATGGAGCACAGATATTCATGGCAAAGAGCTTGCAGCTCACCCTGATTTACTCACCAGAAGAACTGGTGATGTAGCCACAGTAACCAGGGTCAGCGTACCACAAATGCAGCTGCTCACTTCAATTTTCCTTCCCTCCTCTTACGAGAAATAATAGGAGGAAAAAACCTTATTGCTGCTTATTCAGTCCCACACTGAACTTACCTTCTACCAGCAGGGCAGTGCCAATGGCAAACACTTCTATTTCAGTGAAGCCTTCAGGCAGAGGGTGTGCAGGGACCATTCTTATGGTAAATATGCCAAAAGATTTAACCTCTGCCCTCTGTTATAGCTATGGGGCTGCCTTTTCTCTGGATCTCTCTACTTCCAGTAGCCCAAGGCTTCTTAAAGGAGCAGCTCACGTGCAAACACATGCTGTTATTATATAAAAGCTTTGGGGTTTTTACTCCCTCCACTACAATCCCTGCAGGAATGTTATTAATGATGGAACCAGCATCAACCCACACTCCCCCTTCCCCTGCAAATCGTATTTCAGACACCAGCAAAATTAAAGCATTCATTGCAATTACAACAAGTTCTTTGTAGACACAAGATTAAGAAACCTGTCCAGTTAATTTTGCAACACTGGAAAAGAATTAAACGTTGTGGAAGAAAGGAAACATGTAATTGGGGAGTGACCTGAAAAACAAAGGGGTACTCATTGAGTTGATAATTAGAGGAAAAGTATGAACCAATAATTTCTGCAGCTTGTAGATCTTCACCTCACACATTTTTTTAGAAACTGGTCAGTGTATTTTTCTGGCAATGACTTTTCTCTATAGTAACATATTTCTTCTTTGTAACTGAGGCTTAAATTAATGTGCACACTGGCACAGCTTGATTAAAGACAAACACAAATTACTGATTTGGGGCACTAAACATACAAGGACCCAAATTGTTCAGTTGTAAACACTCACAGGAATCACTTTACTGTCCTTTTGGAGATGTTTGGGGAATGGAGTCTGGGTGTACAGTGGTTCTGGAGTACGTGCATGGCACAGCTCATTGCCTTAACAAGGTGCCACTAGCATGATAGTTGCTTCTTTGATACATAACTTTCTTCATCCTGATAATCCTACTGCAAAATGGGAGCAAAAAGGGATATGAGCACAGGGGATATGAGCTTCCTCCAGCTCAGACCCCACACTGTGCTGACCTGGCTCCCAGTTGGTTGAGGTGTCAGGCAGAGTGATTCACTCCAGAGGCCACCAGAGCTTGCTCATTCTCCTGACTGCATGGTTTAGTTTATATTTCAGGGGTGCATTTACAGCTGGGGTGTTGGTTGAAGATAGTGGTGGATTTTTTGCAGTTTTCCTGAAATCTGTGCTTAAAGGCTGGGATGCCCAGGAGAACTGATTAGAGCTTCAAGGTTTGTGAAAGAGCAAGATTCACAAGCAAGATTATGAAACCATCTTGCTGTGTTTTTTTGATCTCTGGTATTCAATTTACAGCTCTTTTTGATGTAGGTAATTGCCTTGATGGATATGCTCTTAGATTTTGAAGTAGAATTCAGGAGGGCATGATATCTGTTAGAACATACAGATGTTCGGTTTAAGCAGAGTAAAATTACATTGCACCACATAAATCCATTGTTATGTTTGCCTTTCACTCACCTACACGTCTTGATGACAATGTGACAGTCCTGCCTCCCAGCATGGCAAATGAATGATCTAAACCTGTGTTTTAATAGTGATCCATTGTATGTTCTTGCAAAAAATTAGTGCTAGATCTTGTAAATGTGCTGTAAATCTTCCTAGAGTGACAGTTTTGAAAATGGATGGCTCATGGTAATGCTTGTCAACATAAAGCTGCACAGCTCTTCCAGGCTGGGGATAAAGGACAGTGTTATTTGAATTGCCCCCCTGAGAGCTGTCAGGTACTTTTGGTTGCCTGCCATTATACTTCACCTTCACTCCCAAGCAAATCTCCCAGAAGTGTTACACTGCTGGTAGTTTTTGTGGAGTGCATTGAAGTCTGTGGGGCAAACTTTGCTCATTCCAATACTATTTCTTCTGTGAAAGTAGGCTACTGCCCCAGTCCCCTTGGACTTAAGACTTTTATTAGAATGGTTATCATTAACTTGTTGACTGTTTTTCTTTAAGTATCTTGACAATTTCCATGTCTAAATCTCATTTATTTATCAGTGCAGTGTCTAATTACACAAGTCAATCATAGGCAAACTTTCCAGTGGCAGTTCAGCACCTGACTCAAGCGAAATCCATGTTGACAGAAACTTTAACACCTGTGCTGATGCTGTGTTAAGCTGACTTTCTAAGGGTACTTTGGGATAGTATGGAATGATATACGGCCCAGTATGGCTGCTAATTTCAGTTATAAGTTCAGGTTGTAAATGGTTTTCTTCAAGAAGAGAGGAGGTGCAAATAAGGAATAAATTATTGACTTTGATAGAATCTTCTAAAGATAGCTCTTTTTCCAGCTGGTAAAACAAAGCTGCATTCATTTGCTTTCTGTCTTTTTTATGTAAGACATAACCTCACATCATGTATTCCTGTGAAGTCAGGGAAAACATGCAAAAGATAACAGGTTTGCCAAAGACACTAATTAACTCCTTAGCGATGAAGCTTTTCGTGATCCCTTTCTATTTTATGCACTCTTTCAATAGCTACCTGTTCTTTCCAAATTGAGGGTTCAGAGAAGTCTTTTGCTCTTCCTGATATTATCCTACAACTTCATATTTTGAATTCCACTGATCTCCTTTCTGTATCAATAACAGATCCACTTCCTTTTACCCTCTCACTTATGAATATTTCACTGGTTACTAATCTATTTGCAAGGAATACATGGAAAAAATATATAAGTTCTTGCCAGATGTCCCTATGGATTTCATAGAACTGTATAGATCTGGTGGGAGCATATTAATCTTTGTAAAATATGCTTGGTACAAGCACAACGAAAAAAGGTGCGATGCAAAGATAACAAAGTGCTCATGCACTCTGCATTTTCTTCAAGCAATCAATGCAGATTACTGAAACAGTATTTTATATTCATGGCAAGAACTTTGCTAAATTGATGTATTATTATTCCTCTGCCTTCCTAATCCTTTCTTTTGATTCAGGTTTAGCCAAATTTGACTTTCTGTGTTGAAATATGCCTTTAAATGATGGCAACATTTCAGCAGAAGCGGGCTGGGAATGCAGTCACCCAGAACTGCAGTTTGGTATCACTGAAATGAGTGGTAATCTTGGTCCTCATGGGAAAGGCTTCTTGCCAAGGGAGGAACAGAAAGGGTATTGTCTGGAGACCTCCTAGCTGCAGTTGTGTAAATTTGTTTCAGTTTGGTAGGAGTGATAGGAAATATGACCCAGATTGTAAATAGGTACCCAGTGTTGGCCATAGGAGGGATGATGCAGGGAAAAAGTCATCACACCAGTGTGTGGGCAGGCATCAGCCCTTTGAAAATGCCTGCAACCACACAACAACCCTTGTCCTCAACAGCCTGGCAGTGTAACACTCTGCACAATCTGATTTTCTCTGCAGTTGTTTCAGAGCTGTTGGAGGAAGATGTAGTGGGGAAGGCCTGGGCAAGGCCAAGGAAGCCGGGGGCAGCAGGAGTCAGTGGCTGTGCTTTGGGGAACGAGCGTGGCAGCCCCAGGTGTGATGGGGAGGGTGCAAGGCACCCAGAGCAGGATGGGGACCAGGGGTGGGAGATGCTGTCTGTGCATCAGTGAAAGGCAGAGGAAAGGGCTCACTTGCAACAGAGAGAGCATCAAGGTCAGGGATGATATCTGGGGAAAGCTCCTTAGGCATACTGACCAAAAATGAAGGAGCTGTAAACTTGGTGAGAAGTAAGAAAGCCAGGAGGGGCAACTTCAGAATCAGAGCCAGAGCAGTGCTGTGTGAAAGTGTTCAAAAAAGGACACAGATCCATCACCTGCTCCCCAAATATCACACACTAGCCCTGTGATTGGCTCCATGAGGATGCAACGCCTGGAACAGGCAGCGCTGGGACTGGCTTTCCTGCCTGCTCCTGCACCTCAGCCTTTAGAGAATCAGAACCTCTTGTAGAGCTGGGAAGCATTGCCTCTACTGTTCGAGTTACCTCTCCAGAGACAGGTAGCTTAATTCACCATAAATTGAATATGTAATTCATAAATATATGTATATCCACCCAGGCTAGAAAATTAATAAAGTTACTAGAACATTTATTGCATCCTAGACTTCTTAGTCTTTGCTGGATGTACCAATCATGATTGTTATCAAATAGGTAGAGTTATTGCCCTGATCTGTTATCCATCCCTCAAAATGCATTTTAAACATCTAAAAATGTGTTTTTCTTTCAGTTAGCTTAGTAGTTTTAGAGTCATATACATATTTAAAATATAATGAAATATGCTCTCTCTCTATGCTGAATAGTGATGTGTTTCAGGACTTGGAAGGAGAAGGCAGTCCTACATGCAGGATGCACCTAACACTGTTAGAGTATTTTCCCCTTGGTGTTGAGACCTTCCCTCTGCAGAGGAGTAACTCCTCCAGGGATTACAGTTCAAAGGCCAGTACCCAGTTATCAAAAAACCCTCTGCTTTCAAGAGAGGCTTTAGTTGTGTTATAAGAGAATTTGCACACCAGCTCTCCAGTTTATGATTGCTCTCGTAAAGACACAACATGATTCTCCTTGAAACATTCCTCATGAGTCTCTGCTACTGACCATGCATGTAGGTGAACTTCTAGATCACTTATGACACAAGCACATCCTTTTTCCTGTCATTGTGGTATTGTATATTTTGTTTGTCTCAGCAGTCTTCTACCAGTGTCTGTGTGTCAGGATTTCCCCAAACTTCCTGCTGATATTTCCCTCACAAACATTACTTTAACCTGAATTCTGCACAGCTTTCCTCAGCTTCAGTGTAAGATCTGTGTTAAATTTAGAGGAATTCATCACATCTAAATTTTTTCTTATATAAAACCCAAATGTGTTAATTATCTAGTCTAAGCTAGGCTTTGTTTACTATTAGTGAATGGAATAGGCAGAGAAGAATAACATTTTAAAAAATACACAAGGTAAAAGCTTTCTTTTTCACATTCTTTGTACTTACGTTATGTTATGTTATGTTATGTTATGTTATGTTATGTTATGTTATGTTATGTTATGTTATGTTATATGTTTTGTTTTCCTGAAAATTTTCTTGGTCCCTGTAGGACTTGCAGCTTCCAAGAAGTGTACTAGAACTGCCACAAAGGAATGTACTCAGTGTGCAAAATCTCAGGGCTGTATTCAGGTAAATCAGAGTAGGAAAGCTGGCGATTATGGGACTGGCAAGAGGGCAGAGTAAGAGGTTGCTGTGTAAAACACTGTTCCATCTGCATTCAGGAGCCAGATAAACAATGCTGGAAGTTCTTGCATGTCTGAAGAAGCAAAATAAAACAGCCACTGTTTCCTAAGCAGAGGTGACTCTACAGGGCTTAGACTAATACTATTAAGGTCCAAATCAGAAAAGGTGGTTGCAGTCAGCAATATTGCTGCATGACCCCCTCTGTCATGCAGCTGAGGATGCTAACCCCAAAGTTAGCTGGTTTTGATGAACTGAGGGAACCATACTGGATTTTAGGCAATAAAGGTACAATAGAGATATGGAGCCAGGAATATAAACCTAAGAAAGCTTTACTCATTTAAAATACATCAGATATGACCATGGTCTGTCCAGGCATTAAATTGGACTATTGTGGCAGTGTATGTGGCTGAAGCATCTCAGTGAATCTCACTTTTTTTCCGTGAGAATGATGCTGCTGGACAGACATTTATGCTGTTCTTGGTGTATGTTTTGGTAACTTCCTGAAATTCAGTTTCCTCTGCTGCTTTCCCTCTGAGTTCACAAAGGGTTTGTCCCAGAGAATTTCACTCTGGGATCCTGAACGTCCAATCCTGCTGGGATTTACCTGTAGCTGCGGGGCCTGTGTAGAAGAAGAGCAGAAGAGCTGTGGCCATGGCTGGCCCACTCCTCCCCGAAGGTGAGGCAAGAGTTTGTGTGCAGCTCATCTTACAGCTGCTCAGGGGCTCCTTCTCCCCTGGACCTGGAGGCTCTGCAGCAGTGCCACTGACACCCAGCACTTCACACTGGCCTCAGGCAGGGCGAGGTGCTGAGCCCAGAGGGAGCAGACAGGGACACACCTCTGCCTTGGTTTGCACCCCTCCATTCTCTGCCAGGCTTTGCCTTGCTGGGCACTGCTGACCACAGTGGGACCTTGTGGGGTGGCTTCTGCTGCAGGGACAGAAATGGGTCAGGTGCAGCATTTGGGAGGGAGGTGTGTGGGTTTATCTCCCCCTGGGCCAGAGTCTGCCCTCGTGTCTGCTCTCCTGCACTGGCTGTAACCACAAAGGTGAATATGCATGAAACCATTGATATATGTCAACATATAATAATAGAATATCAGTGGTAATAATATCATTACCACTGATAGACTTGGCAGGTGCCATGCCAAAAGTTGGGTGGGTTTGTTTTATTTCTTCAGCATGTCCAGAGCTCTCTTAATGACCCTGGTCCTATAGGTCTGGAGGAGCTGCTTTCATCAGCATTAAGTGCAAGATCCAATTTAGAATGACGTCATGCATTAACGTGCTCTGGACTTGTATCAGTGGGAAGGATTTTCCACTTTACAAGTGCCCTGCCAGAAGCTCTTTGGAGGTGCATTTACCTAATGAAATTGATTTAGTATCTGGCCTGTGTTGCCTGCTAATAAAATATTTCATACAAAAATCATGATAATAAGGTATTTTATGGCTTTCATTTATGCTAATAAATGCTGTTTGCTTTGCTTTATGCCATATTTTTCTAAGTATACGGAGAAAAGAAATAAAAATAAATTCTGTCCAATTGCTGTATTGAAAATGAGTTTGTGAGGAGAATCTCCTGATAATACATTTCTGGCTTTTCTGGGAAAAAATGGAAACTATGATGTCAAATAATTAATCTCATTAAACACAAAGCAAATTATTTTCTCTGAATTATAACCCCACCTAGATAAAGAAAGATAAGAAAGATTGCCAAGTGCTGAACTTTGCTAACAGTAGACTTTGACCCTATTTGCTTTGCATTTATTTACACCAAAATTATAAATGGGAAATCTGGTTCTTCTTAGAGAATGCAAAACCAATTCTTACACTTCCAATGAATGACACTTTCTGACTGCTTCTTTGTATGTTTTTGCCTAAAGCTGATATTTTTAGTTTGGTGCAGACAAGAAACTGTTTACTTCCTAAGTAAACAGCAAGGAGCACAATTTTTATGATTTGGAGTGCAAAACTGTAAGTGAAGAGCCTAACTCCCACTAGTTTCATTATGGAATGGAATTATCTGTCATGAAAAGAAATGTTTTTACTCAGCACTGCAAAATGTGGTATTGATTTTAAAGTCTCAAATAAATATCATCTGCACTTACAGGGAAATTATCTAATGAGTGTTCATTTTACATTAGATAGCATAATGAGTGAGTAACTGTTCGGTAGTTGGGAGGAGGTAATACACTTAAGCCTTAAAAATACCACAGAAATCTAGAAAGCTGTTGGACTGCAAACAGTGCTTCAGGATAAACCAGAATTTTGTGTAGAAGTGAATTCACAGTCTGTTGAACACAGCAATCAGATTCTGCTTCCAGTTTTACTTCTTCCATCTCCCTGAATTAAGGAGGCAGCATGAACATAAGCAGAAGCAACATCTTCTTGCAGCCCACTCATCAACACTGCCTCATGCAGTTCTTGAAGTGCAGGTACTGGCATCCACTCTTTGTTTGAAGGCTCCCATTTCACTGTCTTTGTTTCTCTCTGTACTCTTCTATTTGCTCCTTTCTGATACTTCACCTCAACTACTGCATCCACCCAACAAAAGGACCTGGACCTGCTGGAACAATCCAGAAGAGAGTCATGAAGATGATCAGAGGCTGGAGCATCTCTCCTATGAAGAAATGTTGAGAGAATTGGTCTTGTTCAGCCTGGAGAATGGAAGGTTCTGGGGAGGCCTTGGAACATCCTTCCAGTACCTAAAGGGAGCCTATAAGAAAGCTGGAGAGACTTTTTGCACAAGGGCATGTAGTGACAAGAGGGAATGACTTCAAACTGGCAGGTTTAGATTATATATTAGGAAGAAATTCTTTACTGTTTATGAAGCAGAGAAGCACTGGAACAGAACGGACAGAGAAGGCGTGGATGCCCCATCCCTGGAAGTGACCAAGGCCAAGTTGGATGGGGTTTTGAAGAACTGGTTCTAGTTGGAAGTGTCCCTGCCTACTGCAGCAAGTTTGGAACTAGGTGATCTTTAAGGTCCCTTCCAAACCAAATCAAACCATGGTGTGATTCTATGATCTGTGAAGCCTGTGAACCAGGGGGATGTATCTGCTGCCTGTGCACCAAGGCCTTCCTCGTCCACTGCTTTCTCCTCCAGTTCCTTATGTCCAAAGCCTAACCTGTACTGGTTTCCACACCTACTGATGAACCTCTTGTCGAGTTTCTGCAGGGTGAGGACAGACCCACTCTCTTGACCATTTAGGTCAAGCCTAACATGGGTGTATCTGTGCCCTGATGGTTAAACCTTCATTCGCATCATTTGGTGGTGACATATCGATGGAGGATTATAGGATAATTCAGTCAACAGGGAGGGAAAACTCCAACACCTACGTGGTGATGAAACATAACTGGGTTATTAGTCTGGTCATTTTCTCTCCCTTTTCCTCTTTCCAGAGACACACTTGTGAATATACTCCAAGATGTGAAATCTGTTAATGTTACCTCTTTTATTTATCTGGTTTTATCAATCTCACAGCCTACCTCTAGGTCTTTTTCTTGTTCAGAAGCTATTCTGCCACGTTAAGTAAATAGCAACTTTCTTGACAAAGTGCAGAGCATTAGCTGCTGCTAAGGCATGCTTTATTGATTGCTGTTGATTTTTACAAATTAAGTTTACTTCTCCTGCTCCTGACATTTAGTGGTAACTTAAATGTTTCATTAGTGAGGCAAAATTGAGGCTCATGAAAGTAAACCTTACAATACAGTTCTGCTTTCTCCAAGTTTATTATCAGAGAGCTCCAATGGAGGGAAACTACTTTATCAGATACATTGAAAAAAAAACCCAGATGCAAGAGGTTAATTATATTGCATTGCCTTTTCAAGTAGAATTTAACTTCAGATGTTTCAGTCAATGTTGTGAGTATTGAGCTGAGGCAAAGTCTGGGCAGCAAGGCTAGTTGACCAACGAGTACACTAAAAAAAAACCAATAAGCTTGGTCTTAGCTTGGAGAGCATTAAGGGAACGGAGAAATCATTAAATCTAGAAATGGGACCTAATGGAAGCCAATGAGAGAACAACTATGGATAGTTAATGAGCAGCACTGCATTATGCTCTCATCTCTTCAGAAATAACGAGATACTTGGATTTTTCTTTGAACAACAGTAAACGTAGAATGTGAAAATAACAGGGGGAAAAGCAATCCTTTGGGCCATCCTCTCAATACATGATTTCTGCAAGCCTTAGTTAATTATCGGAGTAACTTGTGAAACAAAGTCCTGTGAAAAAAGCTTGTGTGAAACTATGGCACCATGAAATGTCTAATAGTTAGCCCCAAACCACATCTAGATTACCTTGAAACTTTTCATTACCTAGAATTACTGAAATTATTGAAAAATTACCAGCATAATTTCATTGTGAAGAACACAGGGTGAACTCTACATGAGAAGAGCTCCACTCCAGAAATCCCAGTGAGCAATCTTTTTAGGAACAACATTGATGTAAGCATAGTCATTAACCTTCAGGTAGTTTGTATATAGGTGTATATAGGTGTGATATTGGTGCACTTCTGAGTGGTAACTTCTCATTATGTATTTCAAAAGGAAAAGCAGTATCAACACGTTCACAACAGGGAGGAAAGATGGAAAAGTGAGGTGAGTCTTTGCCTGTCCTTAAGACAGAGCTGAGCTTTTCTTAGCACTCCTGAATTCCTGCCACACAGCCCTGCATCAGATGGCACTCCCCAAAAGGGTCCCTTATTTGAGGTTAGCTGTGTCAGTCCTGCAGGTGAGTGCTAGCCCTGGTAGGAACTGAAATATGTACATATTTACTGGGTTATTAACTGTTTATCAGTATCAGGCTTGTTGCCAACAGTTCAATAATTGCTTTATCAAACTAGGAGTCTTTAAAAGAAAATAAAGTCTTTTAATATCATCACTATATATATATATATTAGTGTTCTTAGATAGAAGGGTTACATTCCATTAGCAAAATAAATCTGTTTTAAATCTTGCTCTGTGAGGAGTAAATTATTGCTAATTGCTGGTCAGATAACAGTTATCTTGCCTGTGATGTAGGTCCCCAAAAATATATATTTGTTTTTTTTCTTGCACGAGAGCCCCAGGCTGGCGGAGGAGGGTGTTTTGAAGGGGCTGCTGAAGGAAGAAACGCCGTTAGTACTGTTCCAGGAAGCAATAAGCACCTCCATGAAAATAACTCAAGTCCCCATCCTTAATCCCTGCCTATCCTTTTTTATCTGATGGACTCAGCGAGGGCTGGAAGATCACAGCGTGGCTGAAAACAAAAGGGAGTTAGCAAGATGCGAGCGGCCGATGGATGAGGTGGGAGGCGAAGCCCCGCACGCCGCGCAGCCCAGGTGCGCTGCATGCCCAGGTGCGCTGCATGCCCAGGTGCGCCGCACGCCCCGGTGCCATGTGGCTGGCAGTGACCCTGCTGTGCTGCTGGGCACTGCCGGGGCTGCCCCGGGCAGCCGCCTCCTGCCCCTCGCAGTGCAGCTGCGCCTTCCACAGCCTCGCCGAGGGCAACAAGGCCAGGTACGCCGGGCGCTCCGCGGGATCGGGGGGTCTTTCTGCTCCTCTGGAAGGAGAAAATAGCGTGGCTGCGCTTTGGGGCCATTATTTTTCCAGTTGCTCTGCGCTATTGCTATATTTGCACGGGATTAGCTGCTGAAAACACAGTAAGCTGATTTCAGAGAAAGCGTTTGGGCATCTCCTCTGTGAGAACAGAAGTGACATAACTATTGCTGGTGTAATGGCAAAAAGGGAATAAAATGTAACAATATAATATATATATATTACCTTTATGCTGAAAATTCTGGTTCTAAAAGGTTTTATTCTGCTCTACTGGTTTCTTGATAAAGTGTGACTAGATTTGACTCATGTTGCGGCACCCAACCCAACAATTTACTTAAAAAATCCTTCACCTGGAGATTTTAGGCATAGCAATAGACTTTGGACAAGAATGAACTGAAAAACCAGACAGTAACAAAAAAAAAGATAAAAAGTTCATTCTCAGACTGGAAACTTTCCGTTAAAAAAGAAGACAAGACCCGAGGACATCCATCTTTGAACGCAAAGCCATTGTACATACATTTCTCTGGAGGACTGTTATGAAAGAGTCCTTCTGAAGGGCAAGCACAATGTATCTGACTTAAAGAAAATAGAAGCCATATTTTCATAAGGTGTAGTTCACAGCAGAGGAGGTTTTGTGACAGAGATACAGCATTTGCAAAATCCTTTATAATAAACATTTTCTAGACTGAAATATTTTTTCATTACTGAAATGAGGTATTTTAGGAACTTTCTTATCTCTTTTATGGTGCTACAGATTTAATACTAGAAACTTTCCCTGTTAGAAGCAGCATGGTAGAGACACAAGTAGTCTGCAATTGTTAAAAGATAGTGCAACAGTGTGACAGCCAATTATTGCTCCATAAATGTCACAGTTCCCAGGGGAGCTTCCTCTCAGTGACTGGAAAAAGCTGTTGCGCATTTTAGTAAGATACATAATAAAGCAAATATCATTATTCTCTTAAGGAGCATAATGCCACCTTTTTTTTCTGCATTATGATTCATATTTCTCACTAGAAGGAGATTATCCCATAGATTAAATGTCTAGTGCTCACTGACATAATTTAGGGACAGCATGAGAAGCATTCTGCTTTACTGCCATAGTCTTTCTGTTAGTAAACATTTTGTGACATAACTACACAAAGAAAAATGTTTTATTGAAAGTGGATTTCTGGATTTTTCTTATTTGATAGATTTTTATCTTCCTCAAAATATCAACTTTCAGCAGAGAGTGGGCAGGATTTAACGCCACAATAAAAATGTTGGGTGAGAGTAATGTATTGTGTTTTCATTATAAATTAACAATTTAACTGTAGGCTCACATAGCATTTAAATCTGGGAAGTCTGCCTGAGCAGTTCAGCAATGCTACATGTTTTTCTTGATAGTGGAGGAATAATTGCTTTCAGCCAAAACCAGTCTGGCTTTGACAGCTTTGTAATATTCTGTTTACAGAGGTAGTGTGATAGGAAAACGTTACTTGACTGATCACATTACATTTCTTGTGGTGTCTTGTTCAGCAAGTGGGGTGGAACACGCCCATCTAACCTGTTACCTTTTGCAGGTGGCTTGGTATTTTGTAAAGAACTTGCCTTCCCCTACTTGATAGGAAAATTAAAATTCAGTCTGAGAGACCTGTTGTGCCTCCCTTCATTTCTCATGGCTCTCTACAATCCCAAGTCACAATTTTTTGTGTGAAGACTGCAAAAATGCAGCACAGGCTTTTCGTGCTTTGACCTCTAGAGATTAGAAATGGGGAGGGATGATTAAAACACATAAATCTGCCTTACTTTCAGTATAGCATTTTCCAAAGAGTTAATTTTCTGTGCTTTTACTCTCATGACTATATGTGCCTGCAGTGCAGTGACTGGTTTACACACCTTCCATAGTAAAGCAGAGCTTACTGCAGAGTATTTCCAAGGAGTTGTTAGCTGGCTTTCTTATCCTCACGTCTCAAACCAGAGTTCCTTTGTTCATATTTAATCTATAAGACTTCTTGCTCCCCCCACATGCCAATAAGGTTTCTTTTCGAAGGGCTTTTACAGTTCAGTTTATAGATCCTGTTGTTTTAACTTGCACTAGAATCCTGTGTCGTGCATGAATGTTGTCACTTCTGTCTATCATAAGTACTCTAAAAAAACTGGTAGCAAAACCCAACAGGAACACAAAATGGGCCAGATTCGGACTCACACCACTCCAGGAGAGGCACAACACTGTGATCTCTGCAGTCAGAAGGCACATATGAATTACTGCAAGTTCCTGTATTTACTGTGATGATGCAGAGACCAGCAGCAAGAAAGAAATTACAAGAAGAAACCTTGTAAAAAAGGAAAGGCAGATCAAAAATCTTCCATTAGCATAAATTTTCAAATCTTTTCAAAATAAAAGAAAGTCACTTGTCCTTGTCTTTCCCTACCAGGACAGTGCTGTGTAATGACCCAGAGATGACCCTCCCTCCTGTGAATATCCCCGTGGATACAACCAAGCTTCGGATAGAAAAGACAGCCATCCGCAGGGTGCCAGGAGAGGCTTTCCACCTGCTTCACAACCTGGAGTACCTCTGGATGCCCTACAACTCTCTGGCCAGCCTCAGTGGGATCACCCTCAAGGGCCTTCGACGTCTGCAGGAGCTGAGGCTGGATGGGAACAACTTAATATCATTTCCCTGGGAAAGCCTGGCTGGCATGCCACAGCTGAGGCTTCTGGATTTACACAACAACGAACTTACATCAATCCCTTCAGAGGCTGCTCGTTATGTCAAGAATATCACATACCTGGATCTGTCTAGCAACAAGCTGATGACTCTTCCTCAGGCTCTCATTGCCACCTGGGCCAACCTCCAGGCTGTTCCCTACTTCCCCAATGATAACTCCAAGATCATCCTAGGTAAGAGAAGTGCCTGCCATTTTGCAGGGGGCACAAATGTCAAGAGTTCCTCATCTTCTTGCAGCATTTTCACCCACTGTGATTACCACAGAAAATATACTGCTATTATATGCATACAATTTAATACCCCAAATAATGTGTGCAAATTCATTTGCATATTAACAAGCTTACCTCAGGCTCATCACACCCATCTTATTATGCCATAAATTTGATTATTTGCTTGGATCTTTGTAACACAAAATCGGTGACTCTTGCTCAAGGTTTTCCTTTTTAAGTTATTGCCACTGCCATTTTGGATAGAAATACAAATATGTTTACAGCTCTTCATCATATATGTGCTCTTTTCTAATAGCACTGTGTTTGGAATTGACCTATTTTAAGCAGAAGTAAATAAAGGGATTGATAATTTATTATGCCTAAATTAAAGAGCATAAAATCTGGGTCAGAGCTGCCAATGTGTCTCTTCCCAGAGCCTTGTTTATCTGTTCACACAGAATTAAACCCAAACACACCAAGATATTGCTGCCTTGAAGGGCAGCCATGAAGCTCCCAGAATACCCTTTTTGGTGGCAGCCCTAGGCTCCCTAGAGCAATTACCCATTTTTGTGTCAGGGTATCTCACAGCTGACTCTCAGGTGCAGGATGCCTGGGTGAGGTTTTGAGCACCTTTCCTCATTCACAGGATTATTACATGGTCTTTTAGCCATTGTTCACTTTTCAAATCCATGGCAGGTTGACGATGGCTCAGAGTTGCTACCATCTGCATTTAAGGGGTGTGAGTTCAGGCACCTGCTGATAATCCCAGCAGAGGCACTGCAAGTTTCCTCTCACTCTGGCAAGTACCTGCTGCTCTTTGTTCCCTTGATAAATTTAGGGAGGTAAAGTTTTTAAAACCCAATTGCAGTGGAAAGAGATACAAGACTTTAAAAACATACAAAATACTCCCTTACAAAGCTTTTAGTGTCCTTAGCAGATGTTGCTAAAGGTTTCACTAGCATCAGGAGAGGAGCAGGTGTTTCATTATTCTATTTTGCCAGATGCAGTAACAAGTTCTTTAAGCCAAAACTGGCAGTTTGGGATTGCCCATTTCATTCGTGGCAAGAGTGCCTAGATCATACTTTTCCATTTTTATTTTTAGAGTCAAGCTACATGTAAAAATGTTATTCCATTCAATATAGATTAGGAGAGATTTTTATTAAGAACAGATCGTGCCTTGATGCACGTGGCCAAATTGAGTAATATCCAGCTGTGCACAGGTTGATTATACCAGAATCCTAAAAAATTCATGTAGCCATATGAGTACAATGCTAAAATTAATGCAGGAATGTACAGACACTCCAGCTTTTAAGTCCTATCCTGTTGCTACCATAGGAATGTTCCTACCCATAGAAACCAGGTAGATAAAAATGCATGTCCCTCACAGGAGCAGGCTGGGAAAACACAGCTGCACGTTTCTGTTTCACTCTGCTCATGACTGTTTCTCATGGAGGCATAAAAAATCATGAATAATAAAAAGAGTCAGCCCAATCCATTGCTTGTCTGCAGTGCATCACTGTGACTCCAGAGCAGCCACTTGCAGACTCCTTCAAGAAGCAGTAATTCCTCTGCTAAGTTGCTGGCTAATACTCTGTGCCAAGGGTGCAAGCTTTTCCACATGAGGACTGCCCATGTGAGCCCATGGAACTGTGCTGTGCAGGGCAGCAAAGGTCTCACCGGGCTTTGTGGGTGCTGCAGCTTCAGCTGGAGCTGGGGCACCTGCCAGGGAACCTGGGACCAGTTGTTATCTAGTGCATGAACTAGATAACAATTGCTAGAAACTGCTAGCAAAAATGCCATAAAACAACAAAGTCAAGCTGAATATTCATTATTTACTTAGTCCTCTTCACTTTAACATATTAATTTACAAAAACGGACCTCCTGCCAAAACCCATCACTTCCAGATCCTCTCCTAAGCCCAGGGAAGAAGATATGGAATGCACTCAGAAAAATTTTTTCAGCAGCATCTTTGAAACAGTTTGAGGGAATATTAGTACTCTTCCTTTTCAGACAGGTGCCAGGCCCCAGGCACATCCTTGGGCTGTGCATGGAAATGAGGAGGTGCAACCCCTTTGGAGGGAGTAGAGCTCACTCCTGTGGCAGGCAGGAGGCCTGGGAGCCATGCTCCTGGCTTAGGCTTCAAATGTGTGCCTAGGGTTAGATGGCATTAATATCCCTAGTGCCAATTCTGCTAGCTAAAATCATTAGAGACCACAACCTGTCCCCAGCACAGTTGAATGTGAACATTTGTAAGTAGGGTGACACAGATTTAATCAGAATACAGCAACTTCTGCTCATGGATATGCACTGCTCTCGTTCCAAATTTGCTTTTTCAGTACTATCTTCACAGGTCTATTTTTAATAATGTATAATTATTAAAATGTGGAATTCAATAGGTGCATACTGGAGAGCAGAACAAAGAAGAGAAACATTCCAATCCTGAATCAGGAGTGTGTTTTTCAATAAATCTATTTCTGTGTGTATAGCCTTAATATAGTTATGGTCTATCTGTTTTTTATGTACCATAACAGGCATAACCTTAAATTTAATCCTAAAACCAGTTCTTTCATCTTATAAATTAGCATTTCAGGAAAAGCAACTGATTACCAAAATAATGAAAATGACTAAAAATAACAGGGCTGGAAGAGAACTATGACAGGAAACTAGGATCAGCTACAGCTGTTGCAGGTGTGGAAAGTGGCATGACAATCTGGCTAATATTTTAAGAATGTCCAGTAAGAAGAATTTTATGGCATGTCTGAGACTTCATAGTCTCCTCATGCCAAAAGAATCAACAGCCCTTCTCCCATGAGTACTTGTTTCTTTTCATCCTGGAATGAAATGTGTCTATAATAAATTCTTCTTTTGTGTGCACGAATCACAAAGTTTTCATTATATGAATAATCCTGTTTGAACTTAAAGAATATAATTTCCTATCCAGAGATACTTTAGCAAGCCACATTTATTCCATTCTGGCAACTATGGGATCCATCAGGGTCAGCCAACAGCAGTTGGGGGGGACACACCCCTCCACCCCACATCCTCCTGCACAGACAGTTCCTGTACAGCAGACGGGGAGCCTATCATACTTTTTCCTGCTGAAAAACAGAAACAAAAGTGGCAGAAACAAAAGGTGCTGTTGGAGTGACTTAGTGCCCCGATTTCTTTTTGACAGGCTTGCAAGACAATCCGTGGGTGTGTGACTGCAGTCTGTATGAAATGGTCCATTTCCTAAATTTCCAGTCTCCTAACATAGCCTTCATTGAGCCCAGGCTGAAATGCTTCACCCCCCGGAGCCTTGCAGGAGTCTTCTTCAGCCAGGTGGAGCTGAGGAAGTGTCAGAGCCCCGTGGTGCACACATCTGTGGCCAAGGTGAAGACCATCCTGGGCAGCACGGTGCTGCTGCGCTGTGGCACCACGGGCGTGCCCATCCCCGAGCTCAGCTGGAGGAGAGCTGATGGGGCTCAGCTCAACGGCACAGGTGCGTTTGGTTTAAGCTTTTCTGCACACGTGGAGTGAGTGAGGCAGACCTGTGCCATGTGCAATCCACTCTTGCATTGTGATTTTCTACAGACTATATAATTACTTACACGTTGATCTAAATATTATCAGATAAATGTGTGTTATCATGTGTAGGAAGTGGGTTTTGCTTTGTTTCATAGCCATTGTGGTGGTGAGACAAGTCGAGGGATTTTCTGCAAATCTGTTGGAGCTAAAGAAATAAAATATTTCCAACTGTAGCAATAAGCTGTTTTCAGTTAGTTAGTTATTCAGTCACTGAAAAGGCTTCCCGCTGAATTATTCTATTATTCTATATTCTATTCATCTATTCTATTGCTAATCCATTAGCAAACATCTCTGGCAGAGAGATATCTGATGTGAATTCAACTGGGATTCAGATCAGCTGTAGAAGAAAGAAAAGGTAGCAAACATACAGCATTACTGATATACTAAAAGACAAAAAAAGCCACTAAACTGCTGAAGAATATAAGACTTCAGTGGGAATGTCCCCAAGGAATCATTCCCTCTAATAGACTGACAAGCTGTCTTGGGGAAAAATGTCTGTGAAAGAAATCCTGACCACCTGGTCTGAGCACCTCCTCTGTGCTTACCCCTCTTCTGTGGAAAGCCTTCAAACAGACACCGGTTTTGTGACTGATCATGATTTCATTTCCATTCACAAGAATGTCTGGCGCCGTAATTGCAACACTTGTCCTTTAATTTGTGGAGAATTTAGGGAAGAAACCTCTGCTCTGCTGAAGACAGTTGTCCTTAGCTTTTTGTCTACATGTTTTCAGTCAGGATCTGAACCTTCTTGCTTCCAACCCACCCTGCATACTCCTGTATCCTAGTCCTGCCCTGACTTCCACAGAGGATCTAAACCCAGCAGATAAATTGCTAAGTATTGGGTCCAATCTTCAAAGAGTTACAGGGCTCCTCAGGGCACAGAACAGGGAAGAGAGCAATTTTCTTTCACAGCAGTAGAACCATTTGCAATAAATATCATTTTCTGGGATCTGCACAAGTCATTGCTCTGTTGTGCACGATGTGCAGGATGTAGCAGAGCTGCTCCTCATAATGATAATGTGTACCCATCATACTGCAAACATCCCTCCTACACTTGAAAGAGAGCCACCACAAAAAATAAACCAGGATGATTTCCTGAAAGTCTGTGTTGAGTTTACTTTGAGCTACAACCGAGATGGATGTATTTTGTGCCGCATTAAATCAGATATTAGCACCTTTCAATAAAAAGTTGGCTGGAAAGATAGGTTATTTCTCAGCAATGCCAGCTTTTGTGCCAATGCTGTAAT
Source organism: Catharus ustulatus (assembly GCF_009819885.2). NCBI lineage: Eukaryota > Metazoa > Chordata > Aves > Passeriformes > Turdidae > Catharus > Catharus ustulatus. Next base: position 26,657,262 of record NC_046228.1, on the reverse strand, counting down.
GTGACTATTTGAAATGCTGGTGTTCTGAGCAGAAAGAAGTGAGAAACAGTCCACAGTCTGTATGTACAGGCAGTTGCCATAGGTTTATGGGTAGACCCATAGCTTTATGTTTTTTAATATACTCATTCAGTAAATAATTAAACTGGAAAAGTAACTTCTGTTACCTTGTATTTCACTGCCACTGGAAGGGGCCCTGGTTGCCAAAGCTGGATCCTGACCCCAAGAGGGCTTAGGAGAACTTTGCATCCTCCTACCTTTGCCTTCCAGACATCTCCCTGGTTTACCTTTCAGCAGGAAAGGGCAGAGACAGCATGGGCCCATCCCAAGGAAGCTGGTTAAATAATGAAGAGGGTGCCTTACCCTTCCACAAGATCCCAACTCTTTCTTTTTTTCTCTGCACCAATAGAAAAAGGCAAAAAAACCTAGTTTTAGCCTGCAAGTAAATCACATGAGCAAATCAACACTCAGCTATGTACATATCATTTGGTGGTAAGTGTGTAAGGATAAAAAACACCTGCAATAATTAAGTAGTAAAAGAGATACTATTTTTCAACTATTTTTCCATATACTCTAGGCTAGTCTGTGTGTGTTTACTGCAACAAAATCTCCACTGTTTGTATTTTCTTTGCCTCCATGGTCTGCATCTAATGCTCAAATAGATCATGTTACTGCCTGCTCCTTCCACTCTTTTAAGTATTGTACCTACATAAAAATTTTCAATTTTTTTTTTAATGTAAGAACCTTTCCTATTATGTTTTCAAGCTGTACATCAATTTGGAGGAAATAGCATCAAATTTTTCATGTATATTCATTTTGAAGCAGTTTAAATCCTGACATAATCTAATTATAGTCCTTTTCTTAGATTTACTTTGATTTTGTAATGTTCTTGGTGGCAAGCAGAAATTAAAATTCTTTATCATACACGTTATCAAGCAGATATTTGGTGATGGAGTCTTAATATTTTACAAACATGGAATTAATTCCATTCATCATTGCCCATTTATTTAACATTTTTCCTGCCTTGCAGTTCACCAAGAGATTTCCAGTGATGGGATGAGCTGGTCTATCCTGGGGCTCCCTGTAGTCTCTTACCTTGATTCTGGAGAGTACATCTGTAAAGCAAAGAATTTCCTGGGGGCAACAGAGGCGTTCATCTCGCTCATCATCACAGACTCAGAAAGCACGGATGACCCCAACTCTAGTGCCAAAGGCACATGGAATGGCAAGGCGAGCGGGATGGAGGCAGCTGCCTACAATGACAAACTGGTGGCAAGGTATGTTATCACCACCTCCACCGTGCCCACCCTGGGGGCTGGGGCAGGCACTGGAGACAGCCTCCTCCTCCCGGACATGGCACAAGACAGCAACCCCCAGAACCTGCTGGTGAGCCCCACCACGGGCCAGCAGGAGCCAGAGAGGATGGTGAGGTCTGTCAGGGTCATAGGGGACACCGACCAGAGCATCACCCTGGCCTGGAAGGCACCTATGGCAAAGAACACCACAGTGTTCAGTGTCCTTTATGCTGTCTTTGGGGAGAGGGACATGCGGCGGATCAATGCGGAGCCAGGGAAGACCAAGCTCACTCTTTATGGGCTGCTGCCAAAGACCAAATACATCGTGTGTGTCTGTGTCAAAGGGCTGATCCCCAGGAAGGAGCAGTGCATCATATTTTCCACAGATGAAGTTGTCAGTGCAGGAGGGACACAGAAGCTCATCAATGTGGTTGTCATCAGCGTGGCCTGTGTCATTGCTGTTCCTCTGACACTGGTGGTCTGCTGTGGAGCACTGAAACGGCGCTGCAAAAAATGCTTTGTGCGAAAACCCAAGGACGTTCAGGAATCCTACGTCACCTTTGAAAGCCTCTCTCCTGGGGCCAAGGCCAAAGGTGTGGAAGGAGAGTACCTGACTAGGCACACCCCTGATGAGTCCAACAGGCTGCTGTCTGCCCGCTCCAGTGTGGACTCAGAAGCCATACCAAAGATAGAGGGACAGCCTAACGAATACTTCTGCTGACAGTACCTGGGCTGACTGTCAGCTCACCCAGCAGGAAGTGTGTGCCTGTATCTGTGACTGCTCCAGCACTGCAGGCCACTCTGTCCATGCTTCTGTCTCTGACATGTTCTGGAAGAGGATGCAAGAGGACAGACAGTGCCCAAGCTTTACAGAAACATGTTGCTCACACCACTTGGGGTTGGCTGCTTTGTACCCAGTCAAAAGCTTATGTGATGATAGCCTCATTCTCCTGGACCATTTTTTTTTTTCCCTGTGAAATGGAAAAGAAATGTGCACACTAAGTGTGAGGACATTAAGCAACATTTCTGTGTGCTCTGCTTGGTGTTGCTTAGGACCTGCTCTGCAATATGCTAGGTATTTTATTCTCAGGTCTTTTGATGTTCTTTTGACTGACAAGCCAGGGGAGTGTTTAGACATTTTAATAAAAGTACTTATGAAGGTGAAGATTGAGAGTCTCACCTTTTACATCCCCTATGTTTGCATGAAACATGCAACTTGATGCTTAATAGACTGCTAAATACAGATGTACAGCAATCTTTTCTAATATGTCCAACATAATCACAACTCTATGCTCTGAATTCAGAGAAAGGTGCAAAGGAGATAGAAATGAAGAGACAAAACCCAACCCACTCCTAAGAATGCACAATAAAGAGCATTTGCTGGTTCTAAACTCTGTTCTAAAGATACAGAACAACAGCAAAGGCTTTCAGTGTCAGTCCTAGCTGACATTTTGTATCTGTATTGTAATTAGTAGAGTATGTTTTATACCAGCTGTGCTAGATAAAAATCATACACTAACCTACTTTTCACATTGTGTGTGGCGGTGTAATGTTTTGTTACCATACTGGAAAACCTACATTAGACAGTTTTGCAAAAATCTCCCAAACCAGCTGTCACTGCTGCCTGTGCTGTTGGCAAAACTGATGGAAAGGCCCACATGATCAGCCAGGCACTTGTGACTTGGTCGTGGAAAGAAGCTGCTCTGTGCAGAGCAGGAGAAACTGATGTGCTGTCAGACTAGTGGCCATGCACACATCAGCCATTCCTGATTATGGTCTCAGTGGTGGCAGAGGCTCAGGGCAGTCTTTTGGGTCTCAAACATTTCACAAGTTTGAGGACTCTGAAGAAATCCTATCTAATATTAATCTAAATGTACTTTCATAGTCAGGGTGAACTGATCAGTCATTTAAGTTCTGCGGCTTCACTGAAATTTGAATCTGAGTGCTTATCACAAAGTAATTCCCAGATGTGTAATTTTCCACTCAAGTCCCTCGTGTAGTAATACTGTATATAACATTTTTCTCTTTGTAATAAATATTATTCATGAAGAAAATTATGCATGTTCTGCCAAATGTTGAATGGGAAAGATCCATCCAAGTCGAAATGCTAATGGAATAAAGCTTGCTGAATTGTTCTGAAATGTACTTGTAAATTTATTGGAAGGACTTCCACTCACATTCTGGATGTGTATGTCCAGTGTGACTTAACAAAATTCACTGGTTGGAATGGAACCCTGTATGGGTTTTCCAAGTCCTCCTCATACAGAAGGGTTTCACTTATGTCAGATTAGTTGGCCTGATGGAAAAAGCAAGCCATTTGATCTCACCATAAATGCCAGCAACAGGATATATCACAAGAGTTTCTGATAGGACTTCCTGTATTCCTTGCATGAATGACAAGGAACTTCTCTTGTATTGGGAGAATTTGTGAATCTCTGTATAAAATAATTCATGCTACTTCTGTCACTGGACTTTGTAGATTTTTAGGTTTACAAATAAAGTTTTGTAAAATTATATATTTTAATGCAACAAATTAACTGATGAAACTTGGTATGTAATAGACCTATTCCTTATTTATAAAGTTCATTTGTCCCAGCCTGATTATTAGAGTCAGGAAAAAACTGTCTTTCCAGTAGCAGTTTTTGTGCTGAATTGCAAGGACTGCTGTAAGTAAGCCTGGGTCCTGCCCACATGCACAGCAGGAGCACTGGGCTGTGCAGAACTCAGCCTACCATGGCCCTGCATGGGTAAGCTCCTGAAGAACCAAGGCTGTCTTCAAGTTTTCCTGTGGTGAATGGAGTGCACCTACTGCCCAAGGACTTTCCTGTAAGTCAGGTCTGCAGGAGCTGACTGGGAACCAGAAGTATTCACTTTCCAGCTGACTGGAGACATGAGCTGGGCCATTTGCTGCACCCAGCCCCTGTAAGGAGCAGCTCTCACCTGCTGCGACCCTCGGTCTGTGAGCTGGCTGTGGAGAAGGCACCAGCTGGGCCAGCACTGGCACTCTTTGCTTGTGCTTTATCAAGGGATCATCCTGGGACATTCACTGTGGATGTGTTCAATTTTACAGACTTTATTGGATATTTTTTGTACTTTGAATAAATAGTGATCCCAAATAGAATGTGTGACTTCTCTCACTCCTGTGCCCACTCTCATGTCTCCCAGCTGAGGCATCGCAGTTTATTTCAGCGGCTGCTGTTCAAGACAAGCCTTTCTCTTCTGCACTGGTGGCTCATACACAATAGGAAGCAGGCACCAACTTGCACAAGCTCTGTCTTGTCTGGCATTGGTCAGTGGAGAAACTCTGTACTTGCTAAATTATGAGTGAAATTTCAAACCATTAAAGAAGCTGATGTGACTTCAAGGCTCTGGGTGAGATTTTCAGTGGTATCAGACATATATAGACTAATACCTGACTGGATTTTCTGTTTCGTTGTCATGGAAGGGCTAGTTTCAGCATGGTAAGGAGCAAACAATGTCTTTCTTGATTCAAGTCAATTCTCAAGATGTGATGTAAGAACCAAAGCAAACATCTGCTATTGCACTCCTTTTTAACAAGCTTGGGCTGGATATTACCATGCCAACGAAACCATATTATGTCAATTTTTAAAACATTTTAATACATGCATTGTCTGAAACACCAAGCTGCAGCCTTCAGTGCATGTGTCCTTGATTCCAGTGATTTCTAACACTGAAAGCTGTGGCAGAGGGACTAACTGAAAAGTATCAGCCCAGGCTTGATTTCTTACAAGAAGAAATGTCATTTCAAGATGGAGTTTGACTCCCTAGCCATAGCTGGCAGCACACAGTGATCTCTTGGCATTTGCTTTGGCAATCAGAGCAGTCTCTTCAACTCCACTTCCCATAGACTAGCAGACACTGTCTCTGTGCAGATTTATTTTGACAGCTTGAGTTTTAGACAGCTTGTTCTGCATTTTGGCTTCAGCCAGGATGCCACATGATGTTAAAGAGCAGCTGAACTTAGTGGACATCTGCTGTCACAATAGTGACCATTAAATTTACAAGCAGGCATAAACTGGGCTGAATTAAGCAGGCAGCAAAATCCCAGTCCAGTAGGGAACATAAGCATAATGACTATGGCTAACACTGGGGGATTTACTTCCCTTACTTCCCCCTCCTCCCTTTCTCCTCCCCCTTCTCTCTACCCTAATTCATCTGACTTTGGTAAAGTGCTTCACCACTGGACTCTCAGGTTAATACTGAACCTTCTGAGTACACTTGGAGTTTGGATATACTTAAACAAATGGCCTCTCAAGCAGCAAATAAATACCAGCCTGAAAACAGCCAGAGCATTGGCCCATGGTACTGACTAACACCACTCTTTGAAAGGCTGTTTTCCAGCCCTGGAGAAGATAGGTGGGACTGGCAGCAATTCTCATGTAGGGAAAGGAAAAAAAAAAAACCCTGCAATTATTTTTTATTGTTTTTTCTGTTAAGCAATTCATTTATTTAAAATAAGGTATTTCTAACAGAGAATCCTGGATATCATTTTGCTTCCTGCATCCCAGGACATTGGACATTGTGCAGATGTTCTGTGCCTGAAGATGTACATGGAAGGAAACCACAGTAGTTTATAAACCTGTAAATAAATAATACTTCACTTTTCAGGAAAGAGTTTTTGAAGATGTGACTTAGCTGCCACATACTTTAAGACCCTTCCCATGGGTCATGGAGGAGGGGTGGGCAAGGTGGCCTTTCAAGCAAAGGAGGTTTTGGGCCTTAAAAGTGGTGAATCCCTCCAACTGTGCCATCGGCACAGCCAAAGCATTCCAACCCAGAGCCTCCCTGGTGCCATGCGTGCTGCTTTCTATCCCACCTGCCTTAAATCCCAGGCACTGATGGGTCTCCTGATACGTGGAAGAGACTATAACTTGTGAGAAATGAGAGTTATAAAGTAGGTATGCATTTATTCAGCGCTGAGGTGCATGGGGGATAGCTCTTCCCAAAGCATGCACACCAAAACTTCAAACGACTGCTCTATTTATTCCCTAAAAGTCTGGGATTACACAATACGCCTAATACATATTCATGTCCTAGCCCCGCCTACCCTCTGCTTCAGGGGCTGATGGAAGACGGGAAAGGACACACCTTCCCATGGCATCTGTCACTCTTACTCTGCAACATCCTCAGTTTAACCAGCCAGCCCTGCTGATGGGTGTCCCCTCTATTGCTCTGGTCACATGGAAAGTGCACAAGGAGCGTGTGCCTCAGGTGACAGGGGCTGTAGTGGTGCCACCCCCACCGCAACAGGAGCAGCTGCACCAAGAAACTCCCCAGCAGCCACCACCCTCCCAGTGGGGATTTATAGCTGCTGCATGGGCTGTGCATAGACCAGCAGCATTTCCCCTTCCCTCCCAGCTCACTGCCATGTTTGCATACAGGGCAGCTGTTGAAAAATCAAATACTGCACCATGGACAAACAAGGAATATTTCAGCTGCAAATCCCAAACCATAACAACCCCATACGCTTGTGGTTAGATGTGAGGCACTGCCAGCAATAGCACCCCCACAGGCCCACTCCTTGTGTTTGCTCCCTGGACATGGGGAACAGAAACAGAGCGCTGTATCTGTCCCCAGAAGCTTCCCCACCAGTTCATGTTGCTGATTTGCCATGAAATAAAGACTCCTGTTGATTTAAACACTGTGAAATCAAGACTGTGTGTTCTCCAGCACAACCCTGAGAGCCACATATAGCTCTAAGCTGCCACGCTTTAAATATTTTTCTATCCTGGTCCCATAGGTTAGAGGTTAAGCAGGTTCAGGCTAATCTTGCTTGGTGACCCAGCGTCACACACAGGGGCAGTGAGGCACAGCCCTTTTCCCAGGCGTGCTCCTGTGCAGGCTGCAGTGAAGCCCATCCACACTAGATGGCCCCAGGAGAACGCAGAACTCCTTGGAAAGCATAACTGAAACCTGCTGTTTTGGATTAAAAGAGATCCATGAATTTGGTTACTCAAAATCCCTTCTCAGAACGGCTTAGTTTTTCAAGACGACTGAAAGGTAGTCGGCATGTGTCTTCTGAGGGAAGCCAGAGAACAGCACTGAAATTTTGTACTTAGAACCCTGCCCGGGGCGAGGGGGAAACGAGAACCCCGGGTGGCCCTGCCCGGGCGCGGAGGGAACAGAAGTGCGAGCCCGCAACAGCCCTGAGCAGAGCCCGCCCGGCGGCGGCATCGGAGCAGCGGCAGTGAAGCCCCTGCGGCCGCCAAAAGGCGACGCCGGCCGAGCCGCTGCGGCCGCCATAAAGCGGCGGCGGCGAAGCCCCAGCGGCCGGTGGATCGCGGCATCGGGGAAGCCCCCGCGGTCGCCAAATCGCGGCGCCTCCGGAGCCCCCGCGGTCGCCAAATCGCGGCGCCGCCGGAGCCCCCGCGGTCGCCAAATCGCGGCGCCTCCGGAGCCCCCGCGGTCGCCAAATCGTGGCGCCGCCGGAGCCCCCGCGGCCGCCGAGAAGCGGCGGCGGCCGAGCCCCCGCGGCCGCCGAGAAGCAGCGGCGGGGAAGCCCCTTGCGGCCGCCGAATCGCGGTGCCGCCGGAGCCCCCGCGGCCGCCGAATCACGGTGCCGCTGGAGCCCCCGCGGCCGCCGAGAAGCGGCGGCGGCCGAGCCCCCCGCGGCCGCCGAGAAGCGGCGCCGCTGGAGCCCCCGCGGCCGCCGAGAAGCAGCGGCGGCCGAGCCCCCGCGGCCGCCGAGAAGCGGCGGCGGGGAAGCCCCCGCGGCCGCCGAGAAGCGGCGCCGCCGGAGCCCCCGCGGCCACAGAGAAGCGGCGCCGCCGGAGCCCCCGCGGCCGCCGAATCGCGGTGCCGCCAGAGCCCCTGCGGCCGCCGAGAAGCGGCGCCGCCGGAGCCCCCGCGGCCGCCGAGAAGCGGCGGCGGGGAAGCCCCTTGCGGCCGCCGAATCGCGGTGCCGCCGGAGCCCCAGCGGCCGCCGAGAAGCGGCGCCGCCGGAGCCCCCGCGGCCGCTGAGAAGACAGACGCCATGGCGCCCACGCCACCGTGCCCCGAGAGGACGGGCTCCAGGGAGGCTGTGCCGCCGAGCCGAGCGGGGACGGGCACTGAGGCGGCTGTGATGCCTTGCTGAATGGGGACAGGCGCCGGGGTGGTCGCGCAGCTGTGCCTAACGGGGACAGGCACCGAGACAGCTGCGCCACCTTGCCGAGCAGGGACAGGCGGCCGGGCGGCTGCACCGCCGTGCTGAGCAGGGGACAGGCGCTGGGGCGGCCGCACTGCCGTGCCCGGAGAGGACAGACGCCATGGCGCCCACGCCACCGTGCCCCGAGAGGACGGGCGCTGGGGCGGTTGCACCGCCGAGCCGAGCGGGGAAGGGCGAAAGGGTGGACGCGCCGCCTTGCCAAGTGGGGACAGGCGCTGGGGTGGCCGCACTGCCGTGCCCGGAGAGGACAGACGCCATGGCGCCCACGCCACCGTGCCCCGAGAGGACGGGCGCCAGGGAGGCTGTGCCGCCGAGCCAAGCGGGGACGGGCGCTGGGGCGGCTGCGCTGCCTTGCCGAGCGGGGACAGGCGCGGGGGTGGCTCCGCGGAGCCTCGAGGGGGAACAGCACAGCAGGAGCGTCAAGCCAAGCGAAGGAACGGCATGGCAGGAGCACCGAGCCGAGCGAGGGAACGGCACAGTGGCTCCGCAGAGCCGCGAGGGGAAACAGCATCGCGGCAGCACGGAGCCGTGAGGAAGAGGCGGCCCCGCGGCTGCCCCAAGCCACGCCTGCCGGCACCAGGGGCAGGCGGGAGTGCCAGGGCCCACTGCACGAGGAGGGCGCCTGGGGCTGCCTTTGAAAGCCTACACTCTGTGAAAAATGTTTCTAAGTTGTGCTCCTTCCAGTAAACTCCACGATCTCGGGTTTCCGTTACTAATTCGTTACTTTGTTGCGCATGGCTCGTATCTTTGCGGCAAAAAAAAAGTGCGCCTTATAGTCCGGTGCGCCTTATCTGATCTACAAAGTTGCAAATTTTGCCGACTCCCGGGGGGTGCGCCTTATAGTCCGGTGCGCCTTATGGTCGTGAAATTACTGTATACAAAAGAGATTGATTTCCAAGATACTCTTGCCAGAGAAACCCATGGACTGGCCACAGCTATGCTGCTATTTTCACTACCAACGTGTAAGAACTGAGCTATTTGTGGGGAGGAGGAATCATTTCACAGGAAAAAGGTGCCACTTTTTCTGCTTATGCATCCATGCTGTAGTATCCTAGTTTGAGGAGCAGGTTTTGCATCCACCATGAGCAGAACACATCCTGCACAGAGCTGCAGCAGGGTTTGGGGGAGGATGGACTGTGCAATGGGGCACCATGGCAAATTACAGCTGTGAAGTCTGGCCCTACCATGGCTTTCTGCCTTGATAAAAGTCATTAAAATATAGGAGATAGAGACAGACCCCATGAAATAAAAAATTGGCCTGGTTAATTACTTGCAATGGTTTGGCAAAAGAAGTGGTTTTGGCTCCATCTTCGTATTCCCAACCAAATAAATATGTCTGTCAGAATCCCCTCAGCTGGAGGAGAAATGCCAAGAGTGGTCCTGCGGGTGCTTTTTAGCACTTGGACACGGACTGAGAACCACACTACATGTCTTCCTTAGGGTTGGATCCCCAGCAGGATTTATTTCTGCGTCAAGGAAGATTACAGCTAATAGGATTTGCTTCTTGGAGGCTGTTGGTGTGTTTGGTGCAAACCCCTGCACAGTGCTTTCTTAAAGGAGAATATGGACCCTGTCTGTCATATTTTTCTTCTTCTTCTGGCCTTCCACAAGATAAAACCATCAGTTTCATCTTGCATCACAGGATGCTCTTGTTCTCAGGACAGCTTTGGAAGGTAAGAGCACTGTTAGCCCTGTTGTAGCACCAGAAGTGGTTCAGATAGCCTCAGTAGAAACTTGCTGATGATGTGAGCACCAGAAGCAAGCAGACCGATGCACAGAGTGCTACCTCTAATACTTGAATTGTGCTGTCTTGAGTATAGAATGAGATTTCTCTTATTTCCCTGAGAAATGTAGTTACATACATAACCATTTTTATGACTTGATGTATTCTTTATGACAAAATTGGTGTAAACCCCAGGGATGGATGGGTGGCTTGTGCATGACCCATATACAATACCTTATAATTATTCAAGTGCCTGTATACCTGCATAGGGAACTGGTTTATTGACCTCAAATGTGGTGTGTGACCTGGAAAATTTTCTGGTTTCCTCCCTAGGAGTTTGCTCTGCATGTCTGCACTGCTGAGGCAGATCCCTGCAAACATCCCTCAGGACATACGGAAAATTAGAATAGAAAATTCTCACCTAACAGAATTGCCTCGTGGCTCTTTTGAGAATGTTAGTGCCTTGGAGTATCTGTGGCTCAATTTTAACAACATCACAGTGATGCACATCAAGAGCCTGGAATATCTGCCAGCTCTGAAGGAGCTGCGCTTGCAAGGGAACAAATTAAGTTCGGTGCCATGGACAGCATTTCAAGACACCCCGACTCTGAAAATCCTGGATCTGAAGCACAACCGGCTGGATGTCCTTCCAGAACACGCACTCCGCTATCTGCCCAACCTGACCTACTTAGATCTATCCTCAAATCAGCTTACCATCATATCCAGGGATGTCTTCTACAACTGGCCTGTCTACCAGAGAAGCCAGAGGACGGAGGGGCCGCTAGAAGCCATTTCCAATGCCGTCCTGGCCCTCCATGACAACCCCTGGATTTGCGACTGCCGCCTGCGGGGATTTGTCCAGTTTATCAAGTCTGTGGGCCCACCTATTATTTTGATGAATTCCTATTTAACTTGCTCAGCCCCAAAATTCAGGACAGGGAAGTTTTTTCATGAAGTGGAGCTTAACAGCTGCACGAAGCCCCTGACCTCAGCCCTTGACACCAACCTGACAGTCCCAGCAGGCTTGAACATCACCCTGACCTGCTTTGTGCAAGGCAGCCCTTCCCCAGTTGTCTGGTGGACCTATGCACTCAAACTTTTAAGGGCATTTAATGGTAAGCAGAGCTTTTTCTTCTTCTTCCTTTTTTTTTTTCCATTAAAAATTTATGCTGTACTATTCTACTTACATAGGTCTGCAGGCCATCACAGTCACCACAGCAACCCAGCCCCTTCAGAGCACCACAGTTATTGTGGTGGCAGTAATCCAAATGATCTTAATCATCCTGTGCATATAAGCACATCTGACCAGCATAAGAAGAGCTGCTTCATGTGGGATATCAGTCAAAGATAAAAGGAGCATAGCCTCATTTTTATACAATTATCTTACTTGTGGATTTTAAGAAACAGCTCTTTCCCCATGATACATGATGTAGGAGCTACTAATCTCATATTAGCTGAACATATTTAATAAAAACATAGTTATCTAAATATGTATGTATATTTACTACATATTATATACTACATATTTTACTACATCTTATAAAGTACATGCATATATGCATATATTCTGTATAATTATATTTGCACGTAGATGTGTTTGTACACACATATACAGTTTCACATATTCCTACACTATTCCCATCTATTCCCTCAAGAAATACCACACAAACCACAAAACTGTAGAGCCCTGTTTCCTATATGTGTCCATTCATGTTCTACCAGCTGAAACAGAAGCTGTTGTTTTCCTGACGTCTTGCTTATTTATATTCTTTTGCAAAGGTGTTGTGATATGAGACCGTTTCCTCCCAATTCCTCCTCCCTCATGTTTATTTTTACTGAGAGCCTTCAATAGGACAAGTTGCTATTTCCATCAGGTAAGGTAATAAGACACGCAGGCACACAGGTTGTGTGTCCCTAATATGCCAGCAAACTAAATAGGATAGCATTAGCCCTTAATCCTGGGCTGATATTTGCTTCAATTGCAGCGCTGTAGCAGCACTTGTGTGTCTTTCCACAAGCACATGCTGATTAATTACATACAGTTTCTTCTCAACCACAGGCCACACACCTCTGTTTGGGTAGATGACAGGGTTTCACACTGTTCTTAAAACTGCATTTCACTTCCAGCCCAACACTTTCTGGCTTCATACACCTATTTTAGTCTGAGGCTCTCGAGACTGACATTTTTAATCCTAACAGAGGATGGAGCATGTGTCCAAAATGTAGGTGTGCCTCCTCAGAGCCTCTCCTGGCTTGCCCTGACCTAAGAATGCTGATGGCAGACGGGCAGCTCGGCCTCTGCCCACAGCAGCTTGTACCGGCTCAGGGGTGGGACACACTCCACGTCTCCCACGCCTGGGTGCGTTTAATGCCTTTCAGACAGACAACACTCGGCTGTCAGCTCTCTGGGGTTCGGCAGTTCCCGTGCCCCTCTTCCTTCCTTCCTGGGCAGGGCGGGTCCTGCGTGGGCCCCGTCCCTCACCGGCCTGGTGGCTGCCCCAGGGCTGGGTGCTGACCCCCTCACCTCTGCCCGCAGTGTCCACGGAGCCCATCAGCGAGGACACCGTCCGCTCGGAGCTGCTGATCCCGGCGGCACGGCCAGCAGACGCCGGCAACTACACCTGCACGGCCGCGAACTTCTTGGGCAACACCTCGGTGGCCATCAACCTCCGCGTGGTGGCTCCGTGGGCGTCCACCACGCCCCGCGGCTGGGCGCCCGCGGCCGCCGCGGAGCCGGGCGCTCACGTGGAGGTGCGCATCGCCAAGCAGACGGTCTACGGCATCACCCTCGAGTGGTTCGCGGCGGCGGCGGCGGCGGCCGAGCCGGGGGAGACCTGGTACACCCTCATGGTGGGCCGCTACGACGCCGCCCAGAAGGACACCATCTACATCGGGCCCGGGGTCAACACCTACTCGGTGACCGACCTGCTGCCCGCCACCAAGTACGAGGTGTGCGTGGCCGTGCGCAACCAGGCTCCCCGCAAGGGCCAGTGCGTCGTCTTCGTCACGGGCAGCGACGTCAGCCAGATGGAGCAGCGCGAGAAGCTCATCCACATCGTGGTCATCGTGTGCGCCATGGTGCTGGCCGTGCCGGCCGGCATGTACGCCTGCACGGCCGAGGCGCTGCCCGGCTGCCTGGCCCGCTGCCCCAGCGCCTGCCCGCGCCGCCGCCGCGGGAGCCCGGCGCAGGCCGCGGGCAGCAAGGAGAGCACGCTGGACAGCCTGCCCGCCGGCAGCGAGGACGGGCTCTGCCGCCCCGACGGCGGCCGCGGCGCCCGGGACCGCCCGGAGCCCGGCAAGGCCCGGCCGCCCCACAGGAACAGCGCCGACCTCTACTAGGCCGGGCCTGCCCGCCTGGGGCTGCCTGCGGCACCTCGGCACGGCTCCTGGGGCCGCAGCCGCAGCTGTTTGCTGAGGGACAGCGCCAGGGCGGCTCTGCTGCACGGACTCGGACAGGGACACGGCGGGCACACCGTGGGCTGGGGGAGCCTTGGCAAGGGAGGTGCCCAGGCTGTCCGGCCACAGGTGTGCGTGGAGCTGCCCCTGCATCCTGCCGTGGAGCAACGCACACCGACACACCAAGAAAACCAGCACTAATAAAAAAAAAAAAATACCCCCGAACCAATAGTGATGCTTGTGCCCGAAGGCCAGAGGTGTCCCCTCAGTCACCCACACAAGTGTGTCTTTAACTATTTATGTGTCCGCAGCTCTGTCAGTGCCAGCCCCGCAACAACAAATGATGGGGATTGGGTCAACATGATGAAGGGATTTGTTGTAGTGGGAGAAAAAGTTATTTTGACCACAGGTGTTGGTTTTTTTTTTTTTTTTTTTTTTCCCCCCCTACTCCTCCTTAAGGTTTACGCAGCCCTTAGAGATTCACAGCTTTGGTTGTGCCACAAACAGGAAAAGTGCAAGTGCTTGAACCAGCACTTTGGTGGGACAGAGAAAATAGTGGAGCAGGGGGTTGGGGTCTAAAGATGCAAGCCCGGCACATTCCCTAAATACAGTCAGGTGCCTGCCTATCCTGCTGCTTTGAAACTTTTTTGCTAGAGGCAAAAAAGTCCAAAGATGCATGTAAAAGTGACATCCTCCTGCTTGTGGAGCAGCTCAGTGCTGTGATTCTCAGGGGTCTGAGGACATGTGACTTACTATTTTCTTTTTTTGACCTCATGCTTTCCAGCACAACTAAAGCATGTGGCACATAGACCCACAGCTCTTGTTATATGCATTATAGATCGTCTCAAAAAGAAAAATCTAGAGTAGACACCCCAGCTGTTGTGAGCTTCATGCTGTGGTAGCTTGGCTTTCTAATTGTATTTTGTTTTCTGGTGTGTGTTTTCCATGCTGTCTCTCCTCAGGCCCTCTGAGTCCTCCCCCAGCACCTCCTTCTGCTGTACCGTACTGCACAGCTTTTGAACAGAGCTCTGTTTGTCACTGCTGACTCTTGCTGTTAGTACTTCACAGAACTTCCTAATCTTGTCAGTCTTTTAGTGTCAAAACAATAAACACAACAGGTTTTCAGAATACACAGAGGTCCTCTGCTTCATCTCTGTCCTTTTACAGTTACAAATTGCAGAGAAACCTGGATTCCAAGGAGCTCCGGAGTTTGGCTGCAGGCATGGGAGAGGCCAGGCAGCTTCAGTGCAAATCACAGGGGTCTGGAGTGGTGAGGGAGGGGCAGAAACAGCTGGCCAACAGGAAAACCTTGTCCTGGGAAAGCCCCCGCAGACATAGCTAATACAGAGCTGCATGAGCTGATGCTGGTTGAAGGACCAGTATGTGTCTGTGAGTGCGGGGAGTAAGTAAAGCGCCATCAGTAACGACTGGCCTTCCAGCACAGTCAGCAGGGAGGGACAACAGCACACTGTAGAGACTGGAGAGAGCTGCTGAATCACTGAGAGGAAACAGCCAGGGAAAGACAAAACATCCCCTGACCCGGAGGAAGTTCATAGCACATGGCAGACACTGGCTGAGCCTGGTGTCTCCCTGCCCCCAGGGCCATGCTGCAGTGGGCTGTAGTACCACAGGAGCTCGGCCAGGGCTCTCTGTGACCCTGCCCATGGCCTGTGCCAATGGCATCCTGCTTCTCACCTCCTCTCCTTCCAGCCTGGGGGTGTCCAAAACCCACACAACCCCTCTCCTGACTCACAGCCTGCAGAAGGGTCCATTTGGTCATCCTAAAGAGTGGCCTGGCTGCCTGTGGCTGTCTGGTCATGTAACAGGCGATAACAAGGCATTGTTGCCAGCAGAAGCACACCACGCACAGAAGCACCTTTTGCAGATTTAAAAAAAAAAATTTATTAAAAAAAGTCTTTGAAGTTGAAATACAGAGTAACCGGGAAAGAGTCTCACAACATGGTAATAGAACATCTTTATTGCCTCTTAAATATAATCTCTAAGACTATAAGCCTGTAATTCCTGCTAAATCTGACTTAATTGAATGGTCTTTATAGGCTTTCCTCATTAGAGAATGAACACTGAATACTGGCAATAACACAACACTGGGAAGATAGGGGTATGGGGAATAAATCATGAACTTTGGGGAACATTGCAGAGCCTGCAGACACTCAGCCAGCAGAAGGCAGGTGCTTGCACAGGAGTGGGGTCGGGGCTGCACATCCCCTCCCTCCGGCCAGCTTATGGCCGGGGGACAAGGACGGGGTCAGTGAACAGGTGAGAATCTGGGCCTCACATCGCAGTGCCCCAGGAGGAGGGATAAGCAAGAAAACAGTAGAGAAAAGGAGAGATGTGACAGGACAGGCTGACCCCCAGCTGGGACTCTCCTGCACCTCTTGGCTACAGCTGCTGGCTCAGCTCATGGGTGACATGAGCCATGAGCACTATGGCTTCTAGGCAGATTGAACTGAAGTTAAAAAAGACAAGATTTTCCTTGTAAGTGGTTAATTTCATATTCAACCAGCTATTCCCTAAACTGATGAAGTCCTGGTGCAAAAAAGGGAATTATTTTAGCTACTGGAGTAGCTAAAAGGGAATTATTTTAGCTACTGGAGTGAGAGGAGATCCTGAGGGCCAGGTTTGCTGATTCCACTGAAATGACAGCTGGAGAACTCTCATGAACTCCTTGGATTAACACGGTGTGTCCTGTCAGGTTTGCTCCCCATCTTGATGTTCCTGGTACCATGACAGCGCAGCTTCTCTGCAGGGCTGGGTTTCAGAGACAAGGTACAGGTGCTGCTCCTCAGCCAGCTCAGTCAGTGCTGCTTTCTCCCCAGGGGATGGGAAAGAGCCAGGCCCAGCTGAAAAACATCTCCTCAGAAACAAACCCGAGGGGGAGTCCGTGGGGTAGAAAGTGCTCTGCTCTGTGCGCCCTTTTACTATCATGTAACAGGAAAAAAACCTGTCCTGCCAGTCCCCTCCCATTAACTGTTGTTTAATTCACTCAAAAATACTGATAAGAAAAACCTGAATATTTTGTGGAAACCTCCTTTTTCACACGAGTCCCTGCAACAAGTCAGGAGAGGTGATGAAATATATTCCTTGACACCTTCTGGTAGCAGCGTACAACACCACACGATCTTTCCAGACACTTCCCTGACCAACATATGCAACTTTCCAGCACTTGTCTCTGTTTTCCACTTATTTACCTCTCAGTTTTACCTCGTCTTCCCTGTGTTTTTATGCATGTCCTTGTCCTGCTGGGCTCCCACTCTTTTGGGGTGCAGTGTCAGAAGGAGGCAGTGCTGAGTGAGCGCTGCTATTGAACTTCTGTGCTCAAATCTTGCCCCTGCTGGTCCAGGGAAGGCTGAGGTGCCCTTCCCATCCCTCCTCAGCAGGCAAGTCCAGGGCAGAAGCAAAGCGCAGCATCATGTCAATGTGCTCTGGCAAAACCCAGCGTTAGCTGCAGGAAAATGAAGGATTTCTCCAAGCCTGCCCGCTTACCTTTCGGGAATGAAGGTACTCAGGCCACGAGCACATCGCTCCGCCAGCTGTTGCAAAGCACGTTGTGCTCTGGGGACTGGGCAGTGTCACTGCCATGGGAGGTCTGCACTCTACTTAGTGCTGCTGCCACAGCCAGGCCAACATCTTCAAAAATGGGTCTGGATTTGAAATGATGGATTTACAGACACCTCAAACCCACCTGCCAGACAAGGTCAGAAGCATCATCCACCGGAGCCTTGGCTGCAAAAATCCTGTTTGAGAACCCAAGCTCTGGGTAGAGACCTCCAAGCCAGGGGCAGCCTGAGTCCCTGTTCACTTGGGGAGACTGTGGCCGGCGCACTCAGCACCGTGGTCAGACACAGCTGCAGGGAGGGCCCACGGGACGTGACCACAGGAACCGCGGGCGCGACTGGACACGGAGGCAGCGCTTCTGCGGGGGGTGACTCTGTAGCACGTGGTACTTGTGAAAGGTGAGGGGTGGCTATCACAGCGAGAAGCTGCTCTGGTTCACAGGGAAGAGACAGCACATAAAAACATCCATGCCCAGCCACAGTCTGCAGTCTCTGGGGGCTGCTGAGAGCACCTAGATATGCGGCTCCCCGAAAGCTGCGTTCCTCTTCTCGAACCTCATTTTGAGCTCTGACACGAGGGCGTTGTGGGTGCTGCTGTGACCTTTCTTCTTCGGTGGTTTGATTATGTGCTTGGGAGTGAGGGAGCCGGACACGGTTGGCACCCGCCACCCTGGGGCATCGCCCCGGGGACCCGGGGCAGGGGGTGGAGGGGGCAGGGGGGCTGCCGGCGGCACAGGGAGAACCTGGACGTTGTTGTTGCTGTTCTCATTGTGTAGGCTCTTGACGTCCTCCTCAACGACAAACTTCTCTGCAGCGTTGCTGGGCCTCTTGAACTTCAGCCACTCCATCCTGATTGTCCGGGATGGCGGCATCTGTCTCTTTTTTATGATCCTTCTCACCGGCATGACTCTGTTGGACCGCTTGTTGCGCCAGAACATGGCAGTAGAGATCATGATAGTTATCAGCACCATTATGCCCATGACACCAGCTAGCACTCCTAAGGCTTTCATGGGGTTATCTTTAGTTTGCATCAAAAAGGTGGCCATAGGCCCTTTGTGAAGAGTCTGTAAAGGAGTACAAAGAAAACACATGACTTACTCTAGGGGACAGACAGTGACCCAGAAATTTCATTTGTCCAAAATATGTTACATATATATGTTATGATGGAAGTTGTCTCTAAAAAAAAAATAAAATATGAGAGTCACACAGCCAGTCCAGTCCAAGGGTGGAGACTTTAGATTGGGCTGGAGACTGGGTAAACATTATAGTACTGTGAGGTAGATGACTTGAACACAAAAGCTTACAGAAGTGTTGCCACCAAATTAGGGCAGATTCCTGCATGTCACAATAGTGTTTAACTTGCAAGAATGGAGCAAGAAACTAATTGGCTCAATTGCTGAGCATGGCATTGAAAAGGATTAGGAGAAAACTTCTGATTATAAAATGTCAGTATGCAAGTGAGTAGTTAGCAGATACATGCTGCATTCTGTTTTCAAGTACTCTTTTACAGACATAACAAAACTCTTTGAGGTAGGGGAGATAAGTGGAGCTAAAGAGCTTTGTTTATAGAAAGAAAAGAAATCAGCAATGAGATAAGCTACATATGGCATATTAAGGACAAATGAATGGCCAGTTCACTTTCCAGCTTAGCACACTGTGCGTCTTGGAGGTCCCCGTATAATTTTGCGGATTTTGCCCTGTGGGTGGAGCTTGGATCTTTTCACACTTTTCCAGTACATGATGGTGGAGATCACCATTGTAACAGAAATGGTGGAAAGGACGCCACTCATGCATATTCCATATATTGTCCATGGACGCTTCTTGAGGCCTAAAATATAGGATTTTACCCTGGACTTGATCTGGAAATATCAAAAATAAGAGAAATGGTCAACCCTCACATGGTTATATTTGAAAGAGGCCAGTATATATTATAAATACAGCTGGGGAACTAGGTTGAAATGTGTACAGGATAGAGAGCCTATAAAATAAAGGGAGCTAAGTGTTGAACTAGGCACAGGAGAGGAGGCAGTTGCAATGATGCTGAACTGAATCCAGAAACAGTAAAAGAAGTTAGGAAGCACATATAAACACCTGCCTGATTGGGGAATAAAGGGTAGAGGCATGGCACATGGATCAGCCTTATTCAGGGCATGGTAGCCCATCCTTGGACTGCATTTCCAAGAGAAGTTCATTGTGAGTACAGGTGGTATCTGAACAGACAGCAGTGCTATGCAAGGTCAGGAGATCCTTCAGAAATGGCACATTCACATGCAGGTTTGGTTACTGAGAGTAACCAAAGTGATGTGTGGCTGCAGAAAGACATGGCTGCCCACTGTGCCCCATCCCCGTCTTTGACTCCATGAGGAATCCTCACCCAAACTTTGCATGTGTAGTGATCTGCGCTTAGTTAGAGATCTAAGCTCCCAGCTTTTGGTCACTGGGGAGAAAAGGACCCCTCTGAAGCAGTAACCACCATATGCTAAAATAGGTATCAAAGGCAGTGTAAGGAGAACCTTGTGAGTAGCTTGGACTTGGACCTCTGATTTGTGGATCAGATGGATTTCCCTGTGTGACTCTAATCTAGGATGCACATTTCTTTGCCCTTCCCAATCTGTGGGGGAAGATGTCTAAGAGTATCTCAGAGTGTGCTTCAGAGTACCTCTTGTTATTAATGTCACACCTGTAAACTTGGGACATGTAAATTAGCTAATAAACACATCCTTGTCTTAATTTCTGTGTTTTCACAACCTACCTCAAACACATTATCAAGCCCACGCTTCTCCTACCCTGGATGTTTCCCATTGCCAACAAGAAAGGGGCAAAGAAATGCTAGTGAAACTCACAGACTGTGTCACTGGGCAGGTAGGGACAAATTTTCATCAATTTGTTGTGCAGAGAGTTCTTCCAGTATTTAATCAGGAATGGACCTGAACTGGAAACCAAAAGCAAAGCAGCCCATGACTTTGGTGGAGCTTAGACTCACATCAGCTTTGCTGTTCTGCATTACATGGATTTTTTTGTACTTAAATCCCATCAGATGCCAGAAATTCTACCCTGGCTTACTTAACTTCATGTGAAAGTCAGATGAATTAAGTGTCAGATAAACCCTGCTAAGTAGTACATGACCTGAGTCCACCTGTTATGAGTTTTGTCAAGATCTATTTTATAGGAAGGCACTGATGGCTGAAGAGTATTTGACTAGGTATTTGAAAACCTTGAATAAATGAGATTAAACAGAAGTACACATTGCCTGTGTACTACAGTTGCAGAGGTAACAACAGATAAAAATTGTATGGAAAGTTTTGACATTTGGCTTCGTTCAGTTCCCTGGTCTCAGAAGGTCTGGCATCTGTTCAGAGCTTCCAGTGATGAAGAGATGGTTAATACCAAAACTAAACCCATTAACAGCTAGCTGGTTCAGCCTCTATTCTAGTTACTTAACCTGTGCTGTACAAAGCTTTGCCTGGAATTAGCCTTGGACAACAACTGTTCTGCATAAAAACATCAGGCATATAAACATAGAGTGGGAAAGTTTCTGTTTGTCATGGGCATGGCCCTGGCAGGATAAATAGGAGGAATAACTTGCAATACAGGCCAGGAATGTCATAATCTTAGTCAGGCTGCAGAGAGACTTATGGGAAGTGCACATTTAAAACATCAAGTCCTTGTTACCAGCACTGCCATGTAGCCAGCTCAACAAATAATGCCACTTTGCAATTGCTGAAGCTGTTGTTGTTTCCTCAAAGGCATGCTGCATTTTGAAAGGTACTGGTTTTCTGGTACACATAAAATAAAAGCAGATACATGACTAAATGAAAGCTGTCATGTCTCTGTGGGCCAGGACCTGGAAGAAACACTCTTTCTTAACAGTCATCAAGGGAGTTAAAATACTGCTGCTCATAGAAGATAATGCTCTGTTGGTGCTTTTTTTTTTTTCTTTTTTGCTGTGGCAGCTTCTCAAGAGCCTTTCCTAATGTGTGGGCTGCAGTGAGCAGAGCATGTGGGCCAAGTATCCAGAAGCTGGACCCAAAAGGAATGTGGTTGAGCTCTTCAACCACTACAGCAGCTAAGGCTCACCAGCTATATTTAGGAGTCTAAGTAAGTAGTAACCTGTTAAGAGCCCAAGCTATTGCAGATTACTTGTAGATGTGGCATTAAGGGACATGGTTTTGTGGTGGACTTGGAAGCGCTGGATTAGTTGGACTCGATCTTAAATGTTTGGTTCAATGATTGTGTTACAGACAACTCAGGCTGTGTTGAGTTCAGCAAGGGGATCAGTACAATCTGTGCAACGAGCCAGCTGGCTCTGAGGAGCCCACTTCCACACATTCAGTGATTCTGGGGTTTTGTTCTAACCTGCTTGCAGGGAGGGACTGCCTGTCTGTGCCCCGGCACACCAGGTGTGCTCCCAAAACACAATTTCCTCTCAAAGGAGTCCACCTTGTGTGCTTGGAGCTGTGAGGCACAGGCCATCCCACAGTATGTGGGGATGATCAGGAGATTTGCTTCAGAAGTGACTCCTGATCCGAGGCAGAACACCAGCTGCCCCTGCAGTGCTTATCCCAAAGCTCAGTGCTATCACTGTGTATGATCACTTTGCAATACAAACACCAGCATGACTTCTCAAATCAAACCAATATTTTTTTGAGGTCCATGAAGCTGTGGAAAGAAGAGACTCTGAAAATGTGGCAATGGCTGTTCAGTGCCGTCAACCACAGCTCCCATGGTTGCTGTTAGTATGAGAGGGGAGACGATCTCCATGTTACTGCAAAGATTTTTGCTGAACCTTTCAGTTAGGACAATCTAAAACTGAGACTCACCAGCTATATTTAGAAGTCTAAATGAGTGGCCAAAGCTATTAAGAATTACAGATTATGCTGTCTAAATATGGACTTAAGCCTCAGTCTCTGAGGAGGTGTAAATAAACGCCCCCTCTACATTTGCAGAACCTCAGTGGAGTCATCAAGAGGCTGAGGATGCCCCCATCAGGCCAACCCTCAGGAACAGGGGTGGGAATCAACCTTCTCTGAAAATATCAGGCAGCAGGAATAGATTTCTGAGTGAGACATATGGATGGAAAAAGACTGGCTTTTCCAGCATATGTTTTTTATTCTGTGAAAGGATATTTTTTATTTATTGTGAAAGGATAGAATATTAACAGATGCCCCTCAATACCAATTTCCATAAAATCAGACTTAGTTAAATTAAAAGGCCTTTGGATTATTTTAGCACTGTATTATTCCAAGACAAGAAGGTCTTTTTGATGTGCAATACTGCTGAACTTAGCCACAAGGCATCCATCTAGAAGGGCACAGACTTGTGCTAATTGCAATGGTAAATGTTAATCAGAAAATATGCCTGTTTAATTACAGTAATTTCACGAATACAAGCCGCACCAATTTGACTAAGATTTTGCTCCTAAACCGGAAATGCGGCTAATAATCAGGTGCGGCTAATACAACCTCAGAAGTGCCTGCCAGAGTGCTGAGCCGAGCAGCTACAAAGTCGGCATTTTGCGATTGTTACAAATCGCTACTTTGTTGCACTGCGGGTGGAGCCTGGCTCCCTGTAGGCAGCACAGGGGGCGGGGAGAGAGGCGGGAGAGCTCTCTTTCCTCCTCTGCCACAGCCCAGGGGAGAGACAGGGCGAGGCCCGGCGCCGCCATTGCCGCGGCCCGGGGAGGAGAGGGGGGACCCGGGCCGCCCCTACCGCGGCCCGGGGAGGGTGGGGGAAGCCCACGCCGCCATTGCCGCGGCCCGGGGAGGAGGGGGGAGAGCCGGGCCGCCCCTGCTGCGGCCCGGGGAGGAGAGGGGGGACCCGGACCGCCCCTACCGCGGCCCGGGGAGCGGGGGGGGCCCGGCGCCGCCATTGCTGCGGCCCGGGGAGGGGGGGGAAGCGCGCGCCGCCATTGCTGTGGCCCGGGGAGGGGGGGGAAGCGCGCGCCGCCATTGCTGTGGCCCGGGGAGCCGACGGGGTGCTTTGTCCCCGCCCGCCGCCGCCGCGGCAGGAGCGGGGAAACTCCGTCCCTGCCCGCCGCCGGCGCCGTAGGAGCAGGGGAAGCTCCGTCCCTGCCTGCCACCGCAGGGCAGCGCCGACCCGGGGTGACCGAGCCCAGTGGCAGCGGCGGCCGGCCCCGAGCGGCAGCACCGTGCTGGCCCACCTGGCCCCGTCAGCGGCCCCTAGCGGGCCGAGCCTGCACAGCCTTAGCTCAGCCAGTAAACCCCGCCCTCCCGCGGTTCTGTTACTAATTGCACGCGGGTCCTCGCTGCGAACGACAGAGCGGCTTATATTCGTGTGCGGCTTATCTATGGACAAAAACCGAAATATTTGCCAACACCCAGAGATGCGGCTTATAGTCAGTGCGGCTTGTATTCGTGAATTTACTGTACTTACTGTGATTAACACTGCAGGAAACCTCTAGAGGATGCATTCAAATATATCCTCCTTATCCAGAATCAGTAATACATAAATGCCCACCAAACAGCGAAATAAGAGCCTGTGTACAGCTGGAGCACAGAGGGATGAAATGCACATTTGTAACAGCCTCAGAGAAAGGCTGTGTGTATGCAGTATGCCTACACCAAGAGATTGTTTTCTTCACAAAGTGTTATCAGTGTCTGTGCTGTCCCTAGGACACAGGGAGTGACCAAGGATTTTGGACACTGGCACTGCATCTCATGTGCCTGCAAACTGAAATGTGTTTCTGCAAAAAAGATGGGATGCTATGGGATAAAAACATCCCCCAAACCCAACCAACCCAAATCATTGCAAGCAGTGGAAGAAGTAATAGAGATGTACAAAAGGTTATGGAGGATGTGGCACTAGGTTAGTAGCCCAGATCCTGCTGAAGAAAACTACTTGAAGAAAGAAGATGCTGTTGCTATCTCAGACTCTCTGTTGGGACTTGGCATCAAGAAGAGCATGGGAAGAAGGAAAAGAACTGTGTGTGTGAGGAAATCCATGTCATCATATGCTCTCTGCTTCCCCTTTAGACTTTATAAGGAAGGCTCTCCCTCACTTTATGTGCCAAATATGTATCCTGGAAGGGGAGAAAGGGAAGCAGGCAGGGGACTTCATACAAGACACTATCTTTCATCAGGTACTGCTATTGCTTCAAGCACTAGAAGGAAATTCAGGAAACTCCTTATCCCAAAGTATCAGCTACTTTTGTTTTCCTTCCAGTTGTCCTTCATCAGCTGGTTCAGGGACATGTCCCTCAGCAGGGGAGGTGTCCCTCCACTCACATCCATCAGCCCCACACGCTGACAGAGAGGCTTCCAGCTCACTCAGCAGGGAAGGGAAGGCTGGTGGCCACCAGCAGGGACATGCCTGAGGACAGTGCCACTCAATCCTGGAACGTGCAGCCTGTGAGAAGCCTGGAAGCAAGGCATAGAGGGCAAGTATTCCTATTCTTGGCTGGGGGCAGCAATTATTTTTTGTTGTATAAAACCCACCAAAACTTCATTTCCATGAGAAATCCAAGTGTTGAGCAGTGCATTTCCTTTGTATCTGGAAGAACAGCTAAATATCTAGACTCACCACAGACACCCTGCATGCAGAGTCCCCCGGCTCCACATGGCAGAGCCTTGCAGCAGCAAGCACAGTCCATGCCCACAGGGCTGGCTGGCCCCAAAAGGCAGCCCCATGCCAGGCACTGCCCTGTAGGGCAGACCCAAGTCCCCTGGCAGTCCAGCAGGCTCTGAACTGTGTACAAAAACCATCATATGAATGTGCCTCATAAGGAGTATCAGTGGAATAAGAGGAGATGGAGAAAGAAGAGAAAGATTATAACAGACCTAAGAGCAGTGGGAGAATTGTGACCAAACAAAAAGAAGGCCAGCTGCTGTCAGTGGGATGAGATTTGCATCTTTGCCCAATTTGTGTGTGTGGTCTAGAGGCTGTCAGGCTAATGATGTGTTTCTCATCTACTGTGAAGTCCATTTCCTCCCTGCTGGTACCTAGTTAAAGGCATGGCAAGGCAGTTACAATAAATAAGAATTGTGCAAGCATGCGCTACACACCGTAAATCGATGCTTGTTCTGCAGCTGATGTAAAAGCTGGACTAAGGAAAATCTCAACCTACATGTGCAAGACACTTTTAGAGTCCTCTTGTTTCATCTGCTAATAATACTGCAATTATTAACCTCCCATCAAAGTTCTGTGTACTTTAAAGCATTTCTGTAATGTTTTTTCTCACTTTTCCTATGTCTCTTAGGTTGATTTATCTGATTTATTTCACTCTGACCCCAGCTGCTTTCCACTCACTTTTTGTAAGGGAGAAAGGGTTTTTTTCCTTCTCCTAGATGAAAATAAAAAAGCAGAAATTTAGCAGTCGGGATTTACCTTTACTCTCAGAAGTCTATATTCCTTAATTCACATCTAGCATTATGCTCCTACCTTTGTACCTCTGCAATATTTCTGATCACATTTGTGGCTGCAGAATCCAACTTCACCCCAAGGCTAGAAACACTCTACAAAACAGAGCTGGCAAGAGAGTCTCAGAAATGGAGCAAGCAATGTCTACCCTTTGGTGCCTTTCAGGGATCATCTCCCACAAGGATTTTTCTAAAACATTTGCTTACCTCTTCTGTGATATCAATCTTCAGAACTGCAGTGGTGCTGAAGGACGGGGAGCCTCGGTCTTTGGCCTGGACCACCAATGACCATATGCAGTCTTTATTGTTTGTGATGTTGTGGATGATGTCCAGAGATCGGATATAGGATTTCAGCTTGATTTCCCCAGTGCTTTGGTCAATGTCAAACACATTGGCTGGATCTGCTTGCATGATGGAATAATCCACAATGTTGTTGGGCTCTTCTGCATCTTGGTCTATAGCCTGGTAGGGGAAGTGTAAAAAACAAAGGTGTTACTGTTTGTATTTGCCTGAGGACAAAAAGCTTCTGACACTCCTGATAGTGTCTGTGCCATGACTGGGCTGCTTTCATTTCATCTTGGAAGCTAGGCTACATTTTCCAGTGAAAGACAGCAGGACCAAGCTCCTTTCTTTATAAGTGATTTCTATTTGAAATGACATAAAATCAGAGGAAACTGAACTGTAAACTATCTGTGGAATGCAAATGGTCCTGAGCTGCGAGCTTCTCACAGTGTGGGGGACAAAATGTGAGGTGATAAAGATCAATGGGATTAGCTCCATGCCATAAACTATAGCTGCCTTAATTTTTGTGCTGTGGTATTTTTTCTACTAACACTTGATGTTGTGTGATCAGGCTTCATGATAAGCATTTAAATGTGTGTAACATAGGATGTTCTGCACCTTTGCCTGGGAATTGTTATTGCATTTTTTTCACCTTCTGTTCCACACTGGATTATTGAATATGGTTCTTCAAAAGGAAGGGAACTAAGTTGTGTGGTTGAACACAAAGGGGTGTCAGGAAGGTTAAGTGTTCAAAACCCTGTACTTTCATTCACTTGTTTTATTTGGGCTTCTTGTGATCACTGTATAATCCAGGATCGTCCACCAGCTGATTGTTCAAATACTGTAACAGGGCTTTATATTCTGCCTATAGAATTTATTTCTCCTTCTCAGCAGTCAGTAAATACTATAATTCCACACTTTAATCCATTTGTTACATCCAAATGGATGTGCAAAATAAAGCTGCAAGAAAAGGCAACTTTCAGACGCTCATCATGACCCCTGAGAGCAAACTGCAGAGCCAGGGCTTTTCCAAAGCACTCTGCTTTGTGCCACACGGTGCCATCTCTCACCTCTATCTTCACCGGTGACCCAATGATCATCGTCTTTTCCTGGATGTTTTCATTGAACTCTGGAGAGTGGTCATTGACATCCAGCACGGTAATAAACACTTCAGCCAAGCTGTATTTCCCATCCGTGTCCTCTGCTTTCACATAGAAATTGTACTTGGAGTTCACTTCAGCATCTAGTACAGCCCAGGGCTGGGTGTAAATTATACCTGTTGATGGGTGGATTAGGAACCTGGAAAAGAAGCAAGAGAAGACTTTTGGTCACTTAATGTGTGTTCAGAGCCCACCTTTGCTCCAGGGTGTAAACACTGCAATGGTGTGCCCAGACAGTGGTACTCTTCACCTAGTTCCTCTCCGGGTGATGTTTCCAAATCTACTCTACCTAGTTTTTGTCTAGTTCCTTTAGACTTGAAAACCAGAGAACTATCAGTGTCTCATTGTTTTCTCTCTCTTGTGTCATTTCAGCTGCATTTTCCATTAAAAGTCTTTGTCCTCAGTACATGCTCGGTGTGATGGCCTGCTCCCAGAGTGATTTCCTTACATTAAAAGGAACAACATTAAACCTATTTTTACTTTTTTTTTCAGTTTAAAAGTAGTCTAATAGATTATGTCCTGCATAAATTAAGATTGATTTATATCACCTAAATAGCTAAAAGAAGTGTGATGCATATCATATGCAAACTCTTCAATTCTCAGAATGGGTAGGAAAACAATCTGCTCTTAAATCTCCCAAACTACAGGGCAAATTATCTTCTCTAAAAATAATCATTTTTCCATAGACTGACACTGGGATGGAGTGGGTGTTCAGATTTATCTGTTGCAAGTTCAATTTTACACATTTGTAATTACAGAGACACTGTCAAAAGTGTCAGCCCAAAGTTTGGATTTATAGAGAAGATACCAACACAGTGTCTATTTAAAATGGACTGCCAGTGTAGGCTCCAAGCAGTAGAGCTTTTAGCAGATGAGAGTTTTTATATATCCTTTGATCAATGTACAGGGTAGCAAAATATTTTCTGCATTCCAACTGTGAATGCAATTGAGAATGATTATAAAAGGGGAATTTAGCAATCCAGCATCTTCAATTGTTTTCATAACACTGTTAAATACAAATACAAGTTTTAGTGAAATCCAAGATCTGAAGGTGGGCATAGCTGTGTAGGAGACAGTGCCTGTGCTGTCTCCTCAGCACCCAGCCCAGCCTAACCATGCAGACAGCACTCTCACCATTCCCATTTTAGTGGAATAGAAGTGCTCCCACTGGCAGCTTGGATTACCAAAGTAGGATTACCATCAGACTGGTTTCACCTTCAACAATTAAAACTAATTCTCTTACTCCAGTGCAACTCATCTTTCTGCCCACACAACTGCATACCCACTGATACAATATCCAAAACAGAAACATCGTGCCTCTAGTTGAAATTCTCCTATCTGCATCAAACTGTGTGTTCAGCAGATCTAGAGGTGCCAGAGCTAGAGAATCAACCCAGTCTTGCAGAGCTATGCCATTCTGGCATTAGGAAAACAAACAAAAATGCTTAAGAAGGAAAAGAAAAGTTCACATCATCATTTCTTCATTCAACAGCATAAGAACAGTGAATCTGAGCATCCCCATAATGCCAATCAGAATAAAGTTGTGCTTATGTTTTTTTCCCCCCTAAATCCTTTGTCAACAACCTTCTCATGCTTCTTTCCACCAGCTGCTACATTCTAAACCTAAGAGGTCTGCCTGCATGACATGACCTTTTCTTGCTTCTCTCTGTGCAGTTAGCAGCTAGCTTAAAGACTTAGTGAAGAGCTCACAATAATCCATCGTGGAAATGCTCCCATATGTGTATCCTTCTGGCTACAGAAGAGGTTCACCTTTAACATCTTGGATTTTGGACTTTGATTGTACCTCCTAAACGGCTTTCACCTTAACAAGAGGAGTTCAGCTTTAGCTCCAGGTGGATAATGTACAGAGCAAAAAAGATTCTTGGGATGAGTGCCTGAAAAGCTCATTCATTTCCAGCGTTCTGCCCTGCAGCCCTGCCCTGCAGCTGCAGGTTCCAGCAGGAATATCTGTGACAGCCAGTGATCCCTGTTTGGGAGCTGGGGTGGACATGGTGTGAGAGAACCAATGTTTCAAGATATTCTACCCCCACCACAGTCCCCAAAGACAGGGAGAGGGAGGAAGGCATTATTACCAAATAAAGAAACCATCAGGTTCCCTTTTTCCTGATGCAGGACTATTATGTTTAAATATATGAAAGGCTTTTAACACCCAATGCAGCTGACCTCCAAAGCTGAAGTTTATATCCTTGAATATCTTGTCTTCTTTGATTTATTTTGACAAGAGCATTTGTAAAACCATATGGAAAGGGAAGGGGAAAAAACCAAGGGATTCTTTTTCTGTAGGACTGACTTTTCACAACTAGACCAACACCTCTCTTTCTCTTACAAGTGTTTTTGGAATGGTGATTGAACAAATCCTATGCAGTGATGCTTCAGCTGCCTTATATCTCTTTGGGGGTTTGTGGGTAGAATTCCTTGGGTTCATGAAGCAGATGTTTAATGATCACAGTGGCTTTACTGTGGTTGTGTTCACAGAACTCACAAAGAACATGGCATAAATGTCCTTGGAAATGAACAGATCAAGAAGGAGCCCACTAGCTTTCTTATAAAATTATTTTAGAAGTCTGATTAGAGGTTATGTAGTTTTATTTATTTACTTGTTACTTACAGATCTGCTCCTGTTCCATAGATAGAGTACTTGATTTCTCCCCAAAGCCCTGAATCTGGATCTGTAGCCTTAAGACAAGAAAAAAAAGAGAGCTTTACTTTACTAAAATGCAAAAAGAAACTTTTCATTTTCCTTTTAACAACAGGCCCAAATGCTTTTCACCCTCTTTGCCGTCACATTTTTAGTGGGAAACCGCATGAGCAAATGTGCACCTAGAAAATGCACAAGCTGCCAGCAGGAAATGTCCCTGCCAGCCCCAGGAGCTGTCCCTGGTGCCCGGGGGCTCTGGCAGGGAGAGTGACGCTAGATGGCCCCATCCATCCACAGTTACCTCACCCTCCTTTGACAGAGACGGAGATAATCTCAGGGACATGAACACTGCCAGCTCTCAAACCTTCCTAATTATCAGCTAAACATTAATGAATATTCCCTAGACAAAATTATTTACTTTATATAGAGTATTTTTAAGGTTCTGCTTGTTCAATTGATTCAATTTAAAGTAATGAATAAAAAATGTTTCAATCTATACATTGTATTTCAGCTTTGTTTATATTTTAATCACTCTTGTGCCTGTGTGACTTTTAATAATGCCTGTTGTATCTGGCCACCAAAACTCATGGTGGCACTGGTTGATTCATTAATCTTCCTGTTTAAATATTTGAGAACTGGAACAATATCTTTGATTCCTGCATGATTAGCATAACACACCTGCAGCCTTACTGGTAGATTTTGTTTTGTTCTTTGGCATGAGATTCTCCAACCCCATAATTTTGACCACAGCCTAGTTTAGTACTGTCTAACTTTACTTAAAACATTTGCATACCTGGGACTCCCTCCAGAACTGCCATTCTGAGTACTTGAAACATATTAGTTTTTCACATAGAGTTGTGAATCTGGGTCAAGTACTGAGTTGACAGCACATTATTAAATTTTACATGGGCTTCTCAGCTACACCTTCCTGTGCACTTTGGTTCAGAAGTTCTGTTGCTTCTGCAAACATTTTTGAAATATTTTTTTCTGTCCATGTCCTAAAATTTTTTATTCCTATTACCTCAAATATAGTAATGCTTAAGAGTCTCTAATAGCTTTCCTATTAGTTTCATGCAATAACCTTTTCTCTGTTGTTTATGTTTCACTTCTGTAATTCCTCCATTGCTGAAATTTACCGTCAGCACTTTATTATTCTGATTATTTGTCTTTCTTACTTGTTGTCAGCTTGTGCTGGAGATCTCTGGCGACCTGCCTGCACCATTCTTACCTGTGTGGCCTCTGCAAGGTGACTTGCATCACCAAGGCCCAGGTGACCAGGAGCTTTCCTGGCTTTGTGACATGAGGGCTGTTTCCAGTCTCAGCAGTTGTACAGAGAGTTGTACTCCTCCAGCACCCAGGGCCCATGCAATACCCTGACTTTCTTTGTATGAAAATGCAAGATACTGGAAAATCTATAGGCATATTTTTCCCGCTGTGAGAAGATACATACATAGGGATCCTTTTTTCCCAGTCCTAAGCACTTAAATTTTATATTCTTGCCCTCAGTTACTGTTCAGCTTTAGCAGCCACGTTCCTCCCAAGAGGAGGAGACTAATACCTACTAAGCAGCCATCTTGTTTTCTTTTTACTCACACTTAAGCAGGCAAATCCAGTAAATCCAATTCCACTTAGCCGTAACTGAATCTTCCCACTGGGCACTGATTTGGCTGAGGCTTTCTTAATACTCAAAGGCCATGTGATTTGTCTTAAAAGCAGATGACCCATGTTGTTCTAAATAATATTTGTCTAAGACTTTTTTTCCCCAATGTGGGTTTTTTTTTGTTGAGTCTGGAAAGGAATTGGAGTTTGGTCCAGAAGTCAGCTGGTGAGTAAGATTTGCTACTTGCCCTGTCCCCTGTTTTTGAGGTACTTGAACTGTCTGCACAGACACCCAGAAAAGAAAATGTTTCTTAAGAGGTGAATGAAACTTACTGTAACAGCAACTACATTTGAGCCCCCTGGGGAGTTCTCAGGGATCCTGGCAATGTAGTAGTCAGAGGAGAACTTGGGCACATTGTCATTGGTGTCCAGCAAGCGAATCACCACGTCAGCCGTCGAGCTGAACTTCTCCGGTGTGTTCACCTCTATTGCAAGAAGCTAAGAAGAGAAAAACCAGAAATCACTACAAAGCAGCTATTAGTCCTCTTAGAGGAGCTTTCTCCACCACCCATGGCACATTGGTGTGTTTTAGCCTGGTTGTAGCAGACAGCTCAGAACCAGGGTGATGATGAGCCAGGCCGTTTGTGTGTGCTTGTTTGCAATGGGCAACCAAGCTGTGGGGAGGCCTTCAAACCTGTGTGTCCATATTAAAATTCATGTGACAGATGTGACTGGTCATAAATAACCAACACATATCCAAAAGCCATAACAGAAGCTGACTAACAATCATCCCTGGGCAGCTCCTAGAACTTCGGGAAACATAAGCAGTGAATTATTTTGAATAACCACATAAATTTAATCATGATCTTTTGTAGAGGGAGTTCTTCATCAGGAAAGAAATCAGGAACAATAAAATGCACCAAAAAGAGTAAAAAGTTGAGGGAACCAGTTGTTTTGAAGCAGCATTACTTCCACCCCAAATGCTGGATGGTCAGGCATGTACAGCAGGATCCCATTTCCCAAAGATTGTGAGGATTTCTACTAGCAACTTGATGGGACTTCTACCCTCGTTGCCTCATGCTGATTAGGACTTTATCAGAATTGCCTCTGAATTGTCTCTGAGGAGAACAGAGCTCTCTGACATGACACATTCTTATAACCGCTCATCTAAAAGGACAGGCAGTCACGGAGCAAATTGAGTATTTGCTCTATCTATCTGCTCCTTACTGAGCAATATCTGCTGGATTTGAGGAGCATCAGTTGGATGCCTCAGGTGGTAGAGCAGCAAGCTCAGGTAGTTTGTGGCTGAGCAGGAAAGGGCAGTTTCAACACCGGGTACTGAGAAACACTGGGACCTTCACAGTGTCTGCCCCAGGTGTGGCTGCTTCACACAGGAGCAGCACTAGGCCATCAGCCTTGGGCTCTGTGGGGGCTGAGCCAAATGGCTAACACCAAAAACAATGCTCTAATGTTTGGTTTTCATGCTTGGGCAGAGACACAGTTAACACAAAGCAGGAGGGCTCTAAGAAGACAGCACACCACTAATAGACTAGTGAGCAGGACATGAACTGAGATCTGAGAGGCTCAGCTGAAAAATCTGGCTGCAGGGGTTTTAATTCCTAGGAGACATGTCCCAGGAGCTCCCACAAAGAGGGAGAGTGGCTAAGTGAGCTGGCACAGCATCCTCTGCTCCCCAGGTCCCTACAGGGCTGTGAGTGGTGCTCACCTGCAGTGGCACTGCCGGCTGCCTGGGGCACACACACTGTGCTCAAGCCTCTGCTCTGCCAGATTTGTATCACCTCCAGGTGAAAGCAGAGGGTGGGGAGCTGTTCAAGCAGGCAGGGAAAAGGCTATCTGTGTCATCTCCTAGAGCCGTGCCTGCTGTGTAAACATTTATCATGTTTGGGAACAAAGAGAAGAAATGAATCTCGAAGGATTGCTTGCAATTACTGCAGGACACATCTGCTCTAAAAGGGAAGCCTAGTCCCTACCGTGCTGTGCTAACTTTTGTTTTTGGGAGTCTCAAGTAGTGTTACAGCAAAAGACATTTTTGAAGGGACAGCCATACAGACATCAGCAAAAACCTCCTCGTGAGAAATTTCAGCAGCTACAGCAGTAGAGAGGTAAATCTTAGTGCCGATTGTGCACGTGGAGCTCTAACTAAATTATAACATCTGCAGTTAAATCATCTTTGCTGCTGCAGTCAGCCCGTCTTAGCAAACCTTATGAAAGCTCAGTATTTTTACTTTGTTTTCTGCACTCATTTTTTATTCCCTCTCCTTTCAGCAGCCACAGTCCTGCTATGTCATCATGCTGACAAGGTCTTCCTTCAGGGAGGAAATTGTGTCAACTTACTTGCCTGCAGTGTCTTATGCAGACCTGCATTGTTTGTTTCATGCAGAGAGAAAAAAAATAGCATGAAACTGCTACTTCACAGAACTACATATCAACAATTAATACTTAAGTGCCAGAAGAGCAAACCGACATGCAATCCTAAAAGTGGTAGGTGAATTTTTAAAGTAGAGTTTGATTTTTGGCAGATAATTTGAAGATAATTGCAGCCTCACTTGGTGCCAGTCTGTAGGTGTGAGTGTCTGCAGCATGTCCAGGCTCCTGTCAAGGCACGATGTGGGCTGAAGGAGATGGAGGCAGCAGGTTTGCCCCCAAAGCATGGCAGCCCATAGCAAGGTGGGACAGCAATATCTGGCCTCTGTGGCAGATGGACTGAGAGATGTGGGAATTACCATAGCTGCTGTACTTTGGGACACACATTCGAGCTCTTAGACAGCTGAAAATCAAAGAACTCCTGACTACCATCAGCATTTAAGAGCCAGCACTAAATGGAAGATAGGTTTCTCTAGTAGTCTTTGCTTCAGAAAGTTTTTCAGTGCATCTCCCAGACAAATTAGCTTTAATTACTCTCTGGCATTTTACTCTTCAAAAACAAATGAGAGAAGGATCATTGCTTATAGAAAAAAACCCCCAAACCCTGAAGATAACCTCTCAAAAATGTTGTGAGATGCACATTAAATAGAAATATATTTCATCCAAAATTCTAACCAGAATGACTACATTGACAACTAAAACTGGGTGGGAAGTGATTTGAACTTTGCAGGAAAATGAAGCCAGCAATGAGGTCTTTATCAAGCATTTGCTGCCATATATTGCTACCATATCATCCATCTGCACCTTCTCCATTTGGAATCCAGACAAAGGCTGCACTTTTTAAGCTAAGTCTTATAGTCTCCAGTAGAAATAATTTTGGAAAGTCTTTCTCCAGTAGAAATAATTAAAAAATAAAAAAGGTGAATAACTGCTTAAACTGTAAAAATATATATCCTTTTTGCTGGTAATTAATTCTTCCGGTGTTCATGGCAATCATGTTAACTACTTTGATTTCTATTGGCATTCATGAGGAGGCCATGTGCAACTCCTTTACTGGTCTTTTGGTAGTTTAACCTGAATAAATGTGCGCTTGTTATAATTAGTTTCAGTAGCACTTTATGGCCCTTTCAGATTCCTCCACTTTAATACAGTAATGATGCCTCATATTTTTGTAGCATAATATAACCTATAAAGCTCAAAATGGCTTAGGAACATTACAAGAAGAGGCCTGAAACATACTGAAGTGAAACTTGCTAGGGACACAAAGCTAACCATACAGCAAGGGGGAAAACAAAATTTTGGGGTTTGGACTGTGCAAAAAATGCCCCCCTCATTACAAAACTAGTATATGTTAATACTCAGCTAGATTGTTTTGGCAATTTTTAAAAATTATTACAGGGATTTCTATGCTGTTCTTTGCAGTCAGAACTGAAACATCTACACTCATGTTCAGAGGCAGCTGACAGAAAACCAGACTACTTAATTATCTTGTTGATGAGCCAAAGAATCCATCAGGGAAGGTGATAATGCAAGGTTCCAGCTTTTGGATGAGACGTTTTCTTGCATGGCTGGCTTAGAGCATGGGTGAGCCTCAGGTCAGCCTGCAAATGGCCATATAGATAGATAGACTCTGACAAAGGCAGTGAGCAATTTTGGGGAATTATCTTCCAGTCAGCTGGGGTCTTCAGGCTGCCAACATCCAAAAGCATGATCATGAATCAAATTACTTAGCACTAAGCAGGTAAAGTTCTAGCTGCAGAGAAATTAGGATTTCATCCTGTGAATGTATCATTCAGAGTACAGAAACAACACCCTCAGGGTTCAGTCTAGAATGATTCAGAGCCACCAACACGTACAGTTTCCAGAGAGAGATAAAAATCAACTTTTTGCACTGACTGGACTAAATCAGTCCACAGATGCAGCCATTAAACCTTGTGAAGGTGGTGAACCAGAGGCAGAAATGACTTTTCCTTACATGGACTATCATGTCTGTGATAATGCATCAGACGGCTCCGGGTGGATTAAGAAGCTAAATCACATCAGATACAAAAGCCATCATACTCATACTGCATACACTGAACCAGAGGACCTGGAAAGCAGAAGTACCTTGAAGGTTAACACCTTGAAGCTTTCATAGTCAATAGCAGCAGAATTTTCCACTATTATTGTAACCTGAGCCTCGTTCAGGACAGTTTGAGGAACCACTCGGAAGATACCACCAGGTCCAACAAGACGGAGGTTGAATTTAGCATTGGCTCCCTGTGAAAAAAAGCAGATATAACATTGATTGTTTTCAGTGAATGGTGCATATCTTACAGCCTGGATTGCTCTGTTTCTTCAAACTATATAAAATGAGAATGAGCCTTACTGCTGAGAGCCCTCTGCTCTCCATCCCCTGGGCAGGATACCACTAAGAAGCTTAGTTATATAATCCCTCCAGCCCTTGTCACAAGACAGACACAGCTTTTCTTAAAATAGATTGACAAGCTTGGTTATTCTTTCAGTCATAATGGAAAAACCCTGGAGCAGGCCTGGCTGAGAGAGGAATCTTGTGGCAAGCAGCCTTGGGTTTCATGCCATGCACCGGGAGCTAGACAGAGATGACACCACATTCATTTTGGCTGCCTCTCCCTGCTTCCTACCAAAGAAAGGCAACTGAGCTGCTCGAGGAAGGACAACACAACCCTCACAAGCCCAGTCTCTTAGAATCGTTTGGGTTGGAAGGGATATTTGAGAT
Organism: Catharus ustulatus; assembly: GCF_009819885.2. NCBI lineage: Eukaryota > Metazoa > Chordata > Aves > Passeriformes > Turdidae > Catharus > Catharus ustulatus. Next base: position 26,620,911 of record NC_046228.1, on the reverse strand, counting down.
CACCACTGTTCAACCCCCCTGCCACAGGCAGGAGCACCTTCCACTAGACCAGGTTGCTCAGAGCCCCATCCAGCTTGGCCTTGAGCACTTCCACTGTCCAGCCTGTGTTTTAATGACTCACATTCTGTGTGGGTTGTTCTTCATGCATTCTGCATGATGAAGAGGCAGAATCACAAAGATAGGTAATTTCCAAACAGAGGTGGTACTCCACATTTTGCACTGATTAGATTTAGCTAGGCCAAAGATACAAATACCAAACCTTTTGGAAGTTGGGGAGCTTTTGGGAAGAGAGTAGCTCCACTTGTGCAGAACAAAATCCGACACACTTGACAGCTCCAGGTGAAGTGAGAAGGCAAATTCCATGACATAGATAAACTTTCTTGCCAGAAAGAACATAGGAAGCTGCAGTATCTAAAAGGTTATCACCACTTGTGTGCAAGTTGGGAAGAGTGAGCCAGAGGCAGCTGGCCAGGCTAATGCTTTTAAACCAAAATGGAGCATGTAAGAAGAAAGAAGAAAGGGGAATTCTCATATTTCTGCCTTACAGGGAAGATGTGAAAATGAGCTGAGCCTGCCTCACCAAACTCTCTGGGTTCACCAGTTTCTCAGTGGCATGTTTACAATATGACAAAGAGCCAGATTCACTGCCTGCCTGGTGCCACATTCTCTCTGGAGCATGTATCTCGAGATGATGAATTTCTAATAATAACTTTCAAACAGGACAACTTTACTTTCAGCTGGATCCCTGGAGAGCTTGTTATGAGCAGTTCTTGAGCAGCCCTAGCTCATGTCAAGAGAAAAAGCATTCAGCAGTAGTCCCTTAAGGGAAACAGAATGACCTTGGATCCAAACTCAGTGGTCTGTGTTGTTTGGTTACACTAACCCACCCCCCAACTACCGTGGTGATAATGGGCTCTCTTCTGCTGGATGGTGAAGCCAAACAAAGCCAGAGCTGCTGGACTATGGAAAATAGAGCTGATGGGAAGGGTGGACAGACTGACAATACAAAGTCAGACAAAGTCATACAAAGTGTGTGGCACATGGGACTGTACATAACCAGAAGTGTGGCATGGGATAGGGAGAGAACTGCCTCCCTCCAGCAGCTGAGTGATTTCTGCCACTGATGTCCAGTGAGCCCAGACCTGCTCAGAGTAAGCCACACTGCTGCATGTCTCCAATAGCAGACAGCCATGGAATGCTGGAATTACTGGAGGAACAGCAGCACTGAGCCCTAAGCCCTGTTGAAGAGGGAGAGACTTTTCTGTATATTTTTTTGCAAGCAAGCATGGCATTTCCATCAAACTGTAGGCCTAAACCACAGCTTCTTCCTCCTTCTCACTTGTGTCATCCACTCCACCAAAAGAAAGAGTCTATAGTAGCTGTGACAGAGACAGACACATGTTCAATTTTCTTCTCTATGGAATCATCTTGGATGGGAGGGAAAACATTGCATTCTCTGCCTTAGAAGAAAAGCAACCCACCCTCCTAGAGCAATGCCTTACACTGTACTAGGAAGCTTCTTGAGAAATCTATACAGTGTATTTATCAGTGTTTTCTGCTTATTTTATAGCCTAACTTGCAGCCTGAATATTTTGTCAGCCTAGATATATATTTTGTCTCTAAAGAGAAGAGATGGGTTTTGTTTCTCCCCTTCTGCAGCACCATCCCCTGTGACAATAGCAGGATAGACGTAGCAGTGCTTTGAAAGCAGTCATTTATCTGCTCGCCGCAGAGCAGCAGGAGGGAGGGGGAAGAAGCCAGTGGGTTTGATAAAGTACAATACCATCAAACCAGCACAATGCTGAGCACAGTTACAGAAGAGAGCTCTTTCCAATAGTAATACAATTCTCAGATGCATTAAGCTTTTTTCTTGTCACTGCCTAACCTGAGGCTAACTCAGATGGATGTCATTCATACAGAATTTAGCTTAGGGGTCCCTATAGCAACGATTGCCATACTACCTACAGGCATCACAGGTCAGTTAGACAGCAGGCTGAGATGGATGGAGTGTTCTTTCCTTTTCCTTTATCTGGCAAGAGTTAGTTTGGCTCGGGCATAATTTTTAAGACTACTTAGAAATATCACTCCAGTGGGAATGACTGATCAAACCATGCAATGCAGACCCGGACTGTAACATAAGGGCTAGAAAGAAGATGCAGACAGTAATTGCACCTGAAGTTACTAAAGGGCTTGGAACCTCCAAGAATTTTTTCAAAGGGAGTATATCCTCAGACAATACACTGGCAACAACTGAGCACAACCAGTAATTAGGGAAGTTCATAAGGATTGCTCAGCTTCAGTTTCCACAAGACCTGCAGGTTTAAGACCACCTTTCCCATTGGCAGAACAGTATATGACAGACTGAGCTCCTGGGTCCAGGCTCTCTGTGGTACTGGACCCTACAACTACTTTGTCTGTCCTAGGCTTTTAGGGAATGCAGGTTGAAACAGTCGAGTTTCTAAAATGACATTTCCCCATCTGACAGCTCCTAGTTTTTGGGAAAATAAGACAGGAAAACTGAAAGTCTGCAGTTTCCATTTACCTGATCTGAATCATTGACAGTAATCTTCAATCCCCTTAAGATCTCACCCTCTGGGGGATGCTCGTACATGGTCAGTTCAAACCTGTTCTGGGGACCATTTTCTCCGTAGAACGTTGGTGGATGGTTGTTGAGGTCGACCACCCGTATGGTCACCATGGCAAATGTGTGCTCGGAGATGGCACCTTCCTGACTGACTTCTGATGCCTGCAGCAGGCAAGAGGAAGGAAAGAGTGATGAAAATGTTTTCTCCTTCTTCAGATTCATGTTCAGGTATTATTCTACTTGTACACAGCATTCTAACTTGTAAGAAGATTCATAGACTTATATTTTGCTAAAACCTCCGTCCATTTTACACTGAAGTTTATGATGATTAGAAGATTATGGTAATAAACCAGTCCCAGTAGAGCCCCAGTTGATTCTGTCTCTAATTCTAAGATCTTAGTAACTCAGTCTAGGTGAAAACAGTTCTCTAAAAACAATCCAATAGAGGTGAGGTAATTGCTTGCCTAAAGTGTCGATAGAATAGAAAAGGAAGACAATGTTTGAATTTGCTGTGGTACCACAGGCAGTTCATTGTCTCATTGCTGCAAGGACTGCAGCCTTTAATACTGTGAGAAAAATTGTACTTGTGGCATTTAGGTAAATATTTGAAAAAGTGCATTTTTTTTTTTTTGAGATTTAGTCTCTGATTCAAAATTCTGCTGTGATGTTTAGATGAGCTTAATTTAAAGCAGATATAGTTTAGGCAGACAGGCAAACCTAGCTGGTATTTTTCTGAACCATGAGATTAAATCCATCTGGGTTTCAACAACTGCAACATGCAGCCTGATTCACTGGGTTGAACCTGAGACATTTCCTCTGCCAGAACAGAAACTGGCTGGTATTTTTGTCACAGCAGCTATATCTAACATGCCTTTTTGCTCAAAGGGCTCAAAACCAAAGGCGCTAGTCCGGCAACTGAGGTGCCTGCCACTATGTACACTGGATAATATAACACCTTTTTGGTTCCTCTGGCAGCTTTTGCAGCCTGCATGACCTCTGGGTCACCCCATGCATAATTAGGAGATCAGAAAAGCTTGCAAGGCTTTAACCCATTCTGCATCTGGGGAGTGGCAGCAGGCTGCAGTGAAGCAGAGCTGATAGAGGCAGAAATGGTGCCTGAGTTAAACTCAGCCCATGAGGACTCTGTGTTCTCCCAGGTACAGCTCACTGCTTGAACCCAGGAGCAAGTGCTCTTGGGGATGCTACACACTGGTTCTGGCAGTGTGCAATTCCTCAAAGCTGCCAGTATTGTTCTTACCACAACAACAGTGTGCAGCTCCAACATGCTGAAGAAGACTGATACAGTCTTCACAATTTAAGTCTACATTTTCAAACACCTTTTCTTTAGAAACTGCTTAAAATATCACAACCTGTCACGAGTACTCGTGAGGTGTGAGCATGTATTTGTACGTGGCTGATGAGTGCCTCAGGAGTAGATGGTGACATGACACTGCATGATCTGTCCCTATTACTAATCATAGATTTGACTGTTTCCTATCTCATAACATGGAGGTTTCAAGACATTAATTTCCAGTTTAGCAATAAAATCTGGAAACACAGAGAACAGGTATCCACGGACTCTAAAGGACATTGATTCTCTAGCCTCAGAGATAAAATTAGGACAAAATGTTTTCACTTGAAAGAAGTAATTTGAGATACTAAATACACCAACAATGATATCCTGACATCCCAACAAAAGCAATTAGAGTTGCTTTATACTATCTGGCTCAAATATAGGAGGTAGTTTCTGAAACAGGCAAAGTCAGCTATAAATTGAACAACTTTAGACCAATCATGCCTACTCATGGCATTTTAGACCAATAGGCTTAATGTGGCCATGGTACCTACCTTAACTTTTAGTTCATACACTTCTTTCTTGAGCTGATTTGGGCTTTTTATTACAGAAATGGCTCCGGTTGTGTTGCTGATTTCAAATGAACCTTCACTTCCTGCAATGAAACCAAGATGCTGGTTACATGCCACACTTTCTTTCTTTGAACAAGCATGGGCAAAACAACTATACACTTCATTAGGAACATCTTTCTTCATATGTGTTTCCACATCTATCAGTAGGTCTGAAGCCACTCTTCAAAAATGAAGCATTTCTATGACTGGTCACAGTGAGATAAAAACACAGATGAGGGCCGAAAAGGGTTTTCTTCCTTAGGAATGGTTCAGTGGAGTTCTTCCTTTAGGGGCAACTCTCAGCATTTTTCTCTTCCCATCCTGCTTGCGCTCCCCTCAAGCCTCAGCATCTAGGCATGCAAATTTGGCATTAGTTTTTATTATGCTGTCTTTTTGATATGCTGGTTTAGACAAAAATAGACATTTGCCATTATAATTAGCAAATGCTTAATTAAGTCTCGGAGAAACAAGAAATTTCTCTCACTAATACCAGCTAAGGTGAGAAGTCTGACAATCTGCCTCAAAGAAATACAGTCACTTCCCTCAGACAGCATCTCTGGAGAACATCTTCTGGTCTTAAACAACGAGTTGTCAAAAAACCCCCAACTTTCAGCCTGTTGCAAGGCTGTCCTGAACAAAAAAGGTGTTTTGGAGTATCTGGGGTAAACCCCCAAGGGTTCTGAGCTGAGGCAGAGTCTGACAGAGGCAGGACAGGGCTGCAGGCTGATTTTGCTACTGCTAGCCAACTTCCACTGATCTGGAGAGAACACCAGTTCCAGGCAGCAGTTTATTGAGATTGGTATATTCGTGCTGAAGCAAATGCCAGCTTGCAGAGAGGCAGCAGTGTCTCACCAGGATGTCAGGAGCCATCCCACATCCCAGCCAAGGGCAGGCTGGTGCCCAGCAAGGGCAGCCCTGATCCTGCCTCATGTACAGTATCCTATGCTTTGTGCAGTCTACCATTGAAAGGAAAAGAGAGGAAATCCCTATAAATGTAGGAGATCAAACCTTCAGAAATAAAGGATGATGACCTGAAAGCTCAGTCATTTTTCTTTTTCTCAAACTCATTTCCAATGCTGATTTTTAAACCATCTGATAGTATCCTCTTTTGCTAATACCCACAATAACTGCAACTTCATTAAAGCACTCTAGACACAACATTGAACAGATATTGACTCACAATACCCAATTATTAAGATACATTGGCCTGCAAAATATATTCTGACTGAGAAGAAGCTTAAGTCAATAGTGGTTTCAAACCACCATACTTCATGTTATTGTCTAGTTATCCCAGGGAAATTGGTAACTTGGAGTATGTGTAGCAGTATCTGTGTTCCTCCATACAGCATGTTCAGAAGATTGGAGCATTTCCTATCATTATCCCACACTCCCCGGATAAGAAATGCTTATTAAGAACAATTTCTATCTGCTGTTAGTGTTTTCTTGTCCTTTGACATCCCAGCCTGCAGTTACTGGAATAATGGCTTGTCAGAAACAGTGCCAGTGTCTGAGGTGCAGGGGCAGAAACCTGTTGCAATCTTTTTGTTCTCTGTTTTTCAACTTTTGATGCACTAAAAGCATATTCCCTTTCCCTCGTTTCCATTTCACACAAACAAAACTCTGTGTTAATGGGCATGAGAAAAGCCTGCTCCCCATTAAGTCATATTCTGTTCTACTTATCTGTCATCCCCTTCCATCTTCCTTTCCCACTCTTTCCTAAACACCTACCTGTGTTTTGTCCCAGAGAACCCTTTTAGTCCTCTATTTTCTTTGGAAATCCAGTGTCTTCCGTCATTAATCTTATTTCCCTTTGACATTTTCCCTGGTTCTTCTGCCTTCACTTGTTCTCCTTACTTAACGTCCCCCTTGTTTAGCATATTTTCATCCCACTTACTTGCTCCTCATTTTCTATCTATTGTCTTCTTCAACTCTTTTTCCCTCAATGTTTCTACCTTTTTTTAACCTATTTATTCCCTCATATTAAGAAGGAACCTTAGCACGGGTCTCATCCCACACCAACACAAAAACTCATATGTGAGTATCTCTCTGTTCTGGCTGTTTAGATCACTTAACACAATGAAACACACACTCCATAGCTCTTAAACTACACCTCAGATTTCTCTTAGGAAGTTTTGGGATTTTTCACACTGGTGAGTTGGGGTGCCCAGTTGCTATGGAAGCCTTGTTTTAGAAGGGAGAGTATAAAACCCAAAACCCCCGAAGCTCTAGCCTGGAGTTTAGTTGCTCTAAACTGTTGTCCTCACCACCTAATGAATCATCAATTCAGCTAAGTTTCACATTGATGCTATTATAAGATGTGTGACAGACACTCTCAGAATAGCTGATGGAAAGCATTAATCTTCTGGTAACATCTGTTATCTTCCACTTCAGTGTACTGCCAGTGTCTCTTCACTAGTAAATATAATTTCTTGCAAGAAATCAGAGGTTTGACTGTTTAGCCACTTTCATAGCTGTATTAATAAAAAATATCCCTCCAAATGTCATGTCTGAGTCTCCTAATGAATTATCTCATCTCCCAAATTAAATGATAGAGATGCTCAGAAGAGTAAATACATGTCCCTTTACACTTTCTGAAATGACAAGCAGGCTACTGATGCCTAACAAATCAGCAACATTAAGAGTTCCAAGCACAGTTCTGTGAAGAAGATATAAAACTCACTGAATTGAATCTTGGCTATTCTCTGCTAGACAGGGCCCTGAAGTTGTTTGAGGTACCTGACATTATTTCCTGAGATTTTGTCTCAGGTTTATTAAATTTTAGCATATTCTGTTCTAATTTAATGGCAGATGTAGTTTTGAGTGCCCTTCAAAGTTCCTATAAGACAAGGCTACTCACCATTCACGATGCAGTAATGAATACTGTTAGGCTTTCCTCTGTCCCCATCAAGAGCAACAACAGTAAGGACCTCAGAGCCCTGGGGGAGAAATGGGAAATCACAGTCTGTGCTGAGATCAGAGCAGTGGAATTGCAACTGCACATTAATAAAATGAACTCCTTCAAGTCTTTCTGAGTGAAGTGCTGGGGGCAGAGTGGGTATTTGTGCTTGTGCCATATGGGAACACAAAAAGGGCCAGTGCCCACTCTCTGGGTGTGAAAGGGCTGCAGACCCTGTGTGGCCAGGGCTGCCTCAGCCCTGGGGGCTGGCTGCTCGCAGGAATGGTTGGAAGCTGCCTGGAGCCGTGGATATGGACAGAGAGGATTCGCAGCAGCCAGTCTGAAACCCAGAGTTTAGTTTTGGGCACTACCAAGATTCCCTCTGGCTGCTTCTGTGTAGGCTCCTGTGGCCCATGGCCACACAGTGTGCTGAGACACCGGCAGCTGCCAAGGAGTCATTGGGTCACTTTGGTCCTTCCTAATCAAGTTCACACAGGCAGTAGAAGCAAACAGAGATCACAGAGCAACTTGGCCCACAGAACATCTAGGGCATAAAATTGTGATGAAAATGATGGTGATTTAACTGCCCTTAAAGCTTCACTGTCTGTCTTTCTTTACAAGTCACGTGGCCGTGGGCCATACGTGCAGAATTTGTGCACTGGGGACCATTTGCTCATGTGGCTGCTCCTATCAGCTCAGAGGGATGATGAGTGTCACATTAAAATGCTCACCCAAGTGGCAATGAGCTGTGCAATTCAGGGCTCTAAACTGCAGTGTTGCTGTTTGAGGCTGCAGAACCAGGGACATTGAAGTAACTGTCAGTGAATCACAAATGACAACAAGGAACATTTTCATGACAGCCCTTGAGTGAATTTTTCAAACAAGGGCAAGGCTCTGTTAGAGCAACTGGAAATACAGAACTGTATTTATTATCATTTATGCTGGAAGCAGCAATAAAATCTGCCTACTGGGCAAAATGCAGTGCAGCCCCTTTGAGGGTGACAGAGTACTTGTAAATCCTGACAACTCCACCAAGGAGAAAAGAAGCAAGTTTACAAAATTAACACCAAACATCACTAAAATCAGCTATTGACTCTTTCTCTGTGGAGTTCATTCTAATGGCAAAACCCACACTGTGAAGGACTGATTCGTGCTTCCATCATTATATCATAATGGTGTAAGTTATGAGCTCAAGCTGGATGTAATTAACATTTATTGATTCTCATTTCCATAGTAAACACTAACTCCTGTGTGCACCTGATAGTTATTTCAAGATCTATATGTAACTATGCAGAATAAATCAATATCCATAGTATCATTCATTCTAAACACCTGCAAAGTACAGGAGCATTACTTCTCTGCCCTGCTGAAATGCAACAGCCTCTGCAGTGAACTGCAGTCTACAGCTGTGCATGGGCTGCACTGTACATTTCTGGACAGAAAGGTAAGACACAGTCTTTCCTGAAACTCAAAGGAAGGTCAGATGAACAGAGTGCAATCACTGCTAAACTGATCAACAGCCTAATGTTGGGTAATTTCATGGGTAGGTGCCATTTCTTGTCCTATATAGGAAGAAAATTTTAATTAAATCTTATGTATCAGAATGAAAGATGATCCATACACAATCATGCCAATGATTATATACAGAGAAAACCCATTAGGTTTGCAGCTTCAAGAATATGTGGCTGAAAATGGTTCTCCTAATTGTGTCCCTGCTTGGCTGACAATCTGGTTGAGTCTAGGCTAGGAGGCCTTCCTGGCCCATCCTGCCTAACCAGCCATCACTGAGCAGAAAGCATCCTGCATTTCGGGCATGTCAGGGTTGCTTCTCCCCAGGTGATGTCCATAGGACAACACAGAGAATCTGGAGTATTTGGGTGCAAATTCTGTCTGCATCTTGTACAACCAACTGTTGGTAGCAGACTGATCTGAGCTAGAAAATAAAAAGACTGTGAGACCACAGCAAGCAGACACAGAAAGGCTTTTAACCATGATGTGTTCAGGTGAGGTGACTGGCAGCCTGCTTAAGCCTTCAGCCAAATGCCTCTGTGGGTCTGAGCTGCAGAAGAGCTCTTACTGTCTGGGCTTAGACCAATGTAAATGGGCAGAATCCTTTTTCTTTTATGAAAACAACAGGAAGCCTTGCATGGCAAATTTGCAGTAAGAACAAGTCTGAGATTTGTTCAGCTTATTTCACCTAGGAATCAAATCAGAGTTTAGGTCCCATTTCCCATAAAGCCTGTGCTAGAAACCTTAGAGCCATGTTGACTGAGATGGGAAAGGCTGCACTTGTTCTCCCCCAGATGAAAACCAGAACTTACAGCGAGCGTGTCCTCATAGACGTATCCATAGTAGGGAGTCCCGATGAACATGGGAGGAGTGTCCTGGACATCCTCCACATTGATGGTGACTGTTGTTGTGGCTGAAAACACTTTGTTGTCTCCCCTGAGCTTCCCACCACCATCCTGGAAAAGAAATCATTGTCAGATGCCTCATGCCTGCACACCAGCTGAGGCAGTGCATGGACCTCATGAGCCTTCAGAGCACAGTTCCAGGAATCCTTCCTGTCTCTGAACACACGATTTAATCTGTGCTGCCCTATTCTCTTCTCTGTTCCATTTGTCCTGCTCTGTCTCTGATTAGCAAGACAGCTTGCAATGCCTCATAAGTAATTTCTTATATTAAAAGAGATTGACCCAATATATACAGTAATAAATGATCTTTAGAGAGAGGACAGGGAATTCAAGGTTTTTTTCAGGAAAAAAGAATGCTAGAAACTGATGCAAAAAGTTAGCGACCAAGGTCTGCAACTCTTCATCCCACATAGAGCCTTGTCATGAGCACAAGGCAGTGCACAGGAGCAAGGTAGTGCATCTCTAGAGGGAAATAAACAGTGTACATGCTCAAAGTCTCCTAGGAACTCCTATGTGATAAAGTGTGAGCACAGAAGGGGCTGTGCAACAAAAACCTGCGAGACAGCCACACTGTGTAAACAGTCTCTGGGGACTTGGTACAACCAGCTCTGCACGACTGCTACAGCAGAGCCAATTAGGAAGACAGCTCGCTATTTCAGGAGCTTTTAACACCCTCAGTCTCAGAGCACCAGCTGTAGGTCAGTAGTCATCATGCTGGTGTGTAAGAGTGAGAATTGTTCAACAGGTCTGCAGTATCAGTTCTGAGAATTCCAATTTTTTTTAAAAGATACACTGAATTTTTTTTCTTCCTTACTGCCCCAAAGGCAGTATTTAAGTGAAATTTTGTTACTTCTAGAATGAACCCTGGCTAAAAAATACATGAAAAGGTGCATACATTTTTCAAAAATATGAGCAACTTGAAGTCCCCACAAGTTACAGCAAAATTGCCCTCTTTCCATCCATGTGAGTCTGTCTGTGTGACAGGTCCCCACAGGATTGTGAGAGACTTCAGAATCTATAAACTTTAAATGCCTGTTAGCATGTGCAGTCACAGGCACAGTACTGCTGGGAAAGACAGTGGGAAGAAGGGATGTGCAGCAGTATTTGCAGGATTTAAATAAGCTCCTGCCATGAGGCAGCAGAGAAGTGAAAAAAAGAAACATTCACAGATATTTCCAGAGAAGAAACCCATCAGCTGTGCTGTGCTGGGTGTAGCTGTGCCCTGTGTGGTACTGTGGGTAGTGACTGTGGCCTGTCTGCCTGCCAGGGAGGGGTTTGTCCTTGTGCTGGCAGGGCTGTGCCCTGGGCAGCAGGAGGAGGCTGATTCTTCTTGAGGCCAGGGCTGGATGCACCAAACCCTCACTTCTAGGTGAGTCTCATGACACAGGTGACATGAACAAAATGTGGGACACCCCTTCCCAAACCCTCCAGATGTTCAGCAGCAGACACCTGCTACCTTTCCTCCCTCACCTTCTCACGTTACCCCCCACGCCTCCAGAGTAGGAGTAACTCTGCTGCCTTCACGTTTCAGCACCACCTGTATTCAAACTAATTGGTCCCACTCAAACACAACACCCCTTTTCCCCTGGTCTCACATAAAAGCCTTTTACCTTGGCTACAACAACAACAAAATGTGTTCTTGATTTCTCGTAGTCCAGGGTGACCCCTGGCTTGATGCGCAGGACACCGCTGTGACGGTCTATTGTAAACTTATTAGCATGGATGTTCTAGAAGAAAAGAAAAGAAGAAACAGCCAGAGATTACACATATGGAGATAGGATTGCCATAGGGATTCATCTTTTATTTCATCTGCTAAGGGAGAAGACTAGAATAATGATACGGTTTGGGTGAATAATGTATTTGATGAATTTCACCTCTGTGTGTTTATGAAGAATTCATGAACCCACTGCAAGTCTTTCATTATTCAGAATTAATCAGTTACTTGTAATGTAGATATTTTTAATCTTTTAGTATTTCATTGTGAAAATTTAAACTTTGGTTAACTCAGTTAATTGCATGGAAAGAAATAGGGAGACTTACCAGAAAAAAAGATGAAGGGAAAAGGGAGAAAAAAAGAAACTGGGTTACCCCTAAGTGTTTCAAAGTTCTACTAGTTTCAAAAAAAAAAAAAGCAGGAAGGTTGCATGTATACATTATTGTCAAACAAGTGGTGGTCTGGTGATTTTTGTGATGTACAAACAAACTCTAAAGGACTTCTCAACAGAGGTCTAAAAATGCCTTCTTCCATTCTTCTGAACTGGAGATATCTGTACAAAAACCTATGTTCCTATATTCAGGCACAATGGCCACTATCAGATCATTTTGGCCATTTCAGCAGACATCACCACCTGCCTATATCATATTTGTGGAGAGCTTTTCTCTGTGCAACTTGAGAATTCTCAGAGACTGTGCCCAAAGACATGGCAAGATTTTTTCAACAAATACACATATTTATTATCCTTTTGCCACACAAATATATTATAAACTAGACCTAGAATTTTGAAATTGCTGTTCCTTGGTTCATAGACTATCTGCTCTCTGGTAAAAGCCCTGTGCAAATTTGAATCCTGCACATGGAACATAATTTGTGATATCAAAGCTAAATTTCAACAAGGCACTCAAGGTGTTCTTTCATGGTATGCCCAGGCTCTTAAAGGATTATCTTTAGTGCTATGTAAACATCTTCTAACTTGTCTTCATATTCATATCCAAAATTAAATATTGCAACAAATTTGCTTTGGTTTTTTTGTTTGCTTTTTTCATGTTTCCTCTTGAATAAGGGGAACTGCAGATAACATGGATGAAACTGCCTGTAGGAAGAAGGAATTGGAAGGACATAATGCAAAAAACTGCCCTTGTGGCATACAGAAGAACTGTAATACAGAAGTTCAGCTTTAAATCTGGAGCCCTTTCAGTTCTTCACCAGTGGGCAGCAACTGAAAGGGCGGTTTCAGGCAGTCACTGCTTTGTCAGGGAGAAGATTTAGTGCCTCTCATTTCACACTGTGATCCAGGTATCAATTATGCACCAGCCTGCTACACCAAAGGGCACATTTATGTTTCCAGTGTGTTTTTCTCCCTAAAGAAAGCTATTTCATGCTTTAGAAATCCCATAAGCATAGAAGATTACCAGCTAATCTTGTTCTCCCTGTCACTCCAAAGGAAGGGCCAGTAAGAGCCCTGCCATGAGGGGTCCTGCTGGCAAGCACAAGAGTGTCAGTGGCAACTCCTGCTCCCCTTTCTGCCTGCTGGACCACCCTTGGCTGCTTGCATTCAGACAACATCCCTTTTGCCAATGCTTATTTTCTCATGCATGGTACAAAACTGGTCCTGTAGGCACAAGCACTGCACTCAGCCCCCAAAATCTTTTAAAATTTGCTTTCTGAAATCTCAGTAAATGAGAGATGATTTGTGAAGGTGCAGACAATACTTTACCTGCAAGAAGTAGGTGATACTTCCTCCAGAACCCGTGTCTTTGTCTATTGCCTCAATCTTAAAGATACTGCTGCTGGAGGGAGTGTTCTGTGACCAGAAAGAGTTAGCAGAGTCACACAGAAACAGAAAACCAGGTGAATTAAAAGAAATGAAAAATGAGCATGCAGGGAGGCAGAAAAAGAGAGTGATGGTAGAAAGAATGTAAAAGCACTGAAGGAACCAAAGAGCAGAAAGGAAAGAGGGAAGAGGTTAAAACTGGAAAAAAAAAATAAACACTTTGTGAAATAAAAATATCATATTATTTTAGTTGAGACTGAGTACATCCTATTCCCACTGTAGTAAATTCTAAAAATTGACTCACTTCTTGGAACTTACCTCAAAAATATCACACCCTAAGTACCTAAAGACTTATTCCCTGAGCTTGCAGTAAATATTAAATAACTACCCAAACCCTAAACCAAAGAATACAAGTCCGTCCTGCACAAATTGCTATTTTATTGAAAACATATTAGCCCCTGTTTACACCCTATACAAGTATATTTCCAGTATGCAAAGGAACTTCACCAACCTCTGGGACTTGGACTATGTAAGGTGTATTGATGAACTCTGGGCTCTCATCATTGGCATCCATTACAAGGATCCTGACTTTTTCAGAAACCTGGAGTAGAATATGAAGAGCATATTATGACTCCCATTATTTGTGAATCCCATTATTTCCTGTTTACAGAGGTATCCAGGGCAGTTGTGCCTGTCAGACACTGCAATGTCCCAAAAATTTATTGTAATAATCTCAGTTAATTTCTTTGAGATGAGGAAGAGTTCTAGATTTATCCAGTCTTGTGGAAAAGAAGAGGGTCCCACTTTTGTGGTACCTCTAGTGATGAAGCCCACATCCTCCTCCTACTGGCAGACTGCTCTGCTGGCTGTGACAGCACCAGCCCATAAATTGAAAATGCCAAGAAAATCAGTGGAAGTAGGACTGTATGCTCAGTGCCTCAGATAAGTCTTGAATGATTAGATGTGAACAGAGCTTTATCCAGCAGCAGACAAGAAAGCCCCCACCACCTTAGCCTAAGCAAATCTTCTTAACATCATGCTAGAGGAACACTGTGGGGGTAGGGACAGGCAGCTCTTGGGCACCCAGCACTAGTTCCTATAATGTCACACATTTCTCCAAAAAGCCTCCAGACCTTCGGCATGAATCCGACTGTGCTGGCAGTGAAACGCCATAGGAAGCTGCTGTAATTCTGCAGGCTGCTAAGTCAGTATTTCAGCTCACACTACATTGCAATTATCCTTAAATAGCTGAGCAAGGAGATGAAGTGAGACTTGAGTAACTGAGTTCAGTGGCTCTTGGAACAGGAGGTAAGACTCTAATGAGATTATGATTTCTGATCAAATGAGATGGTCCCTTTAAGGTAATTTAACAGGAGTAGGTAGGTGAGGACAGAAAGTTTGACAAAGCTACACCATAATTAAATACTTACTGTACTCAGGCCATCTGAAATACTGACAATAACTTCAATCTCATCTTCCTTCTGTAAATGAAGAAAATTCTTTTGTTAGAGAGATGGTGTTTGTCCTGATAGCAAAAGGGACTGCAGATTTAAACCTGTCGAGGCAGGCAGATGAAAGTAACAACTAATACCACAAAGCAATCCCAGCAGGGGCCAGGAAGACCCCTCAGAACCTCCAGGTCCTCCAACCTTCTGTGCCTACTGTCAGGAGATGTTTGCCCTGGTAATCCCTGTTGCTTCCTCAAGTGCTCATAAAAATCCGTCACCTTTTTCAAGAAATGTTCCCTAAAATGGCACTTCAGTTCAAAATTCTTCTGTCTTAGTGTACAGATTTGTAAAGGGTTTACCAAATATTGTGTAAGCTTCTCAGTGAGGACATAGGAAGGGTTCAATGTCTTATTCCCAGAATAAGGCTGCCTTTAGGCATCTCTAACCAGGGCTATGATGTACTAGAGGACAGTCCTGAAACACTGTTTACACAAATCTCTACTTCCTTATGTCTGAGGATTTGATGACTGTAGCTGCCCCTAAGCTCTTGATGGGGTGTGGGAAGATAGAAACAAAGAATAAACTTCTCTTTCAAAAAAAGCTGGACAGACAGCAGGTGAAAAAATTGATAGCAGTGTTAGTAGCACAAGTCAACTGGAATGCAACATGATGGGGGAAGTATAATGTCTTAGAATTGCAAAGTATATTACATGCTTCAGGGGATAATAAAGTGGCCTTGTCCCCCAAAGCCTCAGATCAAATTAAACTGAAAGAAATTCCACAAACACTGGGAGTGGTGCCATTTGATTGTACCTCTCTGTCAAGCTCCTCGATCAAAGTAACATTTCCAAGATTCCTGTCAACAGAAAAGTAGCGTCTCGATCCAGCTTCGTAGGTCAGGTCATATGTCACAGGATCTCCTTCTGGATCAGTTCCATTCAGAGTGTACACATGGGTACCTGAAAAATTGATATTCAACAGCATTTCCCTGTGGTTATTTCCATCAGTGAGTGTTCACTGGTCTGTTCCTTAGGAACTTGGCTATCCTGCAGCAGGAAAAGGTTTTGTCAATCAAAGCCACTTACTGGGAAATACAGATCAGCACAAAGTTCAATAGTCCTGATGCCAACTTTTTAGCCAACTGGTTAAATTGAGTTCATCAGTGCTGGTTTCTGTCACTTTAGGCCCTTTCCTGTGGAGCTGTACCCAGGTCAATACTGTTCCTATCCAAGGGTTTACACAGGTGACAAGCTCTTCACCAGCTCTCAGCCCAGGTGAGCCAGAAGTGATGCTGGTGTACAGCTGGGTGACAATCTCAGCAGCACCAAAGGCACTCACAGACCTCCCCTCTGTAGGAACAACAGAACTGCAAACTAGCATGCAGAGAATCTGGCAATCTCCCTTCAGGGAGAGCTCCTGCAGGCCTGGATCCGAGTTCTGGAACTTGGGAGGTTCAAGGACATTTTTGTATTTTCCCACTTTCAGAATTAATCGATACAAAAGTCTTCTTTCCTGCTTCACTCCCACTCATCAGCTCTCTCTCATTAAGTTCTTTACTTGACACACCCACTCATGCTCATATTAATTAATAAATTTTTCAAACTCATCTATGTATTTCCTTCAGAAGCTGGAGAAAGATTGTTATTTCTGTTTTTTAAAATTGAGAATTTGGTGTCAGTTTTTCCACTAAACTGACTTTGTGTACTATAAATGATAATTCCTGGGGGCGTTGTAACACCCATATCTTCAAAACATGATGAGAGTGTTTATTAGTATTATTTTTTAAACTTACATGTCCGTTATTCTACTGTGCTTTAACACTTTCATCCAAATAACTTCAAGTAGTTTACCAACACCAGTTAACTGAGCCTGAAATATAAACCGCTGTTGTTTCCTTCCAATCTGCTGTGCCTTGGGTAAGTTACCTGAGATATTCAGGTGGTAGAGGTTAAGCACAGAAACTGTGCTCTATATCTAACCAAGTCCTCTGCACTGGGAATACTCACTGCTTGCTAGTGAGTTTGGCTCGTGCATGCAACCCAAATATGGGATGGCAGGATCCCTGCTAAGAAAGTTAGCATAAAGTTAAGGAAGAACATTAAGACTTCCAGCTTTGAACTACTATGGCCCTGAGTTTGAGAGATGTTTAATTCAGTTCTCAAAAGTGACAATTTTTTTCTCATCTCCTCTCTTCAGTAGCTTAGGTCACTGACCAGATGTGCAAGCTTGTGTTTAATTCTAGAGCTTTGGCCACACCACTGACAGGTCAGCTTCTTGAAGGTTTCCTCAGTTTTGCAAGGCAACCTTTTGAACCTCATTTGCTTCCTCCTTGGCATGCAAACTGTGAAGTTCCTCAGAGGACTTAAGGGACATGGGACATCCAGCCATCAGTAGTGATATTTGGAAAGCATGGCTGTCTTCTTGTCTTAAAAAAGATTATACCAAACCATGTGGAATCTGTGCTCACTTATGAGTCAACTCGCTTGTGATAATTATCAGGCAATATTTGGGCACCTTTGTACAGGGAAATGTTACACTGCAAAAACCAATGCACTCACAAGAGCACTAACAAATACATCCTGTTATGAGCTGGTTCAGCCAGACAACAAATAAGATTTGCAAAATAGTTCACAAAAATATCACACATTTTTCCACATTTTTCTTGTACTTTTCCCACAAAACAGAATGGAAAATAACAGCACATCTATAACTGTGATCCCTGAAAATTATTAGGGGAAGACAATGAGCAGTATGATGAGACACTGCTGACTGTAACAACTCTCTAAACACAAGGAAATGAAAGGAGAGGAATTAACTGGGACTGATACAAAATAGTATGCTGAAAGGATGCCTGCTTCCTCATACAACTATCTATACAAAAGACAGAAATCTGAAAACTGTGGAGGGATCTGCAGCACCAGCACAGATGATTTATTCTTGTGTTTCAAAAGCTTTGCCTTGATTTCATGGCTGGGTACAATTGGAGATTTAAGGTGTCAATTGTCATCATCTCACTGATATGAGTGAGATAATATAAATATAAATATAAATATATAAAATATAAATATAGTGCTTTTCTGCAGCCTTTTTTTTGTCATTGGTTGTCTCTACATCTCAGTTGTTTTCTGTACTTCTTACTACGTTTTCCTGTCCCTTGCACTTGGCGCAATGCTGGCTGTCCTGCTTGTTTCTAGCTTGTGTGGATGTCTGCAGCAGCTGCTGAGCTCTCTGTACCCTGGAGAAACAGGATGGGCACCCCATCTGGGCTCTCCTGGAGCCTGGGATCAACCACCAGGCACAAGGTCTCTGCTGTGGCTGTGGCTGCCCTGAAATACCAATACCAGCAGTACACAAATGCAAACCACTCCTTAGGGGGCACAGGGCTGGAGAACAACAGACAAAGTTTATGTGAATGCATTTGAACCTGGGCTTGTTCTTTACATCTCACAGTTTCCTTTCCTACATTTCTTAGAATTTTCTTATGAGGAAGAGAGGAACTTTTTTGCTGCTAAATGTGAGAAGAAACATTGATATTGGTACAGACTGAGATTACTGAGTTTCTGAGCAAGTAATGATGGACTTCATTGATTTTTACACTGGACTGTTTACTTTTTAGCTAAAGTTGATACTTCATTTTTCATAATAAAAAATACTCACATGACTTTTAAATTAGATTGTGGATCAAAATTTATTTTCTAACTCATTATAATTCCTTATTTTTTCCAAATTGTAATTTCACTGCACAGTACTCTCCATATCATTAACACCCCCAGGAACACTTCTCAGCACAGTGTTAATGCCAATTAAAAATCTGTTCTCAGTGTGCTGCCTCTACTTGCTGAAAAGGAAATAAATGAAAAAGACAGCTAAAATCTTACCAGAGGATACCAAGTAAACAGCCTCTCCCTGTCATAAAAATGTGGGAATAGAAGAGCCTTTACTTGAGGATATGGCAAATGCCACAGTTAGAAGGGCTGGATACTCTGAGTTCCCGGGGATGGTGCAGCAGGCTGGCACAGGGGAGTCTTGGGGAGCTCCTTGCTGCTTCCTGTTGTGGCTTCCTCCCAGGAGCCATGCCAGGCTTTTCCACTCTGTTTTCCTATTCCATCTTAAAAGGAATTTGCTCTCTGTTCTGCCACTTGGGCTAAATGGCTGTCTCATAACGCTATTGCTCCATTTTACTTCATTTTGGACTCAAAATTAATCACAATCTCTGCCCTGGGCTCTGGGGCTGGTTTTGCTTTCTCATTGAAGACGTGCTCTCCCTCTCTGCTGTGCAGCACTCAGCAGTCAGATCCCTTCCCTGTCACTTAGACAAGCCAAGCACCTTTTGGGTTCATGCTCAGTCCGGCCGTTGTCCTTTGCCACCACAGCTGACATCTGTTAACAAGATGCTGAGAGGGACCTGCATGGCCATGCTCCCAGCACAAGACACCTCTGTTCCTGATGTCACAGCAAACACCACCTTGCCTGGGGTCACATCCTGCTCTCCCCCTGTGTCAGCAAGGGCCCATTTCCCCAGCAGAAAAGGAGATGGACAGCAAACACAAAGCTACAGACAGCTTTTCACACAGACAGCTGTTTGCACACCAGTCTCACCCCAAGCACAGGGGGTGCTCAGGCTCCTGGGGGTAATGAGCACACACAATGACTACCCCAAAGCCAGCTCCTTTCCCATTCACTGCCTGCTACTGCTCTTCTGGACCATGCCCAGGGACTCCTGCTCCCTCCCTGCTCCCTCCCTCACCATGGTGCCCCAGCCAGCTGGCAGAGCAGAGATATGGCAGGAACAGCAGCCCAAAAGCCACGACTGCTACAGCAGCAGCTGAAACACACCCTGCAGCTGCCAGTGCTGTCCTGGAGAGATGGGACACGGCAGCAAGTGCTCAGCACAGGATCCAGACTGTCACCCCAAGGACAGCAGCAATACCTCCCTGCAGCACCCACAGCAACCAACTCCAAGGAGAAGCCATCTGAGTGCAATTTTCTGATGTGTCTGCAGTTTCTGTCAGAAGAATCAGAACAAAATTGAAGGTTGTAACACCTGTGAGTCCTCAGAGCATCTCTGTGCAGTGCTCAGCTTTGCAGGGGGCTTTGCTCCGTGCACTTCTGGCACTGCCACAGGGCTGCAGAAGGCTGTGTTTAACATTTCTGTTCTGGTAGCTCCCAGCTTTCCTAGAGGTGGATCAGGGTGACAGAAACAAGGAAGGAATGATGGGTACCACAGGGGACAAGAAGGCTATCCACAGTCAGCTGTGAATGATGGGAAGAAAGGAGACCAGGAGCGTGTAGGAACAGGGCAGACTTGAAGGATGGAGGGATCTGAGGAGATCAGTCACCCAGGGGTGAGTAGCTGACAGCTGTAGCTTTGATCAAAGATCTGCCACTGCAGAATGGGAGGAGGGCCTTCTTGGGGGCAAGGGAAAAAACAGAAGGGGAAAAGCAAGGAGATGGTGCAGAGACCTAGAGAGCGCTGATGATGTTTGGGCTTTGAGAGAGTAATGAACTTAGGCCATCTCAGTGTGCTTCAATCCCCTGCTCTGCAGCTGCTCCCAGCCCCACTCTGTCCCCACGATGAGCTTACAGGGATTAAGAGGTAAGATGAAACAAACAACCTGAAATAGCATCTCACTCCTGCCTTAAGACCTTGATTAGGAGCACACGCACATTTTGTATGTACACATGCAAAGAGCTAATTACCCACCTGCCCTGCCAAACCACAAACACCAACTGCTATTTCAGTTTATAACTTCTCCCATTCTTCTTAAATCTGGCACTGAAAGGGGCTTCTGTTCTGGCCCCTCTTACCCTGAGGGGGTCTCATGCCCTGCAGCAGTAAGTAGGATCTGGGAATCTGCAGGTCCTTTGAAGCATTCATGCAGAAATAGTACTTGCTGGTTTTATGATAACTTGGTACACAAGTTACAACAATCTGTAAATAAGCAAAACTGGACAAGGGAAAAGAAGGTCAAATTAAAGAGGATATGAGAATGGTAATGAACTTGATGTGTTCCCACAGCTGCAGAACTGCAATTTCTCTTTCTACAGCCACACAGAGAATCCATCATGTCCTTTCAGTGTTCCCAAATGTTGCATGTCCCTTGCCTACAGATGTCTGGGAATATAACTAACACATACTACTTTGCCAACCACTTGCAATCTCAGCAGGGCCAAAGACTGTAAAATTTTTGGAGGTTTATTAAAGCTTCTCTCTGTGGTATTGCACAGATAGATACCAGCTGCTGCCAAGCGAAGCATCCTGCCCATGACTCCAAACTTTTTGGAAGGACAGGGAAGACCTAATGGCAACCTCTCCATTTTTGCAGCACCTGAGTGAAGCCATCCAGAATTAAACATAAGGAAGTTTTAGTTCCCCTGTTTTGTCACTGATCATCCTGCTCAACCTGAGAGATGACTGCAGGAGTGTGGATGCTTGGGACTGCACGTGGACATGGGAGACCAGATTCCTTCTCCTGCTTCTGGAGGAGATCAGACAAGTGATGAAGAGCAACAGTCTCCTCTGCAGTGCCAGAGAAAAGGGCCAGCCTGGTAGCATTTAGCACTGAGCTCTGGCACAAGGATCTGGCTGTGGTCTGATGTGAACTCTGATCCTCTTGCCCTGTACAAAGCTGAAAGCACACCCAGCACTGCAGCACTGAAGTGTCAGTGCTGTTTGTGCCCCTGTCTGTGGCTGTGTCTGCCAAACCCTCCCTGAGGAGTGGCTATGTTGATATGGGCAGCAGCAGTTTGCATTAAGCAAATCCCAAGGAACTGTGTTCCAATGGAACTTCTGACAGTGCTTTCAGAAGAGAGGACCTTGCAGTACTTACAGCTGTTTGTCAAGGTATTCTGGGAATTAGCCCAAAGAGCACTGGAAGCTGTGTGACAAAGCAAACGTTTGGTCTTCCCAAAAGTAAGGTCTTATTTCTCTTTCCCCAGGGTTTCTACAGGTCTTTTGGAGCTTTCAGAGAGAAGATGCTTCTCTCTTGTCTTTTAAAGCACATTTATACATCAAATCAGAGGGACAAGCCAGCCAGTTTAAACACATGTATCACATCCTGGATGAAGCTAGCAGGCAGGAGGCATAGCAACTCTCAGAGCAGCCTGAGCTTTATCACTGCTGCAAGCAAAGCACAAACTCTCTGGAGACCTCTCTGTCCCTAGCCTGGTTGCCAATGTTACAAAAGCACATACAGAAGCCCATCACATATATCTCATTATTCTTACTCAGGCTGATTAGGAGAGCACAAACACAGGCTAGGATCCCTCACACTGCTGTCTTGCTGTTGAGGCACACTGCCCTTTTTTGGCTGCTAGAGCAGCAGATCAGATGCAGTGGAAATTACTGCTGTACTTCACTGCTGCAGGGAGTGCTGCTGTTTGAGAGACCACGTAGCACTGCAGTCCTGACAGGAGGGACACTCCTGCCCATGTTGTGGCTCTGTGCCATCTTTACTCCTCATGCCCACGCAGGTGCCTGGAGGCTCCCAGTGGAGAGGCTGGTGCCCTGTGAATGCCACTGTCCAGGCTGGCAGCACACCAGGAGTGCAAGCACACCAGGAAAGTGAGTTGTGCTGCCTGTGGTGTCAGTGGTGCAGTTGGCACCACCCCAAACAAACTGAGTTGGGGTCCCAGTTTGTGGCTGTCTGGCATTACAAGCCTTATCTACTCTTGGACAAGTGATTCCACTGGCTAATCTAACTCCAGCGATCAGCAGAACCGTAGGGATTGCCAAGGCTGACCTAAGTGTGGTTTCCATGAGAATCCAGGCAGAAGTACAGCCAAAAATTGCAGCTCCTTGGTCTTCCTCTGGCTTCTGCAAGTGCCACTACATCACTACATTACTGTTGGCCTTCAAGCTGAGGTTTCCACTTAAGCTTGACCAAGCTTATAACAAATTCCTGCTGCATCATAAGCAGGCTCCTTTTAAGTTCATTGTCAAGATGTGTCTACATCATGTGCTGCCTTCTCCCCCTCCTCTTCTCAAGCTGAGCAGGTAAAGGAGAATTTGTTGCTCCCAAACACCCCTCTCCCCACTCTCTAGCAGGCCCAGCAGGGGTCTTGGATGGCATTAACACCACTGGAGAAATGGAGACTTTGAGCAGACCCAGGCAGCTGCTTCCCAGTGCAGAGAGTGACCTTGGTCTGGTTTAAGAAGGC
This sequence comes from Catharus ustulatus, assembly GCF_009819885.2. Taxonomy (NCBI): domain Eukaryota; kingdom Metazoa; phylum Chordata; class Aves; order Passeriformes; family Turdidae; genus Catharus; species Catharus ustulatus. The sequence continues at coordinate 26,598,013 of NC_046228.1, read as the reverse complement.
GTGGGTGGCAATGTCAGGCTTTCAGAGCAGGCTGTGCTCTCTGATCCCTCCCTCATCCTGGCCTCCCCCAGCTGCCTAAGCCCCTAAGGTGTTTGGGTGCACCCCATGTGCAGCCAAAGTAAAGGGTGCTTCCATACCCAGTTTGCATTAACTAAATATTTTTCTGATTTAGCCTGTGAAAGCAACAGATGAACAGAAGAAAATCCTAAATAAAATCTCAGTGCAAAGTTTGAAGTAAAGGTGATGTTCATCACTTAATATATTTTTATGTAATTATTTAGGTGTTAGGAGATAATTTTTCGCCCACGAAAATATTGATTATAAATAACCTTTTGTTCTTATTTAACTTTTCTTAGTGCAACTACAGCTAAAAGAAGCTTAAATAGACCTGCATCAGAGTGCTGAAATCTGAAAACTGTATAATTTTTGAATTTTCAATAAAACAAAACTCAAAATAAATCAGTTATTTAGGCAAAGCAATTTTCACTGCAAGTGGAAACATTTTCTACCATTTGTATATAAACATTAAAAATGTGTTTGGAAAAAATCACACCCCTTACTTTTCAATGTACAGCTTGCTTTTATCAAGGCTGATAAAATTACTAGAAACTAGGCTTTCATCTCATAAGCATTCAGAGAACTGGTAAGAAGCCTCTCACCATGAATTTATTTCTGACCCCAGAGGTCAGAAGCTGTGAACAGATTGGTGCACCAAAAAAGAGGGAGCTGGAATTCATGTTTTAAAATCATGTTTTATAGCTACAATTCTAACATGTCATTTTAAATTGAGGCCAATTAAAAGCTTGAGCAAAAAACATGTAAGATCACAGCATATAACAACAACCTACAAGAAAACATAAATGTTAATCATAAGAGCAAGCAACTCCAGTTTAAACATACAAATTTTAATACTGACCAACAGGCGTGTCCTCTGAAAGGCTGAGAAGTGCCATGTTCCCGTTTGTGCTTCTGGCTCCATTATCAAAGAAATAGGGGGCATAATTTGCCTGAACTGCAATTAAAACAAAACAGAAGCCAAACAAAAGCATTTTGTAGGCGGCAGTTTTTTGGCTGGCTCAGTTACCTGACTCTCAGTAAACAGGAGCTGTTTTGGGAATACTAGGAGTGCATAACACACTCATTTGCTGCAATGGATTTTTAGAACTGTATCTGTACAGATATTTTTAATAAAATTACATCTACATGCAACTGTGCCAGTATTTACACAGCAGGAAATAGAGGATATAAAAAAACCTCCAAACTGACAGAAACAAAACAAATAGCAGGTTCTCCCTAAAATAATCTCAACCAATTCCAGACAACTTCAATGAAAAATTAACTTTTTCAGCTTGCAATGATGGAACACCTCTCCTCTACTCTACACATACAAGCCTGAAACTTTCCCAGTGCCTTGGTACCTTACTCAGTATTCTTACCCAGTGTTCTAAGTACATCCTGCCTTAAAATTATGCCTACTATGAGCAATTAACCATAATTAAATACTTACTTGCTGCCAGACAACAGCAAAGTTAAAAAAAAACAAAACAAAAAACAACAAATTAGTTGTCATTCTACTGAGAGATTCAAAATAGCCCATTTGAAACAAAACTGCAAGTATATAAACACAAAGGGTAACATTTGCACAAGGACCAGTTGCCAAGGAAAATATTTCAGAACAACATTAGCACATCAGTAAGGATAACTACAGGATATAAGGTTGTGCTTGTACTCTCCTATATTTTACTTAACAAAGTGATTATTGTACTCACCCAGGCAAACATGCACCAAACTGAGAAATAAGGAGGGGGTGAAATGCCTTACATGCTTCATCCCACTGCAGAAAGAGCCAACTTCTGTGTTGTAAGGGCTTGGCTTTCGTTGGTTTTATAAATTATTTTTTAAAAAATCTCTGAAAAGTCCAGGAAAGTGCCCTTCAGACTGATGTAGCAGGGAAATGTGGAAGAGGCAGTAACAGATGCTAAGATGTTAAGCGGATGACACGTCTTAATTTCTGAGGAATTTAAAGAAGCTCCTTCCTAGCACCTAATTAGACCAATTACTTTGCAGGGAGCTGTGGGACTCGTCTCTGAGAGAAGATTTGGAGGAATCAGTGTAACTCTCATGTTTTGCTGTCAGTACTGTATTTGTGCTGTCCAAACACACAAGTCAGGGAGAAGGTAAAGTAGAAATTTGTTTTCTTTCTGAACTCTATCTTTAATTCTCTAAGTCAGTTATCTGTTTTTAAGAGCTATAATAAGTTTATTTTTATTTTACCTCTGGTGATATTGAGAAACTACAAAAGAAGAAAATCTAATGTTAGATAAACAATAGAAATTATTGTTACCATTTTAAAGCAAACACTTATGATAGCAAAAAAATACACAACATTGCATATTAAAACTGCAGCAATCAAAATGTTCTTTTTATGAGTTGGCCTGATCATTTAATTCTTAAACTGCATGAATTGCTGAAAGCATCTTTTACTTTCAGTGGGCAATTTTCAACCACAATAAAGTATGTTTAACCATCAACACATCAAAAAGTTTACAGAGTGGCTTTTTTAATTGCTTGTTTTGACAGATAGAAGGTGTTTGCACTACCTAAAAAATATATGTATTCCAATATACAATGTGGCTAAAAATCAGCCTCACTGAGGATAAACCTGTTTGAAAGGAGCTCTATCAGTGGCAGGAGGTGGCTCAATGAGCCTTGTGGTCCCCTGCAGCTCAGACCATTCTGTGACTGTGATTCTGCAGTGCCTGGCTGCCAAGCATGGAGATGTTTACATTGGGGCTGAGCTGGTTAAACCTGACCTGCAGCAAAGCACTTGACCTTTAAGGATGCCTTAATGGAGTTTTCGGGGTTATTTAATTAACAGCCAGAGTAGAAGAAAGGTCTAAGAAATTAATCAGTCAAAGAGTTCCCCATCACAGTGCTTTAAAAAGCAGCAGGAGCTGCCCATGCTGCCTGGCAGTGACCCTTGCTGAGGCACAGGTGAGGTGGGCACTGAAAGCAGCTGCAGAGCCAGGAAGCAGCTTCACACAGGGCATCAGTCATCCACATGTTTAATCACTGTCTGCTGAAGTTCCAGAAGGGAGCAGGTTCTTGTTCCCCAGACATAACCCCACAGTCTCCCCTCCCAGCCCTGGCCTGTGGGGTGCAGAGCTGAAGATGGGCAGTGCTCTAGGGATAACTTTCATCCTCATGGAGGGGACAGACAGGCTGGGCAGCTCCTATGCATTTTTCCTAGAGAAGGAGCTGGCAGTTAGATCCTGTCACATATTCATGGTGTGCCTTACCCTGACCCTGGCAGGGGGAACAAATGCTGGAGGGGGCCATGGGAGAGGTCTTTGCTGCAGGCAGTGCTGTGCTGCTCCCATGCTGTGGACAGGGCTCCTGCAGATCCCCTGGGATCTACAGTGCTGCTGCCAGGACACCTCTGCCTGCAGAACAAATCAACTGTAAGGCTCCCAGAAGGAGAAAAGTAAAACTCTTGGGCCAATATTAACAAAACTCATCACCCATAATGGAGTTTGTTGGAGAATGGTACAGAGAGCAAAAGACTAAAGAAGGCTGCAAATGGATCAGACAAATTAATGAAGGCTGGGTTCACTGATGACTAACAAATGTGATGACACAGATGCAAACCCTGGTTCAGTACAGCACTACATTATCACCTGCCAGAAGCTTGGAAGTTAAACCAGGGGAAGGCTTTTTGACATCTTGATCTCTTTCTGACCATCTCCTATGGGACCAGACCCTTGTTCTGAATCTGTATATTTGCAGAGCACTATTTACAAAAGCTCCATTTTGAATCAATCTGCAACTGCACAGTGGCTTGTAAAGCTCAGGGAAACCTGCAGGAGGCAACTATGAAAAACAAATGTATTTTTAGTGCATTTAAATTCATGATGTGGGGATCCAAAGCTGAAAACTGTGTGGGAGCAGATACACATATAGAAGATGGATATAAATTTAGTCCCTGTTGCAGATTTAATCATCCCACCTCTGTCAAAAATAGTATTAAACCACTGATAAAATCACAGAAATAGACCTGCATGGCACCCAAAAGAAAACATAAATAGCACCCAAATGTCTTCTCATCTGCCTCCTCAACCCAGAACTAACAACATACTTTTTTTTTCTGCAGAGTATTTTCCTAGAACAAGTGATGGAGAGCTCTTGTCAAAGTTAATAGCTATCTGTTCCCCTGGTTGCATCCCCTAGGGATCTGAATCTCTAGGGCCTGCATCTCCAAGGAAGCAAAATGCCTCCCTCCTGAATTTCAATGAGTTTGAGCTCTTAATCCCCTCACAGTTTGAAAACCTAGCTAATATGTCTGTGCACAGTCAGATCCATACCTAACACAGCAACATTACACAGAGTCGTTTTTTCTGTCAGAAAATGAACTTTGATCAAAACCAACACAGCTCATGGATCCAGGCTTATTTTGATAAATTTTCACTTTTGGAAGAAAAGAGGCAGGAGGGGGTTTCAGGAAAGAAGTACCTTCTGTCCCAACATTTTTGAGAATGGAAGGATCCCCCTCTCTATTCCATACACTTTTAGCATATCGAGTAGCAAGAAATATAAAAGAAGAATGAAATATACCCATCTGATCTCAAATATACCCCCCAGATCTGGACCAACTGGTTTCCCAGGGTTTTGTTTAGTATTCAGAAGGAAAAAGATCCAGGAAAGATTCAATATCTTCAGAACAGAAGCTTGGGTCACTGATTAGCAATCGCTACTGGAGTTTCTTAGAAAACCTGAATTTTTATACAATAGAAGTTTAAATGTTGGAGGATGCTACAATAATGCAATGAATATTTTTGACTTCCCCACCTCTGACCTCAGCTGGGTGTACTGGGTGTGCAGCATGGTTGTAAAACTGCTGGACTGTGCGCTGAGAAGCCCCCTGGGATGCCCTGAGCCATGGAAAATTTTCTTCCCTCAAGACAAAGCTACTTCCAAACAAGAAACTAAATCATTGCTGGGCACAGGGGTCAGCCACAAAATCAGCCACACACAAGGCCAGCTCCTGCCCTGCTATTGCTCATCTATTTGAGCCTTTGAGAATCTTGGAAAATCCTGGGCCCCACCATGTTCTTTTTTTTCAGCCCTAAACCTTAAGCCCAAGACTTGTAACCCTCCTTAATCAAATATGTCTGACAAGAAAGCAGCTTTCACCAGTGCCAAGAGCTGCACTTTTCTGCAGTTTACACAACCCTGAATGGGGGAATCATGGGTCCCACAAAGACAGCTGCTCTTGAGCCCAGTCCCAAAGCACAGCCGAAAATGTTGGCCAGACCACAACTGGCAGCAGATGCCAACACAGAACAGCACCTAAACTTCCCCAGGAGTAGAGCCCCTCACACTACACAGCAATGCCACCAGGAGCTCAGGGTGGGGATGGTGGGAGCCTCTTCACAGCAGGGGAAGGGAGAGCCCTGCTGTGCCGCTGGAATCCCAGCTGGCACCTGCTGCCACCCGTGCTGGCAGGCTGAGCACAGGGCACCGAGTGAGCTGGCACAGAGAGGAGTTACTCACACCCACCTGGGCAATGCCTGCTGTAAATGGGACCTCTGCATGAGTTGCACTTCCATCAGCTTTTGGATGCTTACATGCATTTGCAATTTAAAAATCATGAGGAAAATAAAATTAAAGAAATAACAGGTATTATTTTCCACTGTCCTGCTTTGCTTTTTAATAACTATGTACTGTCTTCAGATTTTATGTTTCCATTTTCCTCTCTTCTAGGCTCTGGACAAGTATTGATAAGTAATAAAGTTCAAACTCATATAACAACAGTTCAAGCTACTTGTTTTTATATGCTTGTCCTTGAATTTGGGCCGTATATGACATTAGGCATTACCCTGGAGAGGAGTATTCAGCATTTTTTGTGTGCATGTAAATAAATTCAACATAAAAAGCACGACACACTTTATATAAACCTCAGCATGTGCAGAAAGACACCAAATCACACTGTGCCCTTCTCTTTGTAAATCACATGCTAAAAGGGGCTGTGGGAGTTACCATTGATACCTGGAGGCATTATGCACAGCACAGTTCACTCAGAATTCCTCATGCAATTCTGCAAAGGAGAGAAGTGGAGCCTCAGTCAAATCTTCTTGTAACTCTCTATTCTTACATCTTTGAAAGTTACTGGGAAGTTCTTTTTTAGCTTGAAAACAAAGGAAGGGGCCTGAACATAAACTATTGGTAAGACAGACACCCCAACAGCCGTGGCCCCAGCTGGGCTGTCCCTTGCACACCAAAAGGCAAGCAGCAAGTCCCAGAGCATGGTGTGAGCAAGAACCAAACACCATGAGGGCAGCAGGACATGCTGAGGTGATGTAAATATAACCATCACACTTGTTGCCTGGGTGTTGCTGCCTGGCTGGCACCTGGGAGGTGTCAGAGCACTCTTTGTTTCTCCAGAGCTGAGGTACAGTTAAACAGACAGCTCCCACCACAAACCAAACAAAACACTCTTGCCTGCCCAAACTACATCATTCCTCCTAAAAATCTCCCTGCAAAGGACTGAGAGGTGACTTGTACTGGGACATATCAGTCTCCACCAATTCCCACTAATACAGAATGCAGATGATGCTGGAAATCCAGGAAAGCTGTTGATGACATTGCAGATGACTGGTTTTGGTGGTGAAGAATCTCAGATTTTACATTTTTGCAGCACAGCACCAAATTTTCTATCTGATTGCTGGGAGAAACCATAGGAGCTGGGGAATCTGCAAGAACCTGGGCCAGTTTGTTGGCAGGAGAGAAAAGACTGAAGTACCTCAGAAGTCTTCAATGCCCACATTTACATTGTGAATTATCAGCTGTGAGAGAGAAACAGACTTGCAATAGGTCAAACATTGCTCAGTAGGAAGTGACCAAAAAGAGAATCAGTCCTGTTTTGGTGGTTAAATCAAATCAGAGACATGTTCTTGAGTCCTTGGCCATTATCACTAAACTCTGATCCTCCCTGTTGCCAGAACAAATATGCCACCTCCTAAATGAGTTTATGCATCTCTCCACTGCGACTCTCATCACTTAGGATATGCAAATTTGTTAAATGACAGGGAATTTTTGGTAGTCATGACACATTAAAATGCAAACAAATAAACACCTCTTTCTTTCTCTGTTATTTTCTTGCTATTAATTGAATTAATTTAACATTCTAAAAGGAAAATGGCTCATTGTTATAGTTCTGACACATGGGGGTTTAAGTTCAGTTTTCATATCTAGAGCAGACAGTCTATAAATAAACAGTCCAAGATCATTAAATTCACATAAAAGTAATCAAAAGATACTGATGGGTTCGTGAGTGATCTTTGCTAAATTTATAAACCTCTCTTAGCTCAGTAATTCCAGGCTGGAAGTGACACTGTATTGTTTGGTTTAAGGAATTTAATGAACAATATGAGTTGTAACTCAGCTGTCTACACATCTTTTTTGTTTTGCAGCTCCACTGAGCAGCTATGCTAAACCTCAGCGTTGTGCAGGAGAATGGTGAAACCTGGGTAGTATCATGGACTGGTTTGTGTTGGAAGGGACTTTTAAAGCTCATCAATGAACAAGGACATCTTCAATTAGATCAGGTTGCTCCTGAATGTTTCCAGGGACAGGGAATCTACAGCCCTTGTCACAGTATTTCACCACCCTCATCAGAAAAAAATTAGTCTGATAAAACACATAGCATGAAAAAGACTTTGTAACTCAAATGATTCAGGAAGATACACCCACAGAGCAGAAGAAAGAAAACATTCCTCATTCATGGAAAGGAAAACCAAGATTTAGAGATGTGACTACAATCATTTTAACAACTTGAGCCCCTTGGGTTTGAACCCTCCCCTATTTCGGATAGCAAGAACAGAAATGCTCAGCTATTATGTTATCTCCGAAGGAATTAAGAAATTACAATGTCAGGAAAACAGAGGGAGAGCAGACACCAGATATCTATCAGTTTTAACATTTCCACAGTGGCTTTAAAACAGACAACTAAGTGCTGTCCCAGCAAAATGTGGTGGCCATTTTTTCCACACAGGGAAAGAGATGGTACTTTCATCCCATCAGAAAAAATGCTAATCTACATTTAAAAATCCCAGAGCATGATTTACCATGAGTTATTGTCATTCACTGTGGGTGGCAGCAGAGGTTTGGGGAACTCCTGGAAAAAAAGAAGTAACTTCATCTCAGATACAGCTCCTCCTGGTTTTAGTCTGCCAAAAAGTGTTTTATATTTGCAAAAAAAGGTTCTGCAGGTAACTGAGGAAAAGGGAACATTTTCTGCAGCTGCTATGTAATTAAAATTCCTGCTATCCATTTTATTAGCTTAGAGGTTTTTAAAGACCACTGCAAAATCCATTTACAATTCAGTAACTTTGCTGCTTTGGAGCTACGAATCACTCTGCTCGTTTTCTTTCGACAGGGATGGAAAATGAACAAATAGTCCCTAGAATATCCAGATATATTTAGATAGCCTACATTCACTTCAGCAGCATGATCTGTGATGGATGTGGTGCTGTGGAGCATGACACAGATCTGTGTGAAGGATGCCATTTAGCAGCAGACAGGCAGTCCAAGTTATTTATGAAAGAAATAGTATTGTTCATTGTTTTGCCTGTAAAAATTATACATATAATTCAGAGTTGGGGTGTGAATAATGAATAAATAAAGTTTTTATACTTTACTCAGTGTGGTTGAGAAAAATAACGAGACTTGTTTAGGCAGAGCAAAGAAACACCTTTTCTGTTTATGTTCTCCCCATAAACCTCCTGGCTGCTGTGCATGCCGTGGACATCCCTGTGTGGATGCCCTGCTCACACAACTGTATCATGACTTGTTGCACCAGGGGATGTGTGAAAATGAAACATGCTCCTTTCACTGCCATGTCTGACCAAACTCAGCTGTTCAGTACAGGAATGGCATGAATGCAAAGACTACAGGTGAACCAAACCCTTGCTAGAGATCAGCTCTGAACCACACCAGTGCTTTGGCCACAGGGGCTGATGCAGATCCTGCATTTTACTCAGGTAAATGTATGACACTGTGACTGCGGGTGGTTCTTCCTATGATCTCTTCTGGGAATGCAGGGGTGTGCCTTAAACCATTCTCAAAAGGGAACCCCACAACTCAGAAACTCTCACACTGGACTAGGTGATGAGGCACTCACCTTGTTAGGACTGAGATCCAACCTGCCAGGGTACTGCTGTGTCCAGAGGAAACCTGAGTATCCAGCAGCCTTATACCAAAGCAGTGCTTGTTGTTAACCTAAAAAACAAGATATGTGCCAACAGATTTTCTATTACAAGAATATTAAATACTTAGCTTTGAAAAAAACATGGGACTATTGCTCTATTCCCACTTACATTTTCATCAGCTATCTACTCTTTGCCTGGAGAGATTTCTACAATCAGTGTGGGTATGATGGTTCTCAAATCAAGTAGTGTAACCTGGTGAGAGCCCAAAGATTGTCTAACAGCTCCACCTATGAGCACTGTGCTCTCACCATCCCCTCCCACAATTTCTAGTACTTTATCTCTAAATGCTGTACTTACTTGGCTTTGTTAGTTTGTTTTTTTACAATCTATCAATAAGAAAAAGCAAGACAACTATATAGCAAGAATGTCAACAATAGATGCTAAGTGGAGAAATGAATAAAACATCTGAGGCAAGACTTCCACGTCTGCTAACTAAGATTACACAGTCTAAAGTTATTGTAGTGAATGCTGAAATACAAATTAAATAACAGAAAAATCCCTTCTCATACTGTGGCTGTAAGGTGATTATATGGGGCCTTGAAACAGAGATGTTCAAATTCTATAAGTGTCCTTGGTACAAAATTAATGTCAGAAAACAAAAAAGGCAATGCAATACCATTTTAAAACATATTTTTTGAAAATATACACTCCAGTCAATCTCATGGACAGAAATTCATGGAGACAAATTAATGTTGTTCAGCCCTTGAGGAAATTCAGACAGCAGAATTTCTTTGAGATCCCACATATACAAAGAAAGGGTGGGGGACCATCATGCCAAGAGGCAAAATATTAATTTCCTATTCAATGAGAACTGACAAGGAGGAAGACTAGAAATGTTTAGGAACAAAAAAAAGCATGGACAGAATGTTGAGGAAGCAAATAGAAAGACAGTCTTCTGTGCAAAGCACATTTTATAATAAAATTATGAAGAGCAGGTTGACTTTACTGCTCAGACTCAAGGATCTGTTTTAAAAACTGCTGAGTCTTGACTTTAATGAAAATTTAGGAGGAGCTCCTTTCAAAGACGATCAAAGGTGGAGCTTATGAGGCTGAGGTCAAGACACACATAGTGCTTTCTCTCTTTTCATCAACCACACTCCTGAAGATGTGTGCAGAATAAAGCAGCAGTATTGGTATGTATTTTATTAAGTAAAAGGAAATTGCTGAATTGTTTAACCTTGGTACACTCAAACAACATCAAGATAAGAGCTCAGTGACAATTGCCATCATTTATTGTTTCCCAAGTGATGCAAGTTAACAACTGGAAAGCCACTGAGTCAAAAAGAATGCTTTAAAGAGGGACTTGATGACACTGCTGCATTATCTCAGCTCATACAGAATCCTGTTTTTAACCACCCCACTGTTTCTCTGATAGCATTTGTAAACAGATGGACTTTTTCACACTTTTTATTTCCTATGACAGCGTCTTCCTATACAGGCATATTGATCCCTGGTGCAGAAATCTGGGATGCAAATAGATTTTAGCATTGCTTGGCTTTAGCATTGCCACACAGCTGGCACTGACTGGGACAATGCAAACAGCAAGCTTTGTGGGGGACCCACCTAGCAAAGACAGCATTTTCCAGTGCACTTCAGTTTTGGGAGAGAATTTGAAACACATGCTACAGAGATTTGATTTTTAGAGACCAGGCAAGCACCAAAGGGTGCCTCAGGAATATGTCATATTTCTCCCTGAGGGTGGCATCAGTGCTGAAGACCAAACAACATGACAAAACCCAGCAGAAAAGCACTCCCCTTCATGGACCTAAGCAGCATCTTGCTTGTCACATGCTTGAGAGAAAAGATACCCTGCTCCTGTTTGATTTTTGCACTCAGAGTCCCTTTAGCCAGGATGCTTCCATTGCTGTGGCTGCACCACACATCACAAACTGGGTGCACAGCATGGAGTTTAATTATTGTACAGGGGCCTGGGGGGCAGTTAAACAAATTTTTGTGTGGTGAACCTTTGAATGCTCAGGTTCCAATGCCTCCTAGACCAGGGGTGAATCATCAGCCCTGGGCTTGGTGAGAGCTTCTTGGGAGAGCTGAGGTTGTGGCTGCAGAAGCCAGACCAGTCACGTTCATCTGGCACATAGTGACCTGATTTCTCTGAGAACGTGTTCAGAGCCTGACCAGATGGCATTGTGACTGTAAGGTGCTTATCCTATAGGAAATCTGCCCTTAGCTCCCTTGTGGAACATCAGCCTTAAAATGTGAAATTAAATCCCTCACACTTAAAGACATTCACAGTCAGTACATCTGAAACACACAAACAGATGTTGGCACAAAGGTTGAATGACAACGTGAACAAATTCATATTCAGATACTGAACTTTTCTAGCAGAGATCCCACCACTGAGACACTGAAAACAGAAGTAATTTCTGAAAATTCCTTCTGTGCTGATAGATCAGAAACCAAAGCATGATGGAAGTTGTGTGTTCAAAACCAAGGTAGATTGTCCAGTGTCTGCTGTAAGTCTTACAATACTGAAGGCTACTGGAACCACAGGCACACATGGATTGGAACCAACACCCTTGCTTCTGCCATTACAGAGCTCTCTTTGCTCCCCAACAGCAATTAAAAAAAAAAAAAAAGAGAGTCCTGCAGAGCAATTAACTGTGATGAAGAGAACTGCTTACATCTAATAACAACTGGCTGAGTGAGGTAAAAAAAGACTGTAAGTGGGTTTTCCCCTCAGTCTACAGGAGGGACAAAATAGAAAAGCTTTGGACAAATTCTCAGAAAAAAAATTTGGTAAAAAGTGCTCATGCATCTGACCTGCCTCCACAATCTGACAATACTTTCCTAAAACTAGCTAGCAGTATAACTTTGGACAAAACAGAGTCAGGCAAAAGGTCCTCAGACTAGATCCAATGAATACTGAAGCCACCATGAGTCATCTACTCAATTTTGGCAAGAGTTAGCTGTGTATCTACACAGGAAATAGTTATCCTTCTGCTTTTATATTTCAGGAAAGTTTATTGTTTGAGATGACATTGTTCACAGAGGACTGTAGTTTTCCTTAAAGGGAATCACAAGAAGTAGATCCTGTAGTCCACACTTTAGATAAACAGAACTCCTCCAGAGCCAAAATTCTGAATTCCTTGAGGATACCTAGTCCCTTGCATCAGTTGTGAGCCAGTCTAGAGAGCTGAAAAGCCATCATCAAGAGTCCTTGTTACACCTTTTTGGATAATATTTTGTATAAAGAATACACATTTTTGTTTCTACTACTACCCACTTAGAAAAAGAGATCCCAAAACTTGCCTCTACATGAACAGTCTCTGGCAGCAGGGCTCATTTCTCCTGTGCTTCTGACAATTCACAGTCATAGTGCCAAATAAAACAGACTGATTTGGTGTTAGCTGGTGCTATTAAGCTGTAAACAAAGTGAGGAGCCACCTGGCTCACTTAATTGACAGGGTCAGACCAGGATTCAACAGCTGTTCTGTCAGGCATGGAGACACTTCAGAAACATCTTTATTGCAACTTAAGGGCTGTGCAATTTTCTTGCTTGACAGCAGAATGCATACAAAACCACAAGATACAAAAAATGCATTTGTCAGCTTGGACAAGATAAATTTACTACTTTATATAAGCATACAGTTTGTGTATTTTGAAAAGCCACTGAGCAAATATGTTTCTCTTCCAGTAATGCCAGACAAATACATGTAGAAGTGAAAGGAAAACAAAAGGAGGAACAGATGCCTGTAAGTGAAACCATGATCAGATGGTAGCTCTGTTCTACCACATGGGGAAATGGCCTGGTACATAAGAGTCCAACTCTGCTGAGGAATTGCATTCAAGAAGACACACAGTATTCTGATACTTCTAAAAGATGCAACAAAGCATTTGGGCAGCAGTCACAGTCCATGCTGAAATAATTTGGAGGTTCTTGCTTTAGTCTGCTTAGCCAAGGCTGGGACTTTAGACAAGTAGCATCTTTAACTGGAATAGCCCCCAACCAGGGATTGAGGCCAGCATGGGAAACTAAGTAAAAATACTTAAGTGCATTGAATTATGCCCTCAGATCTCTCCAGAGATCTAGAGTATTTCTGTAAGAATTGTGCTAATGGTCTCTGGGGCTTATGCTTTTCTTATCAGAGGGAGCATTTTGCCTGAAGGAGGGTTGGAGAGTGTGGAGCATGCTGTTTGGAGGGTGTAAGGCAAAGAGAAAATCATAGAGCATTTTTCTTATAAAAGAAAAGGGCTTAAACTCACATTAGAGAACAGAATCTTTCAACCTGTTAGTGATGCTTTATACAGAGCAGTAAACACATGGCCATATTTTACAGGGACAACCCTGCATCAAACAATACCAAAAACGCTTTTTACATTTACTTGTCATTTATATTCTACAGATTCTTTCTGTGAGCTCCACAAAACAATAGAAATAAAATCTGTTGGCCCCCTGACCAGAACTGAACAATGAAACACAGTTCTTCCACCAACCTCCTGATTCAGATGTCTTGCAAGGAGGACTGGAAGTTCTTTTATCCTTGATATAAAAAATGCTATGCATGGTCAGGTCTTCAAAAATAGAAAGCTGAGTGTCAGATCTACCTGCTCTCAAAACCAGTATGAAAATAAAGTAATAGCAAGCACACAGAAGACCCAGAAGTAGGTTCAATTGCTCAGTACAATAGAAACATTCTCAGTAAGAGCAGGACCCTGAGTAAGTGCCCATAAACTTGACCTTTTGGAATTGCATTTGCCTGTGTGAGTTACAACAGACCTCTGACTGTTCCCATTCAACTCCCCCAGATTGTGAAGGGCACCAAAACCATTTCTATCATACTGACAATTATGTTAAGAGTAGTACTATGAGTACTGACAGAAAAATTACTATTTGCAATCTGCAATTTGCCCAGCAGCAGAAAAGGTTCCTACTCCTCCTCATATTCACTAGAAGAAAAAGTGAATTTATGAATAACCAAGTAATTCAGTTTTAAGGACTCTCCCCCAGGCAGAGAAATAGCAGCAATGCAGAGGACAGTCAGGAAAGAACAGAAGACACATGACTAAAGTATCAGCAGGTGCTTTAGTTTCTCTGTTATTCAGCCCTTTGGTATTATTCTTAGCATTTATTTCATGCTCCAGTAAGCTTTGTTTATTGAGGTGATCACACAACTCTGTTGTCTTGAAAGAAAAGCTGCCTTCTGGCTTCAGAGGAACAGATGAAATCTGATTAGGTTTAATATCTTTTCAGTGTGCTCTTTAATAACCACCTGATGACACTCTTAAGGAAGTTAAAACCAGGCCACTTTGATTTTAAAGTCAGATTTAGCCCCCTTGGAAAACATATTGAAAATCTTACTTGCATCTGGCCCATCACCACTATTTTAACAACCAGCTTATCTAGTTTCTCAGCCCTTTCTAAATGATGAGATTTTTATCATTTGTAGAAATCTATTTCCAAGTGGATTGCAAGCACTGAGCACAAGGGCTGCAGGAAAAATCATCAATGATTGATGATCATACAAACACCTTTGTTAATAAAAAATAAATAATTAAAAGAAAATATTAAATTTGCAAGTATACTGGTAACTAGAAACAAAAGCATCAACCCTTCACCACCTTTTAAGTAATTTAGAAATACAAACCAATGCAATCCAGCTACCTCTCAACCAGTTCTCCTCATTCTCTTAAGGAGCTAAATCCCTGCTTGGAGCAGAGGAACATTCAACTGACACAAAGTCTGGTGGCAGCCAGACAACTTCGCCTGACTCTTTCTGCCAGGTTAATACTAACAAAGATGCCTGAGTGAAGGCATACACAAACAATACCGAAGCCTTTCCCCAAATAAAAAGCAATGTGAAAGGAGGGTCCTCAAGATAGTGAAGCACTGTCAGTTGTGCATGTAGGCAGATGCTTTTCACCCTCCTCTCAGTCTGCTCATTTTAGCTGTGGAAGTGGTCCAGAAATCACTGGAGGGACTCGCTGAGAACAAGGCTTGCAGTATTTCCTTTTTTCCAGTTGAGTCATTTTAGAACTTATACCTGTAAAACAAACATGAAAAAGAGAGAAAACAGAGGGATTTGTTTAATTGGGAGTATGGAGAATGGCACAAAACTCTAATGTCTGAAGTTCAGCCATGTTTGTATGGGCAGGCTTAGATTAGCAGTGATCTGAAAATAAACAGGGATGTGATGGAAATTTTTTTGTTTTCATTAGGTTGCTGGAGGTCACTGCCTCCCAGCAGCCTGTTTTCCCTTTAGTGAGGGTACTCAATCACTGAAAGTTTGCTGCTGCTGGAGTTTCCATAGTCCATAGGTGAAGGTCTTCATAGACACAGGATGGTGCTACTGCCTCTCCAGAGCTTGAATTCTGCAACTGACACATTAAACAGTATCTTCTCCTAACTGTCATCACATTCTCCCTATTTCCTGGTCAGAAGCCATAGACTGATGTTAGCTTGAAGCAATTGCTTCTCAGCAATTGGTTCTCATGGAATGACAACATTCCAGGAAACAAGTGGTTTTGCTTCAGAAGAAGTAGCCAGTGTGGTTTTATATGATTATACAAAACCCTCTCCTCAGGCCACTCTGAGCTGGTCCCCCAGTGGCTTTGCAGCTTGCCCATGGCACACGCCCAGCACAAAGAACACTGCACAGCAATGCTGAAAAACAGTCCCTGTGCTTTGCCTGAAGACTATAAAGCAAGTAATATCCCCCTAAAAAAGACAGCACAAGTCACCCAGAAATCTCATAGCAACAATACAAAATAAAACCAATACTGCACAATTCCAGTCAAGAGCCACACATTAAACAGAATAATTCAGCTTTGGGCAGTTGCTGTGTTAGGCCCAAGCTTTTACAGCTGCCTCTCAGTAAGAGCAGAAATCAGTTCAGATCACCACTTTGATACAAGCAGATATGAGGAAGTGATTTGCAGCACAAAGATGTACCCCATACGGAAGCAAATAAACAACAATCACTGACCTAAAAAAGGTTTGGCTGCAGGTAAGGACAGGAGATGATTACAGTAAGCATATTGAATGCTCAGAGAACCAGGGCAGAGTGTAATGGGACAAGCAAAGATCATAAAGTATTTCTGTGTTTGTAGCAAGGAAAGCATTTCAGATTCCCTCTGTAGGAGATTTCCGTGGCGAATTTACAGGTTTTAATGGAATGCTTCCTTTGTACTCCTTTCTCCCCCTGTGAGCACAGTACCTTCCATTGCTCTGTGAGACAAGCATCACTGAACTTCATCCCCAGGAAACAGCAGTCTGCTTTCAAAGGAGCACTGTCTTTGCAAGCACTTTTATCAGAGAGTTTTTGTGCCTGTTGCATGTAGAAAAGCCTGAAACCCCCCCTATTTTGGCAGATAGCATAAAGTACTCACACTGAACAGTAGCAATCTCGGTAATGTGGGAAGGGTACAGGGTCAGGCAGGCAGTAGCCCGTGTGATCCAGCTCAGGCAGAAGTGGCAGAAGCCTCCTCTGTGCCTCTGGCACTGCACTCCCCAGGCCTGGTGGGCCAGCTGGGAACCTGCTATTGCTCAAGTCCTCAGTTGCTGCTACACCTGCTGATTGAATGAGCAGCCTCAGACAGCTATAAACCCCTGACCCATAATAATTCTCCAATTTGTTCACTGCTCCTGGTACCAATGGGACTCTGCCTATAAAACAGAGCCCATGATTCAGCCCTGGGAAGTTGGACAGGAAGGAAAGGCTCCAGTTAAAGGAAAACTCTA
The DNA here is from genome assembly GCF_009819885.2 of Catharus ustulatus. Taxonomy (NCBI): domain Eukaryota; kingdom Metazoa; phylum Chordata; class Aves; order Passeriformes; family Turdidae; genus Catharus; species Catharus ustulatus. The sequence goes on along the minus strand of NC_046228.1, from coordinate 26,581,051 downwards.
GAGTAACACAATGACTTACACCTAAGTTATCTAAATATAAAAAGTAATAAGGCATTTAAGATATTTTATCAGCTAGAGTGAATTTGCTTGGAACTTCAAATTAGTAATTTTATGATTAAAAGATTAGAAATAGGAAATAAACTATTTTAGATTGAATTCTTTATCTTTAGAGTTTAACAAAAGTTATCAGGTAGATATTTTATTGAATTTAGAAACATTAAGATTTAAGATGCTAGGATTCTAAAGAGCATACTAATCCTTTTAGCCTAGACTTGTTCATGGTTTAGCTTTTCTTCCACTGGGGCCTCACTGAAAACAGGGACTATTATGTACTTTTACTTGCACAGTCTTTATACTGTATTTAGGACAGATTCAATCTCAGTTAATTCTTGTTCCTACTAGAGCTGTACATCCAAAAATTGTATTTTTGGGTATTTACAGAATCACACTTTGGTTGATTTCTCAAAACATGAAAATGAACGCAGCCACAGATGAACGGTGATGTAATACAGCAGGGCAAAGCCAGGATAATATTTCACTTTTGCAACTGCTCTTATCAGTGAGGAACACTGATACTCCTTTAATCAGGCTTGATCATACTTCTCTTTATTGTTTTATACTGTGGGCACGAATTGGATTCTAATCTCTTCTAATCTTATTTCTTCCCGATCCAAATACTCAGTAAATTTCCTAAGAAAAAGAGAACAAGTTCTCAATGATATGATTATCTAATTCATCTAATGAAACTGTAAACCTGTTTACCTTTACGCATTTTTAGCTTGAGTTTGGGTGCTTTTAAGCAGCAGAGTCTGTTCTTCTGACCTAAGGGTGAAAAATAATACATTATCAGTGGAGACAGGTAATACAAATAACTGTACATATACAGTAAATGTGTCAGAGTCCACAGACATTTTGCTCACTGTATTTACCACTGACATCCTTATATGGAGAGATCTGTAAAAAAAAAGGATTATCATGACTGATTTTTAGATCCCTGCACAGCTTTGTCCCTAGTGTGGAACAGAAACTTATTTGCTCTTTTCCATCATTATTCAGAGATTCATCAGATACACATTGTGAAGATTTCTTTGTCCTTTGAAATGTCACACTGGCAGGCAATACAGTTATACTTACACCACTTTAAGAAAATATAAAAAATTATCAACAGGAAAAGAGAGCATCTCTGTGTTCAGATGCTCAGGAGTGTAGAATAAATTGCTTTGGACAGGTAAAGCCACTGAAATATTCCCTCCCCACCACACCTAAATAAATGAGCTTTTGACTGCAGTTGACATAGTATGTGCTCACCACAATAAAGGGGAAAAAGAAGGTTTACTCTGGAGCTGAGGAGGAGCAGAAAGGACAGAGGCAGAGGATTTCTCATCAACAAAATTTAACACATGGTCAATGTCTTGGGAAATCACTGAGTTGCAGTTTGCAGCCAAGGCTGGCGATGGAGGCTGAGCTATCTTATCACCACAGTTTAGTTCTGATGTTACAGGTTTAACATGCAGAGTACATTTATCTTGCACACCCAGCACTTTCACGTGGGTGCTTACAGATAAGGAACAGTGTCCTTTGCACGTTTCCTCCCCACCTTCTGACTCATAGAAGTACCATGCACATCAACAGAAAGGGAACTGAGAGGTATTAATTTGTATTTTATTGATAGGGCCATCTCCTGTCCTTCCTGGACAGGCTTCCTTTATGCTCCTGAAGACACATGTAGAAATTCTCCAAGTCTCTTTGCACTGTTCCTTAGGTTTTCCTCAAGGGTCATGGAAAAACCTGACTTAAAAGAAGTAGAAAAGGTAAAGGGAGCAGAAAGGCTTCAAGTACCACTGCTCTGGCAAATAGCTCTACCATTCAGCACAGACTCCAGTAAATAAGGAAACTGGGCAGCTGACTTAACCAATTAGAAAAACAGCTTCCATATGCTTCTCCATGCTCATATTTGCACATAAAGCAATTCTTAGAAGGTTTCTAGAAAATACCAAGCATGGCAAGTCTGCTCTTCCTGATCTTTGGACACTTAGCTTATTTGTTTTTCCTTCTTTCCCATTTACTCTCTACATCTTGTATAAAATATGCATTTTGAAGAATCATGGTGAGTCTCTACAATATCAAACTTCAAATCTGCACAGGTAACTCTAGACTGCACCTCTCAATTAAAAAACTCTACTGAACTGTCCTTCTGCAAATGTACAAAGACATCTGCAGAGATGTGGCTATAGACAGATGGAAAATCCTCTGTTTTCAAGATTTTAACTGCTCTATGAATTTGGAACACTGCAAAATGGTTAACTAAGTGTCTCAAGGTACTGCAACTGAAGTGTGGAATATCAGTGGTAAAAAAACCCAAGCAACCAACAAAAAAACAAAGAGAAAAAAAGTTTAGATTGATTGAAGGTCTGAAGAGTTACTCTCACTTGTCTCACTCTTCTATAAAGGATTTCTCATATACTCTGTTAACCTGACTGATTCATGTTCCCTTCTTTCATAAGGGTAGAAACTTTTTCCATTAACACATTTCCCACTACTGAGAAAATGATACTATTTTTACATTGGTGGATGGTTGGTTATCTACTGGGAAAATCCAATGGGAAGTATTTTCAGAAAAGCAGATTTCAGAACACAGATTAAGGTAGAAGTTAATCATGCTGTGCAACAGGCAATAACATAGGAAAACACTACTGTACAAACCAAAGCACTGATATGCTACCATATTCTTCTAAATTCAATCCTCCTTCTCATTGTCAAGCTCTGTTTGTTTCCTTTAATTAAAATCAACATAGTAAATAAGCATTCTATATCAAAAAAGGAAAGAACAGGAAAAGAGAAAGCTGTGCTAAGAAAACTATAATACTGTACCTTCTGCAGCAAAGGCATTGAAGCACAAAAGACAGACAAGCAAAAAGCCACAAAGTGTCAGGAGCTTCATCCTTCCAACTAGTCACGAGATGATCCCGAGGAAGCTGAAGGAGTGCCTTGGTCTCCTCCAGCACAACCTCAGCTTTTTATAAGATAGAGCCAAAGGAACGTTATGTTCAGAATGGGTGGAGATTTGGCCTTTGTATCACACCTCAACAGATTAAAGGAACAGCACTTCCTAGTTCAAGAAGCAATTTACTCAGAATCAGGCAGCACAGAGAGCTCCCTACCAGTTTCACAGGAGCTTGGAGTATTAAAATACACAGGGATGCTGTGAGGCAGAGTCCTTGTCCTGTGCTTCACAGCAGCCTTTCCAGAGCACCTGGTGTGCTCCTCTGTTTGAAAAGGCAGAGAGCACAGCAGAACTAAACCTGTATGGACAGTAATCAGGGCTTGAAAAGGCAAACTAAACCCAGGCTGTTTTAATCAAAGCAATTGCCAGTGTGTTGTTACCATAATTACATAACAAGACAGCTCGTTAAGCAGCGGATTTCTGAGTTTATTATTAACTTCTCAGTTTCTGTTGGATCTGAATAATTAAGTTATGGAGATTCCAGATAACAGTTCAGCTTAAGAAGTCATCCAATTCAACTAAGTATCAAGGTTCACAAATGTAATTTGTAAAAAAAAAAAAAATGTCCTTCAAGGAGGGACCAGCTATAGAGCTGTGTCTCATAAAAAGGGCAAAAAGTTCAGGTTTGGCAGCAATCAATTCTCCTTGCTTTATCTGGTAAGATTTGGGTCTCTAACAACAGAATATGTTATAAGCTAAGTAGTCTTAAAAGGTGGGAGCAATATCTGCAAGCCACCCAGACTTGGAATTACAGCAGGTTAGAAGGCTTCACTCTGGTGCACATATATTGCCCCCAGCCCCAGTTTCAAAGGTTTCCTATTTCAGATTTGGGATTTAACTTGTTTCTTGCACTGCATCAGCAGCCTTCCAAATTGGGTCATTCCTTTATCTACCAATTTAGCCCCAAAAGCTTATTTCTGCAGTCCTACCTAGCAATATCCATACATGGTGAAGATTGCTAATGATTGACAGCCTTTTTTGTTTGCCTAGGCCGGCGTTACCAAGGTTCAAGAATCAAATCACAGACAAATCTTGCTACAAGATCGTATCTTCCAAGTGCTTTACGAAAGGCCTGCCTCGCGCTGGCACACCTTGTTGAGCCTGTAGTAAGGCCATTAGTTCACATCCCTGCTGGCATGTCAGGAGGGACTTTTACAGTTCAGTCAATGCAGAGAAAGATGAATGACAACAGAGCAGCAATGCTGTTGTTATGATCTCAGGCTTCTTTTGAATATTGAAACATATGGATGTGACTCCTCATTTTGTGCTTTTAAAGTCAACACTTTTGCTGGTTAAGACTGAATCAAATAACATAAATCCCAACATAAACTGAGCATGTAAAATGGAGCATTGCACAAAGGTTGGCAGAAGGTCTGAGATGTCAATAAGGCACATGAAAGGGTTGGTAGGAGAATAATTTTCCTGCAACATTCAATCAGGCTATCTGAGGAGTGGTAGCACGGAAGCAAAGACTTCATTTGATGACTACCGTATTTTATCTCCATTACACTTTGTGAGAAAGTTCTAGGCAAGCTCATGTACTGGGGGAAATGAGTGGATGGCTTTGTGGGGCTTAGTTGCCAGCTGGGGTTAAACCACAACTATATCCAAATAATTTTTCATGTCTTTTTAGCCTTAACTAGAAGCATCACCTTCTCTTTCTGTGTGCATGAGAAGAAATAAAAAATGAATACAGAAAAGTAACCAGGTAAGATGGGAGATGACTAACAAAGCAGAACCTCATGACATGATGGCTACTGACATCTCCACCTCTGCTCATTTAAATAAAATTGCTGTCAACACCTACCTCAAAAGCCCCTATCTTTCTTCTGAAGTATTTACAACATAATATTGGCAACAGAAGTATTTACAAAGACTTGTTTTTCTCAATATACGTCAGTGCACTGTAACTTTACCAATCACCCCAAGCAAGAAAACAGCATGTGCTGCCTGAATGTCCCACTTGTTTTTTGCATGGAAGAGGCAGGCTGCTACTTGGTCTCCTCTGTTACAACAATCCAAGCCTTCCAGCTACTGTGATGGGAAATGAGGCAAACCTCCACAGCTGCACACCCAAAAATCCCCAGAGAGGGGTTTGAACAAGAACAGGCAGCCATTTTCTTAAGGACAGCAGCTTTGAGGAGTCTTACTGTCAGGCTGCTCTTGGAACGCAAACAGAAAAATGGAAAATTTTTTAAAACTAAAATACTGCATGAATTTATCAATAGAACTTACTGGGGTGAGCAATTTATTATTGTAAGCAATTTATTTGTTTATTTTCACCAATTGAGAGATCCAGTTGTAAACCCTGAGATTCTGCTGAGCAGGTATTGGGGTCCATGCACTGTCTTGCTTAGCGGTTTTGAGAACAAACATAACTGAGGAAGAGTTTTTTCCTCCACTAAACTGAATACTTTCAGAAGAAATTTCGGTGCTTTATATCTTAAATTTCATGCTGTGAAATCTGATCATTGCTGTGGTTATATCCTGTAATTCTTAATGCCCTGTTTCATATGCTTCTATAAATGCCAATGTTACAGGAAATGTTAAGCAAACTGAAAATGGAAGACTAGAAGCAATGACCTAGCATAATCTTTAGGCTTGTCCTGAGATATAAATCTTTACCAAATAAGGCTGGAGAACATGCAAAATAATAAAACAGAACTGTGTCAAGGGAGTGGCTGGGGACAGGAGATGAAATAAAAGCACAGATTACTAAATAGGCTGTTAATCTGTGTCATTAGAGCCTGTCAGCTGGAAGTTTGAGACATCTGTATGATAGTCTTCTGTAAGACATTAATTTTATGAAATGAGCAGCAGCTGCTGTACATTTTCCTGTTGAAAAAAAATTCCTGTGAAAGAAATTGAGTGCAGAGGTATTTCTCAGTCATCCAGGGAAATAAGGGATGCATCCTGAGATTTGCATTAATACCTAGTGTTCAAAAGCCACATAGGATGGCTCTCAAAATCCTAAAGGAAGTAGTTTGATTTCTTAACATTAAATTGAGGCATGATCCAGAGTCTCCTTCTGTGCTTGCCAAAACTCCTAAATTTGCAATCTTCATAGAGTCATTATTTTTGGAGGTGGTATGCTAATATAAGATTAATTAATATTTCTAAAGGTCATGCCATTCTAAGAAGAATCTGAATTTTGTATATGAAAATTTCTTCTAAGCAGGTTGAAGCAGCTGTTTGTGACATAAGGAGAATAACACAGTTGGAGCAAATGGTCTTGTTAAATTTAGAGCTAAATGAAACTAACTTTTGAACTGTGAGAAGGCAGGAAACATTAAGAACTTTCAGGATTCAAAGTTAATTTAATTCAAGATAGACAAGTTATGATGGAACCAATGTAGTTATCCAGAAGCATGTGCTGGTCTGTTTTTGAAGGAGGGAACATGGTGTAGAAACTGAAGGCTGCAGTAGCAGTCACTGTATGACAGGCAGAACGACAACATCTGGGGTAAAGTAACTAAGAAAGGTGAGAATGAAGAGCAAGACTGAGGTCATAATTTCTCCTAGCAGTTTATGGTGAGCTGATAAACAGTTTGAAGACTGTTCTGGAACAGATTTAAAGCTTTTTTGACACAGCTTTTTCAATGAGTGTCATGCCACTCCTCTCATTGTGCCTGCAAGTAAAGCCTCTGCAGAGCTGTGAGCTGGTGTCTGTGAGTCTCATGTGTTCTGTTCAGCACGTCCAGGCTCTGTGTGTTCACCCCATTCTCTTCACAGGTCACTCTTCTGGATAGTTCTATTAAAATGGAACTTCCAGCTGTTTTCATTTTGCTTGGTTTTAACTTTCCTCCTGCAGGCAATGTGGCAAATGTGAAAAACCAGATATTTTCCCTTTCCCCTGCTTAGTTAATGTGTTCTCTCTCTAGTTTTTCAAGGCCTTAGATGTGGTTTATCTGGTTGCTGTAGGCTTCTAAACAGCATAATGAAATGAGGCAAGGGTTCAGGCTAGAAACATTTACATTGGGTGCAGTGTTCAGTGTGTATGTGTGATGGAAACATTTCTTTCTTGGGGTAGCCCAGTCTTCTAGTTCAGGCAAGATGTGATTTAATTTTTGACAATTAATCTGCCAGAGCTCACAGTTCCATGATGGAGTGATGAGAGAAGCTGTGTAACTTCATGATGGAGTGTAGCCTTCTCATTATGGAGGCAAATCCGTTCCCAGTGCACGTTACTTCCCTCCAAGTTGGGAAAGAGCAGGCACCTAAGCAGGGAAGGTTATCTCTCTCGCCACTCACCATGGCTCTAAAGGATTCGCCCTTGTTTCACTCAGTTCTTTCTTTGCTTTGTTTTTCAGAAAGATAATAGAAGAATATGAAGTCTATCTGGTCTTCTGTACAAAGTAACTAGTCTGGCTGCGCAGTGCTTAGTTTCAGAAAACTTGGTAAGTGGAGAGGTACAATGACAGATGTCTGGGCAGGCATCTCACTCTTTCCTGAATAGATAAGATGTTTACTTCAGCTGGCAGGCCCCCAGAACAGAAAATACTGCGCAGATGTCAGCCCCTAGGCATTTTGAAAGATTTTGAGATTGTTCTGCATATTCATCTTTCTTAAAAACATGAATAAGCCCTGTCTCTGCTATCTGATAGTGTTTTTGTCCTGATGCTGTTACTTGGCCACTGTCACCTCTTTCTGGTTATTCTGTACATTGTAGATACGCTAATCACTTCATACAAACAAAATTAGTTGGTAATAAAGTCCAGAACTTAAACTAAAGAATTTAGAGGCTAAAGATTTCCATTTCTATAATGGTATGAATTTCAACTTTTCTCCCTGTCACCTCCTACAGAGGGACATTTGAGGAGAACGCTCCATTGTTGATTTACTGTCAGCTTGCTAAAATCCCATAATCCAGTTTACTGAGCACCATTTCAATGCACTGAACACGGTCTGTCCACCAAAGCATTTATGGTCACCTCAGTTGTATTTATTGGGACTAGGAAGGAGTAAAAGAAGAAAGACTTCAGCAGCAGTGGCTTTACTTTTAGGTGAAAGTTTGATCAGACAGGAAAACTCTGCTGAAGCTTTTAGGAGCCCAAGCTCTATATGAATCCATCTGTCTATGAGACATAAACAACAGAAGAGTGAGGTTTTTGCATTTCAGCTTAGCTGGTAGCTGTTTTCATCCCCTTGGGACTCAAATATAATTTGTAAGCACATGTGGAATTTTGTTTTCTTACATTATCTTGGGGAGGAGGTGGAATCTGATCAGTGGCTCTTGCTCTTACAAGTTCTTCAGAAGTCCTTAAGGAATGTAGTGCTACAAGACATGCAATTTGTGTCTGGTTTTGCAGTTTGTTGGGGTTTTTTTAACTTGTGGCATCATTTTTCTTAGAAAAGATGAGGATTGGTGAGTATGTATTGCACTGCTTAGGCAGGAAAAAAGAGATTTGTCTCTGAATCGGCATTGCTACAGTCAGGAAGAAGGTGGTGAGTTGATAGGATCAGTAGGTGTGCAACATCTTGTGTCCAGTCTAGGTGGGATGATGCAGTGATTTTACCCTTGCACACAGTAAAGGAAGATCTGTAACTCCAAGGCCTACTAACTGCCTTGATACATTACCATGCCTCTGCTCTCTCACCATTGCAGTGGTGCTGAGTTAGTGTCCAGGAAGAAGTCTGGTACTTCCACAGCTACCCAGACCACCATGCAATTTATAAAAGTGTAAAGTCAGTATTTTTCTTGGGAGTTATATTTAATCTTAGCTTTTTGTCGTTAAGACTAATTTTTTCTCAGATAGTAGGTAGAAGCTTTTTGTTTTCTTCCCTATCCCACTTCATTTTTGTTGACCAAGCTTAAAACAATATGATGGCATGCTTTTTCCTTAAAGGAAACTGTAATAATTAAAAACTAGTTTCTGTAGTTCTTTTTGGTGTTCTTCACTAGCAAGAATACACAATGTAACTATGTAATACATAATGTAGTACAAGGTTGCTCATTCATACAAGGAAAAGCAAACACCACTACATTGCAGAAAAGATTTAGCTCCTGTGCACAAGTTCATTAAAAAAATGCCTTACAGCAGTACCCAAGATTTGTTCAGAAGCTTAATGATGTCTGCAGGAACACACCAAATGGTGTCAAAACGGAGCAAAGGAATTAGCAAAGCTGGTATTCCTATTCATCATTGGCAAAGGAGGTGGTTAGAGATCTGAAAGCCATCACTCAGACATGTTGGGTTTGTGTTTCAATAGTGTCAGTTCTGTGTGGTATTAGGTAAAACAGGGCGGGTAAATGCTTGGGCTCGTGCCTGAATGTCACACCTTGTGCCATGAGGCCACATGCCTTTGCAGCAGCTGCCCCTGCAGCGCCAGGTGACAGGTCTGAACAGCCACCCCCACCTCGGCTGCCACCGACTGATGGATCGGTTCCTGTGTTGCAAGAGCACGCGTCTCGCTTTCTTCAGCTCACTTTCTCCAGCTCACTTTCCTCATGATGACTAAAGGGCACAGAGATGGTTGAATACTGACATAAAAATCTAGTTCCTAAACTCTCTGTTGAAGGATTATTTAAATGTATTCCCCTTCTTTATTTGCAGATGGTCTATTTCAAAATTTGAAGTGAACTTACGGCAACAATTTCTAAATTCCAAGTTGGCTATAAACTACATTTCAAGGAAAATTATGCTGTATTCCTAAATTATTTTCAAATATTGAAGAGTGAAAAAAAAGTTCTATTCTTTAATGACAGCAGGAATAGGAAGGAATAATCTTTATCTTGGGGCCAATTCAAGTTACATTAAGACACCAGGCACAGCCTGTTACTGTGTTATAGGTGAACTATTATAAAGATTTTATGAAGATAAGTGCATACTACCTGACAGCTTTCAGCAGCATTTGAGGTGGGGCAAGCTGGAAGAAAATTGCAAAAGTAATTGCAGTCAATAATTTTATTGGGTGAAATCTAAGTTTCATGTTGCATTCTGCTATGCAAACTTAAAATGTGTGTCAGTTGAGTCTGGCCTTAATTATACTAGCTGATGGTGAAGAACACGTTCTTAGGAAAATAATTGGTTTATATTCTTGATAAAACTGAAGTAAATGATTAAACATTATGTAGCTGCTTACTTAGATCATGATTCAAAAGGAGAATTACTTGAAACATCTGAAAAGCTGTAGAAACCAGCTGCAATCAGTAGCAAAGATCAGAATTTAATTAAATTGTGGACTAAACACAGTATTTATATCTTTAATGTCCTTTGGCACACATAATAAAGAACTACTGCAGAAGGTGGGGAACTTTTAACTAAATTCAATTTACGAAATGATGAGTCATGCCTGGACCTGCAAAGAATCCCACAGAGTTTTATGATTGTAAGTAGCTCTGCCAGGTGACACTGACAGAATTGCTGGCTTTAGATTTTCATCTCCAATCAAATCAGAGTTGTTTTAAGGTAATATATTGATTTTTGACTTAGGACTTCAAATGTAAAGGAACAACTCCATTTTTGTTTTTCTTTTTGGAGACCAACACTAGGAAAATACTGCTAGCGCTGTGGTCTCATCCACAGAAGCCAAGTCACACCTTTCCACAAGATTGAGCACAAGTGAAGCTCATGTTTCTTCAGGCACCATTTCTGAAAAGGTTATTAGATTTCCTGTGGGTCTCACTTTCCATGCAAACACCTCCCTTAACCAGCGTGTTGATTTCTACACCTCACTATTCCAAACAGTCTGGAATCCCTCCCTTGGTTCACCCCTCCTCTAAAACTTCAGCTTCAGAATCTAGACAAAGTTTTTGTAACAAGCACAAATGTCAGAAATTTAGGACTACTCCCTGTACATTTCAGATTTTGAGGACAAGCGTACTGCTGTGTTTGGTTACAGTAGAAGTAATTAAGGGCATCAAATTGCTTAAAAAGATAAAACTCTGAACAGGCTACTTACAACTGACATGATCCAAAAAATTTCTTCCTTCTAAGAAATACACATGTCCCTCCAGCTGAAATAGTGCCAAGATCTAGACTGTGCCTTATAATCTTTGGGCACAAAGGAGCTGCAACAAGGTTCTTCACAATCCACTCTCTTTCTTCCCTCTGTTTAAAGAGTCAAAAAATACTACAGTGTGTGACAGACATAAAAGCAGCAGTGGCTGCATTAAGTGGCCAACAGATGACACCAAGAGAACCACTTAAAGGGCAGCCAGTATCTTCCAGGTGGGAAACACCCCCAAAAAACGTGCTGGCCAGTGAAACTGTGAATCATGGTTGCAGATCTTTTTACAAAGGAATGTACTCTCTCACAAAGGAAAGTGTAACCATAACAAAAAAAATATTAGTGCAGGGGTACTAAAATATTTCTGTTAACATGGGGAAAAGTGAGAGTAGCCAACTTGTGAGGCTAGAATTTTATTGTTCATAGGTCAATACATAAACGTAACATATTTGCCAGAAACTGAAAATACAAGCTACTGACATTAGGTCAAAATTTCCATGGCCCAAGAACTGCCCTTTCATTCCAACATATAGCAACAGAATTTGGAAAGAATAAATTTCTTACTGTTAAATCAAATTCATTGTTAGGGAACATTCCTTTTAGACCAAGTAACATATCAATTTGGGGAAGAATTAAACAGACTAAAGCACATATCACTATGGCAAATTCATGATCCTGGTGTTTACAGCATGCCATTCTCAATTGCCAGTTTCTGTGCCAATTGCACAAGTTTCCAAGAGGTGACCATTAGCAGCTCTTCTGAACAGACCTTCATCTGCAGTACAGGAGTTCAGCCACCAGAAGAAAGACACAGCTATATTGCTATTCAACAGTTTTATAAATCTAGTATCAAAATAAGCTAGTTATTATAGCCAGTCAACATTAAAGCAAGGAATTCTCATGTGTACTCCAGGAGACTGAAGTTCATACAGGACAAATGCTGCATAGTTCCCACATCTTGTCTCCTTCATACTTTTTGGTCAGCTAACCTGTCAAATCCTGCTTAAACTTTTCTGAGACTTCTGCCCAGGTCACAGTCATGATTGCATTTAGGGCCATATGCAATTTATTCAGTTCTTCTGAAGATGTCACTAAAATAAAATTTATGAAACTTAACTGAAAATTGATGCATCTATGCAGCATTTCATGAAATAGCTTGTATCCCTATCTGCCTATAGGATACCAGTTCAAAAATTACTTCCTTCACTATGCAACAGTAAAAAAAAAAAAAGAAAGTAAGAGTTGAACTGCCATCAAACCCCTTAAAAAGCAGGTAGGACTATTTTATTCATATATTAAAAATAATTTACTTTCCCAAAATAATGTGCAATTAGAAGCACTTCAGACTATTTTAAACACAGAACTGGAAAGTGTTTGAAGGAAAACTAGGACTGAATCACATTGCACTGAACCAATATGCTGAAATGCTTTAAGATTCTCACTGTGAGCATTACTGCTTAAACCATGAATGTTTATTTCATATGTGCACTAGGTAGGCTGTCAGACAGTTGCAAAGGTCAGTCTCCGTTTACTTTTTCCTGCCACCTCCACCACCCGCAAGCATGGTGGCCACTCGGATGAAGATGTTCAGTGTATCGGTGTAGATACCCATGCACCTAGGACACAAGAAATCACAGTTACTACTGCTGAACAGACATACAATTATTTGGTATTTTGCACTATCATACTTGATTTTATAAACCTGCACACACTGTCTTTACAAAACTCAGCTATGACTGTCCTCAGCGCTTTGTATGTCAAAAAACACCTGCATTTTGTATTTTGTTCTACCATCTCCTGCCAGCAAGAACTACTTGTAAAAATCCTGAGACAGTATAACTACTCATACAGGAGCCTCTGCTTTTATACTCAATTTTGATCTGTTTCTCCACAGGAATTTTCAAGAAAATCAGTATTACTCTAATTAGAATAAAACAGAACCAAAGAGGTAAGAATTAACCCAGGATCAGACAGACATTTACAAGGAAGTAACTTGTTAGTCAGACTTGGTGTTTACTGAGAGTCAATACTTCCTTCCCTATCTATCACACCATTGCAGATTTTTTATTTAGTGACAAAGACTAATAAATATTAAACGACTGTGGGAAGTTTAACTTTTTTTGTGTCAATGGATACTGACAATTATTTTCAGAAAGCAACTCTAAGTTCTGCCAGCAATGCTTTAGAAAACAAAAATACATTTTAGAATGTATTGCAGGAGGCATGTGACACCACATGCTCAATTCTGTTTGAAATTATCATGATGATTGTGAGAGTTTTAACTTCAATAGCTATTTTCTCACTATTGTTTTCAAACCCTGTAATTCTTCACATTTAACAATAAACAGAAGTTATTTTTAAAGCAATCTAACTTGAGGCAAACTCTTAGCCAGTGCTGTGGTTTAACAAAGCTTGGTTTTTAGGTAAAGAGGAAAATCTCTCAGTTAGGAAGTGACTGCAGCCAGCCAATGAGACAGCTGTGCTAGCAGAGAACACTCACGCGTTGATGGGGTCGTATTTAACCACTCCATAGACGGGCAGAGTCTCGGCCCGTTTGACCACCAGCTGTGTGTCATAGAGCAGGAACATGCCAAACAGCACCAGGCCACCATAGACCGCTACTGAATACAGGCCGGCGCCAAAAGCAGAGGTGGGAGGCAAGAACATGGATCCTGGAGAGGAATGTACAACAGTGTTAGAGGTAACTAAACCACATTTACTGCATTCCCACTCACTGGCAGTATCTAAAATATAAGGCACCCCTACTGGCTGTTTGTCAGACTAACATCCACCAGAACCATCACTTCACGTTTGTTTTCAACAACAAATATGACAGAATATTTTCTGCTGTGCTGGAGTTGCAAGGGCTATATTGAAGGCAAATCTTCACTGGGCAGACCAGCCTGAAGATAACTGTGAGTTGCACATCATTAACTTAAGTTCATAACCTACTTTATAGGACAGTATTGAAACAGTATCTTACCGATTGAAGAAGCAATAACAAAGCCTAAGCCTATGCCAAGCGGAGCTCCCATGTTCAGGAATTTTTCACTGGGAGCACACATGGCCACAGTTGAGAGCCCCCCGACGATTCCAGCAGTATACCAGGCAGCTCTGATCAGCAGAGGACCACCAAGGAAGGCCAGAGGAGCCACCACGGCACCCAAGACACCTAGGCAAAGCAAAACAGAGCACATGTAAGGCTTGAACACCACATGCCAAATCCACTTGATTTTTTTCATCTCCAGTCAGATGGCATGGCTCAAATGAATCCACACCTGCCAAAACACCAATGTACTTGATTGTACTAGAAGGGAGCACAAAAAATTAGCAACCTTGAATTCACAATGTACTTTTATTTAGCACTAGAATACTTCAGGGAACTCATCTTGGGGAAAAAAAGACTAACAAAAGTCAACATATTGATTGGTTCATAACAGAGCTGGTAAGAATAGATATTTAGCACGGACTAATCAACTACATAATAGCACTAGGAACATGCAACACTGAAAAGCAGGACAGATTTCTGATACAACAATTACTTAGGGAAGTAAGTCAGATATTTTTGCTAGAGGCTTGTAGGAAACGTGTATCTAGCCCATTAATATCTCATTAGGTTGTTTCACTTAATAACAATCACTACAATAAACTGCAACACTTCTTGGCAGACATGTTAGCTCTGGAGAAGCATATACGATTTCAGTGCCCAACATCCACATGTCTTTTCTGAACTACAACATATTTCTGGCAAAACAGTTTTGAAAAATGAGAGCCATTGTTATTTGAAGTAGGCATCATTAGTGAGAAATTGATCTGTACTAACAGCTTAAATACCTGATGGACACACATCTCAAAAGTAAACTAATACTAAAAATCTCTTTTTTTTTTTTCTAGTCAGGCTTTCAAATACCTCCTATCCTGCACAGCTGAAGAATGGTTAGTGTAGGCAAGTGCACATACAGAAGTGGTAGTGTTAGAAAGCAGTCACAAAACCAAAGCAGCCATTAAACCATCTAGTTCTATTCAATGCGGAGTACATATACCCCAAGTTTAACTTGAGCATGACTTATAGAAGACTATAGAGTTCTGTTAAGGATACTTAAGACACCTTTCCCTGATATTCAGATGTTCTTGCTGATCTCTGAAAAATCCCAACTTCCCTACAGCAGTAGGTAAAAATTTACTTTAAAGCCTGAGTTTTGTTAAAGTAAGCATCTGGTCACACTGAAGCACAGACATCTCCACAACAAACACTAAAACCACATACCTGAATGCATCATCCACGCTGCATGTTTAGCTACTGGACTATGTTCATAGGATATGGACCTGACCAACATTCCAGCACCAATCATGGCTGCAAAAGTTGCACCAATTGCCTGAAGAAACAGCATTACAGAGCTCAGGTTAGCATATGGTCTGTGTTCTAACCTCCTAGTTTAACAGTCAACACTGATTCTGAAAACAGCAACCTAATTCACAACTGGAGTATTCGTTCACTTTACTCCTGCAAGGTTATAGTCAAATCTCTGCAGATCTTAGCTTGCAGTGATTTTCATTTATATTTTCTCAGCTTTCTAGAAATCCAAACAACTGTTAAGTTGGCAACTCTCTTGGTTGTGTAAAGTAAGAAAAGGAAAACCCGTGGTTCTGCCCCTCACTCTCGCTAAGGTACCTGAAATGTGTCAGCCTTTTCTTGTACATTTCTTCACCCAAAACCAACACTTACTTTACAGGCTTTTGCTACCAATGATTTTTTAACCTCAGTGCCTCTTCTTACTCATAGTTCCAAGCAGAATCATTCAACATCTACCAGACTGGTGAGATGTATATAACTTTTATCACCAAATTAATCTCCCTAAGTTCTACAGGTGTTGGCATTTAACTGTTACTGTTCCGCTCCACTCAACACACAATACCTACTAAGCCTACCAGCAATCGTTTCAGCCTTGGCAAACAGGAGACAGCTTTCAAAGTGCTACATGGGAGAGCACAGGGAGGAGTAAGAATGCACAGGGACCTCAGTTTATTTACAGACAGCAACAGAAACTGAGCCATTAGCTTTAGGTAGCTATTTCTAAGAGGTTCTTACTTGCATATGTACAGGTTGTAAGGATACCATAGCATTTTTTTGCTCACCTAGTTTGTCTTTAACAAACCATCAAAGTAGTATAAAAAAAGCATGTTAGAACATGACTAGAATGACCAATCTTACATCACAAAGTATCATCAGGATACCTGAACAGTCTTTATGGATAAGGACACTAAGGTAGGTTAAGTTTTGCCTTACTTTCCACCAAGTAGCTTACATTTCTTGGAGTTGTTTTTATATCAACCATTATTTGGGGGCATTTCTCAGCAAATACTTTTATTTTTATAACAAAGCTTACCAGCCAGGAGCCCTTTGTCATGAGGTTCATGAGTGCAGGAGATCTGCTCACTGCTGCAGCAGACAGAGCTGTCATGCCAATGCTGCCCGCAAAGTACATGTACGTAGACTGAATTCTGTCCTTCACATACTGTGGCCAAACACTGAAAAATAAGCAATCATACAGAGCTGTGCAGTTACCAGGTTCAGAATGGAGAGCAGTTAAAAACACAATCAAGCTGTTAACTGCATTCACAGTCATGGATATAAGGGAGGTTTCATAATAGTGATGTGGTCTAGCAACTTCTGCCATGAGTTTACAATGGGGACTGAACACATCAATCTTGTAATTTAATCTAATGTTAACTCAGTAGAAACACTGAAAATTACAAATAATGATAACTACAATCCAATTCTAAGCAGGAAGCATACATGGAAAACAGAGTAATTAATGCTTTTAACTACAGAAAAATCTAAGAGAATGGTGTGTGTATATATCAAACTGGTTTCAGGTAAAAGATCTACAGAATGTGTACTGGCACTAAGCAGCTCACAAATTGCTGAGTCACAGTGCACATGGTTATCTGACACCACAGGACACAAACGTCATTTTGAGAGCTCTAACAATAGCAACAGACTTAGACATATGTGACTTTCTGCAATATCCTCTGCAGAAAACTTGCCCTGCTAACACTAAACTTCAACACAGTGCACACATTTTTTACCCAATTCACTCTTTTGACCTGTTACTTAAAGTTCGTGCAGAAGAAAATTAGACAGTTCTATCTACTACAAACTTCTCACAGACACAAACAGCACAACATTCAGTATAACTGCAGTCTGCCACTTCCAAATACAACTGCAAAATAAATCAAAATGTCCCAAACACACGTTTCTCCCAAGTCCATGCTTATTACTACCCATCTTTTAAAGTCTAACTATACAGTTTTCCCATCAGCCAGGGGATTTTTTTGATCAAGAAGCAACTCAAAGTTTTAAGAACATATTTATTAGATCAAAGCTTTTGCCAAGATACGTTGTTTAATGGAGACTTTTTTAACAGCTGTATTAAAGTTTAAAGAACAGTCTCATAAGAACACCAGAGAAACTGGTCATAGCAATGCTTTTCAGAAGACCACACTTCCTAAGTAATCTGACGCACACTTCATAAGACAGGTTCATATACTCTTCACATTAGATTCAGCAAAACAAACTCACTCAGGTTTCTATCCATTTAAGGCCGAATAATTCTAATTTTGCTTTAAAAGCCTGCAGAGACATAGGCAGGGGTTTACTCTTCAGAGTTTAGAAAAACATAAGCTGAGTGTACACTAGGTGACAGCAGCTAAAGAAGAGACAGATGGAGGAGATTTGCTTCATTAAAGAAGTGAACCATCTTACTTACGCAGCCTTTTCGATAGCTCCAATGTCACTGGACATGCCCATTCCATAGTAGCAGAGGGCTCCCAGGCCAACAGCAGCTCCTCCAGCAACAATGAATTTCCCCACGCGATCGGCTGTGTAAACAAATAAACACATTCTCTCATTAATGCTTTTTCTTGGACAGTTAACAACATCCTTATATGAATTTTGATGTATCTGCCATAGCTGCTCCATTTTACCCCTCCTCCTTAAAGCTTCACTTCATTTCAAGTCAGTTCACCACCAGTTTCAGCAGTGACAAATGTATTCTTTCAAGGAAGTTAAGGCTCAAAGATTCTCAGTATTTAAAGCAGAGCTCCTCTACCTTTAAGTGCAGCTTCTGCAGATGGCTCAAATGCTGCTTCTTTCACTTCCTGGCCAAGTTTTCCACGCCTTGCACCCACTCTTGCTCTGGTGGCATAACTCTGAAATATTCAGAAATAACATAATAAATATTTAATGAAATAATATAGAAGACAGTCAACTTACTTGCTACACTTAAAAATGTTAATTAATCTCCTATTAATCTGTGCTTACCTTCATACACACAAAGCAACAGTGCTCAAGGAAAACAAGTGAACATTAAAGTTTAGGAACCTTTGTGAGAAACATTCACATATTCTAGAAGTATAGAACCAATGCAGTGAATTCCAGCAGCTGGCATTTTCAGACTGCATTTCTTCTGCTCTAGTACCACTGCACTAAAGACTGCCACAAGCCTCTTTGCTAAATATAAGAACATTATTGTTACTTTTTTGTAAAAAAGTATTTTGCTTTCTAATTTTACAGACACTAAAGCTGAAAAAGCAGCACAAATTTTTTGCTTTCAAGTCTAACCTTGATTTGTAGAACAAGCTTTGAATGAAGGCCTAGAAATTCAAGATTTTTAAGGTCAACAAGCTCCAAGTGATTATAGTATGGTGCTCAAAGTCTTAGTATGTTGCAAGAGCAACACAGAACACACTCCTATTTAAGTTCAAAACCAATTTGTAAAGTTTTCTGACGATTTTTACAGGAATTTTTAAATCAAAATTGCATCTGAGCAGTCAAGGACTCACATCAAGCTGTGAATTTGTTCCAACACTAAAATACAAAACCTACAAGCACCACTCTCATCAGGCATTAGAGCACTACAATTCAAGGGGTTTATCAGAGACCTCCAGTTTGGTCGAGTTTGGCAGCTAATGAAATCCAGCCTAATGCTAGAAAACTCACACACGTAAAAAACCCACCATGTACCTACAAACTCAGAATGCTTAAGAGGAAAATACAAAGGAGGTAACAACGTAATGAGATATTAATGGGCTAGATACACGTCTCCTACAAGCCTCTAGCAAAAATATCTGACTTACTTCCCTAAGTAATTGTTGCATCAGAAGAATATGCCACTAGCACTTTCATCAAGATGACAGAAGAGCAACAACAGCCCCTAATGGCTCTGAGCTGCAGGTCTGCAACATCCTCTCAATGAAGAGCAGTGTCTCAGGATAATAACAGTCTGGTTTTTAAAAATGCTGGTTAGATCTGTGACTGTCCTGCCATAGCTCAGAGATTGTTCTAACCTAGACTACAGCTCTAAACACAAATTGGGACTAAAATAATTGAAAATAAAGTGTTTAATTTAATGTTATATTTAAGACTAACTTGGAAACAAGGAGACAGGACAACAATTTCTCTTCCTCCCACCTTACCTAATAAGAGCTGTCCATCCCTAAGTACCTCTTTTGAGCTCTTCTGCCCCTTCAAGACACAAGCCAGTCATTGAAACAGGAGATTTCACTTCAACTGCTCCAAACGCCCTGTGTTTTGACTGAACAACATTCTTCCTTCAGTAAATTAGAGCAGGGACCTCAAAAAAGCAGAAGGCTCATCACATCAGGTACTCCATGCAAAGTGATTCTTTTGGCAATACACTCAACCCTTTAAAACATGTGCAGTCAGGGCCACCAGAAAGAGAATCAGCTTACCTGGCTAGGCTGCCACAGCCTGTATGCTTTGATACTGGAGCCCCTCAAGGCTGGGGAAGTCTGAGTGATGATGGGGCGGATGGTCTGGCATGGTAGGGCCCTCAGGCACACCAGCCTGGCAGCCAGCATGGTTGCTGAGATAAATTAACACACTGTGTTCCTGCAAAAGCACAAAAAAAAATGTATTTTGCTGTTTTGCTACATGGTTTTCAGACAAAGCACACTTGCTACTTATGCACAACTACAACAGAACTAATAAAAAAATCCCAAACCAAACAACCAAAGAAAATCTGTAGTAAAAACAGTATTATCACTGAAGTACAGTAATAGGAGTTAAAAGCTTCTTAAATACAGTTTAATTTTGCTTTACCTGCATTTGTCTCCCAGTTCCATCAGAGACTTCTCTCTCACAGTTTACTCAAAACCAGGAGCACATACCACTTTTCATATGCATAAATTAAATCAAGACCCTTTATGTATTTATGTTCGAGTTACTTTGCCAACTAACCTGTGTTTTGAGACACAACACTGTGTGACTGCATGCTCTCCTGATTTTCTTAAAACTCCATTTAAGTATAAACCCAAATGAGCAAACAGCACAAAATGTATGATGGAAAAATACTCAAGAGATTTTAAACCATCCTTTAAAAAATCCGTGAGCTTTATGGGCACGGTATTCACTCAAGGTCACAGCCCAGAACACAGGTTCAGGGGCAATTCTGACCAGAAAACAGTGACACCACTCACAGATAAATCGACAGCACCAGCAGAACCAGCCTGTGAGTTCCACTGGTAGCATGAAAACTGCCAGCTCACCGCCACAAATGGTGCCCATCATACAAAATCCCCCAAGGCCCTGGAGTCACTTTAACGTGCTTTAATTACAATTGCACACAACACCTGATATCCCTGAACACCTCATCAGTGCCTTTTTTCACATGACCAGTCATACCTCATGTGTGCAGCGATCAATATAAGCGAGAGCATTCTAAAGAAAGGTAGGTTTAAACAAGGCAGAGAAGCAAGCACGCACAGCACTGGACAGCTCGCATTAATCACAGGGGAGTGACAGAGAACACGATAACCCTGCTGCCAGAATGTCGCTTTGCTCGGCAACGCAGTTACGAAATGCAGCTTTTGTAACGGGAAGCACTTTACGAGGTACATCCTGCCTGCGCCACTAAACGCAGCCCTCCCACGGGGACACGCTCTGCAGGAACTGACACGGCCAACTCGGTGATTTTTACTTTCCCTTTTGGAAACTGGCCTTTAGAGCGAGATAACTTCTAGCGCTTTATCAAGAGCAAGGAAGGCAGAGGGCCGAGAGCTAAAAACAGAACATTTCCACACATTAACTGGCAGCAGCGTAACGTAGGCTGGGGAGTCACTGCCGCACCGCAGCACGACAGACCCCCACCAGCCCCGGCAGGGCGATGGCCAGCGCCCGCCTCGGCCCGGGCTGGGTCGGGCCCGATCCCGCTTTCGGCCCCAGCCCCAGCCCCAGCCCCAACACCGGTCCCACCCCAACACCGGCTCTGGCCTCACCCTGGCCCCGGCCTCGCACCTGCCCCGGCCCCGCGCGGTCCCCGCCGCCTCCTGCGCGCCCCGCTCCGCCCCACTCCGCAGCAGCAGGCCCGGCCCCGGCAGCGGAAGTGACGCCAAGCAGCCGCGCGCGCCCCCGGTGACCGGCTCGCTCCCCCCACGTGACCGCCAGGCCCGCGGGCGCCATTGGCCGGCGCGGCGGTGACGCGTGCGTGGCCGCCATCTTTGGCCGGGGCAGCGACGGTTCTGGAAGCGCGCGGGAGGGCGCGCCGGCAGGGGGCGCGCGCGGGGCCGGCCCTGAGGCGGGGCTGCGCGCGCTCGGTGCCGCGGCAGTGGACGGGGATTAGTGAGGGGGGATAAAGCATAGTGTCGGTGCCGTAGGATAGGCAGTGTTCAGGAGCACAGCGTAACAGTGCTGCGAGGATAGGCGGGGATTAATGAGACGGGATACAGCAAAGTATCGGCACGCTGGGATAAACACAGCGTTCCAGTGGCCGCCGCTGCGGTGCCTGCACCCCGCACACGGCCTGTGCCACCCCCGCCGCATTTCAGTCTTGTCCTCCCAGCGTGTCAGAAAGTTCAGGACCTTTGCTCTTCCTCTCCTTACAGCACAGCACTGCAGAAGCGGGAGGTAAATCTCCCCCTCTGTAATCTCTTCGGAGTAAGCTGTCTTCCCTGTGGATACATACATGCTTTAAGGCCGGTGCTCACATGCCCCATGAGCAGAAGAACTGGGGTTGTGTATATAAATTACAAACGTGGATGCTGCAAGCTGTAATTCCAGCCTTGCAGGGATGCTCCACAGCCCTTCCCAGGGCTGAACATTCCCTTTGGGCTAAACTGTTTCTCAGCTGGCAGCTTCCTTCCAGCCTCACTCCAAATGTCTGAGATTGTATTTCAAGTTTTACTCTAATCCTAACTGAGCCTTAGGAAGGACAGAGTAGCACTTTCCTGGACTATCAAATCCTCAAACTGCTACCAAATTTTGCTTTGGGAGCCTCTTTCCAGTTCCACTCCAGCTACAGCTCTGTAGTTTCTTTCAACCTTAACACTACGTATGGCCATGGTTCTTCATTGCCAATTAAAGACTGAAGAGTCTTGAACATGATCACAGACAAATATGATAAAAAAGATACGTTGAATATAGAATTAAATCAGAAATAGAGTGAGAGTTACGGATCCACTTTTGAGAATTGTGAGATCAGCCTTTCTGTATCTCAGAGCCTCCTTGTTTAAACTATAAGGAAAGAAATACAGTGACCTGCTAGTTCACAAAATGAAAGTCAAGGTGAGAGAGATCAGATACGGAGGAGGTCTGAAAGTGCACCAGCATGTAAGATCTTGAGGAAGAATTTGAATTTAGAAGAGTGAGACAGAAGAATATGTGATGGGTGAAAATTGCATCAGAGGAGGCCAGACCTACTGGGGTTTGGGATCTGATTCTTACTTACTCTGACACTTGTTTGCTTTCTGTTGGATAAGTGAAAATCCAGAGCTTTGGTGTCTATTGTATTGAGATCTCCTACAACACAAGGGGGAAATAAAGTCAGTTTCAGGCCATGAATACATTGTTTATATAGAGACTTGTAGTGCTTATTTCAGAGTTTGTAACACTCTTTAATTGTTAGGTACTAAAGGATTCATTATAATAATTAGTATTTAAATTTATAATTAAGTTATTAATAGTAATAATTTATGCAAGGAATCAAACTTACCTCTTTTACTACAGCATATAATCATGTAAAGAACTCTCCTGAAATTTTCAAATAAGATACTCATCCCAGCTTTTCTCCAAACTGTTTCTTAAATAGATAATTTTGTAAGAAGCAACCCAAATCTACATGGGCCACCCTGCAGTAAGAATTTTTTAAGTAAGAATTTTTTAGTGTGGTTTTTTTTCTTTTTTACTGTAAGAGTAGTTGAACAGTGGGACAGGTTGCTCAGAGCATTGTACTGTCCTTCGATGGAGATTTTCAAAAGCTGACTGGACATAGCCCTGAGCAGCCTGCTTGTGCAGGAGGGTTGGCCTAGATCATCTCCAGAGGTCCCTGCCAACCTCAACTATTCTGTGAGTCTACAAAGTATTGATGATTCCTGAAGGATCTGAAGCACTTTTGGCTTTTTTAGGACTGATATACACCAATAAGACATGTTTGGAAAACAGTAACAAGTTGTAAAAAAAAGTTATTTTCAAAGCAACAAAAATAATAGTAATAAAAAGGAAATCTCATGAAGATACTGTTTTTTGAAAATAGGTGAACACATCCTCAGTATTCAAAAGTGTGAACAGGAAAACTTGTACTGAAAATTTTTACTTGTACATAAAAATTTCTTAAAATTTTGTTTTTCAAAACACATGTTTTGCATGTGTTGGAAATCTTACATTTCTCTAGAGAAGGTCAAATACAGTTTGATATTAGAGGGTTAACTTCCAATTAGAAATTCTACAAGATCAGCAAATGCCATTATGAGGGGACTTGAGTATCCTGAGGAAAGTGTGAAGTCAGGCTCCAAGCCTTGCGTGTCTTGCAGGCAGGAACAAGGTGAGGAGCAACCCCTCTTCAGCTGCTTCCCAGCCCTGCTAGTTCCCAGCAGTGACATTTCCATAAATGCCTGATGCCAGGGCTTAGGGGAGGGTGGTCTCACACTGCCATGCCCAAGGGAAAGCTGATCTGACTGCCTGATTCCATAAGAACTCATCCAAGCTCTCATCCCCAAGTCCTGTAGGAGAAACATCAGGTGTTTTCAAAAAATGAATTCAGCCTGTTCCTAGAGATAAATGGTTTCTGAAGGGATTTTGCTGCCTTGCCCTGAGACTGAGGATCATGAGTCATCTTCCAGGAGACACCGTGCAGTGTGTTTTCAACCAGGCACCCTGCCTTGCCAGCCACGTGCATTGGGACAGCAAAACCACGCTTAAAAACAGCGCTCTGCAATCCTGGAAAGGCACAGGAGCCACAACAAGCCCATCACTGTGCTAATAAATAGGGTCAATGTCAATTCTGAAGCTTAAGCTTTTAACTCGGCAGCCTTGGCATCCTCCTGCAAGAAAAAAACATCTCAGTCGTTCACAGGGCTGTGTTCATCAGCAGGAAATAAATAAATCTGTGCTTAGCACCATTTCTCCTTAGGGTAAACTTTGCCATTGAAGTTTTCGAATTAGAGCTGAAGAAAAATATTTTGAAGGTTTTCTGGCTGTGCTGACTCCAGCACTCCACATATCTCTCCCAGCAGATTACAGGGGACTTTTGGTCTTAATCTGTTCCTGGTATTCATGTGACAAATGCATATTCATTAGGCACCATGTTCTTACTTTAGATGAGATATCATTAACCACTGCAGTGTGGAGGGAATTTGGGGAGACAGTAATGATGACTTTCTTGAAGCCTGGTAAGAAAAAAATGCCTTTAAGTACAGTGTTAGTTTACTATGGAAGAACAAGTCCTTCCATGCAGGAATTTGTGCAGCAAGAGCAAGAGCAGTGCCAGGAGTGAAGCAGTGTCTGTGTTTTCTACAGGTGGGATAATTTTCAGGGTCTTGGATTATTTGGCCACATCTCAAAACACCTCAAATAGACAGCAGCCTCATTTCAGTGGTACCGAACTGTGCTGGCTCTGAGGTGTGTTCCCTTCTTTCTGTTACGAAGTTTTCACCTTGCTCATTTTAAAAAGCATTGCACTGAAATTTGTACTGCAGCTTGTATATTTTGAGGACTTTCATGTATGTTTACACTGAGCAAAAGTAATTCCAGTCTGGAATTGGAGAAAGGTTGCCAGCTATAAAGAATTTCACACGTTTTATCTCTTGTTAAAATAAAATGAATCCATCATGGCAGACACTTCTGGTGTCAAATAGTGTCTTCTGGACTGTTTAAGGGATAGCTGGATGTTTTTGTGTGTAGAAATGCTGTTTTTGAGCACAGGAAAAGCATTATTTAATTACCATGACATTTAAAAATTAATTTGTATATACATTTGTATAAAAATCCTTTAAGAATAGAAAACAAACAATATATCTTTGCAATCTCTGCAACAGACTGAAAATCAAACAACCCATCTCAAAGGATAAACATGGCAACTGTTTTAAATGTGTATTTTCATACTGCTAGGGTGTTCTGCTGTTGTCAGTACTTTTCGTGACAGTGCTCTGAGCACACATACAAGTTCGCTTTGCAATCACTCTGCAAACTTCAGAGTTACAACAGATAAACTCTTTCAGGTAGAATGTGTGAAAACCTGCATGCCTGGTGGCTTTGTGGGAGAAACAGCTTCTGTTGGGGGTTTCTTCAGTCAACACCATGTTTTCCTTGGGCATGCTAAAGAAACCAAAGCTCTAAGGGGGATAAAAAGTCTAAACTCCAGGTTTACTGAAAAATTCCTGCATTCAGTTTTTTGATCGTTCATATTTAGGCCATATTTTTAGAAATTGCTTTGTTTTTCTGTTTTCTGAGAGGTAACATCACCCAGGTTGTAGTAAACATTTTTGTAGGTTTGATTGTCTATGGCTGTATCAATAATCCTGATGAAGTTGTGCCTCTAATCTGCATCTGCTCCCTCAGGGAGCAGCTCCCTTTGCCTTATTTGCAGTACCCCTTGTTTGGTCTGGCACCTCCATTTCCTCTTGCTCTGGGTCTTTCCCCAGCATGTGCCCACCAGGCCTTTTCTCACCTCTTGTGACATTCCCTTGGCCTCCCCTTGGTCACAATTCCACCACTCTTCTGCCCCTTCCAAACCTGCCATGTTTTATCCTTGCTTTCTGTCCTTCATCAGTCCCTTCCCCCTTCTGCACCGTCCCTTGTTTCCCATACCAGCTGGGATTCATTCTGACATCTATAGTTTGTAGCCATTTAAACAAATGGGTTTTGCCCTGTCAAATGTTAATACTAAAATAAACTTCTAAAATCAGAAGCTTGATATCAAGACCTGTCTTCTGCATTCATTACATATTTTGTGACTCATTTGGAGAATGGGGGCTAGAGAATGCAGTTCTATTCCCAGATTTACCAAGGCTACAATACATGAAGGTAAATAAACTTGGATGTCAAATCACCAGTTCAGTAAATAGTCTAAGCCTGTGAGTAACTGTGTGAGTAACAGTCTCACGCATTAAACTTAGAGTAGATGCTCAGAACTTCTTTCTTTAGTTACTTGGGAGAAGAGCTTTGGTTTCTCAAGTGCTCAGAGATAAATGAAGATGAATGCTTTGGTGAGCAAGGACCTGACATTGTTTGGTTATAAATAAATACAGGAGGTAGAACATTTTTTGCACTCAAGATTATATTTGAATAAATTGTACATAAAAGGACATTTCTCTTTCTTGAACCCTGTTTTAGAGACTATACCATGAATTATTTATTAACATCAGACAATAAAAAACACTGAAACAGTTTAAAAATACTTTTCAATGAAAGAGTGAAATCTACATTTACAGCCTGAGACCTCTCAACCTCCAAGAAATTGCTATTCATTTTGTTTAAATACAACAAATACTCATTTTCCTAAGTGCCTGTGAACTCTATGCTGCAGCAAAAAAATGACCCAGGGTTTTGTCTGAAATTGCTGTTTGTGCTTTCTAATTACTTTTAACATGCAGAGCACTGTTCTTCTGCAACTTCTTGAAAAAAAACCTATTTGAAATTCAGTAAGCTTTGATTTAAAGTGATTGGTTTCCACCTGGATGGAGTGAAATTTTCTACTTGCAGAGTTTATTAGTACATTAAGAGATGCAAATTAATTCATAATTCTTTCAGCTCATTCTCTTGGGAACAATTATACAAGGAAATTATTAATGTACAAGAAAACAACAGTTAAATATCTCAAAGGGCAACAGAGGTGTGGAATATATGAAAACATTTAGACCTAGCTAATAGCAGAACTCTGTTATAATAACAACAGTTCATAAACCAATTTTAATTTTTCTTTATTTTTAAACTGATAGCAGCCACATGGTGCAGACAGGAAATCAAAGGCTGGCAAAGGCCCTGTTCTCAATGAAGGGCTGAGGAAACACAGTGTGAAGTTTTGAACTTGTGCTGCCAGGGTTTCCAAGGATCCCTGCCAAAGGTGAGGCATCACTGAGCTCACCTCTGCCCGTGGCTCTGCCCACACCATCCCGAGGGGATTGCAGACCAGGCTGTCATTTCAGTGCAAGCCTTGGCACTCTGATAAACAAGCCCTGTACTCTGCATCTGGATAATGAAACCCCTCGGGATCCAAGTAACATCTGAGGGAAAAAGAGCAAACAGACTTGCTTTTTAGGCTTCTTTGATCCACCTATTTTTTCTCCTTTTATTTAAGGTGTTAAACAACTCAGCTATTTTCCATTTTTCTTTTCATAATTTATACAGCACACGTTAATATTACATATCTGATGAAAATTTCAAATATTTTTACAATCAGAGTGATAACACTGGCTTATCACCAGGACACCTGTAGGGACTGGGCTATCTGCTTACAGTGCTCCCTGACATATAGCTGTCAATGAAAGGACTGAGAGGGGAACACACACTCCCAAAATACTGTAAAACAAGCACCACTACTGAGAGAAGTTTGTCCTAAAGAACTTGCCCCATCATAACTTTAAGCAGAGCCACAACATAAACATAATACACACAGATCAAACCTCTGCTGACATAGTTTACACTGGGACAAGACAAACAGAGGCATCACATGAACTGAGAACAAGCTTACCTTATGGAGATGCAGGAGTCAAATAACTTGTATTAGACTTGCTCACACGTGCCTTCCTCTGCAGATTCTAAGGAATACTGTTTACAAGTGAAAAATGTTTACATTTGAAAAAATATTACGCTCTACAAATATTTCTCTCAATTTTCAGAATAGCATAAACCCTGAAATAATAAAAATCTAAATAACATGTATTGATCAAAGTTAGATCCTTAAGAAGAGTGGACACAGTACTGTTGTACATACAAATTACCTGGACAGAAATCCAGGTTCTCAGTACAGCACTATTTATTGCATTTTTTTTGTGACATTGGACCACTTCCAAAACACCTTCCCTCAAAAAAATTCCCACATTCCAAAAGCAAGATTTTGTTTTGATGATGCATATAAAAGAAAAGTTTCTGTATGTTAAAAAATGGAAGTGCTGAAAATGCTGGGTAAATTCCGGTTCTGTTTTGCTTTTGCAGTTGCATGACTAGATGAATGTATTTCCTTTTGCCAAGTGAAAATAAGCTTCCAGGGAACAATTCTATCTCACAATTCAGCTAAAACTACTGAGAGAAATCACTGATTATTACCCATCTAATGCTATCATTCTGTATATTTAGAAGAACATACGGTTTCACTGGAAAAATAATTAATGTAACACCCCTGTGCAACTCAAATTCCACTAGCCTCTTTTAGCTGGTTTCTACTAGAGACTGAAATCCCCATGAACTGAGAGAGGTGTCAAAGAATGAGAACATTTCTGAGTGAGAATACTGACAAGAGGCCATTATGGTTAAACAGCTTTCAGATAAAAATTCAATTATTTAAAAAATGCAGACCCATTTTTTTTCCCTGAGGTCAGAAGAGTAACAGTTATTTTTAGTAAAACTGTGTTTGTTTTTGTCCTTAAAAAACCAAAACTACACAGAAAGGGTAATGTCCTGTGAAGAGGTCTGTGATATGCAGGGGACAATAAGAGGGTAAGGCTACAGCAGGATTTTTCTAAGCAAAATTTTCATCTGCAAGACTTTGCTTGAGGCTGTGAAATGTGAGAAAAGCTGGTGTCATGTTTGATTCTGAAGGGTCATGTACCTATATGAGAAAGCTGTGATCCTGTTTAACTTGGGATGGCATTTCTGTGACTTGAAGGACTAAATGGACAGAGATATTCCATGTCAGCATTGAAGTGATTTCTTGTAAGGCTAGCACCAAGGTTCAGTGGCTGAGATCCCTCAGCTGGTGCCTCTGTGATACGCTTCTCTGGCAGCAAACCAACAATGTCAGCCTAGCATAAATGTAACTACCAGATCCATTTTTTGCCTTTGAAGTGCACAGTCCTAAAGGATCATTGCAAAGCCCTGGAGAAAACAACATTCAAGTTAAATATCATTATTGTTCTCAAGAAATTACTTCAGTAGCTATTCTAATTAATCATGGTCATTCCCTGTCTGTATAGCAGCAGACAGAGAGAAGTGTCACATGAGGACAGTCTTTCAGAAGGAGTTCCCCCTTTACAAGCATAGAGGCTTGACTTAACATACAAACTCAGAAAGATGCAGATAAAAAGGTGAGAGCTCCTCTAAATGTCAGGCTCTAGTTTGATTACTGTGTTTTTGGGATTTGGCCCTTAGCATTATAGTAATTCAGAAACTTGCTGCTGATTACTACCAAAGCAAAATCTGTGATATAAATGTGTGAAACTATGAGACACTGAAGGAAATCATTGTGGGAATGCAGCGATGCCTCATTGATCCAGCGAATTCACTTAGGCCACTGAAGTGCTCCCATCCCTGGTATTGAAGCATTGCACATCTACCAGAGGTGGCCAAGTGAGACGTACCTCAGGTGGTGCAGTTTCCTTCCCAGTAACCAGAAAGCAAATGAACTGAAATTTTGAACCTCAGCAGGAAAAATAACCTTTCCTTTGAGATGGATATTGTTTAAGCTTTGATGAGAAATAAGAACGAGTGGTGAGCAAATGCCATAAAAATACCTTGGTTTAGTTTTAAAGATATTTATGGGAAGATTTACTTATTGCTAAATGATGGAGAACAGTTACAATCTGTTATACTTAATTTACTACTACATAAGTGAAAATGTGCGAAGAGCAGCACACTTGTTAAATTAAAGCTCACTTAATGATTACACAGCACTTGGGAATAACATCTAGTTAAAGAGTAAGCACTAATGGATGTTTTCTGTAGAATCATTCCTTTTGGGAAAATAAGACAACCAAACCCTTTACATTTTTGCTCATAACTAAAAGATACAAAATACCAGAAAGAAAAGGAGGAATTTCCTCTTTTAGTGAATACTGGAATACTTAACTAAAGCTACCATGAGAAGGTTTCTGGCTCTGGCTCTCCACCCTATTATAGTGGGTTGCACTAAAGTCAGTACTATTATCTTGCTGCATCACTCTACAACAGAAAGAAGAAAAATCAGATAAAATCTTGGACTGGATACTATCTGTTATCTACCCCCTTTGTCATCTTTTTCTTGTCATCACAGTATCTGAAAAGGTGATTATTAAATCAATAGTAATAACAAAATCCCAAGACTCAGGGAAAAGCTAGTATTTTCCTCTTTTATGGGAGTGACAATTTTAGCTGAATCAGGGCTATTCTTTGGGTAGGGAGTAACCTTTTCCTGGTTTTACCTCAGCCAGGAGCCAAGCCCTGCACAGCCACTCGCTCACTTCTGCAATGGCAGGACTGGGGAAACAAGCAGATGGGTAAAAGTTGGAAAACTCCTGGATTGAGATGTAGGCAATTTAATAGGGAAAGTAAAAGCCGCACAAGCCAGGAAGGAAAAACCACAGAATTAGTTTAACACTTCCATGGGCAAGCAGGTAACCAGCTATCCCCCTGGGAAGCAGGGCTCCATCACACACAGCAGTTACTTGGGAAGACAAACACCATCATTCCAAATATCCCTCCATTCCTCCTTCTTGTCCCAATCCAGAGCTGTGAACCAATGTTTCCTTTCTGTCTCTGCTGTCAGAGACCCCTGCACATCCAAGCTCCAACCAGAGCAATGACAACTTGCAAAGTGGATCTTGACTCACTGTGTGCATCCATATCTCTGGCTACAGCATCAGATCATTATTTTTCTTTTTATGCACATGCAGTAATTGTGTGCTACTGGCCAAGAAGGTTACAAACATATTCACTCATTTTTTAATGATCCTTCATCAAAATGGGTAGTGCCTGGGATCTTAATGAAGACCACATACAGTATTCTCTTTGTCTCATAAGAAATTTAAAGTACATATTTTTGTGGCTTGTAGTATGATCACTAAGAAGGCTGGAATTAGTGAAATTACTATATGATTAAGAGAAAAGCATTCTAGCCTTTTCTACTCATTAACAAAGGAAGACTCTGTATGTAAAGAAGGTTGATTAAAAGTTTATGTTTCTTTTCATGCAGACATCACAGGTAAGGATTCTGAAAAGTGCTGAGCACTGATCAAAATAAGAGCTACCAAAAGTCGAGAAATTGTCTTGTGGAGCGAAACACCTTTCATCCATGATAAATCATAAATATTGAAAACATGCAGTGGTTTTTCAAACAAGAGTTCTTAATGGTATTAAGGACCTGCTTATGCAGGACCCATGCAAATCTGTTTGCAAAAAATACTTTTAACTTCAGATTTTTCTCCTTAGGTATTGTGGTATTTTCTTGCTGTATTTGTTATATTCTGAAATTCTTTCAACTCAGTGTAGACTTCTGCATTTAAGATGAGTCCCAAGGAATACAGAGCCTCTTATTCTCCTGTCCTGTGCCCCATGACTTTTTACTTGAAGTGGATTGAGCTTTTCTGATTATATAAAGGCAGCTGTGGTTTTTGGGTTTACAGTGGAAAGTCATTCTCAACTGTAACAACTTGCTGGAGCAACACAACCTGCACATAATAATGCTGCTATGTAATTTATTAATCTAAAATGTTCCAGCTTACTACAGATACCCATAAAATCATGTTGGCAAATGCACAGGCTCTGAAGGGCATATTATATAGAAAAGCTATACAGTAGAAGCCGCTGCCCGTGAAGACTTAGCATAACTAGATAATGTGTTTAACAGTATTTATTCATAAAAGGCAGACTCTGCTCTGCAGTTTCAATCCTACAAATAATTTAGCATGCACCCAAGAAAGCTGAAATATCCTAGTAGCCAAAAAAAACCCAACCCAAACTGAACAAACATGCACGGAATTGAGATAAATAGTCCCCATATTTTTGAACATGAAATAAATGCCAATGTGCAATTTTTACATAAGCTATCTAAACCTTCTGCATCTGTTTTCCTAAAACTGGAGATCTACCCATTCAGCAAAATGCCACAATGGTCTGGTGAAGGTCAAACGCATGTCTAAGTAACCATCTTACACAGGTTTACTGAATTTCAGCCTGAAAAGGACTTATGTACAGCACAGACCCTAAAATCTCGAATGATTTCACAATCAGCTGTGGAACTTCTGATTAAGGTATCTCTGGATTTTCCTTTAGGAAGACACCCAGTCTGTAAAGGGCAAATGGCTACAGCCAGATTGAATCCAAGTCCATGGCTGAAATCATAACTGTGGTAGAAGTAGGGGTCGCTTCCAGCCTCTGTGTCTCTAGTTTGCACAGAGAACAGAAAACTGTGCTCCCACCACAGCACCTCTGCCTTCTGCTCATTTTCTCCCTTTCCCTATTCCTATGTGCCCATGGAACCTCACAAATACTTGATGATGTATCTTCAGGACCTCACAGGGTAATTGGAGTAATTCTGTGGAACACTGCTGGGCAGCAACAAGGATCCTGATTTCAGTTGCAATCTTCTAGAATAACACTCAGAAAATCACTGGAAGGTGGGAGTTGCTTGTGGAACCCAAAGGACTGGAAGCTGCTGTACATCAAGAACAACTGGTTATATTTGTTTCCTTTGGCTGCCTCTATCTCACTGTCTACCACAAAAAAAAAAATATTACGGGATTTAGTGACAACTCCTTTTAACATGAACAGAAATAGTTGATTGTAAAAACAAACCCAATGAAATATTCGGTAATAAAATGGCCAAGTCACTAAATAATGCATCCAGCTGGCTCTAGTGCTTGACCTTTGCAAAATTCCTTGGAGGTGAAGTGTGAACTATTTTTTTTCCCCTGATGGTGTATTCCTGGGGAAATACTGCCATGAGAACTCTGTATCTCACACAGAAAGCAGCTCATTTTTTAATCTTTAATTATGCATGCTCTTCAGTGGGTGGCCTTCTTTCTTAGTAGCTACTGAATCAATACCCTGGCACAGTGCTAATGGGCACTGTGCTACCTGAGGTGCCATCTTCCAGAAAAGAGACTGAAAGCAAGGTCTTCTCTCTTTTTGATTTTCCTGGCTCTCATGGCATTTTTTCCTTTTTTTTAATAATAAAGGTGTTAGCATCAGTGTCTTGGCCAGGGTCCAAGCTGGGTAATTACATTCTGTCTCCCTAAATTTTGCTTTGTGCAGTTTTAATTTAATATGGGGCCTTCTCTTCCTGCCCTGAGTTGTTTTGTGTCATTGCTGGGCACTATTAAATAACCTCCATATTTCCCCCGAGACAGCTGCATTTAAGCTGTGGCCAAGGCAAAGCCTGCGCATGGATTTCGTGAACCGTTCCCAGAGAAGCAAACACAAGCTCACTTGCAATTATTACATGCCAATATTTTCCTGGACTAACTCCAGCTTCTCTGCTCCCCTCCAGCAGTTTACATTCATTTGGAATTTAACTACCCAAATGAAAACAGCAGTTGTAGGGAACACTGTCCCTTCTCATGAGGTCACAAGGCTCATGCTTGGGAGGACATTTTCAGCAGGCAAGGTAGTTTTATCCTCTCTATGAGAACATAATCTGCTGCAAGCAACCTTCCTCTACAGCAAAATGTGGTATTTAGCCATGAGCTGAAGAGGGGTGCTGGGCAGGGTTATCCTGTCTCAGATGTGTCCCTCTTGGAGCATCACTTTGTCCTTCAAGGGCAGCTGAACGGGTCCATGAGCTCCAGGGCAAATGCTCTGTGTGGTTTTGCCCATGCTGCTCTCAAATACTGCATACTGAATACTTCTACAAAATACTGCAATCAGTATCTAGATGTAAAAGAATCCAGGAGACATCCACACTAGACACAATTGATCCAGAGAAACAAAAGGCATCAATATAACATGTTTTTTCTTTGGCATACAGCTCTTTGTCTGTAGACACTGCTGCTCAGGACTGCAGTCAGTCAGGTAGGCAACACTGTCATGAGTTTTTCCATTTGTGTGTGCTTTTAGAGCTGTAAGAGCTGGGGCAGGATCATGTTACAACAGCAGACAGGAGTGATCTTATGGCACAAATCCTTCTGAAGGTGTAAATCAAGGCAGGCAGGTTTCCCTCAGCTTGATTGAAAAGCAGGTTAAGACCCAATATTATAGAAAGCTTCAGATGCAAGCTGTGTAACCAGAACCATCCAAAATAGGCTTATGGCTAGAGCTTATTAAATATTTTTAAATTAATGTATTTGAAATCTTAACTTGAAAATAAAATTGTAAGAGCATGGGATCAAAACTCTATTGCTATAAATCAGCAAGACTCCACTGATTTTTCAATTTACTGTATTTGAGTAATCTTAACTATGTATTATGTCACTCAGCTTTAAAACATTGCCAAACCTGCAGGCTTTGAGCTTTTCGTACTGATAGTATTGTTGCTCTTGCTTCCATCTTTTTTCTTTCTTTTTTTTAAAATACAGTATGCTTTTATTGTGTAATTTAAAGCTATTCAGCCTTCTTCCTGCTATCCAAAGACATTTTGTATGTAAATCCAACAATCTGGACCCAAAATCAGCACCATCTGCTTATTTATAGCATGATCCAGCAGTAAAGGGAATCTCTATTAAGCCCTTCATGGGAATCATGTGACTGTGCAATGAACTTGGTTTTCATTTTCCTGATGGAAGTGATACAGTTTCTTTACTAGTCCCTGTCAATATTTTGTGATGTTCTGCAACAACAACATTAAAAGAACCTTCATTTTGAGACTCATCCTCTTCACCTGATTGTGGCTGTTGCTTTATCAAGTATGTAGGGCATGTCTGGTACTGGCATGCCATTAGGTGTCAGAATTAAATGTCTTTCTAGATTTATTTTTGTTCTTTCAGTGTCTGAGGGGGAAGGCCAGCTGCTAAGTACATTGCTTTTCAATATGCTGAGCTATCCTTGATGTGACCCTCAGGAAAAAATCCCCAAACAACTACCCCAAACCAAAACCCTGCAATACCAGGGTTTCAGTGGTGCAATGAAACCAAACAGCTGAAGAAAAAAATGAAGTCATTGCTGGTAGAAAATAGAAATTAAATAATTGAAGAAACCTGCCTTGTTTAAGTACAGCACCAAGAAAAGACTCAAGTAGGTTTTGAACTTGCATGAAGTGTCTCATAAACTATGATCCTGAGGGACCTTGACAATAAAAAAACCCTTAGTTCAAAGAAAGTGTGTGGGAAAGAGCAAAGTTGTCGACATCCTACTTTGGGTGAATCACTTTGCCTCTAATGAGAATACATTTCAATGGCAGTGCAGTACAAAGACAGAATTCTGCAGCAGAGTTCACTCCTGGCCCTTAACATGCAGTGTGTGGCAGTAAGAAGTTTTTACTTCAGAACATATTTTACAATCTCATTGTTGCAGTCAAAACTATCCCAGCATTCTTTTGCTGGAAGAGCTCACTGCACTACAGACATAGATAATTTTTTCCTACCTTAGATACAAAAGATACTTTATTGGTTTTCATTGAGATGTATGGCAAGTGCTCCAAGTTCATAGCACAAAAGTGATATATGCCACATGAAACCCACAGATAAAATTCCTAGAGTTTACAGTTTCAGTTTTATACACACAGATATACTAGAGGGTAAATTAAGAAAAACTAGGTCATTAACATGTGAAGTCGTGATTTTTAAGTATAGTTATGTGCTGATGTGCCTCACAGACAGGTGTTCTGTCCACAAAACTGTTCTAGTCTGTAAAGTTATGAGACTTTGCACTGCTTATCCCACTTTCCACTAGGGCTTTATTCCTGTTCAGCACACATGAGCAGGGATTTGTGTATGCGACTGACAGGTCTACAAAACAAGTGTCTGTATCTGAACTCTGTGGCTACCTTCTCATTTCAGCCATGGAGAGAAATGGCCATTTCCAGATTTATCTGCTCCTAAGGTAGAAATTGAACCAGCACAGATGGGTTATGCTGTAGCAACAGCTGCTTTTATCCCTTGGCTATGGGAGCATGTACACACTGGCCCTGAGGCACATCCCACCCTCAGCCTCTGGCTGAGTTCTGCATCACTTTGAGGAGGGTGGAACCCACTGGTGGTGTTCTTTGTTAAATACAGCTTCTCTTTAGCTCTGTATAGAATGACTGGGTATGAAGGCAAATAGCAGTATCTCAGTAGGAATGAAGAGGAAACCAGGCAAATCTGTACAAAATGTGGCACATGCTCCTGAAAAGAACACACACATCACTCAGGTGGTGGGCACTTTACAAAAAGACCATGTGCAGACCAGTTTGGGTGAATTCCTGATTCCACTGAAATCAAATGTAAAACATGCAGTCCTGAGGAAGCTCAGGAATTCAGCTTTTACTGAAAAATGGCACATTTCTAATAAAACTACCACAAAGGAAACTCTGGGGTGCTTTTTCAAGGAATGTCAAGAACATTAAGCCCATCTTGAGAGCTCACTGATTGTGATGCTCAGCCCACAGAATATAACAGGGATCACAGACTGAGGGAAATGAGAGCCTCAGTCTTGGGCTCTGAGGGCTGATGAGTCTGAATCCTCCAGCGAGAAAGGAGCTGCAAGCAGCTCTCCCTTCCATCTCTGTAATTCATGGAGAGAAAATAAATCATTATTTTTGCACTACCTCCCAAGGAGAGAAGCAGATGCTTTTTTATTCAGATGACATTTTTCAAGCCTATCCACAGTGTTCCTACTCTGGCCACAAATCAGTGGCTGCTTATGAGCATTTTGACAATTCTGCCACGTCTAATAATAGCCAGTGGTGGTGGGCAGCACAAAAGAAAAATCAGTTTGTGTGAATTTAGCCAGCCAGCTAATTCTGAGCTGCATAACAGTCAGCAGGAAGAACTTTTACATGGTGCATGTGAATACAAATGTCAAAGATACTTGATCTGTGAGCAAACTGTAACCTGACACACAAAAAAATGTATGACCTTTAACTCCATGAAATACCTGTCAGCCAGCTGTGCTGGGGAGGAGGAGTCTACATGCAGTGCCTGTGATATGTTGATTCTCTTTTCAGGTCATGCAGGGTTTGCATCTTTTATTCTAAATGTTAGAAAATGAAATGACTACAACCACAGCACTCATGTAAAAGCAACATATCTGATCTGAGTGATACAGATAACAACACCTTTCATCAAAACATCCCAGGGGTAATATGCATCTTATTCACAATAGTTCTAGCCCCACAACAAATTCTTGTTTAAATTTATACACAAGCTGCTCCACTGAAATCTAATCATATGTGCAAGCTCTCAGAATCAGGGACTAGTACTGAACAAGAATTATGCTTGTCTCTGCTGATAACAAGACTCTGTAGGGGGAAATACAAAAAGAAACCCTGTTAACTCCTTGAATTCTTTGAAAAATTTTGGATGTCAGACCCATGTTTTGTCCAAACCAGAAGGATCATCATTTTTCTCTGTCTGAAAATACTCCAAGATATTTAATGACACAAGATATGCAGGATTTTCTGCATCTGAGAAGATGAATATTCTTCTGGGAAAATCCGAGCTTTTAAGTGAACTCAGCTGGATTACTGATGCTTTAGCAAAGCCAGAAAAACCCCCATTATCCAAATGAGGCATAAGAATGGGAGAAGAAGTGCCTGATGCCTGAGGGATCCCCATTTTATATATCATTCCCAGGAACCACAGAGACAGAAAACTATGTAACATGCCACAATAAAATTCAACAACCCCACCTTCCTCCAGACTGTTTTACTAAACTGCTGGGTTTCAATATCTGTATTTATTTTATTAAAGAACAGTAACTGATCCTGTAAACATATACAAAATGAAAAAGCTTTCAATCTCATTCTCATATAGCCTGTCAGATAACACTAGCTGCCAAGTCATGATTCCACCAAAAATATGTGTATGAAACATTCCACAAAGGTGAGAGCAATGTAAACCTGAATGCATAGCCTGTCTCCATCACACAATTGAGATGTGGAGAGTTTCAGCAGTCTAGAATTTTGGTTTTGGTCAACATCTCCTATCACCAGGAGAGGACAAATTCCAAGAGTTGATTTTAAGTGTGTTTATACTCTTTATGTTCAGATCTAGCAAATGCCACACGGAGACAGACACATGGTCCAACCTTCCTCTCTACTGGCAATTACCTTTTGGTGGTATCACTCCAACAGAAATAGTGAGGAATGATGAAAAGCAAATTTCAGATCTAATTTTCCCTGAAGTTTAGGGGAGTTCCAAACCTATATCTGGATTAAGAAGTGACCCTATGCCAACATCACTCCGAAGTAAAACTTGAAGTGGGATTTATGTGTTGATTGCTTTGGAAAATTATCGACATGGAGTCTGCTTGCAATTTCTTTGACAACAGCTACCTTTACCAAGCTTCTAAAATCCCATACTTCTAAATATACAAAATAATAAACACATGAGAAAAACATTATCAATGTGCATCCTTTTCCCCTTCTCACAGTTTCCCTTCCCCTTCCAACAGTTTGCAAGCAGCATGGAAATACTTGTATGCTTTTTCTAACATGCTATAGTGAAGCAGCACAAACACATGCATAAAAAACCTTTCCACACAGCAAACCTGAGATGCAATGTGCCCTTCTGTTCCACTCACACAGAAGGAGGGGCATTCTTACCCACCTTATAATTCAGTTGAGGTAATGCCTTTTAAATACACACTCCCTCCAAGGCAGTCATTTATCAGTGTTACCAGATAACTGCTTATTTTGAGCTGTTAACAACAACAGCTGTCTGCCAAGAGTACTGAAGCTCCTTCCTTCAGTATGAGTGGAATTCAGCAAATCAAATCTAGAGGAAGAGATCTAACCTCTAATGGTCTTCAGGGGAAACTTTTTCCTGTCTTTCCTAAACCAGTAAAAGAGTCCAAGCTGTGCTATTTGGCAGCTTAACCTCAGAGGAAGTGCAAACTAAAGAAATATTTGAAAAACAAGTTCAAACACATACCACGCCAAATCCTCTTCACTTGGATTAAGTCTCAGGTAAAAAATCCAACCTCTACTTCAGGCTGCATACACTATAAAAAACCAACCCACCCTGATGTGAAAATCTTGAAACATCATGAAATGGAAAACTGCAACAAGGGCCCATTTTAATGTCACTAAAGTGGTATTTTTAAAATACTGGGATTTAGGTGGTAAGAGAATAAAGGGACCAAAATTTGACCTCCCCACCTACCTGGTTTCATTTCAGAAAATTGAACTGTACTATTTTACACTGATGGCTTTATAATCCTGTGTTTCCATGAACTCAAAAGTCTCCTGTGTACTTGGAGGAGATAACACTTGCCCTTCACTCAGCCAGTGATGTGGACACTCTCAGCAAGCACTGAATCCTGTTTGTGTGGCACTGCCAGGCCTCTGCCCTCTCCATGCAGGTGCAGTGCAGACACTCACCAAGCTCTCAGGACAGAGCTGCTGCTCAGCTCAGCCCCAGCCTGGCAAACAGGAAAAGCCAGAGCTGCCCCCACCCCTCTGGCTCATCCAGGCAGTCCCCTCAGCAGTCACAAACTAGGCATATGAAGGCCACTCTGGCTCTCCAGTCCTCTTTCCCAGCCTGATATCTTCCCTACAAAGTGTGCCTGATGTTCCAGTTACTGAGGAAAGCCATCTGCTAGATGGCCCCAAACATCCTGGGAACCCAGAAGTCCCAAGGTTGATGACCTGCATGCTGGCTCCATCTTCAGCAGCTCTAGTCTCTGCCAGCACAAGGCAGAACCATGGAATCTGTGTTCTCTCAGCACCTCTACTCTCAGGATTAGCAGGTTCCTTCCCTTTCATCTTGCTAGGGAAGATGGGAAAAGCCAAAATCTGGCAGAATCCCACCAGAAAGACCCCAGCATTCATGGAGGGAGTACTGGCAAAGTTTTACACATCCATGGAAGCAGAAGTACATCCTTCCACATCCACCTCCATGCTGGAAGATCCATTCCTCCCTCTGCTCTCCCCTTGGAAACATTTACCCCAGTCTACTTCGCCCAGCAGAGCCTGCTCCTCCCACTGCCCTGCTGTGGCACTTCCCAGTCAATCACGAGTGCCTTCAGAAGCCTGAGTGCCACAGAGGATCAAACCTGGCACGTTTTGGTTTTCCATCCTACAAAGTCTTTCACATTTTTCTGCATTTAATAATCCACATACCATGCCCCACTTTCAGATTTAAATCCTTCTGATTCCTTCCATCCGATTGACAAGATGAGGGGTTCTTTTTCCTAAAGATGTAATTTAACAAAATCTATATGGAATATGCTCACTTCTTTCAGTGGTCTGGAAAATGTGCTTTGTCTTTTTTTTTCCAGAGAATGTGCACATTTCAGACTTCCCTTAATGTTTTGTAATAATTTCTGATCTTGATGGTTTTACTTTGTCAGCCCAGCTGACACCAACCAGATGAGAGAAACAGTTTGAGGGTGGCTTTTGTCCAGGAGGTAGCAGAGAAGAAAACAAGCAATAAAAATTTGGTAATTTCTCATTTCATTGTAAAGACATGTTGCGGGGATTTGCATATTCTGCCTGTGAAGCAAACAGAGCTATAATCAGATGATATGGCAAGAAAGGCTTGAAATGCCATTCAAGACTTAAGATGAAATGATTATTAAACAAACCTTTTGTATGCAGAATGCTCAAAGGTAAAGCATCATTTCAGGCATCTTGCTCAGTTACCTGAGCAATTCTCAGAAATACCATAAAGACTGACATACTGAGCAGAAGTTTATGTGTGAGGTGTGTGTACACCACAGAGAACATGCACATGGCCTTTCAGTTTAGCACACAGTCCTGGTGGATGAAGGCTAGTTCCTGTAGGGCTCACAGCATGCTAAGAGCTGCTTTTGGCATTTCACCCAGCCCCATCTCTGCATCCATCAGCTGGCCTCAGAGTGGAAGGGGAGATGAGAAATGAATTAGAAAGATACAGCTTGTAATGACTGAGTCATAGCACTAAATGCCTCTAACTCAAGCTAACAGGGTCATTTAGAAGGGATGACTTGCTGTGCATCAGCTGAAGAAGAGAGGAAATTCGGGGTACTTAACATTTTAGAATAATACTCAGACTTTCCCTTCAGCTGCATTTAGTGTCTGAACAAACTCCAGGGCACAAACTCCAGTGCCAATTTAATACAGGCTTCTATTTGCAGACACTCATTAACGTTGTGCACAACTGCTTTAAAAAAAGGTTAAAGTCTTGGCAGAAAGTAGCAGTAGCAACTATTGATTCAACTCTAGAAACTCTCCAGCACTTTCACTGAGTCTTACCAGCTGGGGAAACATTGAGCAGAGTTTTAAGCAGACACCAAAGCACAGAGCCGCAGCCAGTGGCACAGAGGGGCTGCAGCCATGGGCAGGTCACCATCATGTCCCTGCAGCCACCACAGTGTCCCTTGCTGTGCCAGCTGAAGCAGCCTGCAGGGGCAAAGCTGCTGCCATCCCAGCTAACTGCTGTCCAGCAAATCAAATCTGCTTATGTACTTTCCTTAACTGCATGCTTTAGCTCTTTATAAAAAAGCAGAGCTTTAGAAATGAGACACCACCATTCTGTACTAGAATAGGCTTATACTGGGCCTTATTCTGTACTAGAATAATATGGATTTCTTCTCTTGTAATTCCTTTGGATGTGGGGCTTTGACCGTTTCTATTTTTTGTAGATACTTGGGCTCATTTAAAAAGAAAACATAAAATATATAGAAAAGTAAGTATTGAAAGCGTGTTCTGTTGAGTTGTAACATCAGTGGCTTTAGAAATAGGTTAGAAGAAACTTACTAGAGCCTTCAATTCAATCAGAAATTATCCAGGAACAACGAAAAACCAAAATTGTGGACCTGGAGAGGCACTGGCATTATGCAAGTTTTGATCAGTTACTGGGCTAGATGGCCCAGGCTCACCTTTTATTCCCTGCATCTTGTCTTGCTTCAGACCTGTAGTGTGTATTAGAGACCTCCAAGTTATTCCACCAAGATTAAGAGCAGACACTATTTTGTAAGAAGTTAATGAAACACTTCTGGGTATGAGATTTGGTATGAAATGCTTTTTACCTCCCCAAGTTCTCAGAGCACTTTACCATGCAAATGTGGTGATGCAGATGGCTCACTCTCACTGCTCATCTGTAACCAGATGAGGAATGGACAGCAAGAAACATTTAATTTTCCCCCCTTAACCTAACATAAATATTTAGAAAAAGAATTGAAGTATATATCTCTCTATTGAAATGGGAAGGGGAATGCAGGTGGAAGGAATTTAATTACCAGACTTGAAACTTGACAGGGGGAGTACATCACACTTTCTGGAGATATGATAACATTCACATGCCCTAAGTGGTGCTCTGCATACAGCACATGCAGCAAGCACACTGAAGTGCTGCAGTCTGAAATCACTGCCTCTCCTGAAGAGATTTTTGCAGCAGGAAAACTGGTTGGTAATTAACACAACTTAGCATGCTTGAAATCCTTAATTTTCTAAGGGCATGGGAGGAACACTTGGGGCCTGAATCCTTTACCTGCAGGGCAGTGAGGTGGTAGAGAGGTGCCCTGGCTGCTTCTTGGCACTGCCATTGCCATGAAACAGCTCCTTAACTGGAGCCATGAAAGCTCAGGCATGGAATAGCCTGATGGCTGAAGGGCTCTCAGAGACACAGAACTATGTTCTCAAGCTAAGGTACAGCTTAGTACCTCGTCTCATGACTGGAGGTACCTTAAAGTGTCCCTAAAAAATTGGCCACCTTTATTGATTACTCTTATACTTATGTCCCCCAACCCCAAAATTCTCTTAACTGGAAACAAAAGCAGGCATGAGTTGAACCTGCAGAATTTATTATGCTAGAATAATTGAAGAATAATGATGATGCAAGGGATCTTGAATGATCACTGGGTTTAAGTTCCTGCTACCAGACTCAACTACAACTTACAGTGCTTGTGGTGAAAGATAATCAAAACTGTTCTTAAAGCCTTTTAATGTTGGGGAGACCACCTACCTAAAGAAGTCTATTTCATCATCCTCACTGTCAGAAAGCAGTTCTTCCTCTCAAATGCAAATCTTGTTCTCTTGTCCACTGCAAAAATACAAATGCATGTACTAAGTGCATTAGTTTGGACTAATGCTTTCTTTAGAAGAATGGAAGAAATAGGTGTTGTCTGTAATCAAATTTATGGAGAGGGGCAAGAAAAGAAGGTATTGGGAAGAGAAAGGCAGACAGCTGAAGCATCAGGCAAAAAATAAAAGTTATTTGTGAACAATGTTTTGTTGAGTGAATGAATGGAGATTTGATGAGGCTCATAAGTAACATCCTGCAGGGTCAGCAGGGAAACCCTAATTAGGCAGGACGGCCTTCCTCATTATTAATTAGA
Organism: Catharus ustulatus; assembly: GCF_009819885.2. Classification (NCBI taxonomy): domain Eukaryota; kingdom Metazoa; phylum Chordata; class Aves; order Passeriformes; family Turdidae; genus Catharus; species Catharus ustulatus. Next base: position 26,537,498 of record NC_046228.1, on the reverse strand, counting down.
GCTATGTGCTTGATTAAAGAGGTATAATTCTGCCTAGTACCGCAGGAGGCCAACAGGAAGCCTGCAGCATACATTCAGCCTGTTCCTACCTCTCTCCTGCACACACAGGCACGTACCAAGTGTTGCTGTGCAGCCTCTCTCACCCCTGTGTGTAGTGGGTTAGGTGCACAGTTTCATTAGTGGCTTGTTTTCATTTTCTTCTGCCTTCACTCAGAGCCAGGATTAAAACACGAAGAAGACGAATTTCTCATGTTCAGACTTGGTTGTTTATAAATCTTATCTAAAGTACAGAGAGTTGTGCAACACTTCTAGCTACCAGCTAAAATTAAGCAAAATGGAGAGTGAATCTAACTAGTTAGAAGGTCTTTAAAAGCTAAACAGTCCATAAAGAGCTAACACCTATATTATTTATACTTTTGACCCAATAACCAAACCTCTGTGACCCACAGTGCAGTACAAACTATCCAACCAAAAACTACTGCCTGAAATCATGAAGAAGGAACAAAAGGGAGAAGAAGACAACACCCAAAAACTTCTATCTTGTCCCATACTTATTACTATACTCTAAAAACTTTAAATTTAAAACTCTTCACCATGTGAAATTACACACTTCTATTTTAACTACACACCAGTGATTTTAACTCCATTATTCAAATTTGGAAGCCTTCTCCAAGTCCTCAAGTCAAAAGCAGTGCTCTCCTGGGGGTCAGGGTCAGAAAGCACAGACAGCTCAAAACTCCCAGGCTTCAGGGTTCCAACACCTGTGTATCCTCATGCACACACAGACAAATGGTGCAGGACACCCCCATCTCCCTCCTCTCCCTTCCCAATTTATTATGCTGCTTATTGTGTGCCTGGCTTCAGAAGAAAGCAGGGATAATGTCCTTCTCTAGGTGAGGAAGAGGCAGTTGAGCATGCTGTGGTCAGTTGACAAAAGGGGGAAAACCAGAGTAGTAGTTGTATGCAAATCCACAGCTCCCACTGCTCCGTAACACACGTCTCCCAGCAGATGCCACAGGTAATTATGCAGCTGAGGGTAGTGCTTCTGGGAGCACTCATAAAGTACAGCTTTTATCTTGCTGCTTCCAGCCCATGTCTGGTAATGTATAAATAATGTTAACAGCATCCACACAGACCGGCAAAGATTGAATATGCGCTGGGTATATGCATGCCTGCTGAAATACAGATTTTGCTGCAAACTTGAGATACGTTAGAAGAAGGGGGGGAAAAAAGGCCCTTAAATGCACACCTATCAAGGTGATACCTGTAAGTTACAAGAACCCCTTTTTAGATAAGAAGAGCTGGGTATTTAAGGATTTCCTCAGCATCCCTTTAGGCAAGCAGCCTTCAGGCTGATTCAAGATAGGTTATGAATATGGGGTCAAGATAAGTTGTGAATATGGGGTGGCAGCTGCTTGACATGGGTCTAGCTCCACACAGCAAGCTGGCAGCTTCATATTCCAGGACACTTCAGCAAGGTGACAGCTTGGATAAGCAGGAAACTCACTGCACACCATATAGTTAACAGGAGAATCCTCTGTCAGTGAGGACAACATTATTGTAAAGATCGACGTCAGTGTGCTTAGGAAAATAAGCAAGAGAGCAAAATTAATTTTTGCTGCATTTGGTTTCCCATACATTCGTCTCATTCTTCCATGTGCACTTTGTACATGTTCCAGCTGTACCAAGTTGCTCCAAACGTGTGCATAAGCATAAGCTTATCCCATTTTATTGCCCACAGAGCATAGTCTTGCTACTGAGAATGCACCAATCATGTTGTAAACACCATCCACAAATAGGGGACAAAATGGAGAAGCGAAGGAGTTTTGAGGAAAGCACACAACAAGACCACATCTGTGGAGGAGCCAAAACACAACTCTAAAACCATGAACCACTGGTATTTCCCAAGGATAGCCACAATGGAGGGGCTGCTACAGCTACTTTTTTCACTTTAGTTATTCAAGCTTGTCAAAATGAGAACAGTACCTGAGAGCAGCAATTCTCCAAAGCAGGTGAACATCTTTTTGTGACTGAATGCCATTTGTGAAGATGGCTTTAGATGCATTGGAATAAATCACATTGTAGTTTATCGACAAATGTATGCAATAGAGCAGGCTCGCAGTGGCTACAAAACTGAGAGAGATTCGATTATCTATAAATAATTCCTCATTATGTGTCAACGTGAGGAAGCACAGACAGAAACGTGAGCTGAATACAGGAAGGAGATCAAAGGAGCTGAGCTAAATATTCAAATGCAACAATTTGACAGAGTAAGGCAAGAGAAAATCAAAAAACTACCTCCACTGATTGCTGTTCCTGAGAATTGATGGTGGTCATACATTTTTACTGCTATTTTCCTAATGATAAAAAAGCTGGGTTTTAAACTGAAGTTGAAACATTGTACTGCTTTTCACCACTGTTTCTAAAATTTCTATGGAAAGCTGTTTTGTGATGCAGATCGTATCACTTCATGTAAAATACTGAAAATTTTTTGCAATTGTATCTTATGAAAAATAAAACTGTTTTGCCACCGAACAAAAGAAAATATTATTTCAAAATGGGAAGTATTTTACCAATGATTCATAAATAAAAATGTGCCATTTGCCACATCATCAGTTTGTGTTAGTACACAGTCAGTGTCACAAATGAGAAAAAAACATCTAACTGGGATAAACCCCTTCCCAAACCTCAAAATAAGGAAAAATGTTCATTCTGAAGTAAGATTTACTAAAAAAACCCTCATAATTTTGAATTTTCTATTTTACATGTATTTCTCTATAATAGAAGACAAATAAACATTTTAACTGCCACCATTTCATGCCTCAGTAATTCTTAACTTTGGTTGGCTTCCAGAAACAAAGGCATAAGAATTGTAGGAAGAAGAGGCTTTAATTATTGTTTTACTTTAAAAAAATGTAGTCTATTGTGTCTCTTACTATCAAATTTCTAAAAAGCACTCACCCTATCACATGGCTTTCTATAAAACTATTCATAGAATTACACAGGCACAATTATCAATATACTGAGGACCTTAATTTTATGTTGTGGCACAAACACTTTCTAAAATAACTTTCTAAAATAGATTTTTACAGTTTCATACCCATGACCAGTACCCAGGCCATTCTGTGGTTCTATTTTTTAGCATAAGTGATCCAAAAATTAAATATCCTAAAGCATATTGTGAATGGTAAGCTTTTAAAGGTGGACTAAATCCAGGGACAGTTTGTTTTCATTCTAGTAAGAACTAGTAAGTGCATCATAATTTCAGATTACTTAAACCCAAAAAAAAACCCCAAGAAAACCCAAGAAAATCCAAGAAAACCAAAGAAAACCCAAAGAAAACCCAAAGAAAATCCAAGAAAACCCAAGAAAACCCAAGAAAACTGTGCCATGTCCATTTTCTATGATTCAGCAGATCAGAGAAAATATTAAGAACCTCTGCCCAGGACTTAGATCTGTGGATATGCTCCTTCAGAAACAGCTCTGAACCTCACTGGGAGTACAGTCAAGTGGGAAGCTTTGCTCTTTGCATGCAGGATTTGAATTTCCAAGGCTGCTTCTTCAGCTCCTTGATAGCCCCAAAATTCTTGCAGGAAGCAGTTGCTGAGTAGCCCTGCTCTGCAGGACCTTGGACAGCAGCCCCTTTCAGGCTGGGTTGAAATTAAATAGTAATAGAAAAGTAATTTCTGACAGTGGATACCAGCTCGAGTTAGAAAAGCCCTTGCCAAAATATGATTTCAGAGCAGGCACTGCACATATATTATTGAAAAGCTTTGTTTCTATATAGCATGCCAAGTTGGCAGAAATGCAAATTTGAAATTTAGAAGTGATTGCTAGGGAGCTAGTCAAGAAGAAGGAACCAGAAAGTAAGGAAGTAATAGTATTTGTTTCTTTTAAACAGTAAATCTTCAGTTGGTTTTCTTTTTTATGACAATATTACATTATTCACCTGTCTTTCCAGGTCAGAAAATAGGAATAAATTTTATGTGACACTCTCTTGTAATCCAGTGGTACAAAATGGACTCTCACAGAAAGCTGCAGTGTTTTACTTTGCTGTCCTGGCACGTAAGGAGATGCATTTTAGTGCCCTTTGTAGTTTGAGGGCTGATATTGTGCCTGGCAAGATCCCTGTGTCTTTGTGAGAAGGGGAAAAATAAGACAGCACAAAAAGAATACAGGAGTAAAACTAAGTAACACAGACTCTACATCAAGGATGTTATTTCCCTAGGGAAAAATGGGATGATTTTTCATCCTCTTTGGATTCTGTCATCTTTTTCAAAGTATCTGTTTAACCACCAAACTGACTTAAAGGAAAAGCACTAAGGCTATCAGAATGCACTGCAGCAAATTGTCATCCACTCTGAGGGAATGAGGGGGGTGGAAGTAGGGCTGACACAGCTCCGATTTAAAAAACAAACAAACAAACAAACAAACAAACCCCCCCAAAAACCCCTCCACATACCAAATACTTTTATAATTAAGGGAAAAAAAAAACCAAAAAAGAAAATAACCAGCATCTGATTACTATAGAGAAGTCACTGATTTAGGTGAAAAAAAATTACAAGAAACTTCACCTGCTACTCTCAAAAGCTTTTATTCTTATTATTCCTCCTTTCTATGCAAGGAGAAATAAAATTAGACAGCCTTTTCCACCTCACCTCAGAAATAACTTGTAGCTCAGACTTGAAGAGCTGGTCATGCTTTTATACTTAAGATGACCACAGCCAGCTATCATTCCCATGCTTTATTACCATGCAGAGCAAATTCTGCAAGACTAAATCTGGGTTACTGGCTGTGGAGAATTAGTGACAGTTGTCTACATGTTCACACTGTAAGCAGAATGCAAGAGAGCATTAATAACATTCTAGGTTAGGTTACGAATACTGATATATTTCTGCAGTGTCACACGGAAAGCCTACAGCATCACCAGAACCTCAGTACAGGTATGCAAGTCTGTGTCCAAAAAAAAAAAAAGAAAAAAAAAATCCAAGTGCACTAAATTCCTTTCACCATTGTCCAAGGAAGATTCATTTCATGCTGATATCGTTTCACCACAGAAGGTCAGACACATTTTGAGCTAATTAGAGTAAGTTGTTGCACAGGATTCAGATGTATAAAAGTAGTTAGGGATATGTTTTCAATATATTTCTCAGTACATGCCAGCAAGACATGCTGTCAGTATCCTGTCTTTCCACTCTGTGGATCCACAGAAGTGAGATAAATAAATTCCTGGCTCAGGCATGAAATGTTTCTTGAATTCATTACTGGCTATGCCTCAGGAGTCTGCCAAGAGGTAAGTATTAGGCTAAAAGTTATAGGAGATACTAAATCCAACAGAGGATTCAGCTTGTGAGACAAGTACTGTAGTGGCATGGTAGTGATTTGACTTTAGATGAGGTTCTTAAGGAGAAATTTAAGACAAAAAGCAATTTGTCCATGAAAGAAACAGTGGCTATTTGCAAAATTGCTTAAAGAAAGCTCTGTCACTGAGGCCATTGGTGCCTGACCTCCCATAGCAGGTGTTTACATTACAACAGCAGCATCAGGATTTTTTTTTTGTTTCAATAAATGTCTGTCCATTTAGCTTGTGGCAGTGAGTATCCAGAACTATATACAAAGCTCCTTCACATGTCAGTTTGCTTTAAATACTTGTAAAATTGTGATTTTATAAGGCGGGTAACAGGTCACCATAGCACTTAAAGAAATTAATAAATAAAATAGCAATGATAAAAAGCACTGCCTGATTCCACACCTCCAGAACTGCATAAATTACATGATTCCCATGTCAAACGGAAGGAAGAATTAAAACTGGACCCACAAAATCCCCACTAAAGAGTTGGCTGAAACCCAAGCACTTATGAATTTTATGGCTTGAGGATTATTCACCCAGTTACAGTTTCAATTTTTGACACACGAACAGCAGAGCTCAGGAACATGAGCCAGAAATTTTGGCACTGCTGTGGCAGTTCGTCCTCTCTCCCCAGTTGATCAAGTTCTGCTTGTCTTGATTCAGACTGGAGAGAGCAGCTCTGTCTCCCCTGTGCACCTGAAGAGACAGACAAGCAAAATATTAAACAGCTACAGATGCTGAAAGAAAAGCAACTGTTCAGTCAGCTCTTCAGGGTTTTTTCAAAGCCTTGCTTGTAGGACAAAACTGATGAGAATATCTGACGATTATTTAAAAAAAAAAAAAAAAGGCAAAGAAAATGTGTCTGATAGGAGCACAGCTAAAGCTTAATCTATTTATGTAACCAAACAGAGGCAAACTGCTGTTAATATGCTGGAGAGGCACAGAAATTTTTGCTAATCTATTAACAGGAGACAAGCTGCTCTTCTGGCACAGTGAGGGCTGACATCAAACTACCAGTCTGGCAACCCTTTTTGCTGAAATCCCTCACACCCCCTGTTCTGCCTCAGACAGGCTCTCGTCACTGTTAGTGCTCCCAAATGGCTGGCACACCAGCGCAGACCACATCCTATTTCCCTTTCTTCTTTCCAAGCTGCAGCACAACACCTCTCACTCACAGTCAGTGCAGTCAGTGCATGGGGCAGTTTCGTCACAGCTGGAAAAGCTTTTCCCTACCAGGCTGGCTGAGGGTTTTGTGGTTGGCAGGAGTTGGTGCCTGGATGGGGATCCCTGGTCCAGCCTCCCCATTCCTGACAGCTCAGTAGCTGCCTTGTTTCGTCCTATTTAAGCAGACAATGCCAGCTAAGGGTCACAGATTCAGCATTCAACAGGGGAAAAGGCAAAGCCCTCCAAGTTTCTACCACTGTTCTGCACCAGAGTAGCATCCTTTTCATGGGGAAACCAAACTTAATTAAAGAAATATCCTCTTTTAAAACATACCACACTCAAAGTCTGGGCTTAATGTTAAAGTTCTTAAGGTGCTGAGGTTCCAGGTCACAATGTTCCCTTTTTCCTGTGAGTGAAGCACCTTGGGAAAATACAGAGTTTTATTGCAATTTCCACATCTCCATTCACGATGAAAAAAAACAAAAAAGAGAAAGAAAAATGATTTCTTTCCCTACTGCCCTCAGACTGGCCCATACTGCAGGCACGGTCTGTTCCTTCCAACAGCAGTATACTTCCTCAGTGCTTTCCTAAGTGTGTTTGAAATAGAGAATTGCGGAAGGGTGTTGTAGACAGGTAAAAGATGTCATAAAAGAAAGGCCTTATAAAATCAGGCCTTGCTCTGCTAAATTACCAAGTTAGCCTGCCACTTCTATTAAGTGCAACTTGCAAATTCCCATGCAAAACAATCTTAGGTATGAAAAGTTTGTTAACACAGCAACCAATCCTTGGGGAGAAAAACAAGTGTACCTGTAGAAACAACAGATATATCCCATGAGAATTCTCAAAGGAAAACCGTAAACACCTGAATTTTAGCATGTACACAAACACCTTCTAACCAATTAATTGAAAAGCAAGAAAACTATTAACCAATAGGAGTTCAACACAAAGCCTGAAAAACTGTATAAAATGCATTTTGTGAACAAAGAATAAGCTTTTTCTGCATGGAAAAAATGGAGCCTCAGATAATTTATTACAACAGAAGGGCTTTCTCCTAGCCAGGTTTACCAGGTCCAGGGAAACCAATCAAGATGTCTGTCAATTCTCAACATGCTCCCTGCACTGCAGCTCCTCCAGAGAGGAAGATAACAGCCAGCAGGAAGACCTAAATGTTTTCAATGTCATTTTTTAGGCCTACAAGATGCAAAAAATCTTGATGAGAATCTGTCCATGTGTCTTTGACAAAGACATAAGCAAGAACACTTTCCAAACACCAGAGGTCACGATGAGAAATGGAGAAGGGGAGAGGCCACAGGAGAACCAGCTGTCCCACAGAGTGCAGTAGCCTTGGTGTGGGGATTAAAGTGAGGCCCTTGCCCACAAGTTGTCCCCTTTGCTGCTTTCATAGCCATATTTATAGGTGTGCTCCCTGTGTGTCTTAATTAGCAACAATGCAAAGCACACATTAAGGGATCTCAATGTCAGGTCTTCTGCTGTGACTCCACAGCTGTTGAATACAGAACAGCCAGGGAACACAGACAGAGCCACGTTCTCCTACAGAAACTAAAGCATGTCAGGAGCTTTTTTCCAGCCTCTTTTGCAGCTAACATCCCCAGCCTAAGTGGTGCCATCTGTTAGCTGTGTTGTGTACATGTTTTCATGAAGGAGACTAAAAGAACTAAACTAAATTCTACTCAAAGCAGCTGACATTGATACTGAAAGGAGACCATGCAGTGCACTGGCATCTTGTGTCCAAGGGATTTCATTTTCAGAGTGATGTCAATGAGCAAGGGGCTGCTGTGCAACTGTTCAGCTCAGCAAACCCTCTAAGCATTTCCAGTCTTGTGCTCTGCATCATTCCAGGAAGACATTTACCTGTGTGGCCCCTGCTGAACCACATTCTAACATTTGATATGCTGCTCCACTTTTACAACACATGCCATGGGAGTACTTGAAAAGAGTAGATGGCCACCAAATGCAAAGCAAGGTCTGCTCTGCAGTTCTCCTGGGAAAAAGGGAATGGTTATCTCCCCCCATCTGTTCTCCCCTCTCTCCCACCAAGCTTTCTACTTAACACAATTACATGCAGCATTTGACAACAGAGCTGATAAATTATGTGCTGGTTGAATTGAAGATGTGAAGGATAATAAGGATAAATATCAATGCATTCACAGATGACACAAACACATTTCATCACTTTCAAGGCTTTTTGTTGTGCTCAGGAATGACTTGCATGAACTAATTCCTCAGTGCATTGTCTTATACAATTCTCTGGAGGAAAAATGGACTATGCCTAAGACATAGATGACAGACAAGAGTAAAAACAGTGAAAGCCCCACAAGTCCCAAAGGGAAAACATCTTAGCCCAGTGAGGCAGCAGGCAGCAGTAGGATGCTGCCTTCAGAAAAAAGAAAAAGACTGTGGGTGTAGGACAGGTTTGTGTTCCCAGTTTTTCTCCATGCCTGAAATTCCTGCTTACAACTTTCTAGTGCCATGTAGGGAAAATACACACCTTGCAGGGGATGGAAAGAGCCATGGAGGGAGCACCACAAAGTCCTGAAGCCTCTCAGATGGAAAAACACATGCTCTCCTCATGCTTCTCTTGCCCTCCCAACACTGGCATTGCTGTCACAGCTCTTGATCTCTCTCTAGGCTTTCTGATCTCCTGGAGCACATCAGTGCCTCCCCATGGCTTTGGGGGCCCTGGTGTGTACAAAAACTGTATGTTTTGCCTGCCACCTCTCCCCAGCTCCCCTCAGCTGCAGGAACAGGCTGCACAACTCCTGGATGAGAAGCTGCTCTTCACCACGAGTCACCCGGAGTCAGGAAAACAACTGCAACTACAGAGTTACATACATCTTGTGTTTTTAACAGGATTCACTACAGGTATCCTTAAGGCCATGGACCATGGAGTTATTTCTGGTGCCAACCCTTGTGGTTTGGTCTGCAAGTGGGAACACAGGACTGCCAGGCAAGAAACTGCATCTCAGAATCCTTTTAGGGATGAGAACTGGCTTCAAAAGGAACAACCATCACAAGTGCTTGCTTTCACAGATACAGCTAATCCTGCAGGCAGATTTTCTTTACACGAGCTGTGCTTGCTGGGCTGACTCTCCTCAGCAAGGAGGTCCCAGTGCTGGTTAGCAAGGTGCAGTGGAAGGGCTGCCCCAGGGCTTGGCCTCCCCTGGCACTGGCCAAAACTGAAGAGCACCCTTGGAAAACCTGTCCCATGGAAAATGCCTGCAGTCATTCCTCAGGGCCCTGCTCAGGGGCTCAGCAGCACCAGAGCCACACAGCCAGGCTGTGCTCACATGGCAACAGCTCATGCCATGAATTTCCAGCAGCTCCCAACACATTGCAGTGGGACTGAGGGACAGGGAGGAGCTCTGTGCTGCACTGAACAGCTCTGAGAAAAGGGAGCCAAAACCAGAGCCCAGACAAATGGCTCCCTTCCCTCAACTCATGACAAGCAAATATTTTGAGGTCAGGAACAACCAAGCTTTTGCTGTCTAGAGGCTACCAGTTGCTTCTATAAATGTGTCATTTTGTATTAAGTCCTGTGCAAATTGGAAGGAGACAATTCCAGACATCTTAAAAGAAAGAATGGAAGCATTGAAAGTAATTATATACCCCCACTAGCTATGTGCTGTTCCAAATTAAACCATATTTATGTATTTGAGAGTAAAAAAATGTATTATTTGTATCATTTATTTATCACATAAAAATACCATGGGGTGTATTTATGGCATAAATTCTTTAATTTAGAATAAATGAAAAATACTCATAGTATTAGAGTTGGAGCTGAGCAGCATAATAAGGCATTAAAGTACACTTTTCACCTGTTGACAGCTTTTTTAAGGCTAGAAATTAAAATGTTGAAAATAGAAAGCATCAATATTCTTGAAGGTTATATCCAAAAGGCTCAGTAACAGTATGTAAGTGGAGAATTAATGTCATAATGAACATAAAAATCTCACATTTTTAGATGAAAAAGCTTGGAAAGCAAATGATGCACATTTGTTCATTACAACTTAATTAGCACAGCCTGATATTAAGGACCAACAGTAATCCTGAATGTAAATTGAAGACTGCTTGTGCATGTAGTACAGCTGTACTTTTACTTATATATACATATATATGTAAAAGTCTCAAGTAATAATATAAAAATCTCCAGTAATTTCCAATATGATAATTGTTGAAATAACGATTGTTGAAATGCTTCAAGGATTTGAGTGGAGTAATATCTCCTTTTTAAACCTTGCTTCAAAATAACTTCCGCTATTTATTGCTGAGAAAAAAATAGCTAAACATGTTTGATTTAAATCTTTCCTTAAATTTCCAGTTTTTCTTTACAGAGGAAGAGGAAGAGAAGAGAAGGGAAGGACATTTTCTGGCAAAGTCTTGTCGCCAGGAGAGCTGGAGCTCAGCTGTGCAGACCAAGACCACTGCCTGTCCCTCAGCAGTCGGGTCTCAGGGCTGCTGAAACTCCCAGTGCACAGGGACACTTTCATTTGGACTTTGTTTTTCATTTGTAAGCAAGTGAGAATTTTTCTTCTGTATTGCTCACCACTAGGTGTTAAGGATTATTTAACCCTTATTCAGTAAATACACTGCACAGTATTTGTCTGATAAAGGTCAAATAGAAATGACAGGATACTAAATGACAAAACAACTCCCCTCTGTTGTTTTGCATTAACATGATCAGTGCAAATCAGACATCAGACAGTGCAAAAATAACCACAAAGTGTTAAATAAAGCTTATGCCTACCAAAATCTGAACAGACACTTCTTTTCCAGACCTTACATGCGGTCAGTTACCTGACTCACCTTGCTGGTCTGCTCTAGGTTGTTTTGATGCCATTTTAAAATTTTACTGGAGCTGGCAGCAACCTATTTCCAATGCAAGTGACCCCAGAGGGAGCTATGGTCAAAACATGGAGAAGTAAAGAGTATTTTTGGCTCTTATGAGTTAAGTAACACAGTCTGGCAGAGAGATGGTGGTAGAACTTCAACAAGGAAGACCAGAACACAATTATGCACGGCCAGAAATGTATTCAGTATTAATCCATCATGCTGTCTCTGGCTGCTTTGCATGCAGAAAGATCATCTGCTTTAATCTTCCCAGTTTCCAGACCCACACAGAGCATCATATATTATGCAAAAAGGTACTCTGGGTGGCACCACCGAGCTCAGCATTGCAGTAGCTCGATTGTCGAAAGGGTTTTTTTTGTGTTTCCCACACCCTCCCTCACCAAGTCTATACTAGGCATCCCCTTTCAGAAAAACGTTTTAAAGTATTTCTGTCTGAAAGGAGAGGTTCTTGCTACTCACTGTTTCTCCTCATATCCTGCAGCCTGCAGGCACACAGAGATCCTTGTTCCCTCCAGCTCACACACCCGCCTCTGTCCATCACTGCCTTTCTCCTGTGCTGCAGACCCGGTGAGATCCTTCAGTGCACAAAAGTAACCAGCAGGATGCAGACCTTTTCATTCCCTCCCACATGGAGGATTTAGTAAATTCACTCTGGCTCTTGGGAGAGTTTTTTTCAGTTTGTTTGTTTTTAAATCAATTTCTACTGGACACAGTGCATGTATGGTAGGGAAAAAGTGTCCTTCAGCAGCGATCAGGCAGTTCTCACCACTAACAAAAAAGCATTTTCTGCAAGCAAGTGTCCTGGATAGCAGTCCATGCCAAAAGGAGGGGCTGGAGAAGGACAGTCTGGGCTCATTCCAGGCTTGTCTCTCATCCCACCTCCTGCAGCTGCTGAGGTCAGGGACAGATGCCTGTCTGCTCACAGCAGACTTGGGGACAGATCCTCACATGGACTGAATGGTCACAGCTCCCTGAGAGTGCAAGGCATTGCACCGTGCTACACCTGGTGAGGAGCTGGCCTCAGTTCTTGCTTCTTTTTGTTCAGAGCCACATACATTTATCTGACACATCCCTAAAATTGTTTGTGAGAGAGGAGTGCAGCTTCATTTACTTCCACAGTGTTGCCTCAGACTTTCAAGGAGAGAAGAGGGATCCATGCCTGACTCCTCGTGGGCTGGAATAATTTCTGTCAGTGCAGAAGGGCTCTCAACTCCCCTGTGGGTGCAAATGAACCCAGGGGTCCTGTGCCCACCCAGGCTCAGGGGCAGTGCCTTGCCAGGCTCAGGCTCCCCTGCCTCCTCTGCCAAGGACAGCCTGACTCAGGAGCTGACTTTTCTCCTTGCTGTTGTGTTAGCAGGGAGCTAAAGGCTCCCGAGGGACTGTTTGTAGAAAGTGCTTTTGAATCTCTGCTTCAGCATAGATAGTTCCCATTTAAAACTGAAGATGGACCTTTTATCAAAAAATGTGACAGGCTTCCTTAAGGGTAACTGTCATAGGTGGAGGTATAAAAAGAAGAAAAAAACGCTTTTCTCTATTGTTTCAGTTTTTCTGTATTTTTACCAAGCATTTAGAGGGTGAGATAATGCCAGATACATCTGTCTTTGGTGTTTTTAGGTATGTATCACCTTGGAATCTAAGTGCTCAGGCAATATGTGATAGCATCCTAAAATACTTCCACCTCCTCAAGCTTCTCTTTCATGTTTCTTTTATTTAATCTCAAATGAGTTCAAGTAACTTCTGATTTTGCATTTATCTAGATCAGAGGTACAGGAGAAAAATAGACTTCTATAATTTAACAACTGGTAATAACATTACAAGTAAAATTAAAATCTCTAAATCAGGGTGAGTACTCAATTAGGAACAGGGAATAAATGATCATAATTTTTTGAGTATAAGAAGATATTTCAAATGATCACATCCCTATTACTTTTCTTGTGTAATAGGAAGAAATTACACAAGAATTTGGTCATGGTCATGAAAGGGAATATTTCAAAGCCTAGTCCTTAAAATTATACCCAACAATAAATCTACCTGCACATAATGACCAAATGTCAGTATAAAATCCCTACCAAAAGGGTCATTGTGCTTTGACATGAGGAACCACTTGACTCCAAAGCAAAAAGAAAAACTAACAAGCCTTCAGAACAAAATCACCCCCACCAAAGCCCCAACACACCAAAATCCCAGTAAATGCTACTGAGATAAGAATATCTAGTAGAGATTCAAGTTCCATAGACCCTAAACCTCTGTTTCCAGAACAGACAGCATCTTGTGCTTTAACAGGGGTGGAGGTTTCTCTGATACTGCAAGGATGACTCATTCAAAAGGAGATCAGAGCACGTTCAGCTAGTCCTGTGCAGGTGATCACATGCAGACTCCTGCAGCTCACTGGATGCTGTGTGGAGACTCAGTTGGATAGATTATCCTAATTTAGGTGTTCTGCTAATGCAAGTGCATGTCTGCCACCTCAGAGCACGGGTGAAGCCTGCTCCCCTCACACACTGAGTGGCTCAAAGCAGCCAAAACCCAAATAGCCCAGACATGAGCATGCCTTTGAAACCTGCTTGAGTTTTAAACCTTAACCTATCAGAACAGAAATAACACTTGGCACCTTTGGTTTTCATCCACACCAACCTGAAACACACAGATTTTGATCAGGGTTTTGAAATGGAAGTCTCCTTTAGCAGCTGAGTTACCTACCTTAGTGTAGGTCCTTTCCTGACATATTTGCTGTGACTTTTTCTTCATTAAATTCTACTTTCTCCCATTTCCTTGATCAGCTACCACTGTCACTGCACACTCTGTTTGGCTTTATCCTCCCTCCTGTGTTTCAAAAAATGGCTGCCTTGCAGAAAGCATTTAAAAAATCATGTATTTGTGATGTTGGTAATATATTTATTTGAAGCTCAGTCTTTAGTCAAAGAAGCGAAGGTATCCTCATAAGTTTTAACCTCAGTTATTTACTTCCATCTCTTGCATAAAGCGTTTAGCCTCATTCATTTGCAGAATGAGTGCTTCAGTAAACTCAGAGTAGCACCTGGGTGAGGAAATGAGGAGGAATTCACTTCTTCAGAGTCCCCAGTTCAAATGCATTGCTGTTTCCCTTTTCCCAGGGACCTCTGCTTACAGGCTGACTTGGTCCCTGCCCTCTTAGCTGTGTAACAGCTGCACTGCTACAGGGTGCAAGGGAAACCCAAGAATGGACTTACAGAATGAATCTTCTTATTAAAAAAGTGTCACTTAACAACACCTTCTGCACACAGGAGGCAAACTATTTCAGTTTTCAAAGAAAGTTAAGTTCCACACAGAGTGATTTGAATTCAGCCCTCCAGATCTGAGAGAAGCAAACTCATGTGCCACCAGTGTCACAGGACAGCTGCAAAGCACTGCCTGAACCAGGGGGTGGGGAGAGGGAGTCAGAGACTTTTAATCCCAAACAATCAATCAACCAATCCAGATTACTCTTTCTGCCATTAAACTCAGTAACACACGTACAGCAGCAAAAGATCAAGTTGATTTTAGGTGAGTTATGAATATAGCATGAAACAGGAGCATATTTGGATGTATGGGAAAATAGAGACACTGGAGTAGGCATAGGTGGTTTCTCCCTATCTAAATGATACATCATAAGATCCCAGTTTCACTGCTCAAAGGGAAAGATGTAATTCCTTTAAAAGGATGACACTAAGCCAGAAACCTAGTCCACCTCAAAACTTCAACTGTTTCTCCCCAGTGAGACATTCAGACATGAAAACCTCAAGAAGACTGCAATAAACACCCCTCACAATGAGCAGAAAGCCATGCTAGTACTAAGAGAGTGAAATGTCATTACACGTGAACATTTAAAAATTGTAAGGCCGATGCATGAGCCTCTCCCCTTCAGAGGAGGAACAGTGATTTCCCATCAATATTTTCCTGTGGTACACTCTGTGTTTGTCTAGCCTGATAGCTCGTGGAAGAAGCTATCAGGTAGCTTCAGGTAGTATCAGGTAGACAAAGGGTTCAGGTAGTATCAGGTAGACAAAGGGTTAGTCCAGTAACATGTTTTTATTATGCTTGGCTTAATATGGGTCATTTTCTTAATTTTAAGAAAAAAGCCATGGATTAAAATATGTGAGAGTAGTGAGGAAACACTTCATTAATTAATGCTCCACCTCCCTGTATTCACTCCAGGCCTAGACTGCCATGGTGGCACCTTTCAGTCAGCTCTCATCACAAGGTGCACACCCTGCCTTAGATGTTTCACCTCTGCTTATCTGGGAAAGCATTTCTGTCATCATATGGAGGGACACAATGGGAGTGTCAGTAAAACCCCAGCGTGGAGCACATGATGTTATGTCCTATATCACAGAAAGTGAAAAGTGTGTGTTACAGCCTCAAGGCTGTTATTTGCCTTAATTTTACTATTCCATATATTATTGATTTAACTAAGGTATTTCTCTTTTGATGTCACTTGCCCTACCCTCTAAAAGAAACCTAAACCAGGAAATTAGTAACCTTTGGATCTCTCCAGTAGTACAGTTCCAGCAGTACGGGTCAGAAATACAGTGAAAAAACGAAACAAGCTGCAAGAACTGTTTTGTTTAACCAAGCAAAGGACTGGATACATTATTCTTCTAGCTAGGTCCTAACTCTATGATATTTTACACCCTATCTGGTACACAGTTGGAGTTTGCTGTCCTCTAGGAAAAGGAGTCAAGTATCTTCTGTGTCTTGCACTATTTGTGCTGAAGGGGTCAGAGGTT
Source organism: Catharus ustulatus (assembly GCF_009819885.2). NCBI lineage: Eukaryota > Metazoa > Chordata > Aves > Passeriformes > Turdidae > Catharus > Catharus ustulatus. The sequence goes on along the minus strand of NC_046228.1, from coordinate 26,521,370 downwards.
AAACCACTCATGCTTGAGCCCTGGCTGCTTGAAGTACATTCATTATGGATATCATCTTGGCAGTGGCCAGGGCTTGATAAAGGTCAGTTGACCTTCCTGAGACTACTTCAAGCAGCAGAGGCAGCATAAGAGAAACAAACCCACACAAATTCACAATTCTTTTAGTAGAGCCATTTGTCAGGAGACACAAAAGAGTTTGTTGGGAGGAAAAGCTTTCCCTGCAGAAACTCTCAGGCTCAAAGATCTGGGAAAGCACTGTTCTGGCAAAGGATAGTTGTTTACAAAGCATTACCTACCAGGCAAGGATTGCATAGGGATGTAAGGATGTATGTGTGAAATCTACTTAGTACCTGGAACAGAGCAAGAACCTGAGGAGAATGCCTGCGTGAGTCGAGCTCTCAATAACAGAAGAGGGGGTGCAGCTTGCTCATCATTCTGGTGACAAAATCAGTCTTCTCTGCCTACACTTGTCCAGAGCCTGCCAAGATCAATGCAGAGACTCCCACTGGCTGGGAGAGGCTGGAACCCATGGATTCAAATGAGCATTGCACTTCAGGAGGTGCATAATTTCATGGCTTGAATGCAATGTAAACAGTGAAATAAAAATCACTAACAGAGTTTGGAAACAATTGCTTTTTTTTTAATGCAGCAGCAGTTGCCCATACTTGAAAGCTTCAAGCACTGCTTAGATGCATTCCTTTTATACTTTACACTAGTCTTTATATTAAGTGAGTGTAATTCTGTCACTGTGGCATTTGGCTCTTACTGAAGAGCCAGGATTTAAAGAGAGCTCACTATCTGCTGAGAACAATGTGCTTCTTATGTAAGCAGAGATTTTTGTACAAGAAGCCATGCTTTTTCTGAAAACAGATATTCACACGCCCATCTGCACAAAAATCCAACCACATTATGGATGGGGAAGGCAAAAGCATGTACAGCTGTGGTGCAACATCTGGATACACTTGCTGCAACAGACATATAAGAGGAGGGAGAAAACCCCTCAAAGTTTCTGGAAATCTTTCCTGAACTAGCAAGAGCATTCTCTCCAGCACTGGAGACTGCATGTACAAACCTAGGTAGGCAATAACATGAAGAAGTATCTAGGGAAAAATCGGGGGGGATTTACTAATTGTCAGCGAGATATCCAGGAAGCATGATGGAGTCTTTCCTATTTGAGATGTCTCTTGGTCATCTCCACCATCCTTCTAGTCCTTTGTTATGGAAAAGCTAAACTAAAGTTTGGTCACTGAAGGGTGACAGACACCCAGAGTGTCATAGTAAATAGTAAAACATGCATTGCAACAGAAGCAGCAGCAGCAGAGTGGTTATTGCTGTCATTGTCACACGAAGTTGAGCACTCCTCCAGCACTGCCACAAAAGGTACATTCTTTACCAGGATTTCTGTATGAAATCCTCACTGTTTTTTCCTTTTTACATGTATGCTGGTAGAAACTCATCAAAAGTTTCAATCAAAAATCACTTCATTTGGGAAGGCAAAGACTTAAAAACCCTCTTCCATTTTGCCTTATCCATTGGGACCAGGTTTCAGTCTGTTCCAAATAACAGAGCACAGTGGAGCATTTGTAAGTATACTCTATCCTTTATAAATAAATCTGGCAGCATTAGAGATAAATCCACAGTCCCTTGAGGGTGAGATTGGTGTGCGATTGCATGTTTGTATGAGTGTACACCTACCATTAGTCTGAAAAAAATCAGAACCTACTGACATAATGGGTGGTTGTGATCAAGGCAGAATAAAGCTTTCCACCCAGTTCCTAAATTTTTCTGTCACCATTAATCATCTCTGTTTGGAACAGTGTTTCTTGTTTACTAGCAAACAAGTGCCTGTAGACAGGCTGAGTATTTCTCTCTCAGTGCTACAGCACACTCATAGCAGGATTCAAACCTGAACTGCCAGCCAGAGAGAAGCTCTTCCCCCTTCTCTCTCCCACAAAGTCAATGTGCCTTTTGTCCAGCTGTCTTTCTGTGACACAGACCAGCAGGGTTCGCCTAAGGGCCCTATCCTAAGGGTCTCCCCTTTCCTTGGCACAGCTTGAACTAATGAGCAGCCCTCCCTGCACTGAGCCTGCACAATTAATCAGCATCACTGGGTGTTGCCAACACCTGCTCAGGTGCACTGCCAAGGTCACAGCTCTGCTCTGCATCCTGATGGCAGGAGAGCAAAGCACAGGGTGCTAGTCTGGTGAAAGCCCCACATTTGTCACCCTGCTCCTTGCAGGTGTTGTGCTGAAGGTATCCATCTTCCTGCTTGCACTGAGCTGAGCTGATAAACAAGGCACCTCTGAGAGCTGCAGGAGGACAGGGAAAGGCTAAAGCTGAGACAGAGTGCAGCTGATGGTATAATGGCAGCTCTCTGGCAGATGCCTTTGGAGGTTAATTACCTTTCCAAAGAGTAACGATTCATCTTTTCACCCATACCTTAATATCCTGCAATGCTAATTCTCATTTTGGAGACAGGAAAACTAATGACAGACAAAAGGTTTTATATATATAACTCTAAGGAAAGGATAAATTTGCCATAATGGGGTACTAGATTCCATCAATAAAAACTCCTACCAAAAGATCACAACTCAGAGTATTCCCAGAACATAAATATTTTGTAGGATACACCATCATTAGCAAAAGCCATCAAGCTTTTGTTTCAATAAACAGCATCTGCCAGGAGCATCTTCTCTGAAACAGACAATATTAAACAAAATTTAGTCTCTCACTTATTAAATGGGCAGCCTTCTGGGCTCATGTCTCAGGAGTTTTCCAAAAGCTTTAAAAAACAAAAGAGACCTTTTGAAAGAGGCTCATCTCATTTGCTGCAGATTTTCCATCTTAAACACTCTAACAGGTGTTATGAAAGTACCAATGTTTTGGACCAGCTGAATGCTGCTCCTGAATCTCTCAGCTATACTGAGCATACCCAACCTGCTGTCTTAGCAATAGAAAGTAACTCTGTTATTTTTTTGGTCTTGAGGGAAGTAAGTAAATGAAGGGAGGAAAACCAGCTGTGAAAGGACTCAGGTGTGGAGGCTTCTGTGTAGGAACAATATATCCTATCCATATCCTATCTTAGCAGTGGGGATAGCGGCCAGCCCTAGGCAGGTCCTTGGGCTCCCAACAGAGTCTGCTAGCAGGAGAGAGGGAAAAAGCACCCAGAAAAATTCTGTGAGATGCAGAAATAAGCAAAGAGCAAGTAGAAATCCCAGGGTTGTTGCTGGTCTTGGTAGGGACTGAACCAGTGGTCCCAAAATGCAATGTTCCTTCTCAATTCTGTAATTAGTTTGTTACTCATTAAAACACCTGGTTAAAATGCCTATTAGCTTCTCTTCTGCTCATGCTCACCTCAAATCTTTTGTGTTGTTAAAACAAAGATAAAAAAGTTAGCAGCCAAAATATAACACGTTTCATGACAAAATTTCCTCAAGTCAGAAATCCAGTCTGAACACTGTCAAGTTTTCCCCGACCTTGTGTTTTTTTGGCTGGGTTTGTTCTGTCCTCACTGTGCTGCTGTTGTGCTGTACAGCTCCATGGCTAAAGGGCACTGGTGTGTCTATCACAGAATCATGGCACAGTTTGATTGGAAGGGACCAGCCTGGTTCCAACCCCTCAGCCAAAGGCAGGAACACTTCCCACTATCCCAGGCTGCTCAAAGCTCCATCCAGCCTGGCCTTGAACTCTCCCAGGGATGGGGCATCCACAGCTTCTCTGAGGAACCCTCACAGTGACGAATTTCTTCCTCACATCTCACCTAAAACTGCCCTCCTTTAGTTTAAAGCTGTTACCTCTTGTCCTATCACTACAAGTCCTTGTAAAAAGTCTCTTCCATCTTTCTTGTAGGTCACCTTTAGATACTGTAAAGCTCCTCCAAAGTTACCCCGGAGTCTTCTCCAGGCTGAGTAACACCAACTTTTTCAGCTCATTTCCATCCCTCTGGTCATCTCCGTGGTCTCCTCTGGACTCTTTCCAACAGATCCAGATCCTTCTTATGCTGGGGACCCCAGATGTTGATGAAGTACTTCAGGTGGGATCTCATGAGAACAGAGTGGAGGAAAAGAATGACCTGATTCAAGCTGCTGCCCTCGGTGCTTTGGATGCAGCCCCAGACACAGCTGGCTTTGTGACTGCAAACACTTTGCCAGGTCACATAGAGCTTCTCATCCACCAACACCCCCAAGACCTCCTCAGGGCTGCTCTCAATGCCTTCTCCACCCAGCCTCTATTTCTGCTTGGGATTGCCCTGACCAAGTGCAGGACCTCGTGTTGGCCTCAGTGAAGACTGAGGGAAAATAAAGTCCTTGAGGACCTCAGACTTCTTCATGTCCTGGGTAAGCAGGTCTCCCATTTCCTTCCAGAGAGTGTCCACATTTTCCTGAGTCATCCTTTTGTATTGCTTTTAATAATTTTTAATATTTTGTTTGTTTTTAAAGAGGCAGCTGGAAAACAAAGTCATCCTAAAAACACCTTTGAAATATTTTTTTCTACTAACTCTAGCCATGCTGAAATATTCACTGCAATACCAAGGCAGAATGCTTTACCTTTTCAGATGCTGGAGCAGCAGGATTGAAATGTCCTCTAACTCATGGCTGAAAATGATAGAAAAATCAATGCAGACCTAGTGAAGAGAAGGCAGTCCCATTACAAGAGAGTAATTTTCAGGCTCTCCTGTGGTACCAGCTTCCAGAAAGACAGACACAGCATGTGGTGGGCAATGCTCTGCCAGCTGAAAACTTTATGTCAAATATTCCCATTAGAAATTTATTTTAAATTAAGTGTGATTTATGTAGAGAAGCTGGAAAGACCTGGTGTCATGGCCAAGCACTTCCCTGGACTTTCACAGTGAGCAGATTAAGGCCAAACCTGTGCACTGAAGTAAACTGAGGAACGAGAGGCAAAAAGGCAAAAGCCAAACATTTCAGCTGTGCCTGTTGATTTTCTCTGCCTCAGGATTTGTTGGTCCCTGCTGGGGCACAGCAGCAGTGCCAGGGATGGCAGTGCCATCCCTCCAGCCCTTACCCCACAGCCTCTCTGACCTGCAGCTCCTGCCCCTCTGGCCCTGGGTGACCAGATCATGACAGACAGAGCCAGCACCGTGAAGAACAAACCCCAGGCTCCAGGTTTTGTACTGGGAAAGCTGATCCACAGCTCACGTGTCTTTGCAGGGTGTTACACTCCACAGTTTTCTTCCTTGAGCTCTGCTCTGAAGGACATTTCTCTCACAGCACTGAAGCTTGCCTTGGACGCTGCTTTCACAGCATTTAAAAATGACAGACTTCCCTCAAGCACATGTGAGTCGATGGATCTCCTTTCTGAGGCACTGGGGAACATCAGGAGAGCCTTCTCCAGCATTAACTCTTTCTGATTTTGCAAATCTTCCAGAGGTAGCGAATAGGAGCTTTCATCTGACTCTGCAAATGGATTAGCAAGCAGCAGCTCCCAAATATTTTAAATTCAAGTGATATTAAACTCAGGTTAAACTCAGTGCTGCAGAAAAGAAATCAATAATGTCTTTCTATGTTGATTTTTCTTTCCTCTCATTTCATTCCTCTCCTAGAGCTGCTGCAGGGATACTGACTGCAGTATCCCAGACACTATACTGCAGTTGGCAGTATAACCTTACTTTTGACATGCTCAGAAACAGATGTTTTTCTTCACATCTACCCTTCCTCTCCTACCTTTGGAGCAGAATAATGAGATACTGTGCAGCTCTGGTTCAGAGCATGGTTATTAAACAGCCAGGGAAAATGACGCTGGCACAGCAAACTGAGTATTGCTGAATTACTATGAAAGGTGGTGATGAGAAAATAGATCTGCTTGGAAGGAGAAAAATGGCCTGTTTTCAGTCAAGAGCTCCTTCCTGTTAAACAGCCCAGCCCATCAGCAAAGTGCTAGCTAGTGTACACAGCAATTTGTAGGCCACACAGAGGGCAGCAGTTTGTGCCTAGAAGCTGTCACATACCTCCCATGGTGGATGTATCTACCTAAGGACCGTTCACACCATGAAGAATTTATGAGCTGTGATTATTGGGGATTTGTTGTTTGTTCTTTTTTTTACCCCGCTGCTAATCTTTAGAGAAATGGAGCAAAATAATACAGTTTTCCCTGCAGTTCCTTCTGTGCAGGATGTTGATTAAAGCTCAGTAGCTCAGAAAGTCTTACCAGACCCTTCCTGTGCACTCATTCCTGAGAGGCAGAGCACTGCTTTCCAACTGGCTAATTGCTTTGCTTGGAAGTTTGTTTTGCATGGCATAGAAAACTCCTGCATCAGAGGAAGGGAAAGGCTGACTTCCACAAGCCCCTACATATTAGCCTGAACCTACCAACTTTTTGGAAAATCCCATGTCTCCATCACCTGCAGTAGCACCTTCTGTTAATTTTATCATGTTCTGTGACACAGGAGATTTCATTTCCTTAGGTGAAGGTTCTCCCTAAGGGAAGTGGTTCAGAGCAGAAGCTCCATGATGTTCCTTGACAGAAGCAAGCAGAAAACAGTGGGTTCCTCCTTCCTCACCCTAATCTCCTAGCAAGGGAAGCCCATGAGCAGAACAGAATTACCCTTCCTCTTCCTCATGTGCTGCCTGTGCCATTACAGCCAGGGAAAGCTGCTCAGTGGTGACACAGCACACAGAATGCAGCTTTCAAATCCTCACCCATTCATGATGGATGGCCACAGACATGGGTGCTCGTGTCCTCCTGCAGCTCAGGATGGTCCCTGGAGACTGCCTGCAGCTTCTCAGCTCCCTAGGACTATCCAGCATAGTAGGAAGGGAAGTTTTAAACTTGAGTGAAATGAATGAACAAAGGGGAAGATTTTATCCCCACTGTCAGTTTTACAGCACCAATACAAAGAAGGATGTGGACAGACATCAGGATGTTTGTTTCTCTCTCTCTCACCTGTTGTGGTCTCTCACTGCACTTCCAATGTCCCTCCTAAGTACATGCACCCTCCCCCATGGAGGATGAAACCAGTCCTGATGAGTGACTTGTTAAATGCCACATGGGTGTCTGCATCAGCCCCCAACCATCCTTCTCTCTGCATTTAAACCATGGGCTGAATAAACTAAGCCTGCCTGTATCCTAGACAACAGCTTCAATGGGCTGCAGCTGAAGGCAGCAAAAGGCAGGCAGGGAGGAAGCATAACTCAGACCTGTACCTAACTTAAAATGGATTTGGGCCAGCTCTCCTCAGCCTAGGCCTTATCCAGTGTCTAATCAATCTGGGAGCATTTCTTTATTGGTTCATAGATGGGTCTTTTATGCAATCTGCCAAGAACACCAGGCTATGTATCTCAGTTTAAGAGATTATAAATAAATAGAAGTGCCTCTTTCTGCTCTTTCAGACAGGAAAAAAAAGTACAGAAGAAAGAGTTAGTACTGCTCTGTGGCAAGTCAGAAGCAAAAAGGAGTGCCTTCAAAACTAATTCCAAACAAAACCCTAAAACTCATTCTTAACATAATCTTTCAAAAGACATTATCCTTTTTTTCTTATCCTCACATCAACCATCAGATCACATGGTTTATTTTGCAAGTTTCTTTTTGTTTTCCTAACATCTATATGCACTGCTGCTATATTCTTCAGATATTCTGATCTTTCTGTATGAAAATAAAAATGTGTGTTTCTGTAAAAAGTGATTCTTATATCCAGAGATTTCTTGACTCCAAAATTAAAGTTTAAGAGAAATGCTAAGGCATGGAATAGAATTAAAGTAACAGGAACTGCTGTCCTAAAATGGTCATTCTTATAAATGACCTTCAAAACAGGAAAACAGACTTCCTTCTTAAATATGAACTTCAATTTAAGGGAAAAAAACAGGGATACAGAACTAAAAAGACAACATTATTATTCAATTAGAAGGAAAAACTGAGAAAAAACTCCCAGGTGCTCAACAGACTGGGTGGTTTGAGCTGGTGCAGTAATGGAGCCAGGTGTTACTGCAGCCACTTTGCAGAGGGACACGGGAACAGCCAAGGGACAGAACTCTCCACACAGGCAAACAGCCAGAAACAAAAGGCAGGCTTTTGTCTCTTCCTATAACCATTAGGAGAAACACACTCCAGATGTTCTCTTCTTTGATTATTTTAGAACATTATAGGCTATAACACCAGCTTTATTCCAGATGTCCATTTCATCATATTTGTCATATTAAATATTCAATTATACCGCTTCTTAATTTTTGTTCAGTAATGGGCTGTGTTCTGCTGTCTACTAGCATTCTGATTAAGGAACCAACAATTCTCTTGCCTACATTTCATTTCTCACATTCCTTAATCTAGATTTAGTGTGTGGGGGAGTCTAAGTAAGTGCTACCACGCCTTTGATAATCAGCAATTTGCTATCACATTAGAGGTGGCCAAAGTATTCAAGCTAAGAGCTGCCACTAACCCAGATGTAAGCAGAAGGCACATTATTGAATTACAAGGAAGAGGCAATGGATAGCTATAAAGGAAAGTAAACAAGATGAATTTTCTCTGCAAAACAATTATTATTATTTTGAGGAGTGATGGAGACAGATCACCTACTTGCAGCTGCCAAAAGAGAGGAGGAAGTAATGGATTTACTAAAACACATTTAGACATGAGGAAGAACTACACAGAAAAATGAAGGATGTGTCAGATGACCTAAGGGGGGAAAAGAAAAATAACCAACCCCCATCCTCCCTCTCCCTCCCCCCACAAAAAAACGCCGAACTCCAGCAACAATAAAACCCAACCAAAAAAACCCTCCAAACACAAACACAAAAGCTCCCAACTACCAGAACAATAATCTGGACTCATGGATTTGCTGCAGAGAAGGAGCAGAGGCAGGACTGGACCTGGCCTAATGTTCTGCTGTGCTGAAGCCATTGGGGGACCTGAGCCAGCACCAAATTAGAAAAGGGAACTCTGAGGTTCTGGTTTAGAGGTTTTAAATTGCACTTGACTCTGTGTTGTGCTAAAAAGCCATTCCAGCTCAGGTGACAGCAAATGCACACCATGTCTGAAACTCTTTTAATGTGGCAGTGTCCCTCTGCCAGTGCCACAGTGCAGGTCAGAGCTGCTCTGCTCAGACCATGAAGTCTTTCCTGTGGGAAGGAAGGATTCACAGTGATCATTCTGAGTGCTGTATGCTCATTTTTTATGTGCAGGGTAACATAAAAGGGCTCTAAGTTTACAGACACAACTGTTGTCAGCTCAAATCTCTGCTGGGGATGCAATACAGTTGTATTTCTCTGGGTTCAGCCTGTGATCACAAAGGAGCCCTCAGAGAACCCTTCTGTGACAAGGCATTAAATGTTGTTATGAAGTGGGAAAAAGGGAAATCCTTGAGCCTAATGCTCAGATGAGCTAAACACTGTATTTTTTTCCTTAATGTCAGAATCAACATTCATATTTGCCCATCCCACGTTTCTCTATCTGCAGGTGCAGAATCATATTAATCTTTGCTCAAATTCTCTTGTCATTTTAAATTGAACAATGATCTTAAATCATCAGCTGCCTGAATGAACTGAGCACGATTCAGACACCCTTTGTAAACGGTAGTTTTGCTACAACAGTTCCTCTCCTGCCTTTCTTTTTGATGCTCACCTGACAGGATCACTTAGCGAAGGCTTTAGGGAAGTAAGGCAATGTTTTCATAGAAGCACACGCGCCTGTCATTTAAAAACCCTGCCATGTGGGGAGAGTTGGACTTCAAAACAAGCACTAAAAGTCAGGTTACACCACGTGCTGCTCCAGGCAAACGTGAACCATCAGCCTGGCACAGAGGTGGGGAACGTGAAGCCCTTGCGTGCTCCAGAAGCCCACCCTCTCACTTCGTGTTTGACAATGTAAAGCACCGAGGTGTAATTGTTTGTGATGGCACTTCTAGATGATTTAACACCAGATGCAGTAAAACGCACCGAGCCTTTCTGTAAGGGACAAACTGGCTTTGTCTGAAACACAGCATCACTTTCCTCTCCAGTTTCTAGGAACACATGAGAAACAAAAGGGAAAAGGATTTAAAATCCTTAGCCATTGTCAGTTTATCATGTGGAACAAAGGCAAACAAAGCACATGTTATCCAGGAATGTGAATGCAATGCTCCAGAGAGAGACAAAAGCAGCTGCCTGTTGTATCCTCCTCCCTGCACACTGACTCGGTGCCCGCTGTCCTCTGCGGACAATCAATCAGGCAGCTCCACTCCCACCTCGCTGAGGATCAGCTGCTCTCCTCAGAGCCTGTCATCTCCCACAATGAACCAGAGAGGCCTCAGCAGCAATCACTGGGGGGCATGGATGCTGAGGATGGAATGAACCTGACAGCAAGCAGCTGCACAGGCTGCAGCCGCATATTTTGATAGCATGTAAAACACAGGGTGAATTGCCTGGGATGTCTCATGAGGCATTTTACCAGCCAAAATTTCATTAAGCATCAGAAAGGAAAATATTTAAAAAAAAAATTAAGAAAATAAACCATAAATAACCCAAACCAAACAAAAAAACCCCCAAACCAAACCAAGAACAACAAAACCACCCATAAAACCTACCCCAAACCCATGCCACCTAGAAACCTATAATAAAATCCACTCTCCACAGATTATTTTAAAGTGCCTCCAAATTTTTTCCAGTAAGCTCTATTTTCTTCCTGCTTCCTCCCAAAAAATCAGCTAGAAAAACAAGTTTATCATGAGCTGAATTTTTTGTAACCAGGATTCACAGTAATTATGAAATTATGTTTTCCCAAGTGACACGAATCTTCCAGGCTAAAACCTGGAAGGAGGTGGACACTACATCTTAAAACCTGCTAAGCCAGCCAGTTAGAGCTCAATCTGGTACATAGTAGCTGAACAGCATAAATGAAGGTCTAATCCAAAGCATCTGAGATTTTTTCATGGTTTTAAAAGATTTGGGAACAAACTTCTGATTAACATAAGTCCCCAATCCTGCAATTACACTTTGGCAGAGGTCTGTCTTGACAGCTCCAATGTCAATCCTGCTGCTGGGTAGTATTTTAGAAATCTGACTAGGAGTTTGTGACTGAGACAAATCTTTTTTGCAACTAAGGGATTAGTAAAGACTTTGTCTGGAAGCGAAAGCGATCTGTGCCCCAGTCCCTCTTTGCCTGCCTGTGCAAGAACAGACTGCACTGCTCTGTTGGGTTGCTTGCAATGAGCTCAAAATGGAATTCCTTTCATTAAGCATCTGGTGCCCTTACAATTGGCAGAAAATTGGAAGTTTCCTTTAATTTACACCTGTTCTGTGATTAATGTCTCTGCATTCACTCTCCACACAACCCACATAACTTTGATTGGCAATGAATGTGTGAACATTCCTGAGCAGCAGAACCTCAAATACTTCCAGCCTTTCATCTTCCTCACTACTATTGAACTGGATTAGACTTGAGAAAGGTACATGTCCAGTTCAAAGCATCCTGCCTTGACAGGTCTGTGCACTGTTGGTATGGAGTCCCTAAGAACTGAGTTATTCTTACACTTTTACTCTCTTGTTTTGTATATGCATGTCTCTGTAAGAGGACAGAAAGTACTTGTATTAAGTTTCTTCATTTTCAAAAATGTGGTGTTGAGGATGGGAGAGCATTCCTCTTTGCTTCTCTGAACCCATATGGAAACTTCTCAAGAGGACTCAAATATGACATGCCAGATGGGCTTATTTCAGCAATGGCCATAAACTACTCTGTCAGTGGTAAGACCTACTGTGAGTCAGGGGTCTTCACCTGTTATTTTTTGTTGATGCATAAATAACTAATACACAAATAGGCAATGTTGAAATGTTGAATTGCCCAAAAGGTTAATGTCACTTATTATCTTTCAGGGTTACTTTACAGATGATTTCCAGATAATTGATAAAAGTGATGAGATTGTTACAAATCTGCTTGGAACTCCCTTCCCTCCAAAAATTCTCCCTAAATTTGTCAATCTTTGCCATCCATATTTGATCATACTTCTCTTTTGATCTAAAGTACTGGCACCAATTGTAAGAAGATAATTCTTTTTTGCAGCTTTTCTGTGAAAGAAGCAATTTTTCTTTGTTAGCCAGGCTGACAGAAATGCCTCTAGACTGGTTTTAATTTGCTTAATTACATAACTTGTCTGCATTTTATAGCATGGCTTTAGGAGAACACAGAGCCTGGGGAAAAAGCTCAGAGTGGACTGCAGCTGTGAAAACTCTCATTGACCACTGGTGTCTTTTCCCTGTGCTGTATCTCCCTGGCAGTCCCTCATCCTTTCTGGCTCCTTTATCCCTTGTATGTGAGCCTGGCAGCAGCACTGCCAATTAGTGGAGATTAGCAGACCTTCTAACTCCTAGGTTTCAGGGAAAGAAAAAAATCAAAATCAACCAAGAGTTAGCAGCCAGCCTGCACTTTCTTTTTCACATCTTATTGTGCACCATAAATAATTACCTATATTCATATTCTGCTGCTCAGCAACAACTTGCAACTTCCATTATGGCCTTGCAGCCAGCTGTGTCAATGCCTTTGTCCCATTGTCCAAGAGGTGTCCAAATACCCATTTTGAAAGCCTCTATCACGCTTCTCTCTTGTCTTGACAGCCATCTCATTGCCCCTCACACCTGCCTGTGCATTGTGCATACACATATCTGCCTTTCACACGTCTTCTCCTTGACAAATTAATCAGGGCTTGTCCTCTCTGCACAAGGGGCTGTCAACAAAGCAGATGGTGCTGTCCCTTACAACACCTTGTCTCTTACATCTCTCTCTGAGCCTGTGTCCTGCCATTTTCTGACAGGGGCTGCTGCATGGCTTTATATATATTTAATAGTACAGAAGAGAACAGACAATGCCACAGGACATCGCTTATCGGGTCACAGAGATAGTTGCAAGAAGTAGATGGATGAAAAGAAATGCATCAGAAGTCAATCCTGCAAAAGTCTGAGGGTGATTAATAGTCTGTTGGCTCAGGAAAATGTCCCCTGGGAAACACAATCTGGGAAGACTTGAGAGTACCTGTGGTCCCTGCTCAGGCAGGTTTGACTTGTACAAGAGGGATCTGTCACCTTCCCTGAAATAGCCTATACTTTTATAACTCAGCCTTGGAAATCTGGAGATCACAAAGCTTAAAGCATCTAAAATACCTTATGGTTACTATGAATTTCCTTTGCTTTTCTCCATATTCCCCAAACAGAATGAAAACAGACAAATGGAAACAAAGCCATAAATTATTCCAACAACTAAGCTTTCCTTTCCCTAGTATTGTTTATTCCAATACACTCCAAATTCCAGTTTCCAGGACAATGTTTTTAACATTGAATTCATTAATGAGAGATTTCACTTGGAAGAGTCATTCCAATTAATACAGCAAATACCAGCGGTTCACCTCACCCTTCCTCCCCTTTTGATCTGCTGTTGTGTAATAGGCACTTGGAGTTCAGTGGAAACTGCTGGAAAAAGAAATTATGAGTCCCTTTGATGCAGAATACCTAATCCAAACCCACACATCAAGTCCTCACAGAATCACAGAGAAGCCTCAGTTTTAAAAAAGCCTCTCCATTGAGACCTCCTACTCTACAGCCAACACGAGCTTGTTCCACTGGTGTCAGACTTCAGAGCCATCAAAGAACTGTGCAGGAAAAATGCATTGCTAATACTGAGCTCTGGCTGATGAATCAATATCTGTGATAAGATCAGTGTCATCCATGAATGAGATTTCTACTGTGGCAAGCATTAACAAGAAGCTGAGAAATGGTGCTGTGAACTCAGTGTGTCACTGAAACACCCACACCACATCACTGAGTGAGGAAGAACAGACTTCAGCATCTCTTTTATGTGAATTTGAATGCAAGAGGGGCTATTCCATGTATAAAACAAACATCCACTTAATATGCAGATTTTGCTATAGCCTCACTGCCTATAAAGAAAGGGCTTCAGCCCTCTTTCCTTGCTCAGGGGTTCTGGCTGTGGCATTTCTGAGCTTCCTGATCCTGGAGGACACATTCCCACACAGGGTGAACTGGGACCCAGCCTGCTGATCTAATGACCGTGGTCTTTGGGATTATAGCCAGACACAGACAAAGGCTTTTCAGCAATGTAAGCAAAACTAAACTGTGGAGTGGCAAAACCGGGATAGAGATCCAGAAACAGAGCCAGAGAATCTGGGAGGCTGCTCCTGTGACCAGAGAAAAATGAGGTGCAATGGTAAACCCTGCTTATGAAAAGACAGGGAGGGCTTCTCTGCTATTAATATATACCAGGGGCTGCTGCCCCACACCTCAAATTCTCCCTTAATAGCAGCAAAACCCCTACTATATGGGGCTCCAGGTCACAATCTTTTATGGTCTTTTTATCCTTCTAACTAACAAGGTGCTGCCCTAGATGGTAGTTTGTTTTGGCTGTGCATAGGGCCAATCACCCTGGCACTGCTTTTACTCTGGAAGCAGCCTTCTGTTTGACAAGGGAGTGAAAAAAGAAAGCTCAGGACAGGCTGCACAACTTTTCAGCTGTATTTGAAGTCTTAGCTCCTTTTCCTCTCCTGCTCAGGTAAAGCTGTGGAGTAGATACAACACAAGACACCCAAATCCTTAAGGAATGATCCCACTTGACAAGAAAGGCAAGAAGGCAAGAAAGAAAACCCCAAAACTGCAAAACTGCAGGCCTCTTAGTCTCACTTAGTGCTTGGTAAAGTTATGGAAAAGATGATTTTGGGAGGTATTGAAAAACACCTGAAAGACAAGGCAGCAATGGGTTACAGCCAGCCACTTTTATGAGAGGAAAGTCCTGCTTATCAACCCTGATTTCCTTTTATGACAGGGCAACCCTTCTTGTTGATCAAGGGAAGCCAGTCAATGTCATCTTCTTGGACTTCAGTAAAACTTTCAGTATTGGCTCTCACAGGACCCTTCTGGACAAAATGTCAGAGCTGGATAAACACATTATGGGGTGACATCAAATTGGAGGCCTGGCACTAGTGGAGTTCCACAGGCTCTATTTCAGGCCCTGTGCTCTTCAGCATGACTTGGATGCAGGACTGGGAGGGATACTGGGCAAGGTTGCAGGTGATACAAAACTGGGAGCAGCCTTTGGCTCCTGCTAGGAAGGGAGGCCCTGCAGAGAGACCTTGACAAATTAGGGTACTGGGCAATTACCAATCATTTAAATTCCAACAGTGAATAGTGCCGGATTCTGCGCCTGGGTGGGATAACCCTGGATGTACAGACAGACTCAGACTGGGAATTGAGGTGCTGGAGAGCAGCACTGCAGAAATGGGCATGGCTGTGGAAAGTTGAACGTGATTCAGCAGTGCCCTGGCACCCAGGAGGGCCAGCCATGTCCTGGGGGGTCATCAGAGCAGATATTAGAAAAAGGTTCTTCACACAGGGTGGTTGGGCACTAGAAAAGACTCCCCAGGGCAGTGGTCACAGGACAAAGCCTGACACAGTTCAAGAAGTGCTTGGACAGCACTCTCAGGATAATTCTTGTGGGTCCCTTCCAACTCAGCATTCTGTGATTCTTTAATTCTTGATCTCAATGAGAGGTTTACCAGAGGAGCTGTTGCTAATCAGGGAGGGGAGTGGAGGGTATTTCCCATGGAGAGCAGTGCTTTTCCTACAAATATGATGCTCCTCCTCTGCAACCCAATTCTTCCCATACCTGTACCCCCTCCTGCCTTTGTGCTGCCTCTGAGAGTCTTGACACTGACTTATACAAGCAGCTTTCACTTCACTCTTTCAGCAGTTCTTGCAGTTCAAGAGGCTTGAAGTCAGCCACAGTGTTAGACAGGAACAAATGCAAATGCCTAGGGCCAGACCTGTTTAGATTTCAGCAAAAATATAAATCACCTCTGATTCTGTTTTTATTTCCTGCCTTAAGCTAGTCATTAAAACATTGAAAACAATCTGGGTGCAATCTTTTTCTTCTGATCCAGCTCCTTTCCCCCATAATCAGCACTCCAGTAGAACATATGGGCTTCCTCTGTCACTTGGCCTCTGATTTACTCCGTGGTAAATCTCCTGAAGTCAACAGAACTCCCCAGGAGCCACACTTGGCTTCACTGCGTGTGAGCAGCCGCTGAAATTAAATGAGCACCTGTGTCACAAAGAGCTCGCCTTGTAGGACTGCTCCTGGAGGTGGAGAGGATGTGTCAGTGATGAGAGGGTGCAAACAGCTTCACCCACAGCCCCAAGGCTCTGCAGGCTGGGAGAGCTCACAATCCACTTCTCTAAGCAGCTGCTTAAGGTCTTAAGGGGCCACCAAAAAACTGAACACATCTCATTTGGGAGAAGGAACTTCAGAAGGCTCTTTCAATTTTCAAGCATGTATGTGTTTGGATAGGAAAGGTTTAACTTTTCCATGGTATGTTAAGCAAGAAAGAAATTATCATGAGACCAACAAAGACAGAAAGCTTTGCAGAAATGCACTGTAGGTTTCAAATGCAGGTTAGTCAGAGCTGTCCCCAAGAAGAGCTTTTTCATCTAGTGTTCACTACTGGTGTTAATTCAGGTTTCAGCTGCACAGTCAATCAGTTCAGAGAGTCTCTGGCTGGGATTTCTGCTAAGCTCCTCCTTCAGAGTCAATTCCTACTCTGCTTTCCTGTTACAACAGGTTTATTTATGCTCCTACTGTTGGCAGACCCCAGCCAGATAAAAGAAGCTAACAGGGTACAACCTTCCCCCCATCGTCTGCATTCCCCATGCTACACCACTGAAGTTTTAGAAAAGTTGCCTTTAGAGTTTTCTCCTGACAAAACTTGTAGAGAAAAAAAAATTAACCACTGTCTTCTCCACTTGTAAAATGTGTACAGAGAGAGTGTGAATATTACACTGCTAATCCTCAGCATTTCCATATCAACCAGCTCCACTCAGAAACACAATATTCTCTAAAGCTGATACCTACAACTTTCTGTTACTGATCCTCACATTTTTAAACCTTCCAGGATAAAAGGAAGAACAGCTTTCTAGAATGGCTTATGTTTAATTAGGTGAAAGGAAGTTCATGAAACCTGAAATTTGCTTTGACTGTTACAACAGAAAAACACCCGTGGATCCCCATGGGCTGTGGGTGGATCTCTGCATCCCCATGGATCCCAGGGGCTGTGGGTGGATCTCTGCATCCCCCATGGATCCCCATGGGCTGCAGGGACACAGCTGTGTCACCACGGTCTCACCACAGCCTGCAGAGCAATCTTGGCTCTGACACCTGGAGCACCTCCTGTCCTCCTTCTCCACTGACCTTGGTGTCTCCATGTTTTCCCCCACATGTTCTCACCTCTTCCTCTTCTCTAACTAGGAGCAAAAACCTTGTGACTTTGTTTTGATTTTCTTCTTAAGGCTGTTATCACAGAGGTGTTACCAACATCCCTCGTTGGCCCAGTTTTGGCCAGCAGCATGTCCATCTTCAGAGCCATCAGGGACTGGCTCTGCTGGGCATGGTGGAAGCTTCCAGCAGTTTTACATAGAAGCTACCTGTGAGAAGCCTCCCTCCACTGCCAAAAACCAGGCCATGGCAAACCAATACAGCACCCTGTGTGTGCAGATGGCAGCTGAAGGGGCAAGGGGCAGCAGAACAGTGCAGGGGGTCTGCCTTAGCCAAAGCCCAGCGGAGCAGAGGCAGGGTCTAGCCACAAACCACTGGGCACAGCTGTTCACTTTGCAAAGTCCTAAGGCAGGGTGTCTGCTCTGCTCTGTCCAGTGCAGAGAGGACACCAAATGGCACCATCTGAACCATGTGGTATATCAGAGGTAGCAAGCAGAACAGGTTAGAGGTGTCTAATCTCCTGAGCAGGACTTCTGGATATGTAAATCTACAGAGTTCCGTTGAACTCAATCAATGCTTATTGATATAAGCAGTAGAGCCAAGCTCCTCTCTCTCTAGGAAAAGTCCCTGATTACCACTTTTTCCTCAAGGGAAACTAGTTTTACAAATGTTTACATGCCTAAGTTATTGTGACAGAGATTTTGTAAACTGTGAACAAAACTGATTCACTCAATTGCCATGCCCCTATTGACCTTATTGAAATATCCTCCTGGTAAAAATCAATTTTTCATTTTTAAACAAGAATACTTGACTATCATCCACATTGATTTAAACCTATCTCAAACTGCAGTGATGTTACACTCAGAAAAAATATGAGGCAGAAGTTATCCCTTCTGCAGTAAGCATTCTCACTGTGCAGGTTTTCCCATTGAAGGGCTTTTCCTTGGGAAGGTAAACCAAATACTTTCTGGATAGCATATGTGTTATCCTAGGAGATATTTAGCTTCAAAATGATGTTTTGCCATCTCTCTTGGGTAATAATTACAGTTATGGTAAGATGTTTCCATTTGACATTATGTTTAGGTCTTAGATGTGCATGGATGAGAATTCTGGGCAGTCACAAGCCTCCAGGGAGGGAGCAGAGAGCTGCTGTGAGCTGAAGCAAGCAAGAGCCCTTCAGCCCTGGAGCTCACCTGACTCAGAGCAGGGAGCCAGCAGCAGCAGGGAGGTGCCTCTGCCCTGCCAGCTCCTGCCTGCACAGGCTGCAGTCCCTGGATGTGGTCTGAGTGCACCCTCAGGCTCTCTGCAGGCAGCAGAGGCCACTTTCCAGTGCACCTAGTTCAAAAAGAATTGTTTGTAATACCTAGTAGAGTTAAGTTCAAAGCTATTTTTTATGTTTCTTAATGACACAACAAATGCTCCAGCATCCATACTTTCTATCACATTAAGCAGGAAGTCACTGTGCCAAAACACGGTAAAGTAGTGAGAAAGAAATACACAGATTTCCACTTCAGGACAAAAAAATTAAAAATCTGTATTGGCATGTGTTTTCCTTCTCTTCTTTCATTTAAGCATTTTACATGGTTGGTTACTATCTTACCAACTGCATGTGTTCACATCAAATAAGAAAAAAAAAACTTCCATCCAAATCTAAAAGGGAAGATTCCGTTGTCTTGTCCCTTAAGAATGGGATGAATATGTAAAATCCACATGCACCAAGTCAGCCCACCACATTCCCACATATCTGCAACTTTATTGGCTTGTCAGCTGAAAACCAGGCAAAAACTCTCAACCAAGGAGCCTGCTGATGAGTGCCTTGGAGATATCACAAGAGAAAATGAGACCTCTTTACTCATTTCTAGTCAAATATGCAATATCTTATCTTTCACAGGTAGCAGGGGAAGAAGGACTGGCTCCCCAGGATAAACACTTCTTTCATATTAGTAAGTATCCAGGAAAGGAACTGTTTTCTCAGTAAATTATACAGCTATCTCTTGCTACAGAAAGGCTGGCTGCTTGTCTAAACACAAGAATATTAAAAGCAGGGATCACAGTGTAAAGTGTGTATGACAATAAGCAGAACATATCTAAGGGAGGAGTATATCTATCATCCAGTAAAAATACTGGAAAATTAAAGCAATAAATTTGGTAAAGTTTCTGCTTTGGTTTTACCGCTTTGGAGCCATCATCTGTCAAAAGTCAATTGGAGGAAAATTGTATTTGTTCACCTCAAGATTCCCTGAATTTGCTCACTCTGGCCTTGGCATGAGAACCTTCCCACCATGTTCATGCAAAAACAGTGGTATTGGGTATTCCCAACTCTGAAAAAAACAAATGGCTGATTGACACAACCCTTAAGAATGAATGAGACAATCAGGAGAGCTGCTCTTTGCCATGAAACAGCATCTTTTGTTCACCCTCTGAAACCCAGAACAGAAGTGCCAATTCATAAGAATCCCCTCTTTTGCCAGTTCTTTGCCTTACTACATCAGCATCTGCCTCACCTCCCCCATAGAAAGTGGAAAATTAATTTTTAACACACACTTGTTAAATCACCATTAAAAACTCCTGCTGAACTACTATTTGAGACGTTTTCATAGTCCTCTTTCAAAACCCCTCCCAAAGGCAAATTTAACAGCTAACCAAAATAATACAGAAGAATCTAAGGATTTTTGACTCATTTGAGTCTGAGGGAATTAACTAAAATATTTACTAATCTCCCTGTTCTCTAATTTTTTGTGTAGTTGAAGACCCAGCCATGAAATAAAAGGATTAATAGCAGCTGGTGTTAACAGACTATGTAGCCACTGTGGGCAAAGAAATATTGAGAGTCCCCCAAGGAAACTGCTTTTATCACTCAGCCATGTATTATTTAGAGTGAGGTGTTTCAGAACTTCTGCAAAACCATGTGGATTGGTGGATAATCTTTTTAAGCAAAATCGAGTTTTCTCTTAATTCCTATGAGACCTTTATGTGCCTGTATTTAAGAGTCTATTAACAGTACAAATGAAATAGGAAAATAAGTATTTTGACAGTAAGAAAGAGTTGTGAAAGACATGTTCTCTATATAGTCAGCAGAAAATCTCAAAGTGAACAGAATCCTTATTCTGCAACCCATGATGTCCCTCTCTCCATTGCAGGTCCTCACCTTTTTCTGCATGGAGCTTTCCCCAGATTTCCCAGCTGCACCACACCCAGCACAGACCAGCTCTGATTTTTTACAAGACAACCAAACCCTCATTAGTAAAGCCAATAAAAAGGAAGACACTCCAAGGAAGACAATCTTCAAGTATCCAGCTCTTCAAGGCAATTCTGTTGTAGGAGATTAATATGCAATCTGCTATTTTAATTTTTTTTAGGAATCAATATTTACTTAAGAACAGCTATAGCACTTCCAAGGCCTTTTAAGCTTATCACACCACTGTGATGCTAATCTCTCCTTATGAAAACAAATTACTTCCACAAAGGATCAGTCTTTTGGGCATGATTCTGATTCTGTTGGCACTGCTTTATTCCAGCAGCTGCAGCTAATGGGGTCTCTGCTGATTTACACCCACCATCAGGATAAGCTTCTTTCCATTCACAGCAAGCACGGTGCATGTGGTGATGCTGCAGCCCAAGTGATTTGGAATACAGCTGAGAGTACTCTCAGTCTTTCAGTTTTTTTTGAACTTTTATATCATGCTGCTTCTGCTCACATAAGACAGAAAATGAAAGCACAGTGTACTTGTGTAGGGTAGCTAAGCAACAAGGCACAGCAGGGAGACCCAGTTATCTGGTGCTAATCATACCCCAGGGATGTGAAACTCATGAATTAAGGGTCATTTTAACATTTATCATATTTCTCTTAATTTAAAGGTAAAAATAAATTATTTCTATAAGCTGCTTTGATCCCTGGAAAATGTCTCCTAACATTAAATCCACTCCATCTGGCTCTCAGAGATTACTATACCACCTACTTGCCACTCAAAACATTCAGTCCAGAGCACTAGGTGGTCCTCATCACTAACCTGTTTCAAACATCCTAGTCCAGGGTCACCTCCTCCCAGACCTGGTCTCTGTACATCACTTCTGCAAGTCCACAAGTGCAGGGCTAGCCCCAGAGGGCAGCCAGAGCTCCTGGTGCTGGGCTCTAGGACTGATGGAAGGCTGCCTTCATGCCCACAAGGATAACAAGTTCAAAAGTCTCCAAGCAGTAAATTAAATAGATTAAAATGCCAATATGTAACTTATGGCAGTCTGCTAAAAAGCTGCATTTCAGCTCTGTTGGAGATGGGAGCAGTCCAGAATTCCTGTAACAGGTTACACACCAGCATGCCTCTCCCCCACCAAAGTAGAGCAAACAAAAACATGCACAAGAGAGTGCAAATGTATCCTGAGATCTTTTGGCTCAGTTCAAATAGTGCCATCCTATCTTCTTATCACCAATGCTGGGACCACAGGAAGTCAGGGAAATGATGGCCTCACCCAGTTCAATGGCAGCATAAACAGAGTGGTGTCACACACACAGTGGCTGCAGGGACAGCATCCAGCCTGAAACACTCAGTCAATGCCCTTATGCAGAACTTGTTCTCAGCCATTTGGTGGGCAAACATATCTTTTGGAAACTATTTCAGTTCTTACTTTATCCTGCCTCAAGGCAGGGTTAAATGAGCTAGTTACCACCTATGTTCACCTACTAGAATGTTTTATGTATTTTGGTTTATTCAGCCTGTTCTAGTCAGAGCAAATCATCCCAGTAAGCATCAAAAAGCAGAGAGACAAGGCCAGTGCAGTGTGGAAGATCAGTGATCAAGGTTCTTCAGTGGCTGGACACAAGGTGCAGCAGATGGCAGCTCTGTGGAGTGGAAGTTTAATCCTTGAGCTCAGATATTAGAGACAGGACTGCCTACAGTTGGGCACAGGCCTACACATGCAGCCAAAAGGTTTGTTGCACGAGCAATGCCAGAAGGCAATTATCCCAATTGGGTCATCTTTTTGACCTGTTTTAAATGGACTAATAGCAGAGGTTATTATAAGCTTATATCTTGTTCCAGCAATGATCTAGATCCTCCTGCACACTAAGGATTCAGCACAAGCTATGCAAGCACAGAGATAATTTTTGTCATAGTGCTGAGCTAAGGAAGAGTAACAGGGGACTGCAGGTAAGGAACAAAGGCACAATCCCAGGCCCAGGGGTGACCAGGGCTCACAAATCAATAGCAGAGCTGTCTGCAAGGGTTCTTTGTTTTCATGACTGTACAAGTAATGGTAATATCAGCAGCTCATGGATGTTGCTTCATCTCCTTGCACAGTTTATTATGGCATGTGGAATAAGGCAAGGAATATGGCAGTTCATAATTATCCTTCTCAATTCTAACACTGCCCTCCTAGGCAAGAGCTGAATCTCAGTGTTGGGAGGTTGGTGGGAGGTTGGCTTTCTCCTTAGCAGTGGATACCCTGGAAGTGAAGACACTCAGGAGCAGAAAACTGAGCTCATTTGAACCAAGAGGGGAAAAAAAACAAAAAAAAATGGAGAGAGAGAGAGAGAGAGAGAGAATAAAAGAACGCCTTTGCACATTACATAACACCAGGAGGAAATAAGGTTTGCACTTGGAGACTGACACAAGAAAACACACATTTCCCAGAGGAAATAGGAGAAATAACCACTAGAGGTTTGTCAACACCATCTCTGCCCTCATCCTTGTGTCACTGCTTCCAGCTCTCTCTCCAGCACACCACAGCTCCTGCTCATCACCAGGGGGTGCTCCAAAAAGGGTTAATGCTTTCTGGAGCCTCAGGACAGAAAGTTCAGCTTGTTCCTCTACCACAGGGCTATTAGTGGGCCCCTCCTTTAGGCTGATAGTGCAATGGAACTTGCTAATTCATTGACTGCCATTAAATCAGGCTGAATGGAGGATCAGCCAGTAAATCAAGAGGAAGATCTTGTTAGTGCCTGGGTATGGTCTTTTGGTTTTTTTAGATTATGCAATTCCACTTCATGGATACACAAATTGCAGAGTGTGAATCATTAATATCCAATTTGGGGAAGCTACTGGAATGTAACTGCTGAGTAGGCAAATGAAAATTAAAGCTATCAGCAATATACTAATTTTGTAGTGCTCCACACAGAATGAGCAGCAGTAGTTTATAGACACAAAACTCCCTTGCCTAGAGGGCCAGCCTTTCTTTTGCCTAGATTAATTCCTAAGAAAAGCCTAATACTATTTGGCACTTCTCAGATTAAAGTAATTTGTTTATTTGGAAGACTGAAGATAGTTTCCTTGTAGTAGCAAGTGAAAAGACAGCCTGAGGAACTGAGGTACCAAATGCATCACTTTGCATTTCTCTTGAGAGCCCTGTCACTTAAATGCCACTGTTCACTATCTTGGATACCATTCATGTTTTGCAGGGTACAGAAGAGACATAACAGGATACACAGAACAAAAAAAAAAATCCTTCTCCTACTTTATGAGCCATTGATCCTGTATATTATTGGTCTTCTGCCAGCATTAGTGTAGCAAAGATTATTTTTTGGCTGAGATTGATCCAATACAAACAGGTATCCCTGCATAGTCAGAGAGCAACCAGAGATGCTGAGAGAAGCCTTGCTTTGATTACATTTCATGGATCTGTACAAGGGATAGGTCAGGCAATGTCTTACTGACATGAAAATTAAAGATTCTCCACGGAAATATGAACTGAAATGCAATTGGGCTTTTTACTTTTAATATCCTAGTGTTTGCCATCTGTTATTTGATGTCCTGAATTTTTATTTAAACCCTATTTGACAAACAGAGCTTGATAGAAGAAGGATTAGAAGTTAAAATGAACATAGACTCTCATAGAAGTCTCATCTGTACGTCTTCATCTACAATGATCTTATGCAGTGGTTCACAAACCTGAGGTTGTCATAAAAAACCATCAAGTCTCATAGTCAACCTTAAAAGAAACTTTTGCTTAAAAAAAAAATTCCCAACATTTTGGGAGGAATCATTATCCTGTTGTACTCCTCATCCAAAAACACTGCAGAAGGCAGCTGTTACCTTCTAAATTTTTACCATGCTGCACTTCAAGGATATTTCAGAAGCACTTTTTGTTGGTTTACAAGCATCTTCTAAATATAGATACTTTTCTCAGTCTTTCCAGAGTAGATGCATGGCTTTAACATCCCTCATTTCACCTGAAGAAGTGGTTCACCTCAATATCTCATACAAATGAGCCTGATATTTTTGTGTTAAGGTTTCTTTGGGACACATTTATTTCTTTCAGTACCTTTTGAGAAAGTTATATTTTTATGTAAAAGGTGCCTGGAAAGTCTCACACAATATTGCACAAGGTTTGGAGCCAGCCTCCTCGCCTCTGAGCACAGCACCACTCAGTTGAGAACCTACTTTTTCTAGGTTGTTGTTTCAGGAAAGTGTAACTCTGATTAATCTGAAATTAATACTTGGGAGCTTCATACTTCACTGCAAAGTACCAGGTTCCCCAAGAAAGCTGCCACATGATGATTTTCACTTGAGATGGGTACATTTTAGCTGAGCTGGGCAGCCATCCCAAAGACTGCTTTTCATGCAGTGTTACCATCAGCCATCACACAGGAAAATGATAAAGAATGCTGCTCTGGCACATAAGAATTTCAACTCGGAAAAGCCTCAGTAACAGCTATTTAGCAATGGTGTTAAAGGCCCCCAAAATACATATTAGTACTGAACTGGGGAGCTGGAAACCCAACCAATCCTGTATCATGAGATGAATGCCCCCTCTGAAAAGAACCACACATTTTTCTTGCTTCATCTATTGTCTGTCT
This sequence comes from Catharus ustulatus, assembly GCF_009819885.2. Classification (NCBI taxonomy): domain Eukaryota; kingdom Metazoa; phylum Chordata; class Aves; order Passeriformes; family Turdidae; genus Catharus; species Catharus ustulatus. The sequence goes on along the minus strand of NC_046228.1, from coordinate 26,496,388 downwards.
TTTACAGTGGCTTAAAAAAATAATAAACCTACACATTACTTTGAGGGAAAGTAAAGCTGCAAAGAAATAAGAAAACCAGCTATTACCTTTTTTGTTTGTGCATGAAATGGAATCTAACTTACAAAACCATGCACAGGAGATGACCTTGTTTGTCTTATTCATTTCTCCAACTTTGTTTCGCTTAAGGAGTATGAAAATCAAATTCTTTTTGCCTGGTAACAAATAACCAACACAAGAAACCCTGTGAGGGTTTTGAGTGTCAGGGGAAATTGATAGTGGACTGAGTGAATTTCCCTAGTGGAACTGCACATCAATGACTCATTCAAATTGTCACCTGAGACCCCTAAAAGTCAGTCCAGTGTCAAACATTCTCACTCCCTCTCCTCAAGTAAGCTTATTTATGGTTAGGTCCTCATTACCCTTCCATTAACTTCAGGCTGACAGCCCACCAGACATAATCCAGTGAGTAACAGTAGAGGTCCATCAATACCTGAGACATCACCCTCATTTGGGCTTGTCCTTCTACTGCAAGTCCTGTATTTTAAAAGGAAATTACAATGCTATGTCTTTTCATCACTACCACCAACACCAGCCAGATATAAGCAGTGTGAAAAAGACCCAAAAATACAGTGCAGGAAAAAACAGTGTATTGCATTTGGCCAAGAGATCTCAAATCAGCCCCTGTGCAGACCAGACTGTTTGCAGATTTAAATCTTTTTGCACTCCATGAAACCAGCTATGGATTTTAGCAGTATCCTTGTCAGTGAGCTTTAGAGCCTCAAATGAGATCTGTGTTTCCCAGAGCTGCCAGGATTTGAATTAGCAATGAACACAAACTCCAGCCTCAGAGATTTACATCTCATGGCAAATGAGAGGCAGTCTGTGCTCCAGGCTGAGCCCTTGTGCATCCCTCAAGCCCAGTTTTGCCTCCAGGAAGACACAGAAATGTGGAAGCAGAGGCAAAGTGTGAGGCCCAGGAGCTGTGTGAATGACACACACGGAGCTGTGTTCAGCTCATTCTGCAGCTGCAGGGCTGTGCTGGGAGGAAGCTCTGTGGTGATTGTTCTTCTCCCTCCTGCACAGTTTGCCACACACAAGAGATCAGTTTCTGCTCCCTGAGGCAGGACACAGATCTTGTCTCTGGGACCATGCCAGTCTGTGAGCAGGTAAAAATGAGCTGCTTTCATTCCCAGGTGACCATGCCCACTCAATGACACAATCAGGGCCATAGTCTTCATAAGAAGAAGGCCTTAGTCAAGGGGAGGAAATTATAACATAAAAATAAGCTTTCTTTCAGGAATAATCTCAACATTCTGTAATTGTTCAAATCCCAGAAAAGCTCACCTGCTTTCATTTCCTATTTGCTCACTGTGCATGCCAGCTATAGCCAAGAACACTCACTCACTACTTAATCTACTACTTGTGGTCTGGGAACAAGAGCTACATTTTCTATCCACCTATTTATGTAGTCAAGCAGTTTTTAAATTTTTCTCAGTTATTCCCCTGCACTAGGAACTCAGGGACACTTTTGGTTGTGCTCCCAGCCCAAAGGAAGCATCTACATTACGGAAAGATATTGGTATGCTTTGAAATTCAGACTCTTGGAGTCATACATCAACCACAATAAAGTTTCTTTGCTTCTCAGTTTTCTGCCACGATGAATTTAATACTCTTGACACTCTGATGGAATAGTTATTTGCCAGAGTGTTAGCACTGGAGATGGATACAGCATCCCATGTAAATTGTGGGGAGGAGGAAGAGGCTTTGTAGGCAGATGCAGGCTTCAAATTTTGCCAAGCACTGTTGGACCAATGTACCTGCTAGTGCATTGGGGAGGCCTAAAATCAGCTTCATCCCCCTTCTGCTTCATCCCCCTTCTGCTGTTGTAGCATTTTAAGATAGATCCTTCTGATGAGCTCCGAGGGTAATGCTACAGAGCACTGCCAACTAAAATTCTGTGCTGTTTCTGCAGTCCTTGTAATAAATGACAAATTATCTGTTGGCCCAGGAAGAGCCATTTCAATGGCAATCTCATATATAGCTGCTGAATCCTAAGCCCAGTGTTACCCTTCCTTTCACCTGCAAAGGCAGATGCAAGTAACACTGAGGAAGGCTGCTGCTAAGCCTCAGATATCTTCATCTTGGTTATTGTGAGATCCCAGGTTTGCACCCCAAGAAGAGCATGTGTACCATACATATGCACAGCATCTAATTATAGTGGCACTTCTCTTGTTAATTCTTTCTGACCCTGTAGGTTACTTTCCCTGGGATATTGCTTACAAATTCCCTTCCTCCTTGCCACTGTCCTCTTATGCTGACAAGAGCTGAGAAAAGCTCCTGCTGTGTTCAGAATGCTAATAATTGCCTGAGTTATCAATCAAAACAGATGGAGACAAAAGTAATCAGCATCATCAGAATATCTCTATGATACAGCAAGGAGGCATTCTGAACTCTGCCCAAATGAATGGGCCCAGCTAAGAGCTAGCTAGTGCCTGAGAATTACACTAATGTGATGTGACATTTGCTTAAAGCCAAGTCTTTCTGTTAATGAGTTTCTGAGTTCTCACAGCAAAGTCACAGCTATTGTTCAAGGTTCAGAAAATCTGCAGTTGGCAGGTCAGAATAATAGCAAAAGTGAAAAGAAACAACAGTGAAGTGCCATGGAAAAGGAAATCAGAGGAAGTGAAGTATAACTTCCTAGGGGTTTTGAATTCCAAAGACCATAGGAGTGTCTCTGCAGACATATCTCAAGCAGGCTCAGTCTTCTGGACCGACACTTCACTTCAGACATGTCATCTGTCCCCATGCCTTAGTGCTTAGCTGGATAGGCAGCATTTTGTAGCAATTCGTTTCTGTGTGCAGCAAGGGGAGACTCATGCCCTCCCATATTGGTCATTTAACCAAGCCATGTTTAAACAGGAGCCATCAGTCATTGAGAGAGCACCACCTCAATTTGGGCAGTGCAGAGATCTCCGGGGGTCCGACTTCCAAGGCATCAAACAAATGAAAATGTTTATTTATCTATTCATTGACTTCCTTAAACACTGTGTTTAGCTGTCTCAGATTACACACTTTACACTGTGCTAGGCTCTTTCGAATGTAGCAATTTCTCTGTCTCACTCAAGGCATAGTTGCATTCATGTTAATGGATTTTAAAAAACCAGTTAATTCAGGTCTGTGCTAGCTTCCTTGATTCAGTAGGAATGGCTGTCAAAAACACATCATCCCTAGGCTGGCTGTTAAAAACTTGAGCAATCCCTGAGCTCCTCTGCTGCCTCTCCCAGGTGTCCATGCTGGGCAGGAATAGGGAAGGGAGAGCAGAAATAGTCCTTGCTGATCTCAGTCCACCTGTTGCTATCACCAACCTCTGCCTCAGGATAATTTGACATTAGTTTGACACTCTTTACTTGTTAAATGTGTAAAATGGATTTTAAAGCCATTTTCGGTAATAATACACACCTTCCCTCTCAACTGTAATTGAAGCATATAACTAAGAAAAGGATCCTTGCACATTCTCTTGCATCTCTAGACAGCTTAAGGAGTTAGCTAGACACTGTCAAGGCATCTGAAATCCTCTTCCATTCATGTAACACCTATTGCTGAAGAGTTAATTCCTGTACTAATTTTTAACTTCTTTCCCCTCTTTGGATTATTTATACATTTTGATTAGATCACTCCCTCTGATATAATGACATCATAGAGAGAGGGGAAAAAAAAAGAAGAATAATTTAACGCATGTGCCCTTGCAAGTGTGCAATACACGCAAAGAAAAGTAAAGAAGCATTGCCATGAGACATAGAATTTAGATATAGTTTCAGAGATGAAAAGTGGAAAAATTTATACTGGATATGTCCTGCTTTAGCCATGACTTGTATGCATCAGATTAATTTGCTAAATTTGTGGTTTCCAATTCTCTGCTCTGACTGTTGGAAGGGGTCCAGCAGCCATGCCCCCCACCAAGCATTTTAGATTTGGCTGCCTTGCAGAACATGACAGATGACTCCATTTTGCAAGGCAATGCTGAGGAAATGTCTTTATAGACCCTGGAACATCTTTAACACTAGGGCTTGCCTTCAGCCAAGCAAGTTAACATCCTTCTAATTAAACACCTCTACCATTATTATTCTCCTTTCCTGTAATAAAAGAAGGACTAGGAAACAGCCTTTCACTTTTAAGGAAATCCTGATTTTTATATTAGGTAGATTATTAATTTAATTAATTATTCACACAACACTTTAAAGACAAAGATATAAGAACTTCAGGAGGTTTGAAATGATAAAGTGAAATACAAAGGTGAAACCAGTTGCATTCAGTTTAGCACTTGTCAAACACTTCTGTCAAAAATAGGTGCTAGAGGCACCTGTGCTGTCCCACCTGTGCCATCGTAATAAAGGCTGCCCTAAAGTCATGCTAATGCCCATCTTCCTGGCAATCATTCCATCTGGGATTGGCCCACCTTAAGGGAGGGTGCAACAGGAATTGTGGCCGCAAACAGCTGTGCAGCAGAGGCCTGAAGAGCTCCCTGAATTCCCCTTGACCAAAAATTCCTGTCGCTGCTTTCAGCATGCAGTGTCTTGGGCAGCTCAGGGATTTGTGACTGTCACCAAGGGCACTCATGGAAAACAACCAGCACGGTCCTTTTCTGAGCACAGCTAACTGAACATAGCAAAATGTGCAAAAGCCACATGAAGACTCCTTAAAACATTACAGTTCACATTTAGGACTAAACCAGATTTTATTTTTGAAGTAATTCAGAGTGAGATAGTAAAGAAGAATCACTTCGTGACTTAGTTTCTTGAGCTGTACTTCAGACATTTATGTGTTTTTAGTACTCAGACCATGAATTTTAATATATCCAAGTCAGTGTGTAACTTTTAGATAATTTCAAGTCTAACTATTAGATCTACAGCATTTAAACTATAAGTCTCAGATCTTGACTATGAAGTACAATCTTCAAAGTGCTATTCCCATATCTCATTCAGTGGATAGCTTAAAAAAGAACTTGCATTAGCTTCCAAGAGCTTCAAATTACTTGGGCAATTTCTGGACTAACAGGAAAAAGAAAAAATTTGTCAGACTAATGATTCATTGTGAATAATTCCCCTAATTCTGCCAGAAATAGAGTGGCAACCCCCACTTCCCCAGCCCTCAAGCAAGATGCAGAAAGCTTATGTGCTGCCCAAAATTGTGTTCTGATGCCTGATATTATTTATCTGATCGTTTTCACGGATAATAAATGAATTTAGAAGTGGAAAGGAAAAAAGAAATGAGGTGACTTCTGAAAAGTGTTAGAAGCTTAAAAAAAGAAAAAAGGAGGAAAACCAGTTCTCTCGTGCGTGTAAAAAATATATATGTTATTTCAAAATTAACACCACCAAAAGAGCTTAAAAATTAAAATGTCTTCCTGCTGCATTTTGACTATGAGAAGAACAAGTCACATTCTTGACTCACATTCTGAAGTTTGAGAACATATACATTCATCTGATTTCTTTCACACACCTAATTGCCCAGGTAGGTTTGAAAACAGATCATGTTGAACGAGATGCGTTCATTGGAGTGTTTTAAAGCAGAAGCTTGGCTCACATAGATCCTCCCAGGCTGTGCTTCCAAAAAAGGGATGTTTTCCTATTGACACACGGAGTATGAGTCCCGAGGTCACATGAAACGTGCCAGTAGTTGACATTCCAGGAGGGCTAAACCTCTATTAACATTCATAGCTCAGCCTAACACACACTGCTAAGCACAATATAACAACTAAAAGAGTCTAGGAACTACAAAACATCATTAAACCAGAACAAGCATTAAATTCCCAACTTCTCTGCTTTTATTTTTATGTTGCTTTCCTTCAAAGCTGAAAAGTGTGGTAGCTCTTTGAAGTCCTAACAGTCGTTATTAAAAAAATTCTCTGCTCCCTTTTCTAATTGCTTTTTCTGTTCATGAAAAGTCAATTAAAAATCGTACAGATCGCATTTCCAGCTTATCTTGCCAGCCCAGGGAAACTGTTTGGATATTGTGTCACTCTCTTTTATTATTTGCCTGTCATCCATTGTTCAAAACAAAAAGCCTAGTAAGCCCGAAAATTCAAAGAAGCAACAAGCATGGCTCAATCAATCTTTCTGTCCTTATCATTCCACCTCAGATTTTGTGTGTCATTAAACCTTCCACACTTTTAACATGTAGGCTCACTATTACAGGGCAACTATATCACAAAATCATGCTTCTGGAACAAAAGCATTACAACAAGTACTCCCTCCAAGTTTTTTTCTAATGTAAAGCTACAAATTTTGGAGGAGAACAGAATATTCACCTCAATACTTTCTGACAGTCAAAACAGTATAATTGTTTTTTAAAGGTTTTGTGTAAAACACCAGCATCTCCATGTAGAATTGATGGAAGAATTCAAACCTGGATGCTTATATAATTCTACCATTGTTTATTTATTTATTTTTCCTGGGAGATAGGTAGTCATGAAAAAACAACCCAAGAAAAACACCCTAAACCAACTTTTAAAACCTTGCTTTTGTACATAGAAAGAAGTATTGATTTCATGACTGTTAATTGGTAAAGAAATGTTTTAAAAAGAGGTTAAAGAATTGCTAAAGAACATATTTTTGATAAGGCCCTTCTAGGTGGTTGTGAGCACAGAGAAAGCTCATAAAAGCATTTTTTCACTTTGCTCCCCATTTTAATCAGAACCTACTTGATCCAGACAACAAAATGAAATCAGTCCCTGTCCAAAGGATGTAATGATCTATGACTCTGTCTACTATGAAACATTAAATAAACTTTAAAAAGCTTTAAGAGACAAGGCCTAATAAAATAGTTCTCCTGAGCATTTCCTTGGTGGAAAAATATATCCAATGTCATCAGGAAATGTAGTGAACAAAAATAGATATTTTCAAAATGAAACCTAATTTTAACTTCTTCAAAATTTTAACAATTTCACTTGAAAGAAAATAAACACCACAAAATCACAGAAAGAAATATGTTTCAGGATGAATGAAGTTTGGAGGGTTGTTCAATATGAAATATTAAAGCATTTGTCATGTGATTTTCATTTGAAAAAAAAATGCATCTATTATTCAAAAATATACACAATGAATACCCTCAGGCTCCTGTGGTCTCAAGTGAATTTCAACACTCCCAGAGTACAAGTAAATAAATAAAGAAAATAAGACTGAAAAGAGAAGCCAGATATTTCCTTTCCTACCAAAAAACCCAGCAAAGTTTAAAACAGTTTTAGAACACAGGAAGCAAATAAGGACTTGCCTCTGCTTTCAGATGCAATTGAGTTGTAGTGGAAGAAGGGGAGATAAACTTTCCTTTATACACTTAAAATAATAAATTTCTTTAAAAAGGAAAGTTTGCACATTTTTTCCATATTGAAAGTGATGTGTTCCAAGAGAAGACTAAGAAACAGCACAACTACACACATACTGACTTTCATACCTTCTGTAGCACTGAAACAACTCCACATCTTTGGGGAGACAGGTTCTGCTGGCTCGGGCTCTGTGCTGAAAGGAGCTTTTCCACAAGGGACTCTCAGCATGGACTCCGTGAAGCAGAGGGGAGGCTGAAGCCCCCAGTGCTGTGGTTTCAGTCCTGCAAAGGGAGGCAGATTTTGCTTCCCTCACAGTTCCCCAGGCTTCCCAGGGTGCTCTCTGCCCAGCTCATTTGAGCACAGGTGAGTTCCTTTAATTAAAACAAGGACAATTAAAATGCCCACACAGAATATGAGCCAATTGCTCCTCCACTGAGCTCTGCTGCCAGGGCATCTGCTGCCTCCCAGCAGCTGGGCAACACTGGTGTCAAAACCAAGATGCTGGTGTAAAGAGGCAAGAATGTGATCATCAGCTTGAATCACTGCCTAGAGCTTGTGATTTCTACTCCTGATCTTGCAGACAAATCCATGATGTTGGACTTCACACCTTAAGGAGAGTGTTATGCAGGAAGGGCAAATTAACTTTCAGTAGGGGCTTCTGTACTGCACTGACAAGCCAGCCTATTCTGAGTTGAACATTTTATTACCTTCTTGTTGTTGCTGTAGTCCCACAGACAATCTAGAAAATAACAGGGGGGTTTCCTCCAGCCCCTGCTGTATTTGGGGCTCACGTGTGCTGAGACATCAGCTGTTAGCTGAGGCTGCCTCATTCTGTGCTGCATAATGACCTTACAGCAGAGGGATGGGATCCACTCCGAATTCCTTGTAGTGCTCTTACAGATTTCATTTGCTTGTAAATTCAGGCAAGCAGTGGATGTGCGGGATGCCAAAGTGCTTTGTGCCACTGTGGCTTTGTGCTACAATAAACAGCAGAGGTGTCCATTTCTGCCTGCCCAGGCTCACTTGAAAGAGAGAAAGCAAGTGTGGGTTTGCCATTATCTCCCCCAGCTCTCCCCCCAGTCATTAAACAAATGTGACTTTCAGCCACAGAATAGACACAAAACACAGGTGTAGCAGTTTTGCAGTTTCTAAAAAAGCAGTTTTGCAGCCATGCCTTGGAACAGCCTCCCTTGCTTATGAGCATGGCAGAGTAAACAAGCCAGCTGTTTTGGTGATGAGTTTTAGTTTCCCACAAAACCCAGTCTGCTGGGCTGGCCAAATCCACTCATCACCTATCTCTGATGGGCTTTTCCTTCCCTTCATGGCTTTTCCATGTGCAGTTTCTTCCCCTAGAGGTGTGGATTCACAAAAAAGTGCGTGAATAGTTAGTGCTCTTATTCATGCTCTTATTCAGCTGTTTAAAGGCACTTTCACCTGTATTTTCACCAACATTAACACCAACAACCCCTCCCCTTCAGTCTGAAGAAGAGAGGGGGAGTTTTCTGCTGTTCCCATGCCAAGGGATGAGCAGCAGGCAGAGGTTTAGCCCTGAAGTGCTGCACTCTCCCTCTCACACAGGGTGAGCAGCTGCCCTGCAGCAAGCACAGCCTGCCCTGCAGCTCTGGGTCCCAACAGGCTGCTCAGACCCCACCGAGCAGCTGGGATGGGTGCCCACAGCCCCTGGAAAACGGGGATCCCTTTTTAGGGCAGCAAAAAAAATGCCCTCCATCTCCCCTCAGCTCCGGGTGTAACAGACAGTGCTGACACCATGGCACAGCTGGGCACAGCTGGGCAGGCTCTGGGTTTGGTGCCTTCTCAGGCCTGGGATCTTCTGTCCTGCCCCTCTCCAAGCCCTGGGCACTGCACAGAGCAGGCTGCTCTGAAAGCATACAGCAGAGGCAGTGCTGTGCTAAGGGATGCAGGGTCCCAGCTCCCACTCATCCCAGACCTCAGGGACAGCCAGGAGCTTCCCCTGGGGTTTCTCAAATTTTTGGAGGACGCAGCCTCCTTTTTATCCTAATTCCCCAGCTGTATTTCCCTCTCTCTTTCCCCATTGGCTGAGGTACTTGAGAGGTACAGACTTCCTAGAACGCCTGATACATAAGATTCCCCTCTAATGGCTAACCCCACCTTTTAATTTTTAATTCTTATGAAATTTATGGTTTTCCCCCATTGTTTCTTTCATTTTTCCATATCCAATTTCATTTATCAGCAAACCTACACTTTGTTTGTAAAGGTAAATATATTTTTTCCATTCATCATTCAGTGGAATCCTTCCCATTGTTTCTTTTATCTCTCTGTGCTGGTTTTACCTACCAGCAGACCCACAGCTTGTTTGTAAAGACAAATCCATCATTCCTCTCACTTCCAATCTTGCCCATGGATCAAGAGCCCTCACACTGACTTCTTAGGGATTTTTAGAAACCAGTCCTATTGGTGTCTTATGGACACCAAATCCTGTGTACTTCTACACTCAGATCTTCAGAGAAGCAACTATACTTGCTAGTGCTGGTTGCACCTTCAACTTCCCCATGACCAGGTAGGAGAGCAGCTAGCATGGACTGTTGCACTCTCCAAAACACATGGGTTTTATAGATCACAGCAGTTTATTCTGTTAGATCCCAGAACTCTAACCTTCACATTTCAGCCTAGAGGACAGTTTATGAAAGACAACTCTAGTTGTTACTGTAGTTGAGATTTGGAGAAAAGAGAGCTTTGTTTGTTATAAAGGAAGAACCACAGCAGACCAGGCATGTCCTTGAGGACAGATGCAGAGATAGATAAGGATATACTCCTATCAAATAATCAAATAGATCCTCTTATGAAGTCAGTAAAGATGGTATCTGTCAGAGAAGAACAGTGCTTTTGTGCTCAAGAGTTGAGTAAGGAATTCGTAGACCAGGAAAATAAGGAAGAAATTGCAATGAGTCCAACTGGGAGCTGCTATTATGGAAATAGTCTCTTCATGGGTCCCCAGACAAGGTGCAAGAACATCTGCTTTATGTCTCCTGAGCTTAACAAACACATCAGTGATCGCTGCCTTGCAGGCAGAAGCAGCTACACAACCTAAAGCAAGGGGGTGGGAGAAGAGCAAAGAAGCAGCAAGAGTGAGATTGGGCCAGAAATGCTTCCCCAGTGGCAGGCCCTGAGCAGACAGCCCTGGGTGGTTTGTGCTGTCCTGGGAAAAGATCAGGTGCCAACAGAGGAAAGGGCTTGGAGGGAGGCTGTGCAGTCACAGCACTGCCTCATACTCTAGAGGATGTGCCAGCCCAGAAGACTGCTTCCTTCTGCAGAGATCATAAAAACCCCTGTGCAATTTTCAAGTCTTAAGACTCTGACCCTGTCCTAGACATGCCTGGAAAGTTCACAGTATCCAGCTCCTTTTAAACCTTAGTTGTTCTATGGAAAAAATGATCTGTCTCATGGGTGCCACAAACAGCCATGGCTCGTGTGATACAGCCCCTTTTCCAACAGAAGCTGGAGGACATAAATAATTCCAGCCAATGAACACCTGCCAAGTTATATCTGGTGTGGTGTTGGCACTAATCTGAACTGTTTTTTTAACTGGTGGCCTACAGGTGAAAATCTCTGCATCCCCCTATGCTGAGCTATCCATTTGCTCAGATTCAATATTTTATGTTCCCCACGGTGTTGGTGTTCATGCAATATTTAATGCACGTGTTCAGTGCTGTGCAGATCACAGCAAATCACGTATTTCTGCAGAAATAATGTAAAGCATGACCACATGAAACATCTAATGCCATGCTTTTACTGCATGTAAAAGGAGCCCTATGGAATTACAAAACAACATGCCTTAGTGCAGCCAGAGTGCAGCAGCAGCTCTAGTTTGCATTTAGTGTTTACATCTGAGTGTTGTGGAGTCACCATCCCCAAACTGGCAGGTTTAAACTTGGCATTTTGCTTAAATCTTACAAGAAAGGACTTGTAAAGGGGTACAACAACATCCACTGCTTGCGCATAAGAAAGGGGTTAGCAGTGAGAGTTATGCTGTGGTTACATTTTTATCACAAACCAAGGCTGTGGTTCCCATTCAAATTAGTAGGAATTCAGCAAAAATCTCTCCAAAAGCAATTTTATGATGCTGTGATTATTCTTTCATGTTCTTACTCCCTTTGTGATTATGATCATCACAGGCTCCAGGCAGCTGAAAAAGGATTTGTTCAACATCATCTGTTGGAACTGCTTTTGGAGGAAAGGCAAGACTTTGATTACCTTTTTCATTTTATTGTACTGAAAAGCATGTTCTTCTATCAAAAGTTTAGATTTTTGCCCAAATTTTTTTTCCAGCCAGACCTTTCAAAATTTTGCAGCTGACCAAACCAGTGAAATTAAAGTACAAAAGTCTGTTAGTATTCAAAAAAGGTCCCCTGAAAAATCTCACCTTTTTCTTTTTCTTTTTTTTTTTTTTTTTTTGGTGCTATAGAGACCAAAAAACCACTCATGGGCACCCTGGATACATTTAATTCCTTCCTATGGGGCACTGTGAAAGAAGATAATCCGACTGCTTTCCCTGTATCTACGTTTGTGCTTGTTTTTTTATTTCCCTGTTTTTAATTAGCCATTAAAATTACATGTGTCCTTGTAACAATAAGAATTTGGTTTGGGTTTCCAGAAAAGACTATCATCAGGACTACTATCATGACTGTGAAGTCCAGGGGTAAGGAATGACAAAGAATAGAAGGGAAGAGATACAGCTCCTTTACGTTCATGCCAGTGAATCCACTTTTCATATTTTCCCCCTAACCAACAGAGCTGTAACTGAAATTATTTTTCATTTTTCACCTTAGTTGGGTTACACCAAAAAGCTGTTCTCTGTTCAATACTGACAGGTGCTTGCTTCAGTGAAATAGCACATTGTAGGCAGGAGGGCAAGCAGGGCAGAATGAATTGCACTGATTCTCTGATCTGAGGGGACAAAACCCTTTCTTCCTGCAGGTTTTAACCCTCTGTGGGTAACATTTTACTTACTGTGCTCTGTGAGAGAAAGGGTGATGTAACATTAATTTTCTGTGCTGCTTTATCTGTGGGCAGATTCCCATTTTCCAGACAAAAGAAAAAACAGTGAACATCTAAACCCTTGGAATTAGTTAAAAACTTGGTGGCAGAAAGAAAGGAATCAAAATCCTCATCCCAAAAAACCCTGTGACTGCAGAAAAAAACCCTCACCAAACAAAAACCCACTGGCTTGATAGAGTCGCAGAAAGGAATGACCACAGCATGAACACTGTAACAAACCCAGGGTTTATACAGCACAGGAGCATTAATAGCACATTTAGTGAGAATGTATACATTGCACTAGGCACAGGATTTGCTGCTGCACACGACAGGGGACTAATCTACCTCTCATAATAGCAAGTGCTAAACACCAAGGAAGATTTTGTCACCCAAAGCAACTGTAGTAGGTAATAACACAGCAGAAGTATGAACGCTGATGCAAATCCTAACTGTAAAAACCTATTTGCAACAGAGAGTGAAGCACAGAAGAGCTAACAAGGCCATTAAGAGGATGTCATGCTAACCTTCTTCCAATCTTCTCACAAGCCTTCCTCAGCCAGCTGTCTCATCTGGCAAACACAACGAGAATTCAGCTCCTGCTTTCGCTCTGCTGACATGAGATCTTGGTTTCCTGGAAAGATCTTTCTGAGGATCTGTGAAGCAAGTAAGCACATAATCCCCCAGGACCTTCCCCCAGCCCTTCAAGCAGTCTGGGCACGATGATGGGGTGTGTTAGGAGTCAGACAGCAGCTCTGTCTCTCACAGAATAAACAGCCAGCAGCTCTGCTGCCAGGGATGCCAGCAGCACCTGTGTTGGGACTGGCAGCAGGGAGAACAAAACTGCCTCCACAGAGTCTAGGACAGTGTCAGCTCCCCTCCACTGACAGCCAGTCCGGTGGGATAAACCTTTAACAGCTTCTCAAAGCTGTGTCCTCACACAGCAAGGACCCACAGCAGCATTCCCATAGGAGAATGGCTATTTAATGGGTATTAGCAATGATTCAATTTGATGCTAAATAAAACTTAGGCCTCTGAGGACAAACCATGGTCATATAATTGTGGAAAGCAAGATCTCTTTCCCCTTGCAGTAAAAGGAGCATGTAATTATTGCAAGCAGAAATTAAAATTTAAATAATTGATAATATTATTACTAAAGAGCTATATATAGCAATGTCAAGAGGCCAAGAAAATCTGGCAGTAATTGAATTAAGCATGTCTAAGGAGTAGCACTAAGCAAACCTCCCACACACATACCCAAAACAAACAATGCCTGACCCAGAGACATCCCAGCACAGGGAACGGTGTGGGAGAGAACAGAATAATGTTAAATAAGGAATAGGGCCACATGGCCTGAAGCTGCTTATCAGAAGAGCCACAAGAAGCTCAGCTGCATGAAGTGAAGGAAGTGATTTGTGCCATGCAAGGCAGTGGAACTGCTGAGGACTGTAATGAGAGCAAAGGACATTTTATAGCATTCAGAGTGGCATGGGAATTTCAGCTATGGGTTTAAAATGAGCACAAGAGCATCCTGTCCGCCAACACGGTGGCACTAATGGCTAAATCCTTAGGAGGAAGGGAAAGCACAGCAGTGGCCAGAGAGAGATCGTCCACAGGCTGTTGGTACATCTGCTAATGAGAGGTCAATCAGCAGCTGTCAAAGCAAAAATATTCAAGTGCCTCCTGCTGTTTCAGAACCACAGCAGTACTGGCCAAAAGCTAAGAACACTCACTGACCCCAAAGCTCTCGTGTCTCTCAGAACACTCCTCCCTTGCTCAGGAATTACTTCCCCTGCTTTGTATCCAATGGCTTCTTTCCTGTTTTGTAACACCAGAAGTCTGACAGTGAAAGCTTTTTCCCTTGATGCAAGGCTCTTTCCCTGTCTGGCATTCATAAGTGATTACATATGGAATGAAAGCTCTTGGGAGTGGGGAGAGGTACAAAAAATTCTCTTATTGATGATCATCATGAACAATTTACGTGGGAACTTAGAGCAGTGCTGCTCAAACCCAAGCTCCTGTCACTATTAAAAAGAATTACTATTTAATGAGCTTCTGTTTTCTTTAATGGTGTGAGATTAAGGCTGCTTGCCATCAGGTGAATACTAATAGACAATTTTTAAGCAAATGAGGCCCTCATTCCCTTTATTTTAATAAATGATGGAATAAAACATGCTTTCTTATTTTCCACTTTGTTAAGCAGAGGCTTCACTGCAGACTCCTTGCTTCAGCAACTGAAAGCATTTGGGCTTACTTTGTACCTTTCCCTTTAAGGTTTTATTTGAAGAAAAAAAATTATGATAAAAATTGAAAAGAAACATTATGGTGAAACAATTAACTGCACAGAAAGCTCTTTTCAGTTTAAATATTGTGCTGCAGTGTGTGAACTGAGGGAGAACAAGAGAAATCAGCCTTGCTCAAGGCAAATGTGAGGCTGACAGGTGAAGCTTGGTGGTGTGGCTTATGAGCAAGTTACTGTGAGAAAAGCTGGAGGGGAGATTTCCAGCACATTAGCTGAACCATGGGAACTGCCTGTGCTCACCCTCCTCCAGAGGAAAATGTGCAGCTTGCCCCCAGGTGAAAATGGATCTTGCCATTTCCAAAGCACAGAGTCACTGCCTTGAAAGAAGCACCTGAAGGCAAATAATGAGGTAAATCAGCAGAAGCTTGTGAGGGATTCCTCCCAAGGCCTGTGATGGCAGAAGGTGTGAATATACTTGTTTAGAAATTGAATATTTGGACTAATGATCATTCTGAAGCAGGAACTGGACTTTAAGCACTGGATAGGTGCAGAGAAGATCTCTGAAAGCCATAGAGGAATTACAGCCTAGGGAAGATGGAACCAGGATGCAAAGAGGAATAGAACACACTCAGCTGATGGATTGGACAAAAAAAACATTGCAGCAGCACTTTGGGGAATAATATATTTGTTGAGAGCAAAGAAAATAACGTTGTAGCAAACAAAAAATACAAAGAGAAAGGCAGAATTTAGAAGAAAGCACATCAGTTGTTAGGATGTCCACAGCAGGTCATCTCTTTAAGATCTTACAGAATAAATATCTGCAGGTCCTAGAAGTATCTTATATCATGTCTAATTAAAGTTTAAATAAAAGCAGGACACAGGTATTTTTCACAGTAAAAGAGAGTACTAAGGAAGGCTTAAAAGAGGGCAATTAAGAATTCTCTGTTAGTCATCATCAGCTAGAGTTGCTGGAGAAGACACACAAGGGATGGTAGATTTTGATTTGGACTGACTGAATAATATATTTCACAATGGTCAGTCTCAATCATCTGCACAGGTACTGTAACTGAAGTTATATTTGTAGAGGAGAAAAAGAGGAAATGAAAGCCAGAACCTGCTGAAAACTCTCTGAAAGTTTGATGGGTTAGGCAGCACTTCTGTACTGTGCAAAACACTAAGCACAACTGCATTCAGCTCTTAACCATCCTAAGCCTAAGTGCCATCTTAGAAAGCAGAATTTGTCTACAGCTGCAGCTAAATTAATTGGGCTGACAGAAAACATATGATGAGATTTTTCTTTCAATTTTGCCTGTAATTACAGTTCCCTTTAACCCATTTTTTCCTCATAGTTGTGTTATATAATTGCATTATTCCAAAGTCAAAACATAATAATAATTTATAATCAGTAAAAACACTCAGATGTTTTTTTCAAGTGCAAGTATTCCAGAAACAATTACATTTTGCTTTAAAAGCAGGAACATTCATTTCTCTGCTTATTATTGGTGCTCAGAGTACAACAATCATATGTTATTCAGGATACTTACTGTCCACAAAGGTGCCTGGCAAATTGCTCTGAACATTTTCTAGCGCAATTATGAACAGATTACTTAAAGGTTGAGTCCAATAAATGGAACAGCGTTCTGACATGGTTTGTACTATTTATAAAAAATTATAAACAGCTTTAAATCCCCTCCATCTAATGGTGTAGAAAGTCTTTAGGCTATGCCATGATTATCAACAGGTAGCTACATTTTGCCTTTTATAATAAAGCTAAAAGGAACAAGCCATGAACGAATTACAAGAGAACAATTACAGTTATTGACATTTTTAATTATACAGCACCGGTTGGTAACTTACAGCCTTTTTAATTACAGGTGTTGTTTTTCTTGTTTAATTCTTCTGTGTATTAGTTTTTTAATTTAGCTGACTGCTAAACTGCATCTGCTGGGAGGCAAAAGGGGCTGTACAGAGTGGCAAATAGCAGGGGGAATGGACACAAAGGTTTTTTGTGGGACTGCAAGCTTAAAACCTGAAAAATGCCTCCAATAAAGTTCAGAAGCTTTCTCTCCAATTTGCAGATTACAGAAGCCAATAGATCCAACAGAGTTACAGTACATGGATTTAGCTGATTTGAACTTGGCTTGTGTCCATGTGCTTCTTTTCTCCTTCAATACTGCTTAGGGACAGCCACCCCCATTTAGAAGAATTATCACACTTGGCTCTAATGACCCACATTCTAATTTTCAGAGAGGAACCTATTGATTCAGTTGCTACTCCAGTGGAAGATGTAATAGAAGACCTGCATGATTTTTTTTAGTTGAGATGTTTTTTGTGCACTTGGGATCCATTAGTATTAACTAATAAGACAAAGCCATGTAAATACACAGGGTGCAGTTTCCCCTCAGATTTCATGGGTACTTTGATGTGGAAGGCTGCTTGGGTCTGAATGTCTGGTTTAGGTTTTCAAAAAAAAAAAAAAAAAATACCCTTCCACAGAGATAATTTGACAGATCCTTGCCCTGTTCTCTTCAAGTTTAACTGGAGACTGCAGTAGTTGCCTTTACATAAACACACAAAATTAGAAGTAGAATGGTCATTCAGTTTTATGGTACCACAGATAACAATGAGAGAATCAGTCCAAGAGGAAGAAGCACAGAAGAGCATAACACTGCTCAGTGTACACCAATGAACAAGTGCAGTGCAGTGAGACTCCAGCCTCATTTTTACTTACAGAATCCTTCACATCCCAGCCCAGACCCACACAACCTGAGAGACTAAGAGTTAATTTGACACTTGACTTTTTTTCCCCCCCTACAGTTTTGCATTTTGTCTGAAGGTTAAGAGCTTGTCCTACTTATTTTGCTCTGTGTTTCAGAAATCCTTCATAATTTCTGCAAGCAAAACTTCACAGCAGCTTTTGAAGCTTCCCCTAATTTCCAGAGCTGATCAGGAGGGAGGCTGACCCTGCAGGTATTAACTGGCAATTTGGATTAAAATGCCTCATTTAAAGAAATTACTCCATGGTTGAATTGTTACCTTGCAGGAAGACAAAAATAAATGGAAGGACCATTGAGTTGGCATATGTTTGTGACCTGCAATAGAAGATCCCTGGGAATAATTGCAAAAAATAGCAAAAATAAACCTCCTTTGCAAAAGCAGCAGGAGGAACAACAGTCATATCTGTGCTTTAATTGCAGGTTACATAGGGACCAGAGTTTTTCCTCATTACTGGAGAGAATTGTGAGAGCCTGCTTATTTTAAATTCATGGACTTCAGCAAGAAGGCTTGAGATCATTTTAGCATGAAGATTAAAAGTGAAGCAAATATTAATATTCAGATGGTTTACTTTTCCTTACTCTAACACAGTTTCCCCTTTGCACTACAAAAGTGAAGTACACAATGAGGGAGTGACAACAGTCAGACAATTTTCCAACAAGTTTACAACTTAAGTACACAAGGCACACAAAATGGAAAAGGGAATGCTCCATTTCCATTTTGAAGGATGGTCATACAGGGACTAGGAGATTCAGTGATTTGTTCGGAAAGAGCCTGTGCTGTAGAGCAGGAAAATACTCCAGAAATCTCATGCTCATCCTCTCTTTCTTGATGATTAATACTATCCTGTTAAAAATTTAAAAATTGCTTTTCAAGGGCACCTGCTCAATATCCTGGCTTCCATCTATTTTTAACATGCATGTGAAAGGAAGCAGTTTCAGCACTGAAATGAGGATGAAATCCGTCACCAAGAAGGGTTGGTGGAAAGTAATTACAGAGCTATCTCTTGTTAGGATTGTCACATCCACGCTTGCAGGGCTCAGGGTTGAGGAAAGCCCTTGATGTCATTTTGGATCTACATCTGACCTGCTGTGCTCCCCAGAAGTGGCTCCTAAGCCAGGTGGTTGCTCAGAGATCCTATTCATGGAGAAGGCTGCCTTGGTATGGCATAACCCGTGGGTGTGCTGGCAAAAAGCTGTGCTTGGTCTAACCCTGCTGCATGTTACAGACAGTTCTGCACCTTTTGCAACAAATGCTTCTCAGAGCAGTAACTTGGCTCTAGGCACATACCTCTTTGCTCTTTTTTTTTTTTTTTAAAGTACCTTGCTTCTATCACAAATCTCTTTTATACTACAATTTCCCATGCCTACTGAAAAGGCACCTGGTAGTTCATTTGGAAGGTCCAATCAGGTGCAGAAAATGGAAAAAAATTCCTGGGTTTCCCAACACAATTAATCCCTGGTGAATCTTCCTGATTAGCTTTCCTTTTGGCAGGTAATTAAGACCTTTAGCAAATTACTCATGTGCTCAGGTTATAGATGTCATTTATTTTATAAGCCCTTTTTCAAAACTGGCAAATAATTCTAAAGAGAAGCCATGGAGAGGGTGGATGGTGAGGAGACAGTAAAACAGAAAAAGGCTGACAGTCTCTGAAGGGAAAGTGCAGGGAGTGCTACAGGCAGAAAACTAAAGAGAGAAGGGAAAGAGTGAGCCAGGGAAAGAAAAACTGCAGAGCAAGAGGGGGATATAGTGGAGGAAACTGGAAAAAAGAGAAAACATGACATGAAAATGGAGTAAATAATAAGACAACAAGGTTATTCCCAGTAACACTGCCCATACTAGCCATCAAAACCAAAGGGGTTTTTTCAAGCTCTATGACTTCATATTGGTTCTTTCCTGTAACCATCATGCCCATTTTGAACACAAGGCCCTATTTTCCTTTATCCCACTCCCACTTTGACTTTTTTATCAAGTTTTTCATCCAAGGGATGCTTCTCCAGTTTAGGAGTGCTTCTTTACAGCACTCACAGAGGCCTCAGTCTCACTGCCTGTAAACACTACTGGGAAACAAATTGCAGTAAGTAGGAGACAGAGAGAAAGGCAAGAGAACTCAGAAGCCCACAGATTTTTTATATCCATGTACATAATAATTTTCTTTTTTTTTTTAATAATGCATTAATCCATTAAAAAGGGATTTAAGCAAAATAAATGTCCTTGCTCTTTTTAAAGCAGTTTACACTACTGACTTTTTTTTCTCTGACCATTTCATTACTCCATTTATGGTTCTTTTACCACCTATAAAACTCAAACTTTTTTAATAAAACACGAGTTCCAGAAAAAGGGTTTTTATCTCCATAACGAATAAAATGACTCTAATCCAATTTATAAAACTCAAAATTAAGCCTATAAATGTATTGTGGGTGTTTGATGCTGTTTGCTTTATTAGTCATGTAATACAGCACTGCAATGTTTTTTCACCTTGGATTTTGAGGTACTCTCCTTGGACTTTAATTCTGGCTTGGGTTTGGGATTGCAGTGCTTCTCCCCCTCCCTCCTGCCTGCCAGACCTCCACCAAGCTCAAAGCTTTGGCACTGGTTTGAGAGCAGTGTTTTCAGAAGGGAGGTGTCACTGAGCACTACTGCAGTGCCCAACAGCTCCACAGAATGTTCTGAGCCAGAAGGGACCTCAAAGGATCATGGAGTCCAATTCTGAAGCACCACCAATTTACAGATCCTGGAAGACCCCAAAGCAGGCATGTCCTGAGCTGCAGCTCAGTGTGTACAGCCAGCTTTGCACTCCACCAGCCCTTGGGCTCATCTGTGCTGAGCCATGGCACAAAGCATGCCATAAAATCCAAGTCACTGCTGGCTGCCTGAAGTCCCTGAGGGCTCACCCAGCCACCACTCCAGCTCCTGCTGTGGCAGGGAGGAACTTGCTGGGGGATCTCTGCACTTCCCAAGGGCTACTGCACCTCCCTGAAGGATGAACCAACACATTCCTCTTAACTGGCAGCAGCTTGGGTACTGGGTGTGATGCTTCTTGCATGTTTAATTTTAATTTTTCCACTCTGTAAGTCAGAGTCACTATTTTGAAATATTTTTCTGGAAAAAAATAAACAACAAAAAATTGTGATCTCTTGTTTAGGTTGGAAAGATAGACTGGATCCCCACCAACCTTACATGTTCTGTTTATTTTCCCCCCAGAAAACAGATAAAAGATGCGCTACAAAAATGAAAGCCCAGCAATATTCTGTGCCAAAGCCATCCAGCTGTGCCCTTGGGGAAGGTTGTATTTCAGCAGCTTTGCAGTGTGCTCCAAGTGCTCTGCAGGTGCCCACCCCTCCCTGCTGGGCAGCAGCCCCCAGGTGCTCCAGAACTGACCTGTGGGGATTGCTCATCCCATGTCCCACTCAGGGAGAAAACCCTGTGTGCTGCTGGAGCCAGGACCAAAGTGCCAGGGCTCCATTATCATTGTAGCAGGCTGTGGGAAATAGAAAAAGTACTGAGCTCTCAGAAAGCTCTGTGAAAGCAAATCTCAGGATGGAGACAGGCAAGAATGCTGAAGATGCAAGTACAAGAAACAATAGGGCTGTGAGCAGTGTATAGACCTCAGGAAAATATGTTCAGCAAGACAGCAGAAATATGTAAGCTTAATAATGAAGCTTTATCCATTAAGTTATTACAAGAAAGCATTGTTCAAAGCAAGATGTGAGTGTAGCTTTATTAGTTGGCCTGAACAAATCCTTGTTAGCTTTTAATGTTATAATTAATATTATTTTTATATTATTAAAAAGTTGTTAAAAGACCTTGTAACAAAGAGAACTTTGTCTGCTGTGCAGACAGCTGGAACTGTTCCATCTCCCTTGCTTGGTTCTGTAAAATGAGGCTGATGGCTGTGATGGGATAAAGGCTTTGAGACAGCAGCTCCAGAACTCCTGTCCTGTTGTTCGTGTACATAGATATAATATGCAAATATAAGAGAAAGAATATCCCAGAAAAACCCAACAGCAGGTATTTTGAAAGCCAGCCTCAATCTTTAAAGAAATGTGTTGACTCCTATCCTGAGGTGAGAAGGACCTCAGTAAGTGCCACCAAATTAATTCTTAACTTCTTAGGTAAAAGACTGAGGCCAATTCCATCCTGAACTCTACCAGGATCCCTCAAGATTCTCCATAAAATACTGGTAAGATGGACATCTGATTTTAGAGACTTAATATATTTGCAGAGTCAACCGAAGTGAAATTGAACTGTAAAAAAATTGTTTCAATAAGAATTCCATTCTGTGAGATTCAAAAATTGCTACTTATTTTACTGCCTACATGGAAGAGGTGCTTCTGTGATACAAAACTAACAGGATCAACATTTTTGTCAACCAGAAAGGAGGGAACTGCCAGGAAAACCTAAACTAAGCAGAATGGAGAAAGAGATTGTCTTTTGCCAGTGCCTGTAAAACAAGCCGGGCAGTGAGATATTCTTAAGTTTAGTTTTAGTCTTACCATGCTTTTCATCAAGCTGCCAGAGAAATCCTGAATTTTTCTTCCCCCTCTTTGATTTACTCCCCTCTGCAGAATGACTGTGTAAGCCTCCAGTTTTTGCTATCTTGGAGACAAAGGCACGCAGCTGAGCAATGGTATATTGCCTCAGAAAGGCATCAGGAAAGCAAACATGTCTGATACCCTGCTGAGGATGTGATTGCAGGTTACAAATGTGCAGTGATCCCAGGCCAAAGTTTACTGGCAGATCCTGCCCACAGTGAGCTCTCCCATATTTCCCTAGAGCTGATCCACAGTGCAATACTATCCATGCATAGGGAAAGACCATCATCCTGCTCCCATTCTCTTCCTCACAAATGAAAAGTCCTTCAATTTTTTACACTCTAAACTAAACTAAACTGAAAGTTTAATATATTTTTCATGTTTTCATGTTTTTTAATTTTTTTTTTTTTTTTGCTGACAACAATTCCCACCTTCAGAAAACCAAAGATGGAAGGACAGTTCTAAGTGTGACAGCTGATTGCACTCAGGCTATCTGCATGCTCTTCCTACCATTTTTACACCTTCCTTGCTGGGTGTGAGCATGATAAGGATCCTTCAGCTTGAAGCTGATACCTGGTAAGTGCTACACAAGCATAAAAATGATTTTATTTGGTCCAGAAAAGAAGCAAGCACATATTCTGCATGCCAGTGGTAGTTGTGCTTTGTGGAGTTGTAGAACACTTCAGGATCCTCTGTGTTGGCTTCCTGCATCTAAGAGTTGTAATGAAAAGTCAGATCCTTCAACTAGTGGTAAAATTCAACTCAAAGAAGGAGCCCAGGCAGCAGCAGTGCCTTCTGCAGGTCATCATCAGAGTTATCTCAGTCACTCCTTGCTGATTGTGGAGAATTGTTTGCATGCTCTTCAGTGTACCTGAGGCATGTACTAAGCAATTATTACCAGCTGCTTAGGAAGATCACAAAGGATCTTCCCTCCACGCGCGAGTCACCTCAGAGCAGACTGATATTCCAAGGTAGAACACTGGGTCTGGCTGCTGTATTTTATAGAAATGACAGATTGCTAATTTGGGAAAAGCAAAATGACTTCTCACCTAATAAAAAAGAGCTGATTTTTTTCTTCCTCTGCAGCATGAACATCCCACTGTTGACAAATTTAATTTTGCAAGATTTCTATCTCTGGCCCCCACTGACATCTCCTGTGCACAGGCACTGGGGCAACTACTGAAATATGTTAAATATTAACACATAGCAAGGATTTCCAGAATACACCAGTGTTTTCTTAGAGGTTTAGGAAAGAAGAACTGCCACTTTTCCAGTAGAGAACTTTCAAAGCCATACAGATCTTTCTCAGTCAAAAAAGAGAAAATAAATCTAGTAAGATCTGATGGGAGTTTGGTTTTTTTTCCTACACGGATAAGATTTGTCAAGGCCACTTTTAGGACTCCCACGATTTTAAATCAACACTGAACTACACAGATGTTACCACCCATCACCCAGAGAGGACTCTCTCACATGCCAGATGGGTTTGTGCAACATTTAATGAGACTGCTCTAGAAGTGTTCTGGCCATTTTGACCATATGGTTTTGCAACCTGAAATGGAAGCTCCTATCAAACAGTCCATTTGAATAATCCTTAAACATTTACCTACATCTTTAAAAGTGTAGCACAGAAAAAAAAAGGTACAATTTACAGTTAAATGGTACTTGTAAAGGATATGTAAAGGATAAACAGTTGGTTTATCACTCTTACAATGGGAGTGATAAACAACTGTTACTGCTTGATGCTTCCTACCAGTAAAAGAAATTACCTCTCCTCACATTAGCTTGAGCACTTCTTCTAATAAAACAAGAAACCAGAAGTGGATTCATCTGCTTTTACAGTTGCCAAACACACCACATATAAATAATGAATCTCCCTTAATACAGCGAGGACGTGTGCAAGTTTATAGTGACCTAATATCACAGGATGATGATAATAATAATAATAATAGTAGCACAAGCATCAACAATAGTAAACAATCACCATCAAGATGTATTCTGTGTTTTTCACAATCATTTTCCTGATCTCATTCCTCAATTCATCAATGGAAATTTTGGCCAAATGGATTTGATTTGGTAGCAGTGGGAAAGCCTTAATCATTGGGTTAATGAGGAAGAGCTGAATAAATTGCATAGTATATTTTTTAAGAATTAAAATCATATAAGTAGCAATAACTTGTAGCAACAAATGTTTGTTTCAGACTAGATTGTGTAGATTTGGTAATTTACCTCCTTACCAAGTGGGTTTTTTATGGTTGTTTGAGCTGGAGAGACTCAAGAAAGCAGTAGTTTGAAAATTCCTGTCCTCATTCTGTTCCCACTAACTCATATTTCATACTTTGAATTAAATCCAAAATAGCCTCCTTGGTGTTGATGGGGTAAAACTCACTTTAGTCTGTAAGATGCAGCAGCACTGCTGTGGAGAAAACAAAACAAACCCAAACCCACTCACTTGAACAGATGAAAAATGCAGCCTGACAGAATTTCTGTAGTTTTATATGGGAGGAATTAAAAATAAGGGCATTTCTATAATAGTCACACACATTCCCGACCATTAGCTGAACAGAAAATACCAGGTAGCATTCAAGAAAGAGAGCAGTTTACCTACCACCCCCAATTCAGTTTAGAGCTACTGCATGGCAAGAGTTTCATTACCTCAGTTCATCACTGAAAGCACAGAAATTTCTCCCAGACATTACCACTGGGGAAGGCATTAAGCTTCCAACCATATTTTGGCACAATTTGTCATGAAAAATATCAAAGCTTTCCTTTGTAGAGTGGATATTTTGTCATTGTGATTGGGCCCAGAATTCCTGGGAAGGAGGGGGAAGGAATTTTGCCCTTTTATTAGCTCCAGATCAGTCACTTGTGATGGTGACAGCCACACCACCATCAGTGCTGTGTCTGGGGCTGGAAAGAGCTGTGACTCCTTCCCCTCCTCTCTCTCCCTCCCCAGAGATAATTTTCAGAGCAGGTAGTGATGTGAATAAGGTGAATGGACAGACATTTTATGGGTGATCTGTCATAGTTACACCAAAGCAAGGAAACATCCATCTGCAGTAAAAGAAAGGTAAGAACTTTGGGAAGCAGCTCTAACACTTCTTTCACCTATTTGCTGCATGCATTCTACCTTTCCAGAACTGGATTTAAAAACCATAAATATTCTTGAACTATTTGAAAACTTCTTGCCTCCAGTGATAGATTTATTCCTACTAGTGCTAAAATGCCTAAGGAAAACAACAACAACAACAAAAAAAAAGAACAAAAAAAGGTTTCAATTTTTTGGAGCAAGGGCCACGCCTCGGAAGACAGTAAGCACAACTGCCAACATCACATATTTCTGTAAATTGCGTCCTAGCTGTAATTTTAATTTCATTTAATTCTTTCCTGATAGCTAGTAGCTTGAATTTGATTGCATGTGATGTGAACTAAAGCAGAGTTAGGAAAGAATAAATTTGCAGCTCCCTGAAAAAAGCACACAACACTGAGGATAGGGAACGAGTTAATTGAGGTTGCAAGTATCCATCAGCTAAGAGCACACCAGGAAAGTAATAAATAAGTCAGGATTTCTGTCTGCTCCTGATTGTACCATTGATTCCCCATATGTCCTTTTAAAAGTCATTTCCAACACTGGTGTTTGCTAAAAATTTCTGTGTGTGAACACATGAAGAGCCACAAAGCTGGGACATCAGCAAATTAGTTTTCCATTATTGGAACTGGTAACCAACTTGGGAGATATGAAAATTGATTAGATAAGAGGAAGAAATGTCAAGTTTAGCACATCACCGCCATTAGAGTGCAATCCTTTTCAGAACAGACCTTCTCAGAGATGCAGCTTGTTAGCTATCTTTCAATGTTCCAATGTGTGGAAGAACAGTAAGATCTTCTATGTGAATAAAAAGTAGGAGCAGCAAGTTACTGTGCCACGTTCCTGCAGTCCTCAGCGGTTGGAATAAAGAAGTCTGTGGCTAAAACCTGCTGACCACCTGCAGCTTTGAACTGACAGGTCAGCCCTAACCAGTCCCAGGCAGCCAGAGGCCACCTGAGCACAAAACTTTCTTTGCAACTAGCCAGATATTTCAATATTGTGGGATTTTTATGGGATCGCTTGGAATATACCAAGCAGGATCATAAATAATTCTAAAACATCTCAGATGCCTTTTATTGTTATTTCCAGCTGAAATTCACATCCTGCTCCAAATACCTTGTGCCTTACCTCTACAGAAGAAGCAGCAAAACTTCATATTGGTGCCCTTAACAACAGACCATGGTCTGCAAGATTTTGCCCTAAGCAACCCAGCACAGTGAATGCTCAAAACACCTTGTGTGATGTTTCTGCTGATCAGGAGCCTGATCTTTTTCAGATCAGTCTGGGACTACTCAACATGAGGAAGGTACCCAGACATCCCATTTAGGTGACTCAACATAATAAAAAGAATCTCTGCCAACCTTGCATGAAACAAAGTAAGAACCCATTCCAGGAGATATAACGGGATGTGAAAGAGGGGAAAAAGGAAGTGGAAGGAAACACAGAGCAGCAAGTGGATGACCATTCCAGTGTCATGAGCTCTGATCACTTCTTGAATTCTATTGCTCCACTTTTAGGATCTGGTTCAGTGCTGCTGTCATTGGCAAAGCCTGGCAGTTTCTCTTTTGTGAGGGGAGAATCTATGTGCTGCACAGAAAAAAAGTGGAAGTGAGTATAAAAAGAATAAGATCAATGATTTTGCATTTAAGCATTACCACATTTAGTCACAGGCTGAAACCATGAGCACAACCTGGATGCAATTTTTCTTTAATTCAAACCTCAGGCTTAGTTTTAGCCTCCACACAGCATCTTGCCTGAATATAATTCCCCAGAATGTTCCACCTGGCAGAATGTTTTTGTTCACACTATTGTGCCATACACTGTTAAACACCTGCTACATCCCTCTCTTGAGGGTGACTGCATTTCTGGGGTGGATGAAGGGATTTCTCTAACCAGGGTAATCTCTAATCAGCTGCTCCTCTTTCAGAATGAAAGGTGATATATAAATGTAAATGATATTTCAGTGCCATCTTTCACTTTTTCTTGCAACATGTGGAAACATATTTTTGTCCGATACATTTCATCTACAGAAAAAGCACTTTCTAAGACATCTTTTACCTTACTGCTGACATATATTAGCATCTAGAGCAGAAAAGCCCTTCATTATTATTTTTAAATTATGAAAACACCATTCATTCTTAAACTCGTCATCTTCTATAGAGCTCAATCAGCTTCAGTCCATTATAGAAATTCCCATTGCAGTGAAACAGGATTTGGGAAGAATTTGTTACCCAGGGAAAAATTATCTTCTTTTCAGTGGGATCCACAGCATTGAAAAAATTATGGTAACATATGCCCTCTGATATATCTTATTGAATGCTAAATGTTAGAATTGTATAAACCCCAAATTCTGGATAGTTTTCAGCTTCCAATTGAAGTTCTGCCTTGGAAACATTACTAGGGCAGGCTGCCAGATGAAAGGGGGTAGAAACACTCTTAGGAAAGACACATTTTTTTAATGTCTTTTGCCTTTACAAAGTGGTTGCAGTCAGATTATGTGCAGCTGATGGTACTTAAAGAAACAGACACTGGGGAGTTTTCTTTTTGTTCTAAATCATCTCCTCTCTCCTCCTCTGGGTAGCCACGACCATAGTTATGGCAGATACACCTCTGAGACTCCCCTGACAGGTGGTCTCATTTCTGGATCATATTTACCCCTTTTAAATGTCTTGATCATTTAAAAACAGCCAACAAAAGAACCCCCCATAGAAAACCAGGTGTTTGCATAGATGCTCCTTGCTTTGCTGGAAGTTTCCTGTGAAGGCCATGGGTTCTCTTCGCCCAAAATCCCCACCCAGCTCCTCCCTTGCAATTGGCAATATCCAAATTCTCTTGGCAAATCTGAAACTTCAACCAGACATTCTCAGGAGAGACATGAGGTGGCATCTCTAAGACTACAATGAATATCTGAAATCCCACTGCCTGTCACCACGGCACAACATCAGTGGTAGGACAGAAAATGAAACTACCATTCTTCACTGTGCTGCTGGCTGGCAGAGTAATCCCGGATAAACCATATAATTCCACTCAAGTCATCTTTCTTAGGCCATGATTAATAGGCTTAATAATTCCTGTATTTTCCAGCCCATTTTGAGAGTTTAAAAACCAAAGATATTTGGTCACAAATAGACTTCTGCTAAGAATCAGGGTAGAAAGGGTATGTCTTTAAAGAGGCCCAAATCTTCTTGCTTGCCCATCACCAAAATTCTGGACCATGCTATGTTATTAGCAACCCAGTTCTATTTAATAATAAAGTGCTAAAAACCGAATAAAATAACCCAAATGAACATAACAAAAAAGCAAAACTCTGATGCAGGACAGAGGAACTGGTTCTATATTTCATGTCCCCTTTATTTCCTAGCTCCTTTGCTTGCCTTCTTCAGCACAGTAGAATTTGTTGCTTTTCTATAGGGTATTTTATGTATCTTTTATCTGTCACTCTGGTATGAGTTTCACAAGGTAAGACTGAATGCACTAACAATTCCTTACTTCTGACTTATGCCAGCATCAGATTCTTATTCTCCATTTGCATCCTGCTGGAGGTTAAAAAGATGTAGACAAATAGAGACATACTGCAATTTCCTATGCTGATGGCAAAATAGAACCAAAACAATTTTGTTTATAAACAGATTAAATGTCTCCTAAAGGATACCTTTACACTGGTGCTTCACTGTTCTTTTAGGAGCTCTTAACCAATACCTTGCATTCCCTTGATTGCTCGGTTGGGCTCTATTAAAAATAAATACCTGGCTCCTGCAAAGTGTGGTTTTGTAGTTAACAATACTGGATTTTAATTATCTCTTCCTCTATTCCCCTTAATTTTAACTATCTTATTGTTTATCTTGATAAATTAACTGTTCTTTTCTCCACTTACATATTATCTCTCCAGTTAATCATTATTAAGCACTACTTTGGACTTGTACTAAAGCTACTTTTTTGACTTCCCCTGGTACTAATTACTTTTAAACTCTCTCCTGCTGAACATTTCTTCTCCAGTAGGATTCAGTCTAACATGCCACATAAGCAATGGTACTATAACTGAAATGAGGCTGCATTTTGTCCCTGAGAGAGACAAAACACCTTCCCAAATTTCTGGTTTGACCTTTGAAAGAAAGTTTGCTGGAAAATAAAGGCATGGGCTATGAGTTGCACACAAATTTATACAGGAGATGACTTGCCTCATCTGTACAGTATGGCTTCCCAGTTGGTTTGGCAGCAGCCCGAAAATGCAAAACAGGAAGAGCATCTGGACATCTTTTTAGTACCATCAGTAAAAGCACTTCTCTGCAGATGGAGAGCTCAGGGGCTCAGTCTTGGCAGGGCTGGCCTCACTCAGCAAGGGAGAGCTACCTCATCCCACAGAAATGGATTTTGCTTCCTGCAGCTGGGAGAAGGGTGACACTGAGGTGCTGCTGCTCTCAGCCACGCTCCTTCTCTGGCCAAAGCCACCACGAGCCAGCTCAGACACCAAGTTCAAAGGAATGGAATGCCCTCCTCCTTTCTCTTAGAGACAGCTTCTGCTGTACTAACAGCAATATTTTCTACCAACAGATTGGTGAAGTGTAGCATTTTCTCTGCTCAGCTCTTCTGAGATAAAAATCCCCAAAACCTCAGTGACATTGCCTTCCTCATGGGCTAATTTCTCCATGTGCATTTGTATACATTACCAACAGCTACAGGTATGCCTAGCTTACTTCTGTTGCTTCACTTTTACAAAAGTCTTTTCTTCCAACCTGTACTTTGCTACAGTCTCTAGCAAACCCACTGCACTCCTGAAAAATGTGAATGAGATCAGTAACCTTCCCATTGCCTGACCAACCGTGTGTGAATACTGCTCAGAATCAGGGCAAGGGTCCTTCTATAGGAAAGCCAAAGGCAAGTACATACTATATTCACTTTCCCAAGCTGATGGTAATGGCATTGTACCTTTGAATTATGTTTGTTTGTACTTGAAACAAGCTGTAGAGTAACAATATAAACTTTGCCAGTTTGGAAAGGGACTACTGAAAACATGCAGAACCTGACACCATAGTTTCATGAGAGCTGATTTTCACATGTCTGGAAATATGGCAGACAAAATTATCTGAGGTCACCTCACAGAAAAAAAAAAATTACCCCTTCCATTAGAGAGGGTTTACTGCTGGAATCAGACTGACACTACAGGGGGTAGTGCCACTTTCCAGTCAACTGAGCCCTCAATGGCAGAGGGGAAAGTCAGGGAACAGCAAACACTCTCCAAGCTGTGCAGCCACTCCAGATGCAGGCTTAAAGCACAGCCTATGGAAAATTACTGCAGACACATGCTCAACAGACTCCAAATGCACATGAAAAACTTTGTTAGCTCTCTCTAGTTGTGTGTGTATATATATATATATACACAGTGTATGTGCAGTATAAACACATGATAAATATATTGGAAATGGAAGTCCTGCAAAAGAAATCTGGTACAAACATTACATGAAATTTGTGAGAGTATGTCCTAGTGCTCCAAATGAGCAACAGGGATGTGATATTACTTGTGCCAGAGGTGCCTGTTACGAGCACTAGTAGAAGTCTCCCTTCACTGTGATTCACTGCTCACACAGCTACATACACTGCTCGTGTTGCTGCTGTGCTGGGGGAGACACGAGCCTGTGAATGGATGTCACTCCTGAGCTCTGCACTCTCTATACTGCCTAAAGCTGCTGATTTGCAAAACCACTGGAATTTTGCCAGTCAGAGATCTGAGGTGATGCCTGGTCTGCTAGCTGTGGCGCTGAGCTCCTCTGCTTGGCTACCTGCTGGTAAATAGGACTCTGGGTTCTGCAGTTGTTGAACACGCTGCTGTATCAGCAGTACTAAAGGCAGACAGTTTCCTGTACTGAATACATAAATAGCAAGTAGATAAATTACTTCAGAACCAAATATTAGTACATCACATGCTCCAGTTTTGCCTAGACAGATTCTGGGAGGACTGAGAAAGTACTGTGCAAAACATTTGTTTCCAGTTCAGCATCTGTGCTATAGAACTGTATCACCTGTCATTTTCCATGAGAGATTCTGCATCATAAAAGCTTGAAACAAACATCTAAAATGACATTATCAAAGGAAGTGAAACTTCCGACTGATGCTCATCAATAGTGGTGACAAGAAAGAAGAGTGGAGAGATTTGTCTTTGTAAGGACTTGAGAGCTAATCTAAGTTATAATGATTGATAGTCATCATGTGAGCACTGAGGAGCTGTGTTTGCAGAACTCAGTAGTATGAAGGGCCTCCCTATCCCTGATCTACAATATGGATGAAGGTTACATACTATAGGAGGAGAAGAGAGGCCTCACAATAGTTAACACCTGCTGGATTTTACCCCTGTTTCATATATGTGCATTAACAGGCATGTATTTACATTTATTTCTTGCCATAGAATGATGACCATGATTATCAGCTATCAGTCTTGTAGCTACAATACAAGGAATGGAAGAGCAGAAACTGAATTTTACCAAATTCCTCTTTAGCAAACGACTTTGTTTTTTTCCCTGGGCACATGGACTATTGACTGAGACTGAAACCTGACCTAGACAATGCTGCTCTCCTTGAGGAACTCACAGCAGCACAACCCTGCATCTTTAACTCCTGCAGCACAGTACCAGACATTAGTACTTTGCAGAATCTTATGCTTGTTTTTGAAAGTGTTGCATTGGTTATTGGTTTCAAGATGCCTTGCAGAGGGATATAAATAGACTGGGGCACTCACTGACCAATGACAACTGGCATGGAACTGAACAAATCAAAATGCCAGGTTCTGAATCTAGGATAGACTTAACTAAGTATAAATTGGGAGGAGTGGCTGGAGAGCAGCCATGTAGAAAGGGACCTCAAATTGAAATATCTTAGAGATCACTACTGTTTGATCAATCAGAAGGGACTCAGGTACACGGGGATGTGAACTGTCTGATGATCACCAAACTGACCTGAATGGAAGGAACTGAAAACATGACAACTTCCTTTGTTTGTCCTACAGCTCACTAGAGGCACAGAGAGATGAAGACCAGGCATCACTGGTTGCACAATTATCAGTAGAGTGAATCAAAGGTGCTTGCTTAGTGGACAAGATAAGAACTGTACTTTATGCTCGTAGCAGTCCCAATGGATACTGCTCCTGAGGGTATTACTACAACACTTTAGAATTCAGAATGAAATTTCCTTGTTAGAGATGTGATTTAAAGTGATTGACTTGCTATTCCTAAATGCTTAAGCAGTAAATCTCTTAAAGCCAGTACTAACAGCTATTATCTCTACAGCTCTGTGGCTCAGGGACAGAAATAGCCACCACACAAAGGAGTTCTGCATGGCAGGCATCGAGCTTGTTGTCAGAGTGATCCTGAGGAATAAGGTGTGTTCCTTCCATTTGCTTCTAAGAGTAGTTGTTGCCCCCGAGGAGCAGAGAAGGGGATGTGTGGGATGTTGTCTGTAGCACAGAAGTGTGCAAGGAGTATTTTCCTCCTCTCCTTATGGTGCAGAACAAAACTCACAGCCTCTTTTCTCCAGGTTTTGCAGCAGTGTCAGCTCCAGGTGACATTCTGGTCAGAGGGGACAGTGCAGCCCCACACCTCCCTAAGGACTATGCCAGGACTCTGCACAGAAACAGCAGGAGAGAGAAACTCTGACAGAAGCAGCATTTTGACAAGTGCTGTAGTACGGCACAAGGTCAGTCATCTGAGCTATCATGTAAATCAAAGAGAATTTTTAATCATCTGCTCATATGTGCTGATGCCTGGGAAATTCAACAAAGACACAGAGCAATTAGCTCTGGAAAGAACATAATGAGAGCTTAGTTGCATTTAAATGAGAGTTCAGTTGTGTTTCAAACCACAGCCACGGTGCAGGGCGCTGGGCTCTGTCTCCAGCTGTTGCAAGGCTTTGCTCCAGCAGGTGTCCCTGTGACACAGGACCTGGCATCCCTTCTCGCAGACACAGCCCCTGGGTGACTTGTGGCATTTTCCTGTGAGTCACCCCAGCTGTAACACGGGTGAAGGCACTGCAGAGGAGCTGGGAGCAGACGGAGTGTTTTTCACCTTATAAAGTCTACTTTCAGTAATTGCCTCCAGGCTTGGAGCAACAAGGGCCCTTCACACTGCTTTCTCTACAGCAGAAGTACAGCCTAATAATAATTAATTAACTAGCAAAAAAGCTCAAATCATCTGCCTGCAAAACATGTGCCATGATCACAGATTTAACAGGAATTATAGTGCCTGGGGAATGCTTATGTCCAGTAGGCACCCCACATGTCAGCCAGGACACAATTCCCGTTCTCCTGTTGGGTAAGGAAAGCTGCTTGGCAAGGACCCGGCTGCTCTGGTCCAGGGAGCTGCTCCATGCAGGCCCTCTGTGCCTCACCCAGCAGCAGACAAATTACAAAATCCTGAATCCATTGAATTTTCTCATCATCTCCAAGTGTTTTCCATCAAAATCAGAAAAAAACCTGGTTCCTGAGTCCATAATTTGTACATGTATCCCAGTGTGTCTATGCCTGCTTGTTTGGAGTAGCTGCTCAGCTCCTTTCTGGCTGTGCCAGTCACTAAGTGTACTTCATCAGCAAAGCAGCAGCAAATAGAGCCCATGAAGCTGGGCATATATCCAGGGCTAGGCTGCAAGCAGCAGGGCCAGGCAGTCTAGATGGCTCTTCTTGGCCTCTCTTTCCTGATATGTCAATTTAAGAGCAGCAAGGCCTGCCTTCCTGCAGGCTGGATTTTGGCACAGACAGTGCATAAAGCAGCCTGAGATGGATGCTGCCTCAGCACAGGTATGCAATGGCATGGGAACCATAATGTGCCAAGTTGTGGCTGCATCAAAGTTGCTGTGAGTGCCCCAAATAAGGGACCTAAAGAAGTGGTGAGCAGTCTGCTCATAATAGATGTGACATGCTTATTTCTTTAGTGTTGAGGGAGAAATCTCACAGATAGAGAAACAAACTGGGAACAACAACAGAAACAACACAGGGAAAAGGCACCAGGAATGTAAGGCAAATGCAGATCAACCCATCCATACAAACTCTTGGGCCTCAGCTGCTGTTATACTCATAAGTCTAATGATGTTGATTTATGCCAACTGAAGTATTGGCCCATGGTGATGAAGAGTGCTAGGTAAAATAATTAAATGGAGATGTTTAACCCAGTATATTTTAAAATAAGGTAAAGAATTTAATCTAACTACAGCTGGATGTTCACTCAATTTTAAATAGACCATTGCTGAGAACCAGCTATACTCAAGGGACTCCCTTTTTCCCTGATTCCCTTTTCTCCTTTGGGTTGATAACACAAGGCTTAATTTATTTCTTTGGGAAGAACCATTTTAAGGTTCCAGGATGCTGGGGTCATAGGATGAGGGGTTCCTATGCTTGCCACTAGGCATGGTGCCGTGTGACCCAATGAAATGAGAATATTCTTCAGCTGTGTGAGCTGCCATGCAGTATTCTCAGTGAACTCTGACACAAACACCCACAAGAGAAGTGAAAGGAAAGGTTTTGCTGTCTGTCCCAGAAACTTCACAGCCACTGGCAAATTGCAGCAATCATCAGCTCCCACTTTATTGGTATTCAGGACCTGTCACCATTTCCCCCAGCCTCTGATGCTGGATACAATCTGCCATTTAGCCACCACAGTGGAGCATGTTTCTCAAGCCATTACAGTGAGCTCTCAAGGCAAAGTCACCTCATGAATACTAACATAGTTCTGTCATATTGACCTGTCTGTGCTCCTGTAACCCAAGAAGAAAAAAACCCTTACCCTCCAGGCATCTATTCACCATGTCACGTTTTCTTTTTGAAAGCTTTTCAAGGTAAGACATCCAATTTACTGCCACTTCTTCCTCTGAAACCTGATAAGAACTGATAAAATTACCAGGCACAAAGACTCTCATGAAATATTCCTATTTCTCAGCATACACAGGAGTTATGCAAGAACAAACAGTTCTCAGCAAAAGTGTCACATTGTGGGGGACATCACAATCGTTTGGGAACTAATGAAAAAAGGAAAGCTGTATTTGATAAAACCACCATACCTCATGCAATAAAGGGCTCTGCAGGAATCTGGTCAAAGCCACCTGCACCTGATTCACAATGTTCTGTCAGTCTAAATTTAAGCAGATAGAGTATTTTTTCCTTCAAAGACATCAAAGCAATTGGCAAAGCACTAGCTGTCACAATAGTCCCAGGAAAAATGCATTATCTCCACCTTAACACAGAGAGAAACTATGGTAATGAAAAGTTCAAGCCATCAAAGAGTGAGGATGTAAGGCATAAATCTGGTATCCTGAATCTATCCTTTTCTGCCCTCTAAAGTATTTTTTTCTTTTTTTTTTAAACTCATTTTTGAACAAAGTAACTCCTTCCATGCCTGGGGACTCTGAAAAAGTCTGTTCTTAGTGTGTCTACTTCTGCCGCTCAGAAATGGGGAGCATCAAATGTTCTGCAAAACACAACATGAAAGGCAAAACATTGCCCACACTGACTTGCAGTGGGCACAAATAACGATTGAAGGGAGACATATTTTAGACAGAGTGTTGTATTTGAATGATTTTTTTTTTAACCCAAAAAATAAGTAAAATTCTGGATGCTTTTATCAAGTTAGTCATCACATTCAAAGGGCGGTGATGCTGGAACCTGGGATGCCTGCATTTCCT
The DNA here is from genome assembly GCF_009819885.2 of Catharus ustulatus. NCBI lineage: Eukaryota > Metazoa > Chordata > Aves > Passeriformes > Turdidae > Catharus > Catharus ustulatus. Next base: position 26,460,761 of record NC_046228.1, on the reverse strand, counting down.
TCTCACACAGTCCTCACAGCCCAAAAGTGGGGCTCTGTTGTGAAGCTGAGTCCAGGAGTGTAATTGTAAAGAAATTCCATTTTTCCTTTGACTGTTGGGTGTGGCTTGTGTCCCCAGAGCTCCAAATCCCTACAAGAGGTCACAGGTGAGAGCTGGCAGAATGGTGTGGGTCAGCTTTGGTTTAATTATAATGGCATACTCACAAGCCACGATATATACTGAGTTCTGAAGGTCCTTTTAGCACAGGGGATAGTATTTTTATGGTTTTGCTTATGAAGTTGCATGGAAAGCATGAAAATTGAATGCATTGGCAATGGTAATACAATGACTGCTTTTGGTTTTCCCACAACTGGTCGGGATTGGATATTGGTTTTCCTGCAGACATATAACTTATTTTATGCACACTTAAATCAACTTGGTTAAGATCAAAGACAGGCTTTAAACTGAGCCAAACCTGATGGCTCCTGGCAAAAACTCCAAACTTCTGCTTGCTGTAGTTATAAAGGTTGGCAGGTTTGAACACTCCTGAGCAGTTTGGTCATCAGTAAAAGAAAAGGCGCAGTAATGAAATCTAAATAATTTCTTCAAAGTTTGGATGTGGGACACTTATTCAGATCCATCTCTAATTCCTGGATACTGCTGGTATATCCCGAAATATATGGTAAACACTAAATTAATTTTGGAACTCATTAAAGTCTTGATAAAAAGCAGTGAGAAAAGTAATATTTTTAAAAGGACAAGATGGGCATCAGTTTGTGTTGGAACTGCTCTCTCTCCTAAGCAAGCCTGGTGTGACTTTCCAAAGGCATCCTCCTGTTTCCAGGCAACCAGGGCTGTGCTCCTGCCTCTTAAATTGTAACCATCATTGCACTTTGCTTATTAATTCTTCAGGAAATGGAGGAAAGTTTCCGTTTCTTTTGATGGCTAATGTACTTTATGGTTCATGAAGCAGCCCTGGATTTGGTAGTTTCTATTTAGATGAAGCTCAGACTAAAGTGAAAGGGCCATCCAGGACTTGGAGGTCACAGGAGGATAACAAAGTTCTGCCTGCTGCAACTATAAGAGCTGGGAAAAAAAATTCAGATTTTTTTTTTTTCTGTGAAGAAAAATAATGTCCAAGTATTTGGATTGACTGAACAGCTTTGCTAATGTTTAATCAGATGCTTCTGGAAGAAACTCTGCAGGGAAAAAAACCCCACACCACTTTGAAATGAAGACATTTGGTTTGATTGCCTCCAAGATGAGTGGTTTAATTCTTTTTCTATCTTAAAGTATTTACTGCTTTGAAGGTAACAGAAATTTTAGCCCAAATTTGGCAATGATTTAATTTAAAGAAAATATTTAACTCATTCTGAAATGTTTGTACATACACATATTATTTAACTTTAAGACAGCAAGAGAGAGAAAATTTGGCTCTTACACAAATCCCTATAATACCCATACTGGAAACACTCTCCTACTTTTGTTTTAGGCAATTAATTTTTGCTTTCTTCTCATGACAACACCATTGCCCTGTATGAAATACGGTAATTTGAATAAAGAAGTAGCATTATTTTGTAGGAGGGAAGGAAGGAGGCCAACATTTGGAACAGATGCCCAGATGCCCCATTTAGATGATCTATTAAAGTATTTTCAGTTTTGCAATAGAGCAGCTAAGAGCTAAGTGACTTCATTACAGCCCAGCATTATGAGCAACTGGAACAGGGACCCAGTCTCCAGAGTCCCCTTTGGTGCCTATAAGGTGTTGTGCACAACTTACTTACCTTAGAAATCACCTGTTTTTATTTATCAGGATGCATAAAGACTTCAATTTTCATTGCAATTTGGGAGCAATGCAGAATGTCTTACAATCAAAACTAAAACTGCATGTTTGTTTACAATCACAGCTTCTTTGTGCTTTATTTCATTAAATAACCTTGATTTTCAGGGGTGGGAACAGAGGGCAAACCACACCATGCACAGTGATTGTTTTGATTGTTTTCTAACCTTGGAATGATTGAGACCTACAGAAAGAAGCAGCACAAGAACTCAGGGCAGGCAAATAGATTTTAAGTTCTGTGTCTCAGTTGGCTCCACCCCTTGCAATGAAGATTGAGGGAAGACACTGAGAAGAAGCAGCTCAGGACAGCACCTGCTAATTGATGGCACCACTTTCCAGCAGACTTTAAATCCATGGAGAGAGAAATGTAAATGGAATAGCAAAGAATAAATGTAGAACCAACCCAGCATCAGGTGTAAATCAGAGTATTCCTACTGAAGCAGAGTATATACAGCAGTCATGCCTTGCAAAATATCTGAAGTGGAAACAATAGTCTCAAACATGTTCTGAGATAGAGAACACTTGCTGAAGAGATTTACAGCAGGAAAAGACATTCGGTTTTAATCTAATACAAAGACCCAGTTAAGCCATTTTTCAGTGACATTTCAGTTGGATAATTACTGAGTTGTGCTTTGCACATGCTTACATGAAAAACAAAATAAAAGCTAATTTTAGAGTCCTCAATCAAGCCTGCAGTTAGTCCTAAATCTTGATGAGCGGCTCCAGTTATTATCTTCTATTTTTAAAATATTTTGATTGATTTTCCTATTCTGAAGAACTAAACTATAAATCATTTCTGCTGGTTCCAAAGTTTTTTTTTTCTTTTAATCAGTAAGAAATAAATGAGCTCTAATTGAAAGACAGAGAGAAAAAACATCACTGAGTAAAACCAAGTTCTCCCAGTTACTGGAATTTTCTGCCTGGAGAAAGCAATCCCCATTGTCAAATTGCTCAGTATGAATCTTTTTCTGTAATAATGCTATTTCTCCAGTGCTGCTCACTCATACCTTATGGGCTGTCATATCTGTCCCAGTAAGAGCTGGCAGCCTTGGCCAGCAAGGCACGTGGAGCTGGTGCCAAGGTGCATTTATCCCTCTCAGGGTCAGCACAGGGGTGTCAGCAGAACAGGCCCCAGCAGAACTGGGCTTGGCCTGTGCAGTAGCTGTGGGACTACTGAAATCTTAATGAACACTGGCCTACCTGCAGCAGGAACAAACACAGCAGGACATGGTTTAATACTCTTGTTGAAGTCCTTGTTTGATTCCTCAGGGTAAACCAGCAGTGCAGAGGATGCTGGGGTTTTAATGACCTTGGCACAGGTGTGATGGGAGACAAATCACATCCCCAGTGTGAAGCAGGTGATGCTCCCCAGCTGGACGAGCAGAGAGGCTCTCACCAGACCTGCCCTGGCTGCTCCTCACCACACACACATTTTGAGGGACAAGGCTGGAAGGAAGACAGACACCTCCAGGAAGGAGCTCAGGGGTAGAAGCTGTCTGGGACCTTCTGAGTTCCAGTGGAAATGATGCTGAGGATATTTCTCTCTCAGGATTTTTTTTTTTTAACACTGCTGCCAGGCTGTTTAACACTTCCTAGGCTTTGCACAGGTGCCAGGCAGAGACCCACTACTCCAGCTGCAGTCTCTGTCACCATTCACTAGCACAGCTCCTGCCTTCCCTAATTTGTTATTCCAGCCAATATAACAAAAGGTTGCTTGTAAGAGAAAGGTAAATATTACTAAAGCAGGTCATCCTTAATGCTAATGTCTCCATGGAGCATTACAGAAGTTTTGGCTGCCACCTACCAGACGCTTTCTGGGAGGATTGTGAAGGCTTTAGGCTCTTGCTTGCTCTCTTGTGATACACATTGTCCTGGTATAACCCAGTGCTTGTAGTGGGAGAGACCAAAGGAAAAAACACGTAAATCACTGAGCACTGGGCTTTCCTCTGTCCCAAGGGGGCATCTCCCACATCTGCTGAGGCAGGGGCAGTGCCCCAGCCATACCCCTCACACTGTTCCCTTCCCACATTGGCCATGGGATGGAGGCTCCCCTGGCCTTATGTCACCAAAGATTGTAGATTTGGGCTCTATATTTTGTAGCAAATACTAAAGGAACAGAAATCTTTAGCAGCCTGCCCTCATTAGAAAGCTTAAATGTCCCTAGAGCATTTCAGGCAGGAAGCAGGAATCACAAACCCCCCCTCCCCACCCCGTTAAGCTGAAGCACTGAAACTAGTTTTCATCTCATTTTGAGATTTTCACTTGGGCTATTTCAATTTGTAAACCTCCAAAAACTACCTGTAACTCCACATTCCCTTTTCACTGTGTCAGCTGAATACCTGACAGATGTTAAACATTATTTGCATTTTTGGCTATCTACTTTGCCTAGTTTATTCCAACCTATGAAACCTCAAGGGCATAAAACATCATAGAAATAAACAGCACCAGTAGCAAACCTGTCATTCTTAAGAAGAACATTTACCTCATTAAACTACAGAATTTCCAAAACCACTGAAATGAAATCTTTATACAAAGAGCAGGACCTTCTCCATTAATGAAAAGGGTTGTGGAGAACCCTCTATTCTAGGTCATTAATTCTGGGGATTGATCAGACCATAAGCATCAGCTTTTAACCATAGGAGTCCAGTCTGTAGATCTTCATTCAATGCAAGGTGAGCAGAACTCTACCAGTATTGCCCCCTGGGAATCAGTATGTAAATAGTTTCATACTTATAGGGATTGATACTGGAAGGTTCTCTGTTCCCCTTCTTGTTGTTGGTTAAGATTTGCTGCAGAGATTTAGATATTCCTAGCCTGTGTTCTTCATTGGACCCTTGCCCTCAGACTCTGCCCCAAGCTACCTTTTATATGCTCTGGATCCACCCTGGACCTTGCTCTTTGGAGTGCTCCTATACCTGCTGTTGGGATTATCTCATCTGTTGTTTTCATCGATTATTGAAAGTATTTCTGTTTTGGGTTACTCTCTTGAGCCTGTCCTTTTATTCTGTGGCCACCCCACTCTTGACTGACGTGGTCCTGAGGTGGCAGCAGACCAGGCTGCCACAATTAATGTCAGTCTGCCATGGATGTGCATCAGAGACAACGAGGAAAGATGTGACCTCTTCTCTGGCAATTCTGATCAGTGTAATAGCACAGTTCTGGGACGCTCACACCTCCTGCAGCAAATCAGGTGATGCATTGTCGGGACTTGTAACCAGCATGATCACAGCAAGGGTGACAGGGCTTTGCAGGGCTGAGCACAGGAACAGAGGCACATTAGCGTTTGTGTTGGGCCATTATTTACTCTTAGTCTCAGAAAATGGGATGCAGGAGTAATGTGCACAAGTTAAGTACCTGGAACCAGTAGGAGAGAAGAAGCTCTGCTTGCCTTCTCTTCCTCTGGCTAAGCTATACAGCCGTGAATTGATAATGAAGCCCGTAAAATTAAAGAGCAGCTGGATTCAATTCTGGAACAATCCCCATACCCAGAAGCATTCCATCACCTTGCCTGTAAGTAGGAGGTAGATAAAAAAACCCAGACAAATCTTGGGACTAAATGCAAGGGGGAAGAGCTGGCTGGCTTTCATCAATGGTTGGAGAGCCATCTGAGGGAACAGCTTCTTTTCCTTGGAGTTCAGCGCGGTTTTGCAATCTGTTAGTGCGCCTGCATGTGCCAAAATGCTCTGCTAATGCTACTCCAAACAGGATACACATTGCCTGAAACATTAAGCCTCGTGCAAGATCACTGTCCTACGTGCTTATGCTGGAGTCACAGAGGAAGAGAATGATGCTCTTTGGGTGGCAGCATCCAAACTGAGCTCGTCAGGCTCACCATAACAAACAAACGTGCCTATTGAGGATTGGCTCCTGTCATTAAAATTGCAGGCATGCTCTGGGTTCATCCTTTAACTGCTTGTTACTTCCTGATGATTCCTTGTGTGAGACAAGCTCCAATCCGTGTTGCAGCATGAATCATAATTCACTGTGCAGTTTCTCCTCTGAGGCTTGTTTTTTTTAATTCCACACATCCTTGCTTTTACTCTCTCCTAGAGGTTTAAGGGCTTTTCATTCCTTTGGGTTGAAGATCAAGTTTTGAACCCCCAAACTCATTGCAGACATTATTAGTTCAACAGCAAGAAATGAAATACAATTTATTTTACCTATTCAGAGACTTAAATTCATTCTGTTTCTTCCATAAAACATGCTAAGCAAAGAGCCAAGCAACAGCCATTGAAAAATATCTTTATTTGTGATAATGTGAAAAATATAATGAGCTGTAGAAGCTGTGTCTGAAGCTCCCTGGGACTAGGACCATACGGCATTGGTTCCTCCCAGAATGCTAAACAGTGAGGCTGAGGACTGTGTGTTTTTCCCTACATACAACAGATCACCTTGGAACTAGAATGTGACTTGAGAAACCACTATCAGTTAACAGTTCTATCCAAGAGTGTCAGACCCTTGACCTGGAGCAGTAAATAACACCAAGAGGACGTCTCTGTGTCAAGATTCCCCCAGGATAACACAAGGACAGCCTGCATGCATTTTATTTTTCTCTTGAGGAGCTCTCGCTCAAGTTGCTGTTGTTTCTACATGTTGCAGACTTGCTCAAGGTTAGGTTTCTTCTCCTACTGCTGGCACAGTCTCTTCCTGTCCCTGTTGGCTCTGTTTCCATCTCCTCTCTTGCTCTAACTGCAGGCTCTTTCACTCTGCCACTACAAATTCAGCTTTCTCACCCACCACTGTATCTTCCTACTCCCTTTTCTAGAAATTAGGAGGATGATGTTGAATGATGCTGCCCTTTGGCTCTGAAGCAAGAATTATCCCATTTAGTCCCTTACAGTGACTCTCTGACTTTATTTGAGACTGGTCTTCTGACTCCCACAGGAGCTTTCCCTTGTTATTTTCTGCATCTTTTCTGTCTCCTCAGTGTGCTATGTGGGAAACCTGGAAGACTTACTTCCACCTGGGAAAACATGCAGCTTTCTGGGCAAGACTGAAGACACTACAGTGTGTAAAAAGTCATGACCTTAACACTGAGGGCCTGCTTTATTGAGAATTTATAGATATTCCTTTATTATCTCCCACATTTTGCCACATTCTGAGGAAGAGAATTCCCTGTGTCAAGTTCCCACATGGCAATTACATGGCTGCCCCATCCCTCCCCTTGTGCAGTGACAGAAATGCTACCTCTGGTCACTTTGTGTCCTTTACACGGCCCCATGGCCCTGCTGACTCTGTGTGCACATTCCTGCAGCTCTGTCCCTTTGGAAGCTGGCACAGGGGTGCAGAGGGAAGGGCTGGAAGCCCACTGAGCCAAACTGCTTTTCTCCATTCCACAGCCACACGTGCTCCTTCTCCAGCCACAGACAAGTGAAAAGAGGATGATGACCCCAACTCTATCTCAGGCTGCCTGACTAAAATACATGATTTCAGGTTGAGAAGGACCCTCAAGGTTTGGGACAGGTTTTCCCAGGGCACCTCATAGGTTTGTGAGAAATGACTCTAATTAATCATTCAGCGAGGTAAAAAAATTCAGAGAAAAAATAGCGAAGAAACCAACTTTGGACCTCCATGATGTGCACCCCTGACTGTAATTAAAAGCAGCAACTGATGCCTTCTGCCCATTCATCTTCTTACAGCCTCTCTCCCCAAACCCACTCACCGCCCTGAAGCCTCAGGACAGGGCTTGCAGCCCAGATGGCTGCTCTGCTCCAGCCTCAGGGAAGTGCCAAGCCTGTATTTGGCTTAGACCTGTCGATTTACATTAAACACCTCAACAGGAACATGGTTAATGGTGAAAAAATAAATAGGGCCTAAAACCAGCTGAGAGTGCAAATGAGCACAAGCACAAAACATGAGAAGCAGAGTTAAAACAGGACAAATGGAGAGAAGGAAGGGAACAGCCAGGGCACCTGACCAGAGTGCCAGCAGGCAGGGCAGGGGTGGCACTGCCAGCTGGGCAGCAGCAGCACTTCCACATCCCACAAGTGCAAGAGGGGAGCTGAAATACGTGTCCAGCAGCTGCTTGAGAAACTCACCTGCCCAAATTACTTTCTTCCTCTCTAGTTCTCTTCCAATTATCATGTGAGTGTGGAGCTCTTAGTTACTGCAGGCTGGTAATATCAGCACAGATCCTTCCTTGCCCAGGGTCTGCTTAGCCTCACCACCTCTAGGCAACAATCTATTGACTTGGTGCAGGGTCAGGTCTTACAGCTCTCTGTGATTGAGCTCCATTCAGCTGCATAATTTGAACTAAGGATTTTGCCTTTTTTCATGTGTAAATATTCCAGCAAACCAGTTCCCTGTTCTAGTCTGAGAATTAGAGTTCATACAGTCAGCATCTGGCCTACAGGTATCATAAAGAAATCTATCACCAATTGCAAGAAATACTGAGAGAGAGTGCTGTACTATGATCAAGGGTGAGAAAGAAGGTAAGGAAGAATATGCCTGCTAATAGAGGAATAGTTACAAGATATTATGCTCCTACTCTGGTCATTTTACATTTTGCATAGTTGGTGAAAATCTCACCCTTCAAGGAACAATACATTTTCCACCGACTTTTCTCAAGTTCAGCTATTATTTTACAGTGCTCTGAGGTGTGTATGTGACAATAGCCACTGTCTATGACAATAAAACAACATTTTTTCCTAAGTATTACAGGGAAGTGAATAGAAGGGAGGTAATGAATATGATATACATATGGGGAGTAAAAGCAAAAATCAGGAAAAACAAGAGGAGGGAAAACAGCTCTAAAGACTTCAGTTTTGAAAGCTTGCTTTCTCTCTCTCTCTCTGCCTCTGAGACACTGGGATTTGTTTGGGTACCCCTCTGTGCTGTCCCAAGCTCAGCTAAAATAGATGCCATTCATTTCTGTCTAAGCCTTGCTCCTGGTCCCCAGGCAGTTTTTCAGCAAGGCACACAGTTCACTAACAAACCTGACACTGCCAGGGCATTTGAAAACCTACCCACTGTATAACAAATAGCTGTTCTTCTTCCAGAAAGGCCAAACAGGCCTGTGATTGCAATTGTTATGCAATTACTGTGATTGCAGCTTTGCTGGACATTTTGCTGAAATGTCTCTGATAATCAGTGAGGAACAGAACTGACTTTTCACAAGTGCCAGTATCATCCATTTAGGAGTTACGGTCTGTCTCCATCAACAAGGCAGGTAACGTTCTGTGCTCGTATTCTGCCACCTGTGGTATTTATTCATTCCCAATCTCAACCAGAAAGACAAATCTGTTCCAACAATGCTGTAGAGCAACCAAATCTTTAAGGAAGAAATAGCCTGGCTGTAGGCCAGACTCCTCTAATTAGCCCATACAGAGCACACACTAAAAAAACCACCTAATTAGACACATGGTGAAACTAAAGCTCACACTGCTCAGCACCACACAAAATCTCCATCCTGCTCTGCTTACACTCAGCACATTCATAAATACAAAATACATTCAATTTCAAAACACAAGTGGAAAATCTCTGTAAGGCCTGTAGGTACTTGAAAGATGTGTGTAAAAGGAGAGAGATGGGTTTGTCACATCCTTGGGAGTCTCTCTTTAGCAAGCACTTTGCAAAATGTCTCTGCATGTTTGGTGCCTGTTGTACTGAGGGGTGGGGAGAAAACACACAGTCCCTGGTGGTCCACCTGCTTCCTTTTAGGTACTGCTGCCTCAGGCTCTGGAATTGGTAATTACTTTATGCAGTCTGCACCAGTTGTTGCCTGTTCCATGGTTTTCTCCTTCATGACTGGTGATTTGTACCTGTCAATGTAATGGCATCAGCAGGTGCAGCCACGGTGGGTGCCAAACTGAACCTGGAGCTGTGACAATGATTCCAGCAGCTCATTCCAGGGACTCCACGGTCTCATTTTTCCTAACTGCTCTGAAAATGTGCCCTGTTCCCAAACTGAACAAATCTGATATTGTGGAAGTTTTTATGCACTGACTATGAGATATCCATTTCTTCCTTAACCATCAATAACCCTGTTAGGGGTTCTAAAGTCCTCAACAGAGGAAGAGCCACACAATTACATCAACTCTTGTGATGGATACTTTCATCAAGGGCATCAGTAAAAATTTAAGGCTTAAAGATGAAGTATTTACTTATTTTCATTTGAAATTCAAGCCAAGATTGGAATTGAGGTTTCGAATGCTTGAAGGATAGTGGCCACCACATTTTAGGGCTTTTTCCCATCACAATACACAATGAAATTCTTACACAAGTGAAAAGTTTCCCTGCACTTCAGATGTCCACCTGGTCATGCAGATATGATGTAAGGAAGAAGAAATATAGTAGCATTCATGCATAGTTCTCAAACATCTATAGAAATATATACAGTAGTTTCACGAATACAAGCCGCACGGATTATAAGCCGCACCCCCGGTGCCTCGACAATGTTGCTGTCTTTGTCAATAGATAAGCCGCACCCCGAATATTAGCCGCACTTTCGTTCGTCGCGAGAATCCGTGCGCAGCTTTCACAAATTGGCCAATTAGTAAGAGGATCGCGGCATAGCGGGCTTTACTGGCTCGGGGCGGGGCCAGGCAGGCTCGGCCCGCTCATGGTTGCCGATGGGGCCGGGTGGCCCAGCTCAGCGCCACGGCTCGGCGGGGCTGGCCGGGTGGTGCTGCTGCCGCCGCCGGGCTCGCTGGCCCCCCTCTCCCGTCAGCACCGCCCCACTGCCGCGTTCGCTCGCCCGGCTGGCAGGGCTGCCGCCGGGCTCGCCGTCCGCCCCGCTGCCGCTTTCGCTCGCCCCACGCCGCGCCTCGCGAGCGCCGCGCCCGCCCCGCGGCGCTTTCGCGGCTCGCGGCGGCGCTTTCGCGGCTCGCGGCTCGCGGTTCGCGGTTCGCGGCTCGCGGCGGCGCTTTCGCGGCTCGCGGCTCGCGGCGGCGCTTTCGCGAGCGCCGCTTTCGCTCGCCCCGCCGGCAGGGCTGCCGCCGCCGCCACCAGGCTCGCCGGCCGCCCCCTCCCGTCTGCACCGCCGCCGCGTTTCCTCGCCCTGGCCGGCACTGCAGGCCCCCGCACCGCCGGGCTCCCCCACGCTGCTGGCCCCGATTATGCTGGGCTTCCCCCGCTGCCAGGCAGCCCCACCCGCCGACCTTCCTGCTTCTGCCATGCTCCCCTGCGCTGCTAGCCCCAGTTCTCCCGGGCTCCCCCGCCATGCTGGCTCAGGCTCTGCCGCCCGCCCCCGACACTGCTGGCCCCGCCTCTGCCAGGCTTTCCCACCTCTGCCGGGGCCGGCCGGGCTCCAGCTTGGCTTGGGGCTGCCGCGGGCTCTCACTTCCGTGTTGGCAGCTTTTAGAATTTTGTTAATAGATTAGCCGCCCCGGAATATTAGCCGCACTTCCGGGTTTCCACCAAAATTTTGGTCAAATTGGTGCGGCTTGTATTCGTGAAATTACTGTAATTAAAAGTCCACAAAAAATTACAATGTAATGAGCTTTCTCATTTTCACAAAAGCTAATGATCTGGATATTTGACTCTTTTTCTCCTATGTTATTTCACTTGGAGCCTTTGTAAATATTTTTTAACACTTGCATTGCCACCCTGTCATTAAATCTTGCAAAAACATCAGGAAAAAAAAAAAAGCAAGCTGAAATTCCAAACTATTCCTGCAGTGGACTGCAGGAGACAAATCTGTAAAGTGCACACTAATTATTTTGCAACTTGTAACAAAATTTATCAAGAATGTGAAAACACCATGCTAAACAGTATAATTGCTCTAGATTTTATGGTTATATGCAGTAGCCAAACCCCATTAGGTCTCATGCAGAGTACTCAGCCATCTCTTTCTAGCGTGTTCTTCAGTGCCACTGCTCTCTAAAACTGAAAATTTGGTGATCCAGGAGTGATGCAAATGCCTTTTGCACAAGGGTGAATTTTACCCAAGATAAGGAAAAATGGCAAGCAGTAACTACTTGAACTATGAAGCTTTGACATATCACAGGAGGCAAAGCAAAGCAGGAGCCTTGAAGTTTCTCATTTCTTTAGCATCTGCAGCATGCCATGGTGACACAACAAAGTTCACAATGCTAAAGAAAATTCCAACTGCAAAAAGTGTCTGCCTTTATTAATCTCTTAGGCTTCCCAAATTTGTCTACTCCCACTCCTTTATTATTGCACATTAATGTTTGCCTCTGCTCATACTCTAAAGCCTCTTGGAAAGGTGGACTCTATTTATTTATTTAAACACATTGTCTAGATCCAAGGTAGCTGTGAAGAAGTAAAATTGGATCCTGCCAAATAGAGATGGAACTGTTTCAAAATCTGAGGATTGTGTGTTTTTTCCTCTGGAAACACTTAACAAAATAGCTGGTAGGGACATTCAGGATGCCAAGGTAAGAAATGCAACAACAGCAAGCACACTTGGTGGGTTAGAGGATTTGAAACAAGCAGTTTGGAGCATTAAGAGATTGCTGATCACAGAGAGGAAGGCCCATCCCAGAGTCTCCTCCTTTTTGGCCGATTCCTTCTCACTTGACATGTTCCAGGATGGGGGATCTGGCAGGACACTAGTTCTTTGACTGCAGAAATTACTACTGAAAATCTTTGTTGTGCTTGAACCAAATTCAATCACAGCGATAAAACTTAAAATTAGACATTGCTTGCAGTTTTAAACTGGATATTTTATTTTCTAAACCCTTTTGCAACTTTGTGCCTAAGCTTCCAGTTTGTCAGTTCTAGTAACATCACTGGATTTACTTTTACTCATACCATGAGAAAAACTGTGGCAGAAATGCCAGCCTGCAGCCTCTGTAAGACTACAACTGGTTAATGACTCATAAACACATATACACTGACTGTTTCCCAAGCACCACCAAATGACAGGTCATGAAACCCTTGCCCTTTATTCTCAGTGTTTCTGAAGCACAAGGAAATTCCATTGTCTCAGAGATTTGCTGCTCAGCCCAGACAAGTTATTTACCTACTGGCAGGTTTTTCTTAGATAGGACAGACACAGGACACCTTCTTGAAAGAAGATGCCATCAGAATACAATCATGATTACTCTCCTTCAATAACATGTGTATTTTAGCTGGTGTAAAGCAACAGGGTAGCTCCAGGATTCATCAAAGGCCTTTTTACAGTGCATTTTTCACTGAACTCTAATTCTTTTTCAAGAGGCTCCCCTCTGAATGCTGCATGAAAGCTAAAAGAGAAAGACAAGGCTGATACAGCTCCTTTTTTCCTTTTTCTCTGCCTAGCACAGAATCTCTAATCACAGTTTTTAAACATCTGTGGCTGAATTTAGTGTTACTAAAAAAGCAATGGTAATGAAAAGAGCCATAGCCAAAGTGTGTGGGATATGTCTGTGTAAGGTCCTGTTTGCACTCAGCTTCATCTGATGTACCATCATTTTTGCTTTCTGCCTACTGAGAATTCCAAAATTACCTTTCCAAAGCTCTTGACACAATCATACCAAAAGACTTTGTCATCCTGGTGATTATCTTTTGGCTGTTGTTACACAACTGCTCTATGTTAACTTTGAGAACTTGCTGTTTGAAGTCACATAAATAGGGTTTCTTGCTCTTGTTTTCTGCATTATCTCAGCTTCTGTCCAGGTGTGTTCTAATCCCTGGCTGATGTTCTACAGTACTGTCACTGTTATCAGTAGATATGAGCCTCTCATGGCCTTAAGTCACTCCCATTCAGAAGATAAAGACTGTAGTAGAGAAATTCAAGGGTTTTGCCCCATATCCTACTTAATGCCATTAAAATGGAAATGTTTCCGACTCTTATAGTTCAGCATTCCAACCTCTGCTCAAGAGAGACATGTTGATTAGATCTATTTAAGAACGTCTTAATTTCAAATGATCTTCATTCATCTGCTCTCTCAGTTGTGTTCCCCTTCTATAGCCTTTGAGTGAAGGCATTTAAAATTAATAAAACTTAATATACTTGGTTAAGGTGGCGATGCAACTTTGTATATAAATTTATTTAAAAAAAAACCCCGCTTTCTTTGTGCGACTGTAGCAGTAGATCTCAAAGCTGCGACTTCAATAAAGGGCTGATGGGGAGCCAAGTGCTGCCCTTTTTTCACACTAGAACATTGAGCTGTCAACAGAAAGAGTGATCTGAGTTCTAGAAAAGATTCTCAGTGGTGCAGCTTTCCCTGCAAATGAGTTTTCTCAAGGATAGTGTAAGAGGCACTCTGGCATGTGAGGTTTTCTTTCCATTACTTCGAGTTGTTGTAAATCATTAACTGTCCCTGAAATGCTGCTACAGTTGCTAGGCAGAGGCAGCTAATTTATAAAACTTCCATGTGGCAAGGAAATCCAGATTTAGGCATTTAGAAGAAAACCATTTAGAGCAAAGAGGGTGGGATGCAAGGAGAAAAGAGAAAATCTAAAATATATTTAACACTGTCTTTCTCCCAAAAAATAATTATGCCTAGTGAATTTTTGAGAATCTTTATATTATCACATATGGTACACACTTAATTGGAGGCAGCTGAACTGAAAGAATAATAATAATAATATTCCAAAGTTGCTGAGTATTCTGATGTGACAACAGTAGATTTTCCCCCCGATTTAATAGATCATTCTTATTTTCTCATGTCATGGTTTTGCAAACGATTTCTCCTACTTTTTATTTTTCTATCCAAAAATGTTCCTGGTTAGTTTTTCTAGTAGCAGGCTGGCTGACGTACTTTGCCACGTTGGGCAGTGCACCCAGCAGCTGATGCTGTACTGAATTCATTGCTTGCACCTTGGGAGATTCCACAGTGCTGAAAATCACTCCTTTTACTGGATTGCAGCTGTGTCTGTCATCACACACCCCTGACATATGGGAAGCAGAGAATTAGTCCAAGAATTTAAGTGAGAAGCTGCTCTACCTTTAGAGGAGAAGAGCCAGTTTCCCTGAATGCATGCTGCAAGCTTTTGCTTCTCATTTCTGAGATGCACAAACTTTTGTTTGACAAGTTCTATCTGATTTATTTTCTTTCTCCTTTTCTTCTATTATTTTTAAAAGTGCAATGTGCAGCCAAGTTAAACTTCAGGACTCAGAAATTAGATGTCTCTCTCAATATGCCATTTTTTAAAATTCCCAGCTTTTCCTTCCATACCATTACAATTGCATGCCTGGATGTGTTCCTAAAAGATAAATAATTATTTTATGTCAAATATTTTGTGGAATACCACAATATTCTCCACTTCACTAAATACGGAAATAAGTTATTTCCTACAATTGCTTTTCCCATAGAAATTATTATTCTTTAATTCTCTAATGACAAAATATTCCATGAGGCCTTTCCCTGTGACTTTTATCTGACTACAGATTCTGATGGCTGGATCTTTACTGCACTTCAATAAGATAGGTGCAGGTCTTTGTGGATAGCACCAGCCAGTGTTATTTTAATCTTATCATTTAAAACAGCCTTTCAATTGCCTGAGCTGGGATTGTTTTGAGGCATCCACGTTCTAGAGAGCTTCTTATGCTTCCTATGGTGGCAGCAGTAACTGGGAAATAGAAAACGTTGCTCAAAATCAATTTACAACTAATTAAAGAATTGCTTAACTTATATAAAGGCCAATGCCAATTCACTCAGTGCAGATTTACATGTCAGCACCTCTCTTCCCATAGGCACTGACAAACAGATGAACACAGCTGGAATAGAAATGCAGAGACTTCAGATGTGTTCAGCTGTTGGTGCAGGATGCTGCCAGTCTGAAATACAGATCTGCTGTACACTTCATACTTTTAGCCCTTGTAGGCCTACAACCAGTCTATCAAAATCTATCTTCATTTTTTGGACAAATTTAGACATATAAAAATAATTAGGTTGAAATCTGAAATATCTTGGCTCAGAATAAAAACATTGCACCTGAGACAGTGCACACCTGCCAGAGACATTCAATCCAGCAGGATGGCAGTGTCCCTGCTTGTGTCACACACCTGCACATGGGCCATCCTTTCATGGGATTAAGTGACCTGCTGTGACAAGTCCTACCTTGGGACACAGTGAAAGGCAGATGTAGAGCAAAGGAGAACACCTCTGGACACAGAGAGCTGCTCTCCCCACCTCCCTGCTACTGTGCCTCCTTTAAAAAACACACATGAAGTGTTAACAGATTATTTTTCCTGTGACAGGCAAGTAAATGCATGGCAAAAAAATGTTTCATTGCAAGAATTTCCCCATCATCCTGCCTCCACCCCAGTCCTGATTAAATTCACACTTACAAGTAGCACTCTTTATATTATCAGGTATTTTTTGAGCCATTTTTGTTCCTTTTATCTTCTTCCTACTTTTCCTCTGGAGCAGAGATTGTTGAACTGCTATTAAACATTATTTCTGGATGGAAAATAGGAAGAAAGGTTGATTTTCATTCCAGCTGAGCAAAATCTTTTAATTTACAGAACCTCCCAAGCCACTCTAATCAATTAGAGAATACATTTATATTTTGTTTTGATCATCAACTAATTTTGAGTCTTCCAGTTTGTTGATTAAGCTCTGATTAAGTATCTGCCTCTGACAACATCCAGCCTTTAAGTGGTGTCATATTGTGAAGAATTCATTCAAAATACACATTTTCTACCTTGATATGACACAGATTTTGAAAACAATAGCATAAAGAACAGTAAAGAAAGACAGTGATCAACAGCTGGCAAACAAATCCTATTCACAACCAAAAGTTGATTTACATGTATTGTGAATATTTCTATTTGTCTATGGTAAATCTACAGGTTCAGTTCAGGGATTATTGAATGGAGAAATAAGCAACTGCCTCGCATACTAATAGCAAAAATCTCCACAGGGCACTCCACCTTTTCTGTACTACAGACCAAAACAGATTTTTTCAAACAATGGCCCTTTCAAGAGAATGCTCACTGAATTAGCACTTTAGCTGGATATATTTTCATCAAAGAACACTCTGATTAAGCAAGCTTATCTCTATAAAAGGGCTGTATTTTAAAGGAAGACAAATTAGTTAGGATAACACAAGGACTGATCCATGCTTTGCCCTACAGCTTGAAGGAAATATTAAGAACTCTATTTTTTTTTTCTCCTTTCTCCTTCTTTAATCTCATCTTCATTCAGTTGCATTCCTGATTCGTGACCTCCTTTTGGTCTCTGCATTTTTTTTCTCACCAGAAAAGAAATAGGAAGGATGGACGCATAGACCCAGGATCCCATGGGAAACATTCCCTTCTCCTCACCACCCATTTCTGCCCTGGAATGGATGCTCCAATTCTGGGAAATGCTGAGGGCCAGAAATGCAGCACCAGAGACCTGAGCTGGCTGAACAGCTGTGATCTTTCAGGAAAGGTGGAATAGAGAGCAGAGGGCAGGGGGGCACGAGATTAGGACCTAGTCTGGAATATGGTCACACACATAAATGCACGGCTGAGCTCTTGGAAGGATTTCTTGACAGTGTCAAAAGGCAGACATGAGGTGGTTGAACAGGACAGGAATGTGCTGCTGCCAGGATGGGAAGTCACAGCTGGATTGAATTCCTGGCTGGAGGGGAGAAAGGGAGGAGGGGAATCTTGAAAAATGCAAATGTATTTTAGATTTAGAGGAACTCTGCTCTCAAATAGCAGGGTCACACTACCAGAGAAACACCTCAGGAAGAAGAGTGGATGATTTTAACCATCATCAGACTGCAATGAGTTCTTGGTACACCCTTTGGTCGTAGGTATATAGACACCCAGATCCTGACAAGCCCAACACTCCTCTTCCCTGCCCCTTCCACACTTGCCAGCTTCCCTGTCAATTCACTTGCTCAGACAGGTCCTACCTACCACTGACTGCAGTGAGCACTGGGCTCCACACCTTAGTCCCTCTATTTAAAAGAATTGAAAAAAGAAGAAAAAGAGAAAGCTACAGAAAGCTGATGTTAAGGGAAGACAGTTATTTTTTTGTGTAGGGTACAGGGTTAGAAACTTTGTTGAGGTAAAATAGATTTTGAACACCTCAGATTAGCTGCACCTTCCTCTTTTACAATAGTAAAATTAAAAATCAGCAACGCAAACAAAAATCACATGAGGTCATAGGAGCAGTCGGACACATCTGATGTAACATATCTCCTCCACAGAGGTAGCATATTCCTAAGGTATCTCTCTTTGCTTCTGTATTTTCCCATAATCTATCATTTCTGAACAAATGCAAACCCAAGACATATTTAAAGCATTCACTGTTTTGAGCAACAGGACCTGTGAATTTATTTCTCTCTTCCTCTGCTCTAATCATTGACATTCTGTGTTGCTTCAAAATTAACTGCTGCAGGTGATTTGTTAGAAGGCATAAAAATATGAAAAAGTGTTAGCTTTATAAATAGCAAGATAAAATATAAATAAGAATAGACCATGGTTTTGTCATATTAACAGAAAGTGAAAAAAATTCTCATCTCAAGTTTTCCGATTCCTTTTCTCCTAAAAAATCTCAGACGTATGTGCAAAATATTTACATTTGTCCCCACTAATGGAAAGCCATAATTCTTCTCTGGTTGCACTGTCTGGAGAAGAGATCTGGCCTATTAAGCAAGTGATCTTGCTTGAAATACTACCAATTATATATTGACCCAGGCTATCAAATCCATTCATATTCCATGCAACCAAAACTCCCATCTGCTCAGGCAGTGAGAAAAAGCCACATGTGTGCTGTGTGAGATGCTCCCTTCTTAGTGTCAAGGATGCCATCCTGATGCCAAGATACATTATTTGTTTTATGCTGCAGATGCCACCATGAGCAGCTCAGCCGTGCCCACCTAACAGAGCTCTACATCCATGTTTCTTACAGACTTTAACATGGCAGATTCTATAAATGTTCCCTGGCTCTGATGGTTCTCATGTCCCTCACATCCAAGCCCTGAAATCCCTAGTACAGGGAACACCATAAGTAAGCATCATACCTACAAGTCTATCTCAAAGGAGAAAAGTACTTTTACCAGGGCATCCCAGCTGTGACATCCCTACTTCTGACTGAAATAGTTAACTCAAGACAGACTGAATTAAAAAGACCTGTAAATAATTTCCCATGCATGAACTGTTACTTAAATGTACTCTCTAGACTCAAGAGAGTCTAGATTGTACTTTCCAGTACTGTTTGGACTGTCCAGTCTTTTTTCACTAAAAAAATTTGGCTTTCAGGAAACCATGCCTTCTGCAACTAAACCATTTTGCTCTAAAGGCTGCCTAGAGAGTATTACACATGCTCAGGTAACAATGACACATTTCAGTCTACTGCAGTTTTTGTTTCACTTCAAACCTGCTTTTAGACAGAATGCCAATATCTGTCATAATCAACTTCAAGCTCATGCTGAGTAGCCTTCTAGTCTTTGCTAGTCCTCCTGAGGACCAGCTTAGACAGTTCTCACAAGAAAGGGTTTCCATTTAAATGTATCAACCTTTCAAATCTCACCCATAGCAACTACATGAGAGAACAGAGACAGTAAGCATGTTGTTTCTGTGGGGGTATTCACACCAGTGAGGCCACTCTGGGTGTGCTTTCCTGCTAGTTTGAAGATGTGTATCTGCAAAACATCAAAGCCTAAACTGTCAGTACAATTGAATGTTCATGAACAACATTCAGTCCAGATAAAACACACCACATTTAATAATCAATTCTATTTGGCTTAATGATGACAAACTTTTTGTTTCTATTAAAACATTTTTTATGTTCTGCTATACCCCATATTTTATGCTAAATTATATATATTTTGCAGGTCAGGTAAGAGATCTGGTGAAATCACATTATGCTGATCTCACTGCAAAAGATCAAGTATCTTCTCAATTATAAGTAGTTTGCCTATAAAAAGACATTATGGATAGGCTAGATCTAGGATTTTTAAAAATGTCTTTACATATAGAATAATAAAAATTCATAGTCATTTGGAAGCATCTTTTATGCTGAGGCCATTCAAACAGGGAACATCAATGGAACAATCAGGGAAGTCTTCAAAAAGACAAGAGGTTTGAGGGAAGTATTGGATCCCTTTATGGGTACTGGCATGACAGCTTTAATAGTGGGAAGCTGTCTAGCTGATCTCCCCTTGTGCTGTAGAGACTCTCCTCTCTGCACACATATCCAGGGGAATGTGTCAGAAGGTGTCTCCACAGGCCTGATTCTATCATGTGGATTTTGACACAGATGCTGTTTGTAGTCACGAAAGTAAAAGCTCCATAAAATCTGAAGGAAGCAGAGTGGAAATTGAATCTAAATGGGCTCCAGCACAGTGAAAACAAAAGCATTTCTTAAAATCAAGTTTTCTTTTCAATCCCCTCAATAGTTTATACTGGCATTTTAGTATGCAATTTTGCTGATCAAGCACTTTAAAAATAAGGCAGTTTGAACAGAGCAGCTTCCTATCTTGTAAAGATGAAAGAGAACACAAGTTGGACATGACTAACAATCAGTTACTCACCTTTGCTGTAATCATGGTATTTGACCAGTAGGTTTTATTGAGGTTAGAATTTGTTGCTTGTCTGAGATAATTGCTTTCTGAGGTTGCACTGGCCATTCAAAGACATAGTAAATTTCCCAGGTGCCCACTTAAGAATATGAAGATATCAAAAACTGGTAATTCATGAAACTGTTTATAGGAAACCCAGGCTTTTAACCCAGTATAAAAGGTTCTACCTTGAAAAGCAGCTCATCCACAATTCAATCATAGATGTGATTTTAAAAGTTGTAAACGAAAAAAGCAAATATATGTAAGAAGAAAATATCTGATTCTCTTACTGTGACATGGAAATATGGCAGAATTACCAAGAAAATATGGTAATTCCAAGCATTACATAAGGAGAGTGGAGAACAAAGAAAATTTATATCTTAATTCAGCAGCACTCCTTGCATGATTTCACTAGAACTGTACTCACCACTTCAGCAGGAGTTGCTGCTGTGCACACAGCAGATGCCAAGTCTGCTTGTTGTGGAGGGCAAAAGAGTTATTGGAAGAACTGGCAAAGTACTTCCACAGAACCACAGTGCACCACAAGACCCAGTGAAAGTCCAGATCTAATAATTAATTCATCCTGAACCCACTAGGAATATGCAGAAGGCTCTCAAGAGCAAACATGAGTTATTTTCTAAGTACAAACTGAAGTCAAACTTTAAAAATGAAAAACAAACAATAAGCATAAGAAGACTTAGAAATTAAGATCTTACTGTGATTTTGATGAATAAATTCTCTTAGGCTTGGTGTAATTCTGACTCAGTCACTTTCTGGGTTTTAGCAGATTCTACAGTCCTCCATGCACCAGGAGAAGTGTCTCTGACATCTTGCACTTTTGCCAGGCTGTCTGTCCCTGTTCCTTCCAGCAGCCTGCACTGTGCCACAGATGCTCCTGCTGCTGGGCTCCCCTCCCTGAGCGCCCCTGTGCTCTGGGAGCTGCTCTCCCAACAGCATGTTCAATAACTCAAAGGGCAGAAGAGTGTCCCTTCCTTTCCAAGCAGTCTCTCATCTCACAGGCATTTCCCTTCTGAAGGACAAAACATATAAATAAATAAAATACATATTGAGCACCATGATATGGAAAAGAATTCTTCAATATAAGTACATTTTTCTGTATATTTTCTCACACTTTTTTTCTCAAAGGTTCTTTAAATTTCTAGTAATTTAATTTGTCATGATTTTAATTAAAACAATAAAACTTGATATATATTTTTATATATATATAGATATTAGTAATCATTACAAATAAAGTGCAGATATTGAAGAACCCACCATTTTTTAATGTACTGATAGTTTATTCCTTGTTAATGGCAGGCTCATGCAGAGATGTATGATGGGAAGGAAACTTAACCAAATAGCTAATTATTAGTACTCAAAATTTTCTTATATTGCCACAGAGACCTGATTTGGCATCTTTATATTTTAATTAAACAATCATTGAGGAAAAACAAAAAATATTATTCTCCATAAGTTGTCTGAGCGTGGTTTATGGCATGAAATTTGCTTTGGTCCACCAGAAGTGAAATTATATAAAATATTTTATTGACAGAGAATACAGATTTCATATAGCAGCTATGATTGGGTGCAGACACGAAATGTTTAGGAGGAAATGCTTTTCTTAAAAAATGTTTATTATGATGTCCTCTGGAAAGAAAGCCTTTTCATTCACCTTCTTATCACCTCTGCCCAGCCACTGCTGTTCCTCCAGGTTCGGTAAAGATCCTCACTTGGATAGGTAAGGGATTCAAAGCAGTGCCAGCACTGTGAGTAAGGCAGGCAGGCTTTGGTCACCAGGCTTTATTTGGCAGGTGACAGCTGAACAATTAACACATGCACACATTAGAGCCACCTGCAGAAGTGCTGCCTCTCTAGAGACGGAGGCTGGCTTGGAGAATTGTGGCAGAGAGACGGCTCAGGAAGCAGGGAGAGTGAAGTCTGAGAGGAAATGGGCTTCAAGCTTGTTTCTGCTGCTGTGTAACCATAGCACACAATGCTATTACTGAGTAAGGCTGTTCAACATGGAAATCCCTGGCAGAGTGCAAGGTTAAAAGCCCTGTCTGTGAGGCAGCAGTGTTGTAACACTGCTGTTCTCAGGACAGGGAAGCCACTGCTCATGGGAGAAGGTACTCCATTATTAGAGCAACTGCTATAGCTGGAAAGAATAAGTCCATTTTCCCTGCACCTTATTACTTCTCAGGTGCAATAATGTCCTTAAATCATGTCCTTTCTCATTCTCTTCTTCCTCTCCTCTTATTTCCAGCTTTTAGGCTGTAATTTTGATGTACTTTTCCCTCCTCTCCCTAAAACAGGGCTCCTGACCTTAAAACTCCAAAATATTATCTTATAGTCATCTAACAATTAAATAAACTACCTGATTTAGAATGCATTTACTATAACCCATTACTTTTAGAAAATCTGTAAGATTTGGATGATGAAGATTTACTTTGGTTATCCCTTCCAATTGCAACTATTTTATGATTCTATGCTTATAATTTATAATCTTAAAAATTCACGAATCAAGACATCCTGTCTGCTGAGAAAAAGAGAATGCTAATAGATCTAAACAATTCATTGGCTTTGCCACTCCTTTTTAGGGCTCTCAGCACTACTGTTGAGGGAGTTCCTCATGACTGGAAGGAGCAGATGCCTGGCAATCAGAAAAGTCGGTTAGTCATCTTGGTTTTATACCCAGTCCTTAAAGGTTTTCCAAATTTTCTCTCCTTTAAAAAAACAAAGCATCCCAGAGAAATACATTTTTGTATGGATGGTTGGCAGAAGGGATGGCTCAGCTGAATTAAGCTGAGAAGTCATGCACTGGGTTTCAGTGAAAGCAAACTGAGCCCTTAATTGATGCAAACTTATTTGGGGATCACTAAATATGTAATGACCAGAATCAGATTATTTTGGACCACGGCCATGTTGTTCCCTACTGTTGGTGCAGTCCTTTGAGCAGATTGCTGAATTACTGCTGTTCACAGCAAACACTGAAAAACAACTTCTCAGCTTTACTGTTCATATGCTCAGGAATCTCACAACCTCCAGCACAGGGCAAACAATGAGAGGTTTTGATGAAGGGAAAATGCAGTGCCTCTTCTGCTTCTTGTTCTGGATTAAGCTTAAAAAGCAGAGCTTTTCCACCGTTTGTTTTTCTCTTAGAGGAGTCATTAAAACTGATTGCTCTGGCTGATTTGCAAGAACACAGGTTAAAACAATAAAGAACTAAAATGCTTACTGAGAGGATAATGCAATTTGCTTTTCTAGTTATATCCTTGCAGGTGGGCACAGCTCTAAGTCTGAGCATTCCCATAGAAAATATCCTCAAAGGATCATACTAATAGACAATAGAAAACAGTCAGAACAGTTTTCACAGAAAGGATAATTCCTGGAGGCAGAATATTTGCTAGTGAAATGAAATAAATTAACTTTTTAAATTAACACTCTGTGACATGCAGATATTACAGACTAACTAACCCCTTCACCTCCAGTTAAAAATTGTTTGCTGATTATAGGAAGAACAAACTAGATTAACCCTCTATGCCATCAAGTAATTATATTACTCAAAAGTCACAAAATATAAAGCAAAGGAAACCATATGATCTTAGAGGAGAATTTCTATCCCATTCCTTAACTTAATATAAATGTGCATAATGGCAATCCTTTTCAAACTGACAATACTTTATTGAAAATCAAACCCACACACATCTCTCCAACAAATACTCCAAAAAAACCTCTTATTACTTTAAAGCAAATGATCCAGCAATCAGCAAGTGCCTGATGGGAAGATGGCAGAGAATACTTAACTGCTTGACTAGAGCTGCATAGCCTGTGACAAAATTTTACAGTTTTTACAGCTGTATTTTCAACACTGGAATATGAAAGTCACCCTGCTGTGGATGCTTGGTGTCGTCTTTCCCCTTTCTTTAGGCTCTTAGTGCTGAATCCTAGGAAGGACTAAGAAAGACTCAAATGGATCAGCTGGTGCATCCACCTGCCCCAAATCAACTAAAGCATTTCTGACAGATGGTTCTGTAACCACTCTAAAAAACTCCAGCTTCCCCAGCCTCTATATGCAATCTATTCTAGTCCTTAATTATCTTTGTCACTGGAGCATTCTTTCTACAAAGCTCCTCCTAAATGTGCTTTTGTTCCAGTTTAAGCATATTACTTTTTGCCTCACAACTTGAAGAGAACAGTTTGTTCCTCTTCCTCCTTGCAGAAACTTTTGAAATATTTAAAGCTTGCTGTACCTCTCAGATTTTTAGGCTAAAATCCAGTTCCTTCCATTTTTCCTCACAGTATAATATCAGACAAAGCTGGTAAGAAGACAAGACAGAGAATATGAGGTTGCATTTTCCACCACTACCTGGAATTTCAGTCTGAGGAAGTTAAAGCAGAGTTAAAGAAGAGTCAAGGCATTTTCCATACAGAAATTAAATTATGCTCACATCTGAAAAGTTCCTCTACTTTGTCACTTCCAGGAGTCTTATCAAACAAACAAAGCAGCTACCCTTCAGCAAAGTGCACAGACAGAGTTCAGAAGGGCTACAGGCAGCTTCAACTACCTCTGAAACATCAGGAAAGAACATCAGGAAAAGTTTTTTTCTGATTTGTTCCAATCAACCCCAAGAGTCCCATTTACATAGTAGCAAATCTTTCTATTTGGAGAGTTTCTTCTTACAATATGGAAAATATTATCCAAGTCAGCAGAGCTGCTGTGTGCACAATCACAAACCCACTGGGTCCAGCTGAGGTCTTTTCCTGCTCAGTGCACAGGACAGTGTCCCCACCTCCTCTGCCTCTGCTGAGATAAGCTCCAGGTTATCCAGCATACTTGGTACCATTAAAGCCATCCTTGTGTTCCTGGTTGTTTTAAATTCATCCTGGCCAGTCCCCATTGAGAAAGCAGCATAAAAATACTACACATCTCCTAATAAACAGATTCTTGTGGAAGATCAGCTTTCAAAATTTTGATATGAAAGCAGACTGCATTACCCATTTTCGGTTGGTTGTACATCTCAGAAGTGTTACTGCCAAGTCCAGTACTTCCTACAGTAGCTGTGCCTCAGAAGGGCAGGGACAGACAGAAGCAGAGCTGCACCCCTGACACTGAGGTCATGCAGAGGCACTTTGTTTAGCAATATGGTGCATCCTGAGGAATTTGGGCTGCATGCTGGCTCACAGAGACCTGTACAATATTTAATGCCCACTGCAAATGGAGGATGCAATTCCTCACTAAGATAAGAATGCAATATCAAAATTAAATCTGCAGTAGGATGTACATGACCAGGGCCCCTTATGTTTCTTTGCTAAGGGTCCTGAGGAAGGAGACCATTACTGTGATGTGTTCATAACAGCGTAGAGGAAAAAAGCATAGCTTCACAACATCTGATAGAGATTAGAAATGTTTGGTTGCATTCACAGATCAAACAAGTTAGAAAATCCATAGCTCTTTAGGTAACTACTGAATTTGAAAAAAAAAAAAAAAAAAAATCAATTGTGCCCTATTTTTCCCAAATTTCTTTCTATAAATTTACAATAGGATAATTTCTCTAACTTTTCTATATATTTACACTAGAAGGGAAAGTTAGAGGATAATCTTTAATGCATGTAAAAAAGTGAATATGTAGGGGAGCAGCTAAGCCAATAAGAATCCTTCAGATAATTGGGCTTGCTTTAATTATATAGATGAGAAGTCAGCAAATAGCATTTTATATGCAGTCTTTGAGAAAAGAAATGCACTGCACAGTCCAAAACACTAGAATTCTAGTATCAAAGGAAACATGTTAATCCTTCCAGGCCCACTCTGCTTGTTCTGATTTTTAAATGTATGACTGAGAAAACAGAGATTTGTGACAGTCAGTGGAATTATTAAAGAATAAGAAAACCCAGTTTTAAGTCACAGGCCCCAAGGGATGTGTTGTACCTCTGTTGCAGCTATCCAGCTGCGGGTACACTGGATTTCTTCTCTAGGTAGGGGAGAGGACTGTGAAGCAGGGACCCAACAAAGAATTTCCCTAAGGTCACCCAGAGGCAGGGACAGAGCCAAGCTGCCTGAGATGCAAGCCTGTGCTCCTTGGGCTGCTAATATCAGGAACCCTGACATGGGTGCAGTTTGCAGTTGTGCCAGTGACACCACTCTGGGGTCAGTGCAGGCAGCTCAGATCTAAGGAGAGCAAGCAGATTAATTTATGTCATCAGTGCATGGCAAAGTGTAAAGAAAGCAGCTGCAAAATAAATATGAAGCAAAACTTCACGTTCCATGGTGCCCTTAAGGGTCTTGCTTTATAACCACTGCTTAATTCAGTGTCACAAGGTTTAGGGTAATTACCTTTGAGGCAGAGGGGTCTGTCACAGCGAGTCCTTGCTCCACCCTTGATGGATGACATTGACAGGCAGTTGGCATTTCAGGACAGTCCATGCAGCACTTCCAGGCTGTACAAAGGGGGAAAAATATTAAAAAAGGAAGTAATTACAATCACCAAAGACACAGAGCTCCTTCTGCCTTCATCCTTATTCCATAAGCATTCCCCCTTCACCTTACACATTATTAACCATGTTTTTTAAAATGGAATAAAAGCTAGCACAGAAGCTACTCATCTAAGGCAGATGGGAAATGTCAGGTTGAAATCACAGGTTGGAATGTGAAAATACAAAAGAACTCATGGCCTTTACAATTTTTTTGGTTTAATTTGTGAATCAAGTGTGGATACCTAGGGGAAACATTCATTCTCCAAATGGCTTTGGCTAGCATAACTCTAAATAAATACACAAGCATGCTGGTTTTCTCTTAAAAATTTGGTAGTTGCATTCACATTATAATTGCTAAGTGATATCTGTGTTCAAAACAGCACATTAATCATAAGAGACATGACCTTTAGAAAGATAACATTCTTGCTCTTTTTATTTTGTTTGGTTTTACCTTGGGACAAGACACTGCATAAGTTAAGGTAGGTCACACTTAATACAAATGGAAAAAAGGAGACAACCATTTAAAACATGCCCCCTATAATTTTACCTAAGAAAAATATAGTTATGTGGAATTGCTCCTATAAGGTTCAGCAGAGCACTGGAAATCTCTAGTCCAACTAGAACTTAATTCAGCTACTGCCATAAGAGACAATTAAAATACCTGTATAAATGCATTAGCAACAAAATGGGGACTAAGGAGGATCTTCATCCTGTACTGGATTAATGGGAGAGCACAGTGACAAAGGCTGAGGTACTTTATGTCTTCTTTGCCTCAATCCTTAACAGTAAAACCAGTTGTTGTCAGGCACTCAGCTTCCTAAACTGGAACACAAAGATGGGGAGCAGAATGAAACCCACATAATGCAAGGGGAAATGGTCAGCTACAAGGGATGGGATGAGAGGAAATGGCCTCAGGTTGCACTAGAGGAAGGTTAGGTGGGATATCAGGAAAAATCTCTTCACCAAACGGGTTACCAAGCATTGAAACAGGCTGCCCAGGGAAGTGGTGGGGAGCTATTTAAAAGGTGTGTACACGTGGTGCTTAGGAACATGGTTTAATGGTGGTCAGAATATCTGGGATGAAAAAAAAAGGATAAACATTAAAAACAATAACTTTCAGAACAAGTTATTTCTTCCATGTTGTTTGAAGCTTTTTATCTGGACAGAAAAGATGCCACTGAAGCTGTAAAGACATCAAAGACCTCATTGTTCCATATGTTCCAATATATGTACAGAAAGTTTGTTCTGTTTTACTCCCTTCAAGACCCTGTATCACAGAGGTCATTTCAATGAAAGTCATAATGAAAAAGCCTGAAGAAAATGAGCACTCTCTTACACTGGTGCACATGCATGAGCATATCTATAATTCATAAAAACTTATGAGAAAAGGGATCAGAAAGGAAAAAATTGAAGTTAATTCATATCAACTATCCAAGCTTTTTTGGTGTGAAGGGGCTTAGATCAGTACCCTGCATTTGCAAATCCCATCCCCCATAATATAATTATGTGATCTGTCAGAAACGAAATTGCATGTCATGAAATACTGCACAACTCCATAAATAATTAGTGTTTCCATTTTCCAAAGCAAATTGATAAAACTGGTATTTGGCTTAGTTTTTGCAGTTCAAGAAGCTCTGTTAGGCTCATGCTGTTACTTCAATCTTCTACAGCTGGACTGATAAAAGCAGAAATTTTCAAATTTTTGACCCCTTTTGCCAGTATGAAGGGCAGGTTAGATTTAGAGTAGCTAAAGGAGGTTCAGAGTCAACAAAATGCTTTTTCAGACATAGTAAATAGTATGATGAAGATTTTTAAATTTACCTCTTAAAGAATCTCTTCAAACTAGAAATTCTTCTTGAGTTCACTGAGAGGAATCCAATGGCTGTGTGGAATAAACCATGAAACTTTCTGTCCATATATTTCAGCAGTCTGAACCGGGTGTCATTTGCACCAAAGGCATTCTGCATTTATGTGATACTGACATAACCTTCAGAGAAACCCCAAAGGAGTACAAACCTGAGTGATCAATTGATTCTGAAAGCAGATCTTGTCCTTGCATTTGAGAGCTGTAATTCTATGACAGATACCCATCTGTGCATCTCAGTCACACATCAACCATATCAACCTAGCTTAAGGTCAGATATTTCTGAAAAGCAGATATTCACTTCCTTAGGAATTAAAAATAGAGACAAATCCAAGCAGATGAAAATACATATTTAGGCAACATTCAGCAAAAACTACTTTAGAATACATGCAGGAATCACAGAATGATTTGGGTTAGAAGGGACCTTGAAGACCATCTTGTTCCAATACCCCACCATGGGCAGGGACACCTTTCTCTAGACCAGGAATCTCAAGTGACTCCTCTGATTATTAAGCCTTGAGATTCTGGCAAGACAGCTGCTGTTGTCAGCTGAAAAAGGCTGGCTGCTTGCTAGAAACATGACAGTTTAAAACAAGGCAATTGTCAATTTTGGCCCATCCTTTGTTTCTGGAGAATGGCATATAAATTAGGAATAGAACTGCTCAAAAATCAAAACCATCCTGCAGAAAGTATCATACTCATTCATATGGAAGAAAAGAGTCTTGGTTTATTTCAGTCTTGTTTGCCAGGAAAGCAATTGAAAAATCATCCAGATTAAACCTTTATCAATTTCAGCTGTCTACATTTCTATTAGTACATCGAATTGTTTTGGGACACAGACTAATGAGAATGATATGACAGCTATAATTTGAGTCTGATTGTGTACAATTTGCAGGTGCTTCCACAGAATCCAAACACTGATTTGGACATTCAGAGAAAAGGCGGGGTGGGGAAAGAGAAAAATTGAATAAAAAAATATACACTTAAAAATGCATGTAATATAGTCACATTACTGAGTTTCCCTCTAATAGTGTAATTTAGATTTAGACTCTAGATCTTCTTTTTATTTATCTTTCACATGGCAGATGAAAATGGCAAAACCAGGAAGTATCTTCTCTGCCAGAAATTGAATGAAGATTTTTATTATTGCTTTCATTAGTAATCATGTAGGACATTCTGTCAAGAAACAAAAAAAAAAAGACACATTTATATTCCTATAGCTAATTCTATCAACATGCTATTATTAATACACAGCATCAGACACAAATTTAAATATTTCGCACAGTGGGAAATTCTAACCTTACTTTTTTAATAGAATGTGCTGAACCAAGCACACCTCATCTACCTGAATGCAGAAGAGACAAGGGAACAAAGCAGAAACAGCAGGTATTAGTGCCTGTACCAAGTGTTCTTTAGGAAGTGCTGCTGTGGTGTTGACTGCAGTATTTACGTGCCTGTGTAGGTTACACTGCTCTAAAATAGAAATGTTCACGCAAGTGGGAGAATTCATACCCTGAGAAAGGTGACACAGAAATGTCTGTCTGTGATTTATTGATTTGGAATGCCAAGTAAGGTCAGCTCAGCAGCAAACAGATATCCTGTATTAACTGTGCCTTTCCCTTGGGATACACAAGGAAATTTCTGGTAACTAGACAGAAAGCATAACTTTTCAAGTTCACAGAAACCGTGGATGAATATGGTCACTACAGAACATTTGCATGATTAAAAACACTTTTAAAAACATTTCTTCAAGGCACAGAGATCACCTGAATATGTATGAATTTGGAACTGAGCCTATATTGCCTTCTTGTTAACTTGCACTCCTGATTAACCCAGAAGAGTTCACATATATGTCCCATCATTATACCTCTCTGTCAGTCTTAGCTTTTTGAAAAAACACAGTAGGGAAAAAACCCACAAACCCAAACAGACAGGAAATACTGTGACTATACCTTTCTACAGGCTGTACCCTACAGGCTGCTGAAAGCACACACAGAGCAGGCTCCCTTTCAGTGCCTGAACCCTGGCTGTCCTGTTAGTTGACCACCAGGAATGATATGCAGGGATCTGAAGGTTAGTTTGGAAGCTGGGCAAGAAGCCAAGAAAGTTGTGTGGCAGCCACACCAAGCCCCTTCCATTTCACTTCTACCTTTTCAGAGACTTGGTAAGAGTTAAAAGAGTAGGAGGAATGTGGAGTGAGGTTCAAGAGCAGTTCAGATGCAGCAGCAATGATCTACGTGCACCATGGCACATAACTCATCCTCTGAGAGCTGTTACTAGTTTTCAAAAGGAGCAATGAAACACCCCTGGTTCCAAACATTGAAAAGGAGTATAAAACCCAGTGTGCCATGAGAACCAAAGCACCATCAAGGGGATCAGCAGATCTAAATGAGTTTTTAATGGTAATAAGTGCTGACTTTTCCCATTAATGACCTTTCCCATTAACTACCTCATGTCTGTAGCAGACACTGGAATATCCAAAGTGCACTAGCAATAGGTGAAGTAGACAAACTCATACTTTAGCAAGCATTAATAGTCCCCATTTATAAATAGAACTGTTTTCTAGAAAGACAATTTTCAACAATGTTCTTGAGGCATCTATCAGCTCAGATCTGAATAATAGCACTGAAAAATCATGACACTTATGTGGAAAACCAGCCCAAGCATAGGACTAGAGTAGAACTGGACAGAATTACCAAGCAACTGAGACACTAGCCCGTGGTTCATTGAGTGTTTCCACAGTAATCTGGGACTCTGGGGACTGGGCTTTACTCTCTCTCCTGCTTTGGAGCACATAACCAGTGAAGTCTGATGAGGTGACCTTGTACAGCTGTGCCTAAACTTCTAGCCTGCAAAAAAGGAGTATTTTTGCTCGCTTCTCAGAATGAAAAGAGGCAATCCATTTTGTATGCAGTAGGACAAATAAAGCTTCTGGGTGTATACATTTCCCCCTTTCCCTCACTTGCTACAGGGTATTCATCTTTGTGTGCCTCCATGACATCTGTGCCGGACAAAACCGGGCTGTGTAATACCTAATTCAAATAACACTGGCCAGCCAATGCCTCCTTCCTGACTGGCACACCAGCTGCTTCCAGCCATATGTACAACAATTCCATTCTGCCAAATTGACCCTTAGTAAACAATGATTTATGGTTTTCCGCTCTGTCCAGCTTTCATTTTTTAAAAACAAAATACAAGATTCACACTCTGACACATTCATTACCCTTTGAAGCTAATATTCCCTCAAAATATCATCCTGTAAATCAGGAAAAGGATAAATGTGATACCTCCTGGATCTGCAGAGTGGGAAGGTTAGTTACAAATAGGCAAAAGTATGGGGATACAAATGGAAAATGAGAGAAGTATGCACTACTTATGAGGTGCATGCTTTGAAAGGGTAGAGCATTACCCTCTCAGGTATTGAGATATGTCCTAATGATTCTGGCCTGAGGTTACAGTGAAAGGAAAAGGTTTTTTCGGTTGGGTAGAGTATTTCCCTTGTGACATTAGTCTGAGGGGTCCCATTCACTTGTACTTTTCTTAATTTTGGTTCTTTTGTGGCCATAATGCAAGGATCTAAGGATCGCATGAACTTACAAAACTTTGTGATTCACAAGACCTTTTATTCTCTTGTAAGAAAACCTAATTCCAGCCAGTTTAATTGTTACAACATGGAGTTTGGCGTGTCAGTTTAAAATGCTGGAAACCTTTACACATCCAGACTGAGGGCATGTGGGTCATACCAAAAAGACTTCTTTTGGAATGGCTTGTGGGCTTGGGAAATTGCCTCAAGAGCTTTGGGAAAGAAAGCATTTGGATCCTGCATGAGGACTTGCAGTGGGAATTCAGTTTAAGCACGTTCTCCTAGGCAAATGCTTTCTAGTATTGCCATTCTGCATCTTTTTAAATCCACTGCAAAAAACCCAAAAATTCTGAAGCTGTTTTAAAAATTGCATTACATAAAATACATGCAGTATTACTTAACTTATTTAAATACAACTGTCATCTCTCATGTTCTTACTCTTTCTGAGATCCTGAAATACACAAAAGACTCTCTAACACAGTGAAATAAAGGTCAGCACTTTATTATATCACTCTTTGCACTGCTCTTTCATCCAAACTGTCCCTTCAGGATGTTCTTTACCCATGTTTATCTGCTACATAGTCAGTGATAAGAAGACTCTGTGTATACAACATGATCATCCTCTGACCATTGCTTAGCTGCTACTAGAAATCTAAAGTGAACACAGAAATTCACCATTTTCAATGCAAAGCCAGGTTTTCATGATTTAAGTGAGAGAGAGGTACAAGACCCTGTACCAGAGACCATACAGAAACTAGAAATACCACCACTGGTGGAACAGAACATTAGCTTGCTGGAAATACTTGGCTTCTTTACAGAATCACGGAAGATCTGAGGTTGGCAGGGAACTGTGGAAATCATCCAGGCCAACCTCCCTGACTCAAAGCAAGGTCTCCCACTGCAGTTTGCTCAGGATTGAGTCCACTCACATTCTGAGTAACTCTGAGGAGAGAGACTCTACCACCTCCCTGGACAGCCTGTTCCAGTGTCTGATTGTGCCTTATCAGAAAGCTTTTCTAATGTTTAAATTTCCTGTGGTTGGCTATCTGGATTCTGAGTTCAGAACTGTGTCAGTGTGACTCTTGCCATTTTATGTCATAAAAAGTCTTTTAAGCCAGTTAAGACACAGGCGACATGTGCAACACGATGGTGGAAGACAACCAGCATCCTGGGATGAGCACTGGGGTAACACTTCTGTGAGACACACTTTGGGCAATGATTTCTGTGGGCTGGCACAAGAACTGCAGAAGGTAAGCTGATTTGTTCTGTGCTGTGTTTGTGTTATTTTTTATTTAGAGGGATAAGAAGAAGTTGCTGGCAGTAGCAAATTAGGTTTGATTAATGTCTACATTTGTCTGGTACATTACAAAAGCCACAAGACCTTCAAACCATATTGTAACTGTTCTCGGGCAGCTCTGTGGAGAGTTGTGCAAAAACAGAAATAGCATGACTTAAATGCACTAGAAAAGGGTTACATCATTTCATAAAGATGCTTCACTCAGGGTTGTTCATTTTATGTTTTAAATCAATTGTACTTCATGCTGAAAAATACATCAGGACTCAACTTGTTCTTTTAAAAAAGTGAATTTCTTGAGGGCAAGGAAAGACAAATCATTGACTTTAATAAAAAGCAACCTTGAATCTAGTCTGGAAAACAATTCCCTATGAAAAAATAATTGTGCTGATCCTACCAAACAATTACACAGGTGCTTCACCTTGCTCATAGCAAGCCCCTAGATAATGACCTCTTTCCTCACTATCCAGAAGCATTTCTAGGCAGGCTCAGTACCCACAGATTTCCATGACCCACCATCCCAGTGTGCCTGCACTCCCATAAGGATGGACTGAGTGCTTCTGTCATCCTTGCACGACATGGAGCCACTATCTAAATAACTTCAGTGTATATGTCTCATGTATTTCCTCTCAGAACAGCACAACCAAAAATAAAAAATAATCTAGTGCTAAGACAGACTCCTTATTGATCTCAGAAACTTGTGCTATTTCAGCTACTGTCCATCTTTGAAATACTAAACTCTGAAACATCTTTTTATGTTCTTGGGAAACATGTAGTACCAGGAATGTTATAAAAAATTTAAGTAATTGATCATCATCTGTTGTCATTAAGAATTTTATATAGAAGCTATCATTATTTTTCTTTGCTTAACACTTCTCTCATTTCTTCTGCTCTTCACTGAGCCACTCAGAACGTTTTAAGCCATATAACCTCAGCCTATTCTCCTTTGTCTGCTTTTCCTCCTTTCTCTTGCTAGACAGTTGTGTTTTAATAAATCTTTTAATTTCTATACATAATTCCATAACTGTGGTCTTTCCCATAGTAGTTTACTGGTCCTAAACTCCTTCCATTTTGGTGTTCATAGGTTTCTGATACAGCAATACCCTGGGAAAAATGCAATTTTCCAGACAGAGCCATACTGGAGCCAAGTCAACATAAATGATTGATTCCTATTCCATAATGCATGTATCCACAGTACTACTCAAAATCCTTCTGACCATTTGTGCTGCTTTGTTTCAAGTTTCAATCCCCCCCTCTTATCTAATAACTCCCTATCTGCACAACTGGTTTACAGATTTCTTGTGTCACTGTTCATTATTTGGATTATTTTTCCTTAAACTGTTACTTTTTTTTTCATTTTTCTGAGTTGAAAATCACTTTCTTACATTCTAACTTTCCTATTACCTTTCTAACATCTTTAGCCTTATCTTCTAAAAATGATCAGGAGCCTTTCTGTAAACTCTTCAAGCACTGAGTCTGATTTAATTCCATTTGCACCTGCTCTGCATGCAACCATGCATGATCAATACCACCAGACAATTGTATGACCACAAATTATATCCAGTGTGGACCTGCCCTGTGGATAACTGCTCACTGGATCATTAGTTTTTGATCTCACACTGCTAACAGTAACCTTTTTTGAATATGCGTCCCATATATTCCTATTTGTAAATAATGTACATGTGCTACTTTACTAACATATTATTTACATTATAAAAACATACATAAAAAAGAAAATGAAAAGTGAATGGGATAAAGGTGAAATAAGCACAATTAAAAAAAAATTCCTAATGATACCTGAAATATTTTCTTCCATGCCCTAGTAGTTGGGAGTGCACTTCGGAGTGCACTGCTCAAGCCCTTGTCCAGGATACATTTCCATGTACATCTCTGAAGAGGTGAGAAAACAATGCTCAATAGTCCCCCTGTTTAAACAACACTAGGAGTTTGTGACAAACTGAGAAAACAAAGACCATTGCTCAATCTAGTTTCATTTACCTAGCAATATTCAGGATTATATCTGCTTTTGTCTTTATTTAAAAAAGAAAAGAGGTCTTTGTAGTTCTTCATTTGAATGAATTCAATTAATATAGGATGCCAAACTTGACATTTTTCTTGTTCTTTTTAGCACATCACAACATTGATTATTTATAAATGAAGTAAAGATGATTTAGATGAAGATGAGTAATAATTTTTAATAGAAGAAATGAGGTGTGTTCAGGAAGTTTCCCTTTCAATTATGTTTCCCTTAAATAAGTTTACAATAATTTAAACTACAACATATGAGACACTTTGGTATATTTCATTTTTTATAGCAGCTCCCATTTTGGAGAAGCTTGTTTCTAAAAAGATTTGTTCTGAGGCTTTTTTTTTGGTGGGGTCTTTTTTGTTGATTTTTTTTTTTTTAATCTGACATAGGCCAGGGCTGTTAAAGAAGGACAGTAACAAAATAACCTCTCTGAAGTAAACATGATTAGTACTGTATCTAAAAATATAATGAACTGAGATGGCAATAATTCCAGTCTTTCTACCAACTTAAGCATTAATATTTTTACATTATAGACTGCATTTTATTTTCAATGTTCATTTTGAATGAAATGCTGTTCACAGAACCCCACTGATATCATACCTAAACTTAAGCTAAGTCAGTTATACTTTTTACTTTGTCCCTAGCCTTCCATAGTACCTTGTAAGAAATGCTTATTATAGTTACCAGACGTAACTGGCATCCAAAAAGAGGACAGCTTCCTTGTTTAGTGTATTTACTGAATACCTATATACACTGATATCCCATTCTGGTTTAACTATTAATTTTTGATTGTTACAATTAATATACAGCTCAATTAATGTAGATCTAATTTCTCAGGGTGGGGAACAAAACACCAAACCCATCACCACTAAACAAAAAGTTATGCTGGAAACATGAACAAAAGACAAGCACAGTCCAAATTGTAAAATAAAGAAAACCAATAGCGTTTTCATTAAACCAGTATTAAAAGTACTTCTTGGTGCATTTCATCATAAAGAAAATACCTGGCAGGCATCCATAAATCTTCCTTGCTTTTCAGTGCTGAAATGAAAGGAAGCACAAAATATGTTTTGTTCATCTGCTCTTCATGAGACTTTTCTTCTTTTGATAGATCAAAGCCTTAGTTGGATTGTCTTTCTGTTTTGCTGCCACTGCAAACGTCCTTCTGTGCTTCTGACAGCCTTCAATTCATTTCTCTGGGTTTGACAAATACTGCTCTTGAAGCTGTCTCATAAAGCTGTAGACTTTTTTTGTGAGTCTCCCTGCACACACCTTTTATTGCCCATTGTGCCTATCATCCCTGAGGAACTCATTCCTGTGTGCTCACCCAGGACAGAAATCCAGAAAGGACCATGAAATTACAGTGTCTGTACAGGTGGGTCTACTTCCAGGACAGGAGCCTTTTCCTAAAGAATGGAGGAATAATTTAGATCAAGGCTTGACTGATATAAATCAGCATGGGTAACAATGGGCTCTGGAGAGCCAAAGTGTTGGCAAACTCACTGACCTCCAACCCTTGGTTGAGACAATCTCCAATATCAGCATGGCAGCATGCAGCTACAATTCAATTCCTTTTCAACTTGGACAAGCTTTGAATCCATTTTTAAGTGGGTGAGGTGAATGTCTCTAAGTGGTCCTGGTAGTGGTGGGGAACAAACTTTGAGCCTGTTTGGACATCAATGGAAATAGGATACAGACCCCAAATCTTCATAGGTGCTACTGCCCAAGTCAGTACAAGTCTGTTGACCTGGCAAATTTCCTGCTGAATTTGCAGGACCTGTAGTGTACAAGCTGACCTAACCTGGTGTTTATTGAGAGACTACAAATACAAGGTGCCATTTTTAGTGTGTGCAAGGCAAAACATTAGCATAATGTAATTCAGGAGATTCACACATAAAACAGGCTGGGTGTATGAAACAAGGTTAGTGCTTTCCAGAAAAATCAATGGGAAATTTGCCACTGCCTTCAGCAGAAGCAGGATTTCATCCAGAGCACGTAGTTCCATGTCTATCATTGTTTACACTCATGGCAGCTTTTGACTGAGAAAGTTTGGAGCTGTGGCAGCATGCCAGGTGGGACTGCTCTGCTGCCTGCAATGGTGTGAGCTGGCTACTTCACTAAGCACAGGCAAAATTTGCTGGTTTTTTATTTAAACACACACCAGTTACATGCCCTGCAAGTCATTTGTTTACTGTTAGCTGGGGGCGGGCTTCCCACATAACATTTTTAAAGAACTACCCCAGTTGAGAATAAAAGGTGTTGAAAAGAGAGCTAATTATCCACAGCCAATTTCTCAGCTACAACTGCTAACAGGAGGTCAGTGTGCTCAGGAATACACCTCATGCTCTGTAATAAACACAAACACCAAACTGATGCAGAGAAATAGCATTGGCAAATCCACAAACTGTCTAAATTCATGTATCAATCACAACTGTGGTATAAATACTCTGAGCATGAAGCTGTCACCACAATTTCTAGATGATTCATTTCTTTTTTGATGGGCTGAGCCACAATTCTGGAATTGAACATCCCTGAACTTTAGGATATTAAAAATTCACATCAATGTTTTTATTATATAGGACACTAATTTTTCCTTGTTGCAAATTTGTGCTTTGGGGCATTAGATGTATTCTGAATACCTGCCAATGTCTGCTTTTCTTTCTTTCTTCCTACAAAGGGATATTTAGATTGCCCCAAGGCAGCCTTTGGATTGTGGCAGGATGCTTTGTTACCTGTTAAAAGGAATGCTCCAAGCTACAGAGAAGAGTGGAGGAAGAGGTTTTCCATCAGGGACAAAGATGAGCTTCTTCCAGTAAAAGGTATTTGCTTGTAAGGCTTACAGGGTAAAATACTTCATTTTTCACTAGTCACCAATTATTTGTATGACAATAAGTAGGGGTGGGCAGAAGCTAATTCTAAACATAAATGAAAACGGCATATGAAAAAGCTTTTCTGAAATAAGCCCACACTCTGAAAGTGGACTTCAATTGTGCACTGATTCTCTCTCCCTTTTTTCAGCTAAATGCAGTTTTCAGAAGGAAAACTCGCTGCCTGCATAAGCTATAAAAAATTTGGAATGCTTTTATCACTGTGCCCAGGAAACCAAAGAAATACATATTTTACTCAAAAAGTAGATAACAATTCAAATATTTCAGCCTTGCCTGAGTGGTGAGTGGGAATCATGGGTTTCTCTGAAACATTTTTTAAAGTGTGTACTCTTCCACTAAAAAGCAGCAATGCTTTTTTTGAAAATAAAAATATCGTCCAAGGATAAGAACTGCAAATGAAGAGGTGAAAAGGTGTGTTGTGGAGGCTCTGATAATACCAGAAAATCTTCTGGCAGCATTAATCTAGATAATCTTTCTGCAAACCTATGCTCTATACACTTTCTGCAAATGTGGCTAAATATACTTAATTATTATTTTTACTTTTAATTCATTTGGCTGTAGGAACTTACCTCTAGTTTTTCTGGCAGATAAGTGCTGTGATTATTGCTGTTTTAAAGGCTGGTAAGAGTTTTTCCTCTAATTAATTAAGAT
Source organism: Catharus ustulatus (assembly GCF_009819885.2). Lineage (NCBI taxonomy): Eukaryota > Metazoa > Chordata > Aves > Passeriformes > Turdidae > Catharus > Catharus ustulatus. The sequence continues at coordinate 26,421,772 of NC_046228.1, read as the reverse complement.
CTCTTCTTTTATTAAGCAACTAAGCTCTCAGGTGCAGGTTAAGGGAGAGTGTACAGCTAAGGTTGTAAGCATCAGCTACAGAAGTTTAAATGGATGACTGCTTCTGCTGCTTGGAAACATTGGTTCACCTCCTTCCAGAAAGCTGAATTCTAGCTACCCTGCTTGGTATTGAAACTCCAGATATCGTCAGCCAGAAGGAGCTGTGGAGAGCTAAAAAACCTCGGCTTCCTTGGAGAGGAAGATCCCAGCCTGTCCACCACAGGACATCAGATGCAGTGAAATCTGCTGGAACTGTCCCTCATTTGTAAGGCTCAGATAAATGACAACAAATAATTCCCACCATTCTCCAGAATATTGACAATGCACTTTTCACCTGACATGAACCATTGTTACATGTTCCCCTAAATGTCATGGTTTGCACATGAGAGATTTACAGCTAAAGTAAAATTACAAATTAATTATCCTTCAAATTGAGCTTGTCTTCCCCAGGTTAGATTCCATACACATCTGAGGGGAATTGTGGTTGGAATGATAACATAAACCAAATTGCCAAAATTCTTAACCTCACTAGGTCTGGTAATTCAAAGTAACAAATGTTTCCTCATGCCCTCCCAATTTACATGTGAATTTTGTAATCAGCTCAAGTTTTTTAGAACTCTTACTTGCCACAGTGGGTATTAAAAGCCAAATTCTAAGGGAAAGGCATATGAAAGGAAATGACTATTGAAGCATTAAGAGAGTGGTAAGACTGTTTATTGTATTTGCTGAGTACTTCATCAGCCTCCCCAAAAAGCAAAGTCCAGTGCTCTCAGGAGATATGTGGATATTTAAGCACATCAGAATTACATCTTCCATCTAATGAACATTTACCTCCTTCTAAATGTCACTCTTGGAGGGAGTAACCGAAAAAATGTCACAGAAGATAACATCCCTTGTGGACATGAGGCAATAAAACCATCACTAGGTCCAGGTGGAAAATCATTATTTAGAACATCACAGAAGCCCTTCAATTATTCCTCCATCTGTGAAGATGTTGCCAAGTGTCCCCCAAAGTTAGCAACTCTTCAGTGTGCAATGGTGGATTTTTTTAATACATTATTTTTAAAAATCCATTGCTTGAAGGAAAACAGGGAAAATAAAAAGATTGGGCACAGCCCCAAATTGCCAAATTCTGTTTTTTTAATTGCTTTTTTGAGAGAATATTTGATTTTCTTGTTTCCATTTCTTTGCATTTCAAAAAGTTAATTAATTAATTAATCTGTGTTAATAATTAATTTATGCACCCCAAAAACTAAGCACAAATGAACTACACACTTTATTCAGTGGCCCTGGGAAGCTGCTGGAAACAGGTTAGAAGAAGTTAGAAATTTTCCAAAGCAGTTACAGTTCAAGTCACTTTTACTAAGGGTTCAGATGGAAGTCTCTGAATTGAAAAGTTCTGCATATCTCAGGATTAGAAATGAAACTAGATTTTTGTGTCTGCTTCTAACCTAGTGGGATCCCAATGGGAGGCTTGTCAGAAAAGCTGATTAGGATAAATGCTCATAAATCATGACTAACCTGGTTTGAATTAGCTCTTGCCTGCAGGCTTGGAAAAAGACAGAATTTTATCCACTTCTCAGAGAGCCAGCAAGGAGGCATATGATATCAACTTTATAAATCTCTGCTGAAGCATGAGACAGAATAATGACAGTAGGATAATTATCACCATAAAATTAGAAATGCAAACTTTCCTCCCCTCCTTGCTCTAAGAGAAATAGCTTTCTCTGTTATGTTTGTCAAAGATTTTAAACTCTGTACTTGATAAAGTACCATTGGGCAAGAGCTCAGTAGATAAATAGAGAGGTGTAACTATGTCTTTAAGAGGGAAAAACGGTTTTGAAATAGTTGCCATTTGGATATAGTTATATATTAAATTAACTAGTGTTACTTCCAAGTTGTAGATAAAAATGGGAAAAGGTGAGGGTGTATTTAGGATGAGATGCATCCTCAAGTGCTAAAGGTGCTGGCTGGTGTCATTACAATGGCACTTTCAATTATCTTTGAAAGGTCATGGTGATCAAAGGAAGGTCCCCAGGACAGGAAGAAATCAAATGTCATTCCTATTTCGAAGAAGGGCAAGGAGAAGGATCTGGGGAGCTGTAGGGTGGTCAAGCACAGCTCAATCCCTGATGGAGTGGATAATCCTGGAAACTACTTTTAGACATATAAAACATAAGACATAAAAGAAAGTGATTTGAAGTAGTCAGCATGGATTTCTGAAAGGGAATTAATAAGAAAAGAGAGGTATCTTCTGCAAGGTACCTGGTGTTCTTCCTACAGGCTGCTTTAGGAATAAAGGGAGAAAAAGGGAACTCTGCAATACCTGAAAAAAAACCAGCTCCAGACTAACATTAATGTTAGTAGAAAAGTCAAACCTACAGGAAAATATAATTAACCCACACAAAGTGAGTGCCATCAGAGTAATCACAAAGGTGATTAATCAATGGCAAAATTAACCAGAGTACAGGAGCCCTTTTACCTTAAGCATGTAATCGAAACCAAAATTAATGTACTTTAATTAATTTTTGTTTTGAACAGTATCTCTCTCACCCAGAGGCAAATGGCTATTAACATTAAACCACCATGGCCACGACAATGATGCAGCTATCCCAGTGCCACAATATGGATGGGAGATACATTGCCTCAGTATCTGCCTTTCTCCATGGCATGAGAGGAGCAATAGCACGGTCTGTTACTCTGCTCTTCACCCCAAACAATGCACACTGACTCCTTCAAAGCCTCAGAACAGGTAAGAGCAGGATGAGATTAACAGAAAAGAGTGTAGATGGAAGCTGCTCCCATTATGGAACATGTATTTTTTGGTTGTTCTAAAAGCATTTTGAGGAGAAGAGAAGGACGAGGAAGGCTTATAGAGTGATCTTTGCTTTGCAGGCACAGAACATGATTTGCACAACATATCGTTCTAACAAGAGAAGTCATAAAAATTAAATTGTGGCACTGAAGATTTGTCAGTAAAATATTACTCCCAGCAATGCAGGAGCAATTAAAACAGAGTTGCATGGATGAATTTGCTAAATCCTTCTAAGTCCATTCTTAGTGGCATGAAGCCAGTACTTACCTCCTGAAACTAATTCCTAATTTTCAAAGTGAAAAGCATTTTTTATTTGTAGACAGTGACCAAATCACCTTCTGGAAAGCCAAGATGTGGACGAAAGCAAGAACCTTTTGTGAGGAACTGAGTAATGTAATTTGAAAGTACTGGAGTCTGAGCACAGCTGTGAGGACTCTACCTACCCTTTCCAAAGTCAGTAGCAAAATTCATGCCTGCTTCGGTGGTCAAGCCACAGAAGACAGTAAAGTGTAAGCCATGCATTAACTTCCAACAAATTTTTCCATTAGGGTTTTTTTAGCCTTCAATTTGTCCTCATTTACAGCTCAGAGGACCATTGTAAATCCAAGGTGTTAAAAAGGCAATAAAAATATGATATTTTGCAAATTCTGAAGCAACAGAAATAAAATGGGCTCTATTCTAAAAAATGTTAGCAGTATATTTTCTGAATAGATGTGGTCAATAATGGAGGTTCTACAATAAGACAGAAAGTGACTCCAAAAATATAATAGCTTATTAGAAGCTAAAAATACAAAAGGTGTCTGGTATTTAATGTTAATTGCAGCAGTTGTTTTAAATATATTTTCTTCCCATTTGATCAAAAGCCTCCATAGAAAAGAAATGAGTTATGATATAACTCAAAATAGCCAATTATAACATCTAAGCTGCAGCCATTTAGTTCAATATCACAGCTTTTTGAAAGCTCTCCCCAGCCTAGATCTAGATTACATTTGAAATGTAAAGTTTTTTGATTAAAGCGGGTGATTGTTAACCTCCCACAGCTCTACTGCTATTGAGTGTTCATCTTATTTAGGATACCAAAAGAAAGGGAGCAGCTAATGCCTCTCAAAATCTGCAGAAAATGGCACCTTTTAAAAAAAATATAATTAGATAGGGGAGAGAAAGAATACGAGACTGGAGGTACATAGATAAGTGAAAAGAGAAATAAAATAAAAAGTAATTTCACATTAGAAACAGCAAGGAGAAAGTCATAGGCTTTCTTTGAGGTTAACTCCCCCAGGTCTCCTAAAACACAGGTATAACACATTGCCCAGGTTGCACATAGACCTGTGCCCAAACCACACCCTGCTCAAGGGCAGGGCCAAGACCACTTCTACATCTGCATCACAAACTTTATCTTTACAGCTACAAGAAACATTCTTTACACTGACAGATACACAGTTGAAAGTTCATGAAATATTTTTCTAGGTAGAGTGTAATAAAACATGCAGTGAACAACCACAGACACTGACATTGGAGTCAAGTAACTCCTTCACCCCCAAATTGACTCTTACCTATCCTGCTAATTAAAATCTAGGAAAAAAAAAAAAAGAGCTAAAACAGCTCTCTGAATCCTAGAAAGCATTTGTGTTTTTTTTTTAACAGCTAATTCCCAGAGACTTCATAGTTACAGACTGCTTACATAACTGAACTCAAAACACCTATTTTCCAACAGATGTGTAATAAAGTACTTTTAGGGAAAAGGAGATCTTTGCAAGGAGGAGTTAGTAGAGTACAACAGTTGGCAGAAGTCAGTCTCCCCGAGGCAGAGGAGATTCAAGGCTCTTGTACTTTGAAGCAATGATATTCAGTTGTATTTTAGGTTAAACAGAGATATAAAAGTTGGTTATTCATACTAGGAAGTCAAAACACAGAAGGTTAAGGTAATTGGTTATCCCTGATAAATTATGTAGCCCAGAACACTTGTGATTTGGTGGCATGATGCCAGATAGTATTTATTTGTGTGAGGTCTTGAGAAAAAGGATTTTTTGGTGGATATAATACAATCTCATGCTTTATCCTGTTTATCTGGTTGAATTTAATTAATTAGGCTTGCACATCAGTGATATGCTCTGTATTTATTCTCCTTGCAAATGTAACTCACTTATATGCAGACAATGTAAAATGTGCAGAGCTCAACAGATTGGCTTATTCTTTATCTTTTGGCTTTAATAATCTCATATTACTCTTTTCCAGACAATCTTGTCCTGCAACGTATTAATTTAGAAACTAAGTGGCATGAAAGGGGTCATAAAACTGCCTTCATGTGGTCAACACATATTCTCCTTAGCCTAGGAAATTCCCTCTGGAAATATTCTGTATGAAGCTGTGCCCTTATTTCTAATCTGCTCTGCTCTCCTGACTCAGGGGCATGGTGCCTGCATGGGAGGTCAGATGAACAGCACAAAAGGCCTGGGCTCTGTGTAAGCCCTACTCAGCAATAACAAAAATGTCTTTTTACTATTACCCTCTGCTCAGCACAAATCCAAAACACAGCCCCATACCAGCCACCACAAAGAAAATCAGCCCAGCCAAATCCAGCACACCTGAATATATACTCATAGTTATTTCAAGCAAACATTTAAAGATAGTCATGTGAACAAGTAAGCAAGAAAATGGGATCATTAAGGACTAAATAGGTAAGTGCCATTATTCAAAGCAAGTTATAGTGAAGTAATTTTGGCCACTCAGTGGATACCACCTACTTTAGCATTCACATTCTAAAAATATCAGGTGCACAGCTAGTTTGGGTGGACAGATATTTGTACCTTACTTCAGGGCAAATCTTAGTGTCCACGATGTTCACTGGCTGCACTACACTTGCTGTAAGAAACCCTGCCCTTTGCACTAGGGGCCATTTGTGGGACTGATATTTAGACATGGCCTATCATGTGATCCTCTGGTATTTCACAAGGGACTGCCTTAGGCCAGTGTGCTGTATCTCAAAGATTTTCATGCTATGCTGCCATATTTCTGGTTGAAAGCGTTAGATAGCCATTTATTAAATATTTTGGGAACTCAGGAAATTTACTGCGGCTGTTTCATAGTCTGATAATTTTCTTTCTTAACACAGTTAGGAAACCATAAGTTCATTCCTTTCAGTCACTCTTCTCCAGGCATAGAACAGCTCCAATGGCACTGAATTTCAATTTCGTCAGAGATGGAAGTGCACCTCAGAGACTAAAAAGTGCTGAGGTTAGCAGAGCAAATTTATCACGAAAAGCACTTTTACCATGCAATGCCAGGCCAACTTTAGGTTAGCCACATGGCTGCTGGAGCAATGCAGCTGGCTTTATTAACAGCAAGCATTGAAATATCAACATGTCAGCATTCTTCTTTCTTTCCAGCTCCCCAGCCTTCAGGGGAGCCTTTACATCAGTCTGAAAAGTGGGGTTTTCTCTGTGATGAAACTCTAGCAGTAAATTATATCAAATTGCAATAGTACAGTAGATCTGGAGCAAAGTTATAGAAGACCCTTCCATTCTGACTTTACCACAGGATGCCATGTTAGTCAAAAATACCATGTAGATACCACACAACAGAAAGATATTGTGAAGAACTAGAGAAGTGGCAGGAGCAGATGTGCATAATTCCCTCAAGCAGCATCCTCATCCCAATCTTGCTCATTCAGAGACCACAGCAGAAAATGTGTTGGTAGTCCCCGAACACATTATTCACCAAGCTGAGTTTGCCCTGCTCATTGGGAGTGATTTCTGTTACAAATTACTTGTCATGGTCTCTAAATGGTGTCGCTGTCATAGTGGCGAGATATTGTGAAACTTATCATCAACTCCAGTTACACACCAGAACTATCCTTGCATATAATTTGCATTTTGTCCTTTGTGTTTGAAAAATGATTGCTGGTCCTAATCTGTTGCATATGGTTCGGCAAAATAAGCTTAATACATCAATTAGTCCTGTGAAAACTACCAGTGTTTGTATTAACATCGGCTGCTCACAGAAATTACCAGTTTTCCTCTCTGAAAAACCAGTACCCAGGCTCTAGGGGAAGCCCTTTCACTGCAGCTGAACACATTCCTGAGCATACAAAAATCTCCCAACATGACTTTATTTCTTTAGCATAAACCCCTCATGCCCTGCACAGCTGCCTCTCAGCAGATCTTAAACTGTGATCCTGCAGCTGCCCAAAGTTCTAAAAAATTTTCCATACAAAACGTAATAAAAATTTTCTTCCAAAAAAGCCTACTCAATATATAGGGAACATAACTCATCCTGTGTGTCAAGAGACAATTTTTTCAGAGAGGGAATGCATAAAGAGCTGTGAGTCTCTTCAAAGATGCCTATTTTTGGCCAGAAAACCTACAGGTAAAGCTCAGTCCATACATTGTCCTGCCGATCACTGTAGCAAACAATTTATGGACCTTGATGCACTTACTCAAGCCACCCAGCAATCGGAGAATTCCATAAGGAAATACTTGCAAAGAGGGAAAAAAAGTGAAAATGCAATATGTTTGGGCTATGAAACACATACACATACAAGTACAGTGTCTCTATAAATTTTGGTAAGCCTAGAATTTTCCTGGATTATGGCTGCTAAAATCCTAGAGAAGAAAATGTCAACATTGAAGAGGAGGCCCTGATGAGTCCAAAATATCTCAAATTTTGAAACAGCAACTTCTGATTATGGAACATTAAAAGCAGAACTATATTACATCTGAAGAAAGTACCATTGTATTTAGGCTGAGGGCCATGATTTATATGAATTTTAACTGTCCTTTTTGCTTCATCAATATATTTAAAAAGGCAGGATATTCCATTATTATTAATATTTTCCAAGAAAACTTGTTGTCCTTCTCCTAAAGATTTTTTCTTTTTTTTTTAATACTTCTTCCCCTCTAACCACCAATGAGTTAAATTTGACATCCTTCATTACCACAAACAACTGATTCCAATTACTCTTCCTGAAACTGGCAAGTCCTTCATTCAAACAAATAACTCCCCAAGGAAGAACTTCTTTGACTCCAGTCAATAACAGTGGCACATAAGCAAAAATCTTGTATGACTTTGGAAGTTGGGCTTCATGTTTCAACTGTCTCAAACAAACAATAAGCAAAATACTAATCATTTATCGACATAATATTCTTTTTCACCGTTTCTCTACATAAACTGTGTTTATACTAAAGCAGTTGTAGCAGGAGCAAGAAGCTTTCTGCCACCTCTGTGCACAAAGAAGTCAGATTAATCCTATGCTTTACTGAACCAGTTTTTGAAGTAAGACATTTTATGTGTGAAGAAAACAAATGTATTTATTAGTGATTATGCATTAAATATTTTCATCTGACTTAGGTGCAATCTAAGGTGCAAATTTAGGTGTATTTTTGCAAAAGTCCTCATCACATCTCTCAAGAGACCTCAAGGCTACTAAGTGCCTAGATTACCAAAAAAAAAAAAAAAAAAAGGAGAGGGGTAAAAAAAAAGTATCAGGGACTTTTGTCCCAAATTTATTTCCTGACTTTCAATTTCTTTGTTGCAGTTTCAGACATGCTATGCTCTTGAAATTGCTACTAGCATTATGGTTGTAGTTGGAAATGTCCACAGCTCTATAATCTCATTACACAGCTAACTTCATGGGGCTAAAATGCAGGTTCAGCCTCATCTGTCTCCCACGTGAGGAAGTTCTATAAACACAATTAGGAACATGGGGGACTCCAATCCACTGGGATATTAAATCCATGCAAGTAACTTTCTATTCAAAATACATATTGAGTGTGCACTTTATTTCGGAAGAACATCACATTGCCATTGGCTGGTTTTAATTTCTGGCTTATCTTTCAGAATAATTCACTGTGGAAACAAATAGCACAGAAAAGAGTCCTTTGCCTCAGAGGTTTTACCAGCCTGGAAAAAAAACATTGCAAAATAGAACTTCCATTACAAAATACATTAGGAGCTGCTATTTCCTTAGAAACAAGCAAACAGAAACCTCAGCTGCTGTTAACAATGTAAGCAGGTGCTTAGAGAGCTGCACTACCATGGACCACGTTCAAAAAACCAATCCAGAATGCAAATGTCCTCATCCTACAGAACACTCGAATGTTCTCCTTCCCCCAAAAATGCAGGGACATCAGAAAGTAAAGATTTCAAATTAAACCTATTTTTTCAATAAAATGTAGAAGCTAACCACAGACACTACTGAAAAGCGGCAAAGACTCGTGGCTGCTGCGTGTGGTGGGAAGCCTTTCCTGCTTTGACAGATGTGTCTCCCATTGGAACAAGGCTGCAACCCTGGCTGCTGAAACACTTGAGCAAGATGACATTGCTGTTTTCTGTGCACTCCACAGGAGCAAACACGAATCTAACTCACAACAAGTCCTACTGTGGTCACGTACATGGCACTTGTAAACCACACAAATCTCTGGAGAGCTTACAGGTACATCAGGTTAAACTCTGGAAGAGTTAGTTCAAATCAAATCAAATTGCCACTGGCTTTTGCCATGGAATCCTATCCAGACTGGCACAATAGGCTGCTGTAAGCTTAGTGTAAGAAATGTAGGGATGCTGCAGACTTGGAGAGATGTGTGTGGAAATTCTGTGGACTAAATTCAACATTAATTTATTAATACTTGGGACCTGTTACAACTATGGTCGTTTCTGCAATAAAAAAGGTCACTGGGAAGTGGAGCAGAAGCACCAAAATGAAGGATTTTGTTTTGCTTTTGTACAGTACAGGATTAAACTATTCCCTCTTAAAGACTTCACCCACTTTAACCCATCAATTTATAAACATTGCACCAACTTTCAGGTTCACTCCACAATCAATGTTTGAAAACATATCCATAGAAATAAAAAATAGGTTGGAATTGTAGCTGAGCCCACCCCTTCTCAGTGGTCCTTGCCCAATGGAGAAACACATATTGTCAAAAAGATTAATTCATGCTCCCTGCCTCCCTAATCCTTATGAGAACTGATAAAGTGAAATATTTTACATTTGCTTTTATGTTTATGGAAGCTGTTTGGTCTTGTTCCCTCCCTGTGAGATGTTTTGACAGTAAGGACTGTAATTCTGCATGTCAGACCAGCACAACAATCAGATCTGTGTCTCTTACACGAGGTCCCAGCAGCAGCATTTTCAGCATTGCCTTTTTCAATGCCTGAATTACTGCCCCATCCCCACCACCTCAGCAAAATGTGCCTCACAGCCACCCTAGCCCAACCTGACAAAGATCAAGGAATGCAAATTCTAAAATAATTGTTCCTTCTGGACAGGATGTCAGATTAGTTACTGGTGGGGAATTTAATTAAACGTGGTAACTTGTTACACAGTGATCAAAACCCAGGTTCTTGATTCCAAAGGACAATTCTGCTTGAAAACTGAGGTCATAAGTCTAAGTTTTTACAGCTCTGTCCCCTCACTTAAATCCTTTAAAACCAAAACTACCACTTTGTTTCAGTTTTTCCATTGTGCTTATTCACATCCTCTCTGGCTCAAGAGATTCTTAGTCTTACAATTTAAATTAAAATGTAAAAAAAAATTGTCAGTTTTATAAACATTCATTTACCTCCCATAGTAAAAGCACACAAAAGTTAGTATCAGACAGTGGTTTATGTGTATACAGCTACATTTATATGCGCAGAGAGCAGAAGATCTTGTATCTGACTATTTTCTGCAGTGCAATTATGGACTGGACTTTGTTCACAGAGGCAGTGCTGTTTTTGGAGCTTCATCTGAACAGCAAGAGTCAGACACTCTGTGGTTTGACAGCTCCCCCTAAGAGCCATATGCCAGTTCTAGCCTGGTGGTGACAAAGACTCTCTGTTTAAGCCTTAGGCGTCTATGAACACAAAGCAGATGCGTGTAGCTGCATCAGACACGAGGTCTGTCTGGAGCTTCCAAAAGGCAGCAGAAGCACTATCTAACAGTGCCAGTTTACTGTAAAAAATGAAAAGACAGGTCAAGTAAGACAGCAAACAACCAGGAGAGCAAATCTGGTTATTTAGGAAGGTGAAGTAAGGTGAAAAGCAATTTTTGTTTGGATCACCACTTTGAGGCCAGTCCTTAAGAACATCCTGTGGGAAGATCATGTGATGGCTCAATCCTCTCCTCTAACAGTGGTGATCCTCCCAAACCTAGCTTGAAACAAGTCAGTGGAATAACATGACAAATCATGCTCTGATTTTATGTCTCAAAGGCCAACTCTTCCATACAAATTGCCTGCTTTCAAGGGTGTATCCCATCTTGTATTTGTATCTTGTATTTGGGGCTGAGGGTGGTGAAAGGGGGAAATTGTCACTGTTTCTTATAGATCACACTACATTAAAAGCTTTCTGAGAAAACTGAAAAGATGTTGAATGCAGTCTATAATTCTCAAGAGGAAGGTTAAAATCTGGAAGACTGTAGGTAGATTTTAGGAACCATAAAAGTAGAGTGAAAGGGGTTCCTTGATGCTGGCTGTGCTCACAGAAGGATCAGTCCATCTCTCATCTGTGGATGCAGACTCCAGCAATTCCATCTGGACACAGGTCTGTGCCCTATGCTCCATGATAGCCTTGCCTGAGCAGGGAGGTTGGACCAGGTGATCCACAGTGGTGCTTCCAACCTGACCCTTCTCTGATTCTGTCACACTAATCTGCAGTGGGACAAGCTCAGGGAGTGAAGCACTGTTCCTCATCAGCAGAACTGAACAGGGAATTTCTGCATAATCATAAGCCTCCCTCTCTCTTTCACCACCATCCTTTACATATTCCTTAAGAATTCTGTTTTAATAGCATGGCATGTCACTCAAAATTGTACCAGTTATTTCAATTTTTATACATCCAGTATGAGTTTCCAAAATGAGGACACTGTGAGAGACAAACCCTCCAAAAACCCTGAGGGGATGTATGAGTGACTACTGACTATGTAACTAGTAAACTGTGTATTTCTGAACTAAAATTCCTCTGGATTCAAGTTTTGAGCCAGTAAAGCAGATGCTGTCAGTAGGGATTCTTAGCAGTGATTACAGAAATTTAGTTCCTAACAAGAGAAACCAGCACAGGGCAGGACTTTCTGCCAAAGGACTGGTCTGAATATCTTTTTTGAATCCACCAGTAGCTGGTCACTGTGAGAATAAATAAACCCAGCAGTTGTTTGCTACACTTTTGATAGACAACAAGTACAAGATGCATTATTGCACAATTCCATCCGTGCTGCGTGGTTTGGCAAAGCCAACCTGTAGTTTTTCATCCTTCCAAAAGAATGTGGCAAAAATGATGCAGTGATCTTTACTAAGTATGAGAGGTGCAAAGATTATCAACTAGCAATGGGAAAATTTCAGTAAGTGCATTCTATGTCGCCTACTATGCTGCTGGACAAAGGAGATATTTTAATTCTCATCTTCATTCTGTGAAGCTCAATACATAGTAAGAACAACAGGGTTAAAAACCTGCCTGTACATCAGACAATTATTCAGTTACAAACGGATATTTTCTTTGAATTGTTTCATCAATCTCAATCAGTTCTCAGAGCTGTTAACAAACCTCTGATTTAATAGTGGTAAATGACAGAACCTGTACGATACCATATTCTGTATTGTACTGAAAGTAGATGGAAAGTGTATTTGAGGGAATTACATTTTATCTCTACAAACAAGCAATGAAAAAGCCCATTTTACAGCAAAACATAAAAAACACCGAACCATTTTCTGATGCAGTTCCTTTTCTAAGCTGCATTGTCACGATCACAGACTCTGCTCCAAATCACCAAATCACCTAGGGCTGAAAGCAACTCTAGCTTACATTTCTTTACTAAAATAAAGAAATAAGGATTATCAGGACATTCAGAACTACTTAAAGCTGGCAACCAACTCAGTTACTCCACTACTGTATCTGCTATTGGAGCTGTCAGGTCTTGAAAATCTGTCAGGCAATTGCAGTTTGGGCAGCTCCTTCGCAACATCTCAACTAAAGATTGTCCAGTTCCCTAAGGCATAAGAAAAACACATCTGCTTTTCAAATTTCCACAGCTTCATTAAGCAAACTCCCTGGCTAAAGAAAGCCACAAAGGACATAACCTAGATCACTCTGTTAATTCCTGAGGTCTCTGGGGAAATCCACGGCAGTTCATTGCAATGCCTTTTGGATATAATTTTGCGATGATATAATGAACGTACACGCAGGGATGAAGTGCTTTGAAGAGCTCAGATAGAAGCCTGACCCTATGGAAAAACAATTATCTGAATCATGGCCTAAATACTAACAGATACAAGGAGTACAACACACCAATTTTTTCTCTTATTTATGCAATCAGGTAGAAAATTATCTTTCTTGAGACTGCAGAGTTTTCCCCCAGGTGCTCTTTTAGATTTTTTTATCCTTGAAAATGCTCATAGAGAAAGTCTAACACAAGATTACCAAGATACTCATTATGAAAATATGATGCGTGGGAGCAAGGGCATACTCTGTTTTTAAATAGAGCTCTGTTTGCTTGTTTTGTGCCTAGAGGGGAATAAAATGAAAGCTAGTAAACAAACAAAAGAAGAACTTTCCTCCCCCTATTATTTCCTTTTAGCCAAGCTGATGAGATGAGTCCAGTTAGGCTCTGCTCATTCAGGTTTTCTCACCCGTGTTTCTTGTGGGAATACTGATCAACCAGGAGAGCCTTTGAACTTATGCATGTAACTCTTTCATCTAAAGCTTCCACTGTGGCTTTAAAGAATAAACAATACAGATATATATAAAAGAAGGGGGAAAAAAAAGGCTTTTGCAACAAATCTACTTTTCTTTTACCCCCTTGTGGAAACAGCAACACAATTCTTTCACCATTTAAGTATAAACCTGAAGGATTTCCTCATGGACTCTTGGGAGGAAGGAATTTAAAGTGATTTAAGAAAAGACTAGGAGCATCAAGAAGGAAAAAAAGTTAGAAACAACAGAAGAAACAATGCTTTGTAGTTCTCATTTCAGACATGAAAAAAATATGTAAGAGAAAATCAAAAGGAGGCATCTGAGAAAATAACGGGGGAAATCCCCCAGACGACTACACTCTGCTTGTGCAGACAGCCAGCAGGATTGTCCCGGGGGACAACTTGTGCTTGGAACACCAAAGGTGACTGTACTTGTATGATCACAGCAATGATGAGTGCTCTCTCTCTAGCAAAAACCCCTCAGTGAAGTAGAATATTCTGTGCTGCTGACAGACAATTCAGGTAACACTGAAGTTACTCCAGAGTTACCACAGAGGTGTGATAATGAGAATGCAACCTCAAAATATTATATAGCTGGGAAATTAGTCTGAACCCTGCCAGCTCACATGGGCTACCACACAGACAAGTGCAGCTTCCCTCCTTGAACTTACACACACAGATTGATGGCAGAGAACAGCACACAGCTCTGCCTGGAGGACACTAAAGAGAAAAACACATATAAATACTATATATCTATCAGAAATCTGACACAAATACAAGTTCAGTATATGGTATTGCTACCTTGCTGAATTCTAAAGTCATGAGCTAAGGGCCAGCATTAAGAAGGGCTCACATACATAAATAAAAAGTGAAATTTGCTATGAAGCATTTTGTATGCATTGGTATTCTGGGAAGATAATCAAGAAAGGAAAAACATCATGAGGGCTGCCTTGCCTTTTGTGAGCTAGGGGAGCCTTATGTTTTGCCATTGCATTTGGTCTGGCTTACAAAATATAAGAACATATCTAATGAAAGTAAATTATGAAAAAACTTTCAGATTTCCCATGTATTGGTAAAAGGGCCTTGAATGTGGATGTTGATGTCTTCCTTGTCATTTATTCACTAAAAAAATATTTATTGGGTATGTTAAACTTTTGTGAAAGAAGTTAGCTGAAAGGAGGAAAGTCTTAGTAAAATCTAGAAGGAAGCTTTTACTAGTGGAAAATGTTACTTTACTATCAACAATTAGTTTCTCTTTATTAAAGGGTTACATCAGATCCATGACATGTTTGCCACAGGCTCTGCTTACTGAACAATAGATCCTAAAATGGCAAGCTGAGAAGTGGAACTTGAAGCACCTTTATTGTAATTCTGACTTTTCTTCCAGAGTCCTGAGTGACTTTGGGCAAGTTTTCACTTATTTTTAGGTTTCAGTTTTCCCCATCTGCAGACAAGAAGAGTTATATCTATTCTCTTTTCCAAGCACCCCCAGATCACTTAGCTATTCAGATGACATTTCATTAAGTATTATTACCACCACTCTCAATTTTCAATATAGCTAAGCCAAAAGTGAGATTGAGCTGACATTTCAGCAGCAAATTCATTTTACAACAAATTCTGCTAAAACATTTAAGTATATGACATAGATGAAAGCATGTGGTGGAACAAATTGATAGCAAATATACAGACTAGAAATTATATTTGGACTAATCAGTATCCATTTTTGTATTTACTCTGCAAACTTTTCAATAAATGCATTTTACAAGTTCAAATATGTATGAATTTGAAATTCATGCATGCAACTATTCACTCAAAGTATCAAACTATATAATGGATTGGGGGAAAAAATCCCTTTTTAGAAAATTGATATAAAACACCCAGAGCTAAGAAATCTGGGACCACGGGATGTAGGTAAGTAATTCCAGAAGAAAAATGGTCAATTTTAGGGCATTATTTTGGGAAGGAAAGGAAGACATTAATTATTTACCATTTCAATGTAAATGCAGTAATAGAGAAAACTGATCACTGAAAATCCACATATAGGAAATCCAATGACACACAGAGACAAATCAAAAATACAAATTATTCCCTGGAAAGTTATTGCTAAAATGTTTTATGACACTGACTTGTTACTAGTCTAAAAGATCATAGCTTGATATTCTAGGAAAAAAAATAATTTCCCACCTTGTGTTTACTGTGTGCATATCCTAATTAATGTGAAATAAATTGCATTCCTTTGGCTTGAACCATCCAAGATGGTTGTAACAAATAATTTTAGAAGAAAGACTATCCACTGTATTCTATCAATAGTAGAATTATTATTTAATTTATAAATTATGTGCTGTTGGCATAGATATTGTGATTTTAAAGGGAAAAAACAGAAAGCTATTCTAAACTGATTTCTTCCATAAGTATTTGAAGCGAGAAATAAAAGCAGTGAGACATTATATTCTGATTTGCTGGACGGTGGGGAAAGTGGGAAGGAAGTAAAGGACTGCACAGGCAGAGCTCTGTGAGAGTGTCTCAGCCCAGAGAGTGAGTGCTGTTAATGATGAGCGCTCCCTGTGCCAAACCTCACAAGCATCTCGGAGGCTGGGGACACGGTTGTGTTTTAATAACTTGCACGTCCCTGCTGCTCCTGCAATGGAGCCTTAGGCCAGCTCCAAGCAAGCTGAAAACAAAAGCTCCTGTGCCAGACCAGACCCAGGCTCATTAACCTTGCCTCTGAGCAGGGTTAATTAGATGAGACTGGGCCTCGAGCTACCAGGGGCACTGCTCTGCTCTGTGCCATTTCCACACGCCCTTGTGCTTCAGCTGCATCAGCAAGTGTGGGAATACAACTTCCTAAGGCTCCAAATTTGATTATATTACCCTCGTAAGATCATTCTTCTTACTGCTGGGAAATCACTATCTGGAAAATAAATCTCTCAATTCAAGGTACGACAATTTCACGACTATAAGGTGCACTTCCAGGTGTCGGCAAATTTACAGACTTTGTCCATATATAAGGTGCACCGGACTATAAGACGCACTTATTTTTTGCGGTGAGGATCTGTGTGCAACAAAGTAACGAATTAGTAACGGAATCGCACAGTTGGGGGGGTTTACTGGCAGGTGCTCAATTTGCAAACATGTTTCATGGATCGGTGTAGCCTTTAAATGCAGCCCCAGGCGCCCTCCCGGTGCCGCAGGCCCCGGCTCTGCCACCCACCCTGGCACCGGCTGGCATGGCACACGGCTCGGCTTGCACTTCCAGGCTGGCAAATTTCCGAACTTTGTCCATATACAAGGCACACCGGACTATAAGGCGCACTTCTGGGTTTGGGTCAAAATTTTAGTCAAAAGGGTGCGCCTTATACTCGTGAAATTACTGTAATTATTTTAAAAAATAAATCAGTTTTCTCAACAGATTTTACATCCTGTAGTTCACTTAATACATACTGCCCCTTTCTATTTAGTAGCCAAGCTCTGTCAGGTTGCTCACAAAAAGGATGACACAGTGTTTATTTCCTGAAAGGAAGGAAAAACTGTATAGAAATTATTGGAAAGACAAGTGCATTAAATATTACAAGCATACACATGGCAGCTGCAGGGGCTCCAGCAGCCTCAGGAATAAGGAAAATGGTTCTTCAGATTAGTGGCTTAGTTACGTTCTAGACAAGAGAATTATTTAATAAGAGGGAGTTAATTACAAGTAGCTCTATTGATAGGCAATTCCAGCCTCGGAGAGGGAATTAAATCCATTCATTTATTGTGTCTGTGTCCATTTGTAGACATTTGCTACTATTATCCAGAGATGTTACAATAACAGTTGCAGTTTAGTTTCTCCACTGTAATCAAAGGACAGGATTTACTTTATTTTTTTCATTCCACAAAGATCTCTTGGGCTTGAAAATTTAATTGCTGCACTATGACAGACAACATTCAGATCTTTTTAATCTTTATTCTGTCAGTAAATTTTTCTGCAGCAAATTTCCTCATAATTACAGTTCTGATTAGAGTAAGCATTTCCATAGTTTTGATGGCTTTGTAAATCAGAATTACTGACTGTTCCTCTTAAGGTGAGCAGGAACTCACTTTTAAATGAAGTTTTACTATGCAAAATTACTGAGCAGTAATATAATTAATATTTGTGTTATTGTTCATGCTTTAATATAAATACCCAGCCCCTCCTTGTATGTCAGATATTGAACAACAAGCCTTATAAAATCTCACGTGAAAAGGAGTCAGGTAGTGACTACACTTCTGTTTTAACCCTGTGACTTGGAAGAAGTGAAATCTGAGGTTTCTAAGTAATAAAGTAATAAAAATGAGAGATAAGGACCTCAAAAGCAACCAGAAGTTATTGCATTATGAAGAAGGGTTGAGAGAGGATGAATAGTTTACATTTATTTCACTCTCATATAAACCCTACCCTCCCACATGTGCTTATTTGCAAGCATGTGGCCTTAATCACAGTATTACAACTATCATCAATTTGGCACTGAGAAATTCTCTTTGAAATTGTGTCACAAACACAATTTACAGAAATAACATACAATCATATTAAATTGAAGGGAGAATGCAGCAATTCTTGCAGATTTAACTGAAAAAACAGTAAGTAAGCTAATAGTAAAATTCTCTGGGGTTCTGTGGAAGTTCATTTCCACAGTGAGACCCAAGTGAGACTTGTCAGATTTCCTCCTGAGCAAAGTCCTATAAAGCCTACAGAACTAAAGCAAATAATCAGTGGAATAAATCAAAAGGAAAAAAAAAAAGGGTGAATTTTCCATATATTGAGTTCACCTGAAGTGGTGAACAGTAATCTTCAAGAAAATGGACTCAGCTATATATGTGATTAGCTGGGCAATATTTAAAGGACAGAGGACAAACTATGCAACCTAATGTTTTCCTTTTGATTTAAAAAATATAAGCTGTCAGTGTAATAATCCTTTTGCAGGTCTGAGACCCAAGAAAACTACACTTAAACTCTATGCAAAGAGAATTTTTTGTGAATATAATCTGGTACTTTTTTGGGATGAGATCTGCAAAAAATGAAGATGCAGACATGTATCTAAAGATACAGAGAGCAGAAGTTGCTCTGGTTCAAAGGCAGAAGCAGGCCATGGCAGCAGGGCACTACAGGGAAGACATAAAGTTTGCTAAATTAAGTTTGCCAAGTGCCTTACTTTGGTTGTCTTAAAGTCTGCCAAGTACCTAATTCTACCTTAATGATCTAAATTTTGCAAATAAAAGTTTGTTATTGAACCTTCTGAGAATTTTGTTGCTTCTCCCACACATCACACAGAGGAATTCAAACGACCTTCCCCAAAACTCATTGAGTGGCTGAGGGCATGAGATAATGCCATAAAAACCAAACCACAAGTCTCAAAATACGTGCCCAAACATATAAATACCTGCAAATACATTTTAAAAGGCAAATCATTATTTAAGCACAAAACCACTGCAATATTAATATATTGAAGTATTAATACTTGCAATTTGTGCATAGAATTTCAATATTAATGGTCTTTAGCCGTATCAAATTCAGAGAGTCACCACTTTAAACTGCCAATATTTGCTTCAAAAAGTGCTCTGCTGGGGGGTTTTGGGCGTTTGAAGATATATTGTGGTACTCCTCAGTCTTTTCTTAAATTGGCTAATTATATCCAGCTCTGTAAAAGTTTTTCTCAGCACTCACATATCTTGGACTATCCCTACTGCTCTCCTCTGGTCCTGCTCTACTGGGTCCAGGATTTTCTAAGTAGAATCACAGTACATGAGCAAGGGTATTATTAGGGCTGAGTGATACGCAAAAGATTTCGTTGCATATCCAGACTTATATTTAATAGGGCACTCATTTTACATCCCACCATGATATTTGGGTTAACAATACAAGGCCAAGGACTGGCTCCTTATCCACAAAGCTTCTGCCTGGCCCATTTCCTGTCCTCCTCCTGAAGTACTGCAGTTTGCGTTCAGCCTTTATCAATCCTCTTTATTTCAGGTGATTCCACCAATTGGCCAAGATTATCTTGCACACTTTCAGAGTGCTCAAGGCCTTTCCCTAGGGCTTATTGGCATTTACAGATGTATTAAGTGCACTCTTTATTTCACCATCTGTGATATTAACAAAAAACACTACAAAATAGTACCAGATTCAGGGTGCTGAAGGAAATATGAAACATTTCTCTTCCTTCCTGCATATGTTGATGCTGTAAGCTAAAATCTGTCATATAGCTAGAAAACAATGAAAACACTGGATAATGTAAAGTTAATTTAAGCTTTCTAAAGGCAACCCCCCCCAACAGCTGCTAAAAAGCATAAATGACTCAGTCTTTCAGATACAAGATTGTTGCTTTTAAACAATTATGAATCTTTCCTCAATTACACAGCATGTGATCCAACCTCTGCATTACAATTAACTCCACAGAGAGAAGTCTTTTATATATAAAAACATGGGATTTATGGTGCTGGACCTTTCCCTTAAGATGATTCAGAAAGTGCTCCCTGAGCACTAATCAAAAATGTCTGACATTCTTCATGTGACTGGCAAATGTTAGAGCCACAAAATCATCCAGAATACATCTGCACTCTTCTGAAAAGCTGAACAAATGAGAGGTCAAGGCCCAGAATTTGTCTCTAAATAGGGGTTGTTTTTTTAGGAAATGGGGAACAAGGAGAACAAACTATACCATTCCTTTGAGGAGGGAAGGCAGTGGGAATGAAAAATTAGGAAGCTTCCACTGCCTGTTCTCAGGACACAAAAACAATGCATGTATGTGTATCGATTTAATTTTCAAGGTAGGCACTTTTTGTAGGCAGCAAATCTTTTGTAATTAAATCAAGGGGAAAAAAATAAGAGAGAAGTCTCAAAAACTCTTATCAATTGTCAGGCAGTTGAGAAAAGAAATTACTCTTCTTTCTCCTTTACATAATCTATTGCTTGTCTGTTGTGAATATATGTGAATTCAGTATACACAACTTAACTAATTCAACCTCAGTCTGTAGGGACATTTAAGAGTGTTAGACTATTAGAGCAGAGACTCATCAAACAGAACAGGGATTAACATCCTTCCTGGATATTTAACACTTTTGAAATACTTCTTTACCTATATAGATTGCAAAATGTATGATACATATGGAACATAATGGAATTATAGGCACTGCTATAATTAATTTTCTGGTGGCATTAAGAAAGGCATTGCATTGTTTTCAGGAGATACAAGATTAATGCTTCATAAAGACAACCTCTGTTTTTCCCTTGTGAAGAAATATGATGGAATCATAGAATCAAAAAATACCTCCAGTTAGAAGGGAATCCGTAAGGATCAAGCCCAAATTTGTGATCCTCACAGGACCACCTAAAGCTAAACCATATGGCTAAAGAGCACAGTCCAGACACTCCTAGAACTCTGGTGGGATTGGTGCCATGATCACTTCCCCAGGGAGCCCATTCTGAGAGCCCATTCATTTTGCACATGCAATTCTTCTTTTTTGAGGAAGTTCTGATTCTGGACAAGGCATTAACTTTGACTCTCAGCTCATGAGTGTAGCCAACACTAGAGTAAAGCCAGACACCTGGAAATTTTAAGTAGCTGGCACAGGTCTCTCTCCTGACTCGAAAAAGTAGTGCATACACAGTATTGGCACCTGAATTCAAGATAGATCCATTTTGCTTTAAGCTTTTTCTAAAAGCCACTACACACTTCTGACATGCTCCACTGAGTATGTCAAAAGAAATGCCTGAGTATCATTAAACTGGGAAAATAAAAGACAGCAAGTCCCACCTATCAGTACTGGGTGGGGGATGAACATATCAAGAGCAGGCTTGCTGAGAAGGACTTGAAGGTGCTGGTGGTGAGAGGTTGGACATGACCTGGCCGTGTGCACTGGCAGAAAGCCAGCCTTGTCCTGGGC
Source organism: Catharus ustulatus (assembly GCF_009819885.2). Classification (NCBI taxonomy): domain Eukaryota; kingdom Metazoa; phylum Chordata; class Aves; order Passeriformes; family Turdidae; genus Catharus; species Catharus ustulatus. Next base: position 26,400,358 of record NC_046228.1, on the reverse strand, counting down.
TGCATCCAGGCAGGGCAGGGAGGGGATTCTGCCCCTCTGTCCACTCCCCTGAGACCCCACCTGCAGCGCTGCAGCAGCTCTGGGGTCCTGCACAGGAAGGACACTGACTTCTTGGAGGGAGCTCAGAGGAGGCCACCAAGATGATTAGAGGGATGGAGCACCTCTCCTGTCAGGAAAGGCTAAAAAAAGTTGTTTGTTTACCCTAGAAAAAAAGAAGGCTTTGGAGTGACCTAATTGTGACCTTCCAGTGCGTGAAGGGATCCTACAAGAAAGATGGAGAGAGACTTTTTTATTAAGGGCATGTAGTGACAGATCTGCATATTCCAGAAAATTACTATTGCCTTTAGAAACCCATGTTGTACTGGCACCAACACTCAAAAGCCTCTGGCTTGTTCTGGGGGCCGTGGGACCTGTGTGCCAAGCCAGACCCGTCTGTCACACGTTTGCAGATCACCTACTTGACAAAGGTGCCAGAAACACTGGGGGCTGCATTCTCGTGCCAGCAATGTTTGCATGTGCAGGATGAAAACTTCCACTTGGTGGCTGGGGTAGCCATCACATGGGATCCTTTGAATGTCCCATCCCTGTCTGCCCTGTACACAGAGTCCCTCAGCCCTGAGCCCGACAGAGGCACCAGAGTTGTACCGGGCTCTGCCTCTCAGGGCTCAAATTTTGGCAGCACGTGGGGCTGGCCTGGGCTGTGGAGATTGATTTTCTCAGCAATGTGGCCCTGTGACAGCCCAGCTGGGGGCCCTGAGGGCTCTGCCCAGGAGCTGGGCTCTGCCTGCTGCGGGAGGGCCTGGGACAGACGGCACAGCTCAGCAGGAGGAGAGCGGCGCGACGGGGATAAGCAGAGAGGAGTGCACATGACAAGAGACTGCAAATGCAGAACCAAAATAGACAGCAGCAATTGCTATAGCCTGAAATGCCATCATCAGTCCTGGCCAGGAAGCTCTAACAGCAGAAATAATAGATTCAGACAAAAGACAAAATCAACTGAAACTAGGAAAAAGCCACCAAAAAGGCCCCACCAAAAACTAGCAAGCAATATAAGATCACTTGGAAGCCTATTGGTGCCATTTTTAGGTAGTCATTTGCTCAAAACAACAGAGAAAGAGGAGGTGCAGTATCTAGGAGCACAGATGTGATCCTGCAGTGCCACACAGCCAGCCCAGCACACACAATGGCCACGGCCACAGGACATCGTGCCACTCATGGCCACAGCACTGAGACATTCACCTCCAAGGAAAACAAGCCTCACACAACCATGAGGAGCCACATCAGCATCTCCAGTTTGGTGTTACATAGAAACATTCTGCATTGAAAAGCCTCTAATTCACCAGAGCAATAAACCATGCAAGTTGCTGGGGAAAAAAATCCCCAAACTCTAGTTCAAAGAAAAATCTGAAGTAATTCAGTTGTGAAGAGAAAGCACCAATCATTCAATTTGCTGGTCCAAAACTAGGCCGAGTTAAGAGTTCAGAGCAATTCCTTCACTTTCAGACAAAAATTACCCCTGAAGGAGAATATTTAATGCATACTGTGAAGTGTTTGATTTTTATCAGGAGGTTTAGGAATTTGGCTGCAACAGTTTGCTGTGAGAAGACTGAGCAGCACACAAGGAGAACCATCTCCGAGTTTTAAAGCAGAACTTTGCCCTTCCCTGACAAGGCCCTCTAAAATGAAAAACTGCTGTGTGAAGATTGATTAAATGACCACTTAATTAGGCGAGATCTACTTACAATATCTGACAGCACTGGGGGGAAAAAAATTGTGCCTTTAAGGCATTTGAAAAACATGAAATTATCTTGTTTCCAAGATTCAACAGACACCACATCTGCAGCAGGAAATTTAGATTTCTAAAAATAATAAAAAAAAGTAAAAAAAGTACTACTGCATTAAAATTCCACATTCTATTTTCATCCAAATTAAAGGGCCTGAATGCACTCTTCTGGCTTAGCATGCACAAGGGATAGGCTGTCTTATGCACTCTAAAAGCTCTCCAGATCTTCTCAGGTTAAGATTCAGGATTTCAGCCTGCACTTCTGTTCTTATCAGGATAAAGTAGAAAGAAGAGCACAATCTTTTTCATAGAGTATCATTTGAAAAGGAAAAGAAAAAAGAAGAGAGGAAAAAAGCTGCAGTATTTTTAAAAGGTAGTAGTTAAAAAACCAAACAAAGCCCAACTACAAAACAATCTCTGGACTTTCCTACTCCCAAATTATATAATGCATATGCTGTAGAATTACTTATACTCATTACCTTTCAAACGGCACCCAAATCACTTCTCTGACTATCAAAGCTTTCTTGATCTCATCATACAAATGGGAAATTTCCAGGGTAAAAGGAATCAGCACTTTTGAAGGTATCTGCACAATAGTGTGTGGGGAGCAAGAGGAAGTGTGGTAAGGAAATGCCAGCTCCAGCTGCTGAGCTGTCAGCTCCCAGTGTCCTGCAGCAGGGATGCACGAGAAGGGAGCAGGTGAGTGCTCCATTGCAAATAACCCAGCAGAGCATCACAGGAACATCAGAAAAGTGTATTTCTAAAACATCCGTGGTCAGCCTGGAATGTTCTTCTAGAGAACACTGAGGGGCAGCTGCCTTGCAGCTCCATTTCTTTCAGCTGTCCAGGAGAACAAGCTCAGATTGCTGTGGGACATGGCATCCTGAGCTCTTAGGGAGCTCTTTGAATAACTCTCCATACTCTTCCCTTGAATGATTTTGCCAATTCAATTGCTGCTCTGGGTAGTTCAGAGCAGTAGAACAAATGTTCCCCAACCTGAGCCACAGTCAGTGACAGGGCAGTTTTGATTTGAACCACACTTCTAACCAGGCCTTCTCTTCTAACTGAAAGTAACAGTAATTCTATGCACTGTTCTACATGGAAAATTAATGTGAAACAAAGTGAAAAAAAAAGAAAATCAAAAAAACTTCTCTGAAATTAAGTTTCAGAATTTCTGGTCTTGGTTTTTTTTTTTTTTATTTTATTTTTTTGTTTTGTTTTCTCTTTCTTTTACAAGGCACTGGTTAAAAAAAACCAAATCAATTATTGCCCAACTGTTTAAAATTTGCATCACTCCTGAAAAATAAAACAACTTCATGACATGCTTAGTTCCATTTGGCACAACGGAAGTGCAGAAGAAAAGAGACCTCATTAAATGCACCCCTTGGTTTAGGCAGATGGGAGTGTGCTCAATAGCATTTCAGTCCTGATCTCACTTGTTCCTGCAGAACAGATGCAATATGTAATTTACTATAGATTATGACATTTGAGACAATTTTAAAATCACTGATAAGATGAAATTATATCAAGCTAGATACAGCCATCTGCTAGGATTTCAGGGATTCACCTGATAGTCACTTTTCTCGTTATTTGAGCATCAAGATACAGAGGATTTCCTACATATACATTTGAGAGAATGGCATATAAACTGTTTCTCAGGGATCCAGAAATGTGTTTTGTTCCACTGTTGGAGAGACCTATAGCCATTTTACAAGTCCAGACAATCAGAGAGACATGAAAATGTCTTTTGTGGTTAGGGAGATCTACCATGTTATTTATAACTCATAGTAGAACTGTGTGAGAAAATCCTCCAGGAACTTCAGTGTGATCTGTTCTGAATAAGGCCATCTGCATCCTTTGTCCTTGCTATGGCTTATTGTCAATAGGCAAAACAAGGAGGGCTACTACCCAAATGACCAAAAGACATGATTCAGAACCCATCAGAATGTATCACACATGAAAGTCCAAGAGATGACTAATTCTATGCACAGGGTGTTGTAGTCTCCTTTGTGGGTATTACAAACTTCATTCATGAAATTCCGAACTGATAAGAATTGGCTTGTGACACAAAGTTTTCAAATACAAATATTCAACAGGAGCGTAATAAACATTTAAGTAGCAAAAACATGGATCTGCAGGCTGACAAATATGTTTTTTTTTTTTGTTCACTACATCCTCCTTTGCACTCAGCAGTCTCCAGCACAGAGGATTCACCAGATTGCCAGGACTGCAGCAAGGTCTAAGTAGTTCATTATTTCATCAATGCAACTTGCAATACAGAAATACAGAATACACTTAAAAGTGATATATCCTCAGTATTGAATGACCATGCCTAGCTTTCTGCATTTACACCTCTGCAAAGTAATCGAAATATGGAACCTCTCAAAATACATAATAGCTGCAAAATGTTTTTCATGAGAGTTTTGTCTTTTCTCCTTATCAAAAGGTACAGGATGATGAATTTCCACATTTTCCAGCTAGTTTTTGTGTGAAGAAGGTGTCTGACTCTAGGAGCTATCAAACAGAAAAGGATAACAAGATGCAATGGCTGGGAAGTAGTGCTAGTAACAATCAGGTATACTAAGGATATTTTTTTTGCCCAGGAGGTAATGGAATTAGAAACTGTAATTACTCACCAATGGGTTGCACTCTTTTAAACAGAGAATTTATATTTCTCTAAAACCCTTTGGTGTGTCCAGTGGGTTTAATGTGTAACTGGACGAAAAACACCCAGCTGTCGATTGCAGGGTTCCTGTAGGTCATCAGAAACTTATGTTATCTGGAAAAAGCAGCTATGAAATTTCAAACTGAAATTATTAAACTGTTAAGGTGATCTGCCTGAAGTGTAATTATACTGTCAATAGAAATGAAGGCTGAAATGATAATTTTATCCCTCTGCTAAATTTCTTAGGTGACTTCAGTGAAAGCAGAGCTGGTGTCCTTGTGCAGCCCCTCTGCACACCCTGTCACAGTGGGGAATGGAACACAAATGACATCAAGAGCTGCTAGCAGAAACACTCCAGCCCATTTGCTCCTTCAGGAACGAGACAAAAAAATGTTTTTAAAACACAGCTTTAACTTCATCATAGCTAATGAATATTTACATTGCTCAATTTGAATTTTGCTTCGGTTCAGCACATATTAAAACCACTACATGCACAGACTGAAAATCCGATGTCCTCATTTCATAAAGCATCCATAGCAGCATCTCAATCCTGATTTTCATTACAGGAAGCAAACAAATACTAAATTACACTAATTCCTTTATATGAGGTCTCAGTTTCATACCTGATAACAATTAGAAGCTTGTGTACACGCTATCAGTTTTGCCCAGCACATTTTTTGATGTGGAGATGGCTGATATCATTATACATGATCTGGCCTCAAAGTCAAGTAGTCTGAAATAACAAGAAAGCTAAAATGTTGTGATTAATTTTCACATGGAAACAATTTGAATGACAATCTCTAGACAGAATCTTTGGTGTTGATAGATGGCACTAAATAGATGCCACAACACCGGAGCCTTCAAGACCTTCAAATACTTCATTAAGTGACCAGGAAAACAAGAAGGTACAAGCTTTTCTTAGAGCTGCAATCCCACACTATCATTTATTATTCTAATGCTGCATGAATGCAGAAACCATCAGCCTAACTCTGGCTTGGTTTTGAACCATTGGTGCAGAGACAACCTTGTGCACACCCATAACTCAAAGAAACTATCCACTCTTTGATTAATCTTGGCACACAAAGTTCCCCATTTCACAGCACTTTCAGCGTACCTCAAGTCTGCAGTGAAAAATGTCTGAACATCATGCACAACATCACTGCATTTTCATACCTTTCTTTCATAGTGTAAGAATATTCAATACTAGTACTGTTTATTACTTTTAGAATGAGTCCTCTAAAAACTTATAAATGAGCACTTGAAGAATTCATGTACTCATCTGCCCCTTTAATTACATCTCCAAGCTAAAAAGGCTGCCTGTGTATACATACATTTTGCAATAGTGTTGTATAAATATTTAAGTAGTTGCTGAAATTCAAAGATGCTTGCAACTATCTCCATCCATAGCTTAAGAGAAAAACAGTTAGGAACAGCAACCTGACACTTTTTAGAAACATTATGGGTAGTAAACAGGCTCTTTCACATACAGTTTGTATATTCAACTTAGACTTCAGTCTTCACTGAGTGGCAGAAGCATTTCAAAATGTCAGAGTCTAATGAAAAATTAAAACGCATTAAAACTGTATTTTCAGTATATTATATAAAACTGTATATTCAGTTCTTGGCAGATGTCACAAGATTAAGTGGACCAGGATAGTAGTTAAATTTCAAAAATTGCAACACATGCCCTTACCTTAGAGTTTTTTTCTTAACATCTCCTGTCCAGCCTGTGAATAAGGGAAAACATTAAAGCTATGTCACAACATTAGCAAGCTCAACAGCAAGGCTTGTGTCAGAACTGTCAAATTCAAACATCTCTAGAAGTGGATAATGGATTTAGTTCAGGGCCTCTCTCATCCAATTTTAAGAACTAAATTATAGGTTTTCAAATACTTAACTAGGGCAGCATGCTGAAAGTTGCGTACCTGTGATAATTCTTTAATTTAAAAGTACTGTATTGACTAGGAATAGAAGTGTTAATGACTCCTTGTAGTACTCCAGTACTCCTTGAAGGAAGTTGCTATATGCTCTTTAAGTTACAGCTGAAATGACTGTAGCTCATGTTGTACAGAACATTTTCCAAAGCCTGTGTTTTGATGCATTAGGAGTCTGATACTGAGCACATATATCCATATATGCTTCATTCTTTCTGCCTTACCTTTACCTCTAGGATTGCTACTTGAAACATGCAAAATTGGCCAGCAATTTCCAAAAGAGAGGAAAAAGGAAGGTGGACTGCAGTTGGACTTTACAACATTCTTTCCATTCCTCTAAGAATTACATGGGACATAACATTGTGTGTATGAGACATTCCCTTCTCTCATTTCCTCAGACCTTTTTTGCAGGGTTCCCTCTCAGCTGGGCTGATCAGACTTCAATGCAGCAACACATTTCATACTGGCCAAAGGTCTGGCTTTCAGCTTCTTTCCTAAAGCTTTCATGTATTGTTTTTTCTCTTTGAGTGGTTGCTACTCGTGATCAAAATACATGTTTTAAACATTTTTTTGTCTTTTTGAGTAAGTTTTACACCCTGTACCTACGCAGACATCTATGCAATTCCACTCCCCTCACTGCTGCTTAGCCCAAGGCAACACATAAGCCTGAACAAAGAGTGCAACTGCCTGAGGTAGCAAGCCACAGGCAGAGCCAGCACAACCAGCCTTTACCTCCACCTTTGTGGGAGAGTAGAAGAGAAAGGAATTGCTGAGTACAGAAAACACTTCTCCAAAGCAGCAATTTCCTTCCCACCAGGTCCCAGCTGAACAGCATGGAAGAGAAGTCAAGCTCAGGGCTCCAGAGGACAGGAAAGCTGAGAGCTGACTGCAGCTCTGCTGCAGCTCTTGGCCCCTAAGGAGCGATAAAACAAAACTCCAGAGCAGCTCGGTCTCCTGGTGCACTGGCAATCACTGGTTAGTGCACCTGAGCAGTAGGGGAAACATGCTGTAAGCACTAAAAGCAGCTAATGGGATCCTGCCTACCTGCTGGGAGCTGGCCTAACTAAGGACACGGCACTCGAGCTTAATCACTTTTCACAGAGCTAATGGCTGGCTTCCAGGCCTCATCCCCAGCACAGCTGCTTCTCACTTCACTTGTTTTTCTACAGATGTTTTCACAAAGGCATGCTGGAATTGGAACAAAACAGTAGTGACCCTTCTTCCTGCTGCTTTTGACACCATTACCTGTCAGTCAATCTGCTTCCATGCTCAGCCCTCAGCACACCCCTTCCCAATGCCAGACTCTATAAACTGTGGTATCTGCACCAACTGCTGAATACATGATTGGTATTTTGGGTTCATTTCTGTCCTGAGGGTTTTCCTGTCGTAATTAAGTTCAGCACAAGGTGATGGAAAAATAGCTTCCATGCAAGTAATCATGCTTTTCCTAACTGAAAAGAGCTACAGGCTCTGAATTAATTTCTGCACATCTCTTAGTCAAATCAGTTGACAACTGAATTGTTTTCATGTACATTAGTCAACTGCATGTTGTTTGGATAGTGTTTTATTTTTTTTCTTTTCCAGAAAGATAGTGTTATGCGTTTCTGCTGTCTGTGTTTAGTAATACATCAGATAAGCCTCAAAGCAACTTTAAATATGTTAGCTTAAAGCTAAGTAGGAATTTCACTATAAGGAACTCTAGTTTATTTTGATCCCAAGACTTCCAATAGTAATAGAAATTTTCAAATTATTATCAAATCATTATAGTCATTGAAGAACAAAAGTATTGCCCCAACTCATTCCAAGTACAAAAGATCACTTGTAGCAGAATTGTGGCTCCCCTGTGCCTTCAGAGGAGCTCCTGGATCAATGGTATCACACAAGGCAGAGGAGACTCACTGCTGGGAGTTTATTTGACATGGCCTCTAGCTATTGCATTTCATGGGCTGCACTAAGCCCTGCAACTTTGACTGCTCTATTTCTAATACATCACAATGTTATCACTGCATTTTTGACTCCCCCTGGAGCCTGACCCTATGTTTAGGATAAGATAACAGCCAGAGAAATTCTCTTTCTTGAATAGTTGTCTAACATTTAAATGAATAAACTGCAGACAGAATTGACTAAATGCAGCATTTCTCAGTATTACCAAGCACCAAAACTTTGCTATACTTTCATGCTAGTGATGTTCTTCCATTTTTGAGAAATAAGGATAGGTACTCCTCTCGAAAGCACTGCTCCTCAACATGATGTAGGACATTTTAATTCTCCAGAGCATACCAGTGCAAGTTACAATGGAGCATTTCAACAAAGCACATTTGTATTTAACAATCAGCAGGGAAATCACACCAGGCACCTTCACTACCCATTTATCTATGTATGCCAAAATTCCTGTTTCATGACAGATAAAAAGATAAATATTGAGCAAAAAAATTCATCTGTATCCACTACATTTTAATAAATAAAATGCACCAAGTATCCTGGCATTATGACAATATTTTTTTTTTAATTTTTTTTGCCATTTATTTCCTCTGCTGAGATGTAAAGAGAACCTTGGAAATCAAACCCCACAGTGATAATTTGGTCAGCAGCAATCCTAGAGTTTCTTTTCATTTAATGACATGTGGCAGAAAAGCACATGCTGGACATAATGACAGACTGGAATACACATGGCTGGCCCAACTCATTGCTTGAGCAGGGAGGAAAGATCCCTGTTAAGCCTGGATCGTTTCTTACCTTAAAAAGCAGTGAACCCAAGGGGGTTCAGCTTAGGCTCACAGCAAACAAATCCTCCAAGGGACAGACAAAACTTGGCACCATTTTCACAATGCTACAGCTCTTGGGAAGCAGCTGTAAATATGTATTTGGCTCAGCAAGAAAGCTACATGTGTCCATCACAGCATCCCATTGTGAGCTACTGTTTCAGATATTCCTGTCTATTTGTGAGTGTTTGATCAAACATTCCACATTTCAAAGGGATGAGGGTTAACTGCCAGTAAGAACAGAAAGACTGTGCAGCTGCAACAGGCACCAATGCATCTCTGTATCCGCCTAAGGAAGTTAGACATTGTGTCTGATCTAGTTTTGCATATTTTCAGACTTATAAAGGAGGAAATATATATTTTTACTTGTGACTTGAGTTACTAAAGGGCTTTTGTGATGGCAGTGGGTGTCACAAAACACCTACCATGTGCAAGGAAAACATGAAACTCTTCCTTCAGACACTGATGACTGTCATCAGTTATACCATAATCTAAAAAAAATATTAGTTTTTGTCCTGCACTCAAGGGCCTTATTTTGTTAGGCCATAAATCAAAGTCTGTCATAACTACCAGGGATCTTTTTGGTGACACCAAAGGGCCTTGGATTTATCCTTCTGTGAAAAAGTTTAAACTCTGCAAAACAATGGTGTGGCTCCCAGGGGTTCCCAGATGATTATATCCATGTTGCATAAGTTCTTTCCCAGTCTCATATGGAATTATTTCATATGGAAATGATGGAAAATAACACATTTTCAGTGAAGGTGATGTTCCTGTTTCCTCTACAGACATTTAGCCAGAGGTAGTCTGAAAGGTGAGGGAAGAGGTGAAAGAATCAGATTTTCTTATGAGAGGGGAAGCAGATAAACAGTGTTTTACTTCATCAGATATGAATGCAAAGGCCCTATTTGTAGAGCAAGTGGCATAAATATCACAAAGGAAGTAAATAACATGGGATTTTTCTTTATCTTAAATAACTTTGTATAACATTATTATCAGAATTGCTTCCTATAAGCGTAAAAGCCAACATTAGGAACAAAGATTAGCACTATCCCCCTATAAATTTCAAAAGCTGCCTAAAAATCTTGTTTTGAATAGACACTGGTACTGAAACAAAATGCTCTCTTTCTAGATGGGTGCTTTCAAGTACATTCCCTGATTAAACAAATTATTGAAGAACCTTTCAGCACCTATCTCCCTTAACCAGCAAACTGCTACTCAGGCAGGAGAAATCACACAGTTAAGGCAGGTGAGGACAGTCCCCATTTGCTTGGGCTCCCCTAGGACAGTGCAGAGGTAAAAGAGCCTATTGCTGCTGCCTGTCTGTGTAACAGCCAGAACTAGAGCCCCAGTGTGTGCAGGAGTCAGAGAACTAGAGCCCCAGTGTGTGCAGGAGTCAGAGAACTAGAGCCCCAGTGTGTGCAGGAGTCAGAGAACTAGAGCCCCAGTGTGTGCAGGAGTCAGAGGCAGCAGAGGAGCTGCTGCAGGAGCAGGCTGGACTCTCCTGTCTGACAAATGCACACGTGCACCTGTGCAGCTCACAGCGGAGGTGAGCAGTGTGCAGCTCCTTGGTGACAACTGCAGTACAAGGGCCACTAATTACAAGGAACCTGGTGGCACATGCAGAGTAACAGAAACACAGCATGGACCTAATGACTTCTTCCAGTCAGCTGTGAAACATCTAATCCACTACTCAGACACAGACTTGGGGAAGGAACTCGACTGCATTTTAAGATATTATGGAGATTCCACAGGGGAAGATTCCAAAGCAATGTAAGGCAGAACAATTCAAATTTGGTTAGTTTCCTCATGTCTAACACATTCTCATTAGACTCTTACCAACAAGGAAGCATTTTTAAAAGATGAAATAAAAAGAAAAAAAAAAAAAACCAAGAGAAGAAATTGAAAGATTCTTTTTTCTTGCTTTGGATTTTTGCTCTGTGGGCAGGCTCAACACTCCTTTGCATTCAAAATCCAATCACCTTTCCTATGTTGCTGAGCAGACAGTATTTGCCAGTATTTTTCTTGCTGTTGATAGTAAATATATTTGGGGGTTTTTTTGTGGCTCAACACAATTCTGTGTCTTCTCACAGTCATGATTTCCTGGGCTAGGTCATGCCTACATCAACTTCACTGAAAAAATTCAAAAACATAGGGAAAATGTGAGCCTTTTTTTTATGGAATAGAATAAATTGCTTTTCCTCAGTAGACCCTTCAGTGATGGGTTCAGATGACTGCGATTTCCCATTTTCAGTGGGACTTCCCTTGGAGAAGACACTCTTGCTTCTGATCCCACTGGAAGAATTCCACCTGGGACACCAATACTGACACCTTTCGATCTCAGCAGTCTGTACCAACATCCTCTGCTTCTGGTTCATCACAGGGTATTTTGCAATATTGGACTTTGTTACAGTTTCATGAGCAAAGGGTGAAGAACTTGGATCACTCTCATATAAACTGCTTTTAAGAAGAAAACAGTAGAAATTAATTTATTGGCAGCTCTAAAATTAACAGATTCTTCTTTGGCATTCCTTTCCTGATGCGGTATGAAATTAATAAGCATTGAAGGCCCAACTGAAGCAAATTTTTCACCTAAAACATAAAATTATGAAAACTTATCCTTGGAAAGTACTTTTGGGTGCCATGTCACAAAACCAGTACACCTGGGAAAATAACTAAAATACAGAAACCTTAAAAATTATTTGGGGTTGTACTTCTGGCAATTAGAATGTGAAGATCAAGAGTGGGGTCACATTTATCCATTGTGCCAGGAGGAACTTACTCTTTCAGCTGCGTGTAAAAAGGCTTTAAAAGCAAGGAATGGCTTTAGGGACATGGATTTATTTATCTTGACCACAGCACATCTACATATTGGTTTGTGCTGATTTAAGAGTGAGGCTCTGCAGTCACTATCTAAGCATAAATGAAATTATGATGATGATACAGTTTCCTTCTTCTGCAGGTGGGCTATTTATCTTAATGGGAGTGAGCCTGACTTTATTGTTATGTGCTGATTTTGAGCAGCACATATGAAGTGTGTTTATGCAGTCTATGGCTTATGTTTAGGGAGAAAATAATTAAAAAATGAAAGTGTGGGCACTTTCAGCTGATTGCAAGAAGAATTTCTCAGCATACAATGTTCATAAATAAGAAACTCTACCTAAGAAAATGCTTTTTACTCTTGAGATTTTTAAGTCTACCTGTTTCAAAACAAGCCCATAAGGCTTTATAATGTATTTTTTCCACCTGTGAGTGACTGGTACCACATTTATTTCAAGCTAACAGAAGCAGAGATGTCAAGGTCATGCTTTTCCAGTTTGCTGAAGAAATCTAATACTGTGACAATCTAGGCCAGCTGCCAGAGGAACTGGACTTTTAAATATCTTATAAAAGCATCACTGCATATCTAGTTTAATTCTGCCTTGCAATTTAAAAGTCTAATGCAGGCAACTACATGAAAGAACTTCTCATTCAATCAGCCTCACCTTGTTCATATAGAGAAAAGCATCACATTTCTTTAAAGCAATAGGGAAAATAAGGCCAAATGACAAAGGGCTTTTATTCCTTCTGAAAGGGGAAAATGGAGCAACAAGCAAGAGAGAAAGTGTCTCCTGGGAGGGAGTCTCTCTGTCCAAAGAATGAGACCTGACCTGCAAATGGTAAGGGTGCATTTATACCTTGCTTGTGTCTGAAGATGATATAGGATGATAGAGAGGAAAGAATCAAAGGACAACCAAAATAGAAGAATCTATTTAGAGTTTTATTGCTATAAACACTATCAGCAATGGCGCTATGCCTGTCAATAGATTGAGCCTGATATACCTGCTGGCTACCAAAGCAATTTCAGGGCATTCCATTGCTCAGCTGAAGAGCTTTACAAAACTGCAGCAAAATAAGTCGATTGAGAACAAGGACACCCTCGTGTAGTCCATTGCCATCTTCTTTCAGCTTGATTGCTCTCACAGCTTATATTAATCACATTGCCTACAGTCATTGTTGAAATGAACAATTAGGTTATGAAAATAAACAGTCAAGTGAAGGCTTAGCTCAATTAGTCTTTAGTTCTCCCAGCCACACTGCCACTTAGGGTTACAAATTAATTGTCTGTAGCTTTCCTCCCAGGAGGTCACCACCACTGAAGAATTTCATGGCACTAAAAGATGTATCCAGGAGATTGTAAGTCTTTTTGTCCCCATATAATTTAGAGGAAATAAAGAAACAGCCATATGGACTATCTAAATCCAATTCCTACTGGAAAAGTACTGATGTTAAAACAGTAGAGCTACCTCTTTGACGATTTCATCAAAGGAACCCAAATTATTTGCTATGGCATTGAAAATACTCACAGTGTTTTTCCTATAACCAACAGGTACTGAAAGAGCAGCACCTGCTGCTTATCTTAAGCACACTGCCCATCTTAAGTACAAGCATAATAGAACAAAAGAAAGTGGTGTGGGACGGAGTGTTTAACGGATTAAGAAAGGTTTTATGCGTTGCTTAAAGAACATTGTGGTTTGTGTTAAGTGGAAGGTCATGCATGGAGCATGGAGCCGTATAAACAGGCAGAAAGCAGAGACAGATGAAACAAAGATGATGTAGAGAAATATCAGTGGCAGGGGAGGGGATAGAAAATGCAGGCATGACAGCATTTAAGCTGAGAAATACATGGGTAGATTTTTCCAAGGTTTGAATTTGAGAAACAGTGAGAAGGAAGTGCCAGCATGCAAGTACAACAAATAAGGATGAGGAACCAGGACTGTAGCAATTGCAGATCACTACAACTACAAACAAAATGCTCCTTCAGAAAGTGTCATTCCAGAACAGATTTGATACATCTTGACAGTGCTGTATGGAGAAAACCCAGTCTGTTCTCAGCTAAGAGCACTCTGCTTTTTGTACACATCTCCTCCTCTGTGCAGCACCCAGAGAATGCCCAGCACTACAGAGCACTGCAAAAGGATACAGGTTAACATTAACCCACTCTCTCAGTGAACTAACTCTTTGTTTAAGCTTAAGGAGGCTACCCAACACGATCAGCAGATGATGGAATAAATTACAGATTTCTAGAACCATGCCTGCATGTTCAGCAGCATAGAGATGCCATTGCTGAATTCCCAGACACCACACAGACTGCTCTGCAAAACTGCATGAAACAGCTTTGAGTGCAAAAGACATTACAGAAATACAAATGGTACAGATGTAATGTAATGTAGAAATTTTTAGGGTCAGTGAGATTTTAAAGAACTCAGTTAAACTATTCTCCTGCAGGGAGAATAGAGTTCAACAAATACAAGACACTTGTGGGTGTAGCCAGAGAACCTCTTTATCAATGAAACTCTGCTATTGACCATCTCCCTTCTCAAATGCATGCTTTGGATAGAGTTCATGTCAAATTAACACTCAGGATCCCAGGGAAGGAAAAATTAAACTAATAAAGTTCAAGCTAATCAAACAATATTAAAAGAATCAGCACTAATGGTAGTCAGTAGAATTCACACATTTGTATCAGCGGCTGAAGTGAAAATGCTTCCTACAATTACCAGTATTTGTTTACACAAAACATTGACATTATTATCTAAAACATTATTATCCATTCTTATCCAAAAGCATTAGTTTTTATGGAGAAAAGTACTGCTTCTACATTTTAAGATCCACGAAAAGGACAGTTACCCTTGATTTAGAAATTTGATTTGATTTGCCAGTGTTTGGCTTCATACATTGCCTCTTTGCGATGAATTTTGGGAATAGCCTGTTACCGAACTCCACACTCGCCATTGTCCCACAGTGTAAAACCTCTGCCAGCAGAACATTTTTTGAAAACACTCCTTCCCAATCACCTTTTTAGTACAATCAAAAATATATAATTGTGATATAGAAAGAAATAAGAATGCTACAGTGCAAGGCCAAAGCTCTTAAGCATTAACTGAAATCAGAGATATCTTTTGTAATCAGGAATACCTTCCCAAGGCATTCCCTGAGTGCTGCACCTTAGAGACTTCTGATGGAGAAACTCTTATCAATAAAGAATGTAAAGCCCTTATTTGTTCATCAAATAAGTAGTAATTGGAAATTCTTCAATCTCAGACTTTTTTAATAATTACAAATTAGTGTCATCTTCACTTCCTCTCAGATGCAATTTCTCTACCACTTCAGCAACAGTAAAGAAAGTTTCAATATGTGAAGTTCTTGGTGCAGTGGTTGAACACTGTTTAGCTATAGGTAACTTGACTATTCAGCTGGAACCTTAATTTTCCAGCTTCAATTGTACATACCACCAAGCTGCTCCCAGCTATCTACTTCATTTTCCATGAATCTCAAGTTAACTCTTTCACCCTTCTCCATGTTTGTGGGCTATTTTCATCTCCAAGCAAAATCAGAATCTAAATAAAACAAGCCACAGCACTTATTAAATTGTGAATGTTTTGCTTATCAAGTCTCTAAAGTCACACCAGTCTCACAGATACTCCAATCATACCAAAACTAGGGATATTTTTAATTTAAATCAGTCTCCTAAAAGAGGTTGTACTCAGAGCTTGAAAAGCTTATCTGGAAACATAGGTGGCATCAGTGGTGCATACTGTCTCCTAAGCTATTCCAATTATTTATCAGGAGCCAAGTCATTTGATTTCAGCAATACAAATTTCACACCACATAAAACAAGCAGTTTTAGAATTAAAACTGGTTTTGAGGAATGCAAGGATTATAGGAAACTTGCACAGGGAAGCTTACAAAGGATCTGAATTTCACTCTCTGATCAGCATTGCTTCTCCTACATGTTGGTTCTACTTCAGAGTAGCTGCATGTCAAATCATAGTCTCAAACCAACCCTGAAGCATCTTCACCTGAACATTTATATTTTTACACAGAGCAGTGGAGAAAAATAACCAAGTGATATTTTAACAGCATCTGATTTTGAAATTAACTTAGTGCATATAATTTGCTGTACCTTCTCATAATTTTTTCAAGGACAATGAGCTTCCCTGTAGTGTTAACAGGATCTGCCTTAAAAATATTTTTGCCAGCAGAGTGTATACAGTTTTGACTGCTGCTTAGTTTGAGTTCAGTGCTAATACACAGACCTCACAGAGAATATTCTAAACATTATTGAGATTATTATGGTTTTGGACATGGAAAATTCTAAAAGCTCTCCTGAAGACACTTTAAAAAGCATTTTGTTTAGTGGTACAGAGCAGCACACTATAAAAACATCCCTTTAATATATTGTGGGGTGAGCTTGAAAGCATATTTCACATCTGTAATCAGATGGAATCACATGTATTAGTGTCAATCAAGCATGTTTCTTTGCCCAAAAGCCCTTAATCTGCCATGCTTTTCAGACACAAATGCCCAAAATTAAATTAAGATTGTAAAAGATGTAAGATCAATGAAACTGGTATTTTGAAAAAATGGTTCTGTGCAGGTTTTATTTTAAAAACCCGGTTATTTTTGGTAGCAGAAATTATTTATGTGATTATTTTCTTCTCAAGTTACATCATTACACAGCATTTGAGTTTTGTGGAGATTAGTATAAACTAACTGAGGAAGACAAAAAAAAAAAAATCACAGTTGTCAGTTTTTCTATTTTTTTTCTGACTTTAATGTGTTGTGATGACTCTGTACAAACTGAGCACTGCATCACAGACAAAACCACAGCAGAATGCGAGGCTGTGTCAGTTCATGAATCGTTTGCAGCTCCACACTCTGGGTTTTTTTCATCGTAAGACCCCTTTTTAACCAGCAAAGGAAATGAGCAGAGCTTATGCAGTTGATGGAATTAAAATCACCTTCAAAATCTCATGCTTTGTTTTATGAAATGCAAAATGAGTTACACTGCATTGTAACAGAACAAAGACAGAAAAAACCTCAGTGTTTGCTATTTTGCTTGTCTGAATTGGAAGGTAATAGAAAATTTTCAAATCATCTGTGAACTTAGAAACATATATGCATATCTCTCTGACAGAAACTGAGAAAAGTGACGGAATCAATGCAAGACACCCTCACAATTATGACTACAGGAAGCCAGTTTAACTGCCCATTTCTACCAGAAACAGTTGTAATAAGTAACACCCCAAAAATTATTCTGCAGGTTTAATGCGTATTTATTATAAACATGCACTTCCATTTCAAGAAACTGCTAATTCCAGGTGTAACTTTACATCTTTCAGAGGGAGAAAATTTATTTCCATGCATCAGGTGTTGTACTACTGTAGACAAACAATATAAAACTACTGGCTATTTTATTGCTACTTTTTCACCTTCCCTTTCTCATATACCAAAATAAAACCAAAACCTTCTTCCATTGTCAGTTCAGAGAAATATGATTTTATGAATACAATATCAACTCAGAGCAAAATGATGCAGTTGCAATGAAACCGCTACATTGCCATGAAAATCTTACTAGACAATCACAAAAGTAAAAATGGCCTCACATAAAGCCAAAAGTGTTTAATTTACTTAGGGTTTTTTTGGTTATTTAAGTGGGAAAAGACCAATTTGATATGTCAGACACCTGTTGGTCATCTCCTAGAGGACACTTTTACATCAAGAGCATATGAGGGCAATCTATAGCAGGGAGATGAGTATTTTTTTCATGTGAAACAAAATTATAGATGAAGGCAGAGAGGAAGTGTCGTTTTCTTTTAAACTTGTAGCTCTTCTGGCTTCTCTCTGCTGCTGCCCATTCCCAGACTAAGTGCACTGGTTGTGTGCTCTCCCTGTGCCCAGCCAGGCTCTCAGCCCACACATCCTGCCTGCATACAGTTGCAGAAGCACAATCACCATCACAATCACCATCACTGCCCCTCTGCTCCAGTGCCCTGCCCAGGAGAGCCCTGGCTGCCAGGACCAGCACTCACAAGGACATTCAAAGCACCCCAGCACCCTCATGGAAGGACACACCCTCAGGGACTTTGGCAGATTCTGACAAGCCTCTGCTGAATATGGGGAAAGTGATGTTTTTCATCCTTGGCATCAGGCCAGGTGCAGGCACAGCCATGATAATAAATTAACCTCCTGCCAAATTTTTAGTCTCTGTTTCAAAACACTGGGGATTCTCAATTAAACTGTTGTAAGAAGTTATGCAGCACAACAATGTAATTCACCCTATCTTATTTAAGCAATATGGTTGAATCATGTTTGTTTACATTAAGCTAAACATTTAAGATGAGGAACGTGTCTAACAGGAGTTGTCCACCTGTACACACAAAGTCTACAATGCAGCTAAAGCCATCATCCCATGAGATGAATTACTTGGGAGCTGCAAATACCCAGAATTTCTACCAGATTTTGTGTTAGAAAGCTGAATAGAAACATCAGTCTCTCACAACCCCCTATATATACATTGAAAGTCACAGAAAGAATTCATGTATTGTCAAAATAGATCCTTTAGACTTAGAGAGCTCTAGAACATTCAGCAAATGAGATACCAGGTGCAGTGTCCCAGATCCAAATTAAGTGTATAACCTCTAATAAGCAAAGAATGGCAAGAGGCTACTTTAAATCTATTATTTTGTTATAGTTTAGAAAAGTTCCATTAATACAGACCTGGTTTTGGAATGACTCCCTTGACTATATATATGTGTGAAGTATTTTTCTTTGTCAAGGGGTAAAATAATCTGAGTTAAATTAGATTTTCCCGAGGAGAAAAAAATGTTACAGCTCAAGTACTGTGTTTTCAAAACATGTAGGAACACAGGTTGTCTTTGTATATTTGCAATTGTTGGTGCATGAGACAAATTTAAAAAATAAAGCGAAATAAACCTTTTACTGTTCAATTTCTGAAATTTTGTGCTGTGTAACTGTCCAGATTACAGTATTAAATTACTTTTCCCTCCCAAATTTAAAACTTTTGAATCATTAACCTCTTCCCTCCTCTGCAGAGCTCCAAGACACAACTGCACAGTTGTGTTAACAAGTCAGAAGTGGGTCCTGCAAGGACCCAGGCCCTTCCTCCCCAGTGGCCTCAAGAACAGGGATTTCTCCTGGCAGGTGATTCCCACCCCACCATGGCACTGGACACACAATTCCCACAGAGAGCCAGCTGCAATCTCTGGATTTGCAAGTGGCAGGTTATGTGACCTCATGGGACACCTGTGTGAGCAATTAGTCTATTCTGGGTCTGCATGCATTGATTTAAATAACTGAATCCACAGAACTTAAAGCCTACGATACTTTACCATGTGAGTTGAGCAGCTCTGTAATTCCACTCTCTCCTTAAACTCTGTTTACTGTCAGGCATCTGTCTTCCATCCTTTTTGTGTCCTCACTTTAATTCATCTCTCAACCACCAAAAATATTTGCCTCATACATTATGGAGTTCTTGGTCACAGTGTTTCTAAGAAAATAATAATTCCTGTTGATACACTATGGCAATTTTGCTCTCCCCAGAGTGCACGCTCATTGTACTGGTAGGATGATGTTTTAAAGAAACCAAAGCAACACAATCTCAACAAAAAGCTACTAATATCCATAATTTACAGGACAAGTACCACTCATGAGTCTGTAAAAACAAACCTATGGAATCAAAGTGGACCAGATGCTGACTTCATCAGTTGATTAAGACTCTTTTTCACCATTCTTTGGGTTAATTGCTGTAAAAGTGCCAAGATCATTGCTTTGAAGCCCAGTGCTGAGGCTGGAAATGCAGCAGCAGTGAAATTCTGTTTTAGGTACAGTCAGCCTGCAGCTGGCCAGCAGCAGGACTTCACTTCCCCTCAGCAGTGACTCAGTAGGAGAACACGATGGGTCCTTCCCCTACAGGGTGTGTAGCTTTTGGCTGATGTTGCTACTGATGGCACAGTTTTCTTATCTAGGGAATCACAATTCAATTAACAAAAGTAAACCAGCCTCTGGGTGGCAATCACATGCCACCTCTACCAGAACAGGTGACTTTAAAGACAAGTTTCCTTTTCTTGTCTCTTTGTATAGGAAAGTTCTTTCCATGCCAAGATTTGGACACAAATATTTTGAGATGCAAGTCAATGAAGTATCAAACTAAATTACTGAAACATGTGAAAAACAGCCTTGTACAAATATTAAGCAGACTTTGGGTATTCTGGATTGATTTTCTAAGTACAAATGCCTTGAGTGGTTTTGAGTTTGTATCAAAAGCTGATAGTTCCATAAATAAATTTGTATACATTTGATTACAAATAGTTTTTTTTTTTCATAAGTTGCTCTGTGAAGCTAAACATATTTGTCTTGTCTTGCCAGGTCACTTGGAAGAGCAGCCTGCACCTTATATATCCTAACACTTGCCAGCATAATCTGCACATTCCACTAACCTTGCTATCTTTAATTACACACAATATCTGGATTTCTGCTTACTGCAGTAGTAAGGGTACCTCTCAGTACTTCTGCTTCCAGCATTTTGCACTGAGGGAAACTGTACTGAGCTCACAAGGGCCATTTAGCAGCCTTCATATATTTGCATGGAGGCTGCTTGATGAGGCCCATAGCTTGGTGGGTGTCCTACTACACACATAAAGGATGGGAGCTTGCCAACTGTGTAACCTGAGGTGCTTTTCCCATAAATTTCTACACTTGCCCTGTACTTAGGTCAGCAGAAATAAATAAAATCATGGGAGATCTTTATTTTTAAAGCAGCTTATAAAGCCATTGCTGTCAAATCCCTGCCACTGGTAAGTAAGAAGGAGACAGGTCAGCTGGCAGATGCAATGATGCCTTCAAGGAGCTGTTGTCACATTTTTATGTATTGCACATAAATCCCGAAGCAAAAGGCATTGCAGTTTGAACTATTGGTTGAGGGTATTCCAGATGGGGAAGTTGCACCCAACAGGTGCTCAGTGCTAAAACATCACCAGTCCAATTCTCCTTCAATTTCTGAAAGCATGTTCCTTTTCCCTTGCCAGCAGTCCCACTCGGGCACAGATGATCAGCACAGCAACCCCAGCACTGACCACAGGAGCAGAGAAAGAGCTTGGACTTACAGAGCTAAGGTTAATTGGATTTACAACAGAAATTGTTGTGATTAATTCACAAAAATGTAAACTGATACTCCTCTGTGGCTGACAGAAGCAGATCTGGACTTTTCCTTTTTCCTAGGCTACAGCACAATAACCTGGCTACATATAGGAACACTGTATATTAGCTGTTTCTTTTTCTGCACCACATCACAATTTTCTGTCCTGCTGTTACTGGCTGTGGTGAGTGGAACTTTACTGGGAAGATTGAGAGAGAAAAGAGAAAGTAGGTTTGCCTACTTTTTATTTTCTAACAGAGAGAATAATATTGTCAGCAGAAGTGTGAAGGTTTTAGGGTGTGCTTTCCCTAAAATCCAGGCAGTTTATTCTTTATAACCTTCAATACAGCATTAAAAGTGCCACCTCAGGAACAAGATATCTTTAGCTACCAGTTCCTCAAAGTGCATTGTAAACTTCCAGTAACTGAGATGGATGGGCATTTTTCCTTTCAAAAAACAAATTGAAAATAATTTTTATGGCAAAGCTTTAAGAGCTGCAAGGGCGCAGAAAAGTCCCTTTGCTGGTCACTGTCATGCCAATGCACTGAAACTCAATGCATATTGAGACAGAAAAGTTGTAATATGGGACAGAGATCGAACCATGAATAACCAAATTTAAAGGGAAAATATTAACTTACTCTCATAGTTGTAACAATTTGCCCTTGAAAGTGAACCTAGAACCTCTCATGTTTAGAGGCAGGCAAGAGCACTGCTCAGAGATTTAGTTGTTATTGAGGTACATTGAAAGAACAATCCCATTCGATATCCTGTGTTTAAGAATAAACTTCAGGCACACTTAGCCCAAAGCTGTTTGGTGCTTTCCTTAGTACAAATGGAAGGAACTGGATTATCAAAATCACCGTGGCACTGGACACACAAACTGACAAGCCAGAGTTTCTAGCAATAAAGGATGATCAAAATAGTCCCTTGGCTTTCCATAGCCAAGGCTCATATCTGCCTTTCTGCAGACTTAGGAAATCACTCAGCTTTTCTATGCCTTAGGACACTGTCTGTAGAACGCAAAAACCTGATTAATAAAACAACAAATAGACATGAACATCAAGATGTTCAGATCATTGGGGCATCTGAGCAGACCTTTAGAAAGCTCACACACTTCACTGCCTGGTGCAGTAGGAGAATGAATGGGGAACTCTGCAGTTAGACTGGTGGTAAGGTGGTTTGTGCTGACTTTTACACACTCAACCTGTAACACTTAGGAGCTGTTTAATCATACAGTTGAAGACCTTTCTAACCTTCCATGTTGGTGTTGGATTAACCATATATATTGAAGTACAATCCTTCATAGTGTCAAGACTATATTGAACTGCTGGAGGGCTAGAAGGCAACAAAACAAAATCTGAGAACATTTGTTTTGCACAAAGTAATTTGTTAGTATATTGAAAGTTCTTTTCAGCAACATAAAACTCTGCCTTTTGGACACCACATGGAACTGCAAGAAAATGCCAAGAGAAAATTCTAAGAGTTATCATAAATAAAGCACTTGTCATATTGCCCATAAGTGCAGAGGTCTTTCTACTTTGTTATGCTCCAGTAATGGGCATAATGGTTTTATTTGCATAAAACCCAGATCCTATTATACTGTATCTGCTTCTTCTTAAGCTCTTAAAATTACACTGGCTTCCTGAACTATCATGTTCAGAGCTGTTTGAAAAAAAATCCAAACCAAAACACAAACATTTGTTATCTTTTTATGAAGTGAATTATTTGCATAATGCATTTAGACTGGGAACAAAAAAAAATATTTAGAGTAAAAGACATTTCTTCTTGCAGAATTGAACTCATTGGAGTGTCTAACCAAGGAAAAAAATGCATTTCTGCTGCTGCTTAATGGACATTGCCAACAGGCGGTACAGATACCATGGTCCCTAAATGATGGAGAATTTAAAACGAGTCACCTTCACAAAGTTATGTTCAGGAAAGATTATTTGGGAATTTTTTTTCCTGAGGGAGATTTTCACGTGGTCTTATTAATAGAATAAAAAAATATTCTATTTCCATAATTCATCAACTCGTATTGCAGTCCAGCCAAGCAGCACTGTGGAACCCAGAGAAATAACAGGAGCTGGGGCTGTTGGAATAGCCTCCACTGGCCCTACATCACTACATTTTAAGAACATAGGAAACATGTTATTTACTGGATATCCCAAAGCACACATTATGTTTGTACAGCATAAAGAATTAGAGGCTCTACATCATAGTTCATTCAGCTGAAGATATTTTGAGTATTTGTCCCTTACCTTGTGTCAAGAGATGCATCTGATACAGTAAGTGGCCCCTGAAATCACTGTCACCCTTTTAACCACTCAGACATATTTGCAGCAATTTTCCCCATCTGTATTCCCTTCCCAGACTTCTCTAGAATGGCTGAAGAGTTCAAACTATAATTAGCTGTATTCACTTGGAGCTCTGTAGCTCCTCTGCTCATAGAATAACCCTTCACAGAGCAAGGAAATACCTAATGAGGATGAGAGACTGCTGAACACATCTCTTGCACAGTTGCCATCCTAGACTAGAGGAGCAGGAATTTGCCAAAGATCTCTCATTCCCTTGTCATCCAGTGATGCAGAAAGGAATAAACCCCACTGGAGTCACTGACATTTGGTTAAACTTCAAACTTCTAGGTACTATCATCACATTCTGTAAGGTGGAAGAAGATGAAAGCCTAATAATGAATACACAGACTACAGGTATCAAGGCTGATAACTCCTTCTCCACAGAATGCATTACTGTCCTCTACAACTCTTCAACAGCTTTCTCAGCAAACAGCTTCTACTACTATTTTTTGTTTGTTTGTTTTTGTAAGAATTCTGAGGAAGCAATTCATACACCATTCTTTTTATATAATGCTATTGAACTCCATGGGCATTGGAGTTCATTGTTGCCTGTAACAGAGAGAGTTGAGGATATATCTGTCCTGTAGAAGCATTGAAACAAACCCAAAATGCAGCTGAACAGTGGCACAGATGCAAGGACACCACAGCTTGAATTGACTAGAGGTAACTAAAGAAAAGGTTGCATTTCAAAGCCAGCGCAGTTTACTGATTGGTCTTAAAATCTCAAAGCTCTTTCAGAGTGTCTGTGGAGTTATTTCAACAAACTCAGGGCTCTTTTCCAAGTAAGGTATTCAAATCACAGAAAAAGGCTAAGAACAGCTATCACAGTGGGCATTGACATCTTGTCAAGAGCTCTGACCAGTCAGAACAGGAACAGAATGAATTGCTTTCTCACCCCTGCAGACAGATTGTGGCAGGGTGAGGGGAGACTGGCCTAGAAAAGCATTTCTTCTGTGAGTGGTTTGAGGGTCAGAGTCACTAGCACAGCTCAGATGGCAGGGATACACAACATGAAAACAGAGGAAAGCAACAAGAATGCTTTTTCTCTCCTCAAAAAAACCCCCCAAAATCCCAAACAACCAAAAAACAACCCAACCAAAACAAAAACCACAACTACAACAACAACAACACTGAACAAACAAACCCCCAACAAATAAAAGCCAAAACAAATGCCACCTTCCTGGCTTGCCTGTATCTTGATATATGTAAGGCAAAGTCTATTTCTGCTGGGTGAGGTAGGGGAGCAGTGTGTTAGAGCTACACATCACTTTCTGTGGAAGCTGCTGCATCCATTACAGGATTTCCTCCAGGAATTCAGTAGAAGTCACTACCTCACACAACTGTGGTAGCATCTTCTGCATCATGACAAAAACAAAACAAAACAAAAATCTTGTCTATGAGCATCTCCATGCTCACTGTCAGGTCCTGTTGGTCACTGAGCTGCCTGCCCTCCCTTCCCTCTACCCTCCTCCCCAGCTGGATTACTTGGCAGCAAATTTGCAGTTTCATTTCCTCTATTTTCATACATTGTAAAATGCTAAGGATGGAATGTTCGGTAGCTGTAAAACTTCTATTATTTGTTATTCATTATTTAAATGGTCCCATTTTTTTATAACCAAGCAGCAAGTCCAGCCCCAAGAGCATCACAGGCTCACATCCTAATCCCACTGTATTTAAAAGCAGGGAAGGCATCTCTAGATTTCACAAAGCAAGGAGACAATGTCATTCAGTTTGCAGGACTGAAACACTCATGACACAGAAGGATTTAACCAGTCCAAGCACAGCACTGCTTAGGATTCTTTTTTTAATCACATTTTCACAACACTTTTGTGATTTAATAGCCTAGTTTCTAAATCTCACTGAAACTCATGGAGGCTTATGAAATATTAACGACTTACAAACCAAACTAAAACATTAGATGCTTGATAAAGCAGCTATCTATAGACTTTTAATTGTCAAAACCATTTTAAATTAACATACTCCTGCAAGAGATCATTAATAGCAAGCTCCCACTCATTTCCAGATTCTGAATTTAAATTCTTGGGATTTAGGTCTACATTTTCTCTTGTCTTTGAAACACACGCTATCAGAGTTATATCACACACCTGTGGGCTCTGAAACACCTTTTAGTGCTGTTCTGCTTTACATATTTGCTGTGCAATCACAGAGACAGGGTTTACTGGTTTAGTGAGTCTTAGGCTTCCAGTGGTTGAGATTAACAGAATCACAGAATCAATCATGTTGGAAAAGACCACTGATACCACCACGGCACTGAGTGCCACATCCAGTCTTTCCTTAAGCACCAATTGGTGACTCCACCACCTGCCAGGGCAGCCCATTCCCATATCTCATCACCCTTTCTGTGAAGAATGTTTACCTGAGTACTGGAAGCTGACTGATTTCTGCTGAGCTCTTGATCTTTAGATGTGTCCTTTCAAAATTTTTAAAAACTTGGATGTGAAAGCATTTTATAAAAGACTTGCTCAATAGGATCAAATACTTTCTCAATAGCATCAAAAGTAACTACATGAAGAAATTAAATGCAAAATAATTTCCTTTGCTATTTTGAGAAACAGACTGAAGTTTTATGCAAACTCACGACAATAAATATGCCATTGAAAAAATGTCATGTGCTAACTTTGGTTTTCATTACGTCTGTAAGGTTTATATTACGTTTGCAAGGGACTGAGATTTTTTTTTTTGTTTGTTTGGTAACATTGTTGCTTCTTATTCAAGCCATGATCCTAATACATGTTTAATGCCCAGGTCCAATCTGTCAGCCCAGCAAACATCATTACTACCTGAGATTAGGTTCAAGGTACCGTATAATCAGGCTTGTTCAGCTCAGAAACAGCAACACAGCAGAAAACAGCAGGGAACAACCTAAAATGCCTTCCAGCTGGTGTGATAGCAAGTGCTTCTCAGGCATGCCAGGGCAAAGACAAACAGTGGTGGCCAAACCAAGTGCTGGAAAAGCTGGGACAGTTTGTACAAAGGATGCTGGTCACCAAAGCAAAGGCTTTGTTGGGAGATGGAAAAGAACAAACCTCCCTGAATGCAGGAGGCTAACACAGGAGTGCAGAGGCAGGCTGGGCTGGAAGGTGTCTGGGTGGTGTATCACACAAGAGCCACTTAAATGGCAGCCTGTCCCCCTCTTCATCAGGCTACAGCTTGTATAGGATAACTAGGAGAACTGCTGACCTTCTTTCTAGTTTCGCTTTGGAGTCAGGCTGGGCAAATCCCTCTCTGGCAAATGGTGCAAAATGGCAATCCATTTCATCATCACACTCCCAGGACAACTGGTAATGCTGAAAATCAACACATCAATCACAGACTTTTAGTAAGAGGATAGGAATCACCTCCCAGCAAGAAGTCTGAATAAATTTCTAACTGATTATTATTGCATCTTAGTTGCCTGCCCTTAGAGAAAACCACAAAAAATGTTTCCATTCTTCTTCTGCAAAGGTGGAAGTTTTATAACCCTTGAAAATGCTTCAGAAGAAAAAGTTTCTCCTTCATTGGTACCCAAATCTCCAAATAAATCCACAGGACCCACAGCCAGCTGCTGTGAGTGCACTGTCCAAGGCTAGATTTATGCAACTTGTTAAGGTTGAAAGTACTGCCAGGCACAGTTAGCTGTAGCCAATACCCAGAAGTATACGATGCTGATTTCAGCCTGGAGAAATCCTGGAAATAGGGAGATATCCAAATGGTAGATATAATGGTTTGTAGCCTAAGCAAATTCAAATCAAATGTACTTAAGGATAAAACCAAAAGCTGAAAATTCACAGTGCTCAGAGATCTCATTTACCAAGGAGTTCAGACATCAATTAAAAAAGGTCAAGTTAAAAAACTCTTCCAGCTGGGTTTTGTTGTGGAGGTGCCCCTGACCATTTAAGCAAGGGAGGACACAGACAGCTCATGCTGTCAGATGCTCTCTAAGGAAGAGGCATAGCATCACCCTTGCTGTCAAAAGGGAAGCATGAAAACGGGATACAGCATGAGGTAAAGTAACACAAAATATTCTCATCTCAATCAGAAATATACATATTAGTTTGCAAAAAGCTTTCCCGTTTGAAATGCTCTCTCATAACATACTCTCTTGTTTAAGGTATTGTGTTACTATCATGCAAGAGAACAGAAGTTAGAATATACACTGTGGACTGTGCTAACCACATTGTCTATGATTTTGGTTATTTTTTTAAATAAATAGCCTCCAACTACCATAGTGAGCTTCTGTTTGTGGTTACTCAGATTTTATTCTACTTTTTTAGATATTTAAATCTCCTTTAATTAGGCCTAGAAATCTTTCTTTTCTATTCCAAAGCGGAAAGGTACTGAACTCCCCTCCACTAAATTAGAAACCCTAGTCACAGCTGGGAGCTGAGAAACATTTCATACTCTGTCCTGCAGGGCACTGTACTTTCATCTCAATATTGTCCCACAGACAAAAAATACTGAAATCTGTATGTTTGCATCAGGTGATGCCAGCAAGAGCTGTGGGGCATCATTGAGGAGCATCGTGCAAGTCACCAGCCCAGGAAGGAATGCAATCATGGAGCAGCAACACAAACCTCATTCACACTCCACATCTTCCAACAAGATATTGATTGTTTAAGTTGGACAAAACCTCTAAGATTGTTGAATCCAAAACCTTTAGTTTTTCCATGCTAAGATAGAGCCCCCAGCTCAGGGATTCAGATGGCTGCAAATCCATCACTGCAGATGTGACTGCTAGATGCAGACACTGGGAGGAAGCCCCTTGTACAGCTCACAGAGAGTTAGAAGGTACATGAATAAGAAAAAAAAAAAACAAACTGATGAGGTCACCATGAATATCGTGATTTCTGTGATACTCTATTTGCATAATTAAGTGCAGATGTCTCTGGAGTCTTTCTATCTAAGAACTGCTTTTAACTGCACAGAAATACCAGCTGTAGGTTAAAAAATAACAAGACAAACTTCACACCTTTATACTTCCTTTGAAAACTACATGCATATAATTAAGAAAAAAAAAAACACATAGAAAACATGAGGCTTTGAATACAAGATATTTAAACACCCTAGATTATATGTTTGGATAATAATGAAAAATTGATGATGTTTACAATCTAAGCAATAGAAAATATTTACCAATGCAGTGAAAGAAATCATTTCCATATATTACACAGATGCTTATCATAAAAGAAAGCAATTAAAAATCAAAAATATTTTTAAGTAGTATTAAAAAAATTCCTTGCCTGAGACTAGGAATGCTCCAGGGAAATAGATGGAGATGTGGCAGATGTGCCCAAGTTCACTGTGACTAGAAAAGCGGCTGCTAAGAATAAGATTCCCTTAACTCTGATGACATTGACCATTGCTGTAGAAGTCCTCAGCTAGAACAAGTAATTTACATCAAATTATTTTTCTATTTGTAGTTGACCTTAAGCAGTTTAAAATATTCTAATACATTATAATTTAATTATTTGAAGACCCATTGCTACAAATAATCTTCCATGACGGGATTATTGATGAGCCCTTCATCTTGAATATATAAAGCAAAAATCAAGTATTACCATTTAACATGGATTGTGTGTTGTATTTTTTATATATTTATAAGCATAATCCTTAACATTTGTGCCTTCTGATTAAAGACATCTGTATAAATTAATAATATGATTTTGGAAAATATTCTTCATATACATAAATCTAATGCACTGTACAGATTTTTTTTATACACTAAAATATTCATAGAAACCAAACAAAAAGAATGGTCTGAAGTAAATGTTGAGCTTTATTCTTTAATGCTGTTTTATTCCAGTGACTGCAAGTGAAGCTTTCTGAGGTATTATATTTATGCTTTGCCAGCAAAAGTCAATGCCCCATCATGACAGGACAGCAGCTCTGTCAGGATAGTGCAGTATATTCACTACAGCCCATTCTCTCAGGAGCCAAATGTGGTGGAACCAAATTATTTTACCTGGGACCTTCTATGAAGTTATAGGCAATAACTGCACTAGAAAGGGTCAAACACCTATTCAAAAGATATGGTGAAACAGCATTTGTTTCTAATAAGAACTCAACCCAGGCTGCATGTGATCCCTTCAGTCACCTTGCAGAGGACTAATGTTCTGAGTACTAGCAAGAGGTAGTTGTGCCCTTAAACATTCCCACTGAGCAATCAAGCAGATCTAATCATCTTTTTTTCTCTACAAACAAAGTGGGCATCTGTAAATACCTTTTTAAAATGTCCAGATTAGCACTATAACCAGGCAAAAAAAAGTACAGACATAAATACTGTCCCCTATATTGCATGAAACTTGAGATTTTTCCTTAACAGGTGATTCTACAGAGCATTCCCCCTAACATCATGGGCAAAGAGACCATCAGCTTCCCATCACTATGGCTATAGATATGTGGATAGAAAGACTATAATCCTCCGTAATGGAGGATTTTGATTTTCCCAATGCAACTAGGAGAATCTTTGTGCCAATGCTGTGAATGAAAGCTAGCCCAGTGGAAGCCTGACAGTCCCACCATGAATACACGTCATTCTTATCCCAGGCAAAAGAATTAGCCTAGAAATATCTCAGGTCAGATCCTTATTAAGACAAGAAAACATTGCAAATACAGCTAAGCAGAACAGGCCCTTCAGGTTGTTGTCATTGTGCTCATCAAGCAGATGCTCTTGCTGCCCAGAATTTGGGGAATGTGGGCTGCACCATGTTTTGGACCAGCAAAGGAGCACTCTGAACCTTTGTTTTTACACCTGCTCCCCCTACGGAGGAGCTTTTGCTTACCTGCTGCACTACCTTGTGTCTTGCTAAAGTTGGTACTAAGTGCCACAGATATAAGGATATGCTTTCTTATAAATCAGGATGTCAGGTAAACATCCACAGGCAAACAGTGCTCTAGGAAATCAGCAATGCTTTAAGATGATACTCTGAGACAAATGAAAATCTAGACAGTTTAAAAAAAAAATCCTGCCCCTTACACCTTAGATTTTAGGTGCTATTTCTTCCTTGCTTACTGCTAAACCCATCTGCTTATATATGGGATCTTTTTTAAGTCCCCTGTTTAAGAGATCTTCTGTTCCTGCTGCAATCATTTCCATGGCAACTAATTTTCATGTCACAAATAGAAAGCAATGCAGGTTCAAGAGGTGAAAATCAGAGGCATATTGAGATAAACTTCTAAAAAGCTAGAATTGTGCACCACCAAAATCAGGGGAAAAAAGAACGAATTATGTCAGTTTAAATCAACCACTTGCTATAATATTGGTTAAGTTTGCTGTGATACAGAACTGCTTTTTGCCAGCTAAATTGTGCAATCTGTGGTGTGACTATAGTATAAGATGTAAACTTGGTGATGCTGGGATGTGAGACATTAGGGCACAGATGTGGTAGCCAAGAGGGTGATTTTCCTGCAGGGGTTCCAAAGTAGATGTGGCCCCAGGGAGCCTCAGGCCTGGGTCTGTCCCACTGTGGTCACCAGCCACGGTGGTGACAGTGCTTGTCAGGGCACCTTAGCAAACATTGTGGGAAATAGAAAAGGAAACTCTCTGAAAGCTCTGTGAAAGCAAATCTCAGGATGGAGAAATGCAAGAATGCTGAAGATGCAAGGACAAGAAACAATAGGGCTGTAAGGAGTGTAAAGACAGACCTAGGGAAAATATGTTAAGCAAGACAGCAGAAGTATGTAAGTTTAATAACAAAGCTGTATCCATTGTTTTAAGCTATTACAAGCAAACATTGTTGAAAGCAAGAGGTACGTATAAAGTATACTAATTAGCCTGAGCTTGTCAGGTTTTAGTATTATGCCATTGGCTAGAAAGTTGTTAAAAGACTTTGTCACGAAGAGAACTCTGTTCCATCTCCCTTGCTTGCTTCTATAAAATGAGGCTGATGGCTGTGATGGAATAAAGTCTTTGAGACAGCTGCTCCAGCATTCCTGTCCTGTTGTTTGTGTACATAGATATATATCTGTAAATATATGATAAAATAAAATATCCCAGGAAACCAATGCCTGAATGTGAAACATTTGGTATGTCTGCGAAGCACACATGGTAGCCAGGAAGGCAAATTTCCTGCAGGGCTTCTGCAGTGGCTGTGGCCCCAGAGAGCCTCTGGCTTGGGTCAGTCCTGCTGTGCTCACTGGACATGGTGGTGACAGTGCTTGTCAGGGCACCTTAGCAAACATTCACTCTTCTCTGAGCCCAAAAAGGATTCCAGGTGTAACTTCTCCATTGCTGAGTCCTGGATGCACAGAAGTATAACAACACTGTAGTAACACCAGCTTAATTTCTAAGGAAAAATTCTTTTCCTTACGGATTACTCACTCTTGAGCAGACTTGGTACAGGAAATGCTTATGGAGCTCTCACACTGCAGGTTGAATTTTTCTGAGAAATTTTATCCCAAAAACCCAGCAATGCTGAATTAACCTATCCAAAAAGTTCTGAGGCAGTCAAAACTTCACTAGGCAAAGGTCCTGAGCAACCAGAAACTGGAAACATGCTGAGCAGGAGATTGGATTGCAGCTCTCTGGGTTTCCCTCCTAAGAGTCAAGTTTTTGCAATTCTATGAATTTCTGTGTGTTGGTGTCTCATTGAGCACAAATCCTATTTGCACACTGAGATGCAGGACCAAAAGAAGAGAAAAAGAGTTGAAAGTCATTCCCACAGTGCTACATCAGTGCAGCAATTATAAAAATGTTTCAGAAATCATGACATATTTTTCTGATTTATGTTGGTATTTCCCTACCTTAAGTAAGTGACATTAGCTCACTTTAGGTCTATTTCAGATCAAGGCAACTTTATAATACATTAGATACTTGCTTTTTTTTTGTTGTTTGTTTTTTGTTTGTGTTTTTGTTTGTTTGTGGTGTTTTGTTTGTTTGTAGAGTGAAGGCCAGAAAGTTTCATGTTACCACATCTCAATACCATGTTGCTAGAAAATTCATCACATTCAGATATCTGTATCCTCTGTTATATATGGAGAACAAATTTACAGAACCAAATAATCAGGAAACAAACTGGTAACTAGAACAAACTCACATGTTGCTGATCTCAGGAACTGCTGATGTAGCAAGCACGAATATGTTTGACAGGAGAACCATCAGAAACAGCAATCATAAAGAATTGGAATGGTCTGAATGAATTATTTCTTTACACTCCTTTCACGTGCAGTAGGCAGCTCAAATGACTTCCTAATGGCTTAATATGTTTAAGTCACACCTACTGCTTTAAGCTGACACATTTCATTATCAATGGAATGCTCTTCTTGCATACAGAGTAATTAGGCACTTGTGGGCCTCTTATGACAAGATTATTATTTTAAATCACAGAATCAGCTGGGAAAAAGCTTAGAGAGATAAGAAATTACGACTGACCAGAATCTATGTGAGAAGGAACTAAATCCTGAATTAGTCACATAAATCTAATTCCTAAGATTCAGCACTTCCTAAATTTATAATGAGATCAGTATTCACTTATCAGCAACTAGAGGAATCAAATCTTAGAAAAATATTAGAGATGCAGGGGAAGGCAAGTTGCAAAACAACAGCTACTACTTTTTTCTCATTCATGATTGCCCATGGAAATCAGAGAAAGATTGTCATGTGGAAGCAAAGAAGCAAAATTCCAAACCACAAACCCCCC
The DNA here is from genome assembly GCF_009819885.2 of Catharus ustulatus. Lineage (NCBI taxonomy): Eukaryota > Metazoa > Chordata > Aves > Passeriformes > Turdidae > Catharus > Catharus ustulatus. The sequence goes on along the minus strand of NC_046228.1, from coordinate 26,367,245 downwards.
AAAACTCAACAAACTCAGATAAGGCAATCTCCTGCAAGTATAAATATCAGAAGCCAGCATAATGACCCCCATCAGAACCCAGTATTTAATTTCTTGAGAAGTCAAGGTGGATTTCATAGTAAGAGTTGTGGCTGGGACACAAGTCACAGAAGCTGTAAGACTGCAGCGTGCCCCAAGGCAGAAGCATTTTTCAGCTGTCACCACCGTGTACTTCCTCCACAACCTGTCACACAGGCAAGCTGCTGATCTAAAATGACATTAAGACACATTTGTCTAAACACATCACCTAAGTGAATCCATTTAAATCCAAGTTTAACACCTCTCAAATGCACAAAGCCAAATCTAATAAAGGGTTGAAGAGAGGTTTTGGCAACTCAAATTTGAAAAACGCATAGAGGAAGATGTTTACTTTTCATTTTATCTCAAATGAAGGAGCCTAATTTTCATTATGGCACGCAGAAGAGGATGAAACACAGCAGTGTAAACTTATAGACACACCAAATCTGTTTAAAGCATAACTACATGCAAACTTGGGAGTAAGGTGGAAGTGGCACTGCAGTCACTGTGCCACCTTTAGATATGGTACCAATTAAAGTCTAGAAAGAAAAGAAAACAAAAACTAGCAGCAAACTGGTTCACTCAGTACTGAGAAACTGCATGAGAAGTCTTTAATCTCCAAATAGCTGTGACCAAAACTCATTAGGTGACGACAATCCTTAGTAAAGAACAGAAAATTCTTAGATTTAATATTGCTAGAGAAAGCGTCAGATCACAGAGAGGATCAAACCAGCATCTTAAAATGGCTCACTCCCAAAGCCTGAGCAGAAATAAATTGGAAAAGCATTTAGAAGAACTACTTTTTGAATTTATTTCGATATCAGGATCATTGAACCCAAGCATTTCCTTTAAAGTAATTAAAAGCAAAATTAATAGCACATTTTAAAAAGCATTTAAACTTGAGTTGCTGAAATATTGTTGAATATTTCTGAATCATCTTCAGGAAAATAAAAGGCTAAAATCTGCTGCAAGTGATAAAAATGAGACCAAGAAAAGAGGTTACTTTGTAGATGCAGCATTTCTGAAAATCTAGTTGTTGGATTACTTGTCTTTCAAATAAATTGGGTAGGCTTTGAAGTTTTTGTTTATTTGGGATTTGTTTGTTTTGAGGTGGTTTTGGTTTTTGTTTTATTTTCATTGAGGGAAAGTCAGAGAAGGCAGAAAATCTGTTTGCCTTCAAGTACCAGACCTGGTAATGGGCAATTACTTTGTGTCCTCTGCAAAGATCTACGCTGTAAACCACTGTGGTTTTATGATGAAAACTCAGAGCAGAGTCTACTTCACTGATGACTGTCTGGTCATCATTGAAAATCTCATCCTGGACTATATTATTTAATTCACTAATTGAATGATTATGTACAAATAAACTCCAATAATAACACGAATGTTAATTCAGCACTGATTTTCAGGAGACATAAAAATGGCAGCTACTGAAATAGATTTCTCCAACACCTTTAATGTGAGTTTTTGCTACTGATTCCATCTCAGGGACAGTACAAAGTCCTCTTTGAACTTGACTGGCTATGTTGTGATTCATTGGTTCCATACATTCCAGAAGATGTCCAAAGCTGGTGCTGAATGTAAAATTCTGTGCACAATCTTGGTTTACTTTTCTCTTTATGCACCCTTCTTTGCTTTGCAAGAAAAGGTTCAAGTGTCTTCCTGTGACAGGTGGGAGGGAATGATTATGGAAAAGTCAGCATAAAAGGATGGACGAAAAATGTTTCCAATAGTATCCAGGAAGCAATAATAATTAATTTGGCTACTTGTACCTTGGCATCCTCTGTTCAACATATGCCAGCTTGAAGAAATGCTTGCCAAGCCTATACTCCATTTTACCCACTGCTCAAAAAAAAAAAAAAAAAGTAGCAAGTCTTCTCCCATAAGAAAAGTGTCATGAATACCTAAAACATTATATTAGTTTTTATAAGAATATCAAAACCAAATCAATTTATTTAAAAAACAGTTTTTTGTGTTACAACATCTAAATGTCATTTAGATTATTTCTTGTTAGCTGACAAAAAAGAAAAATGAGAATGGTTTAAAAAGTCACGTTCAATTATTATTTCCTTAACCATGAAACTCAAAATGCCATGTTTTTATCAGAGTCACCTGAGTCCGGAAAAGATTCAAATATTTCTTTGTGGGTTTGGGTTTTTTTTTAGGATATATTGAATTCTCTCCTTATTTTCAGTTTGAGACAATGTGATTCTGACGTGCCTGTCTCTCAGTAACAAACACCATCCCTGCCCTACCAGCTTACGGCATGGCATAACTGGGAAAAAAAAACTGATGGCAAAAATAGTGACCAAAGAAGAGTTCTCCATCCCCTTTGTAGGGCATGTGCTCATGCCCTACCTAAGGCCCTCCCTGTCAAATTAGATTGTGCTGCTAACTTTCCAGTTCACAGTACTTTCTACAGGGCTCAATTCCAGTTCAGGGTATCTGCTCTGAGCAATTCTCCTTGCTTTTGAGACCAAGGAAACAATGCCGACCTCATACCCACAGTCATTTCTCATTTTAATTAATGCAGTTTTATATTAGACATCTGTGGCAATCTTATTCTTCCATGTTTTGTTCTTCAGTTCACAGTATATGTTCTGGGCACCGAACTTGAGCACCACAGGTGGGAAAATAAGACACACTGCGCTATTCAGAGTGCAGACAGACATGCAGACCTCATTATTACTGCTCTTAATCCTCTATTTTTGTTCTAATGACTGTGACATTTAACAGGACAAGGGAAACAATTTGGTTGGTGCACAGCCTCTAACTGCACGTTGATATTCTGCTGGTTGGGAGACCTTGGTTTAACTTTATTCACCTTCTTTGGGTCACGGTAACCCATACACTGAACCAAATGTACAAAAGCCCCAGAGTCATAACCATGCTCTGCTTTTTCTTGTTCTAGTGCCCATGACCCCAACAGCAGTGAGGATAACCTCTGCCACAAACATCTATTATGTGTATTCTGTGTGCTTAAAATAGCTTCTTGACCAGTCAATAAATCATACTTGACACAGGAGAAATAAAAAGTAGAGGGAATTCACAGAAACATCACATCTTCCTCTTTAGAGGTAGTCAGTGAGTGGGATTTGGTTTAATATTTCCATACAGGGCATTTAATTGTAAAACCTGATTGGCTGAGCCAAGCAAAAGGTCAAGTGTCCTTGGAAAAAGGATGATGGTGAAAGAGGATGAGAAAAAAAAAAGGGAGCCGGTGGAAGACATCAAAATGCCACTGTAAGGCAGAGTGCAAGGAGAAGTGTAACCCTGATGGTCCCACAATGCCAATTATCCCACAATGTGAGGGGCAATCCTGGTACTGCATTCTAACATCTGCCATGGTAAATTTCAGCACAGCAAAAATATACTTGCTTAAAGATATAACCTGCAAGGGAAGTAAAAACAGTTTAAACCCCCCCAGTGGCCCTGCTGTAGTCTCATAAGGTAGATTAGCACAGCAATGCAATCCCACCCTGTCCTTTGATGAGACTGTTGTATGCTCCCTTGTGAATGAAGGAGAGAAACAACTGAGCTCTTAAAATAGATAAAGTCTTTAAATTAAGACCTTAATTGCATCTCACAATAAATTTTATGTCAGGAGTCCGTGGACAGACTAATGAACTTTGTGGGACTTTAATATGGTCTGTCTAGAAAGTTACTTTTGTGCCAGAATAATTTTCTGGCAGTTTCTTTGAGAGGGCTGTCACTGTCACAAACAGGCAACTTTATCACCTTCATGGCTTGGAACCCACCCCCACCTGCTGCCCTGGAGTCCTGGGAGCTTCCCTAGCTTGGATGGGCACTGATATCGGTGCTAGAGGAAAGGTGGCATCTCCTAGGAGGTTACAACATCTGATACGGGATGGAAAAATAGAAATAGGAAAGCCCTAAGCTGTTGGGCTATAAGATAAGATCACCAGAAAAATAGTGGGGCAAGCTAAAAGAGGCCAAAGGAACATAAACTGTCTTCTCAGAAGGTATCACAGGAAGGCTTGGAGACTTTTCAGAAAACCGAGGCATGATGTGTGAATGAAGGTTTGTCAATTGGAAGGAAAAAGAAAGGGGCAAAACAAAACTCTCCTGGACAAACAGCTACTAGAAAACTGAATTTGTACACCATGTACTCATTCCATTCTAAATGGAAACTGAGTTTATATAAGAAAACCAAGGTATCTTCCACTCCAAATTGGATGAAAACTCAATAAACAGACATGCACATGGCATTTATAGTTCCATGTATACTTGCAATGGAGCAAAACAAAAAAATCAACCAAACAAAAAAATAATCAATTCAGGTAAAACAGTAGTTACACTATATATGAATAAGTATAAAAATACATCCAGATTCAAGAACATGAATCACTGTCAACCTAGACAGGAAAAATACCCTGAAATATGAAAAATACATATGCAATTTTAGATACTGCCATAATTCTCCTTTTCTGTTTTTATGTTTCATTTATTTATATACTTTTTAGCATATTGGCTGCTCTACAATGTAGTCCTTTATATCTGGGTATCTGCTCCCATATTCAGTTACCTGAACAGCTGTAGTTAAGATATTTTATCTTTCTTTAATATAAAAAAATAAACAAAAGTCTTTGATTTAAATACAACTTTTACTACATATAACTAGTCTCCAGAATACAAGTATTAAACAAATCTTCATTACTGCACACTAGCAAGGGGAATTTTTCTATTATATGCTCTCCTGTTAGTTCTTTTTATGCTGTGAGCCCTAATATTATCCCAATAACTACTTTCCCATGGAAGAACCCTGACTATTGCTGTAGAAGACACCAAATCTTCTGCAGGATTTCTAAGTCAATGTCTAGATCTTACAAAGGGGAAATCAGGCTCAGTTTGGTTCTATGCATTCTTTAGCATGCAGTCAGCGTGGACCCCTGCTTTTGTTGAGGTTTTGATCGGTTTCATTTTTTCAGGGTTTCTGGCGGTTTTTTAGGGAGTTTTGAGGTATTTTGGCTTGGATTTGTTATTGTTGGAGTGTTTGTGTCTGGGGTTTTTTTCTGTTCAGGTTTTTTTTTACTTATATCAAGATATCTCCGTGACCCTGCTGCCACACAATTCAATATGAAGCAATTTAGACTGGAATTAGATTTCAGGTACAGTAATTTGTATTAAGATGATGTTTCTTTCCTGACAAACAGGAATTTCTGAAAAGGCACAGCATTTGCCATCAACTGGTAGCTCCAGGTTGCCCTTGGTGCATCTGGGAGAGAAGCAAGTCTTTTGCCCACCCAGCAAGCGAATGAGAAGAGTTTCATGATGCACCATGTTAGAGAAGAAAGCAAGATACAATAAGATCTTGGATGTGAACCATGAGTCTCTCCCTCAACTTATTCAAGTGATACCAGTTCTTGCTTGGCCTCTGATGCCATTTTGCTGCTCTGTCAGCAGGTTTTTGAGTGGTAGAGGAGCAGACTGGTTTGTCACCTTGTATGGGTACTGGCAATCAGTCACAAAGTGAGCTAGCATATCCATCAAAGTCCAGCTTCCATAATGGATCAAATAGCATAACACTGGGGATGCACAAACTACAGAGAACACCCTTTTAGGCACTGAACTGAACCTTGTCCTGGCTGCTGCAGTAATATTTTTGTGCCATGTCCTTTATTACAGGCTGTTTCAATGCCCTTAAGTTAAGGAAGCATCTTCCTGCTCCTTATTGGCATAACCCAGACAAGTGGCTGAGAGTTAAGTGCAATAAACACTGCCTACACAGGACAGCTATACCCCAGCAAACCCTATAGTGGTAGCATTTATCTCCTCTCCACCTGCTCCTGCACCAGTGCAGGACCAGATCCCTAGGATTCCTTTGATTTTTATTCAAGAAAGTTTGCTCCTTTAGAGGAGAAATTCCACAATACATGCTCCAACAGCAACTGCCACAAGCAATTTTGACAGAACACATTATTAGTTACAAAATCCTATTTGAAGGAATACCTGCCCTATTCTCTAATTTTCCAGATATGTAAAACTTGCTATATGTTTCCCCTTCACCATTCAAGTTCCCTAAAAAAGCTATTGCCAGTAGAAGTTCCTAGTAAAAAGCTATTTTACATATGCTTAAAAACCAGGGAATGTGACACACAAGTTCCCTGTAGGGCTGCATCCACCAGGTGTTCCCAAGGCCACTGGAAGGAGAGAGGCAGCAGCCCAGCCATTTTAACCTACATTTCTTCCTTGCTCCACAGCATCCAGGTAGTGGGAACAGTTGGCAGCACTGACTGCTGCTTCCCACATGTCAAAAGAGCTCCCTTTCCTCCTGAGGTCCTGGACAAGATAAGCATACCCAACACTTCACAAAATAATTGAAATCTAAGGATACTGAGACATCTCAAGGACTCCTGACACAGGATCATACAAAAAATAAAACTATTCCTTAGCTGCAGGTATAAATGAGGCTTTTCATAGAAGAGACAAGCAACACAGAGATTATTTATCAACTAGATAGGTAGGGAACAAGGAGAACTAGGGGAGAAAAGGACATGTGATGTCAAGAAGTATTGCCACCCTGAAGTTCCTTCTCCTTTCTGACTTTTCTGTCTATTTTTAAATACATATTTTTATTAGGTACTAAGGTCATGGTACAGCTCACATAAAACTTGTAGAACTTGCAAACAAGGACACAGTGCCTGCTGCTTCACATAAACTGAAGGTTAATTGGGACTGAGGTGAAGCAATGCAACAGTGCTCATAAAGAGGTTTCTGAGTTTTTCTACATTTTATTCTTAAGTGTACATGCAAAAAGACCCACAAAAGCACCAAAATTCTGGTTATGACTCTGCAAGTACAGATGTTTTTGCACATGTCATGATAACCTGTATTTTCTTAAAACAGTTAGCTTCGGAGTGCTGAAACTTTAGAAAGGCATATGACATTTTAAAAGAAAATAGGAAAAATGTAACCAGAAGGAAAAAAAAAGGGACTGTGACCAGAGTCTAACCAAAAAGAGAAAATGGCACTTTTGAAAAACACTATTAAATTCTGAAAATTTTTCTTTCTGCAATAAATAAACATAATAAATACATAATTTTTATGTTTCTCTAGTAAAGAAATCCAAACATTTTAAGTTTCCAATGGAAATTAATGGAGTTGCACAATTAAAGAGGGCCTGTTTTCAATCTCAGTAGGTTCCATGCTGACAGAATTGCCTCTGACCCTGATTGTGCACATGAAACAGGTAGCAGTAAATATACTTTTGTCATCTTATTTGGATAAAGAGATGACAATTGATGGTTAAGAGAATTTACCACTCTGTTCTGAAAAATCTGCCTTTCAATTACATTTTTAAATAAGTTTCACTTTATTTCCCCCCTTTGTCCTTGAGCCCAATGCAGTTAAAGTTCTGCTCCTCATATCTGCACCTACATTACTGAATGAGCTATGTGAGTGAAAGCACCTGTTGGACAGTCACCCTACATCAACATAACACATGGAATTGTGGCTGGAAAACACGGTGCAATTTTGGGTATGCAACTGACTGCTGAAACAATGGCAGGTGGCCAAGATGAAAACCACCACATAAATAGCTTCACAATTTCAACACCAAGCAGTATTTGGTCAATTAGTTCCACTGTTTCATGGTATTTACCTTATATTAGCAAGTGAGCTCTTGGGAAGGGCCTGCTGAGTGACATTCAAGGTGGAATTGCAAAGCAGAAACAGCAAAAATGGAACTGCAAAAATCACTATTGACTTCTGCCTCCCACCCCTATGATTTCACCATGATCAATAGGGACTGCTTTAAAAAAAACGTGTACAATCAGAAGACCAGGAAACAATCTTGTTTAATGGTCTGTGTTCCTGATTCTGAAAGAATAAATAATTAGATATAATTCAGTAATCAAAAGAACTAAGGGATATGCCAAAATAAAGTAAGAGGGAAAACAAAGGATTTGAAGAAAAGGGGTGCATTGTACTTTTCACTTTCAGTTCACTCTTTTATTCCTTCTCATTTCTCCACTGACAAATGTTTGAAACATTTGGCAAAATATGTGCTGCACTAAGATAACCCTTTTCTGCTGGCTTTTCCATCAGTTCTATCTATGAGTCATGTCAAGTTCAGATTTTCAGTAATACTGAGGAGGACCCAGGGGAAAATCTTGCCCATTATATTAATTAATCAGGTCAAAGTGCTAATACAATTTTTCCAAGGTGCTTCAGGGAGACTGCTGGTGGGAAATGCCCTTTTGCCATGAGTGCATTAGTACAGTATTAACAGTACTGAAGCAGTCACACCTTCATATTTCTGATTTCCTGCTGTTGCAGGAGCCATCCTCAAAACTAAATCTGCCATTTGTGTAATGTTGAAGAAGCAACAATGCAATGCAGTTTTACAATCAGTATGTTTCTCCAGCAATCCAGATTGGAATTCAGTGATTCCATACTCCTGCCACCTTTGCTACCTTAACTCAGCCTAGCATAATAACAGCATATGAATTTGAAGTGTTATCTGTCAGCTCACATCTCTCAGAAACAGGAGATCCTCTGGGTTTGCTGCAGCCTCACCTGAAATCAAGGACGCAATGTCCTTCTAAAGGACAGAGTATAGCCATTATATAACTTCAACTCCAAGGCTTTCTCATCCCTAAACCTTTCACTGTAAAACAGAATCAACGAAAACTCAAGAATGAAGCTATCAGTGTTTGCAAGGTCCTCTAATACATGAAGCAGCTAAGACTCTTCCAGATCCCAAATATGTCAGTGACTGAAGGAAGCTTCTGATGCAGCAATACTGAAGGTTTGCAGCAGCACTGTGAGAGTTCAGCAAGACAGGGAAAGAGTCCTCATTCTGAGGCCTTGCAATCTAAAATGCAAATGGTGAAATTGCTAGCCATAGGACACACAGGCAGTCAGTGCTGAAATGCAGATTAAAATTCAGTGCTCTCAGTGCCCAGTTCAATTTATCGCTTTGTCAGAAAGACACATGAGACCGCTCCACTGAAATCTGTGCAATGGGACTGATTCAACACAGAAGCCTTTGCTTTGAGGATAATTGCAGAATTGCTTTGTTTTGTCTTCCTATGTAAATCTGCCATATGGGCCTCAAGCTACTGTAATGAGAGAAAAAGTTGAGGAGTTTGATAATTCTTGGTTTTAGAAAGAGATTAAGGTCTGGCAGCTGGCAAGTATGAAGCAGAAAAATTCAATCTAGCATGCCCAGCTGCACTGTTGAAGTAAGATGAGCCAAAACAGACTCTCTGCAGACAGGGAAAGCTTGCTCAAGAACTGCCAAAAGTGCTCAGGTACAGAATGTCACATAAAATTAAGAAAAGGGAGCAGCAAGATCAAAGAGCCTTTCAAAAAGGTGGAAGCAGGTTGAGACATGAAAAGCACAATAATGGCTCCTGTAACAAAAAATGTGGGTACATAAAAGAAGATTATCTTAGTAAGGAAATTATCTCTTTGAATGACTGTGGATAGTCATTAGGAATTCATTAGATACTGAAAGAGAACACACTCCATAGCTTTGCTGTCTAAGCAATTTTCATAATTACACACACTACACAGTGCTCACAGTGTAACTCGGTTTGAGTAGGGATAGCTAAGAAATTCAGTCAAGTAGAGCACCAGAAAGGAAGCACTACCTGTTGATCCTCAAAAATACTCCATTTTACAAGAGAAGACACAACAAACCAGCTAAAGACAAGAGGCCTAATTCAAGAATGTAAAACCAAGATGGGAAGACATAAAAGATTGTGGATGTTAACAATGTTGAGATATTTTTATGTAATGAAAATATACATATTTAGACATATATATTAGACATATCTAGACAGTTATATATTATGTAAAAATAAATGTTTATGTTCACATGCACAGGTGCACATGGTAAACTAAACTCAGTTTACTTGACTCTAGTCCCACATAGCTGCAATGGCCATGAAGTCTGTATTGCCAACTCTGCACTACGATACAGTGAAAAAAGCAAAATTATATTCTCATACTGTAACTATTATGCCAAGCTCTGAACTCAAATTAAGCCAACAAACACAAATGAAGATCAAACACACAGAGTCTCAGACAACAGCATCTTGATCAATTACTGAGGCATTCAGTAACAGAAAACAAGAGTTTTTGACTCATTGCCCACCCAATTGTTCATTTGCAATTAAAAAAGGGTTTTACCACATGTAGAACATGGTGCAGAATAGGAATCAATATTCATATAAAATAAGGTAACTAGCTTAGTAGCAAAACGTTTTTCTCAATACATTTCAAAATATTTCGGTTGTTTTTTTTTTAAATTTTACTTCTTCATTTCTTAACTGTTAACTGAGATTCTGTGTTCTGATCTATATTTTTATTTTAGGGAGTAAGACACCGTTCAGTATTGTACATTGCTTGGCAGCAGGCACTACTACGCGTTCAGAGTTCTAGACAGACTAAATGAAAACCACGACCAAACCTCAAGCTATTAGAAAACCTTTTGGTTGGTTGCAAGAGTTGTTAGTGCTGCTTTAAATGAAGCTACTTTAAATTAATTTCAATTCCTAATTAAATGATAGTTGCAACAGAAAACCATGAAGTACAAAGGTTGCTATGACAATATTTATGCTCATGCTCACAGAAGATCCATCTTTAAACTCACAAGTCAATTTTGCCACATAAAAATGGTGTGATGAAAACCTGTAACTTTTGCTTGGTGAAAAAGAAGCTAATTTTTCAATCGGTAAGAAGCCTCTATATTAAAAGTCTGAGCTAATAGTGTAAAGTTCCTAATAAGTTTTATTTGCATTTATTTATTGGCATCATTGGTAGTGATGCAACTGCTCACACTCCACCTGAAAATACCACTACAATTGTTGAACTATTGGTGTCTCTCTATAAATTATGGCTCTATAGTAGAATATCTTTCCCCTATGAAATCAGTCCATGGCTTCAGTTTTACGGGTTTTCACAGCAAACACTTTCATAACTTGAAAGAGAATAGTGTGGATACAGATATACACGTATAAACATCCTAATATTCAAACATATATGGATATATACAAAGGCAGAGCACATATACACATACACTATTGACCAAAGGAATTGGGAGATGCAGAAAAGACCCCTTTCCACTTGAGTGGAAATTTGAGTGTTGTCTTTAAAAATACACTGCAATATTTACTGATGTGTTTGAATTAATTGCTTCTGACAGAATTTGATCCTTTTCTTTTTCTCATATAAGACATTCCTGGAACATTATTTCCACCCATGTACTTTGCTGACTTTCTCACTTTGAAGAGTTATTAACAACCAATAATCCAAATCACTCTTTGCCCAGATGAAAAATGGAATTGTAGACTATAGAAATTTTAGGAAAGAATCCATTCTGGCCTCAAGGAACCATGAAGACACATGAAAAATCCATTGCATAGGCTGGAAAATCAGTCCCTGGCTGCGTTGCAGCCAAGTGTTTTTGCACAACCAATACGGTTAGTCAAAAAGTAATTCTTTCTTTTCTGGGTCGTCCCGAATTTAAAAAAAGCAGTAGGTCATTCAAGGCTTCAGTAAATTCCTGATCTCTTAAAGGAATAGGTAATTTGGTTGAAATAAAGAAACTTTCCCTGGTGAAGTTGACTATTTTCCCCCCCTCTTAACACAGGGCCACAGAGTAAACCTTGCCCTGAAATGAACACAGCGCTCTTCAACACATCTCATACAAATGAAGGTAGATACATAAAGTAAAGCCTTTTAAACAAAGCTGTAAAAAATGACAACTCAATAAATTGACAAAAAGAGCTTTGAAAACTTTCTTTAATGAAATTTTCAGTAATTGCTGTCTCTGCTGCTCTTTGTGGATGAGTTTCATTCTGTTCTAGAGTAATCCATTAAAGTTAGAGGAGGCAAGTGCTGGTTCATTAAACAGCTAAGGAGGTGACAGTACTGAGTTGGAGCTTCCAAATCACATTTGTGTCCCTATTAAATTGAAAATTCTGTTGCCAAAGCAAGAGAGCAATCATTATAGAGGGGAATAACAAACAAGAAAATTTTCTAAGACTACAAAACACCTTCCAGAAATGCAAATAACTCTTTCTCCTGAAAACTGCCCGGGGAAGGATCTCCACCTGGCCTTGATATTGTATTTCAATTGCTTTGCTTGTAAATACATCCCTTACAGAAGGGAAAAACATGAAGCACTGAAGACATTGAAATTTACAGACCAATTTGCTCTAATGGATCTCTTCAAGAGAGGGTGAAGTGAAAAGCCGTAGTTCATAGACTTTTTTAAACTGGTGTAAAGAAATTTCTCAAGTGAGTTTGCTCAATTAAGTCTCTGAGGACTAAATTTTCTTATTATATTGCTTTGTGGGAAGCATCCAGGTGCATGTAGAAAGAATGCAAGATCAGTTCTGAAGTATCTGATTATGTTACAGTACTCCAGCTCCATAGACATGCTATTTTCTCCGCTGTTTCCTGGTTGGAATACCATTAGTGAGAAGAACCACATCACCCAAAGGGTCTTTTCCTGTAGAAAACATTGTGGAATTTCTATATTATATTTTGAAAACATTAATAGCCATTTCTCCGCAGGTTTGTTTTGTTCCTTCTACCCACCATCAGAAAACTACATGGCAAGGGAATAAGGGCTTGCTAATATTCGGAATTCACTCATCCAGCTCTTTTCTGTTGTGTTCATTGTCGGACTTCAGCAACCACAAAGGAGCAATGTGACATTCCTTCCGTTTGCTCTATGGCAGCAGCCTGCTGGGCTCTCTTGTGCTATTCCCACTTGTGTGCCAGGCTGCAGCACACATGAAGCAAACAAGGTATTTCCCAAGGAATAAATGCTCAGCGTTAGCCTGGCAAACCGTGGGTTTCTCAAAGATAACGTAGCATGTGCTGCATAACTTCTTTGTAGGCACAGATTACAACACAGGCTCAGCAAGTGGATTTTATACTCTCATAGCATTTTGCTCAGTTCAGTCACTTCAGGAATTTTTAAAGTGCAGTCTACCCCCCACAACTTCTATTGATGCCTTTTGTTGTGGTTTAAACCTTGTCACTCACTCCCCCCGCAGGGACCAGGCAGGAATGGGAAGACTAACAGAAAACATGTGGGTGGAGATAAAGTCAGTTTAATAGTGAAAGCAAAAGCTCTGCACCCAAACAAAGCAAAACCAGGAATTCATTCACCATTTCCCATGGGCAGGCAGGTGTTCAGCCACCCCTGGGAGAGCAGGGCTCCATCATGTGGGTACTTGGCAAGACAAACAACATCACATTGAACCAATTTTCTTTTCCCTTTTCCTTTCCTAATAATCAAGCCCACCCTATAAATGAAATGGTTGTTCTTTAGGTGCTTTTCCACAAAGATGAAATTAAAAATTCTCTATCAAAAAAATACAAAGCCTCTAATCCTCACCACCAACCTAAGGTTAGTAGAAAAGCTTAGTTAAACATATGCAGTAATTTTCTTAATCAGCCAGCACTTCAGAAAGACAGATGCTTCTGTTTATGTTGGTCTATTATCAAGTCCTTTGGTGTCTGAATAATTCTTACGCCTATCCTGAAATTTCATTTACATAAATTTCTTCTGTATTATTCTGCCTTTTGTGACAGATAGTACAAGTATTATTTGGTTGGTTGGTTTATCCTTATTGGCCTTGAGAATCACAGTATTTTGTGCATTTCCTGTATCTTTTATCCAACCGTAGCGATCAAAAATTAGGAATAATTACACCACGTGTATGAAAATCAAAAGCTGTGTAAGAATTAATTCTAGTCTTGAAACTTGCACAGGAAACCCACTGTTGTATCTGTTTTTTATTTACCAAATGTCATCTGTTAGAGTTTTCTAGAGAGGCTTATGCAAACAACGTAAATCACAGGCTGGCTGAGGCTGCCAGGGACCTCTGGAGGTCATCTGTTCCAGCACTCCACTCAAGCAGGGCCAACTAAAGCTGGCTGTGCAGGACCACGTCCAGAATGCTTCTGAGCATTGCCAAGCGTGGAACCTCCACACCCTCTCTGGGCAGCCTGCGCTCAGTCACCCTCACAGCAAAGGGTTTCCTGATGTTCAGACAAAAATGTCCTGTTTCAGTCTGCATCCATGGTCTCTGGTCCTGTGACTTCAGGGCACCCCTGAAAACCTCTCACTCCTCTCTGCACCTTCCCTTTAGGTGTTTACACACAGAGATTCGCCCGAGCCTTCTCTTCTCCAGGCTGAACAATCCCAGATGTCTCAGCCTTTCCTCATGGGACACATGCTGCAGTCCCTTAATAACCTTTGTGGCAAGGTTATTAGTACAACCTTTGCTTTAACCAAAGTTTAAGCACAGCCTTTGTTGAGCTCTCTCCACTATGACCCACAGCTCTTGTGCTGAGAGGTCCAGAACTGGATGCAGCTCTGTGGGTGAGGCATCACCAGGGCAGAGCAGAAAGGATGGAACAACTCACTGCTGTTACTTGCCACATATATCCAAGTTATATAATACCAGAACAGCCAGGGCAAAAATATGAAAGCTCCAACTTTGAAATTATGCATCTGATTTCATCAATATTGCCTAACAACAAAAGCCTTAAGAAAAAGGGTGAAACAATACAGAAGATCTTGTCCTGTAATATGTAGATCCCATAGGTAGGAGTCTTTCATATTTATATTTTTGTGTGTGATTAAAATAATTAGTTATCCCAAATTAATTGTTCTCTGTTATTGGATGAAAGAAAGACTGAGGACTCAATTACTATGATTTTAATTTCTCCTAATGATTCTGGGCATCAGATAGACAAAGGTTTGACACTATTGGCTTCACACACATAAAAAAGGCTTTCCTTCATATCTTTACCTTAAATGTGTTGCACACAAAGCATCATTGTCACAATCTCAAACTAAACAAGATTTTAGAAACCTTCATAGCAATAGTAATGATTTATTTTTTTGAATATGCTCTCTTATACAACAGGATGCTGAATGCCATCCTTTTCATCTTTTCTATAATGTTCCAGTGAAAGTGTGAAAAAATGCAAAACACTTTATTAAGAAAAAGAACTTAATCTTTTTTTTCTGTTCTCCTCATCCCATTCTTTTATTTTATTTCACTTTCTAAAAATACAACCCACAGCCACTCAAGTAAAGCAGTAAATCAGGAGAGCTGTGCAAAATTTAGCTGAGTCTAGATATGGCCAAATTACTCAAGCTTACTTCCAGATTGAACCACCATGACCCTGGTATAATACCCATTAGTATAATATCACCTCACTGTGTATCTGTTTTAGGAAAAATCTCATTTGGCATCCAGCATGCAAGTAATTTTCCCGCCTTCCACTGAGTGGCTATTTAAGAAACACAAATAACAATGGAATACCAATCAATTTCTGTCTATTCTTTGAATAATGAGTAAAGTTGAACATAAATATACAATAGAATGACTAGGCTGCACAAGCAAGAATACACAATGCAGGAGTGGTATCATGTCCTTGGCCAGCATTTCTCAAGTGCTCCAAATCAATTATTCTTAGAGAACAGGTTTCCAATCTCCCGAAGTCAAGAACTTTCTTCAACTAATAGATTATCAAACCCCACAAAATATGGGCTGTAGCTCATCAAATTACCTGCTAGCAGTAATTATCCGGTGAAGAGCTTGCAAGTCTTGTTGCACTGCCAGGGCTTACGGTCACAATTAACAGACAAAACAAGAACTATTTATTACTCTTGGAGCAAGGGGGTGTTCTTGTGAACAAAAATTAACTGAATCAACTCCATTCTCCCTTTCATCTTCAGAGAGCTCTGGATACAGCCATCACTAGCGTACTGCACAATCCCTCACTATAAACAGTGCTATTCCACAACATAACAAAGGATTCTTGAAATATTTGAGCTTAAAGACGAATAAACCTGTTGAATATATTGATTCTGTTATAGAAGCTAATACAAACTTATGTGTCTCTATCAAGAGCCACTATAGCATTATAACTCGTAACACACATTTCTATGTTCCAAGTGTAGAGGTCCGTTCTAGAACCCTTCTTGTTTGAAAGCTGCTGTAAACACATAAGACATGTGTCTACATGGCTCACCCAGCTTCATCTTTTACCAGAGCTTAATTACTGCCTTCTCCTTATCTCTACACACAGTACAGAAAATATAAAAGAAACAAATTCCTTCCAGCCTTCAGCTTTAAAACTAACTCACATTAAAATGACACTGACTTGTAGTAGAGCAAGCCAGGTGAAACAAACTGCTCTAGCCAGGCTTTGACAGACAGCTTCAATCAGCCTACTTATCCTCCGTGTGGAAGGTGCAATCCAGGCTGCTGCCAGCTGCCTTCACCTAAAAGGTTCCTCCTCATTCTGTACATCAGTATTGCTACAGCAACAGCTCATTCAGTAGAAGTCCCACTGTGAAACATGTTGAAGACAGATAAGGATGTGGGAAATGTGCCTTCTTGCCTGTATTTGTAGCATTCTGCTCCTCCTCACAGTCCTGGTAGCACAGAAGAACTGCCTGTAGTAGTCTGAAACTCAGGCAGAGGCAACTTTGGATTCATCAGCAAAAACTCTGCCCCAGCTTGCAACAGCTGGAGATGGCACAGATCCACTGTGCCTGCAGCACAGCACCATACTAGGGAAGGTCAGGTACACAGGAACCTGTACTTGCCAAAACAGGCAAGGTTTCCTCTCCTGATCAAAAGGAAGCTGTCACCAATCCCATAAGGGCCCTAAGAGGCACATATGCCTTAGTTTTTATTGTGGGGGTTTTTTTTAATTGTATCACAGAAACTTTTCAGCTCAGATCTTTTCCTTTAAAGGGGAAAAAAAACCCACAAACAAGTCCCCACAAAACAGAACAAGCAAACAAAAAATAAAAAAATCAAGCTACAAAAGACAAACAAACCAAACAACAAAAAAAAAAAAAACAAAAAAACAAAACCAAACCAAAGCAAACAACAACAAAAAAAACCCACATAAAAACCAAAAAAAACCCTGGACAAAAAAACCTGGACAAAAAAACCCACCAAAGTAGCTCCCAGCTTATGAAATGTATACTGTATAAACTGCAGTAGTTATAAATATTCTATAGCACAACAGAGATCAAAGGTTGGTGCAAGGAAGTCCAATGGAGCCTGCTTAGAGTTTCATAGCACTAGTCAGAATTACTAAGAGGAGGCCAAGTCACTCTATCCTGACACCCTCCCATTTTCACAGCAGTACTTTATATATCTTTTACTCTCCCTACAGTCATCCTCTGACACGGTTGTCGCAGCTGTCTGCCCCCAAACACCGTGTGAACATGACACCTTATGACGTTGTTAGGGATGGTCAGTGTAGGTTGATGTCCTATCAGGGCTCATCCCTGACATCCTGGGGACCATCATCTCCCCCTAACTCCTGCAGTGTAGGTCCCTATGGGCAGACCATCATCATCATCCCTGCAGAGCCACTCTGTATTCATGAGGAGAACAGCCTGGTTTGGTGATTTATTAAGGACTTGAGGATGGTTAAGCTGCCTCCTCCTTAAAATCACCCATTTCTTTCATCTCAGTATACAAACTGCTAACTTCCTGGGACAGACAGCATGTTCTTTGCACCATGCTAGGCACAAAAGGGCTTTTTGACACGCTGGAAGTAATAATGATGGAGAGGGTCAGCTACAGTAACCAAGGAAGCAGAAACAAGCATCCTGACATCCTGGATAAACATACCACTAAATCAGGACCACTTTCCCTGTGGCAATGAGTCAAAACTAACTGGGGTGTTCCCCTGCTGAACTTTTATGGAGATCAAACTGTGCTGAAAGACGCATGTGGAGTCATCCAGTAATTCCTACCAAAATATGCTTGGAGCATCTGGAGCATCCTATCTTCTTAACATCCACTCTAATAACTCTCTGTCATCTTATTACTCCAATGATAAAAAATTTTCCTCTCAAAAAAAATTATGGATTCACCTTTTTTCCTCCAAGGAACTTCTGATTGTATGAATTTTTATTCTGCTTTAGAATTTTCTTCCCTTAGAGACAAAGAAACCTTAAAAACACAGCTTTACTGACTTTATAGTATTTTATTTTGCATTTTAATCTTTTCTTTCGTTTTTGAAATTCTTGTTTCTGGCTTTAGTAAAAAAAAAAAAAAACAAACCCTCTTCAAAAGATTTTTTTTTCCTCAACTCCAAATTCATCAGTACTTGCAAATAAGCTGAAGAATTAAAGAATTGAGAGGGTTTTTTTAAAAAGAAATGTAATGATTTATCCTGACAGCAATTATTATCTTCCATTAATGAAATAGTTATACATTCTAATATACAGTTTTAGATGCAATAATCTGTAAAATCCTTACATGGCATAAATTAGCTTAATGCCACTGAAATAAATGAACCTGCACAAATTTCACAAAGTAAAATCTCGGGATTTAAATTTTTTTATAGTGAAGCTTGCTGGTCAACAGCATCCATTGTTGGAATCAAAGATTCTCTGCATCAGAATATAATCAGCAATTCTGAAGCAATGTAAAAAGTAGAATCTAAAACAAGTACCAGGGACATTGCTTTTTTTGCATTATCCTACCAATATCAAAGAGTAGAGTCTAAAAAAAAACCCCAAAAAAACCCTAAAAAATTAGCACTGTAAAACTGTGTCTCGTATCCCCCTTTCAGCTCCATTCCCATATTTCATGAATGAAATATCACAATCTTTAAAAATATGCTCAGAGGAAATCATAACATAGCCTGACTCATTATTCTTGTCATAATCCTAAAGACTACAAATGATTGGTCTTCTAGAAAACACCTTCCTCTCTGAAAAATTCTTATCATTAACACACCCCAGTAGGTTTCTTTTTCTAGATCAGTTCTGGGCTTTATTCTTTACATTCCTTTTTAATATTCTTGAAAACAAAAGAAAATATTGTGTTTTGGTGGGAACTTTGGTGTTTCCTATGTTACAGAGAGGGATTTCATTGGTACAAAAATCAAATTTCCCAAGAAGGAAAGTCACCATTCTCCATTCTGATGGATCTTGCAGTCACAAGTATCTCCTATGTTGTAAGGTAGTCATGAAGCACATGATGCACCGACAAGGCTTTTTTGCTTTGTTTGGGCAGAGGTGGTGGGAGGGAATGACAGGGGGGTGTGTGTGTGTAGTTTCTCCTGCCATCTAGAATGCAATTGGTTTTACTTTTTTTTGTGTCTATTTTATATCCAAATAGCCTTTTTGTGTTCCACCTGTGAAAACATCCACCACTGTCTAGAGTACCACTGGTATTATCTCTTTCTTCTTTTCCTCCCTTGTCCAGATTTCACCAGTTTCTAAATGCCCCACAGCCTACAGTGTGGAACAGAAGCTCTATCTGCTCTCTTCATTTTATGCCAGACTTATCACCAGCATTCTGTTGTTCTTCCTATTTGCTCCAAGATTTGTTACTAACCACAGCCAGGACATTCTGTTGTGGATTCCCTCCTAGCTCTTAAATTTCTCACCTGGACTGAGCACACACGAGAGACTCACTGTGTTGAGCAAACATATAATGTCTTTCCTGACTGCATGTTATTGTCCAACAGATCTAAAAAAAAAATTTCATCTTCCTTCCTGTTCTGAGGACTCTAACAAATGTATGCAATGTCACACAGGAACTTCCAGCAGAGACATTTGGGTCAGGCTTGCAACACTGAAAGGACGAGCAAACTGTTGACAAGAACAGAAGAGTGAAGCCTTTCTTACTGCATTAAAGGAAGAAATCCTCTGCTGTGTGGGTGGTAAAGCACTGGAGCAGGCTGCCTTGAGATATTGTGGATGCCTCATCCCTGGGAGTGTTCCAAGGCCAGGCTGGACAGGGCTTTGAGGAACATGGTCAAGCGGGAGGTGTCCCTGCCCACAGTTAGGGAAGCACTAAGGGATCTTTGAGGTCCCTCCTAGCCCAAATCATTCTATGGCTCTGTCATTGTAGCTGCTCTATCTACCAGCCTCCTAGATCTTCTAGGTGTCCTTTCAGTCAAGAAATACCATTTTAGCCTTTTTTCTGCATGACTGCAGTCAGAGGGCTGAGTAATGAATCAAATCTCAAGCTGTATCTGGCACATTCATAGCCTGTGACTGAAAGAAGCAAAGAGAACTCCTGCAGTGATCCATTATATCTAGCAAAGTCTGCTGTACCCTGCATCCTGTATTCCATTAGATGTTCAGCTACAAACTATTCCCCTGGACTTTTTACGAAGTAGGGGGATTAAAAAAATGTGATCACAGAATGACCTGAACATGTTGCACACGCTGGGTCCCACTCACTCGCCTGTTTCCTGATCTGATAAGGACCAAAAATTCTTTGAAGTTCTGATGAATTTTAAACCCACTAAAGCTTTCTGGCAAACTTTAAGCCTGACCAACACATGCCCTGGGCACCAGTTAAGACAGGACATTTTGCATACTTATTTTGCTTTCAGAAATATTTCTTCACATACAGAAAATCCTGGGCAGTGCCGTCTGGCTGGGACTTGATTATTCACCAGTAACCAATAGGAAAATTGTAAACTTCTGTGTTCATTTAAAATTATGCAGGCTCCCCTAAGGAAACTGGGAAAAGTGTCACTACTTTCAGGGACTAGAAAGTTCAGGATATCCTAGTGCTGAGATAAAGCCTGAAGTGGTTCCTAGATACTCACAAAAAAGATGCTCCCAATTTTACTTAGCTTCCCCAAGCTACAAGAGGTGGCTCTGAAACACCAGATAAAGCAGCACTCCAAGGCTGTAACATCTTTCACATTAAGATGCACTGACGAGCAGGTGCAGCAGAAGACCCAAAGCAGAATCCACTGTGTAACCCACCAAGCACTGCAGAGTCTGAATCCACTCTAACACCCTACAAAATGGTATCTATTCCTACATCACACAGTGCCAATGAATTTTAAATGCTAATATTTTGCCAGCATGGAGCTGATGGAACAGGAATATTTTAATGAAATGGATGCTGCAATGTTCACACATAAGAGGACTTGCTATTCCTATTTCTCAGAGTTTTGCATACAAAGAATTTTAATACATATGCATAATGCCCTCCATATTCAACTTCTAGCCAAAATATACTTTAAAAAATTCAATACATGTATTTTATTCAAGTGATCTACTCCAGATAATAGAACTGAGGCCAGCAACAGTCTAATTTCCAGCTGGAAAGTGTTATTAGCATTTCTGAACTAACTCATATAATACATTAAGCTAAGTTCTAAACATCAAGTCATTGGTAAAATTTTATCTTAAATACGTGTACAACTTGGTTTTGGATGAAAGTGCCTTGAGGGAAGCAACAAATTTATCTGTAGGGAGCTGGTGCATGGTACAGCTGCTAGGAGTGAGACTGTCAGGACAACAGTTCCCTTGCTGTAAAGGACAATTAGAAATAAGAACACTGACTTGGAGTAAGTACATGGTGCTGTCCCCTCTTACTGTTTTGCATTGTTACAGGAGAGATCTGAATTTTTTTTGCGCTGTTACACACAATAATCAAAGTGGTAGAAGACTGTTATGGAAACTGAACATAAATATGGTAAAATATGGCTGAATAATCACCTTCCCACTTCAGTGCAGTGGGAAGGGTATGAGGCAAAAGCAGTTCTATGGTGTTTTTTTCCTAACGACATACAAGAAAAATTATCAACCACCACACCACTTGCTTTGATACTGTAAAGATGTGCACATGGGCTCCCTTTGAATTTGCAAAGCTTCTTTGAACTAAAGGTAGTGTAGCCCTTGAACACAGATGAGAAGCAGACAGTATTTGGTAAGAAAGAGAAAACTGTGTTAAGAGTTTGCATTTTTTGTTTCTAGATTTTCAGCCAGAAGAAACTGCATTGGATAGAAAATAAGGAGTTGCTATTTCTTCATTTCAAATTCAATGTTGGTATTAATTCAACCCCTTTTATCAGCAGTAAAGGGGGAACACATCTCCAGAAATCCCCTTGCAACATTAACTGTTACACAGGTCTTATTCACTGGTTTTTAATAAATATTGATATTTTCCCCAGGTCACTATATTTAACTGAAATTGTTAGATTACAGAATTTATACTGAAGAGACAGATAAAAACAAAAAGAAAGCAACATTTCCCACCCTGTGTTTCTGCAGTACAGACAATTTTCTCCTTAATTCTTCTCCTCATTATCATGCCAGTTTTTCCCCTGCCCAGTACTGCTGTGGTTTTGATCACTCTACCACATTTCTTTAATGCTGTCTATTAAAACTGAGATTTTTAAAGATATGTTCCCATACTGCTAAAAAAGGACAAATATACTAACTTTAAGCATCAGACTAAAATACCCAAGTTGCTAAAAGAATTGATAGAGCTTCCAAAACCAGAGTATTCTAAATTAATGATGTAAGGCATCAGCAAGCCAGTCAGGGCCAGAAAAAGCAATGGGAAGACCTATCCCACTCCACAAGAGCCTTTGCAATCAGACCCCTTGGAAATGTATTTCCTGTAAAACCTTTTTCTTCTCTTTTGTGTAAGTTGTGGTTCTTGGGAGTTCAAATACAAGAGGTTATGTTTAGCCAGGGAATGAAATGGCACAACAAAGCCATCCACAGTCTAGTCAGGTTTCTTAGACTCAAAATTCTAATGCTTACTGTGTGGATAAACACAAAATGAGCATAACATCCTCTAGATCAATTTTCTAACACTTTTATATGAAACGTTTTAGAAAGATAGGAGTAAAAATAATTTTCTATAGCTCAAGTCAACTAACTGCTCAAATAGCCTCGCTAATTTTGAGATCTTTAAAAGGAAGATAACAGTATCCCTCATTCTTACTGATGTCTACTGACCTTGCAATTAAAAAAAAAGTATATATCCCTGAGCAAAGGTTTCCTGTGATGTTCCTGAAAAGACTTTAAAGGAAAGCAAACTTTTGCCTGTTCTGATGCACACAGTTACTCAGGCAAAGCTCAGAACCTTAAACATCACATGAAATAATAGAACAGACATCTTACAAACATGTCTCATTTTTGGTTTCAGCTGATCTTTGCAGATGGCATAAATGACAAGTGGTAGGTCGAACCACACTTCCTTAGGTTTCTTATGTTTCCATGCTGAAGTGCCACACACCCTTTTTCTGCACAGGCTGAGCACAACACACTTATCACGACATGCTCCCCTGAAAACACTCTTGTATAGCTTTATATTACGTAAAAATCTCTTAAAAAAAAAAGTGCCATTTAAAAGATCAAATTCCTCCAAGGTGCCTCATTCAGTAACTTATTACTACTACCACTTCTTAAGTTTCAGATTCAATCTCTTTTTATATCACCACATTCACAGGATATAAGAAAAAAGGCTGAGAATTGAGTTTCAAAGGTTGAAACAGTCTATACTCAATTTTCTTCTGGTATGAATTCTCTAGAGTAAATGGTTATCTTGTGAGGGTAAAGAAGAGAAAGGCAGGCAATGCAAGACTGCACATAATTCACAAAGAAAATTCAAGAAGCTTTATGCCCATTTTAGTTCTCTCTGAAAACACTAAATGATGTTGCTGGTATTCAGCCCTGGGCTTCTGATACCCAAAGTTGAAGTTGCAGCCAGCCACATTTCCTGCCAAAATAGCAGTGGGAAATGAAACGTAGCCAAAAGCAAGAAATGTTATCACGCTGCCTCTTCCTCTGATGGTGCTGCAGTCAGAACGTGTGGGGAGCTGTCTGGAGCAAGGTGACTTGGTGTTAGTCTTTAACCAGGTACATCAAACATGTTCAGAAAACGACACTCCTTCCGTGAGCTAAACAGCACATACATGAGTGGGACTAGAACAGGAGATGCACTTCTGGTTTTAGCACTTTTCTTTTCTTTTAAAACTCCATTCACTTTCACTAAGTTCCCCAGAACATTTTGCCATTCCCCAGTGCCTTTTATACTGCCAAAGCACTACACATGCAACTAATTGCTCTGCAACCAGAAAGGTCAAGCAGGGACTGGCCTCCCAAAAGCAAGTTCATTTTAGTTTTTTAAAATGTGATTTATATGATTGGAAATTTTCCTTTGTAAATTTAATCTTCACAGACTCCTTACAGCATATTCCTCATGAATTAATATTAACAGTTTCTCTGTGCTACTCCAGACATCAGAAAATCTGTTTTCAATCTGTTCTGAGTCTAATAGAGTAGGGAAAGTTGTGATTTACAGTGTTCAGCTGCACTTACACCATTAGCATGAAGAATTTTTCCATCTACACTATTTCTGCTAATATTTTTTTTTGTGTTGCAAAAGTAACAAATGAATTCTATCCTCGGTGTGCGCCTCTCTGCTGTTACCTTCTGTCCCTCTCAACTCTGAACACTACTGTCCTCAAACTTGCTTTTCAGAGCTGCTTTCATTTTTTACCTCATTAAACTTGCTGAATAAGGCAGCACCAGTATGAAAAAAAACCTAATAGGAACTTCCATACCAGCTACTAACAACTGCAGTGAATAACAAAAAAAAGTCCAGATACACAGCAACATGCTGGTGTTAGCTTCTGTAGGAACACAGGTAGGGAAGCATAAATTCCACAGCAACTGAAGAATTAAATTATCCCCAGGCTACATGACAGTGAAGGCTACTCAGATATCAAATGAAAACTTCCATGAAAACATGAACTACAAGTTCTCATCACATTTTCTGTTGTAACAAAGGTATTCAGCAAAGCTGGAAGCCAGTGAAAGCTGAAGACTGATGTAAAGAGGTTTACCAATCTTAGTGAAGATTCATTAATACCCCCTTGATATGAAAATTGTGTTTTAAAACCAATGGGTCAACAGCAGTTTCCCTTAGAGACACAGAACAGCACTAAAATTACATGATGTAGGAGATTGAATTTGCCAAGGTTTTCGAAGATTTTTGCCATTTTGTCAGCCATATCCTTTTGGTATCTCCATCTTCAAGTGCTCATGAAAATAACTGGCCACATGAACTCTTCCCCTTTGCATGTAGTGTACATGGGTGGAGGGATTTATATGAAAGGAAAGAAAATCCCTCAGAGTAGCAACAAACCATGGTTTTAACTCTGGGTGTAACACCCATTTGCTATACTGCTTCCTCATAAGAAGCTTAAAAACATATCAGAAATGTTAAAGGTTATTTCAGTCATGAATAGCTTCCACAGTATAGTCATGCTTACAAATTTTATGGAACTGCTGTGATCTGACTGCAGAATACATTTTTGATTAATCAGACCCAAGGTTTTAATAATGAAACAGCAGGTGGGGTAACTACAAAATTAAAGCTCTTAACAGCCTCACAGTAATACAGTCATAAATATAAAAGAGTTGAAAACAGCTCATTTGCATTTTGAAAACATTCTCAACAAGTTTGCATTTCTGTTCCCAGAAGAGGGCGATGCTTCTGCCAGCTGTGCGGTCCCTCTGCGGCTTTCAGGGAAGGCACATCCCAGCACAGGCTTACCTGTCCCTTGGGAAGCACCTGCTGCTTTTCTAGAAGTGATTCCTGGAACTGCAGGATCATGTTCAGAGACTGCACACCCGCTTTGATCCGCTGCTAAACACCGGGTATTCCCCGTTTGAGGAGAGTACTGTAAGAAAATGGTGAAAGAGGCTCGTCATAACCTTGCCATTTGAATGGTCATCTTTTGTTCCCATGAACATCTGAGCCAGTTCTGTCCTTTCAATTAGCAGCAGTTCAACAGTTGGGATACAGAGAGTTGTCTTTTTTTTTTTTTTTTGAGCACTCTCCTCCATGTATTTTAAGGATTTTGAAAAAAAATAAAAATTAAGTCTGCAAATCCATCCACACTGTAATTTATACTGCTCAGGCTTAAATTACCACCAGATTGACATTGTGTAACAGTAACTGACACCAATTAAACTGGGGGCTAAAAGCTGTGCTAATGAGAAGAGAATCAGTCTAGGTATTGCATCAAAGTTTAAGATGTTTTCAAAACAATGACTTTTGTTCTCCTAGCTGAAGGAAAACTCCAGCAGTGATTGCAGAAACATTTCCAGGTCTAAACTGCTGTATCATAAATAAATGCACTATAATTTATTCCTAGAATTTGTTCTCTTCTTCATTTTTCTCATTATATATAATGCCAACCCTGAGAAAAATGCAAACAGAGAAGGACCCTGTTTAATATTTTTCCTTTTATATAAGAATGCCTACTACATATATATACACACATACATATAAATACATTTTTCTGATATATCTTCATTAACTAATCAACTTCTAATGGAAATTATTATACAAAACCAAAATAACCTATTCTGTGGACAGATTGTTAGTTGCATATGCAACAGGGTTGAATTTTACATATATCAACTCTTTGCTTTCAGCCTCAGGATTTCAGGAAAATAAAATCTTCTGACAACAAATTGTTTCCAACAAAGACCTCTGTAAGAGTTAAAAAACTAGAACATTAGACAGATAAGTTTCCTTAAAAAAAAAAAACCCAAACCAGAAGAACACAATTTATTTGCTGAAGAAAGCTAAGTACTAAGAGGAAAATGTACTGAAGCAGAGACAATAAAAGGATAATGGAAAAGTTAGGCAGGGTGAAGTAACACCCTGAAGAGTGATGAGATTAGAGAGCAGTGGCAAGCCTTTCCAAAGTATTCTCAACTGAGACTGAAGTCAGCGTGGATCAGCTGATTCCATGTAACACAGCAGCAGAGGGAAAGATCAGTTCTTTAGGATATCTCAAGTACTCCTTCCATAATCCAATTTTTAAGAAACCCAAAGTGAAAATAAAACAAAATGAACTGAAGCAAAACAGAAAGGGCTTCAAATCAAAGGACCAGAAAACCCAGAAACAATAGAACCAACCTATGCACTTTCAGAAATCAAAAGCTAATAATTTAATGTGTTTACATAGTTTGTTGTAATCATATAAAACTGATGCTCAATGATTAACAGTTTGTCAAGGACCTAGACATCCCCTGTTCTGAGCCATGGAAAAGCATGGGAGCAGTTTCATACCAGAATATTCCTTTTATGCTATGAGAAGATTTAGGTAATTGGTAGACTGAGTTTCTAAGAACTTTCTCTTAGAAGGCAAGAGGTTGAATTCTTTGCAGACTTACCCTAAAATATTCTTCAGAATTAGAGGGATTGTATAGATGACTGAGCAGATCAGCAAATAAAAACAGGTTCTCTCCAAGAGACAGAGCCACTGCACTGGCTGTAAGATCCTGCTGGAAATGCTCATTAGCTCTGCAGAGAGCACACCTATCCCACCAGAATCCTGATTTATCTGCCCTCTGCCATTCCCTCACTTCTAATTTAGTGAGATTAAACAGATTGCCTTCACCTGCATCGTACCAGTGCACTGACCAACCACAATTGCCCTGCCAAAACAGATCCAGCTGTACACAATCCAGAATCTCCAATGTCAAAGGAAACTTGGAAATTCTGTTAAAATGGGAGGAGACAAATAATCAGGAAAGGCAGGGATAGTTACTAAAGTTTTGAATGCTTTTCTTTAATCACAACACTCCCACACAGGATAACTGATGCAAGAATCTCTCTAAATATGTCTGTAGGTAGTTAACACCTGTAATCCCAGTAGGTGCCATGCAAGGGTATGGTTTAGGCTTCATTAAAGAGCAGAATATTGTGTATATATTACACAGGTGTTTACTCAGCTGATTTATATGCTGGGATCAAAAAAGGGACTTTAAACTAATGTAAGGTAAAACTAGGTTCAGATAGCAAATATCTTCAGGTGGGATTGAGGCTTGTGAAGGAGCAGCTTGGTGATTTGACATGGGTGCAGCCAAGCAAAAGAATCTGCTAAGAGAGGTGGAAAACAGAAATGCACCCAATTTTCCCATTTCATGCATTTTTAAGGAACTGAGAAGTTACATCTGAAGGATGTAAAAGGTCCTGCATAAAGAGGACCAAATGGATCCAAATCACTGTCTAAATAGGAAATTTCATTTCATTTTGAAGAATTCTGTTTAGTTCTAATGAGTTCTGGATGTGGAGATGGGAGATGTGACTGCCAGATGGAAATTATTTCACACTGTCTGAGCTCTTTTCCCCAGAGAGCCACAAGATTCTGACTACAAAGGAAAAAAATATTAAGAAATGGAAGGGGTCTCACCTGTCCATTGTATTATACTCATTGAGGGTAACTATTCTGTTTTACTTTGAACTTGGAACAGAACTCTGAAGGAGTTTTTGTTAAAAAAAATATTAAAATAAAAAGTAAATGTGTATATTCAGTCATAGAATAACCAAGATGGATGGTGTTTGAAGGTACAAACCAAGCAAAGCCTGACTAAAATGCCCATGTAATCCATCGTTCAGCCTTGATCACTTCACCCTTATTCTTTCAATATTATTGTATTCTCGGCCTCTTCAGAGACTATGAATAACCACAATATTATTGATTAAAAGGATAAGGTAACTCCAAGATGAAGAAACAGGATGTAAACACCAACTCATTGCATACAGATTATCCATGTACTTGTAGCTGCCAATAGATTCTGACTATGCAAGAGTCACTGAGAACAAATCTAAAACCCTCCTTGGATTTGAATTACTGATGAATCCCTGAGAAGTTCACCTTTGGTAGAAAAAAATCAGTCAAGTATTTCCTATGCTTTCTAAATTAACAATCAACCTAATTTGAGAAGCTTCTGACCAGCCCTGTCGGAGGGAACAAAGAGATACAGAGCAGCAGTGCCACAGGGACTTCTGATTTATAGTAAAGCACGAGGAGATGCCAGAGGAGACTGCTCAAAATTGCAAGCAGCATTGCAAAATTTTTACCTCTTCACAGGAAGGCAGCACTCTGGTGTTGAATGACAAAAGTAGTTTTTCAAAATAACACAGA
The DNA here is from genome assembly GCF_009819885.2 of Catharus ustulatus. NCBI lineage: Eukaryota > Metazoa > Chordata > Aves > Passeriformes > Turdidae > Catharus > Catharus ustulatus. The sequence continues at coordinate 26,338,430 of NC_046228.1, read as the reverse complement.
TAATCCATTATAGATCTGGAAATTAAATTCAGACCTCCCAGGCCCTGAATCCAACCCTCTGTTGCTTTACATGTTTGGTACTTTCAGGACTGCACATTTCCAGTGCCTCCAGTTTCCATGTTAAAACAGGGATGTAGCTTAGAATAAAATGTTCTCACGTTCTATCAAAGGCCATTGGCAATATAGCTCCTTTATATCCAGATGGATACATCTCCATGAAACACACAGAACATGTTTACGTCCACACTTCTCAAAGACAAATTCTGTCCTTCTGGCTTCTCCTGGACATAAAGGGTATTTCTCAAATTACTTAGAACACAGCACACACATAATGTTTGGTAACTACTGGCAGGTTTACACATCCAAGTGTTGCCCTGGCAGTTGTAGCTGGGTCACAGGCCAGAGAAAACAGCTACAAAATTCAAGGATACTGCACCAGATGTACTGGAAATGATGTTCCACTTGTTCAAAGAGGGGAAAGATAACAGGAATTATATTTACTTCCCCATAAATAACTATTGCTCTAAGTGTACTGAGTGCAATATGAATATAAAGATTAAAAAAGATAACTGACTCAAGACTAAGGGCATTTCAATATTGAGCATTGCCAAGGCAATACCACAGCCTTCCAGTCAGGGTCACACTTCACCCTTTGGCTCAACTGGATTTGGCACCACCACTTGCACAAAGGATGTAAGAAAAAATGTGTCCATGACCCTCAAGACCAATAGATGTCATTTTACAAGCAGAAAGGCTTCTGTGCATATCACATTACAGACACTGTAAAAAGTCCACTATATCCTGTAGCTGAATAGTCAAGCCTAATCACATATTTGACCTTTACAAATATACAAACAGGATGGCAGGAGAGATTATTTTAATCAGATCTGAATGCAAGGCCAACATACAAATTATATGGATTATGCAATTATGCTTCTATCCAACATTTCAGCAGAAAGAAACAGAGATTCCTGTTGCAATTGCCACGAATCACAGTAGCACTCAGATTATAATTTAAAACCCAGTTAATGAAACACACATAGATGTCTATTGGCTAAAAAAACAACTATCTCAATTGACTTTTATAGATGTGACAGCACATGTCCTACTGCTGTGTGTCAAACAGAACTTCACAGGCTCACTGATCTTTGCTGCACAGGGAGGGTAAATTTGCCATTTTTGTTTCAAGATTTCTCCCCATCTCTGGACAGGGTGGGGAGCAGGAGCTCAAAAAAAGGGTATAGAAAAAAAGCACACATTCTCAATACAGTGGTGTAAACGAAGAAAATATTAAAAAGTGTTTGTTGAGCTAGTTCTACCATCAAACCATGATCTCAGCCCTCATGAAAGTCTCCTTATACATAGGAACCAGAATAGGTAACTGGTTGGATATGCTCAGGGGTGACCTTTGTGCAAGAAGGACAATGCTGAAAAAAGGAAACTAAAAGAAGAAGAAGATGGCAAATGAAGATGGAAGATGCCCGGAAACAACCAATGGATAGTTGAACCAGGTGGTGATTCTGTTGATTCCATGGCCTCCAAGAAAATTACAACAAACCATTAATGGTGGGAAGTAGTTCCCCCAGGGATGGACATAAGTATGAATATCACTGGGCAGTAAGGACTCAACAGAAGACAGGATTAGAATCTAGTCTTCAGGCTGATCTCATGGCTCTGGTGGAAAAGGCTGAAACTCCTGGTTGGTCAAAGCTGGAACAGCAGCACATCAGGTAAGATAAGAGAAGTAAACTTATAATTACATTGAGTTAAATTTACATTGAGTTAAACTGTATTAGGGTTTTACTTTTTTACTTTAATCGGGGCCTTACATGCCTACCTAAAATCTGCCACCATGTTCCTGGAGCTACACCTTCTAGATTTCTTCTGTGGTTGCCATGAAGTGCAATATTCCCATGGGATCTCTGAAATTAGCATAAAGCACACATTAGCTGTTGTTCCAAACTGCATATGCTGATTTTACTGCTTTGCTTCTGCTTTTGATCAAGCTAAACCTAAGTTCACTTTTGACCCTCGCCTCATTTCCAATCAATTTTAATGATCCAATTGCACAAGCCCAGTAATTATTTTTGTTTTTTAGCCACACAGGAATTAAATTGTTTTCTGTTGCAACACTGTGTAAGTGCTACTAATATTCTGGGAGGCACAAACTGGCAATTAAATAGATTTTTATAAAACCACCATTTTGTTAGATGAAAAGATGGCTAAAAGGATAAGGAGAGCCATTTCAAATGCAGGTTAAGGGAAATGTAACTTAAAACACCTTTTTGATATTTTATTTGTTTGTTTTTATTTTAAACTTTCTATATTGAAATCCTGACTTATTCCAATAGTGGAAGAGGACATGTATTAGCTCTTCACTGTAGATACCATACACATTATATCTGAAAATAAAAGTGATTTAAAAGGATAAAAAAGAAACATACTCAGGGAAAAAGCCACTGATGGATAACTGTTATTGAACCAGAAAGAAATAATGAGGCCATGGCTAGTAAGTGAAAAAGATGGGTTTAAGAATGAACATTTAAAAGACAGTGACACATTGATTCCGGATCCTTCTGCTCTTTCTCTGAGAAAGCGAAGATATGATAAGCAAGAAAGGAGGAATTCAAGTATGTGAATCTAAGAAACATGAAGTAAATTGCAGCCTGTGAGATGTGGTCTAATCAGGAAACTGACAGATCTGCTTAACTTCCAGAATAAAGTCCACAGAAAGGACGGATTCCTACAGACAGAAAAGGGTGCAGCTACATTGCAGAAGGAGGGGCAGCACATGGCAGAAGAAAGGAAAGACATGCATGGTGACTGCAGGAGCTCTGCCAATTTGTACTGAATTGAAAGCTACATGGTTGGAATATTATAGGAAATTACAGTAGAGCTCCAGGGCAGGATAAGAAGCCAGACATGGCAAAATAAAGTAGGAGAAAGGAAAGAGAAATTAGAACAGGGATCAAGAAGGGTTTGGATGATGTACATCCCAGAGAGGATAGAGATTGCAGAATGATATTGAAAGAAAACATTTTTCCTGTGATTCTGAGAACATAGCCACTTCCTTCTTGATATTAAAAATGAGCAGAAGTCATGTGCTTAGCAAAAGAGCAGGTAGCTGATCAAATGTGATGAAAGCTAACAGAGTTTGAAGACCTACTTAAAAGATGGCTCTGCAAATTTACTTCATTCTCTCAAAGCAAATGTTTTGGGCATATATAAAATTGAGAGATCTGCCTGAATCAAATCCCTTTTAGAAAAAAATGCACAGAATAATTTACATTTCAATTGAATCAGCACTCAGGAGTAAAACAAAATAGAGAAAGCCAAGGACAACCTCAGGAGAGGAAAGATGAGTTGCAGGGAGTTTCCAGCTCTGTAAAAAAACCCATGGCACGTTGTGTCAGCATTGGGAGATGGGGCCTCAGACACTGGAAGCACCAATGGCAAGGACAGAGGAGACCAGAGAGCAATGCTGTTGTGTAGGATCAGAGGGCACAGTGGTGCTGGTAGGGGTTGTCTTTTCAAGTCTGAGATGCATTCTTTCTCGAAAGGATCAGCCCTGATTGTGAACTCATTCTGATACTAGAAAGGTCAGTCCTCAGCATGGGCAGTACAGCCCCTATTAGCAGGTCCCAATTAATATTTTGCCACTTCTAGATTGATCTATAACCTGACAAGTTATTTCAGGATGCCTCAGTTTTATTTCAGAAGTTGGACTAATGCTTCATTACTGAGTAGCTCATCAGGCGTTCATTTGTTATTTTTCACCTCCCTTCAACATATTCAGCCAAAATAGGACGGCCTGGCAATAAAATCTATCAGACAGGGCAAGCACCAGAGACAAAGCTTCTCCCTTTCATTTGATCTACTCCACATATAAATTTCCCAGTTCATATGTGGTAACAAGGTTTAGAATATCTGATATTTAGTTACTGACAAAACATATAGCAGCCCATTTACACGGTCTTATTGTGGTAATATATTGCAATTTTAAGTTTAGACTTTGCTATCGAGGAGCAACAATGTCAAATAAATATTTCATTTTAATAAAAATAGCATATATTTACTTTCTTGTCAAATCAAGAAAGGTTTTCCCTTCTCATGTTAGCAAAACATTTGACTTCATTTTTTCTTGCCTGTCATTCGGCAAAGCTATTTTAAAAACTTGTCATCTGTGATCAGCATTGATGCTAGTTATATTCTTATGCCACAGTTTAAAAAGAAAAGCAAGTCCTCAGTCTGGAGCAGTCCACCTACCAAGTTGCCTTGGAGTCAGGAATCTTAAAAAGGCTGCAAGTTTCACCTTTCAAGCAGCGATGAGAACAAGTGCCAGAACCTCCTAGTTTGTCGTGTTCTGTTGCTTGTCAACCTGCCAGGCAGCTTGCCAAAGGCTGAGCAGGAGAGCCCGCTACAAACCCAGCAGGGATCTGTCAGAGCCCTACCTCAGCTTTGCTGAAATGAAAATGTCTGTGCAAGCCACTCTGATTCCAGCAAACCAACAAATTCTACTGACAGAGACTGGTCACTTTGAAAGAATGGACTAGGACTGAAGTTATCCTTTTCTATGTTCCTATGAAGAAAATATTCATCAAAATTCTCCTGGCCAGCCTTACTCAGTTGAAGTCACAGGCAAATCTTCTTTCCCAGATTACCTTCGGATATGGAAACCTGCACACTGCATTGTGTACACGGATTCATCTCCTGTCTAAGCCAAACATCCTTTTCCTGCACCATATTTTCCACAGAAGAGGTTCTGAGGGCTACCCAATTAACTGTGAAATTACTGAGACTGCAGGATTCAGTTCTGTAAGAGGTCTGGTCACTGCTATGGACGATGTACAAAGCTCACTGAGCTACACAGGGTAATTCCAAGTTGGTCTGAGCCAGGGAATGCAACTGCACCCTCATGATGAAAAGCAGCTCAGATGAGGTGAGCTCAGGGAATATTGTAAAGAATGAGCATCAGCTATCAAAGCTAGCTGGAGTTATCTCAGTGCAAGGAGAGCTTGTTGTAAGCTTTGGGTTTAGGGACAGTGCTGCACCAGGGGGCACTGGATGTATAACAGCCTTTCCTGATGTAAGTGCTTGCTCTTTTCACAACCAGAAAGAAGAAACATAATGATATTAAGTGAGACCACCACAGAGCAAGGAGAGGTTTAGCTGATTTCTATGTCTTGCAAATAGCACAAAGCCTTGTATTTGAGAAAAAAGGATGTGAAGTTTATGAACTAAAACATACTTTATTTTACAAAGAGCTGTAATGGTATATAAAGCTATTCTATATTTCTGAGCTGGCACTAAGCATGTTAAATCTCTCAGCTATTTGATCAAATTTACAGTTTCAATACTCCTGAATAAACAGAGCCTCTGTTTTCCCATTACACTAACTAGCATATACCCAAAATGCCAGGATCAGCATTCACCAAAAAAAGGATTTCCAAAAATACATATATTTGAAAAACATAAATTTTTAAGAAGATGAAAACCTATATAGAGATAAATGTTCAGAGCAATTCCAAAGATATGTGACAGCATGAAGTGGAGTGGGTTGATGAAGAAACATTGCAATTATAAAACCTGTAATCTGGAATAGAGATAGATGATTCCTGTGATGGTGTAATTCTGCTGGTTTTAACATTACATTATGTAGCTATGGCATCTGATAAGGTAATTTACATGGAATGATTTGACAGGAATTTTAAAATATCCTTACTGCTTTATATATCTATTAGAAAGAAACATTTCTATTTTGCTATCTATGCAATGAGGGAAGGAATCTTACATCTCTGAGATTATGAATCCAGCAGAGTAGAATTTAATTACAAAGTACTTGCCACAGAGTAAAGAATCAGGTGAGATTTTTCTTCAAAGTCCTCCAAATAAATTACTTATAAATTGGAAGGATTCACTCTTTTAAATGCCTAAAGTTTACCAAACAAGTCCTCAGACTACTCAAGATTTTCTGTTTGTTTAAAACTCTGGTCTCCAATTTCCATTTACTTTGGCCTTCCTTTAACACCACTATAATACCTATTTTGTTTTTCCATCACTGGTTCTCCCTCTCAATCTGCCAGACCCTTACTTTTCATTTTTTTCATTAGAGGCACCTTCTCCAACACTCCACAGCTGTGCTCCTTACTTTGTTCCATCGTTGTGTTTTCCTCTAACCAATCTTACACACGCACAATTTTCACAACTATTTCAAAACCTGCATCTCACAATTCTATTATCTTTTTCTGACTTCTTCAAAGGAATACTTAACTTTCCTGTACTCCTCCAAGGTAACACAGGTACTTACAGAGGGTTGATGTCATCTACTTGTGCACACATCTGCCTCATGCACAGCTTAATATTCAGTGGGAAATTCAAGCAGGGAAGTCAGGATAGGAAGAATTATTTTGTCATTTCTCTATCAGCTGTTGCTCAACACCTTGACTAGATTCCTGGATTTAAAATGAGCCCTATTCTAAAGGCACATTTACACTAGCCAATTAAGCAGTGCCAGGAAAGAGACCACCAGTGTCAACAGGCATTGAAACTTGTTTTGACCCTTATAATTTTAAGTCTCAAGTGATTTTTGCATGTAGCAAATCACACCCCAATAGACAATTCCCTGGAGACAGCAGATAACAAGGATTGTTCCCAGAAAAAATATGTCAATGTGAATTTTGCCCACCTGTTCCTTATGCTGGAGGGTAAAACTGTTCCATAATGCAGATAAGTTTTTTTCCATGCCAGCTGCCCTCACTGTCTGAAAATGGTCCAAAGCACATCTAATTTAACTGTAGAGATGTAACCAGTAAGGCCACTAGTATTCACTATCAATCCTGCCATTTTAAATGACTCTGGAGTTTACTCAAGGGCAGGAGAGTGAGAAATACAAGAGTAATTTAGAATAAAATAGCTAAGTGGGTCTTTAATTATTGAATCCTCGAGCAATGTCATTTGGGATCAATCAATGAGGGAGTTTGCACTGAACATCACATTAACTTCTGCAAGAGCTTTATCTCCAGTGTTAATTTCTTTTATACACTTTAACCATTGAAACTTTATTTTTAAATGTTTACACAGGGAACCAGGAGACAGCTACAAAAAGAGCAAACATGACTGATGCATGTGAAACTTCCCACCTGAACTTTGCATGGGAATTTAGCATTCATGAGACAGCTGCAGTACATCTTTATTGCTGCTGGCATACTGATAGCACAGCGCTGTTTCACACTATTCCATGCAGCACTCCAGCAATCCAGCATTCAGAGAGGTTGCATGGATTCAGGTCAGCACTGTAAATCCTTTCTCCCAGGAGTTTCATGTTGAGCAGCTGATATTTCAGCAACTCCCCCCTTTGCCAAAAAAAAGTTTAAATAATAAGCCCAGCAACCAAACTTTGCAAAACAACAATTCCATAATTCACTTACTTCATTAGAACTCTATGAAAGACACAGATCTGATGTACACACAGGCAAACAAAAAGTGCATACAGCAAGAGTGTGACACTCTTGTGCTAAACTGGTAATATGCAGGTGTGGAAAGAAGAAAAATATATTCCCTGCTGGTTCTGCACAGCAGTTCCACAAGTGTTCAACAGTAGACCTAGAAGAGTCACATCCAGTTATTTACAACTCACTTTGAAATGTTTCATAAAAATCAGGTTTTTTGCAATATCTAGGTTTTGAGTTTTCTAAAGTATTAAGAATTCCAAAACATTTTCCCAGTATTTAGTTCTGTTAATAGCTGTGCTGCCAGCAGTGAAAAGTGACCCATACCCCATAATCTTGCACTGTGCAACTGGGCTGTGAGGAACCCTGTACCAGGCCCTTACAATGATCCTTCTGCTCAATCACATTCAGTCAGTGCTGTATCACCATTTTTAATTTTGTCAGTAAATAGAGGTAATTCTTTTCCTTTCCCAAATCTAGCATCTCCAAAGGTATGGTCCCAGCTGCACAAGAATCTCATGCCTGCTTTTATCTTTACACAATTCACATACCACACTGTTGAAAAGCAAACCTTATGACAAGGAAGGGGGATGTCTCTGCTCCTTTCTCATCGCAATTAAAACAGTTTCATCTTTTGCCCTTACAAAAGTTCTCATATCATTCTTACTTCCATAACACTAAATAATTCTCAAGTAATAAAGGAGATGTAACTACTGTCTGTTTACACATTCCATTTAGCCTTGTCTTTCCCCAAAATGAAAATCATGACTTGTCACCACAGAAGAAAAAAAAAAAAAAAAAAAAGAAACAGCTGCTCTTCCCTTGAACATCTTTGGCCAATGTCCAAAACCTACTGGCAGATTCAGGCAGATTCTTCCACCTCTGGCTGCATCTAAAACCCACTTCCTTATTAATTCAAGAGGCATATGGTGAGAGATTCCTTCAGGAAAGGCTATGGGGAGGAGGGTAACACTGTCTGTTTAGATCCTCCCTTATCTAAACCTTCATGTCAGGTTGAAGTAGTGCACTTTTTAAACCACTTTGGCAATTGAGGCTGAAAAAGAAATAGCCAAGGCAATGTGAAACAGGTGTGGACAAGCAATTCTCCATTTTCTACCATTTTTTACCAGTGTAGAGCACTCCCTCTATAAAATAAGCTCTCAGCATTGTGTAGAACCTCACAGGTGGCAGTGTCAGAAAATGGACACAGAGCTGTACGCAATGGCACAGGTAAGAATCAGCTGGGACTTCTACCAAAGGTCAGAGAACTCAGGGGCAAACTTGATGGTACCACAGAGGGAAATTTCACCAGCCTTCCTGGCTGATGTCATCTCCATGACAGAGCCTGGCTTGTTATGGGGCAAAGCTCCCAGTTAGTCCCTTGGAGACTCACGACATCCTCTCAAATGAAGTTTTGAACAATGCACTCAGATCCCTATCTTTCAAAAATCTAATACTCTAGATCTTGTCAATGAAACCCATAGGGAAATCCCAAGCATAATACAAATTAAACCAGGAAAAACTCAAAGGAACTATTGTAGAAAGAACTGTGAAAAAGATTGAAAATTAAGATTTTTTCCATTTAAAAAGAGATTTGCCAAATTCAAATGAATACCAAACTAATTCCACGTAAGGCTTTAACTGGCTTTTGAATTTTTATTGTTGCAAAACAATAATCACTTAATAGAGCAATAAAATTTACATCTACTACTACCTCTGTCTGAAAAACCCAGATAATTAACAATGGAGTGAACACATCATTTAAATGAGGAACTATGGAAAAAGAATTCTAAAATAATGAGCAAGCCTGAGCCTTGCAAAATTGAAACTGTTAAGAGTCACCCAAAAGCTGAGGTAACTATATATTATTTACATTGATCAATGACTTAGAACAGAGGTCAAGGAAATCTGCAGAAGGAGTAGTTTGTGAGAAAAGGCACCAACAACCAGCTCATTCAGGTTTATCTGATTCACTCTGAATTTACACACACTGTGAGACAAGGCCCTTTTGGATGGCAGAATCATGAATGATACCAGCACTGTTCTGACAGCTTCAGGTGGTATAACAACCTAATATTGACATAAGTGCCTAGGATGAAAACAAGATGTTTAAGAGCATGAATCTACTCGTTATTAACAGTTTCCATCAGCAGCTACATAATTAAGATTAAAATAGCCCTCTGAGGGTTCTCTAAAGCTTTTTAGCATGAATAGCTAAAATAATTTATGTTTAAACATATGCTAAAAGCAGGAAGAATTATAATCTGCTTGACTGAATGCCTGATCTTCAGTACAGTTATACAAAATGTAGATCTGCTTTAAAGTCCAGCAAGGTATAGATGGTCTAAAGAAGTAGCATTCCAGAGATACGAGACTGCATTGGCAGCTGGAACTAACCAGGAACTGCAACATACAGGAGAAATCAGCATGTCCTCAGGCTGCTGATTTTTCAGTGAATTAGAGAGAAACTTTCTATTTGTACATTTTGGGCTTTGGGCAGTTCGCCATTAAAAACAAAACCAGTGAATCAGTAAAATTTATGTCCCACAATCGGCATGATATTCATGCTAAATCTGTTCTCTCATCATTCCAACTCCTCTAACACTGCTGCAGGTGTCAACTTTGTACATGACTGGCATAACTGAAGACAAACTGGCATTTTCTTCTATCTGTTTTTGATAGAGGATTCACTGATAGACAACAAGAAAAGCATTCAAACAGTAATTAAGTTCTGATTGCTTGACTTGCATCAAAAATATGAGAAACCATAAAAGCTCAACTTAGAATTTCATATTCCTTTTCTAACTAAATCTTTCCCTCAGTGCCCTCATTATTTTGAACTCTTTTTCAGGATAAACCAACATGAGAGAAGAATTCCCTTTTGGTCAAACCCCACCAAGCTGAAACTAGCACCCCATCCTGTTCCCACTTTCTCCACGATTTATGAAGGGTCTTCAGCTAGTCATTTACTCACATTGCCACCTTGAGCTTGGGTTTTCCTGGTCTTTTAAACCCATCTAATGCTGACATCATCATACATATCTAATTAATTGTGTATTACCACAGTCACCTCTCCATAGAAAATAATGGGGCACTTTCAACTCTTGGGATTTTTAGGAGGCCTCTGGCAGATGGAATTCTCCACATTCCTTTCTATCTCTTCTATGATTCAGCTGGAAGGGGCAGAACAAAGAGCAAGTGATGTTCTACTTGAGTATTTTTATTCATCCTCTACTGGCTGGAACTCTGCCCCCCAAACAACATGATAACAAGAGTCCCATCATTACATGTGCAGTTATACCGTAGCTTACATTAGTAAAGCATAAGGCACCAGAATCTATTTATTTATAGAAAACTTGGCACACTAAGATGCCATTTCTTGTCTGGGACTTTTACAAGCTACCATAAGAAAATTTTAAACTTTTATTCCAGAAAGAAAGCATTTTTCATTCTTTCCTAAACAACTCGCTGTAGAATCAAAAGATTAGAGAGATTTTTTTTTTCTTTGAAACTAGCATGCAGCAATGAATAAAGATGCAAACGTGTAGAAAGTAAATGTGCAGAGAGAGTAAAAGAGTAGAGGTCTTTGCCAAGAATGTCAGTATGAAATAAGACTTCAAACATCAGTAAAATTCCAGGTCATATTCTCCTTCAAAAACTTATTACCAAGTAGAGTAAGTAGTAAGCAATGAAAATGCTGAGAAATGTCAAAGCTGGATAACACATTTTTGTCTCCCAATTTTTTAAAATGAAAATCCATTACAACACTGAATTCCTAGAAAATAAGGTCAAAAAACCAAAGGAAGAGCTGCTCTTTTAGCCCATTAAATTTATTTCAAAACCTTCTTTAGGCCTTATACAGCTTAGCAAAGAAGGACCAGAAATTTAGAAGTTGGGGGGGGTTTTGTCAGATTTTTCAGCATTTGCCTCCTTCATATGCAATTATTACAAACGATTTAACCCAGGACTGCTATTTAAACTCTCAACTCTACTGGCTTTACAATACACTCACTGTAACAAGATAAATTGCAAGCATCCTCCCACAGCTGGCATTAGAAAATGGAAAATACCCATCCTCATCAATATTTGAACAGCAAGAGGAGGAATTTTTGAATCACTGCCCTTTGAGTTATGTCTATGTTCCAAATGTCAGATAGAGAGAAAGCAAGCACATGAGATCTCACCAAAACCAAGGATTGCTTTAGAGTCGTATTTGAGTTGGATCTAGAGTTGGATCTAGAAATGCAGCCCATTCCATAAAGTCTGACACCATAATTCTGTCAACACTTGACACCAAAAGACAGCAAAAGTAAATCAAACCCCGTGTCTAAAACTAAATATTGCAGAGCACATCAAATTAAAAAAAAAAA